>NC_067408.1:17217027-19617027 GCF_009764475.1 Pristis pectinata | reverse complement strand
CCTGTAACCCTTAACCCCCCTTACCAATCAAGAACCTATCAATCTCTGCCTGAAATACACCCAATGACTTGGCCTCCACAGCCCTCTGTGGCAATAAATTCCACAGATTCACCATTGTTTGGCTGAAGAAACTCCTCCTCATCTCAATTTTAAAAGGACATCCCTTTATTCTGAGGCAGTGCCCTCAGATCCTAGATTCTCTTACTAATGGAAACATCCTCTCCATGTCCACTCTATCCACTCTAGTAGAACTAGTAGCAGCCACTAGTTATGATATATTAAATCATAAACACCTATTACACTCATTCTCTCAGTTTACTTTGCAGTAGACATCAATAATGGAATTTTTTGCCTTCATGTGCAGACTGGACAGATTATCAACACGCAGTCCTTCATATTCAATTCCATTGTCTGTGCATCTTGAGTTCCCACTTTCATCCATGTTGCTTAGGGAAAGTAGTGATCTGACTTCTCTGTGAAAGGATAAAGGATAAACCAATAATAGACTAATCTCATATCCTATCCTCCCAATCACTTTGCAAGAGGCTTCTCATTGGTACGCTCAGAGCAAGGATGTATTCATGACAGTCATGGATGTCTATTTTTACCTAAGTTGAACCAAAACAACAGAGAAATTGGGTAAAATGGGTCATAGCTTGTTTTGCTTATGTCTTCACACAGTGGTCCAGAGCAGTTTGTAACCTGATCACCCATAGGGTGGCAGCACACAGCAGGGTGGTTACAATCACTCAACTCACTTACCTACTTTGTAGTTGCTGTTCCACTACCTGTCTCCACTGAGCACGTGGCAAAGACCTAAGGTCTTCAGAGATCTTTTTAACATGTGCTTGTTGGGTCCTATTGTCATCATCAGGGTCCAGTTCTACAGAGAAGTTGGTCACTCAGCAAGGAAGGGGGCCTGGGCAAAAAGGGAATGAAAAAGTTAAATTCAATTTTACTTTTTAATTTCCTTCTGGATCCAGGTGAATTAGCAATATCAGCACATGGACCTTTTAGATCTTCCCTTCCTCAGTCTTGTCCCAACCAATATAATATACTCTCCTGAGAGTGGCTGGCAGTTGATGTCTGAAGTCAGAGCAGAAAATGCTGGAAAATATCAGAGAATGTAATCCCAGTCCACTCAATCTCTCCTCATACTGCAAATCCATCATCTCTGGAACTAGTTTAGTGAATATTCACAGCTTTTTCCCTGGCAAATAAATCGTTTCTTAGCTAAGGAGACCAAAACTATGCACAATACCCCAGGTACAGTCTCACTGAGGCTCTGTGTAATTTTGATAAGACTTCTTTATTCCTGTATTCAAATCCTCCCTAATTAAGGCTAACATTCCATTTGCTCTCTTAATCATTTAGTGCACCTTCAGTGACTCTGTACCAGAACTCACTGGTTCCTTTCAACATCAACACAACCCAATCTCTCATCTTTCTTTTTTGTTAGATGCATCAAAACAAATAACCTCCCATTTTTTCATAAGGTGTTCAATCTGCCACAATCTTGCCCACTCGCTCAGCTTGTCCATACCTCTTTGACATCTCTTTACATCTTGCAACGTACAGGCCATCCCCAGGTTACAAATGCCCGACTTATGGACACTGCTACATATGAACAAGCTCCCATAATATTATTAAATTCAAAAATCTGATGTATGTGCATACATTCGTTCCTACAAATGGCAGAACTAGTTTCCTCTCTCTCTTCACTTTCAGCAATTGTTCTTTCTTATCAGTCTTATGTGCTTTCGATGCCATTCAGTACAATATTGCAGAAGTATGGTTACCCCATCAAGTGATTTTTATGTTTTTTCCGACTTATGGACAAGATTGGCTTATGGAAGTCTGGATACGATGAGATGGACTATGACCTCATGATCTACCTTGTTGTAACCTTGCACCTTATTGCACTGCACTTTCTCTGTAACTGTGACACTTTACTCTGTACTGTTATTGTTTTTACCTATACTACATCAATGCACTCTGTACTAACCCAATGTAACTGCACTGTGTAATGAATTGATCTGTACGATCGGTTTGCAAGACAAGTTTTTCACTGTACCTCAGTTGAAGTGACAATAATAAATCAATACCAATACCAATAAAAACAGAACCTGTTCATTTCCGGGGACTGCCTGTATTCACAATTGCCACCTGGCTTACTATCTTCAGCAAACTTGGAATTGGTTCCCTTGGCCAAATTGTTGATATTCATTGTAAACAGCTGGGGTCCAAGCCCAGTCCCTACAGTACTCTACTAATCACAGCCTGCCAAATTGAGAACAATCCATTTGTTCCCACTATCTTCCTTCTGTCCAAGAACCAATTCTCAATCTATGTTGGTACATTAGCCCCCAATTCCAGGTGCTCTAACCTTGTTTACTAATCTCCTGTGCTGGGTGTTATCAAAAACCTTTTGAAAATTGAAATATATCAAATCCACTTTATCTGTTCTACTAGCCACATCCTCAAAGAATTCCACCAGATTAGTGAAATGTGACGTTCCTTTCATAAGTTCACATTGGCTCTGCTCAATCCTATTCTTCTCTCCTTGGAATTCTGTTATTGCATCCTTCATCATAGATTCCAGCATTTTCCTTATCACTGACATTAGGCTAACAGGTTTTCTTTCTCCCTCCTTTCTTAACTATTGAGGTCACATTTGCTCCCCTCTAATACATAGGAACAATTCTATAATCTGTAGAACTATGGAAGATGATAACCAAAGCCTCCACTTTCTTTAAAGTCACCTCTTTCAAAATGATAGAATGTAAATTGTCAAGTCCTTGTGACTTATCAGCTTTCAAACTCATCAGATTCTCTGCTACTGCTTTTTGATTAATGCTTCATTCTTTCAGTTCCTCATTCTCATTGGACCCTTGATTCTCTAATATTTCTGGCAATTTTTGTATGTCTTGTGTGTCTTTGTGTGTGAAGACAGACTCAAAGTAATTGTTTATTTCCTCTATCATTCCCCTTTATAAATCCTCCACTCTCTGTCTGTAAGGGCTATATAAACTCTTAGTTCATTTTTATATTTTCCAACCAGTCTACTTTCATTTTCTATCTTGCCTTTCTTTATCAATTTCTTCTTCCTCTTTTGCTGAATTCTAAAATGTTTCCAATCCCCAGGCTTACTGCTATTTCTGACAACTTTTTAAGCCTCTTCCTTGGATTTAACACTATCTTTAATTTCTCTTGTCAGCCACGGATGAATCACTTTTTCCACTGAGATTTCATGCCTTGAAGGCATATTATTTTTTAAATTATAACCATTCCCTGTCCACCATCATACCTTTCAATGTACTCTCCTCGTCAACCAGAGTCATCTCTTCTCTCATGCTTTTATAGTTTCCATTGCTTAGACTTAAGACTCTAGTTTTGCACTGGACTACATCGCTTTCAAACTCAGGAGCATTTATTTGTGAGCTTGCACCAGTCTTGAATGGTGAAGGTAGAACTTTGATCCTGGTCACGAGCTGCATGTTGTACTTGCTTCAGATTCAATTCCATTGAGCTTACTGGGACTGAAGTTTAGAAGTGAAATACAACATACACAGGCTACTGAATAAAGCATGAAGCATACATAAACAAGGATGAATTTCTATTGCCACATCTCCAGGGTGAATATTCTTGGGGAAACAGGAAGAAGAACCTAATAAAGATTAATTATATGCAAAGAAATATTTCTAGGAGATAACTACCACACTAACCTTGAAGTAGCAGCTGCTGAAATACATAGGAAATTATTCTGACATGGTTATAGTTATGATTCCCAGCTTATTTGCTTTTAACAGGCCACATGGTGCCTTTCAAGTCTGCATAAACAGAATAAACATAGTGTATTTTAGTTAGCTCCTTTCATCACAAATATTTCCTAGACTAAATTTACTGTTGATTGAGTATCCATTTATAATGGCCCCAACTCTTTGTCAATATGGCAGCAACCACTCCTGATCACCTATACCTCACCCTTACTGCTGGCATGATGGGAGGTATTATGTTTGTGTAATGTCAGACAGCTTAAAACAAAACCTTGGATAATTGTCTCTTACAGACCTAATAATGACAGACATGTGCATGATCAGGTCACCATTTGGCCATAAGTTCCTGTGGAGCAAAAACTAAAGGAAGATAGATGTTTCTATTAGTTAGAATAATTAGTTTAGTGCAATGTTTATACAGAGGTTATCTTAAACTATATTGAAAAATGATATAATCAAGAGGGATGAATCAATTTTGTCAGGGTATGAAGTGGCTGTCTGGTGAGTTATCAATTTATTTTAGTGCTCCAACCAAGCTGAGTATCACTGCCAAGGAACAGCTCATAAATGAGAAAAACATGGAAAATGGTCAGCTGCTTGTGGGTCTACATATAACATTATTCAGCTTCAAGTATCTCACAATTGTTTGTGTTCATACGCAGGAAGTGAAGCTGTAGAAGCACGTGGCAAGAGGTTTGAGGTCAACTCAAATACTGGAAAGTTATTATTTTCCGCGGAGGACAGAGAAGTGGTTGTCGGTGCTGATCGTTTACGAGTCTTAGGTACTGAATTTCTAATCATACACAGCCTTACAATTTCTTAAACTTTACCTGTGCTCAAAAAAAAGGGACTTCAGAAAAGAGAAAGTCCTTTGCTGGCAAAAGTCTCTCATGGCATTTTTCAGAAGCCTGCAAATGGCCAGTAAAATTAAAAACATTGGGACGTGAACCAATCATAAATGAATAGAAAATGTGTACAAAATGCTGACTGTTACAGGGTTCATTTTAGTAAGTCTCACTGCATATTTAACATTTTCAATTCCTATGAGCTAAAGATAGCATAACTGTGCAAGAATTTCAAAATTGAAAAGATAAGTTAAAGGTATCTGAAATTATGTATCATATCTCACTAATATTGTGGATATATTGCAGTCATTCTGTTGATTTTATCCTGATCTCACAAAGCAACATGTTCTTGGACATTACAAGACCATTTTCTTTCTGAAGTTGGAACAACTTGCCTGGCAGTTGAATGAATATCAGTACGATCATTTTGGTGTGTTTCCAGCAAACTTTACACCAATTTTACTTTTGCTGGAGTTTTCTAAAAGTGGCAGTGAAATAGAATACATTTGTTAACACCTCAGCGGTTGCACTCTTTGTAGAAGGTACTGCCAATGTTTAATGTGATGTGGCAAATGGGGAAGACTAGAAGAGGACCAGAACATGAAACTAGGAGTGTGTCTCAACAAAGAGTGCTGTTCATTCTTGCAGCACTGTAAGAGGAAGAGAATCAACCTTTCATTAAATGTGAAAGCAACAAATGTAATGCAGATAATGAGTGAGATAATCTGTAAGCATAGGAAGTGTCAGCACCAAATAGAAACTCACCAGAGGCAAGATTTCCTCTGCTGCTTTCTATAAGATGATTGTAAACATGTGAAGCATAGAATATTTGGTCAATGGAATAATAACACTAAGCTAGAAAATATCATGTCCTTTAAGGTAACAGTGGATAAATATTTGAAGCAGATATGGCCATGGAAAATGGGATTACCTGTGAATTGCTTCAGCAAGGAGACAGGAAAGGCATGATGGCCCAAAATAACTTCTGACAGAAAATGTTTTGATTCTTTGGTACTTGATAACAATCAGATAAACATTATATCTTCTGTGCGATTCAGAATCAGAATCAAGGTTTATTATCACTGACTTACAGTATATGTTGTGAAATTGGTGTTTTGCTGCAGCAGTGCAAAGACAAAAAATGACTATAAATTACAAAATAAATAAATAGTGCAAATAAATGGAATAATGAAGTAGTGTTCATGGCTCCATGAACCGTTCAGAAGTCTGATGGCAGAGGGGAAAAAGCTGTTCCTAAGTCATTGAATGTGGGTCTTTAGGCTCCTTTATGCTACCTCCCCGATGGTAGTATAGAGAAGAGGGCATGTTCCGGATGGAGAGGGTCCTTAGTGATGGATGTCGCCATCTTGAGGCACTGCCTCTTGAAGATGTCCTCGATGGTGGGGAGGGTTGTGCCCATGATGGAGCTGGCTGAGTCTACAACCCTCTGCAGCCTCTTGCGATCCTGTGCATTGGAGCCTCCATACCAGGCTGTGATGCAACCAGTCAGAATGCTCTCCACCATACATCTATAGAAATTTGCAAGAGCCTTTGGTGACATATCAAATGTCCTCAAACTCCTAATGAAGTAGAGCCACTGGCGTGGCTTCTTCAAGATTGCATCAATATGTTCAGACCGGGATAGATCCTCCAAGATGTTGACACCCAGGAACTTGAAGCTGCTCACCCTTTCCACTGCTAACCAATCAATGAAAACTGGTGTGTGTTCTCCCGACTTCTCCTTCCTGAAGCTCGCAATTAATTCCTTGGTCTTGCTGACATTGAATATGAGGTTGTTGTTGTGACACCACTCAACCAACTGAACTATCTCATTCCTATACACCTCCTTGTCAGCATTTGTGATTTTACCAACAACAGTGGCGTCATCAGTGAATTTATAGATGGCGTTTGAGCTGTACCTAGCCACACAGTCATGAGTGTAGAGAGAGTAGAGCAGTGGGCTAAGCACGCATCCTTGAGGTGCGCCTGTGTTGATTGTCAGCGAGGAGGAGATGTGGTCTCCCGATTAGGAAGTCAAGGATCCAGTTGCAGAGGGAGGTACAGAGACCCAGGTTTTGAAGTTTGTTGATTAATACCCAGGGGATGATGGTGTTGAACACTGAGCTGTAATCAATAAACAGCAGCCTGATGAATGTTTTACTGTTGTCTAGGTGCTCCAAAGCAGAGTGGAGAGCCAGTGAGATTGCACCCACTGTAGGCAGATCCTTGCTCAGGCAGGAGTTAATTCCAGCCATAACCAACCTTTGAAAGCACTTCATCACACTAGATGTGAGTGCTACTGGGCGATAGTCATTGAGGTAGCTCACCCTGATCTTCTTGGGTACCGGTATAATTACTGCCCTTTTAAAGCAGGTGAGATCTGCAGACCGCAGCAGTGAGAGGTTGAAGATGTCCTTGAACACTCCAGCCATTTGGTCAGCACAGATCTTCAGTACTCGGCCAGGTACACCACTGGGGCCTGATGCCTTGTGAGGGTTCACCCCCTCTGATACCGGCCTCTGAGACAGAGATCATAGGGTCACCAGATGCTCTGAGGTTTTGCACAGGTGTAGTGTAAATATTGTTGACTGATAAGGGTGTGTAAAGTAATGTGGAAGTTTAGAAAAGAGGACTTGGCAATGACATTGCAATGGGGAAAAATATTGAAAAGGGTGGTCATTGCAAATGAACACGAAGATGTCTGCTGAGGACAAGTAGAGAGAAAGACAGAGCTGTTAAATTGTAGGTCTGATTTTCTGCACTATGCTTGTTGTTTATGATCTCGAATACTGGAATACAAGGCTTCTCTTTAAATAGTAACTCACCTACTTCTCCAATCCAACCAAAAAAGGATAATTTTGATGTGAAGATTTAAAAGACTCTCAAAAGGACTAATTAGTTCTGCTAAATGTCATATCACGTCAAAATAAAACTGCCAGGTGCCAATTGGCCCTAATTGCTTATGTTACCATGGTTTAATGGTGAAAGACAATTAAACTGAAAAAAATGTAATTATATCCCTAGTAATATATTACCTGGAGATTATCATCTCCCTAAAGAGATCATTAGGAGTTCAGTTATGAAAGCAAAACATTTCTGCAACTTATCATCGATCAGTTTATTGTTCCTAACAGATTTCAGAAATACTCAAGAGTTTACTCCAAATAGTTCTTCAGGCCAAATGTTCTGCTACAAATATTTTAATAATGGATTAACGTAATGGAAGATAAAGCAGTTCCAACACGAAGCCTAATGTCCAATCCAAAACACTTAACGCAGATGTTTTCCTTCACAGCAATCTTCAACCAAGCTGTGATGTGGGGTTAACTTTAATGCAGAGTCAGTTTCAAGCAGGTGGGAAAAGAATGCAAAATGTTTTTGCCAGCCCAAGTTTGTGGCATTTTTGATCTTAGACCAGTTTAGAGTTTAGACCAGTTAGACCATGCCACTGGTGACTGGCCTCTTTAGGCGTTGTGAAGGACACTTTCACACTTAACTGGAGGCCCTTTTCTCTCAGTTGATATGTTTCAGCCCGACAGGAGGGCCACAGGCTGCACCCTGCACAGATCTCATTTAAAATTGGACAATAAGGATGATGGGTTTCACCACCCTATCCTCCACAATTCCAACTGTTTTGGGACAGCTTTTCAACTGCTTGTAGAGTCCATCAGGTCAAATTGAAGAATGGCACTAAAGGGTCAAGTTACTCTTCAGTGCCAAACTCCTTATTTTTCATTAGTTTCCAATCCTTAGTTGTTTTTCCTGTTTCAGTGATTCAGGAAAATTACCAGTTTTTCCAAGTTTAACGATGGGCAGGAGCTGAGAATGATCACTATTGAAATTGCTTGCTATTTTCACAGAAACAATATATAGCTCAATGAATTGAAAATTATCTTGCCAGTAATAGAAAGATCTTGTTCTGAGAAGAGTGTTGTGCTTTTGTTTGGATGATTTTTTTGTCCAAGTCAAGGAAAATGTGGATGTAAGAAATAAAAGCTGGAGTAGACACTTCAGCCCTTGGCATCTTTTCTGCCATTTATTGCTGATTTCTACTTCACTGTCTCTTTCCTGCACTCACCCCATTTACCTTGGATTTCTGATTATCTAAAAATCTGTCCATGATTGTCTTGAAATACCTCAGTATCAGAGCATCCATAGCCTTCTCGGGCAGTGAATTCCAGAAGTTCCAGTAGATCCTACAAATATTGCCTGGAAGCCACAATTGTTCTTTTTGCCACTTACATTGCTCTTTAACAGAATGGTGAATATTATGAATTTAATGATTGTGACTTCCTGATGTGAATCCAACAAAGGAAGTCAGCCACTGGAACCAGTTAGCACAAAATCATAGGTGTGAAGACATTCGTTAAAATTTACTAAGTTTCCAGCTGCACCAGGTCAAAGAATCTCCTGGCTTTCTCTTTCTTAAATGATATTGACAAAGTGATAAGAAATCAACACAGTAAATCATTAGACTGGTGGGAAACCCAAAGGAGATTTCTGGGGAGGCGTGTTGACTTAAACAGATCTTTGGTCTATTGAGGGCAGTTTCAATCAGCACTCACAACCAAAGAAACATGTAGCCTCAATTTCAGTAACTGTGTTTTATTGCATAGCAATTTATGTGGCCTGAATGTTTGAAATGACTTCAAAGTTAGTTCTTATTTAGAGCTGAGAACAGAAATTGTCACATGGTGCTTTAACAAGTTCAGATCGATACCAATTCAAAACATGCATTGTATTTCTCTCCTTTTCTTAACAACTAAACTTTTCTACAATGATTATGTTTTCTTAGTCTGTCAAGTAACAGTTTTGCTGGATTGACAGACATTAATTGACTTCATACTGGAACAGATAAGTACACAGAAAGGAATGGGAAAAGAATAGTGTATAAAACTAATCAGAAACAGAGTGATCTTATACAATAGTTATGGAACTCACTGGTCTAGAAACTCAGTCAAGTGCTGCATGCCTTTTATGTGCTATGTGCTTGAAAGAAAATGTAAAATCAGTCACTTAATGCAATTAGCATTTTGTTGTGCCTGGTGCAAAATTGAATCGTGGTGTGGTGTGCATATTGCACCTATACATGGAGACCACTGGCTATACAGGAATGATGACTGTTGTCATGTAATGCATATTTTATGTCATTGTTGCAAAGGTGAAGCCAAATATATGACAACAGAGCATAGTTAAAAAGGAAGGTTGGGCTTTGTTTGTGACTTGTGAACTGATGTGCTCTTACCGTGCATAACTGCAATAAAGGCCAAGGAATCGTTTGCTCATGTGCACAACTTGTTACCTGTTGTGCCTGCAGAAAAATCACTTTCTCATGACCCAGAAGAAACTGGCACAAGTCTTTCACACAGTGCCATCTTAGCCCACATTTTATGAATGATACTATTTCTAGGCCATGGACTTCTCAATGTGACTGTGTGACTGTACAGAATTCTGACCTCACTCAATGTTTCAGGAACAGCTTCTTCCCATCTGTCATTAGATTTCTGAACGATTCATGAACCCATGAACACTACCTCATTATTTCTCTTTTGCACTATTTATTTATTTTTGTAACTTATAGTAATTTTTGCGTCTTTATGTCTTGCACTGTACTGCTGCCGCAAAACAACAAATTTCACAACATATGTCAGTGATAATAAATCTGATTCTGATTCTGATTCTAATTCTGATTCCTTGGTAGTCAGGAATCCTCATTGCAGTTTTAAGTAAGGAAGGAATGGTGGGTTAATATGTTGTTCTATTGGTTTCAACCTTTTTCATTCACTCTGCTCTGTTCAATAACATTATTCAACTAGAGGAAATGCAGCTCTTAAGTGTCCAGGCCCAATACAAATATAACTAATAATAACTTCACTTTTGTTAAATATTTTGTACAATTCTGTACAATTGAAGGATGAAAGACAAGGAAACTATTAAAGGAAAAAGAAAAGTGCTGAGGAATCGATATGTGAGATATTAGTGATAGATGGGCAGAGGTGGAAATGGAGGATGGTGATGATACTAAGATGGATTTTCATATTTTTGTGATGGAGGTGATGTTAAACTTGCTTGAACAGAAGAACAAGGTTGTGAGCAGTCTTATTCAGTCTGAAACATTAGTCCTGAGGGATTGGAATACATCACAAAGCCAGGAGTGGAGTTTATGAGTTCAAATGACTTTCCTATATTTGGAGAAGATCTTGACACATTCCCATTATAAAAGCACAGAGGTACTGTAAGTTTGAGCAAAATGATGGAGGTACAATGACATGTGTGATCTGTGACAATGTGAATGGAGGAGGATAAAGGATAGACCACTGGGAAATTGTAGAGCCAGTGGAAAATGGATAGGAAGAATCCATTGCTGGGGAACGTCTTTCTCTCATTCACTCAGTAAGGTACTGGAAGATAGCCAGCAAACTAAACTAACAAGTAAGAGTGTTTTATTTATAAAAGAACTTGCATTGCACAAAACAGCATTCCTTGCAGTGTCTTTGTTTACAGAGGCAGACAGCTTCTGGCAGCTTCTAGCACATTTATAACAACATGCAGAGAGGAGTTGGTCATGGACTACAATTCTTAAAGAGGTACACATCTAATGACACCTAAGCCACAGTGAATCACCTAATATTACATAAGCCACCCACAGGAAATCCTCTGAAATTATTCGATAAGAATGGTATCAAATGAGGCCAGTCCACCAGAGCTGAGAACTAAGGAGGGAATAGGAGAAGGATAATCTACTGACTGAGTTTAACTACAAGGAGCAGCTAATGCATCATAGATACAAAGAATGCTGCTCTACATCTCTACTGTGGTTTTGTTGCTGAAGGAAACCAATAGAGGAATTCATAGTGGGGAGCTGGGAGATAGAATATGTTCATCAACTCGGAGAAAAAAGGGAGCTTAGAGATTCATTTGCAGCTAGGGAGGTCAAAAAATTGAAGAATCGATTTTTTTGAGAATGTGTGTGGTTCTTATTTCTTGTTCCGTGTTTGTTTTTAACCAGAGATTACTTGACTTCAATCGAGGAGGCTTGTATTTGTGAGTCAACTTGTGACATTACACCATTAAATCCAGATCCATTATCTCTGTGGCAGAATTGGAGATCTTTTATGTATTTCACCATCAGAAAGAGAAAAAATATCAATATAAATGTCGTCATTGCCACACTTCGTTTCATTCCTTATACTCATCTAGGTCTTTCACAGTGGCTGTCAGATTCTGGTGTGAGTTTAACCCTACCCATCTGGGTGGGTGGACATGTAAATTCACTCCCATTACTCACTCCGGATCAGCTGTGAGTTGACCAGTGCTAGTTTTGCTCTACTGAGCAGATGGCAAGGACATCCAGCCAAAGCAGGTGGAGCCTTCCCTTGCCCAACACAGCATTAAGCCATCAAGGTCTGATTGTGCACCTTTTTAAAATTTTCTTTCCAAAACCTGGAGGAATGGCAATGTTTCTCCACTCCAGTTTGATGCTTTCTTCTGGTTGCTCACTCCCTTCTTTCCAATCATCCAGGGGCCAACACAAGTATGCAAGGGTTTGGGACATTAGTTACAACATTGTGCCAGTCAGAAAGGTTTCAAATTACATAAAGGAGTATTTTTGGTGAATTAATTGTGCCTGAAGAGTACTTTTGTAAGTCACATTTCAATGGCACTGCCCTTTGCAAGACCGGACTCTGAGGTTACAACACACAAAAAGCTGGAGGAACTCAATGGGTCAAGCAGCGAAACATTAACTATTTTCCTCCATAGATGCTGCCTGACCCACTGAGTTCATCCAGCTCTGTGTGTGTTGCTCCAAATTCCAGCATCTATAGTCTCTTGTGTCTCTATATTGATTCTGAGGTTGTTGACATGAAGAGTCTGTGTCTTCAATAAAATTATTTTTCTTGCTGCATGAGATTACTTCCAACATGTAAAATTTACAAGGATAGAACAAATGCTGACTATTTTTGATGCAAAATGTTTCCTTCAGAAGCTAGTTCTGCACTAGCCATCATTATACCAACATGAATATTTGAAATGAATGTGTTGTGGGAGTCTGTCTGGGCTGCACGCTTAATCCAATCGAGGGAGCTGCTCCTGAGTCTTTGCCAGTGCCAGTCTACAACCATCTGGCAGGGATTCGGGAGGTAGCTTTATACTTTCCTTTCCTCTGGAGTGATGTGATGATTGTCCTCAACGTAGCACCTCCTTAAGAAAACTCAGGAAGGTTATATATAAGCAGGAAAGTCTTTGTGCAAACAGGACCTTGGAACTGTTGCCCCTTTCAAGGTAGAATTTTATTAAAAAAAACTCTGGGCATGAATTGGTTTATATCAGCAAATTGATGACCCCACTTACACCACAGCTGATATTTCATTCTGTTGTGTTGGCTGCTGATTTACTATGAACCCATTTACTGGTGCCTTTCAGATCAACAACCTCATCCAACGCACACCCCTTTATCTTCATTCATATACAATACCTATTACAAAGAGGGATTTTGGAAGTAGCATTCAACATTAGCTATGGTGCCAGATCTGTAGTGATAACCTGTGGTAATCCGCTCAAGCTTTCAGACATTACGGAAGAGACAGCAAATCCTCTACATCCTGTTCAGCCAGATAGGAACTTAACAACTGCTGTCCTCACCCTCCCTCCTAAAACACCAGCTCAAATTCTCTCCTAAGTATCTAGCTTGAACATTTCAAACTTCTGACATGCAATTCAATGGAGAATCTTTTGTTAAAAAATCATTCTTATGGGTGCTTGGTGGTCGACCTGGACTCAAGTGGGCTATGGCCTGTTTCTGTTCTATACAACTCTAATGTTGCTCTGCTCACACTGGAGACTTTGAGTACTTTCCTTCAATATACCTGAAAAATGACTAACAAAGAAGATGTGAATTTAAACTTGTTATTAGTTCTATCTCCACGACTTAGGAAAGATAAGATGCAATTAGAAACAGAAAGGGTAACCTCAAACTAAGGACAAGCTTCCCTGTTAAGGCTCACCCAATTTATTTAGTCCCAACATCAGAGGTTGCCAGACTTTCAGGCTTGGAGGGACATTTTCCAGTCAGAGCTAAAAACTGTGAGCCAAAGTTTTTTTTACAGCACTTCTATGGACATAACCTGCTAGTTCACAGAGGCTGTTGGATACGTGCAATCACAACAAAGAATATTCAGTGCTCCTTTGATATCACTTGTCCAAAATTTCACTAAGCACACGAGGATCATGGCAACTTTGGAGGGTTATGGCATGTGTCAGCATTAGTCTTCTTTCACATGGGGAGGGCAAGCAGTGGCAGGAAAGGTGCATGTTAAAGTTTTATGTTGGGGTTTGATCGCCAATTGATGACATTCATTGGTGTTACCTAAGGAGCTCTGCCACCATCTGGACTACCACTGGAGAGGGCAAAGCACCATCTACATCCAAGTTAGTGTCTTTGTTAACTTTTCATCATTACTGATTAGCACCGACCTAAATCTTATTGAATGGTGGAGCAAGCTCAAGGGATTGATTGGTCTACGCCTGCCCCTGTTTCTTTGTTTCTTATGTTTTGAACATTACAATCTGCTCTCCAATTGCCTTGCAATTTCTGCAGTGGTGGGAAATCAAGGAGGAAGGGTATTCTATCACAAACGATATCATGGGCCTTGTGTGTGGTGGAATTTCAGATGCAGTTCAATGAAGTAGCTACAGGTCAATGATTTGGTCCCCCAAACCTAGAAGAATATTCCTATGGAATATCTCTTTGTAACTCAGTTAGTGATTAAGTGATAGGCTGCAATTTCTGTGTAGGTTTATATGCTTCATTAACTTCCCCATTGTAGAGGAAACATTATTTTCTTTGGGGGTAGAGTGGATTTCATGTCTGAATCAAAAGGTTATGGAATAAATCCAAATACAGAAACTGAACAAAAGTCTTGGCAGACACTTCAGTACTGAGGGAATGCTGCAATGTCAGAGTTTCTGTCCTTTGGATGAAACATTAAACTATGTGCTCTCTCAAGGTGGATATAAAATATCCCATTGAACTATTTTAAAGGTGAGCAGGTGTGTTCTTCCCAGCATCTGACCCAGTATTTGTCTCTCAGTCAATGTCATTGAAAACATCATGTACAAATTAGATACTAACAACAATTACACTTCAAAAGGACTTCAGGACGTCCTGAAATTATGTAAGGTGATATGTAAATGAAACTCTTTCTTTATACCAGATATTTAGTTGGCCTATTTTTTAAAGAAGTAATTAAACAGTGGAACTTTACTGTTTTGAGCCTGTTAATAAAGTATAGCTCTATTCTTTTGTTTAAAGATTTGATTTGGGAATAACAGGGTAGAGTTACTGCAACTTGCTTTTACTTGGACAATGTCACATGGGCAGAAATCAAGCTTGGGCAACTGGGAGTTCCTGCACAAATGTCCTCAGGAACTAATTCTCCTTTGTGCTCGATAAACACTTAATTATTCCTTTTATCTATTTTGAAGCCTACAGTTTTGGGGACATAGATTTTGGCTATTAGAATAACAACACAAATCACATCAGAGTCTTTCTCAGTAGTTCAGTCAGTTTATTTAGGCTGTTCTGAGTTAGCTAATCTCAGAGAGGATATAAAGAAGCTAAATCTGCCTCATTATTTCAGGATTACAAACTGGATCCCCCAGGTTTCAGGATTCACTTCCTGATCGCTGTGGGAAATACGCACATGGATTTCAGGTGGAGACTGGATTAGGCATGTTTGGGATGCCCTCTTGTGGTTAAATAATTTGCCTGCAATGACTACAAAAATGGGTAATGATTACTGAGGCAAGGTATCAGTGTAAGACCACTGTCTGTGGAAGCATACCCTAGAAAGGAATCAAGTTTTCAGTTACCAGTTCCTTGGAGTCAGAAAGTGCTAGAAATAGGAAGCAGATCATTTGCCATCTGTAAAGAAACAATATCACCATTTGTAAAGAGCCAGCATTGTATTTTGCGACTGCTCCTCAGATTTCACTTCTTGTTTGTACACTGAGCTGGGGATGGATAGTTCCAGGGAGATGGTGGGCTGGTTTTTTTTGGGTGATGGGGAGAAAAAAAAGGTCTGCTTTATTTTATTCTCAGTTAAATTTAAGATCTGATGTGATACTGTCTATTACTTACAGGACTCTGGCAGATGGTGTGATCTTTTTGGTGGTTATTCATGATAAAACATGATTCATCTCTAAATTATAGGGCTATGAAGCTGGGATCAATCCTGAAACCCACCACACTGTGAAACGATGCTTTGGTGCACCAACATAATGCAGTGAATTGTATCTTTTCACTGAAATCTGCAAGCAGCAGTGCAAGACCCAGCCAATTTTAACAGCAAGCTTACATCAACTTACCGCTGACTGTATTCCATTTGGTGGGAATTGTAGCAATTCTATATGATATGTTTATACCCCAAATGTGTTGATATGTGTAATGTTGTTCAGGCTTATTGAGGCTGGTTTAGAATTGGAGAAGTCTGAGTCATAGTATTTCTTCCGTAACATCAATTGATCTTTCCCTACAGGTGCTGAAGGAGCTGTATTTGAAAGCTCTCTGGAAACACCGCAAATTCGGGCTGAGCCTTTTAAAGAGCTAAGGTATGGAACATGATTTTCCTGGTCCTTTGCTTTTTTTTTCTCATTCTGTTCCCCTCTTTCATCCTCCTCGTCCTTATCCTACCTTATTTTCTTTCCCTTTATTTCTCTCTTCCTTGTCACTGCTTTTCCAGTCCACTCCACATTGCTCAGGTGAGACGATAAGCCAAAACCTGTCAAGTCTATCAGGAGGACAAAATAAAATCCCTGTGGCATTATTTTGTAGAAGGTTAAGGAAGGTCAATTTTCATCCAATAATCAATATCATTAAAAAAGATTACATGGTTATTATTACATTGCTGTTTATGGGAACTTGCTGTGTGGATATTGCCTTCCACATTTCACACATTACAACAATGACTATCCTTCAAAGGCAGTGAAGCACTTCGAGGTATTCTAAGGTTAAGTAGGGTGTTTTTTCACCTCTTCTTCTTGATCTCTTTATCTTTGTTCTCTTTTGTTTTCCTCACTGGAGAATTTTTCCCTTCATTTATTATTTCTCTTCATTTTCCTTCCCACGTTGATGAACATTGAAGTAAATTCAATTTCTAGAGTTAGCTTGCAGAAAAGACTAAGGGAATTTTTCTGAATTTTTTATCAAGATAAAAGGAAATCTCTGACAGAAACCTTATCATGCTTGAACAGTTGTGGGCACAGCAACATCCCCATGTAATATGTCTAGCATTACAAGCGCAGGTACTCAGCTGGCCTGACTACATCTATGGACAGGGCAGGCTGATTAACGGTGCAGGTTATAGGCTTACATCCACACACGGGTGTCCTTGGAGAGGGAGCACGCGATATCTGTGGGCATCCTGGTTGAGTTCTGCAATCAGTGGGCCCCTCAGGGGATCGTGTGTGTCGTGGACGATGAGAATGTGATTCTCATCTGAAGTATCGTGTGTGCATTTAGCGGTTGTTAGTTAGCGTTATTGCTGTAGTTATGTAGTTTGCATAGTTTTCCTTCTGCTTTCTTGCATTGGTTGTAGTAGTTTAGACACCGGATGTCCTTTTGTAATGCTTTTAGCAAATTGGTGCAGGTATTAAAAAATTGGTGCAGGTTATACCTCACAAAAATTCATATGCATACATGCTGCCAGCGTTTAATGGTTTACTTTACAAAATTTGTAATTTTGAGTATTTTTATTTTATAACTCAAGGGGATGAAGCTGATTTTTGGTGGTAGTGTGAAATGAACATCTATGAATCAGTATGCTGTTTACATCACAACTGATCACCTTTTCTATTCAGATCATGGATTGGGTTGTGAAGCAAGGTGCTGAAGTCTTAGCACTCATTTTGCACTATCGTCAAAGGCCAATTTCGCTACCACCAAATTGTAATAGTAATAAAAATTAAGATGAAATTGCAATTTTGAATTGTATACTTCAAACGTGGGGTTCCCTTATTAAAGGACGAATTCCTGTAAGTCTATAAAAATCTTCAAATTTTCTTTAGTCATTGTCTGGTATTCAATACTTAGAAAAACCTGGTAATATGAAGAAGAACACAATACCAAATCAACAGCCTGAACATTCAATGTCAAGGCTTGTTTATTCTTAATGATATTTCAGTTCTTTGTTAGGAAAATAGTCTTTCCAATATTTAAAATGGATGGTAAAAGTTGGATTCATTTGCTTTAAAAACTTGATTTTATTGTTGTAAACAATGAGTCTTTGCAACCGTTTTGATCCAGGTACTAAAGCCACACTGATTTGTATGGGGTTTCCAGCTGCTAGGCACAGGACAAACTTTCACCTTAATCTCCTGGAATGCCTCAAACTACTCCTTTAAGACTTTAGCACATGATAGAATCAGATAGAACCTTTGCTTCCTATTCAAAATAGTTACTGACAAGTTGTCATTCAAACTAATGATGTCAAGACTTCACATAAAATAAATTTAAACTTTGGTGTCAGATAAATGTGATCATTTTCTTGAGCAACTGGAAGAATTGTAATAACAAGTTCTTACAATTAAACAAAACACGTTAGGCTAACAATGCTCCTGCTCATTACAATGCTCTCTCATTTCCTGACTCCAGGTCAGTGCATCATTCTCAGCCTTCGTCCCACCAATGATGGCAGTGCTTTCAGCTTTGCTAAATCTCAAGCTCTTAAACTCTCCCCCTCCACTTCCCCAACATTACACCTGCCTATCCCCACTTTACTATCATTTAAGACTTGTCTTTGGTCAAACACTCTAACAGTTTCTTCTTGGCTACATGCTCTTTTTATGGCAATTATTCTGCTGTGAAGTTGACTAGGTATTTTTTTCTGCACTGAGGCTGCTATATAAATGTAAACTGATATAAGAATGAGTGTTGGCTTTGAACTTTCCAGGTTTACATTTAATTGTATTGCTCTCTAATATCAAGTGAGTTCTCCTAATTACTGAGTAATAAAACCTAGCCAGATGATACCAAGAATTTATAGAAATTAGTCACTCATTAAAAAAAAATTAGATTCCCCTGGCTTTCTTCTGGGCCTGACACAGATGCTTCGCTTCAATGGTGTTGGACACTTGTGTAGTTAATCTGGTGCTGCTTATGAAAGAATTGTCAAATACAGGTGGGCAACAGCATCTAGGAGTCTAACACTGAAAACTCGCCTATGATAGCCATGTCTTATGTATACTCCTACAAACTCACTGTAGTTAGACGGAGTACTGGGAAGGATGATGTTGATTTTGATAAATGAGCTGATTCATAACTTGATATATAAAATATATGGATTTCTGAATATGCTAAGAAACAGTGTAACCAGTAGAATTCACTATTATAAAATTAAAGGAAAATTGTGGAGTTTAACTACTCGGAGATATAGGCCAAGTACACAATCTAACTACAAAAGTTAACAATTCATTCCCTTCACATTCCCCACTGCTCAAAGGTTTTCATGATATTGCTGATTTTTTTTTAATCTGTCCTGACTCTAAAGAGATAAGGGTTCATCAGCACCATGCTGAGAAATTTGTTCTTTGTTCAGTGGTGTTAAATGTGCTATAAAGTTGTGCCTGAGTGGTATATATAGCATCCATGATGCAGTTCCATTGTCTTGAATAGAAGTTAATTCTGGAAGTGGAATACATCATGCAGTTGCTGCTATATAGCTCAGTGAGCGATCAATCCAAGGACAACTTTCCAGATGATCTAGATGTTTTCCTAAACTACCATCAGAACTTTCCTTAGAGTTTTGTCAAAATTCCAGCACTAAGTTGAAAATGCTCCATAGAAACTCTACCCCAATAACCTTTAACACCTTTAGTACAGAACATATATATTTTTCAAGTCAATTATCTTCAAATCTTTTCACTGGGGAAAGAGCCAAAGAGCAAATTCAGAACTGTTAATCACTGGCTTCTATAATTCCAGCTCCAATCTTCATGCTATGGGAAACATTGAATACAAGGTTCCTCTTGTGCTTCACCCAGAGAGGAAACAATGCAACTAAGTTTCAGTAACCGTATTATTTCTATGACATGGGCATTCCTTAGCAGAGAACATCCCCTCCTGGATCATTTGTCTGCCAACACTGGGCCTCTGCCCACTTTCTTAGGAGGCCTGGTGTCACCTAGAAACCCAGAGTCAACCTTCTTTTCGATTTCAGTTTTCCCCAGATGCAGTGAAAAGGAATATCAACCCTACAATGCACTGGGAAGCTGATTGGCTCTCCTTAAACATATGCTCCTGTACTACTTGTTACTTGATCATTCACAAACAATATTTTTTTGCGAAGTAGAGTACTATCCAAAGGTATGACCACAGACTTTTGACTTTCCTCAGCTTGTTACTTTGTAATTGTTTATATTTGCATAACTCCTTCACATTCTCAGTGGCTCTCTTTTATTTGTTAGATGATGAATCGATCATGTAGATGTGGTATAAAGCAAAAACCTCCATCTTGAAATATGTTTGCTTTCTTCCACTGATGTGATGTCAACCTGCTAAGCAGCCATTTGTTTTTGGAGATAAATGGGGTTACTTCAGGTCAAGAAGACTTGGGTATGTCTTCTTGACCTGAAGTAACCCCATTCTTTGTAGATGTCTAACACTTTTGATGAGAGGAATGTTGTATTTATATGGAAGATGATTTCATTAAGTACTAATATAAGATGGAATATCCTGCTGCTGTTGATCTATGTGGTGCATTGGCTTTTATCCAAGCTAAAGGCAGATCAAAGCATCAGGAGGCCCTGGGAATTTAATTTGGGAGTTCTCTCTCCTAGAGAGGTTTAAACTTTAAACCTCTAACCTGAACAGTTTTATGTACTCATTTCCAGTTCTGACAATGATCAAGGCAGAAGTCGATCACACTGCTGGATATCAGGCTAGGTAGATATCCAGATTCTTTATTCATACAAGTTTTCAACATAAAAATAAACAAAATCTTATCTTAGTAGTGGCCAAGAATGGGATATGATCCAGATGAGCAACTTGCTGATTGGTTTTACATCTTCATGTGAAAAGGAGTATACCTTCAGCTACCTCACTGTCCTTGACTCTCTCAACTTCTGGGCTATTAATGTCTGTATATGAGTAATTTTTACATTAGATCTGTTTGTCAATGCTTAATGATATTGTGGTTCAGCTTGGTAGAACTCTTGCTTCTGAGTCATGAAATTTTGGACATAGACATGAGCACAAGGTTCTAGGCAAGTTCAGTGCTCAGAGACTGCTGTACTGTCAGAGGCACTATCTTCTGCATAAGACATTAAGCTGTGGCCCTGTTTATTCTCAGGTGGAAGTAAAAAAAATCCTATGGCACTATTTTGAAATGGACCAGTAGATTCAGCCAAGTTTTACTCCTCAGACAATATTCCTCAAACAGAGTATCACATTGCTGCTTATGGGAGTTGGCTGACATGTTTACTGTATGATAACAGTGATGATGTTTCAAAATACTCATTGGCCGTGAAGCATTCCGGAGCATGTGACAGACACAACATAATTTTTTTCTTTTCTTTCTAATAGCAAGATTTCCATCAGATTGTGTTCTTCGGTTGTTATCAACTGCCACTGAAGCCACTGCCACTTCTGCTTCTAGTTCTCCTTCCCCTCTTCAGTGATTACTTACACACTTTCCCCCAGTTCTTCATTCAAGCTCTTCCTCAAGCATTTCTCTCTTTCTCCCTTTTCTCTTTTCTGATTTATCTCCATCATGTTGACTTTCTTACCTCTTTCACTTTGCTTTCCAGTTCTGAATGTATATCTCCACCTCTGATCAATATTTGGTGGCTCGTCACAAACTAATTAAACTTAGATCTCATTAGTGAAAACAAACAGGTGTAGGAGAATGTCGCCACCCTGGTGAGTACCACACTAGCAACTGTAATTAATCTTTATATTAAACTACTGGCTAACCTTGAAAGGAAAGCAGATGCTAATAAATGCCACAATTAAAAATAAAAATCTGAATTATGGATATTTCACAGCTGATAAGAGCAGCCTTGCAAGTGGAATATGGGCATAATGCTGAACTCAAACTTAATGAGGATTCATTGCATTCCCTTAATAACACAGCAGATTGCTTCTTTCATTCACTGCTGTTTGGAAGACCAATCAGGGAGCAGATTTTATGTTTTTAGGGCACATTGTTGATCTAAAACATTGAATGACAATTGATTCTGCAAATTTAGTATCTATGTAATGATAAAGTAATTAGTTACGGATTTATAATGGTAGATTTTAGTTGTACCTGTTCAGATTGGCCCTTGCTGTTGGAAGGCTTCAGTTTTGGATCTTGAGACTCACCCACATGCCTGAAACAGGCTGCCAGTGTTGGTTGCATCTTCACAAGCACTTTATCCCATCAAAGATATCAACATTGGATGTTTTGTCTCATCTCTCGGATTCTGGGATACAGGCTCAGAATTGGCAATGGATAGGATAGAGATGAATCTCAATTCCTCCTAGCTTCATGAAAACACTTTGTTGGTGATGCAAAGAAACTTGAGTGGGGCATGCCCAGCACTTGTGCCATGTGCCATTACTCATTACATTCAAGCCTTAAAGTTAAAAGGCCTCACAAATTCAGCATTAGGACCGTGGGATATGTGCTGTCCTAACACTAAATTGATATATCATATGCAATTTTAATGTCAAGAAACATTCCAATATCTAACCTATTCAATATCTCATTACAGTTTACAACTCTTCTTTAAAGAGAAATGTTCTTAAAAGAAAAACAATAGTAAGATCTTTTGTCTGCAAAAGGCAGAGTTGTATGCTAATTTCTTTTGAGAGCACAGAGCTGTACAGGACAGAAACGGGCCCTTTGGCCCAACTTGTCTATGCTGACTGAAGGGTGCTTATCGTCTAATAATAGTGAGGAAAGCAATTTTTCAAATAGACTACCACTTTGGTGGAGCTTTCATTTGGGTCTTTCGTTCTGAATATGGGTTATTGAGCATCCTATTTGCTCTGTAAAAGCAGAGAACAATTCCATGGTGATGTAAAGATATCCTGTTGAGGAACCCCTGCTTTTAACCTGATCTTTCTGTACCCTGCCTCACCAGGGGTTAGACTGCATGCTCACATAGTTTATTGGATGGAGAATTTGCACAGCAGTAATTAATTCAACTTAACACAGGTGGAAGATGAAAGGATGGAGGACTCATGTGTATCTCCACTACTTTTATTGCATTTGTTACATGATGTGGCAAAGCTGATCCACAAAGTACCAAACTAGGTGGCAAAGTTGGGTTGTTCTGAGAGGTAAAAATTAAAGCAATAGGCATGCAGGACATATCACTTTGAGAGGAAATGTATTATGTTTGGAGAAGGTTTCGTCCAAATATCTTACATAATTCCAAAATAAAAAATGTCAGATTTTAAAAAAAAATTTTTCCTTTTGCAGAGGGAGTTTCTCGTTAAGATTTGAGGAGTAGAAATCTCTGTCAGAGATGTTATCTGTCTGGTAAAAAACTGTATCACCTGCAATACAAACCATCTGGAATTCTTTAAAAATGCCATTTGCCGGTCTTTTGTGGAGCACACACTGTGCAGTTTAATTAACTCTTTAAGAAACATGGAAGAAGGATAAAAAAAACAAGGAAAACAATGACATAGAGGTGAATGAAAAGTATCAGAGTCCAGTTCAGAGAAACAAAAGCTGTGAAATGAGTAGCAAATTGGATCCAAAGACGTAGTGCAAGGAAAACTTAAAGGAGAAAAGGTAAGTGGTAAATAGGGTAGTGATAAATATCTTACCAGGAATACTGCTGCATCGCAAGGAAAGCTTGCTCATTATATATGTTTATGTATTATTTAATATCCAAATTTTGTATTTGTCCTTTAAGCACCAGGTAATTTTGCCAAGTCACTGAACAAATATTTTGTAGCAAATGCTAAATTAAATTGGACCTCTTTTGCTACTCATGAACAATTAAATATGATGATTATTCAGTGTCACTTGATCAGAAGTGTTCAGCATCCTGAATAATTGTCCCATAAGAAAAGAAATAATTGATTGATGTTTCTCCTTGCATTATTTCTTTAAGCTTTGCAAAAGTCTATTTTTGGGCTGTTTCTCCACTCCTTATCTCTCTATTGTTGCACTCCTGGTCAGAGTGTAAAAGAAGCACAAATAGTGCTGCTTTTCCCTTCCTTCCTCAGACTTCACCTTGACAGAAGTGAGGCAATGTTCTGTTAACTTTGAATGAGGTGAGTCTTTGTGCTGCTAAATGGTAACTTCATGGCTTCTTCCTGCTACAAGGCAGCCTTTTCTTTACCTTCCATCTCATAGTGTGGTTGTAATTCTCACATTTTGTTTGAAATAGTGAAGTTCAATGTTAATAGTACATTTTAGCATCAATTAATCCATAGCCTGGAGTAGCTCAGATTATATCTGGGATGGAACATTATTTATTCTGTCCTGACATGGAACCAAGTTTGTAAATCAAAAATAATAACAAAAAAATGCTGGAAAAACTCTGCAGGTCAGGCAGCATCTGTGGAGGAAGAAACAGCTGATGCTTCAGGTCGAAGACCCTTCATCAGAACTGAGAAAGAGTAGCAGTAGTCTAAGTAGCACAGAAGGTAGTGGAGGGCAATGGTTGGAACAAAGGGAATGAACGTAATAGGGTGAAACAATGGACAGCCATTAAATAGACAGATAAACTTCTTTGTCGTGTAATTTGTTGCTAATGTGATGCCAGAATTTACAAATAAAAGAAGGAAGGAAGGGAAGATTGGTAAGCAAAGTCCTGTTACAAACAGAAAGAAAGAGCAAGTTATCTAGAGTAGGAGAATTACATATTTCATCCTGCAGGCTGCAACATGCCCTGATTTTCATTGAAAATCAAAACAAAACTGCAGATGCTGGAAATTTGAAATAAAAACAGAAAATGCTGGAAAAACTCAGCATGTCAGGAAGAATCTGTGGAAAGAGAAACAGTTAACGTTTCAGGTCAAAGCCCCTTCATCAGAACTGAGAAAGAGAGAAAATAAGTTAGTGCAGGAAGCAGTGAAGGCCCAAGGAACCAGGATGGAACCAAGCTTGTTTCACTTTGCTTTGATTCAATACTGTTTCAGGTATAATAGCCATGGGGCAATTTTGCTAGTTCAAAAAGAGCTCATGAGTTCACCTGGACTTGCTGCACATTTTCTAAACTCAGTCAGAGCATTTAAATATCTTGAGAAATCAGGCATTCTATCTATACACTTAACACATAGCAATCTACCAGCTGGCAACAACTGTCTGTGCATGGTAGAGTTAGGTTCATAGCCAAGTGGCATGAATAAATCTTGATACTGTGGCTGCTGATTCATCGTCCTGAGGCACTGAGGCTGTCAGAAGAATCAGTTTTCATTTCTGGAGCTTGAGTTTGATTTGAATCCAGCTGTCAGAGACAAAAGGACACACATTTCTCAGTCTGCTCTTTTGGTGTATTTGGAAGTTAAACATCTGCTTTCCGTCAGTGCGGAAAATTCTATAACATTTGTATGTGTGAGGGTATGTAACAACCATTTTACGCAGCTAATTACCCTGATCTTGGGGTAATTATTATATTGAGATGGGAATACTGGCTTCTGCCTGTGGTACTTCTGAAGAAATCTGGTGTTTCGTCATAGCAAAGTTGCAACTGCTTTACAAATAGGATCCAGCCCACCTCTATGTTCTCTGCAAATGGTAATATTTAATGGGAAATGTGGTTCTTTACTCTTGGGTCCATGCAAGGCTGCACTTTCTGGGCATGTGCACAGGGATGTGCTTCTCACAGATTTCTGTCCTGCCCCCTAGAATCCTCCCTTCACTCCATCATAATTGTTGAAGGAACTTTGTACTTCTGTGGCCTTTGCACCAGAGGCATATCCAAGCTGCTTTCCTCCCCTGTCCATTCCAGATCCCATGAAAAATTCTTAGGAGGATGCAGGAAGCAGAATGCAAAGGCCCAGATCCCAGCACTGATAAAATAGGTGGCTTATTGCATATTTTTACATTTAATTGATTGGTATTGGTATTGGTTTATTATTGTTACTTGTACCGAGGTACAGTGAAAAGCTTGTCTTACAAACCGATCATACAGGTCAATTCATTACACAGTGCAGTTACATTGAGTTAGTACAAAGTGCATTGATGTAGTACAGGTAAAAACAGAGTAAAATGTCACAGCTGCAGAGAAAGTGCAGTGCAATAAGGTGCAAGGTCACGACAAGGTAGATCGTGAGGTCATAGTCCATCTCATTGTATAAGGGAACTATTCAATAGTCTTATCACAGTGGGGTAGAAGCTGTCCTTAAGTCTGGTGGTACGTGCCCTCAGGCACCTGTATCTTCTACCCAATTGAAGGGGAGAGACGAGAGAATGTCCCGGGTGGGTGGGGTCTTTGATTATGCTTGCTGCTACACCAAGACAACGAGAGGTAAAGACAAAGTCCAAGGAGGGGAGGCTGGTGTCTGTGATGTGCTGGGCTGGGTCCACAACTCTCTGCAGCTTCTTGCGGTCCTGGGCAGAGCAGTTGCCATATATCCAGATAGGATGCTTTCTATGGTGCATCGGTAAAAGTTGGTGAGAGTCAAAGGGGACAAACCAAATTTCTTTAGCCTCCTGAGAATTAGAGGTGCTGTTGAGCTTTCTTGGCTGTGGCATCTACGTGATTTGACCAGGACAGGCTGTTGGTGATGTTCACACCCAGGAACTTGAAGCTGTCAACCCTCTCGACCTCAGCACCATTGATGTGAACAGGTGCATGTACACCGCCCCCTTTCCTGAAGTCAATGACCAGCTCTTTTGTTGACATTGAGGGAAAGGTTGTTGTCATGATACCATTCCACTAAGCTCCCTATCTCCTTCCTGTACTCCGACTCATCGCTGTTTGAGATACGGCCTACAACGGTGGTATCATCTGCAAACTTGTAGATGGAGTTAGAGCAGAATCTGGCCACACAGTCGTTAGTGTATAGGGAGTAGAGTAGAGGGCTGAGGACGCAGCCTTGTGGGGCACCAGTGTTGAGAATAATCGTGCCGGAGGTATTGCTGCCTATCCTCACTGATCGTGGTCTGTTTGTTAGAAAGTCAAGGATCCAGTTACAGAGGGAGGTGTTGAGTCCTAGGTCTCAAATGTTTAATTTTGTGGGTATATTTTATACTCATCACACCACAAGGAAGAGAAGATACCACTGATAGTAAAGTAATCCTGTTTGAACAACATTGGTTCCAGAATTAATCACTCAGCTATTTCAGAGATAAACCCCCTGTGCAATGTGCTTCAGGCACACTTCTAGTGAACTCCCTTCTCTGTAGGAATGTTCTTTTCATTTAACCTTATGGCATTTTTGATACAAGTATTTCAAGGAAGTGTTTCCCATTGTTCCATACTTTTTAGTGATCAAACAGACATATGTAAAATATCATCTGTGCAACACCCACAGAGGCACAATTTTGTAGGAAGGTCCATCTTATGCAGCTGTATGGAATTGAGACAATTCTTTGTCCTTGTTAATATTTTTGTGGTGAACTGCAGCAGTCACGTGGGCCAGCTTCTTTAGTTTCTGTGTCTGATATTAATTTACTGCTTGCAATGAGGGCAGAGGCTGAAACTTGTTTCATGTCCATATTTGGTCAAAGTACAAATTTGCTCCATTGATAACTTTCTATTTGCAAGAATACCCAGAAATCATGCCTTTTGACCCATGCTCATGACTTGTTACATCATCTAGGTCAATTAGCATAGTTTTTCTCAAACTCCAAGCTCTTTGAATCCTGAATGATTTATGTGGGAAAATTGTAAAGCAGCATTTCTAAAGTCCCTCCTACTCTGTTTCCCCAGTTTGTAACTCAGGAGAGAGAAAAGAATACTTTTTCTCTTGAGACATTAGGTACATGTCTACCTATTCATTTTGACTAATTCCTTCCACTCCTGGGTATTTTGCTCCTGTTTGTTGTGTATAGCTACATAACAAGATGTAAATATTAATCAGGTACTGATTACTCAAGAGTTACTGCCAGAATTGCAATCTCCTACACTAATCTCTGAGGATATTCTTAGAAGGTCAACAATTTAATTCTTATCTAAATACATTGTTATTGTTTTATCCTTGCCTCTCAGAGTAATCTAGAATTATCCAAAATTTTAGAATGAAATTCCTTGATCAGCTTGAATTTAATTAGCAAAAAATATTTCCTTAAAAGTTAAATGTGTAGATTGTAACAAGAATTTTTAAAACTATAATGATGGATGATTATTTATGAATTGAATCTGCAAATGAAAGACCCCAGCAGTTGATTTTTACTGTAGGATAACTTTGCAAGATTCTGTCTAGTTGCAAATTCATTGGATGGGAACCATGTTGTATATATAATAAATGGTTTCCTTTAGTTCTGCCTCAGAGCTTTTTAAGGCTCAAATGGCAGAGTTTCAAACAGAAAAAGCTCAGAGGAAATGAATTTCAATCTTTTTTCCCTCCCCCACTGGACAGTTAAATTTGCTACGCTGTTCTGAAGTAGCAATTGTCAACCACTCAATCATACTAAACTGCACCTTTCTCATTATACTACCACAGCTGGAGCTATTTTTACTAAAATAAATGCTGCAGATTCCACATGAGTTATATGGTCGTCGACAGGCTCTTCAAGTCTAGTGCATCTCAAGTGAAAGTCAAATTTTGTTACACGATGTACTCCATGCAGGTGAAATTAAAATTCTACCCACGTTTCAATGCATTGAGGCTGCTCTGACATTATCAATTTGAAGCAGAACTTTTTTTTAGGGATGGCCAAATGAGGGTGGGGAAGTTGTAAGTAGGATGATCTAGTACTGTTTCAATTATATCCCTATTGTTCACCCTTCAGAAGTGAGTGCAATCCCAGTGGAATCATCTATAAACAGACTTGCCTTTGACAATGAGGTTGTGCAACCAGCCATGAAGAATGCTTGTGACAGCCATCAACTTGCCTTGTACTTCTATTTCCCTTTATCCACATAGTGCCGAACTCAGCTGGCTGTAGTTAATATTATGAACAAAGACAAAAACAAATCATTTATGACATGCTATCCATTTTATCTATCAGCCAAAATTGGCCTATGCAACCTTGAGAAGGCCATAAGATTGAGAGGTACTTGAATGGAGGAACAGAATGGAGAGTATTCTATCTAGCGTCTGTGCAAGGCCCAGCTTGATGCACAATTCTGAATCACAAGAGAGGGAAACAGGAAATGTGGAGGTAGATCATTTTAGGTCAATAACTTTGCAACATTGAAAAGTTATTGACATGAACTCCAAGCTCTCTTTCTTTCTCGACAGATTGATTTTGAATGAGAGAATGGACTTATTCTTTGCTGAACCTGAAGCCCCTACAATGGGCAGAATCTATAACATTTATTTTGGTAAAAATAGTTATTATTTTAGTTATACTGGAAGTGATTCAATTTAACTGCTAAATATTGTGGTTAAAAAGTATTTGAAGCTCATCTACCACTGTCCCTTTAGTGGAAACTGTCTCCATTATTTGCTTTGAAGCCCTTTGTGTTGACGGAGCCTTCTGCAAAATAGTGGCATCATGTGCGAGTGTTGTGTGGGTGGGAGGTGGGGAATAATAGTCATCACCCATAAAGAGCTGATAGGATTTAACATCATGCTAAACTGTACCTGGTTGTCAAAGGAGTCTAAGATTGTGAATGGTTCTAACATCCAAAATCTTTTAAAAGCTATTTAAAAAATAAAAAGCATAAAAATACTTTGTAAATTGTTTTAAAATAATAAAACAAAAAAATTAACTTCAAAATAATGTAAATATATTTCATGAACTAATAGTTACCTTCGTCCTTCACAACTTTTCTCTTGATTGAAGTCAATGGAAAAGCAATCCAGATGGTGAACCATGTTCATGCAAGTTTTCCACCATTAGTGGATGGGGAATATTGTATTCATTAACTGGAATCTGTGAGTATTCAATGAGGAGTCCAGCATTAGAGTTGGGAAAACAACGCCAAACAGCTAATCATAATTTCAGAACATCCATGTTTTGTGGAAATGGAGAAATCTGTTCATTGGTGAATGCTGACAGTTTTATGAAAAGAAAAATCTGGGGAAAGCACAATTGCTTTTTCTTTAGTTTCTGCTCCAGGACAAAGTACAAATTATATCGCCCACTCTTTTAATTATTTGTTGAATTCTTTATGACTTCTTACAGTTGTGCAACTCTTATCTTTGAAAGTTGTTGAAAATTCAGGCTCCGTATTATATAGCCAGAGGTGTGTAAGACGTAATAAAGGAAGTGAAGCTTCTTATGAGAACATGAGCAATAGAAACAATAGTAAGGCATCCGGCTGCTCGGGCCTTCTTTGTTGTTAAATAAGGTCGTGGCTGATCTTGTACCTGAATTCCTTTTACCTATCTAATTCCTATTGCCCTTAATTCCCTTGCTCTTCAAAAATCTATCACTCTCAGCCATAAATACATTCAATGGATGAGCATTCACAGCCTGATAATTCCAAAGATGACATCTTGATAGTCTGAAATGAAAAGCACCAATTGTTTGAAAAGCCAACATTTCATCAGAGGAAAAGCAATTGGGTGCGGGTGGAAGTGTGCAATTATTATCAACTCAGACTCCAAGGAGGCTTTAAAACAACAAAATAACTGCATTGTAACTTACCTTAACTGCAATTCATCCCCAGAGCAATAAAAAAAATCTGTACCCACTGTGATGTGTACACATCGCAGTGAATGGTCTCTTAAGAGCAATGGTACAGAGGTATTTTTAGTGCTCTGGGATTGACAGGTAACCCTGATTTTCCCAATTAACTAGTTTTAATCTTATTTTTTATTTATGATCATGCATAAGGCTGCACCAATCACTTCCCTAATCATCTACCACAGAGCAGTTAACCAGGAGACAAATCCAAGTTCAGCATATACTCTGATGTCTATTTTTCTTTTATTGAATAACAGACCATACCCTGCTGCTCTGGGGTTTCCTTGCAAGGCTTGACTCCTGCTATGTAATTGACAGCTAGGTGATTTCTGCTGCTCGACTGATAGGTTAACAAACTTGCCTGGCAATTTTCTAGGCCATATGGTTTTATCGTTATTAATAACAATGCACTAAACAGCTGAGCTCAACCGATTTTGCATGAAGGATGTCATAATTGACCTCTATGAAAAGAGAGAGAAACATTATCCAGCAAACCCAGCTACAGGGCCGTTAGTGGGTACCAGGATCCAGCTGAGCTATGATAACACCAAGATCTACCATTATGCCAGTGATTGTTGTAAAAGCTCATACAGGAGTTATGATACTTGAACAGAGTATTAATGGAGGCTCCCCTGTTTTCTGGTTTTGACTCCAATATTTTCAGGAGGGAATTAGGGAAAGAATATAATTATAATTGGTTAGGAGGTTGGTCTCTGCTGAAAGGGCACTGACATCTAGGTTGGCATCCAACTATGAATGTCAATAGGATTCCATCCTGGCTGTTAATAGGAAATATAATTCAAGTGATCTGATGGTGGTTTTCCTAGAACATAGAATGTTACAGCACAGTACAGGCTCTTCGGCCCACGATGTTCTGCTGATATTTTATCCTGCTCTAGTATCTATCTAGCCCTTCCCTCCCAAATAGCCCTCCATTTTTCTATCATTCATGTGCCTACCTAAGAGTCTCTTAATATGTCCCTAATGTATCTGCCCCCACAACCTCTGCAGGAAGTGCGTTCCATGCACCCACCACTCTCTGTGTAAAAAAACTTACCTCTGACATCCCCTTTTTTCTTTCCTCCAATCACCTTAAAATTATGCCTCCTCATGTTAGCCATTTTCACTCTGGGAAAAAGTCTCTGACTGTCCACTTGATCTATTCCTCTTATTATCTTGTACACCTCTATCAAATCACCTCTCATCCTCCTTCTCTCCAAAGAGAAAAACCCCATCTCACTCAACCTGTCCTCATAAGACATGCTCTCCAATCCAGCCAGCATCCTGGTAAATCTCCTCTGCTCCCTCTCTAAAGCTTCCACATCCTTCCTATAATGAGGTGACTAGAACTGAACACAATACTCCAAGTGTGGCCTAACCAGAGTTCTATAGAGCTGCAATATTACCTGGCAGCTCTTGAACTCAATACCTCGACTAATGAAGGCCAACACACCATATCCCTCCTTAACAACCCTATCGACCTGTGCGGCAACCTTGAGGGATCTATGGACGTGGACCCCACTATCCCTCTGTTCCTCCATACTGCTAAGAGTCCTGCCATTGACCTTGTATTCTGTGTTCAAATTCGATCTTCCAAAGTGTATCACTTCATACTTTTCCGAGTTGAACAGCGTCTGCCACTTCTCAGCCCAGCTCTGCATCCTATCAATATCTTGTTGTAATCTACAGCAACCTTCTACACTATCCACAACATCACCAACCTTTGTATCATCAGCAAACTTACTAACCCACCCTTCCACATCCTCATCCATCATAAGTACTGGACACTTCATATAACTGCATCTTATAAATTTCAGGTGCAGGCAGGCTTGTGAGTTCTGATTATAAGCCAAATACTGAAAGTCCTGAAATATTATGAAGTTGGAAATGGTAACTTCTGTCAAAATCCTTGATAAATTTGTTTTCTAATTTAAACTTGTTTTCTGTGACTCAATAACAACTAACAATGCAAGCCCACAGATCTCTGAAATAAGTTAGATTTTGTATGAAATAATGCATGATGTTCAAGCTGGACAACTGCAATTTTTAAATTTCTCAAAGACCTCACTGTGAACAAGGACTTCAATCATCCACTATTTCTTCAAATAATGAAAGCTAAATAAGTACTTTTAGAGGACCTAATGTAGCCAACTTCAGGATGATTACAACAGTGAATAAATTCAGAGGATTGTTACAAATACAAGAAAAAAATAAAAAAATTTACTGCAAACAGTTCTTCATGATTAACTCATCTAAAACTCCTGCAAGTGCAGGGGTTTCTGTATTTTACAGTGAACACATTTGAATGGGTGTGATGAAGTAACAGGGACTTGTTTCCCTTTTTCCTTGATTCATCCCATTACTTGTAAAAAGAAGCTGAGACTCATTAGAAAAGATCACTTTGAGTATTCAACAGACTTACAATTATATAGTGCCCTTTCATGCAAATGGTACATTATTACAAGAGGATTTGAGTAAAAGAATATAGATGTGCTACTCTAATTATATAGTCCCCTGGTGAGGCAGCATCTGGACTGTTGTGTACAGGTTTAGTCTTTTTATCTAAGAGGGATATAAGTTGTGATAGAGGGAGTACAGTGATGATTCACCAGATTGATTCCTGGCTGGTGGGTTTGTTGCATGAGGAAGGATTAAACAGACTAGGCATATAGTCTCTTGAGTTTAGAAGGAGAGCTAATTTCATTAAAAGGTGCAAAATTCTTAAGTGGCTTGACAGAAGAGATGCAGAATTAATGTTTCTTGGTTAGGATGTCTAAGACCATGGGTTCGAGCCTGAAAATTCATGACAGAGCTGAGGAGAAACTTTTTAACTCAAAGGGTTGTGAAACTTTTGGGATTTTCCATCCAAAAGAGCTATGGATGCTCAGTTATTTAATAAATTCTGGACAGGGATTGACATATCTTTCAGCATTAAGACAATCAAAGGACAGTGGAGCTTTAGTGAAAGAAAGTGACACTGAGGTGAAAGATCAGCCATAATAAGCATATTCCTGCTTGTATTTCCTATATTCTTTTGCCTCAAATTATTTATGTCTTAAGTACTATATGATATTAGAAAATATGAGATGTGAAATACTTTTGAAATGTGGTGTTTTTGTAATGTAGGAAACACAGCAACCAATCTGTGCACAACAAGTTTCCAAAAAAAAGCAATATGATACTGACCAGGTAAGCAAATTTAGAAGCCTTGATTGAGAGCTAAGTATTGATCTAGGGATGGAAGTAGTTCCAAACAGTACTGGGGATTTTATGTGTCTACCTGAGAGAGCAAATAGAGCATATCTCACTGGAAAAAGACTGCCTCGAGAATTGCAGTGTGCTCTCAGTACTGCACTGGATTGTTAGACTAGATGTGAGAGTTCATGAACCTGGAAATTACCCGTTAGAGCAGGATAAAATGTTGGTAGAGCAGGATAAAATGGAGGCACGACATTGTGGGCTGAAGGGCCTGTACTGTGCTGTAGTGTTCTATGTACTAACTCAAAGAAAAGAATACTGCCACTGAGTCACCGTGAACACTTAAGGATCAAACATGTTTATGTGAGTGTGGAATAATGCATAGACAAATAAGGAAGTAGGTGTCCTTCTCTGAGGTATATAAGTGAACAACTTGAGTTTTTAATAACAGACAGTGGCAGAGGAGGCACAAGGAGATGAGGGAAACCTGGTCTGACATTGACCCAAGACATTCTTGTGAATCCCAGAAGAGTGCACCTGCCACTGGCTCACTACTTCCCCAAGCCACAAAATAGGTGGCTTCTGCACTTTAGCTATTACCTTGTAAAGCAGGCACAGCACTGACTCTGCCTAACAGGGTCCTTAAGTTGGCTGCAGGATGTCCTGCAGATCATCAGATACTTATTTGCATATTGGAGCATCTATCTTCTCAACACAGTTGTGGAGCCTTGCCCTGGATAACTCTGCCAACACCCTCATCAGGAATAGGGCAATAGGTCAGATTCTGTCTTTTCAGAACCTCTGTTTCTGCCTGCTGGGAGATTTAAGGGCAGATCTTCTGCTGACCAGCAGGTCATCAGAGCTCACTGGTTGCCTGCCTTTGACCAGGTTCTATTTTCCACTGTGTTCCCAGGTGCAGTCTTCCATTGATTGCAAGCGCCCAGTGTGAAAGGGTGTTGACAGCTGGTGAGACCCTGCTCTGAGACTCACTGACTGTCAAAACTGTCATTTTTTTTCTCTGAATGTCTTTGACTTCCACAAAAGACACACTCAGGAGGTATTGCAAAACAAAAATCAAACCAATTTTTTTTCTTTTAATTTTAACACTGAGAAACACTCGCACACACTATAAAACAATTAAATACATTTAAAGTTACTGAAGTAATTCAATCCAAATGATCAACATGCCATTCTCTTGGCAGCCAGTTCTTCCAGAATTCAGATTTCAGGCAGGTTTCAATAGGCCTGCTCCACCTTCATTTGGACAGAATTCCCAGCCTGAGAGTTGTTACTTGCTGTTAAGAAAGAGATCTATCCATTCAAATACATGTTGCTGACTCATATGAGTGTGGCTGCATCTTATTATCTAGTGATTTACAACTATCTGATAAACCACCTGATAGCATAACACTGCCTTTTAATCAACATATTGCCAAACAAATTAAAAACCTTATCCACGTCGCATGTTAATTTTGAAGAACTTTTCTAATTAAATACATCCATCATCTGACATTGTGACTGATACCTTCCCCTCAACCTTGAAAAGAACTGTCACCAATGAATTTATCTCATTAAAAAAGATTGTCAAGTGAGAGTTTTCAAGATGTATTCATCACCAATTCTCTGATGAATGACAAGTGATGAACACTAACTACCACTGTCATTTTGTGACCCTAGGCTAGAATCACCCACACGTTCACTCATATTGGAGGCACCAAAAGGAGTTGTTATCGAAGCAGAGGCAGGTAACATGGAAGCAGTCTGTCGAACGGAACTGAAGTTGGAATCCGAAGATGGTGAAGTGAGTGAATAAATGCAATTCATTTGAAATGAGCGACTGCAACATGCAATGGATGGGGGGTGAAATTGGATAGCATAGACTTGCACAAGAATGGCGGACAATTCCTATACCAAAATGTGCAGATGTCAGGTGTCCTGATTTTGAGCTTTGAGTCTCATCTAATCTGGCAATCTGTAGATTCTACTTGTCTATCCCCATGCACAAATGTGCGAACAAGGGTGAGGATTTGATATTGAGGTGTTGGCTCACGGTGGTAGATCAGCAACACAGGAGTAACAGGTAAATGTGACTTGGTGCAACGTAGGGAATGGGCAGCAGAGTTTCCAATGCTCTCAAGTCAGGAGAGTAGCACAAGCGACCTTGTTAGTGAGTAGTTAAGAAAATCTGCAGCACTCTTTCATTCAATGGGTGAGAGTTCACCGTTAACAACAAACTAACTATGCCTTGAATGCAACAGGTATGGAAATAACAAAGTTGTTGACACTTTCAGTAAAATTTCCCTGAAAAATTAGAGCACTTAAATTCACAATATTCCATGTTAATAAAATGCACTCTACACTTGAGTACAGGACCACACTGTCGCTCCTTATATGAAGTAAATCCTGGTCAAAACTTAGGCTTGGGCTGATATACTGCAAGGCATTCACACAAATAAAGAATTTAAAAAATAATGGATGGTTACTTTGCATGCAGGGACTTCAATAGAGCTGTCAACGACTGAATATTTCTCAATGTTTCAGACATTGAAAACCTATGAAGAAAAAATTTAAATCCAAAATACTTTAAAAACATTTTGAATCATTCCAACTTAAGCTACAAGTGCAGCCATGCAATGATCAAATAGTTCAGTACTTAGAACTGTTTCCCAAATAAATGGGAAAACAATCCCGATGCCAGGTGCAACCAGGATTGTTGCCAGGAATCTCAGCAAGTCATGCTCCCGTGCTAAAGTTCTCTGGTTGTCCAGCAGTCAGTAAAGCTGCTGTAGACCGCTGACAGAATCTTCGGGACATTTGCAGAGATCCTAAAGTTGCCAGCAGTTCAATGACATTTTACGGCAAAATCAGGCCAATAAAATCCAGAGTACTCCATGTTACTAGACTGCATTCCAACTTAAGCTACAAATGCAGCCATGCAATGATCAAATAGTTCAGTACTTACAACTGTTCCCCAAATAAATGGGAAAACAATCCCAGTGCCAGGTGCAACCAGGGTTGTTGCCAGGAATCTCAGCAGGTCATGCTCCTGTGCTAAAGTTCTCTGGTTGTCCAGCAGTCAGCAAAGCTGCTGTAGACCGCTGACAGGATCTTCGGGACATTTGCAGAGATCCCAAAGTTGCCAGCAGTTCAATGACATTTTACTGCAAAATCAGGCCAATAAAATCCAGAGTACTCCATGTTAATAGACTGCACTGTGCACTCAAGCAGTGTCCATGACCACATGCAGCAAGACCTAGATAAAATGCAGACTTGGGTAGGTAGGTACAGTGTCCCTTCTTCAGGACACATTAAAACCAGGCATTGACCATCTCCAGAGCCTTCACTGATAAGGTGTTAGGGATTGTTGCTGAACTGATATTTAACCACATATATAGTATGCAGTTGATATAAGAACAGGCTGGATTTTTGTGGTAAGTGACTCACCCCTTGGCCAACTCACAGCATTTCTGACCCTCCCTCCCCCCAACTCCCCCTCCCCCCACACACGCACACACACACGCACACCAACACACAATCTACAAAGCCTTTCCAGCATCTACAAAACAAAAGTTGTGGAATGTAATGGAAAACTTCATACTTGCTTGGAGGAGTGCAACTGCAACAACACTCCAGAAGTTCAACTGTGTGTAGAAGAAAATGGAGTGTTTGATTAACACCCATCCACCACCATAAACATGCACTTCCAGTATCAATCAGACACTGGAGTTGCAATGTGTACAATCCATTCAGAGTACAAACAATTTAGCAACTTGCCAGGATTTCTTTAAAAGTACCCCTCAAATCCATTACTTTGATTGTTAAGGAAAGTAAGTTGGCCAAGTGAACATAAACACCACCACCTGTAAATTCCCCACTTAGACTCGCATTATTACAAATCATTACAATTGCCAATCCTTCATCAGTGCTGGATCTTCATGCTGGAACCCCCCCCCCCCCATCTAACTGCACTGTGGATGTGTCCTTTCTCATAGTGAGTACTGTGGTTCAACAGGGCAGATTAGCACAACTGTATCAAGTGATTAGTGATGGGCATTATATGTTCGCCTAACTAATGAGTGAGTAAAAATATACTAATAAAATCCCCAATGCTTCATCCACTAACAAAATACACAATTTTCCTATGGCTAACAAAATACATTGTTCTCCTAAATTATTACAATACAGAAGACTCCCCAAATTACTTAATGAACTCCACAAAACTCCTTTGGTTAATAAAATTCACTGTACTCCCTCAGCTGAAAACAGCCAGTGCACTCCCTCAGTTAGTCTCCTCCACTGTACTGTTTGAGTCAGTGAAATCCATGCCACTCCCTCATTTAATAAAATACACTGCATTCCCTAGGTTTATAAAATTCACTCCACTCTGTTAATAAAAGTTATAATATTCATTCACTCAATAAGATCTGTTGCTTTCTCTTAGCTAATAAAATCTGCAACAATACTCTTTTCAGTTATTAAAAACCAAGGAACTCCCTCAATTAATAAATTCCACTCCATCCTTACAGTCAATAATATTCATTCCTCTCCTTCAGAACAAAATCCATAACATTCCCTTAGTTAACAAAATACAGTACACTCCTTCAATAAATAAAATGAACTAAAATACTTCCATTCCTAAATCCAAAGTAGTTCCTCAGATAACACTCCCTCAGTCAATAAAATCCATTCCATTCCCTCAGTGAAGTCACACACTCAGAACAAATTTCACAGCATCCCCACAGTTAACAAATTGCCAGCAGTTTCTCAGGTAATAAAATGCACTGCACTTGCTCAAGTACTAAAATCCACTCCACTCTACCCGTTAATAAAATCCACGATGTTACTTCAGTTAATAAAATTCATTTCACTCTCTCTGTTAATAATATCCTCTCCAAATCTACAATTAATAACATCTCCTACCTCACCAAACTCCACTATATTCGCTTAGAGAAAAAGATTCTCTACACTCCTTCATGTAATAATATTCTATGTGCTGAAGCTCTTTCTTATACCCTATCCCTGAATTCTCCCAGAACCACTCCCTTTCCCACCCTGCCTCCCCTACCACCACCCCATGGTGGGGTTAAACTAGTCAAGACTCACAAAAATGTACAAATTAGAACTCCTTGAACAGTTCAAACACCTATATAAAGCACTAAAAATAATATAACATAATATTTCATGAGATACTGCAAAAGAACTACTTGTTATAAAATAAACAGCTATGCTCTGATATAGCCTCTGTACTCCAATTATGTTACTGAGAATATGATTCTCAATTGTAACTGTAACTTCAACTCACATGAGCTCACAGAGCCTGGCTCTGGCTCTGAACATGGCTCACTTGGAGGAGCTCATTCCTATCTCGACAGGTGACTAATGCTACACTCAGCGTCCTTGTCAGTTGCTCTCAATTTGAGTGCCAAGCATCCCAAAAATTATATTCATGACAATTGATTGATGCAAACCTTTCTATTTTAATTGCACCCTCCATGTCCAAATATCCATAGTATGTCCATAAATTGCTTGATTTAATTAGTCAATGTTATCAACTTAACAGAAGTGTTTTGAGTAGAACTCATTAGCAACTTGAAAGTTCTTACTCAGGACAACATTTATCTATTGACTTGAAAATTCTTTGAACCACAGGAGCTCTGTAAAGTGAGCAAAAGTGTAAATTGTTTCCTTGGGTTAACCTTGTTTGAGTATGATCACTTCCTTTTGCCAAACCTTCAACTCGCAATCTGTTTAGAAATTTTCTTTAAAAAACTTTGTCATTTCCCATGACATGACAGGTTAGATACTTTGGTCAATTTTTAGTTAATTATGCTTTAATATTAGTTTACCATGTGTAAAGTCCATTTTTGCTGCAGTTCTAGCTACAGGAGACCTCCTCCTCCTTACCCTCCTCTTCCCATCACCCACTCCTAAGGTGAATAACCATCTTACTCCACAAGAAATCAATCAATCTAAATCACCTTCCTCTGCTCCAGCTGAATCAAAATCTCATTAACATTGTTTCTTCTTTCTCAATCATTGTTGGGTATAACAAACAGATCATAATGACCAAACAGCACATGAGACATGATTCTTAACCAACTATAATTGCTCAAATTATTCTCCTATATTCAAATTATTCTCCAGTTTTCTCCTATAACGTTCCACATTGGACATCAAATTTGTAAGTAGTTCTCTGTTGTACCTATTCTCTGAGTAGGACCAGAACCCATCCAGTAGGATTAAGAGTAATCAAGACTCACTGACCAGAAAAATACAGAATCCTTAAAAGTTTATTACAGCTAAGTAAACATAGTATTGTATATTAGTACATAGAGGATGTTTCCAGTAGTGGGAGAGCCTAGGACCAGAGGGCACAGCCTCAGAATAGAAGGAAGTTCCTTTAGAACAGAGATGAGGAGGAATTTCTTTCACCAGAGGGTGGTGAATCTGTGGAATTCATTGCCACAGACGCTGTGGAGGCCAAGTCATTGGGTATATTTAAAGTGGAGGTTCATAGGATCTGGATTAGTAAGGGCATCAAAAGTTATGGGGAGAAGGCAGGAGAATGGTGTTGAGAGGGAAAAATAAATCAACCATGATCGAATGGCAGAACAGACCCGATGGGCCAAATGGCCTAATTCTGCTCCTATGTCTTATAGTCTTATGGTCTTTTAATGTATAGTATAGTATAAAGCACTACAAATAATATAACATAAACTATTGCAAGAAACTACAAAACAATTATATGATATAAAATACTTCCAAATACCAGGCTGATATGCATTCTGTACATTAATCATGTACAGATTTAACTCAGACCTGTAACTGTCATTTCAGCTCACATATAATGGCATATAAGAGACATTTGGATATGGATAGGAAAGCTTTAGAGGGATATGGGCCAAACAAGCACAAATGGGACTAGCTTAGGTGGGCACATTGGTCGGCAAGGATGAGTTGAGCCAAAGGGCCAGTTTTTGTGCTGCATTACTCTATGGCTCCGTATATTTCCCTCTAGCTCTGGCCCTTAACGCAATTCATCCCAGCAATCACTCAAAGGAATACATACCGATGTATACAGGTTATCAATTCTGTTTGCAGTTTCTTTCTATGTTGCTCTCAACTTGTAAACCAAACATCCCTTCTTATAATAGAAAATCACACTCATGACAATTGATTGATGCCAACCCTTCCCTTTCAATTGTGCCATCTTTGTCCAAATGCCCAAATTTGCTTGATGAATTGATCAATTTGTCATTGTCACCACCTTTCACAATAAAATTGTTTTGACAATGTAGAACTCTGAGCTTATCAGCACCTTGAAAAGTTCTTACTCTGGTGAACTTTTATCTATTGACTTGAACGTTTTGTGGACAACTATACCACAGAAGCTCTGTGGAGAAAGCAAATAAGTAAATTGTGTCCTTGGGTTCATCATCTGTATGTTTGAACAATCCCTTTCACAGATTCTTTTGCTTACAATCTTTTTAAGCCTTAAGAGCCTTGTGATTTCTTATGGTATGCATTGATAGGCATTTTTATTATTTCAGCCAAGTTTAGCTTGAAATAAATGCACTCTTCCTGCAAGCTTAGCCATTGTGCTTGCCCCCAGTTAATACAATCGACTTCACTCCCTCAAGTAATAAATTCCATTGCACTACCTCAGTTAATAAAATCCACTGGAACCCCCCAGTTATTAAAATCTACTGCTCTCCTACAATTGATAAAAATTACAGAAATTTCTTACAATAACATACATTGCATTTTTTCAGTTAATACAACCTACTGCACTCCCTCTGTGGATAAAAACCCACTGTACTCCTTCAGTTATCAAAGTCCACTGCAGTTCTTCAGTTAAAAAATCCACTGGACTCCATCCATGAATAAAATCAGTTTTAGTCCTTCATTTATTAAAATCTTTTGCATTCCCCAATTTTATAAAGTCAATGTTATTCCTTCAGTTATAAAAATCTGCTGCAGACGCACAGATAATAAAATGCATTTCATAAGCTAAGAATTTTTGTGATATTTATAGATAACTTAGATGAGGGGGTGGAGGGCTGGGTTAGTAAGTTTGCGGACGACACTAAGATCGGCGGTGTTGTGGATAGTGTGGAGAGCTGTCGGAGCTTACAGAGGGATATTGATAGGATGCAGAGCTGGGCTGACAAGTGGCAGATGGAGTTCAATCCGGAGAAGTGTGAGGTGGTACACTTTGGAAGGACAAACTCCAGGGCAGAGTACTGAGTAAATGGCAAGGTACTTGGCAGTGTGGAGGAGCAGAGGGATCTGGGGGTTCATATTCACAGTTCATTGAAAGTTGCCTCACAGGTGGAAAGAGCAGTTGAGAAGGCCTATGGGATGTTACCTTTCATAAGTCGCGGGATTGAGTTTAAGAGCCGCGAGGTGATGATGCAGCTTTACAAAACTCTAGTTAGGCCACACTTAGAGTACCGTGTTCAGTTCTGGTCGCCTCATTATAGGAAGGATGTGGAGGCGTTGGAGAGGGTGCAGAGGAGATTTACCAGGATGCTGCCTGGATTAGAGAGTATTGAATATGAGGAGAGGCTTAAGGTGCTAGGGCTTTATTCACTGGAAAGGAGGAGGATGAGAGGAGACATGATAGAGGTATATAAGATATTGAGAGGAATAGATAGAGTAGATAGATAGAATAATAGATAGCGCCTCCTTCCCAGGGCACCAATGCTCAAGACGAGAGGGCATGGCTTTAAGGTTATGGGTGGGAGGTTCAGGGGAGATGTCATGGGGAGGTTTTTCACCCAGAGAGTGGTTGGTGCATGGAATGCACTGCCTGGGGTGGTGGTGGAGGCAGATACATTGGACAGGCTCAAGAGCTTGTTGGATAGGCATATGGAGGAATGTGAGATGGAGGGATATGCGGGAGGAAGGGGTTAGGTAGTGTGAGGGTGGTTTGATGGACGGCACAACATGGTGGGCTGAAGGGCCTGTTTTGTGCTGTATGGTTCTATGGTTCTATGGTTATATTTCCGCAGTACTACCTCATTTTATCAAATCCACATAACCCTCAGTTTAAAAATTCCACAATACTACCTCACTTAATAAATTTGACAGTACTTCCCAGCTAATAAATTCCACAGTAATCCCCTGTTAATAAATCCACTGCATTCCCTCAAGTTAATGTAATTGAACTGCACTGCCTCAGTTAATTCAATGCACTGCACTCCTTCAATGAATAAAATCCACTATAATACCTCTGTAAATAAAATCAACCACACACACTCAGTTAATAACATCCACAATTGTCCTCCAGTTAATAAAATCCACTGGGGTCCCTCAATTAAGGAAATACATTACACACTACCAATTATTAAATTCCACTGCACTGCATCAAATAATAAATTTCACTGAATCCTTCAGTTTATGAAGTGCACTGCACACCCTCATCCAATAAAATCATTGCTGCTAATGATATCCTCTGCACTCATTCAATGAAGAAAATACATTTCATTTTTTCACTTAATAAATTCCAGTGTACTCCCTCAGTTAATGATGTGCACTGCCCTCTCTCACCTAAGAAAACTACTGTACTCTCTCAGCTGATAATATCCACTGAATTCACTCAACTAACAAAATACACCTCGGTTAATAAAATGCAGCATGATCCCATAGTTAATAAAATGCACCACACTCCTTCAGTTATGAAAGTCAACTGTAATCCCTGAATTAGTAAAATCCACTCCATTTCCTTAGTTAAGAAAATCTACTGCACTGCAATAAGTAAAATCTACAATTGACTGGGCTCCCTCCATTAATAAAATCTGTAGTGCTAGTTCATTTATTAAAATCCCAGTGCCATCTCTCAATTCCTAAAATCCACTACACTCCCTCACTTTATAACACCAACAATATTACTTCGGTTAATAAGCCAAATGCATCCACTGGTTAATAAAATCAACCACACTGCCTCATTTAATACAATCCAGTACACTCCCTCTGCTAAAAACATCCACTGTACTTCTCCAGTTAATAAAATCCTTAACACTAACTCAATGAATAAAAATCACAATACTGTCTGGGTTAATGAAACCCACTGCACTCCCTTTAAATATAAAATCCACTGTGCACTGTTTGTTAATAAAATCCATCGCAATAAGCTCTCTCAGTTAATAAAATCCATAATGTCCTTCAGTTAATAAAATTCATTACACTCCCTCTGCTAAAGAATTCCACTGCACATCCTCAGTTGAGAAAATAGAGTATACTCCTTCAGTTAATAAAATCCACAATACAAGCTCCATGAATAAAAACCACAGCACTGTCTCAGTTAATAAAATCCACTGTACTCTCAGTTAATAAAATCCATTGTATTCCACTGCATTACCGTAGTTAATAAAATTATCTGCACTCCCTCCATTCATAAAATCCACTTTTTAAGAAAGAAAAGAGAGAACTATAGACAGTTTGTCTGACATATGTTGTAAGGAAAATAATGGAATGAGTTGCTTGATTTACTTAGTCCTTGTCATCAATTTTCACAGAACAATTGTTTTGACATGGAAAAACTCTCAGCCTAACAGCAGCTTGAAAAGTTCTTACTTTTGTGGATTTCCTGAATAAATCATTCTGGATGGGAAAATTGACTGGGTGTTTCCAGTCTCGAAGTGCACTTGTTCACATTCCCACTTATTGCATAGACTGCACATAGAATTTTGTCAATCTTCGTCTAAAGATCTTAACAGCATTTTCTGGGAATTTGGGTCATGCTCTTCCAACTTAGATCAGTCACTGCCCAGTCATAACAGAAGCGTGTTTACATGGGGCTACATTCTGAAAAGCAGCATAGTTAAAAGAACTTCTCATACAAACAACACAACCTTTGCAGTCTAGTTGGGAATGCTCCAGAGGTGGATTGTTGATTCTCAACTTTCCAAACACATAACCTTAGGGGAGCAGATAACCATGGTGCAGAGGTTGGTTGCTAGTGTTGGCACCCGTCTTGAAAACTTAACAGAAGTTGTGCAATCCATGTCACAGCAACTGATACAATCCATTGTTTCCTAGGAGAGTTCCTCTGACACCATAGAACATGTGAGTGCTGCTCTCCCTTAGAGTGCCATTGGTTCTGAGGCAATATCCTCATCTCTACCCCAGCTATTCAGACTGTGGCTTCTCATAGCAAGATACAGCAGTTGGCAACTAGATCTTCCAAAGCAAGAGATCACCCATTATGGACATTTGGGGTTCCCTCCATTGACAGGCAGTGGCCATAGTATGTCAGGGCTGAAGGGGCTAGGCCAAGTAAGCTGAGCTGTAAGGCACTCATGGCAAATAAGCACCAGGGTGTTTTTCATTATTAGTATTTTGGTATTTTGATAATGATGAAAGACAATGATAGTTATTTATTTTAAAAATAACACTTTATAAGCAGTTAGTGTTCCTGTAAAGTGAGGCCCCGTTATTAAGCCCATCTGGAGATCCCATGTATTCTGTATAAATTGTGGATGAATGATTGTGATGCCTTAAAGCTCCATGTCTCCTTTTAAGCCTTTGTTATGATGTTGAATACTTTGAAGTTCTGTCTGTGATATGTTAATGAGATCACCTCCAAAGATGGAGGTCTCTAAGGGCATTGATGCCCACAATTTCTGAATTACATGTTCCTGTCTTGGTCTGAGATGCAGTGCCAGTGTTGGAAATGCCAATGTAGGTACCCAGAGGATGAACAATCCCCCAATTAAAAGGACTCACTTCATGCAGAACATGAACTGTGAGAAGTAAGGACATCTGTTCCAATGAGAAAGGAGGAATTGTGAATGATCAGAAGATATTGGTATCTCAGAGAATTTCAGGCTCATGTATCTGTGTTACTAGATACAATAGCCTGAGCTACCCCAAAGAACAATAGGGGGAAGAGCTATCTCCACTAACCTGATTGGACTCCATTCCAGCCTCCAGCCCATTGCGACTTTAGCTAAGAAGACAAAAGGGAACAAATACTTCAAAATTTAATAATGACACTGTTGTCTTACTTGGTTTCCTGCAAATCTATGTGCCTGTCTGTGTGTTTTCATCTGCCTGATTCTGTGTGTGTGGGTGTGGGGGGGGGGGGGGGGGGGGTGTGGGGGTGTGTATGTGTGGGTGTGCATATACAAGCACACGCCTGTCAGGTCAGAGTGTTGCAGTTAAAGGTAGGATACGTGAAGTGTGTTCACAAGGGCTTTCAACTTGTTTCTTCTCACACTACTCCAGGGTTCTGGGAGTCATTTTGTGAGCACAGCCCTGTGACAGCCTTCTGCTGGATGCTCTTCCTTGTGATCATGAGTGGTCCCTCAGCACATAGGACTTCTTTTCTCCTCTGCACCTCCTCCACAAGGACGGCAGTGCTAGTGACCCTGAGAAACTTAAGGGCATGCTGCTTCCCCTTCCCTGACTCCCTGTCCACAATCCTTCTGAGCAAATCCACAGGAAGCACCATTTGCTGGGGTGTACTGATGAGTGCCTTCTAAGTAATGGGGTCCTGATGTAATTTAATGCTGCAAAGTGTCAGTGGCTGCGCTAAATTCATTATTTAATTATTGGGACTTGTGTTGCTTTGCCACATTGTTGCACTGGCCAGCAAAAACACACCTGCAATTTTCGATGGGAATCACAACTTAAAACTATGACTCAGCAGTGAAAGCGTGAATCAGAGCAAGTGAACCATACTGTGAGGATTAGCACTTCATTTCAGGAGTGATAGAATCTCTAAGCTCTCTAATAACAGCATTAATAAATCTAGACTACTGCCACTGTTGATGTAAGGCAGCGTACCATCAGCATTAATAAGAACAGCATTCTCATGTTCAATAAAGCCACAGTACATGTAGGTTTTAACACATTCATAGTACTCTTTCTACCAAAAGCAGATTCAATGTTATCAGTTAGTAATTGCATAGTACTTTCAGGATTAATGAATGTACAGTGTTAACAATTTATTTAAACTCTGCAACATTTTCAAGATTGATAAATCCCTTGAACTATCACATTTAAAAATGTTTGTGTAAAAGTCAGCATTCCAAAACTGTAATTTATGGAGGAATTTAAAATAGAGGGATATGTGGGAGGAAGGGGTTAGATAGTCTTCGGCAGGGTTTATGTACTGTTCTACGTCTTCTATGTCTATGTCTAATCTTAAAACCTTCTGGCAGAAGTGGTTCCAATACAATTTCTGTCATGTTTTAAAGTTCTCTTCCCTGGTCTATTCAGATTCAGTAGGGTGACATTGTTAGAAATTAACACCAACATTCTGGCACTCAGCCAGTGACATTCTTGCCTGTTCAGTAAATTCAAATCTCTAGGGTCTATTTACCATGATGCTTTTTCTCTCTGTGGTTACAGACTTCATTGTCAAATGTGCAATTCCTTTGTTCTTTTGAGTGAGGTAATTACATTGGAAATTGATTTACAGAAACAGCGAAGCAGTAAAAGGGTAAAATACATGGAAGTGGGCTTATTTTTTCGCAGAAAAAGTACCTCAACAGCAATCCCAAGACTCAATGGGTTAGGTATGACTTTGCCAGATGATGTAAAACCAGGTGAAGGGAAATAGAGATAGCAGTTGGGCACAATACCGAACAGGCAGCTAATCCACTGTCACCTATTATGGCATGAAGCCAATATCTATTCCAATAGTTCCCATTCACATATATAGTGACATGACTACAGGATAGTCACGAGCAATAGCAATACAAGATTGTCTTGAAAAATAGTAGCTTGAGCAAATGAATAATGCATTATGGAAAGGGAGAGGAAAAAAAGTGCGTTGAGGGCATTTTATGCTTCAATGTGGAATGTGCAGTCAAGTTTTTGTGTGCAAAGCGAAACAATTTCTATGAAAAATGAAAAGATTAATAAAAGTTGTGGATTTTCCATATGGATCTCATGCCTCACACGTGAAGCATTCCTTAAAATGTGGTATTGTTTAATCCCCATTGTTGAGGTGTCCAATGCACTAATTTTGTCCAGCTAAGTTCTTCTTTAAGTGCATTTCTTAATGAGTGCTCATCCGCCATCATTGCCAATATCCAGAGGACACCTCCACCAATATCCAGACAAAAGAGACTGCAGATGCTGGAATCCCGAACGAAAGACAGAATGTAGAAAGAAATTTGGTCTATCAGCATCTGTGGAGGCTAAAGGTGTAAGTCGACATTTCGGGTCAAAACCCTGTATCAGACTGAGAGGGAAGAGGAAAGATTGCCGGTATATAACAGTACAAGCATAGAGCTATGGGGGAGATAGAGGCTGATGGTGATAGGTGCAACCAGATGGGGAGGGGATAGGAAAAGTGAACAAAGTGAGAAAAAAAACTAGGTGGACCTGTGAGTGTGTGTGTGTGTGTGTGTGGGGGGGGGGGGGGGGGGCGGTGGTGGTGGGAGGAGAGCACTGGGGGTGTTGGTTACCTGAAATTGGAAACTTCAATGTTCATACCATTGGCTTGTAAGCTATTCAAGCAGAATATGTCTATTCTATCCTCCCAGTCTCTGACTGACCTGCTATCAATCAAATCCCCTCCAATCATCTCCACAATCAATCACTCCCCTATTCCTCACTGCACATCATCATCTTCCTGACCAAGAGTTCAGGAGGTTGTAGGCAGCTGTAGAAATGTATCTACTTTTTCAATTTATATCTGCAAATAACTTTTAGACTATGTTCATAAACACAGGGATGATTCAGCATTCACTCAATGTTCTGAATTTACACTTTCATTTTTTTGATTGCCAGAACTCAAGACAAATGTCATTATCTTTGTATAAAACGGAAAAGGAGAACAAAATTGCATTGGCGTCGATCAAAGTTCTTTATCTTTTTTTAGAAGATGCACTGAGTTTGCAATTCCGTTGTGAACTGTATGATGACTTTTTTAACCAGATCTTTTATTTTGTTTTCTCTTTCAGATCAGCCTGGAAGCCAGGAAAATAAAATTACCCAGACTACCTATGGGTTCGTACACTTCCACACCGTCTGCTCGACAGAACATATTTGAGGTGTGCGTCTGCCCAAATGGAAAACTATTCCTTTCACAAGCAGGGGTGGGCTCCACCTGTCAAATAAACAGCAGTGCCTGTCTATAAAGGGAAAATTTAAAAAAACTTACAGAGGGACAAAATCCACAGGCATTACCAACGGTGGGTTCAGACCTCGCAAATGGTTGGCCATTTCTACATGGCATCAGCCTGCTGAACACTGTGGAAAAAGCCTCTTGAATAGACTCTGTGCTGACTGATTTCAACCCTGTTCAAAATGTTGTTTCAGTATAGGGGATAAAAATGAAACAAAAATCATTTATACTGAGACATGTTCCTATAACATCTCTGTTCAAAGAGTGAGAAAAACAAAAGTATGCCTTTGCCTTAACTGAATGCACTCAGCAAGGAAAGCACATTATTTTTAAGTTTCATGTGTGTAATTGGGAGTGCAAAGATTACAAAATATGTAAACTGATCAAAATCCACTATGGAAGTTGAACCCAATAATCATCAGGTTATGGACTGTAGAAGTTTTGGTTGTGTACATTAGGAAGGAAACAAAATAATATAGAAGAAGGTATAACAAGGTAATGGTTGTTTAATTTCTACCCTTAAGGTACCATAAGGTAGTGTGATGATGGGTGTCAGTTATCACAATAATCCCGTTTTGAGGGATTTTCTTTTGTGGTACATCAATGTACTCCAGTTATACTGTTCTTTTTGAAGTCTAACATCATAAAATATTGATCAATTAATAAATACTTCACTTTTTAATCCTTTTTTTTGGAAAGTTTGTTGAATTAAACTAAGCTGATAACTGAATGCAGTACAGAAGGCGTACTGTATTGTCAAAGATGTCACATTTCTAATGAGTTATTAAAGCTTCTCCTGTCTGCTTTTATGGGTATAAAAGAACCCATGGCTTTATTTGAATAAAATATTCATCCCTCAACCAATGAGACAAAAGAAAATGTCTGTTATATTAAATGGATGTCCATTTCAGTGCTGGGTGCAAGACAAATTCTATGTTTCCATACATAACAAATATCAGACACACTTCAAAATAATTCATTGGATGGGAAGTACTTTTGGGACACATGATATGTTATCAAAACACAAGATCCCTCTTATTGTAGATTAATCAATATTGCAGTGCAAAACAATACTACAGGCTCAGCTCTAAAATATTAATGAGTTTTTTGCTTGTCACAGTAAATCTTCATTAACCACCAATTGTGGAGAGTTGAAACATTTCTTGAATGGTGCAGTGCCTTTCCTTTTTGTCCTTCTTCTCTGGACCTAATGCTGCTTATGTTCTCCAGCTGACCACATTACCTAGAGACTAGTCCCAGGTTTCCATGAATCTTGTTCAATTGCCAGTTACTTGCTCTAGCACATGAGACTAGCCTCCTCAGATAAATGTGGAGAATTTTCCCTTCAGTTATACCAGTGGTAAGTGGCATGAGCCGTCCATGCTACCTTTCAGTAAGGTCAGAGGCACACAACATGGAAAATGCTGCTGCCATTCTATGAGACAGCAAGTTGCAGTTTGTTCCATTATTTGGCGCAGTGGCCTCTACATAAATTTCTTTATTAAAGATGGATAATATGCTTAATAATATAGATGGTGTTACTAATGAATAAATTCCCAGTATATTCCAGAATATTTAAAAACTGGCAATGGGAAATGGCAATATTTGAGAAACACTGCAGTATTAAAACCTATACTTAATGTAATGTTACACTGCAGAGTCACAGACAGAATCTGCCACTACTTACTTTTTTGATTCTTGCCTCAGTTATGCAAGATAAATTTAAATGGATTTCTCTGTAGTCATTCAAGCTGCCACACTTCCAGTGTGCAGACAATGTCCACAGCCATTGACTCATACTGTATAGCAGTGGAGCTTTCTGAACAAGGCAATGACTTTCACTCTCCTTTAAAATGTTTCTCCCTTCCAATAACTAAGTCTGTAGATTAAAGTTCAGTAAAAATGTTTGCGTTTATTTTAAGACATTAGTATTGCATTTCTATAAAATAAGTAGCCAGATTAAAATTAATAAGCAGATAATAAGTAAATGTTTTTGAAATTCCACAGGAAAGCAATGATTGAGAAAATTAGTTTTTGACACTAATGCTAAAACAGACACTAGAATATTAATTACTCTTTGTACTTGCATTTCAATATGCAGTTTCATCATGCAGATGGGCCAATACTACCACCCGTTCAATACTCATAACCAAAAACAGGATTTTTGCCTCAATTAATTTAAAGTTATTGAGGTAATGCACTACAGTCTACAGCCTGTTGATTCTGAGGGAATTATAATCAGTGCACTCCTAGTGTGTATGTACTGGTGTGTTGTGGTAGGTTAATAGAAAATTATTTTGTTTTTTTATATATATAAATATATTATGTACCTACTTTATGGCTTTGAGTTATAGAATAAGAAAAAGTCCCAGACCAAAGACTGATGGGAATTCGGCCAGGTAGTCCATGAATCATATGGTGCTTTTATTTATTGTGACTCTGTGAGGGCCCAGTAAAATGTCAACTTGTGTCCTGTCAAAGGGTTTAAGACCAGGGTCATCCACAGCACATGGATCTAGAGAAAAGAGCAAAATGCAGTGGGAAACTCACAGGGCAGGATGAGCAGCAAAGGCAGATCCGAGGCAAAAACACATATCATTTAAAGTGTTTGGAGTTTTCTAATTCAAGCTCTCGACCCTATCACCTAAAGATTGCCTAAACAAATTTAAACTACTGCTGGCATTCAAGAATTTGTGTCATGCCCTTCTATATTAGTCCTACACAATAAGAACGTTTTTAACAATGTAATGGATATCATCTGAATATGAAAGCTTTTCTGCATCTTCCGCCCTTGTTGCTGCTGTTATCTAGACTTTTTTTTTGTAAAATGGATTATTTTCCCTGTCCCATCTTTTACAGTCTTTTTTGGTCAGATTGTATGCTATTTTTGCCATAATCATATCACAACTCTGATCATGTCTCTGAGTGACAATCATGAAAATTTATCTTCTAAGTTTTAATTTTTCTTCTCTCACTTATAATGAAATGATTAAATTGTGTACTTAGTGTAATAGCATAATGTAAGGAGCCTGAATCCCACTACTAACAAAGCAACTCTATGTCCACAGGGTTAGTTAAGAGATACTTCTGCGTTTTGCCAATCTTGCGAAGTTTCAGCTTACCTTGCATGATATCATATATAAGCTTTAAATTTTAACCAAGGACAGGAGTTTGTTTTTATAAAAAAGAGTTTTTTTTCCTATTATTGGACTCCTGATTATCGGTCTGGTGCACATTTTGATATTTTTCACAGTAATAGATGAACCCTCTGGTCACAGAAAATAAAACCTGTTCATTTTGGAAAGATTAATGTGTTTTTTAGAAGGGTACTGTAGTGTGAGGTTGCTTTTTTAAGTTAAAATGTATTATTTACTCAACATCCCTCCACATTTTGCTGAAGTCAATTCCAGATTTTATGCAGAGAGCCCATATCACTGGCAGTGCTGAGTAAATAGGTCTATCCATCAGCTCAAATAAACAATAGTTTGGTGTGATTACTGTTTATTGGTAGAAGTCGAAGGTAAATAAAAGAAATTGAACTGTTAGTGAAATGGCACTATAGAATTACAAAGAATTTACAACACAGAAAAGGGTGCTTATTGCAAACTTTCAGCTATGCTATTTCATCAAACACTATCGGCATAACCTATTCCTTTCTTCCTCACATACTAGCTTCTCTTAAGTGGCTCACACAATCCATCTGCTAGCAAATTTTTCAGGAAAATAAATGGGTACTTTCTATTCTTCTTCACAGTCCATATGAAGGGTCTCTACCCAAAACGTTGAATGTCGATTTCCCTCTACAAATGCTGCCTGACCCATTGAATTCCTTCAGGGTTTTATTTTTTTTGCTCCAAATTCCAGCATCTGCAGTCTTTTGCATATCTGCTTCCAACAAAGTAGTTCTTGGGTCTTTTCTTCTTCTGCATCCAAGATAATCTGGGAATATTTTTATCCTTAAAGCCTTTTTATGGTACCTGCTTCATGTGAATATTTTGATCCTGAATACATTGCCAAAGCCTAGGAAAATAGAATTTTTTCATAATGCTATCTCTTTCACACTGGAGATTTTATCCTGGTATCAAGGGTAATGTTATATATTGCAGGAGCTAGAAATCTCAAATAAAATAGATAATATTGGAACTACTCAACAGGTCGAGCAGCATATGTGGAGTGAGAAATAGAGCAAACATTTCAGGTGGATGACCTTTCATCAGATAGATGATGTTAGTTGGTCTTGTGTTTTTATATAGGACAACTTTGACCCTCAGAAAGGCTCTTGTAAGCACCTTGGTAGAGGTTCTTCTGATATCACTGCTAGGTCGCAAGGCTGCTTGTGGCCATCTGGTTTGGTTTATAGTAAGATTGTAAACACATTTCATAATGTTGTTGCACATAAAGTTCAAAAAAATTGCTGACCCTCTGCTGGTTAATAACTTCCTATCATATTGTGCAAGACTTTTCCAAACTCCAGCAAATAAAAGGTCATCCCCATTAACCCTAAATCCACAATATATTAATAGTTTTTGACAGCTTTACATTGTTTTTGACCAGTTCAATAATGTCCTCAAAATGTCCTTGAAAAAGAAATGCAACATCCCCATTAACTCCTGGGAATCCCTGACTCATGACCACCCAAAAGTGGAGAGGCAGCTTACAGGATGGCACTGAGAAACAAGTCCATGCATCAGCAGCACACAGAAGCCCAGCACTAAGAGGAAAAGTGTACACCATATCCCAAACCACCCACCTGCCCTTTCTATCAGACACATCCAGCCCCATTTATGTAAAGACTGCAGGTCCCACATTGATCTCATTAGTCATCTCAGAACACATAGAACTGGGTTGAAAGCAAGTCTTCCTCGATCAGAAGGGACCGCCTAAGAAGAAAAGGAGGAACGTGTAGAGTGCTGATTTGCTCATTTGTCATAAGCATCTGATGGCAAATTTCTATCCTACTCTGCATTTCCAGCATGATTTGTTAGATCCTAATGATTTTCTATATGACATGTCATCAATACATTCTGCTACTCATTGAAACCTTCTCAACACAAGGCCACAAGGGAGTTTGCTTTAATAACATCACTGGGTTTGCTAACCAAACTCTGTTAGCTTCCTAATTCTGGTTGGTGGTATCTGACTGACCAGAATGTACTGTATGTGTTTTCTGCTGTGAGCAAAGGCTGAGCAATCACAAAAACTGTCTGTGCAAAAGAGTTGAAGATATTCGTGTTCAGCCAGAGTTGTGGACATAAAAGAATATTTTTCTACCTTCATTATATTGGAATGAAGCCCTTTATTCCCAATTCTCAACCTTAAGGTAGGAGATAGTATATATTTTGATTTATATTGAAATGCAGAGCACAAGTGTCTATTTTTATAAGTTTTACTTTTTCGTTCTTTCACCTCATCCTTTCAGGTCTCTTGGGCTTTGTTGCATTATTCAGCCAAAAGCTTTTGATGTTGCTGTGTGATTGTGATTAGCAAGTACATGAAAGTAATCTAGATTCAAGTTCCCCTTCCGCATTCCTTCCTCCCTGTAAGAAAATGCAATGGCATCTGTTTTCCTCCAGCATCCCCTGCCTCCACAAGTCTCCACCTACACACCACTCTGCTAGTTATTCTGCCTTAGGATATGAATAAGTACAGGGAGAAACTTCATGTCTTTACCACTGACTAATGTCATATATTGCAAAACAATTTATAGTAATCTTTGCATCATAATTATTTTTATTTTTGCTCCTGAAGAGGATCTTCCTTGTATGATTTATTATCCCCAGCATATGGAAGTTCTTCTGACAGTAATAGCTTTCATTCAAGGGTGCAATATTTTTCTTTGTTAACCAGCAACAACAAGTAATAGTCCTTACTGAGTGATATAAGAGAAATGGAGGTCAATAGGTTTATAATTTATGTGTTACCAGTGATCAGGTTATATCATCGAGATTTTTTGTATTCTGCTCAAATAAAGAGAGAAAGAACTATGAGACATGTATAGTATATACTTTTTCAGACTCCCAGGCAATGAGCTGAATCATCACCCTTTGCTTAGAAAAATGACACAAGGGGCATTGGCTTGCAGAGGTGTGTTCTAAATAAGACTTGGTGTTCCTCTGCACAAAACCAGAAGAACTGGGACATTGGAATGACACTCAGGAAACTTTGAGCAAAATGTTACTTAAGATGTAACTTTACCACTTAAGGAAAAGATTATGCTCAGCTCAATGAATGTACCGGAACATGAAAATGATGGGCTTATCATGCTGTAGGGAGTAGAGGGATAACAGGCTTAGTGCCAGACAGACGATTAAGAATGCCTGAGTAGTTCCTGAACATATGGTAAATGATAGAGAGGCTGACAGGTTGAGCAGTCTTATTTATTTCTGCTATGGTCTTTGGTGATCATAACACTTCTGGGTCACTTTAGCAGCCCTAGGATTTGCAGCTTTTTTCCATGGAACTACATTGCCATCAGTTGCAGTGCAGTGTTAGGAGTGTTTTTGCTATAACATGGTAGAAACAAGTAGAGTGATTACCTTGTTATTGCAAATCTCTTGAAATAAATTGTTTCTCTAGTTTCAGTAGAAGTCTCATTAAAGTGTTAGATGGTTCCATGTCTTTGCTAGTGAGCTCTCAGGAGAGGCTAAGTAAGCTCAATCTGTTCTCTGCAAGGTGGTTATACAGAAGAAGGAAAGGTATATAAATATGCATCAGGAAACACACTAAATTTAACACCAAATTACTTCACAATTTTCAAATTGATTGCTACATCAGGCTTTTAGTCCAAAACAAAAATAAGCTAGATTCAGAGAATATATAAAGGATGATGAAAAGTATTCATGTTGATCCTAAACATAAGAAAATCCAGGTGTCTTAATGGATTTGTCTTCCTATTTTCTTATTGTTTCTATTCTCTAAATCAGACTTAGAATATTCACCTAACCCCTGAGCACAAATACCCACCCATTCCAATTTGTTTATAATAACAAGGTTTCATGACAGCATGTGTCCAATACAGTTCTAGGCTGAATCTGGCTAAGTTCATCAAGTGGTATAACCAAACCTTACCTAATGATGGTGAAACATAGAGCTTTAATCTAACACAATTTTCTACAGCTTGAAGCACTTGTACTTGAGTTCTTATTAGCTCAGTTATCGATATTTAATGGTTGTAAAAGTTCAAACCTATTGGAGGCTCCTTCAGCAAATAACAAAAGCTAATTAAGCCTGGGTTGCATCAAGAGTGCATCACAATTGTATTCCAAGTTTCCTCTTACATGAGTATTAGAGGGACTGCAGCAGTTCCAATGTGATGGTGAACTCCCAGTCACAGGTCAGCAATTTTAGTGGAGGTCTGCACATTCCCACCCGGAGAATTCAGTGGTTCTACCATTAAAACGTTGCACTTCAATGCAATGATAGGTAACTGTAAGGAAAGCATTTCAACCGTTTCCATTTAGTTGCTGTGCTATTTGACTTGATTTTACATGTTTGACTGGTGAAGGCTTCTATCCTTGAGTGAAGGAAACAAGTAATCAGGGAGATTTCAGAACAGTGCTAGTGGCATCTATAAATTAGCAAACACCAGATTAATCTGATTTACCTGCCAAAGGAGAACTGATGGAGGGAGCAAGACAGAAAAAGAGATAAAATAAAAGACTGAGTGAGACACAAAAAGATCCTAAATTTTAGAATGCCATGTTTTATAGAGAATTATCCAATCCCTTATAACAGCTTTGTTGGATCTTTCTGACTTAACTGAGTGTTGTATAAACATCAATTCATGGAAACAGTATAAATTATAATTAGTAATAAATTGCAATTAAATTAACCAACCAACATCTGGTGCCAAAATTTTCATTCTAATCAAGAAATTAAATAATTTTTATTTACGAATTTAGTCCATGCAAATCTGGATGCAGACAAGATAATCTATAATTTAACATAGGAACATGGGAATGATAGTGTTATTTAGCATAGGGCCACCTTCAAGGTATGGATTTAAGGCTTATTGTTGGACAGTTTGTGGAAATTTTGGCTCTTTTGTGACATTATGTCTTAATCATGAATGCTTGAGGCTGATTCTGGAAAGAATGTTTATTGCCAGCTCTTGCATTAATTACCTGGATTTTTTCAAAGAATCACTCACTGCAGATGATAAATAAGATAAAAATGTGGAATGTTTAGATGCAATGGAAAAAAAAACTTCTCAATAACATTGAGGATGTGATCCTTCATGCCATATAGCTATACTAAGTGTCAATATAGGAAGTGGTAACTGTAGAAATCAGATGTGTCCATTTGTCTTGGGTTGGTGTGATGCTCATGATCGTATTGGTATGGTGACTCTGATGTCATGAGTATAATATTTTTACATATCAGTGCAAATGCAAGGCCCAAGGCAAATGAACTGAGCACAATCCCGTATCTTTTCTATTTAGATCTATCATAAAAATCCTTTGAACATCTGCTTTGTAAACAGAATGCCTTTTGTGTTACTATTATAATGATGAATATTATTTTAATTATCAACAATGTGAATGAATACTTGGGGTTTTCTGAGCATTTTAAACAAAATCCTTGCACACACTATGCAAACAAAAAACATTAATATGAACTGCAATAATACTATACATAAGACCAGTTGTTTTACTGTATTATGCTTTCTGTAAGAAAAAAAACTATTTCTATAAAGGGTCTGAACTGTAATCTTGTAAACTGTACTCTCACTGTTTAGACCCCTGAAAGTGCGATTGAAACTGTTACAATGTAAATGATGAAGGCTCTGAATTTTTCCTCTTTTCACTGTTCATTACCTTCTTATTAGAATTTCAGCCCACGTTACTTTACACTGGATGTTGAGGAGAAAGCAGAGTATGGACTCCTGGAATTAGTTGTTAAAACTCCTTGTACACTGAATTCATGCAATGGAAAATGTGCTTCATAAATAGGAGCTCTATACTCACCCTGTAGCCAACAGTCTATACTGTAGCATCAGGGAACTTAACCATTCCAACTTTTTATGGGGCCTGTGAGTAAAGACTGATGGCTCAGAATGGAAGCATCTCTTTCTATTAGCCCTCCATTGAGGGACTGGAGACATACAAAGACACTTAAAAATAACAGATGGTGGCATCCAGCAGTTATAGATCTCTGACTGAACAGTGTACTTCTGGAATCCCAGCAGAAAAATAAATGTGCCTTTGTGGGTTTTTATTCCCTACCCACCTACAGAATAATTTCCCATAATGTTACACCTCAGTAATCACAACACCAACTGGCATATGGATGGAAACCTAGCCATCTGTTTGATTATGCAAATATAAACTATTTAAATACACACAACTCAAAAGCTGATTAACTCTATATTTGAATCTAAAATTGGAGCAATCCCCAATTAGACAGAACAATTGCAAAAATACACACAACAGCACTTTGTGAAAACACTGCAATTTTGGCAGCTCAGCATATCTAAAACTTTTGGTAAGGATGGGGTTGTAATTGAAGAGACTCACCTTTCACCTCTAGGGTTTTAATTCACTCCAGATTGACGAAGTGAGCATCAATTTTCTCTCAAAAATAAATGTGAACAATCCACATCCAAGGTCAGTAAAGATAAACTAATATTTTTGTCTCAAATGATATTTGATTGGTCTCATCTAAAAAGGTAACAACAGCAGACAGTATAAGGAATGAAAATCAACCTGTCTCAGTGATCTCCTAAGGTTGAGTCTAAATTCATTAGATTAATGTTGGCACTAATTTTCACTGTTCAGTATTTGTGCTATTCCTGATTCTCTTCTGGAATTAGTGCTGCCATTGGATCCAAAGAAATTGTTGGAGTAGATTTTCAGCTGAAACATTTGATTAATCACCTGCCAGACTTTCTAAAGAAGTTTCGATATCTTTATTCAGATTTGAATAAATATTGGGAAAATTCCTTCAAAAAATAGATATTGATTCTGCCAGAATTCTATCCATTTGGTGAAAATGAAAATCTGTTGGTTGTATTTCATTCCCCATCATGAATACATCACTTATCTTGTGAGAGATTAGGTTTACATTCAAAACTAGTGAAAGTATACAGGTTGTAAAAGAAGAATGCTGTAAAAACATATGATATCATGAGTACATGAAGCCAACATCTTAGCTGGAATGCTTAGTTGTTGATTCCTAGCTCTAAACAGACATATTTTTCAAAAGACAAACAACAACAAGAGTCAATGAATTTCCACACACTACGACCATATCGCCCAATGGTTGGGAAGGCTGCTACGTCCAACCTTGAATGTTGAATGCTAGCTGGTGAGAAGATTACTTTGAGAGAGAGTGAACATAACTTTTGATGCACCACTTATATGCTATGTGGGGATAAAAGAAATAATGCATTCACTTCTGCTATTGTGGGTTGCCAAGTCAACTGTTGTCTTTGAACTGCAAGTAACATGAAAATTCAGTTAAATGTGCTAAACTAATGAATGTCGCAGTGGCAATTCCTCCACATCGTACACCTCTAATATGTATGCACACCTACCCAGTACCAAAGCAATTATTTATTTAGTAATTCCAAAAGTTATTGCAGCTCCCTACTTTTGTTTTATTTCATAGGCTTTATAAATGTGTAGTTTATAGATATGGAGGGTGCATCACAGATTAGAGTTTTGATTTGTATATTGCGAGAGTCTTAATTTAAAGTTCAACCATTTTGCATATTGTAAGATCCTCCAACTGTGAATAGATAACTCACTTCTAATCTATTTTTGTCCATTTTGATTGAGGGAGAAATATTGCCCAAGGCATCCGATCCATTAGATAGAGCATCAATTAAATGTCTCACCCAGCATAGCATCTCTGACACTGCAGCATGCCCACAGTATGAATCTCACAACAATTCTCACCAACAGGCAAGTATGTAGTCAACTAAAGCTAATACATGCATCAGGTTAAATCTTTACACTGGATACTACTGTTTGAGCATGAGGCCTGTGAAATACACATAAGCTGTTTATTCATTAATAGCCAATAGTTAATATTAACCATAGGCTGGGATCAGGCTTGATACTTTCTCAGGTATGGATTAATACCATAATATGAGATACAGAAAAGTGGCTCAAAGATTGTTCACTAATTGCTCTGCCCCACTTGTTATGTAATGTTTGACATTTACTCAATATCCAGTCCCAGGGGACTAAGATTATGATGTCAATTTGAAGCTCTAGTTTCTGTATTGGACCACAAAATCACAGAGTAATCTTTTAAAATAAAACCACTAAAAATAAACTCTGGTATAATACCCTTGAATTTTCCTTTCTATTAGTTTTCATATTTGAAATCCAATGAATGAAATGACATCAACAATTTGGGAGAAATGGCTGAATCTGATCGTAGAAAGCAACTAAAATTAACTTTGGCAGTGATATTGCAAATTATGAACAGTATAAGGAGCTTCATTGATTATATCATTGTAATATCATATCAACTCAATTCATTTGCATTGCTATAACCTCTAAATCAGTAGTTTGTCCAGTGATGTCATCAGCATTCATAGTTTTAACAAAAATATTTTACAGAAAGACAAGAAGATCCACTTTGAGGATAATCAGAATTCTTTGTAATGGTTTAATTTTTGAAGCTGCTGTCGTGACAACCTTTACTACTATACACAACAATGTCCTTTTGTTGAACCCACAAATAGCACTGAGTGTCAAAATTTGATTTCTAATACAATTCATGTTTGAATTTGAGTACTTAGAATCCCATTTATGCTTTAAAAATAGAATTCTGCTTAAGAAAACTGATATCGATGGAAATAATTAGGACCTGGAAAAAATGTGAAACCAGTACCTTTTACGCCTACTGCTAAAATTCAAAGTGTTAAACCCATGCATATGCAAAATTTCATGTACATTTTGTTTAAGAACATAGAATATTGAATTGGCAGAAATACTGCAATTTCAAAGGTGACTTACACCAAAGCCACCCAAATGAATTTGACAGAATGTAACTTCCCTACACAGGGTTGCATTGAATTCACATTTCTATTAGCCCGATTACACTTAGAGAGTCTAACTGATTTGATGTCCAGCTTCAGACCGTCATCTCTCTGCACTTAAAATATGAAAACATTTGATTTAGCTGTCAGAGTCAATTTATGGTGGTGATGCCACAGATTCAAAGTATAGGGTGAAATAATATTCAAAATATAGGGTGTATATTTTTCTGGAGGCATTAATAAGTGCTTATACTTAAAATTACATTCATGCATGATCCAATCTGTCGATGATTTATTATGCCTACATTTCCTGCGTATTTCATTAGTTTGTTTTCAACTTTTGAAGAGGTTCTCATGATGACTTCCAGGCTATAAAAACAGGCATGGTATCTTGCTTATATTCTGTATATTATTGGCCAAAAGACTGGCAAACAATTCAATTAACTTGAAGTGCTGCTACATTTAACAGGCATTTGGACAGACTTCTTAAATAAGTGAGGCATAAAAGGTTGTGGTCCTAATGGGATTACTGTGGATAGGCAAAAAGATTGGCATGAATATGGTGGACTGAAGTGCCCATTTTTGTGCTGTATGACTCTATGACAATGTTAGATGTCTCTGTATCAAACAGTGCTGCAGACCAAACTTGAATCCTAATGGCATGCAGACATAAAAATTGAGAAATCTATTAGCCCAGTTTTGTACTAAGAATAAATTTCTGCATAAGCTCATGGTAATCAGTGAAAACCACTGGGGCCCAAGGAGAAACATGAAGCTCTTTTCACATAGTCTTTGAAAATTAAACTTTTGAACCCTTCACTTTAAAAGCGCATTCATTACTTTCCTGGCTGATGTACTGGGCACTGAATTTCTGCAGACCCTTGAGGAAACTGGAATAGGCTCTGATTGGAGTAAAAATTTCATCAAGCAGATAACGTGTCTCTATTTGATCAATATGGTATTTTGGATGGGTTTTGATTAGCTGAAGAGTTTAGAGAATTTTTTTTCCCTCATCCTGGGCTTTTGTACAATTTTCTTACCTCTCTTTCAAATATATAGCTCCAGCTGGGGATAGAGGATATATAGTGGATGGTGGTTATGGGGAAGGGTGATTGAAGCAATGACGTGTTCAGCCATGGGTGACACAGGCAATGGATCAGTCAATTGAGTCCACAGCCATTATATAACTGCTCAAAACTGAATTTGCTTTACAAAATTTAAACTGCTGCAAAAATCATTCTGCTAATACTACTTTATAAAATACAAAGTAAATTGCTAATTTTTCATATCCTTGGTTTTCTACTTTTGGTTCAGGATTGTTAGCCTTCCCGATATATTTTACAGTAGCCTTATATGCAGTGAAATTAGAAATATATTCAGAATCAACATAACTTTGTTACAAATGGAACTCAGACAAAGTCTCTCCCAGAAATAAATTGTCATTTAACAGTTAATTGCAGATCCAGCTTAGGGAACATTCAATGCATGAAGCCACTTTTTTGACAAGTGCTCTGCCTTTTCTAGTTCTTTTTTCCCACATGAAGAAATAGAGTGCAATATCTAAGAGATTCCAAGCTAAATTATTGAGGAATCCACATTTGTTTGCACACTATCATTCATGTTAGGAGGCCTTTGCTTACCTAGTATTGGAGGCCTTAGGCAGTAGTTCACAACAGCTAAAGTTTAGGGAACAGAAATATGCACATGGATACTTCTGAACTGTGGTCAGTCGAAACCACACAATTTACCTTCAATGGAGACAGAAGAAATTCTACAGATGCTAGAATCTGGAGCAATACACAAAAAGTTCTGGAGGAACTCAGCAGGTCAGGCAGCATCTATGGAGGGAAATCAACAGTCTACGTTTCAGGCTGAGACCCTTCATCAGGACTGGAAAGGAAGAGGGCAAAAGCCAAAATAAGAAGATGGGGGAGGGGGGAGGAGCACACGCAGGCAGGGGAGAGGTGAGTTCAGGTGATAGTTGAGTCCAGATGGGTGGGGGAGGGGGGGAAAAATGTAATAAGCTGAGAGGTGATAGGTAGAAGAGACAAAGGGCTGAAGAAGAAGGAATCTGGTAGGAGAGGGCAGTGGACCATTGAATAAAGGATGGTGGAGGGGAGGAGAGGAGATGGGCAGGTCACCAAGGCAGGGGAAGGGAGCCACAGGAATAAGGGAAGACAAAGGAGTGGTGGGGGGGGGGGGTGGTGGTGGAAGAAAAAGAAAGGGTGGGGTTACCGGAAGTTAGAGAAATCAATGTTGAGACCATCAGGTTGGAAACTCCCGAGGTGGAATATGAGGTGTTGCTCCTCCAACCTGCATCTGGCCTCAATGTGGCAGTAGAGGAGGCCATGGATAGACATGTCAGTATGGGAGTGGGATGTGGAATTGAAGTGGGTGGCCACTGGGAGGTCCTGACTGTTGCAGTGGACGGAGTAAAGGTGCTTGAAGAAGCGGTCACCCAATTTGCCTCGGGTCTCATCGATGTAGAGGAGGTCACACCAGGAGTACTGGATGCAATAAATTACACCCTCAGACTCACAGTTGAAGCACTGCCTCACCTGGAAGGATTGTCTGGGACCTTGAATGGTGGTGAGGGAGAAGTTGTAGGGACAGGTGTAGCATTTGGTGTGGTTGCAGGCATAAGTGCCAGGGGCGTTATCAGTGGGGAGGGACAAGTGGACAAGAAAGCCGCAGAGAGAGTCATCCTTGCGGAAAGCAGAGAGAGGGGGTGAGGGGAAGATGTGACTGGTGGTAGGATCCCGTTGGAGGTGGCAGAAGTTGCAGAGAATGATGTGTTGGATGCAGAGGCTTGTGGGGTGGTAGGTGAGGACAAGGGGAACCCTGTCCCGTTATGTCGGGGGGGGGGAATGAGGGCAGATGTGCAGGAAGTGGAGGAGATACAGTTAAGGGCAGCATTGATAGTGATGGAAGGGAAACCCAGGTTACTGAAAAAGGACATCTCTGATGTCCTAGAATGGAAAGCCTCATCATGGGACAGATGCGGTGGAGGCACATCTTCAAGCCTTCAAGCCCTATCATAAAAAACCTCACAAGGTTGGTCTAACAAGGAATAGCCATATTCATTAGTGCACTATCTAGGGTCACAGAAATAATGCCAATCACAAGCCTTTCTTTCTAACCAGTCCAGCTGAGGACTTGTCTGCCTCAAGGAAAGAATACCAATGTAGCCATGATAGCCACTCTATATTCCATCATACCACATATCAATTTCACAGCCAACTTGGCTTCTGAACTATCCTACTTACCATTCCTTTATGAACGATCAAGTTAGGTCCTTAGCAACTGCCTATGGTTTACTATGTAGCAGGTGTTAGAAGCTTAAGTGAAAATCAATAAAAAAAACAGTAGCATGTTATCATCATCCTCTCCTGCCTCCAGGCATCCCAAATCATACTGAATGGATGTTCCAAGGTTGGAAGTATGGAGCTTCAGCAGCTATAGCAGTTTTCCGTTTTGCAACCCAATCACAGCGCCAGATTATGGTAACTGCGTGGGTTTCCTCCAGGTGCTCCGGTTTCCTCCCACATTGCAGAGACGTACGGGTAGGTTAATTTGGGTTTAAAATGGGCGGCGTGGACTCGTTGGGCCGGAAGGGCCTGTTACCACGCTGTAAGTAAAATTTTAAAAAAAAAGTTCTGTTCAGATAATGCTTCCTGCTGGTGCTCTCAGGATAGGTCTAGTATTGCAGCAGGAACCTGAAGCAAGTATCAGCATCCTTATTTATATATGCCAAGAACCTGATGCCTGATTTTGGATTAGGTAAAACATAGCAATTTTTGACTTGCACAAAAGGCTTCCCTAGGGCACTTTCGTTTAAAAGTATGTGTAAACTTTCAGTCCACCATTTCAGGAGATTAGGAGGCAGTGCAAGGCTTGATAAATGGACTCCACATGGCCCAATTTACCAGTCCATTGTATTTTTCCATATATATTTGAAACTTCCTCCTGACCAAGGCTTGATCTCAGTAATACATAATGGGAACAGATGACAGTATTAAATTGTCAATTTAATCTATCATTTCCCAAGTGAATCTATCAATAGTACCGATCTCTTCTCCAAAAGGGAGCAAATATGCTGCTGGAGATCAATAGGTTGTGAAAGATGAATAAAAAACCATAGATCATTTGTAATTTTTTATCCACTTTAGATGCACCATGCAGAAAGCTTATCAAATGCCTTACAAGAATCTGACTATATTATATTACATGATAATGAAAGTGTAAACAAATCCTGCATAATTTTCTCCTCTGTCAAGTAGGTTAAAATCGAACTTATTACATTGTGTTTCATTCTAATTTATTCTTTCCTAGAAAATCCAAATGGCAACTCTCCGCACCTTCTTAACCTTTCCTCCTGTGAAATCCAGGCTTTTCACAATTCAAGGTGCATATTGAGTAATCCCAATGTCTTGTTTAATCTATGGCATTATGTATGGCATGATCCGTCGGGATGGCATGCAAAACAAAAGCTTTTCACTGTATCTCAGTGCATGTGATAATAATAAACCAATACCAGTAATCTTCACCTTCACCAACTATTTTTAATCCTGATAGCATTCTTTGTCCAGTCTTCTCAATAATAATAATAAAATAATGCTAACTCATTAACTTAGAATGTGGGTCTGTTATGTTTCTAAAACCTGGCTAGATGCTCCTTTTTAGGTCTCATTGGTGCTTTTTAAGCAATTAGCATTAATTACATCATTAGAGACCTGGCTTGAAAAAGATTCTTGTGTTGACCTTTCAGGCTGCCAAACTGACATTAGCCATGGGCAACCAAGGATACTTTGTTGATCTTGTGCTTTTGCAGACAACATTTGAATCAGCTACTTTAATTCAATTATCAACATTGTTGTTCTTTTTTTACAAAAATATATGTTTTAATTAAACTACTAACTGGGTCTGAGCCTTATTCCAAACACATTTTCACAGATTTATTTATGTGAAATGCGCAGATTCCTTTATCTTTGACTCATGGATGGTATTAAAATTTCATATTGTAATGCCAGATTCAACTGAATAAGATCACAATATTGGTTGCCTTTTCATCATTAATATGGAATCTCAATCCATTAGTACTTAAGGTGAGAATTTAACTAAGCACAAGAAAATATTGTATCTTCACAAGTGCAGCCTTTTGGATGAGATGTTCCTAAGGCCTCTGCTCCCTAACCTTTCCCCATTACTTTAAATTTTCAAAGACTTAGCTACTTTCCTTTTCAAAGGCTACCTGTCACATCTGTATTTAAAGGTCATTTACCACTCTGATTTTCCAAATTCTGACAACCATGTACATAAAAAAAATCCTACTAACTTGTCTCTGCTTACTTGGTGATGACGAATTTAGAAATATAGGAACAAGAGATGACAATTTAGCCCTTCACTTTGGCTCTCTCATTTAATTGATTATATTTAGCTGTGTCTTGACTCCAACTATCCACATTGATGTCTTTGGCTAACAAACTTGTTGTAGACACAAGAGAACACAGATGCTGTAATCTGGAGCAAAAGTCAAACTGCTGGAGGAATTCAGGGGTCAAACAGCATTTGTGAAGGGAACCATTGACGTTTCAGTTCGACACCCTGCATCAGGACTGAGTGTGGGGAGGGAAGATAGCCAGTTTAAAGGGGAGAGGAGGAGGGGGAGACAGGGGCTGGTAGGTGATAGGTAGACCGAGGACGGGTGAGGGATGATAGGTAGATGGAGCCTAGTGGGTGAGGAGAAGGGGTGGAGTTGAGAGACAGAGGCAAGTGGATGATAGCTGGAAGCAGATAAGGAAAAAAAAAGGAAAAAAGGGGCAGATAGAGCCAGGTGGGGGGAGGCGGGGGGGTGGGGAATGAAGGTGGAGGGTGATGAGCAGGGACACAAAGGCTACAAGTGCTGGAATCTGATAAGTAAGGTGATAATGGGAACCATTTGAGGGTGAGATAGGCAGATGGAACCAGATGAGGGAGGGTATCCGGTGGGCAAAGTCTGTGGGTAGGAGGTGGATGGAATCAGGAGGTGGAGGGGGATGAAAATGGGTGATGGGGGGGGGGGTTGGAGGGAGGTTAAGGGAAGGAGACAAAAATGGGTGGACCGGGGTAGACTGGAAGGTTTAGGGTTACCTGATATTGGAAAATTCGATGTTCATACCATTGGGTTGTAGACTACCCAGGTGGAATATGAGGTGTTGTTTTTCTAGTTTGTATTTGGCCTCACCCTGACTGTGGTGAAGGCCAAGTATGGATAAGTCGATGTGGGAATGGGAAGAGGAGTTGGAAGGGAGTTGAAACAAAATTGTTGAGTCTTCTTTCTAACTTCATATTACTATGAAGATTGCCATTATATAAGATAAGATAAGATAAGATATATTTATGAGTCACATGTACATTGAAACACACAGTGAAATGTACCTTTGCTTAGAGTGTTCTGGGGGCAGCCCACAAGTGTCGCCACACTTCCGACTCAATATAGCACACCCTCAACTTCCTAACCCGTACGTCTTTAGAATGTGGCAGGAAACCGGAGCACCCAGAGGAAACCCATGCAGACACGGGGAGAACGTACAAACTCCTTACAGACAGCAGCCGGAATTGAACCCAGGTTGCTGGTGCTGTAATAGCGTTACGCGACACTTATTTACATTTTATAAATAAATCACCTCTTTTAACTAATTTATATAGTTTCATATTATTTTCAACATGGAAGTATACCAACAGCAGGCACATGGGAACACCGACAACCACGTCCAAGTCACACATCATACTCAAAGCTATTGGCATTCCTTTGTAGAGACCAGGTCAAAATTCTGGAACTCCCTATCCAATAACATTGTAAAAGAAAATGAAAGAAAATGAAGATGCTGGAATTCTGAAATAAAATCAGGAAAAAAAGTGCTGGGAGTATTTAGCAGGACTGTCAGCATCTGTGGATTAAGAATTAAGGCTGTGTTGAAATATCTTCACCGCAAGGGCTGCAGTGATTCTTGAAGGCAACTCATCATTACATTCCCAAGGGCACTTACGGCTTGGTATTAAATGCTATCCTTGCCCATTACACTGCATCAGATAAAAAGTCTCTAATCAGAAAAGACAAACAGCAAGTCTCTATTTTAGTATATTTGCTATTGCTGTACTTTTGCTATGTAACAAATTAATTTTCATTAAACTTACAAAAATGAAAACCTTTCCAAAGCTTCTGAACACATGATATCCTCATGCACATTGAATGCCATGGAGAACTGCTTTTCAATTTTTGGGTTGACATCAAAGTAAGCCGGGGTTCAGTTGGTAACAGTAAGAGAGCTTAGGTGAACAGCAACTGAATGTGTCTTGCCTGCTATGGATGTAATTAATGCCAGCACTGCATTAATACCTTTAAAAAAAACTGTTTTGCCATGCCATAAAGTAATGCAGCACAGAAACAGGACTTTCTGCCTCCACTGATCAAGCATCCATCTACATTAATTTTACTTTATTCTTCCCACATCCCCACAATGTGACGCTAATACTGCCATTTTGGATTTCAACTCTCCAGCTAGTTTGTTACCTTAATAAAGCACTGCTGAACATGTGAAAAGCAGAATGAAGGACATTATTCCAATGGAATTTAAAGGAATGTAGAGAGGTCCACATCCTGAAAGGCCTTTTGTCAACTGGGCACAAACCAGTTGCCCCTGACATCAATGCATTAGTAGCATTCCCCTTGCAATAAAGATAACAAAGGGGAATGAGCAGAGAAGGACAACCTGCTGAAACATATCAAAGGAGACGGGATCTGACCAGGCCTCTAAGAGCAAAAAAAAAATCAGTAGATACTAGAAGTCTGAAATGAAGCCAGGAAATGCTGGAAACATTCAACATGTCATGCAGCATGTATGGAAAGAGAAAGAAAATTGACGTTTCAGGTCAGAAACACTTCATCTAAACTAGGAAAGGGAGAAAGCAAGTTTGTTTCAAGTTGCAGACAGATTGAGGGAGGAATGGAAAGGACAAGGGGAATATTTCTTGTAGGGTGAGGCCAGGGTTGCCGCGGTGATAAGTTGTTGATGAAGCCATATTTTTGATAGGTTAATGAGTGCAGTTATAGAGGTAGAGAACACATAGAAAAGCACATGTAAATGCTGTAAAATGCTGAGCTGTAGGAGATGCCTGGCTGGTGAAGATGCGTTAGCGGAAAGAAAAATAAACTGAGTCAGCATTACAAATAGATGACTTACATCAGAACTGGCCAGTTCTGACATAAACAGAGAATGTGAGGTACTTGCAAATGTTAAATTCAGTATTGAGTCGAGAAGGTTGCAACATACCCAGACAGAAAATGAGGTGCTCAAGTTTATGCTGGGCCTCATTATAACAGTGCAGGAGACCACTGACTATTCAGTCAGAGTGGTAATGGGATGGAGAATTAAAGTAAACTCATCCCCACTGTTTGTTTAGTGAGTAATTCTTCGACTAGGACCTCATTCTGTGACATCTGCACATCCATAATGATGAACTCCATGATCTGCCATTTGCTGTAGCCACAGCCCTAAGCTCAAAATAAGGCACAAAGCTCCTACCAGTAGCTGCCAGGATGACTTTGCCAATGAACTCTTATGCATCTGGCACTTCTTGGCTGTAGTCAGGAATATTTGTAACATTTGGCTGTTTGAATAAGCTGTTTCAAAAGGGAAAGTCACTGATGCTCATTACTCAAAGAGAAGCAAACACATTGAAATCTCTTTTGCAAGAACTCAAAAGACAGCAAGGGCATACAACTTTGTTAGAATTACAGGTTTCCTCATGAAGCAGCGTGATGTTGACAGCACTTATATTACTTTGTAAGCAACATATGACAGCTATGCTCAATACTGGAACCAAAGAAGATTCCACTCCCTCAATGTCTAGCTAGTTTGTGACCATAGCCAAGAAAAATGATTCCAAATCTGAGTGGCACAATTAAGAAAGCATGTGAAGTAAAGGATGCAGAAAAGATTTAATAGTGGTACTGGTGACAAAAATTTTTGTTATGTAACAAGACTAGAGAAACCACAATTGTTGTCAGAGCTGAAAAGTTTAAGAGATGATACAATCACAGCCAATCTGAAACCACTCCAGGCTGAGGACAAATATTTTTTTGTTATCTGATATGACCAAACATAACACCTATAGTCACATCCCATTAGGTTGGGTTTAGGTTGGGTGGCCAGAGTCTAGTTGATACTGAACTTTAACCTAAAAAAAAGGTTTCAATAGGACAAAAGTGGAAAGATTGTTTCTGCTTGTGTTTGATTCAAGAAAAAGGCTGCATTAATCTTCTTCTTGCTGGAGAAACGTTTATAAATTGAGTTCATGTTGAAAAGTCACTTTATGGCCTTTTCAGAAAAGAAGTTTATTTCAAAGGAAGCTTAAATATAAGAAAGTCACTAACAGATCAAACAAAGACTTTAGAACAATTTCTTTACAGAAGAGTGAGAATATGGTGCTCAGTGTTACTTAGTATGTTTAAAACAGTTAAGGCATCTAAGTGGAATATTGATCCATTCATGAGGCAGAAAGAAACAGATGGATTAAGAGGCAAGGTTGGGAGAGACAATTATCTTGCGAGAAGGCTCAGGTAGGACATAAATATCAATGGTCCAATTGGGATGAATGATCTGCCTCACTTCCATGGATTCAGAGAAATTCTGTACAACAATAACCATTATAACAAGCAGATAACTCACCTTCAAATGTAACTTTGGGCAGTAAATTGGTGAATAACTTGACCATTGCAGATGATCTTGATCCTGTACATACCCACACAGCCACATCTACAGACATCTAGCAATTATCAATGGGCAACAACCAGAAGTACTGTCTGCATCATTTTTTCCAATCTAGGTGTATGGACACATGTGTCAGTGCTCTTTGTGAGACTTTACTCATCTGTGCCACTCAGTGCCATATCATACAATGCATTTGTCACATTCACCTTATGCAGTCAGAAATTGCAATGGAGACTATCAAATGTATTTTACAAAGGCATCAATAATTGTTCTATTTATAAGGTTTGCTTTAAAATTAATTTTTACCCATTTTCCTCTATTGGCTTTGACAGTAAAGTTACCAAAGTCAATGTAGTCAGAAGCAGTACAGAGTAGCAGGTGTAATAAGGGTCCCACACAAAATAACAAATTATCTTGTAAATTACCATTGATCTGACAACTGTCATTTTTATATGGTAACAAGGATTATTTTGATAGTTCTAAATTCACCATTTCATCATAGTTTGAATAAAACTATTAGAAATGTTATTTCATGTGTCAGACTTAATGCAGTGACTGGACTCATTTAACCAACATAATTAAATGGTCAGATTTGGAGATCCCAGAACACAATTGTGAAATTAAACATTAGAAGCAGAACCAGAAATGAGATAAGATTAGTTTCCCTACAATTTATAGATGCATTGCTTTGTTCTTTCCTGAACTGAATGTTTTCTAACATGATGTGGCGACTCACCGTCTAGTCGGGCAAACCGGCTCGGCAGTCGGGTCGCGCGGCGTCGGAGCGACGAGGCCCAAGATGGCGGCGGGCCTCGTCTTTCCGAGCGACGGGGAGAACCCGCGCGCAGGAAAGTCCTGATGACGTAGGACTGACGTCATTGCCGGTTTTTTTGGGCGAGAGTTTTTCTCCCTTAAAGGGCCCGCACAAGGCGGGAAAATAAACCAGTTCTGTTTGGCAATCCTCCGAGTAGAGTCTTGTTTTATTCCGTGGTAGCAACTGCTACAATCCAATCCTTTGTCCCAAATCCCATTGCTGTATAATTTTGGAAGAGGAATTGGTCCTTAGACTCTATACTTAATGGGATATAACAGATACTTGATCACTCAATTCAAGGGTATTGTATCTTATTCTTTCATTAATTTTAACTTTAAAAGTATTAAATACCTATTTCCTCTCAGTAGAACTACATAATATTAGCAGCTATCAGAGTCAGAGACTTTTTCCCAGGGCAAAAATGGCAAACGCGAGGGGTCATAATTTTAAGGTGATTGGAGGAAGGCATATATCAGGGGTAAGTTTTTTACACAAAGAGTGGTGGGTGCATGGAATGCACTGCTTGCAGAGGTTGTGGGGGCAGATACATCAGGGACATTTAAGAGATTCTTAGATAGACACGTGAATGATAGAAAAATAGGGGGCTATGTGGGAGGGAAGGGTTAGATAGATCTTAGAGCAGGATAAAATGTCGGCACAACATTGTGTGCCAAAGGTCCTGTACTGTGCTGTAGTGTTCTATGTTCTATGTTCTATCTGCATGATAGAAACTTTTTATTCACAAGTGACATATTGTGAAGTCAACATTGCAGTTGCAATTAACTTCCTAATGTGCTGCTTCTGTCAGCATTGTGGATCACACATTGAAGACCAGTGAATTTTCTTTTTCCTTTATCTTTGCAATTTGTCATATCTTTACTTTTGGAAAAGAAAGTGACCTCAGCAGACAAAATGTAAACTTGACCACCTATCTGTATAGATCTAGGTTCAGCCTCAGGCTTTTTGAAACAGGCTTTGTGACTCCACTATTTAAGAAAGGAGAGAGAGAGGACACAGGGAACTACCAACCTGTTAGCCTAACATCAGTAGGAGGGAAAGTGCTGGAATCAATAAAGAAGGACATAATAACAGAACACTTTGAGAAGAATAATAAGACTGAGCAGAGTCAACATGGATTCAAGAAAGGAAAATCATGTTTGACTAATCTATTGGATTCCTTTGAGGATATGACTTGTAGAAAAGATAATGGAAACTAGTGGATGTGGTGTATTTGGATTTCTGGAAGGCTTTCATGAAGGTCCTGCACAAGAGGTTGGTTAATGAGGTTAGCGCGCAGGGAAATAGGGGCAATGCACTGATATGGATTGAAAACTGGTTATTGGACAGAAATCAGAGGGATCTTTCTCAGGTTAACAGGCTGTGACTAGTGGGGTACCGCAGCACCCTACCTATTCACAATCAATATCGATGATTTGATTGAGGAAACAGAACATCATATTTCCAAGTTTGCAGTGAGCTAATTAATACTGGAAGTCAAAAAGGCTGGAAAGCATTTTTTTTTCTCTGCTTCATTTAATAGATTAAGTACAAAAGTATATGAGATAGGGTTTAACCTTGATAATATTTCCAGTGAAGCAGAATAGTGGGCTGTAATTGTCTTATTAAAAGAACTCTGTTGACATATGCTTTTCTTATTTGTATTTCTCAAGTGCTATGCATTTACCATTACATAAGTTAAATTTATAATTATCGCACATGCAAACACACAAGCTGATAACATCAGTGTGCACAAAGGCTGATTATGGCCTTCAGCTTTCACCAGACAAAGCTTTACCATCCTGGATTCTCCATTCATTGCTGACTCCTGACCCCCACTTCTGAGAGGAGAGGGCCTGGCACATGTTGTTGCTGTAGATATTTGGATTATTGCTGGCAACTAGCACATTGTGTAGTCTGGCCCAATGTGTTTACTAACTGACTGATTTGCTGAATTTCTTGTCCCTCATTGTTCTAGCCAAACTCTGATATTTATACCTGTTCTTTTTGGACCATGCCCGAAGATATTAATAAATTTGCTGGGATACTTGACACAGCTGGAATGTTTTTGATCAGGAAACATAACAAAGCAAATTCTGACAAGGGGATTATGATGCTGGATTGAAGCCTTAGGTTCATACATATTTACTTCACAGTCTGACACCATCAGGCAAGGGAGATGCTCGGTGTTTTGTGCTAGGGAGAGAGAAAGACTGCTGATATTCTACACCTCCTTTCAGTTAACTCCAGGGAAATATACTCAGGAGTTTAGAAAATATGTCAGTTTTGGCTTGCCTTGGCAATCTAGTATGGTCTAAAAAGATTGTCCTTCAGATTAGATAGAAAAATGCAACCAAAACAAAAAATAGAAAAATACTGCAGAAAATCCTCAGGCAGATTCTGTGGCAAGAGGAAGAGTGTTAACCTTCCAGTTTGATGACAATATATTAGAACTATTGAATAGCTCATTCCTTTCCTTCCTGCTTAAGTGAATGAAAAATATCTCATGACTCTTTTTAATGAAAAGTAGGGTAGTTGTTTCAGTGTTTACACCAAGATTTATCCTTTAGTCAGTACACTAAAACTGACTATCTAACCATTTACCTCATTGCTGTTTACGAGGGCTTGCTGTGTTTCCTGCATGACAACCATAACTATATTTCAAAAAGGGCCATGGAGCATTATATGGTGACCAAATTGAGGTGTAGCAGGCTAGACCTCAATTTGGTCACATGTGGTATGTGGCATATTCAAGAACGAGAAAACCGAAAAGGGAATCAAAAATTGTTGAATAGCCCTATTTTATAATTTAGAGCAAAAGCTGATTTTGATGATTTCAGTTTCTCTGATTCATTATATTTTGTAATTCTGTAGAAGTCAATTAGAAGGACCAAGAAACATGTGATGGCAAAATACAAACACTTCTAATTTCACCTAATCAAAGAATGAATGCTAGATGATTGGGTTTTCTACATGATGAATCTGACACTGCTTTCAGCCAATGTAATCAAGTATGTTTAATGGCATATATCAATAATGGTAAAATTACTGACACATCCTATAATAGACTTTGACATCCTGTAACTTTGAAAAGATTTATGTCTGCCTACTTCACCCCACCCTTCTCCATCAACTCTTCTCTCTGACAATGAACCAACAAAAAAACCTTTCTTCCTTCTGCAAGAATCATGATAATAAGTTAGCGATGCTTTATTGTGATTGAGAGAACAAGAGCCAGTTGTCAGTAAAAGAGTCCCAAAGTGACTATTTGCAGCTAGTGTCTTGGGATGCATGACTGTAATCCATCAAGTTGATGCATTGTTGGCAGTTGCAGAATGAGATAGCTTTAAAGAGACTGTTTGTGCTCAGACGTAATCATGAGCTGGAAATTCCTTTCATATATTTCCTTTCAGATGACATAGAAGGAAGCCATTCAGCCCAGCTCTCAGGGCTTTCCCATCAATCCTATTACCTCCACTTATTTTGCTGTAACCTATCTTTTCTCACGAGTCCATAAACTCTCCACTCACCTACACCAGGGGTAATTTACAGCAGCCGACTAACCTACCAGCCAGCGAGTCTTTCCAAAATCCATGCTGTCACAGGGAGGACATACAAACTACATGCAGACAGCTCCCGAGAAAAGGATCAGATGCAGTGATGCAGCAGATCTACTAGTTGTACCACTGTGCATGATATAATCAGAAAAGATAATGATAGGTAAATTAGTACCTTGATCTAATTGGTCATCTGCTTATTTCCTGCCAGAGTGAGGTTAAAATCGACCTTTTGGAGTTATTCACTTATTGAATAATGTTACTGTGCTTTAGTCCACAGGGAGAAAGCCATTTATTTTGGATCCAAAATTGTCCGAACAATTGGATAGGATAAAGGTATTCTAACCCACAACCATTTCTAACAGTATTGTGGAGATGCAGTGAGGTGTTCTTTGAAAGGCCATATCTGAATATCATAATGTCTTATCTCTAACATGGACCTTCTTCTTCTTCTTCTTCTTCTTCTTCTTCTTCTTCTTCTTCTTCTTCTTCTTCTTCTTCTTCTTCTTCTTCTTCTTCTTCTTCTTCTTCTTCTTCTTCTTCTTCTTCTTCTTCTTCTTCTTCTTCTTCTTCTTCTTCTTCTTCTTCTTCTTCTTCTTCTTCTTCTTCTTCTTCTTCTTCTTCTTCTTCTTCTTCTCTTCTTCTTCTTCTTCTTCTTCTTCTTCTTCTTCTTCTTCTTCTTCTTCTTCTTCTTCTTCTTCTTCTTCTTCTTCTTCTTCTTCTTCTTCTTCTTCTTCTTCTTCTTCTTCTTCTTCTTCTTCTTCTTCTTCTTCTTCTTCTTCTTCTTCTTCTTCTTCTTCTTCTTCTTCTTCTTCTTCTTCTTCTTCTTCTTCTTCTTCTTCTTCTTCTTCTTCTTCTTCTTCTTCTTCTTCTTCTTCTTCTTCTTCTTCTTCTTCTTCTTCTTCTTCTTCTTCTTCTTCTTCTTCTTCTTCTTCTTCTTCTTCTTCTTCTTCTCCTTCTCCTCTTTCTTCCACTGTGGATTCTGAGGTGACTAATGTGGGACTCACAGACCCAACCACAAATGGAGCAAAAAGTGCCCAATGCAATGAGAGGGTAAGTAGTTTTTGAGGTGGTGAACTCTTTCTGCCATATACCCAGGGGTACTGTGTGCTCCTGAAACAAGCTCTCAGTGTTACTCTGAATGCTCCTTCTCCCCACATTGCTGTGGGCCAGAAGAAATCATCCTTGAACCTTTCTGTTGTCCACTTAGTAACCTTTTGCTGTGACTGAAATCAGAATAGAGTGTCTGTTTCAACAGTCAGGTGTTAGGCATGCAAACAACATGGCCTGCCTAATGGAGCTAACTGAGTGTAAATAGGACTTCAATGTTGGGTCTAGTGGCCTAGGAGAAGATGCTGGCATTGGTTCACTTATCTTGCCAGTGGATTTGTAGATGCTTACAGAGCCAGTGCTGGTAGTATCACTCCAGTGCCTCAAACTGCCCTATGTAGAGAGTAAATCTCAGAAACATTTATGAAGGCAGAACACAAGAAAACAAGGAAATAGGAATGGGAGTAGGCAACCAGATCCCTCCAGCATGCCCCCTACCCCATTCAATATGATCATGGCTAATCTATGCTGGCCTCAATACCTTCTCTGTATCAGTTCCCCATAACCCTCAATTTCTCAATCTTTCAATTTTTTATTAATGTCCACCTTAAATTTTTCTAATGACCTGGCTTCCACCGTCCTCTGAGGCAAAGAATCCAGAGATTCACTACTGTCAGAGAGAAGAAATTTCTATTCACCTCAACTTTAAATGACCAACTCCTTATCCTGTAACTATGTCCCCTTATTTGTGACCCCCCCACATCTCAAAATCTACCCTGTCAAGCCCCTTTAGGATCTTATCTGTTTGAATAAGATCACCCTCATTCTTCTGAACTCCAAGGCAGGGATCACTGCTGCCCAGTAGATGATAAGTTTTGACATCTTTATCTTCAATCACTCTTTACTTCAGACCATCATAGGCTATGCTATTGCTCTGAAGATGATGAAGAATTTCATCATCAAGGTCTACTTTTGCTAAGAGGTGGCTTCTGAGGTATGGGAAGTGAACCACCATTATAAGGCTCTTGTCATGGATTTTTATTGTTGGAAGGCAATGTTGTCAGTCGGGGCAGATTGGTCGGAGGATGTTTATCTTGTGGGTGTCAAGTGTAAGGCCCAATGGATTAATCGACAATGGCTTGGAATTCAGTCTCTGCAGGTACATGTATGCAAGCTTCATCTGCATTTGATTACTGAGGTTGGAGTGACCTTGGTTCTAGAGTGGAGGCAAGAAGCTTGTCAGAGATGAGATCCAGCATTGTGGGGAGTAATAATGAAGCCTTGCATTGAGATTGACTCTGTTGTTGACCTGTTGGTTATTATCACATCATAATAAAACTTAAAACAAACATCCACTGTTTTGACATGAATCTGTTTGCAACAGTTTCAATATTTGATATTAAACCACATCTAATGCCATCAGAGAAACTTTAAAGACTACTTTTACTGCTTGAAGAACATTCTCATCATCTCAGGCTTTGCTCCTCGTTGTGTCTGCTGATAAGAAAAGAAATAAATCAGCAAGTAAGAAAATGTGTTTGATCTGGCAGGCTAAATGTTTGAAAGGCAAGCCATCTGAGAAAGGCAGCAGTTGTTCATTACTTCTAATTATCAGATTTCTTAAGCATTACATCTTATCCCCTTCAGTAATGGATAACTCTTTAATCAACAACCAACCGTGTTACCTAGCACCTGGAGCTAGTAAACTAGTAAATATCAGTAGAATAGAACACCTTGGTTTACACGCATCACGTATCCATATAAATCAGCATCTGTTGAAACACTTGAGAGCCCAGAACAAACCACTGAATTTCAGGGCTGTTTGGCCATTGTATTCCTCAGTGAAATCTTTAAATTTGAATCTCATTTAAGACTAGGATGTACATTCTTGATATCTCAAAGCTCCAGTGTACTGATCTAGTCACTGACATTGTTCAGCAACCCTGCCTGTCAAATACATTGTTTAATAGGGATAAAAAAAAGATTCACGGCTCAAAATGAAGAGAGGAGAAAGTGACAAAGCTTTCCCATGAAAATACAGCAAGTGTGAAGCAATCACATCTGGAGGATGGATTGGACAATTCTGTGGCAATCATACAGCTTGCAAAAGGAAAAGGAAGATAAAGTCCATCATCTAAAACATTCGTACTTCTGGACTGCCCCTTTAAATTAAGAAATTATCAGCGTCACTTCACTATAGAGAAAAGATAAGTAAACTTAGAAATTCACGGTTTATTAATCTGATATCAGTTGTGGATAAATGAATGTAATATGGTTTTTAGAGCCTAAACATTTATTTCCAGCTGGAATCATTAAACGTGACTGCACTTTCCTTCCTGCTTCTGAAATTCAAAAGTTGGAAAGATGGGCAAATAGCCTATTTGCAGGGTTCTGGCAAAATCTCTGTATAATAAGGCCCCTAAATAGCACACACAAATGTTAACTGGGGAACTTTTGTCCTTTCAATTTAAGCACTCTTCATCAAGGAAGCATAAATGGCCTCATCTCTAAGTCTTTCCTCTAATGAGAATGAACTCACCATCTGGTGAATAATAGTAGCAAACCAAAGTAGTGTGGTGGAGAGTACAGTTAATTTGTGTTCTTTTTTTTAACAATGCATCAAATGCTGGAAATACAGAGCATTTCTGCCATCAGCTGTACTGAGAAAGGATATGTTCTGTTACAGACACTTCAACAGAATTCTCATCTCCCTGGTCCACTGATTCAGTAAATTGTGATTCACACATTGTGATACTGAAAGTAGGATTATTGATATTCATTTTTCAGGATCTATGCATCATTAGAGTGGCCAGCAATTATTGTCTATCTTAATTACCCTTGAACTGGATGGCTTGTTTGGCCATATCAGAGGATATTTAAGACCACATTGTTGGGTATGAAGTTACACATAGGCAAGCCTGGGTAAGAGCAGCAGATTCCCTTTCCAAAAGGATAGACAGACTATAGGCTTTCTCTGTAATCCAATAGTTTTTGGTCATATTTTTTAAAGCCCAGATTATTAACTAAATTTAAATGCTGCAGCTGTCGTGGATGGTGAGGTATAAAACCAATAGCTCTGGATTGTTAGTTCATGCCTCTGGATTACTAGTCTGCAATTTAATTGCTGTACCAACACCATAACAAAAGTACTCTCACAGTAGAAGTTGTGGCAATGTTAGCACAAAACTGATAAAATAAATACTGAAGTTAAGTTTTACATTAATTAGTTACATTTCCATATCAAAGCAAAATTCTTAATTAATCCCTTGGAAATACTTATATCAAAGCAAAAATGAAAAAAAAGACATTATAAGGATATAAAAATATTTTCAATCAATCAAAATTAAAATGAAAATCTGTGTTATTGTTCTTCCTTATTTAGAAGAAAAGCTGTTGGAGCCTCTATTGATGTCTGCAATCATAACAGAGAGGAAGTACTTGAATAAAATGCATGTTTTATCTAAATATGAAACCAACTAATTTGCTCTACAGTTGAACTTTGATTATCTGCCAATTTTCTGATTGATAATCTCCACCATTATGGCAATAATTCAACCTCTATTCTAAAAAGAATTTCCCCCATGCCAATAATAATCTGGTGTACGTCTGCAGTTGCATAGATAGATTAGTTTCATATTTATTGAGAAACCCATCTTCATTACAATTGTTTGCTAAATCCTTTCTCTATTTATATTTTTCTGGTTGTAAGCATAACAAAATTGTGAGGGAAAGCATCATTACAATAATTTCACAAGTTATTTAATGAACAGTATGATTAAAAGTCATGCTTTGGTTCTCTCTCCTTTCACTGAACAAGATCCAAGTATATCTTCTTAACAAGATTCTGTTTCCTGCAGAAGTAAGCATGAGATGACATTTTGATGTTTTTAGCAAAAATACTTCTTTATTAATACCTTCATCAATGACGAACCAAGTGTTTACGTCAAATTAAAACATATTTTTTCATGTTTTATGTAATTTTCATGTTTTATGTACATTTCATGTAATTAGAATAATAATTTTATCTTTGATCTGGTGTGCCACTGTAGACACTACTTATACATACTTTGCTATGGGATTCTAAGTGCTTATTCTACATTTTGTTTATTCCCTTATGGATGCATATGCCACTGCCAAGGTCAACATTTATTGCCAGTCCCTAATCGTCCATGAAAACGTGAAATTAAACCACTTTCTTGAACAAACTTTTTGCATTTGCAAGTTCATCTGCAATGCTGTTAAGTCAAAGGTCAGGATATTGACCCATTGTGAGGAAGGAACTATATTTTTGTATTATCCAAACTTTGTATTAAGTATATCATTAATTGTAAATACTATCATATAGTTTTTTGCCTGACACATGATCCCTCATATCCTAGAGTAATAAACTTTCAGTTCTTATTTTTGTAAATTACCTTTATTTCTGTTCAGTTAATATTCTACAATTTTAATGCAGTATTCCTCAAGTGATGTGCTGCCAGATCGGAGACTGTAGATGGCAGGTTTACTACTGCCAGGCCACAGGTAGAAGAGAATATTCAATGACTGAAGGGAACATTTAACACATTTTCTATCTTCAGGAAATGTAACAAGGCTAGGCAAAAAGTAGCTGTTGTCCTGGTCAAAGTTCATAACTTAATCAAATTTGTTTTGATTCTGTCTTCAAACATAAGTACCATATAAGTTATGTTAATAGATTGCAATACAAAGTCTTTTTTGTCAAGTTTTATTGAAGATTTAAATAATACATGTACAGTATGTGCTGACCCACATTTATTTACCTATAAGAAACTGTCAATGGCACCTTTCTCTGTATGTTTACTTTGTGGCACTTTCATTCATTTACTTGGTCTATTTTCAACAGTGAGCCTATTGGAGGAACTTAGAGAGGTAGATAAATATTAATATGCTATTTCTATTGTTTCAGAAAATGGAGAGAGGTATTAGTTTAATTTTAAGACAAGGAATGGAGGTTTAGAAGTCTAAGGTTAGCAACACATATCGTAAACCATGTTTAACGCTGTGATTTAGATATTGGGCAGACAATACCAGATGCAAATGAACTTCATCAGTTTACTTCTTTTATATCCAATGTTATCCTTCATTTGGTTCATCACGTATGTTGAAGTACAACTACTGGTATTAGGATATTGTTTTCATGATAACTGGAAAAAGGGGAAGATGAGAATTTGTTTTACCCCGCAAGTTGTTAGGATCTGAATGCACTGCCTAAAATGATAGTTGCATTAACTTTAAAATTGGAAATATATTTGAGCAGGAAAGATTTGCAGGATTACAGGTAAATACCACAGGAGCAAGATTAACTGAATAAATGTTTCAAAGACTGAATGGGTGCTTCCACACTGTATGATCCTACTGGGTGTTGGTCCTTCACAATAGAACCATTGTAACTACTGTAATAATGGTTGGATTGATTACTGCAAACATCACGTATGTATGTATAATGCTACTGTAAACTGTGGAGGATTTAACAAATAAGTAAGCCGGAGCAATCTGGTTCTCTGTTATGCTGTATTAAAGGATTTATATTTAGATCTTAGAATATTCTCAGTTCATCTGTAAAATCACTTTAAGCTACTTGGTAGTGTACCTTGCAATGTGAAATAAGATTTACTTGAGATCCTGTTACAGCACGATGTCAAAGTTGCATTTTGGAATTTAGTCTGGAGTGATTCACAGTTGAAATGAAATGAGTCAGTTTTACGATGGTTTTTTTCTTAATAAAAGTGCAAAAGATTTCTTCAGGAGTAAATAATTTTGAATGAATATTTCATTAATAAAAAACAAAAATCATACAGAATCACTAGTATCCTCAAACTAGACAATGGTCCTGCGGCAACCTGCAACTTAGCTAAAATATGAATTGGAAATAAGATCATTAGAAATGAAATGCCGAATAAAAATATTGTCCCAGGCTCAATGTTAATTATAACATCTGTAATGTGATAAAATGTAAAATATGTTTTAAATTGTAGGCCCAATTTACCCTAGCAAAAGATGTGTGGGAGATTTCAGTTCCCAGTCTTCATTCACATGGATCCCATCTCTCAGCGAAACTTGTGGGATAAAACTTCCAAACTTGCAAGTTAAACATGTCACAGGATCTGTAAGTCCCGTCATTTCAATGGAGATCTCCCAACTGCAAGGAAGGTAAAATTAAGGTAAGTTTCTAAACTAAAATATGTTTTACAGCATTGTTTTTATTTAAGTTTTGAAAAATGTTATTTAGTTTAATATATTAATCTTTAATTATTTATTTTATTTCTTATAGTTTTCAGATATTTTCTGAATATTCAGAGGCATTGAAAAAATGAGACCGATGTGACATTTGTTAAAGCTTGGCAGTTTTTTGGGTATGTCTTTCTCTGCCCACCACATGACTACTTCCAGCTCCATCACCGGCACAACTCTCCCCATCATCGAGGACACCTTCAAGAAGTGGTGCCTCAAGAAGGCAGCATCCATCACTAAGGAGCCTCACCATCCGGGACATGCCCATTTCTCATTACCACCATCGGGAAGGAGGTACAGGAGCCTGAAGACCCACACTCAATGGCTCAGAAATAGTTTCTTCCCCTCTGCCATCAGATTTCTGAATGGTCCATGAACACTACCTTATAATTCCTTAATTTTGCTCTGTTTATTTATTTTTTAATTCATAGTAATTTTACATCTTTGCACTGTACTGCTGCAAGACAACAAATTTCATGTCATATAAGTCAGTGATAATAAATCTGATTCTGATTTCATTGCATGAGACCCTAGTGCTGCACTCCATCTCAGTGATTGGACAGGAAATTTGATCCTTACAGGTTTAAACATGATAAGCACTGAGTAATGGGGTAATTGAGTGGTAAGTGTATGTGACACAACCGCTTCAGCAAGATCCTGGCATTATTGCTTCCCACAGCAGTCACTCAAGTGTTGTTAAATTCTAGGTTTCTTACGTGTGATCCATCATTAACCTTTCGCCAAACATGGTAGGAATGTGGATCCAAGCAGGATTTTGGGAGAAAAAGACTGATGTTTGGCAAGCTGAAGGATAGTCTCAAGCAGTCTTGGAAGCCACTTGCAGTGGTTTTAAAAGAGTTGGGGATCAGAGCCACACGTAAGGCAGGGGAGGTCCGAGTTTTCTTGCTCCTCCTCGGTCACAGGGAACCCAACTATCATCAGAACGTAATGAAAGTCCATCAGCCTGAAATGTTAACTCTGATTCTGTCCCCACGCATGGAACCTGGCCTGATAATTAGTTCCAGCATTTTCGTTTTGTCAAATGCTTACTTAAAAATTTGATTCCACCCTCATATGGTGCACCAAGTACATGCTGCATCTAGTGCTAAACCCCAATTGGATCCCCCGCCCAAAAGAAGTGTGAAAATGGACAAAGATTATTAGAAGCAGCTCCATGGTGTTTTCCACATTGAATCTTGCTCTGAAACAGAACCTGAGTGGTTTCTGGTGTCCTTGCCGTGCTGATTACTGGGGAACGCAACAGATTTTAAAAGAACTCTCCATATGGCAAACACAGAGCAGCTGCTTGAGAGGCTGCCACAGAAGTGAAGGAAAATGAGGGTGTGAGGACATACGATCTCTTCTGTGTGTGGACACTCCTCAAGTGATGGCCTGTCCTAAATGAGTTGCAGCCACACTACCGCGTAGCATGGATGCTCAGTGGGGCACTGGTTGCAACTTGGAGCTCAGCTGTAAATTGTCTAAACGGGCTGTGAACAATAAAGGGACAACCTATGATGAAGTTTACATAAATATGAACATTGAATACTGAGACAAGTATGTGCCAGCAGTGTAAAAGCCATGAATACAACAGCACCAACACTTTAACTGACATCTCATTGCTAATCTCTGATGCATGATAAGCTTTTGATAAAGTGTGTAGGTTATACTGTAATGCTCTATTTTTGCTGACATTGGTGGGATCTTGCCGTGCATGATCTTTGATGTCAGTAGGTGCACAACATATGCCATGACGATATCAAACATGCTCACTGAGGTGCCTGGGCCATAATATCACCCAGAAGCATGATCTAATCAAAGTAAAATTTCTTTTGTGTGTGATTTGCTTGTGAAAAGCATTACTAATGGATCCAATTTTGAACATTATATATGTATGTTTTAATGAAAACACAAAAATATCCATGCAGATACTTTAGGCTGAGATCAGTCTGAGTTAGCGAAAGACCGGCTTCTGCTGTAATTCATAATGCAGTTGATAGCAAGGCACAAAGTAGTTGTAAACATCTGTGTTTCTTTTCCTTTTCTGTTGTTGATGGAATTCGCAGTTGATTGTGGCAACTGATGAAGTAAGAAAACATGAATTCATGCAAGGATTCAGAAGAGAGATAATCCTCTGGGTTAATGTAATCCTACTTTGATATATTGCTCACTCTCAACCACACTGTGTACAGAGATTGAATGGTTTCTGCTCTTTGAAGAGAGTTTCAAGAAGATGGAGCTACAGGTTAACACTAAGCAGACCTTTTCTGTGAATAGTGGGAATCCAATACACTATCAGTGCCTGGATGAGCAACTGGCAGACCAGATCAATGAAAATCAAGCAGACTCTATAATGGGAAGTGATCTGCTCCACGAGTATTCTGCTCAAGTAATGGAGGGGAACATTACCTATGGGCCAGGCAATCATCAGGTTAGTCATGAGTTAGTGGTGCCGTGTACTGCACAGTGGGGTGCAAGAGGACTGTTCAAGTTTGAATTGCAGAACACATTCCCTGGAGGTAAGCTGCATCTTGTGTGCTAGACGATGGCAGAAAATATATCAAAGCACCTAAAGAGATGTCTTAAGGATTACCAGAGACTGCGGAAAATTGGAGACACAAAAGACTGCAGATGCTGGAATCTGGAGCAGAAAGCAAACTGCTGAAGGAAGTCAGTGGTTCAAATGGCATCTGTGGATGCAAAGGGATAGTCTCAAAATGCTGCAGGAGATTGCAAACCACTTTGTTTTCAGGGGGTCAGCTGTGGGCCTGCCTCATCTTCTTGCCACAGACTCAATTTGTGCTTCTGTCATCTCTTGTTGGCGGAACATTTTTTTTCCTCTTTTGGAAAGTATGACAAAATGGGGCTTGAAGATTTGCTCCTGCTTCTCAGGCAGCTATGTACCTTTAAGTAGCAACATCTCTTTAAATTTCTTAATATCCTGCACTTTATGTCTAAATCAGTGTACACAGTGACCTTATGTTAATCATTCAAATAGCTGAAATTCCCAATCTCAGGTTGTGATATTACACGCAGTAAGCCTGCCATTTGAAAGAGGTTAAATATTGATCCTTTCCCCCATTATCACTGCTTTTCTCAAACAATTTTATAATATCACCTTCATATATAGAAAGTAAAAATGCAAAAACACATTCTGCATTTAGTATTGATTATGCCAACATTTCTGTCCATATATCTGTAAAAATGTGCATAAGCAAACTATCAGGAAACATTTTCTTGCCACAAGTGTGTGGCTGGAATGTGACAACACTAATATTTTCAGAGATATTTGCTCCTGCATCCTTGGCAGCATCCATTTTGTAAATTCAGTACAAGGATGGAGACTACTGCCAGGTAACATGTTAATAGCTGAATATACACATATTGGTTTAATCCTTTGTCCTTTTAATTAATACCATTTTTTTTTGTTTCTCTGTTGATTTGGGACATCTTCATGAGTCATGTGCAAAAGGTTAGACTAAACTAAAAAATATATGAGCTTTGCAGACCACAAAATTCATAGACTCATGTTTATCTTATCAAGCACATATACACATTGTTCAAAATCCTTTATGTTTTAAAATATTCTTGATAAAAAAAATAGATGAAGTGTACATGTTTTTGTGTGGTCTACAATCCAACTTTAGTTGAAAATTGGGGACCAGGTGAGATGGACAACATCGGTCATTTTCATCCTGGTTTCTCTTGAATTGATGCAATAAAGCATGGAAGACCTTGGACATGTCCAATGTCTCCCAACCACATGGAGGTTCTCTCGCACATGGTCCCCAGCCCTAGCTCCAGCGTCTGACCTTCTTCATGTGCTCTGCACTGGGCAAAAACGTGAAAGAAAGGTCCTGTGTGTGCAAGTCCTGCTCATCTGCACATGATGTCTGGTTCTGCTTTCCATAGCCAATTTCGCAGGACTAGGCCCTTGAACAAAACGTTCATGGCTGAGAGAACTGTAGAACTAATGCTCCATTAGAGGCACTGACCAACTGCTGGAGTTTTGAGGAAGTATCTGCAATAAAAAAAACAAAAGCAAGAAATTAGAAACTAACTACAACCTGTGGACAGGTTGATTGCCTTTTTACATCAGCAAGCTTACTGTTAAACACCAGAACTAAAATTAAGCTAATCAACAATTATGGTGAAAGTACGTGGCACTTTTTTTACACAGAAGAGTGGTTTTACGTAGGAGAGTGGGAGCTGCCTGGAAAGTGCTACCAGAGGAAGTGGTAGAAGGAAATATGATAGTGATATTTAAGAGGCATTTAGACAGACACATGAACAAGTAACAGAGGGATATAGACCTTGTATAGGGATTAGTTTGGATTGGCATCATGGTGGCCTGATCATTGTACTGCAGACAATGCTTCCAAGCAACAGAAAGTGACAGACTATATAAAATTGAGCAAACATAAGACCTGAAGTTATAATTTCAGTGTGCTTCATACAGTCTACTCCAAATACAGGCAGTCACTTGTAGCTAAAGAAGCAACAGAGGCAGCCGAAGGTGAATGAAAAATACGTCAGACTTAGTGACTAAAGATTCTAAGAGGTTGTGACATATGTTCCTGTGCTGTATTGTTCTATGTTCTATGTATATTTACTTTAAGTGTAGCTGAATTAATATTTATTCAGCAAAGCCACATCCCTGGAACCGTGATGGCCTCTCATTTAATACTAAACTACTCCAGAGACCAATCCTTAGTGATAAGAAAAGCTTTCTGTATCTCAGCACAGCTATGAGAAGGGATAGCACAAAAGCCAAACAATGAAGATTGCCAACCTTGGCCTGTTCTAACTTTGGGACCATGCTAAAGCAGCGTCCACAGTCAGTAGTGTATTTCAGTCCTACAGGGACAATGTGTGAGATTAGCCATAGGAATTGTTTCTCATTTCTATTCACTCCCTTTCTGTGTTGCAATGAATGTCTGGAGATACATTCTGGTCAGCTTGGTTGCTCTTTAGCGAATGCTGTGATGGACAGAAGACCAATTCAGCAGGTCACCAAACTGAGATAGGTCAGGTGCAGCATGAATGTTCTGACCATCTTGATACAGAACTTCAAAGAGTGATTGTTGAGACCAACCCTGATGACCTTCCTTGCAAATGCCTTTACTTAAACATAAATTACTGAACTTTTAACATCCTATGGCCAATATTCCAATATTTCAATATAATTCCAATATTCTAGAATTATGTTCCTAACTCTATTTTGGGAGATAATACTTCAGACTTCCATTAGTTGATAGTGGGATGTGGGACTAACAACACATTGTCATTATCTTCCAATTTTCATCCCATATGAACTGAAATCCTTGTCCTCGGCCATTCTTGCCACCATATCATGGGAGCAGTTTGAATCTAATGCTTGTGCTCTTCTGAATGAACTTTCAACCTCTCACTGATTTTAGTACAAGGTTTTGTCCAACATATTACACTGCCTTAAAATCCCTCTTGCTTACAATTTAAAAGCATTTATTCCTGTTTACTTATGGGAAACATTCCTGACTTCAACAGAGTGGAAATTGGACAAGGTGCAAAATGGGTTGCTGTTTCACTATCACTTTGCCTTTCTGCCAGAAGCCAATTTCACAGAAAAGGTATTGTTGTAAAGTATCTTGAATGTTCCTATCTGCCTGGATGAAAAATTTAACATGAAGGTCACATGCACATTTCTTATTCTGTGTTATATAGTTTAGCTTCTATGTTGCCTCAAGAAATGTACATGATTAATATTACATTCTCAGTTCACAAAAGCCTTTAAACGTCATTCTCCATGCCGGCATGTGAACTGTCAGAGGGAAATGGTGAGTGCTTTGTGTATTAACCAAACAGTATGTGGCACAAATGAAGCTATGGGTCATTGAGGATCAAGAGGGTGAAATCAATTAACCGCAGCACACAGATTAACTGGTAATTATACATTCCAGTTGGACACTTTTATTCTCCATTGTAAAATCTACCTAACTGTGAAGTATTCTTCCTAATGTAAGCATTCAATTGTACTGCAAACAATGCTTCCCAACAACAGAAAATTACAGATTTTTACATAAAATTGAGCAAACATAAGACCTGTTGTTACAATTTCAGAGTGCTTCAGCCAGTCTGCTGCAAAATATAGAGTCACTTTTAGCTAAAGAAGCAACAGAGGTAGCTGAAACTTAGTGAAAAATATGTCAAACCTAGTGACTAAAGACTCCATGTGGCATATGTTGGTTGGCAACAAAGATAGAGCTGGCATGGAAATTATGTTTAAGAACTCAGGTAGAATGATAGAAATTTGCAGAGGAGGCATCAAGAGGGTGAAATCAATTAAACACATCACACAAATTAACTGATAATTATGCATTCCAATCAGATACTTTTATGGAGATAAAACAAATCCATGTTGCTGAGGAAGTGCTATCTAGTGTAATCCTACATTTCTGCACCTGGTCCCTAGCCTTGAAGATCACAACGCTTTATTTGCACATCCAGGTAGTCTTCAAATTCTCTTTTAGACATCCTGACCACCAGCATCCTCAAGGTGATTGGACTCTCCTCATCTCCTCTCTAATCCTTCTATCATGTCCTTTAAGTTAGTGCCTGAGATGATTGGCCTCTCTCAAGAGAAATCGGTGTTTGCATCCACCCTTAAAACACCTCCTATAATTTTATGCACTCCTGTTGAATCTTCTCTCAACTTCTTCTGTTCCAAAGAAAACAAGCCTTGACAATCTAACCCTTCCTCAGAGCTAAAATGTTCCATTCTGGCATCGTCCTTGTAAATTTCCTTACATTCTTTCTAGTGTGATCGCATCCTTCCTGTAATGTGATGTTCAGAATGAGATGCAGTACTCTCGCTGTGGCCTGACTAATGTTATCTGGCTTTTTTATATATAGAGCTCTAGCATGATGATCTCTGTCCTAACAGCTGCTGCAGAAGGACCACTAATTCGATGAAAAATTCCCTTTGGTCTACCCCAAAACTCACCGGTATTCCAGAACAAGGTGTCATTGACTGAGTGCTGCAAGCTATCACATTTTAAAGTCCAGAGCTATGTGCTGAGGGACATGCTGAAGCTGTAAAGGCTTTACGAGGCAGGGCCACAGTTTAGGGCCCTCCTGCACTGCACACTGTGTTGCTGGCATCAATGTTAAACCCTGAACAATTTGCTCATACTGTATATAAATAATAACTGATGCTATGATAATGATAAGTAATTGGAATATCATAAAAATGTTGACTGAAATGTTCTGTATTATATACATTTGAAATGTTCATGAATGGAGTAATTTTTTGGAAAAGACAACATTGACCTCTATCCTCTTATTATTCTATGTTTTGCTAATAAAGGCAGCTATCCCGTCTGCCTTCTTGACTAGCTGTATTGTTATCTTCAGGGATTTGTGGACTTGAACTTTAAGATCACTCTGTTTGTCTGCACTTCTACCATTTACAGCTTAATCTTTCCTTAACCTCTTAGTAAAATCCTTAATTCACAATTCTGCAGGGGGAATTCAATTTACCACTTTTTTCTTAACCCAACAAATTCAATTGCATCTTGATTTGTCTTGCAGGTTTCTAGCTCAATACCAGCAGAATACACAATTCTTCTGACATATGCACAGATGCCAGTGAGGAAGACAAGCAGACGGTTACCTTTGGAATTCTGATCCTAGAATAGCAGACAGTATTGGTGGAGGTGAATGAGGGACATCCTCTTGCCTAATTGCATCATGCCTATTATTCTGATGAAATTTAACAGACGATATTAACATAATAAGGGGAAATTAACACCTTGATTCATGGTGAGTAGAAACCAATTAGATGTGCTGCAAACGTTTTCAGAAGGGGTTGCTGGTTCTCAGCAGAGTTAAGAAATTTTAAGCATCTTCATGTAGGCTGGATTGTAATTATGTTTCAGGCACAAATGTTAGAGTTTTATTTCATTGCCCAACCAGTCTCTCTTTTCTTTATGAGTATTCATATACATATTGTTTTGGGACAGAATAACTCAATTTAAGTAAAATAGTTCTGTTATCTACCAAATAAGCAACAGACAAAGAAGAACTGCTATGGTTTTAAATTGGTCTCTAACCCGACACTCTCCTCCACTATCCTAAAAAGAAAGATTTGCATTTCAGCTTCCATGACCTCAAGACATCCCAAAGTGTTTACAGCATCACCTTGCCTTTCACCTCTTCCATTTCCATCACCCAGTCTTGCCAGGTGAAGCAGCAATTCACTTGCACTTCATCTAATCTAATCTGCCTCCATGTTCTCAATGTGATTTCCACTGCATCGGACAAACAAAATGAAAATTGGGATTACTTTGTGGCATACTTGCAATGGGTCTGAATGAATGACTCTGAGCTTTTGGTTGCCTACCTATTTAATTTCCCATCCCACTCTGATTCTGATCTATATATCTGTGACTCCCACACTGTTAAAGCAAAGCACAATGCAAGTTGAAGAACAACAACTTGTCTTCTATCTGGGCACACTGCAGCCTTCCAGACTCAGTATGGAATTCTTCAACTTGAGGTAATTTGTTCTTTCTTTCCACCAGTATCAAAATTGACCATTTCAGTCAGTCATTCATCTGTGATTTTAGGTCAGTTTTTCTCTCTTCATGGTCTGGCCTGGTCCCAAAACTGCAAAACACAGACAAAAAAACATAATCTGATTCAAACTGCCATATTAACTTATTCAGTCTCACCTTAGAGAAGATATTCCCTTATAGAACACATCCCACCCCAACTTCTTCACTATTGGAAACAAACTTGTTTTCTATTTTTCCCAATTCTGACTAAGTGTCCCGGACCTGAAATGTTAAATCTGTTTCTCTTTCCACAGATGCTGCTTGACCTGCTGAGTGTTTCCAACACTTTCTGTTTTTACTTCAGATTTCCAGGATCTACCGTTTTTTTAAATTTTCTTTTACCTTTAGAGTAATGGAGGAAATTCTGTAAAGGAGGCAACATGGCAGTTAACCTATGCAGAACAATTTCCTGCAAATATCTGTGTGACATTGACGGGAACATCTGCTTTTAAAATTGACTGGAACACCATGGATAACTTCTAGGCCATGAAAATTATGACAGTGACCTAAGAGGGAGGACAAATCCTTGTTTAATATCTCATCTGAAAGACAGTGAGCCATTCTCTTCCGATTTTATTTCTTTGTTTGTTGGGATATAGGCATCATTGGCAAGACCAGCATTTATTACACATTCCTAATTGCCCTTGAGTAGGTGCTGTCAGCCACCCCTGCACTCTTCCTGGTGAATGTGCCCCACAATGGTATCAGGAAGCAGTTTCCAGGACTTAGATCCAACGACATGTTTCCAGGTCGAGATAGTGTGTGTTTTGGAGAAGAACCTGCAGGTGGTTGTTCCCATATGCCTACTGCACTCACCTTTCAAAATGGTAGTGGTTATAATTTTGGGAGGTGTTGTTGGGTATAGCATTATGTAGTGGCAGGAATGAATGTTAGGATGGTGGGTAGGGTGCTAATCAAGTAGGCTGCTTTGTTCTGGATTGTGTTGAGCTTCATGTTAGAGGTACACTCATTCAGATACTTGTGGATGGTGGAAAACTTTTAGAGTGTTAGGAGATGACTCATGTTGCAGGATATCCAGCCTTTGACCTGCTCTTTCAGAGGCAGTATTTGGTGGTTTCTATGATGACTATATACCCTGTGCCCACCTACCCCACAGAATGTTAATAGTATGGGATTCAGCAATGGTAATGAATGTCAAGGGAAGTAAATGAATATCAAGAATAGATATTTAAACTCTGTTTTTTTTAGATGGTCATTGAGGGGTACAATTGTGATGTAAATATTACTGGTCAGTCTATACCTAAATGTTGTTGAGATCTTGCTATATGCAAGCATAGGCTACTTCAAATGGAATTGAACACTTTGTAATTGTTACCCAGCTCGAAAAGTAGGAAGGTTATTGATGATGTGGTTGAAGGTCATTAGACCTAGGACAGTGCCATGAGGAATTCCTGCAGCTAAGGCGAAGGAAGGATGATTGACGCCATCTGATGGTTTGCCTAGGTTTTCGTGCTCAAGGTTTTAGAGAGGAACTTAAACCCACAGCCTACTGACTTAGAACTAACAGTACAACTGATGGAATTGGTAATTGGTAATTGGTTTATTATTGCCACATGTACCAAGATACAGTGAAAAACTTTGTTTTGCATGCCATTCATACAGATTATTTCAAAACATCAGTACGTTGAGGTAGTACAAGGGAAAAGCAATAACAGAATGCAGAATACAGTGTTACAGTTACAGAGAAAGAGCAGTGTAGGGAGACAATAAGATGCAAAGGCCAGGACGAGGTAGATTGTGAGGCCAACAGTTCATCTTTATCGTACAAGAGGCCCATTAAATAGTATTATAACAGCAGGATAGAAGCTGTCCTTGAGCCTGGTGGTGCATGTTCTGGAGTTTTTGTATCCCTTGCCCGAAAGAAGGGGGAGAAGAGAGAATATCTGGGGTCAGAGGGATCTGATTATGTTGGCTGCTTTTCTGAGGCAGCGAGAAGTGTAGAAGAGTCCATGAAAGGGAGGCTGGTTTTCATGATGGACTGAGCTATGTCCACAATACACTGCAATTTCTTGTGGTCTTGGGCAGAGCAGTTGCCACACCAAGCTGTGATGCATTTGGATAGGATGCTTTCTATGGTGGATCAATAAAAATCGGTGAGGGTCGACAGGAACATGCCGAATTTCCTTTGCCTTCTGAGGAAGTAGAGGCACTGTTGTGCTTTCTTGGCCATGGCGTATTTGTGGTTGGACCAGGATGAGCTATTGGTGATGCTTCTGCCTAGGAAATTGAAGCTCTCATTGATCTCCACCTCGGCATCATTAATACATACAGGGGCGTGTGTTCTGCTCTGCTTCCTTAAATCAATGACCAGCTCTTTTGTTTTGCTGGCATTGAGAGAAAGGTACTCTCTGTAATGGAATGAAAATGGTGTACTCTCTTACATTTCAGTCAATGTAAATCAAAATGTCAAAAAGACACATAGAAAGGCAATTCATGGTCTTAGGTATCAGAACACTGGAGTCTAATATTCAGTTATGAATATGAATTCAGTTATATGCAGTCTTTGTTCTGCCCAGGTCTTCAAAAAAAAATCTGTTAATTAGTTTTTTTTTCCTTTCTGACATGACATTTTCTTTAGCTATGTAGCTATATGACACAAAGCTTGAAAAATGCTGGACTGAGCATTGAAACGAGCATTGAGATGGAAAAAAAAGCTTGAAAAATGCTGGACAAGCAGCAAGCCACTGCCAGTTACTCAATGAGCAAAATAGATTTTATTGTGTTTGCATGTAATTCACTTACTGTTTTGAGCTCGTCTAGTAACACAAAAGTAGACCTGGTCTCTGTTGTTTTAGGTTCTTTACCAAATTGATACTAGGCCCTGTGTAAATGATTTTTTTTTTCATTTACTTTCCTTGCTTTTTCCTTATTTCTTTACCTCTTCTCCTGTTGGTAGCTCCTTTTTTCTTTCATCCTTCCGATGGTAAAATATTGAGTGCTGAAAAAAGAATCAGCATTGTGCTTTTATGTTATTTAGAAATAAACAACAACTAAAAGTTGTTGTCAGTTTCTACTGATTTGTATGAGAGGCATTGAGACAATCCTGACATAAAGTTTGAAGAGTTTGATGGCATGTTCTAATCTCAATCTATCATTAAACGTGTTGGCATACCTTGCTCTCATTTCACTGAATGGGTCTTCAGCCATTTGTTTCATTACTGTGTGTAACGTTTGAAATTCTCCTAATTATTGCAGCCTGCCATCTCATAAGAGGATTCATATGGATGTTATTGTTAGATATTTTATTGATGTTGATAACTCATGAGCAATGTCATTCGCCTGTGACTTTCAGAGTAAAAGGCAATGATTCACCAAATATGATGGCACCTTCACCTCTGCATCCTCCTTCCTATTCCTTCATCCTTCCCCTATGCATAAGCACTAAAAGCTCTAAAAAAATAATTTACTTAGTCATTGGGTTATGCCTTAGCTTGGGTTTACTTAGTCATTGGATTGTACCTTAGCCTGGGTTACATTTATAAACAGATTGTCAGAATTCTCTGGTGTAGTGGAGAATGCATTTGAGGTAGAAAGGATAGCTCATAGTTGTCTGAAAGTGTGCATTTATGTTGCATCTTCTATGACTTCGATGGCTAATTTTGATGCCATTAGACAGGAACTTGCAAAGGTTGATTGGGGGAGGTTCTTAGTAGGTAAAGGCATGTCTGGCAAATGGGAGGATTTTAAAGGTGAGATAGAGAGATCTCAGGTCCTGTTAGAGTGGAAGGCAAGGCTGGTAGGATTAGGGAACCCTGGTTGATGAGGGATATTGAGGCTCTGGTCAGGAAAAAGCGGAGGCATATGTCAGATATAAGCAGCTGCAATCAGTCCAATCCCTTGAGGAGTATAAGGGATGTAGGGATAAACTTAAGAAGGAAATCAGGAGGCCAAAAGAAGGGGACATGAGATATCATTGACAAATAAAGGAAAATCCTAAAATATTCTATAATTATATTAAGAACAAAAGGGTAACTCGGGAAAGAATAAATCCCCTTAAGGATCAGTGTGGTCATCTATATGTGGAGCCATAGGAGATGGGCAAAGTCTTGAATGAATACCTGTTGTCAGTATTTACCATGGAAAAGGTCATAGAAGCTAGAAAGAGAATATCGATGTCCAGAAACATATTGACATTATCAAAGAGATGGGTTGACAGTCTTGAGTTGTGTAAAGGTTGATAAATCCCAGGGCTCTGACCAATCCTGGGACATTTTGGGAAGCAAGTGAAGAAGTTGCAGGGACTCTGGCAGAGAATTTTGTATCTTCCTTAGCCATGGGTTAGGTACCAGAAGACTGGAGAGAGGCTAATATTGTGCCTTTATTTAAGGGCTGCAAGAACAAGCCAGGGAACTATAGGCCAGTGAGCCTAACACCAGTGGTGGGAAAGTTACTGGAGGGGATTCTGAGAGACAGGATCTATCTGCATTTGGAAAGGCAAAGACTGATTGGGGATAATCAACATGACTTTGTGCATGGGAAATCTTGATGTGAGTTTTTGAAGAGGTAACCAAGAAGATTGACGAGGCCAGGCCACTAGATGTTGTCTACATGGACTTTAGCAGGGCCTTTGACAAGGTTCCGCATGGTAGGCTGGTCCAGAAGGTTAGGCCACATAGGATCCAGAATGAGCTGGCCAAATGGTTACCCAATTAGCTTGGTGGAAGGAGTCAGAGGGTGCTAGTGGAAGATTGTTTTTCAGAATGGAGGCTTGTGACCAGTGGTGTCCCACAGGGATCAGTTCTGGCTCCCCTGTTGTTTGTCATACATATTTATGATTTGGATGAGAATGTAGGTGGCATGATTAGTAGGTTTGTGAATGACACCAAAATCAGTGGTGTAGTGGACAGTCAGGAAAGTTCCCTGAGGTTACAACAGGTTCTACAACAAATAGGAAAATGGGCAAGGAATAGCTGATGGAATTTAACTTAGATAAGTCCAAATTGTAAATGTCATACATAGTAAATGTCATGGCCCTGGGAAGTGTTGAAGAACAGACAGACCTCGGGATGGAAGTACATAGTTCGCTGACAAAGGAGTGAAGAACATATATGGCAAGTTTGCCTTCATTGGTCGGGTAAACGAGTACAAGAGTTGGGCCATCATGTTACAGCTGTATAAGATATTGGTGAGACCACACTTGGAGTATTATGTGCCGTTCTGGTTGCCAAGCTATAGGAAGGATGTGATTAAGCTCAAGGGGGTGCAGCAAAGCTTCACAAGGATGTTACTGGGACTGGAGGACTTGAGTTACAAGGAGAGGCTGGATAGGCTAGGACTGTCTTCCCTGGAGCAAATGAGACTGAGGGGTGACCTTTAAGGTTTATAAAATCATGAGGGGCAGAGATAAGGCGAATGATCACTGCCATTTTCCCAGGGGTGGGGAGTCTAAAACTAGGAGGCATAGGTTTAAGGGAAAGATTTAAGGAGGACCTGAGGGGTAAGTTTTCCAACAGAGGGTGGTGGGTATATGGAGTGAGCTGCCAGAGGAACTGGTAGAGGTGGGTACATTGACAACATTTAAAAGGCACTTGAACAGTACATGGAAGGGACAGGTTTAGAGGAATGTGGGGCAAATGGGGCTAGCTCAGATAGGTACCATGTTTGGCATGGATGAATTGGGCCAAAAGGCCTGTTTCCATGTTGTCTAACTCTCTGAATCTACAACTTCAACACATCCAGAAGTAGCTTGTAGACCAAGCAGTACATGTTTAAAGCATAGTCACTGCTGTACAAAGTCCAACAGCCAATTTGCACACAAAAACTCTCAGAAACAGCAATGTGATAATTATTATCTAACTTGCTTCTGGTGTTGTTGATTGAGAGATTTAATATTGCTCAGGATGCCAGGGATAATTTCTATGCTCTTTGTAATATTACCATAGGATCTTTATGTCCACTCGAGAGAGCAGTGGGTTCCTTACTTTAATGTCTCATCTGAAATACAGCTCCTCCAACTGTCCTGCACTTGAATGTCAACTTAGATTGTATGGTTACGTCTCTGGATAGGGCAATCTACACCAATGATTCCTGGACACCTCTGCTATTATTGTAGACAGTAGCAGTGTAGTCGTTATCTCTGGTGAAGCTTTTATTGTGAACATTGTATGTTTTTTTTACATTTAGTGCATCTCTTTAGTTCTCATATTTTGTCAATCCTACTCTTAGTTTTTTTTTGGTTCTCAGCTTAAAAGACATTTAAAAAGGAGCAGTAACTCAAAAAAGGAAGCTCATCTGACTTGGTACCTCTTTTAAGTAACAAGATGAGTTTTCTCAGTATATTTCAATGCTTGTGGTTCTCCTCTGTTGAACGAAGTAATGCAATCAAGACAAGTATTATCATTAAAACCAAGAGCTCACAAATCATTAGCTACACTTAAGCTAACTTGTACTAGTGAGACCTGATGTTTGTTACCTCAAATTATTTTAGCATCTATTGAGGGAACCCTCTGGCATTGATTTATTCATCATCTCCCTTGAAACATTCAAGCCATTTTTATAGCTGCCTCCCATTCCCCTGCTTGCTTTTAGTGCCTTCCACTATTTATTCATCAACATCAGTGACAGTTGTCCTTGACAACAAGACAGTAGTTTTAGCAATTCTGTGTACTTGTCCTACAGTCACCCTTCATTGCTGTCTGTGTAGCTTCCTCCGCCTTGGAATATATCCAAACTCGTTTATCATGTGTGGCACTATCCGTTAGCTCAGTGCCTCTTATGGGGTTCTTCTTGCTGTTGGCCTTTCTAACTCCAGTTCCTCAGCTGCCTTGATTATTTCTGATTTTTTTTGTATTCTCTGCATGTTTCCTAATGTCATTGCTGATGCAGTTGACCTTTTCACTTGTATTTTTTGTTGTTCCTTTTTCTGCAACTCTATCACTGTTATCAAATTGGTGCATTTCACAAAGTACATTATGATGCAAACCAATAATTCTGTTTCACAAAGTTAAAATAAAGCATGAAGTAAACCCCAATCCCCCACCCTTCCTCGTGCTCCTTTTTGCATCAAGTTAAGGGACATACTGGTCCTAAAATTTTCCAAGATGGGAAGGACATCAGTCTCTATCTGGGGTGAGTTGTATGAATGAGGGCTGCAAACCGGGTTAACGAGGGAATGCCAAATTAGAGCCAGCCGTTCTCTTTCCTGGCTTTCAGTCTGCCACCCTGTTAGACCTTCAGTCTCAGGGGTCTCTGACATTCAGAGAAATTTCAAAAGTATTAAAATGTATGTTTGCAATTAAAGAACATAAAAGTTACTAGAAAAACCTTTTCAAAATTAAAATAAAACTGTTAATTAAAAAGTAGCTCAGAGTAATTAAAAACATTACACTGAAGTAAAATAATTTTAAAATGTTTCCTACTTTACCCTTTTCTGCAGGCCTGATTTGACTGATTGTAATAAATGGGTTATCTGATCCTAAACCAGGTAGAGGCGATTCCCCAGTGTAATGCTCAGGATTCTAAAATTGAGTGACTCCTCTTGGAGTCCAGTGACAGAGCACAGTGACAGGTATGACCCCAATCTATCACTCAAAAGGTCCCTGACTTAGAAGGCCTTCAGTAAGTCAGGGACTTGAGACTGCATGTACAGTTGAACAAGGCCATCTCTGGCTGAAAGATTTGCCCCTTCATGTTTATGAGCATGAATATTTATACCAAAAAAGAATTAGCAGAGTGGAATGTTACCCATTACTGCAAATAATTTCCAATCCACAGAGGCCAATTATATTCTTTTACTCTGTATTCATTGTTGGATCCTAATAAAAGCATGACTAATTGGTTAAGAAATATTAATCCTGGATCACAATTTATATAAAATGCAAACAGTTAATTGGAACTTTTTTGTGTCACAATGATTTTAATTAATTAAACCAGATCGTTCAGCAATATTAATGAGAAGTTTGTGAATAATTTTGGAGCAATAAGTGTGAACATGTGCTTAATTGCTCTCACTGAGGTATACTGTACATGTTTCTCTCAGCTGTACTCCTTTAACAGGTCAAAATCTAGTATATCACATTATTGCAAGAACCAGGTGATGTTGGTAGTATGGCTTCCAGTACCCCATAACTTGATTTCAGTCATGATCAGAGAAATGGATAGAATATTTCGGATGTGCTGTGACAAATTTTGGTGTTATATACACTATATAAAATGGAGCTTAGTTTCTGCATTGTGAAGAAGAATATTTGCAAGTTCTATTTTATCTATTACTGGCTACCGAAAATGATAAATTCTATAAATTCAGCAGAGGATCGACAGTATGGAATTCCCAGAGAGCATATAGCTCCCATGAATCAACCAATTCATTAACTCTGGCAGGTACAATGGATGCAAAGTCCTTTATATTGTCGGGATAAACTATATTCCTGCTGACACCATGTTAAGCAGTTGCATGTTAAGTCACCAAGAAGTAGATGGTGCCTTTGCAATTACGCTAATAATGAGGTTAGACCTACTGAGAAATAGAGAAAAAAAAACCTCAAAAATGTATACTGAAGTTGTGGCTTTGCTCTATTGGTAATTTTGCATCAACTTTTATAATTGACAGTAAATAAAGGGATCAAATAAAAAAGTAGCAATTAATACATACACAGTTTTTGTAAGAAAAGCCCAATTCAACATTGCCAAATAGATCCAGGATTTGTGGTCAGTGGTGAGCTCACCACTCTTGTCACTGACCACTGAACAAGGTTTGAGTTTAACTGTGGAGCTACCTGGATGCGAGGGAGGTGGAGAGGGAAAGGCGGGAGTAGGTTCACGGATGGCTGATGACCTTTCTTACACACAGATCGACAAAGTCACGGCAGTGGCAATGATTCTCTGCAGCACCCTGTCAGGCAATGCATATATTGGGACTTATTGCTTCTTTTACCACAGCAACAACAATGGTGAAACTCAATGCAACGACTTTTTAGTGCACCTAAATGGGCCCTACCTAATTTTTAATTGTTTAAACAAATCTTAAAACGCTTAAAACACACATAAACATTTAAATACACACAAATAATTTTAAGAAGTCTAAATCAAAGAATATTTAGTGCCATATAGCCATTATGCTCCATTGAAATCAATGGTGACTCAGTCCAGAAGAAGAGCAGTGAATTGCCAGCCTTAAGTTTGTAACCTCTGCATTTGCATTGAAATTCTGCCCACTGTTACATGGAGAAATGTTGACAGTTCAAATGCTGATATTTCCATGCAAACTCCAGGCTATCAATTTGTTCAAATTTCCTTGATTTTAGAAACAAAATCTCGACCATGTAAATACAAAACATATCAGGCATTAGCTACAAATATGATTAATATTTGCAGGAAAAATCCCATAGGAAAAGATCAGTTATGTGCAAAGTACAATATTAGAATGGTATACATATCTGTCCTGACAACTAAAACATTAAACAACTGTATGAGAGAAAGATTGCCAAACTGATTCCAGTTCTGCCTCTTTTAGGAATATTTTTTTTGCTGAGTTTTTTCTGATAGGAAAATATATCAAAGCAGTTCAAATAGAAGTTCCCTCATGCTCAATTGAAATGTAACATTCATGGCTCTGGTCTGTACAGCATCTAATTATTGGTTCATATTAAAGCTGTTCTTTAGTGCTCTCCCACCCTTCCCAACTTCTAATTAGCTGAGATCTCTGCACCCTGAGTCATCTTTCTTGCAAGTTGATTTGCATAGAGTTTTTGTGTAGCTTCTTCAGCCATTCATTTGTAAATGTACACAAGTCACTGGGCTGACATTTCCACACTTCCTCAGTAACCCTCTTTCTTGCCCTCTGTTTCAAATAACTATCACCTCTGCCTTTGCTTCAGCACATCAGTTCCCTTTATATTTCATAGTTTACCTTTTATCTGAAAAATCACCTACTGTGCTCTCTGATCCTCCAACACAGATTCACGATTGGTTTCTTATTTCTTCCAATTCAACATCTGCAGCTGGCCTCCCAAATTTTGTTTTGACCAACATTACTCCAAACCATTTTGTTCTCCCCTCCTTTAAACATTTCTTAAAATTCTTTTTTTTAAATCAGATTTTTAGCTGGCCTAGCTTTCCAGCTTTACATCAGTGCACAGTGACATGACTAGTAGATCTCTTGATTTTCTTTAACAAAAGATTTATCATAGAAATTCAGTCACATGGCTCACTTAAATGTAAGGCTATACATTAGAAATTCTACATTTTTCCATTGCAATCCACACCATAACAGATCTCTTATTAATGACCTAAGTAATTCTCCTACTAGAGTTGAGAGTTATCCCTAATATCTTGTTTAAGGCACTATTTGAAAGACTTTTTGTTATCCAGCAAGTCAACCTAAATTGTAATACCCAACTTTCCTTGGTTAATCCTTCACATGCAACAGGCTGAAGACCTTAAAGCTCTCCATTCAGAACCTCAGAAGAGAGAAGAGTGTGAGAAAGTGTTCCATCCAGGGCCTCTTCATGAGCAGGTTAGTAGGGAGACATAAGTTTTTAAAGAGAGGAAGAGAATTCGAGCTACTATTTTCATTTCAGGGGCAGTCATGCTAATTGAAGAATTGAGGAGATTATAATGTATCCTCAGAGATTCATTTATTCCACTGGCATAGATGAGTAAATGACTAGCAATTACTCTAAATAGCTTCTCTAAATGGGAAACCTTGACAGAAATATAGCTTCACAAGGAACATGTTTGGGTTAATCTAGGGTGGGAATTTTCCCAATGCTCACTTTTCTCTGCCTTTGTGACTTCTTCAGAAGCACAACAGAAACCTATTTGCATGCATCAACCTCTGCCTCTGGTGAAGCATAAGCAACTTACCATGTTTGTAATCAAATTGATAACAAATTTTAGACCATTATTTTACTCAAGCCATTTAATTGCTAAAAGACTTGTTACAGAAAGTTCTTTATTAGCTAGTGTTTTAGTTTTCTTACCTCAAAATACAAAGATTGTCCCTTTTTCCTGTACTTTGTAACATTTTCAAAAAAATAATGTATGATTTTGGCCAAGATGCATGGCACATGTTGGCTTCCATTAGTAATTATAATGAGATTGCAGGATTATATTTAATTTACAAACCCCAATGGGTTGAATTTGGTTTTGCACAAAAACATTTAATTACAAATCAGCAGTCCATTCACACATGGTCTGACTTTTCTAAAATTGGGTTGGTTACTAAACAAGCCACTACTTTTCTATTTCCTTATTTTGTCATTCCAATATAAGACTAAACACCCTTCAAAATCCTTATGTTCGTGTAAAGTGAAAGAAAAACACGTCATTGAAGGAAAATCTGATTTTGGTGAGATGTTCTGAAGGTAAAGAATGTCTCTTCTGGGGAATTAAACATCATTCTATTTTTCTGCTTAGTATCAGGATAAAGTGTTCACGGTTCAGGTATAATTCATGCTGAATGCCCTATCTACCTTGTATGGTGGTAGATCCTTCTTCCAACAACAGAATGAAATACCATTGTAATTTTTCCCACACTTGCTGTATTCTCTTCTCCAATTCAAAAAAAAACTGATTGGGTTGAAGGAATTTGAAATCAAGTTTGAAAATCATGATACAATGTGAGTTTAGAAACCATCAAGAATTTATAGGAACAGGACTGAAAGATAAGCAGATCTTTGGTGAATGTATGCAGTTTTGGGCTTAGAAACTGAATTGCCTAATGCCACATTTTTGTGCACTATGTAATCCAATTTCAATGAAAATTATAATGTTACTGAATGTTGAAGATTTCATTCAGGTTACATGAAATCTGCAGATTTCAGTCCCAGTTCTTCCTGCCTCTGACAGGCTAACATTTGGATCATACACCTAAACCAACTTCCATAACTTTCAGTGGTGCAGTGGTCTCATGCAAAAATAAGCTTTCATTTTGTCTGTGAGTCTCATCTGCTTCTGGAGCGATGGCCATCTCCACCCAAAGCTCGAGTCCCTCTCCTGACCCACCGTAATGACTGGCCAATCTCACCATTTCATCCACCCAAACATTCCCCTTGTCCCCCACTGATTGAGCTGCCCAGCTATCAAGCATACTATCAACCTTGACTATCAACTCTTCATCCCGTCTTACCAATCCTTTCTCCCCATACTAACAAGGCAAGCCTCGTCCCGACAACCAATTTCTGGGCATTTGACCAATTGGAAACTTGAATGTAACTGTTTAGAAAAGAATTACAAAGGTTGAGTTTGGAGATAAAGATATGGATGAAGATTTCAGGTGCATTGAAAATAATGTGGAGATGGGCAAAATTTAAAAATTTTATTGACATCAATGCTGTAGGTTTTTGTGAAAGGCATAGCTAAGATAATCTTGCAAATCAAAGATTAAAAAGTACATATATATATATATATATATATATATATATATATATATATATATATATATATATATAAAGTTGCTTCTTACTTCCACAGTTGCAGCATAAATAAAATAGTTCACTGTTGAATGGACTGAAATTAGGTCCATTTAGTTAAATGTGGTTACTCAAAGGCAATGGAAGAAAGGCAGGAAGATGCTCCTTAAAGGATGACTTTCAATATATTTGTATCATTTCTGTGGATGTCCCTTTCCAGAACTGCAGACTGTATATGAATTTAGAAAGCTGTTTGGTTTCTACATTCAAGTCAAATGCAAAATAATAATGCTTTTTAATTATAGCCATAGCAAAGTACTTATCTGAAACTTGCTTTTATTTGTTGTCCTCCTGATGTTCTTGGCATCAGGGGTACAAAATGAAACTAAACTATTACAGCGCCAGCAATTGGGGTTTGATTCCCATCACTGTCTGTAAGGAGTTTGTACGTTCTCCCATGTCTACATGGGTTTCCTCCGGGTGCTCCGGTTTCCTCCCACATTTCAAAGATGTACGGGTAAGTCAATTTGGGGGTTTAAAATGGGCGGCGAGGACTCATTGGGCCGGAAGGGCCTGTTACCATGCTGTAAATAAAATTAAAAAAAAATAAACTCTTTTTCCCTTTAAGTCAAAATCCTGCAATATGTTGAAAATGAAGCAGCCTAGGAAAGCCTCTCTATTCATTTGCAGAAATACTCCAGAAGCTTTTTGCTGCTCAGATGAGCTTTTATGATTCGCTGGAAAATAAAATGATTTTCATTTGTCTTTGTGATATTTTGATACATCACAACAATTGTATGTAAATATTCTATTCACTTGAAATTTATCTAAAATACATAGAAATTTTTAGAAAGGCTAAACTATCAATAGTTTAGTAGACACTATACAAAATTTAAAGTTTGCATTGAGCTATTGTGGGGTTGTTCATCTAGGTGAACTATTCACATTCTCACATTAAGTAAGTTATTTTCTTCATCCCCCCCATAGGGTGCATTCACACTAATAATAATGATGAAGTTTTAACTGTACACTGATAATAAACGTCTTCCGAGTAAAAATTGCCTTCTTGGTGTGGTTTACTCATGAGTTATGTTTTCAGGATCTGGGCATTTCCAACAAGGCCAACATTTATTGCCCAATCATATTTGCCCTTGAGTAGTGGCAGCTAACTGCCTTTTTGAACCACTGCAATCCTTCTAGTGAAGGTATTCCCTCAGTGCTGCTGGGCAGGGAGTTTCAGCATTAGTGCTGAATTAGTTTCAATTAGCAGTCCAGTACCTAAAGGAGACGGTGTAATGGTGCTGACAGGTTTTGTTTTGACTTCAAGGCTTGTGCATTAATCAGCACATCCACGGGAATTACAACTTGTCTAGGGCAATGAACAGCAGCACATAAGGTAAGACACGCTACTAGAAAATACAGGAGGAGAATGGGGGGCAACGGCTCTCAGTAAGAGGGCTTATTCATCTGGGGTATTCGGGGACCCATCTTCTGACCTGGACCTAAGCAAGGGAAATGTGTGAGATGTCTGTGTTTTGGTAAGGATGTCAGAACTGAAATCTGCCATCTGTGAGAGCAAGGTCAGGACAACATCGCCACTGGTTTTCAAGATCACCGTTGAGATCAACATATGTATAGTAAGCCCTTTACAAGCTCAGATTGGAGATATTCATAGGATCTACATGTCTTTCTCTAAGACATCTGGTGACATTTCTTTTGCTCTTTCCAGCAACCAATAAGTAAAGTGAACGTGTGGCTTCCTGATGATTACAGACTTCTCTATGGTGCAGAGTGCCATTGACTACAAGCCCAGCACCTTGTGGGTGTCAGCTGACATATAACACACTGACAGCGATTTCACAGTGTTCAGCTGGTGTCTCCCAGCTGTCCCATCAGCAGTTACGAAGCCTTCATTAAGCACATTTGTTGTGCTATCTGTATTTGTGCTTTCACAACAAATTATAGAGTAGCTACAAGATGATGAGGTCCTTCCACTGATGAAATGGATGATAACCATGTTGTAGAATCCCAGTTGGCAGCTTTTGTCAACAAGTACCATGTTGCCACATAGAATTTGGAGAATTGCCCCAGCCTCCTTGTAACATGATTTCAAAGAAGAGTAAGGCAATTCTTCACATTTTGCATGGCAGCATGATGCTTGTTGTCAAAGCTGAAATGTGGATTCTGCACTCATTATTCATAGCACTGAGGTTTTTTACATCCTTCAGAGAGGGCTGGTGGGAATAGAGGGTAACGTATCTTCTGAAAGGCAGTGTTCTGACTATGCAGCACTCCTTCAGTTATGTCTCAGTCTGTCAGTTTAGATTTTGTTGCTTTGGTCCCAGGAATGGGCTGACATCACTGTCATTATAAAATCATTGAAAGTGAAATGATCTGACATCTCTGCCTGATGTTAGAATTATTTTTTACATTATCCCAGCACTTCATCATAGTTATTCCCTTCCTCCCAGATAACACCTAGCACTCTAGTCCTGCTCAGTATCTGAGTATTACCAATGAGAACTGAGCTTGCCCTCCTCCTAGTGTTAGCCTAACTGCTGTTGCCCCCAGACCATGCGCTTGCAGAATATCACTGTTGTTTGTTTGCATTAGATAAGATCTGCCCTCTTCGAAAAATTATTCAGCAACAGTCACCCTACTGTCGTTTTCCAGTTCTATAACACCTCCCAATCTTGGGCACTGATTGCTGTCTTATCAAGAACATATCAGCATGCGTCACACAAATTCACGAGGCTTTCAAGTGGGGCCGTGGATAGATCAGTCTCCTTCTTTCAGCAGGTAGGAGGATGGGCATTCAGGCCCTTAATTTCAAACATCATGTGGATTTTGAGCACAGGGCTCCCTCACAGTGTCATGGGTGAAGTCAGGAGGATGGGGAAAGCCTTGCAACTAATGAATCACCTTTTGTGACCTCAGCACATTCCAAAGTTCTTCTCAGCCAATGATGTACTTCTTGAAGTGTGGCCATCATTATAATTAGGACATGTGGTAGCCAAGGAAGAGCCTGCCATCGAACTTGTGTTCAACGGGACCTGACTACATATGTCAGGCTTGGTTGGGTCAGGTGTATATTTAGATTAAATGTTTAGGTATGAGTGGGTCCAGTTCAATACTTTATCCAAATCAGGATGATTCTCATGTTTAAGATTGTTACATTCATAATTAGGGCCAGGACAATAAGTTCAGGTCAGCTATGGAAAAGATTCTTGATGAACTGTCTTGGGTTGGATTTATATTGGACCTGATCAGAATGGATGCAGATTAACTTTTAATTTTGTAACTGAACAAATCTCTGCAGCAAGTTCCAACAAATAGCAAGGGCTCAGGACAGATAATCAATTTAAGTGATGTGGTTTGACAAATAAATATTGACCATGGCAACTGGGAGCAACGAAACCTCTGATCCTTCCTTCAATCTGTACTCCATCTGTGGCTTTTCAGGTAGCTAGCTGAATTTGGTGATGACTACTCATTTCACACATCTTAGTTTCCCTCACCCCTCTAGTACTTACTATCCATTATTCTTTTCTTCCAACTGCCAATACTGTCACAGAACTGCCACTTCTTGAAGAAGGAGGTGACTTCCAAGGAAGGCAGCCTTCCAAGAGTGCTCACTTCCTCTTCAACAAGAACCAGTAGAAAGTTGACACCCCTCCCAAGCACCCAGAATATATATTGGAGGAGTACGTTGTGCGAGGTGACGTTCATATTACAAGTGAATAGTCGTTGACAATGGTGGGTGTTAGAGAAAACAAGTGTACATAGACTTTATATGACTGACTTTAATTCCCATTAGGAAGCCAACAGAAGCAGCTGGTGATTCCCCCACAAGACTCATAGCCAGAAGGCTAGTAAATTTAAATTTGGAAATTCATTTGATCATTGCAGACCTTTCCCTCTCAGTTAACCTATCTTTATCCTTTGGTAGCCTCCTGATGTCCTCCACAATTTACTTTCCTACCTATCTCAGTGTTATTATCAGTTCTGATAACAGATTGTTAAAAAAAAGGTTTGCCTGTGAGCCGAATTCATTGCATTTTCTTCATCAGCAAACATTTGTTCTTTCTGAGCTGAAGAAAAAGATTTGTTATTTTGTTACCACTTTATGACAGTGGACAACATGATGTGGATAACAACAGCGGTAATGGAAAAGATGAGGGTACATGGCACATTGTAATACACATATCTCCTACTCTCTCATCTCAGTAGATTAAAACCAAGCCTTTGACAGTAGATTATTCAATACAATGTTATCAGAAGATTATACGTAATGTACTTGTTCCTCAGGAGAATATATGTGGATCTTTAGATTATTCTCAGTGAGTGATTCATCCATCAACTCCTCTATCCAGTAACACAATTAAAATCCTATTAACCTTGATAGATGAATTCAGAAGCTTTTAACTGAGAAATATTTCAATTAAAAGCTTTCAACTCATTGTCTATCAACAATTTATTAATTTATCTGCTAGATAAGGTAGCTCAGAAACTTGTGAATACTTTAAATGTTTTTAATAGGAGGCCTCACAGTTAACATTTCTTGAAAGGGGATTTTTAACGCTGTGAGCTTTGTTTTCTTTGTGGTAACTGATTTGATCCCAGCTATTTCTAGATTCTTTCTCTAAGAGTGATCATCTTTTTGATAGTGTATCCAGCAAGTTAATGACAATCAAAGAGCTGGTAGTAAGCAATTTTGGTCTAAGCCCGCTGACTCCTGTGGTAACTTGACTACAATTCATCTTGTAAGGACTTCATTCCATGCTCCCAGTTTTGCAATCTCTGTCACATTTGTTCTGAACGTTCCACTTTCCATATCAATCCTTCTGATCTTCCTTCCATTTTCCTCAAATGAGGATTCACCTCCACCATAGCTGACAGGTTTCTCAACTGTTTCATTTCTTGCCCTTTTACTTCCATCCCTTCCCTCCCTCAGAGAATCAGGATTGGTTTCCCCTATTCTTATTTTCCACCTCTTGGCTTTCTTATTGACATTTCCAATGGAAAGACGCTATCAAACACGCTTTCTCCTCCACTTGCAGCATTCCAAAGGAATCATCTCCTCCAGGAAACTCCTCCATCACTAACAAAACATTCTGCCTTTCCCAAGATACCTTCCAGTGCAATTGAATAAAATATCCTTTCACCTCCTCCTTTCTCACCAGCCAGGTTTCCAAACACCCTCCCAGGTGAAACAACAATTTACTTATTCCACTTAGTACACTGAGAACACACTGAAAAATACTCACTGGGTGACATAGAAGAGACCAAACACAGATTGGATGATTGTTTTGCAAAAGATCTCCATTAATTCTTCAAGCGTGACCCACAAGCTTCCAAACCTCCTTTCCAACTCAGCCTTCTCCACTGCAATCACCCCAATGACCCAGCATCTCTCTGCCATGACCTCTGCCCCAATCATGGCCAACTTGATTTCCTGTGCTGGTTCTGCAATTGTGGAATGAATGGAGGAAAGACCTTTAAATATGCACAGTTTATTATATTGAGCAACTAACACAAAATAATTTTGTGGTATTAGGGTCTCAAATAAAACATTCATTGGCCAGAGGGCAGTTTATGTTGGTACAGAGGAAATTTTATGCCCCCATCTTTTGTTCAAGCTCTTTTCAGTCAGCTCTGATGAATATTTATGTGAAACATTAACTCTGTTTCTTTCTCCACAGTTGCTGCCTGATCTACTGAGTAATTCAAATATTTTCTCTTCTGTTAGACCCTTCAAGACTCAACAAAAGTTTATCAATTTCAGATAATGATCCCACTTCTCTCATTTACATGTCATCTAGACCAATCCTTTTTGTTTCTTTACTTGTCCTAATACCAACATCTTTCACCTTTTATGATTCATGGCTTTTATCATCTAATCTGACATGTGTTTTATCCCAAAAAAAGACCATCCCATTTGATATCTTCCCTGATCTCCCCCGTTCTCTGCACATTGAGACATTTTCATCTCTAACTTTAAGTTCATGGGCATTGTTTGTCTTTTCACAGATGTTGCCCAACATACTGAGTATTTCTAACTCTGTTATGATTTTTTTTAATGTTTTTAATTCTGAAGTTACTTATCTAATGAGTCCAGAATTTTGGTGTGCTAATGAGATTTCCACCAAAGTCAGATAGACAAAAAGAGATCACAAACCCTGGTTAATACAATGAACAGTAAGCAGACTTAACAATTCTCCCTGTGTTATTCTGTCATTATCTCTATGACTCTAAATGTCCTTCAGAGGGAGATTGGGAAGGGGTTTGAGAGGAAGCTTTTCCTGCATATCGCAATCCAAGTGGGTCAAGTATCCACTCTGTTCAGCTTAGTAGAGGGTTTAACTTCACTGTTTTTAGCAGTAAAAGAACTATAATCGGCAACTTCTTCACGTTTCAGCAAATCAAGGACTTATTGCGCTAGTGGATCCCAATTCCCCTTCAATCAAAATTGGAAGTGGGAGTTAGGTCCCCTCTGTGGCTGCTCCATTCAGAAAACGCTCTTGGAAAACTGCTTTGAGGACTGAGGATTATTGTTCTACTAAACATTTGCATTTCACACACATTTCCTGTCACATTACATTTCATTCCATAGCAAGCTAAATGGGCAATCTGCAGAACCACCGTTATTCTATTTGAGAGGGCAGTTTCTGTTTTGGCTAATTAAACTATTCATTAAGTTGTGTGATGAAAAGTTTTCCCTTCCATTTAAGCGCTTCACATGAGTATAACTGCTACATGCAATCTACCAAGTGATATGTTATAATAATTATGATGTGATCTTATAAAGTCTCTACCCTTAACCATATTAACCATGGTGTGTTAAGTCTAATACAATGATCAAAAGAGAACTGCAAAAGTGAGGGGTGCCTGTATTTTACAATTGTCTCTCTTTATTTTGAAAGAGCAATGAAGAAAACATGCTTCTTTGAAAAATTCTTCACAATCAAACAATAAACTTTCAAAAGCCATAGAGAGTAATTATTTCAAAGAGTTCATTCGCAACTGTTTTGCTTTGTTTAATGGAAGTTCAATTGTTTATGCAGAAAACAAAGCACAGCGTGCTATTAAAATTTCATTAGAGTTAGACTCTCACAGTGCAGATAAAGGCTCTTATATATATGCTGCCTTTGTATATCAGACATTTATCTGTTGACATTTATGAAACTTGATTTGTGCTTGTGTGTGCCCTTGGGTGTGATTTAATTAGACCGTGCTGAACTGATGGCATAACCACTTACAGCAGACAGATTCTCCAGCTGTCAGTACTGCTGAAACACTAATGTCATTTGGAAAGCTTATCTGGGAGAGTACTGGACAAAGACTGTACATGATTACTTCAGACAGACAGATTCTCTTTAATGAATAACAGGCCTTGCTGATAGCATGCGGAGGTTATTTTACCAGCTTTGAACTAGATTAAGAGAAAGCTTTAAGTTTTTAATTTTAACAAAGGAAGGATTTCTTTTTAGTTTACGGAAAATAATTAATGCTATAATATTTCATGAGCTACACAGTTCTTTTTGAATCCTGAAGAACAGAGAAGTCATAGTTTAAGTATTATGTTATCATATTATTTGTGTATTTTTTAAAATAATCCATCCTCCACAGCAGAGTGTCCTCCCAATTAATAGTCCTCCCAAATAACCCTCCCAATTATAGTGATGATTCAAGGCTGGGATCGATATATTTTAAGGGAATCAAAGAATATGAGGACTAGGTGGGATGTGGGTGAAGTACAGGATTGTCCATAATTTATTCAGTAACAGAGCAGGTTTACGAGGCTGTGTGGCCTAATCCTGCTTCCATTTCTCATGTTAAATCTCATGGTGCACTTTCAATAGAAAGGATTAGACTGACTAAACATTTAACTGCCTTATTTTTAACAGCATCAAATCAAACAGCCTTCCTTCTGAATGACATTCCCATTTGATTTTCCTTCTGCTCAGCTATAGGAAATAAATCAGAATTCTGTATCGGACTACCGATCAGCAGAAGTGTATTTGTTTCTCTCACTTAAAACTTTTTACAAAGTAGAGTTTATTTATTTCAAACAGTGCAACAGCCAAGACCACCACCGGTTTGTGCTTGATGGGGGTGGTGAAAGATGAAGAATTAGGACTGAATCTCCCTAGCTAGAGGCAGCTGTGATTGTTAATCTGGAATCAGAGTTAGGTTCCTGCTTAAGTGTTCTGCTTCTCTTGACGTTAACTCCAAAATCTTTCTTCATTCCTTCTTCATTAGGCAGTTCCTCAGGATTGAGGATGACTTATTTTCACTCTAGTTTTGAGATAACTGAACAAGCCAAGTGGGAACTGCAGACTTTTCCACTGATGAAGCAGGAGGTGGCTGACGATGGGGTAGTTTGTGTGCTCCTTCCATCACTTATATGTTCCTAATGCATAGCCTCAGGGTGTTCAATATTATCCTGAATACTCCTTCTCCATTTTGAGCAGTCATGGGCCAGATGTTCCCAGAAATCAGTGAGGATGTTCAATTTCTTCATGAAATCTTTGAGCATATCCTTGAATCTTTTTCTCTGGTGCTTGATAATCTCCCACAACAATGCTGAGAATAGTGTTCCTGTTTCAGAAGTCTGATACTGGGCACATGAAAATGTGGCGAGTCCAGTGTAGCTGACTGATGGTAATCAGAACCTCGGTGCTGGGACTGTTGGCCTGGGAGATATTGCTAATGTTGGTTCACTTCTCCTTCCAGTGAATTTGCAGGAATTAGTGGAAATAGTGTCCGTGGGATAGTCCAGACACTTACATAAAGGACGGAGATGTAATTGAGGACATCATGAAGTGTTCATTCCAATGGGCATTGACTGCCTCTTTGTCCCTGATGAGTTCACCTCAGTTCTTGGCTCTTAGGGGGTATTTTGACTATAGATGGTGTTTACAGCACTGAAATACTAGTACATGTCAAGGCTGTCAGTGAGTTGTGGTGCCTCCTTTGCTGTCTCCATGAGCTTTCTGCTGGATCTTGGCTTTCAGGTAGCATGAGAGCACCTTCTTTTCCCTGGAATAATGGTGGAATTTCCAATCCAGGAACACCTCTCATTTGCAGTTGATTATCTCCTCAATCTCCTGATCATTCTCATCAAACCAGCCCTGTTTTTTCTAGATAGAGAAACCAAGAGTCTCTTCACAGGTACCAATTATGGTGGATTTCAGGACAGCCTACTATCCTGGATATACTACAGCACCTGCAGACTGGGAGTTGACACATTTCTGTGAGACACCGTTTGAGAAGAGAAGCCCTGTTGTGTCCTTCAGAGTTTTAACATTGTTTTTTTTTTGCAGCAACACTTCTGTTCCTGGTATTTTAAGGGCTGGTTAATGGAAAGAATAGAGCAGATCAGGTGGTGGTCAGTCCAATAGTCATTGGTACCTGTCATGGCATGGGTGATTACTGCTTGGGGGTGCTTGGACCAGGGTTGTTGTCATGATGTCTTCTGCTTGTACTTCTGATGAACAGAGTGTCCATTATGTCAAGGCCATGCTCCAAGAATTTAGTCAAGAGATGGACCCCATTGGATTTAGTCTTCCCTGCTTCTTCTTTGCTGATCATGCCTTGCCAGAAGATTTCATTCCTTCCCCTACCAAAATCGAAGACATCCATGTCTTTTCTTGGGATACGGACCAAAGATTTTTTTCAAGGTCAAAACAGAGGTCCTCCTTTACCTCAGCTGAAGCTGCTATGGGGTTTGGCTATGTGTGCTGGAGTCTTCAGATAAACGCCCTAATTCAGCATCAAATTGTCAGTGAGTTCATTATTGTCCTTCCAAAATGAAGGACTTTTCTATAATGAAAACTCAAGCAACTGTTTTAGATTAATTTATGATTGAACCCTTGGAAAAAATTTGCCAAATAAGGATAACCATTTTTTGTTATCTTCTCCCTTTGTTAAAACATCATGTACAGATTAAATGTCCAGCACGTAATGTACTTACAGCCCTTTTGCCAATGGCATTCAGTAACAGTTCAAAAGAAGGCATGCATGAAAGTGGTACATGTTAACATGTGTTTTCCCTCTGGGGGGGAAGCTCAAATTTTTAGATAAGGAGGCCATTTGGCCCATCAAGTCTATGCTGGCTCTCAGCACATTCCCATCAATCCCACTCCCCCACTTATTTCCTTATAACCTCTTCTCCCTCAGGTGTCAATCACAGTCTGGTTCTTCTGCCACCACCTACACCTGAGAGAATTTGTAGTAGCCAAATAACCTAACAACTGACACATCTTTATCATCCATTTGAGTCCCGTTTGTTTTCACATTATTATAATATAATCAATATGGAATGATGGCCACATTCAATGTGCTGATAAAACATTTCTGCCTTAGCCTGATAGTGTTATAATCAGGAATTCCCCTTCTCTAAGGTTGACTGATCCATGGTGAATATTTTGAGTGAGAAATTGTACAAGAAGTTCCATTGTAACATTCTAAATGCTCCAACTGGCAGCAATGAAGCATATTACTCAAGTAATGAATTTGAATTTTCCAACTTGGATTGGAACTGGAAGTGCAGATTGCTTGCAAGATGAAGCTTTTATTGTGAGCTGGTTACTTGGCCCCATTTAAATGAAAGGTTGTGAAAGATCTGTACATCACAAAACAATTTATGACAATAAAAATTCCCAAACCAATAATGCTCAGAGCTTGTGGAAATTTTTTGTTCCACCAGAAAGTGAAACCCTCATCAGAACATTGTAAATGATAACACGAAGAGTGCATTGTAAAATCCAGGAATTTATGACTTGGACTAGACTTACACAGTCCCATTTCAGTCTGGGAGCAAAAGATCCAGGAACTGGAATTACTTATAGTTACTTACTTATAATTGGCATCAATTAAATTAATGCTCCACTGGTAAGGCATATTGGTGCGAATGTGTCCACTGATCCTCCCTGACTTTCTGAATACTTCCAGCATTTTCTACATTAATTACAGAATGCTGCAGTATGTTTGTGATTCAAAATACTTAAGGAACGTTTCAATGCTCCTGATTACTATACTTGATAGAAGGCAAAGTGTGTCAGATATCAGATGCTCAGGCTCGGATTACCCTAGAGGTCCATTGTCCATGACTGCTGTTACCCACTTACAGGACGATATCAGAGGAAAACTGTCTTTTCAGGCTCATGTTTGACAGGGATGCAGTTAAAGAGCTGTCCCATCTTTTCCAACCTTAACCTCAGCAGCAATATTGCCAGTGGTATTGGAGATCGTTGCCACTCTTAACTGTCATATTTCTAGCTCCTTGCTGACCTCCAGCAGGTTTAGTTACACTATAATTTGCCTTGTATATATAAATATATTAGATGAATGACTGATGGATTGTAAAATATAAACAAGTAAAAGATTATGTTTTTCACTGAATAGCTAGAAAAGCATTTTTAACACTGCCTTCTCACTGCTGGCTAGTTATTTTGCCTGTGTGAATTGAATGCTGTTTTACTCCATCATTGTGCAGCTGGTCAATGATGAACAACACACAATGATGCAGGTGTCTGATGGCCTGGCAGTAATCAGGATATTTTCATACTAAGGCCACCATCTGTGCCAGCCTTATTTGAATGCAAAGGCATATAGTAAATATGGGCACTCTAGGACTGGCACCAAGCACTTCAAACATAGCTGACAACCCTCTCTTCCTCATCTGTAAACAAGAGCTGAACATGGATATACCCAGGCAGCTAAATATCACCATGGAACATGCCACAAGGATTTTGGGGAAAAAAAATGATTGGACTAAAAAGGTTTGAAATTCCAATTTCATGAAAAGAACACCTCTCCAACTGTTAAGCACGGGGGTGGATCGATCATGCTTTGGGCTTGTCTTGCAGCCAGTGGCACAGGGAACATTTCACTGGTAGAGGGAAGAATGAATTCAATTAAATACCAGCAAATTCTGGAAGCAAAAGTCACACTGCCTGTAAAAAAGCTGAAGATGAAAAGAGGATGGCTTCTACAATGGGATAACGATCCTAAACACACCTCAAAATCTACAATGGACTACCTCAAGAGGCGCAAGCTGAAGGTTTTGCCATGGCCCTCACAGTCCTCCAACCTAAACATCATCGAAAATCTGTGGATAGACCTCAAAAGAGCAGTGCATGCAAGACGGCCCAAGAATCTCACAGAACTAGAAGCCTTTTGCAAGGAAGAGTGGGCGAAAATCCCCCAAACAAGAATTGAAAGACTCTTAGCTGGCTGCAGAAAGCGTTTACAAGCTGTGATACTTGTGCAGGGAAGTGAAGTTAACAACATTAGCACATTACTTGAACTCAGGTACTCCAAAAGCAGTCCATAGTCAAAGAAATACCTTTTGAATTGAACTCACTTTTGTGATACAAAAAACCTGGCAGTGAATTTGCCCACAACGAGCTCCCATAAACAGCAGTGTGATAATGCCTATGTAATCTATTTATGTTATATTGCTTGAGGGAGAAATATTGGCCACAATATCAGGAAAACATTAGTATCCTTCTTCAAAACAATGCCATAAGATTATTTACATCCATCTAAGAGAGCCAGAGGATTATCATTTTAACATTTTATAAAGGGCAGCACCACCAAAAATACTGCACAGGAGTCTCTGCGTGGTTTCATAGCTTAGTCTCTGGGGTCATGACGACTCCTGCCAACTGAGCCATGGTTGACACTTGCAAGATAAAGCTATGTAACCAGCATGAGAGGGAGGCAATAGAGATCCTGGCCACCCATTTAATTATGTTATGAGCTATTTGTTATCTAAATGGCTGCACTGTTGCTAACAGATGTTGAACATCACTTACAGTGAAACTTGCAGCTCTTCTTTTGTATACTTTCTATGTGTTGCAGCTTGTTGTTCTACCTACAAGTACAGTTCAGTTTTAAACACTGTTGAGCCAGAGACTTGAGTATAACACTGAGATATTCCTTTTTTCTTGCATCTTCTCCTCATTTTGCCTTTTAATTCCCCCTATCCTTGCCATGTACACTCCCCTTTCTACCAGATGGAAGAGACTTTTTCTCCTATCCATACCATCCTTTCCTCTCTTCCTCCTGACAGTACTTCTCTCACTGCCATCTAATTCCTTCCCCTCATTTCTTTCCTCCTATCACCTTGTCACACCTTTTGCTAATAAATCTGCCTTTGCATCTCCTCCATGAGCGCGGTAACTCATGTAAGCCCACTGCATCTCACTCACCTCAGAGATGATAGTCGGAATTGCCTATGTATTATATCTGATCCAGTTGACTTTGCTCCTGACAAACAAATCAAGTCTGAACAAAGGGTATAACTGGACAAATATACATGCGAGCACCTCCTCCATAGAAAGGTAACTCTACTAATTTGTCCAAAATAACAATTGAGAATTGGAGTCAGGAAGAATGACTATGGATGCAGAAAATATCAGAAAAGACAACAAATATCCTGAAGTGAAATTTGGTTCTTTACTGATTATGATTAATGGGTTCTAACTCATTGATAATCACTTTTAATAGTAGTTGAAGGAGCAGTCATTTTTTATTAGTTTTGTAGACAGGTCCCAGTATCTCATGAGCCCTATTCATTACACTGCAGCCAATAATGGTATTAGTAACAACAAAGCAATCACTGACCTGTGATAGATGAGGCTGCAGATTATGTCTGCAGTGTGATGCATCCTTAATGAGACAAGAGAATTTTACTTTAACTAGGAACTTGCCGTATGAGAATGTTAAATGCCCTATCTTAGGGCTGTTTTTAAGGAATCTTCAAAGGACTCAGTTATCTTTATGCATTAACAATGATATTATTGTTATAAATTTTTAATTTCTCTAAGTAAGCAACCCTGATTTTTAGGTGTGCAATGCCTTGTGGCACAAATGGGAATTGCTGTTTTGGTAGCACAGTAGTTAATTTCTGGACTGGTCTCCAGGGAATTAGCTATTGATCAGAAGATGTCTTCAAATTTCACCACAGGGCAACTGGCAAGTTTCAAGTATCAAATAAATGTGGAATAAAACAACAGCACCAGTAATGGCAACAGCGAAGCTACTGGATTGTTGAAAGAAGCATATAGGTTAAGAAATCTGCCATCTTCATCCTGGTCTGGACCAACAATGCAGTTGACTCTTAACTCCTCTATGAAATGGAAAACAGTATTGAGATGCACTTAGGGGTGGAAATAATTATCAATGTATAGCTAATGCATTAATCTGGATGGAGAGAAATATTACTTAAAACCTGTACTAAAACGCTAACACAAAGCACACAATATATAGCAACTGCTGCTTCTGAAATTTGGTCTATTGAATGGAATTTTGGAAATGGAATACAATGCTACCAATAAAGGACAAAATTCTACATCTGCTGAGTGACCTTGCAAGACCTGGTTAATATTTCTAACATTTTCTATTAATATACCATATTCTCAGCAATCATTATACTTTGCTTTTGGAGCATAAAATTGTTTGTTTTCATAAAACAGCAATTAGATCAGATAGGAATATTTCTAACCCCTGTTCAGTTGTTAACTTATTTGTTGCATTTTAGGCAATATCACTATTGCGAGCTCCACTGCCATTGGGCTTACTATCAGTTTCATCACTGCACTTTATAAGCATAGATTACTGAGCCTTTTAAAACACTCTTTAGAATGGTAAATAGTGCAGAAGCCTGCAATGGTGAGATATTTTTATATCGTCCTATCCCAAGGTGACTTTATCAACTTCCAGCACTGCTGCAAACGTTTTTCCCTCAGCACATTACAAAGTTATGCACCGTGAAATTAATACTTAAATGCTACAATTCTTTTTCGTTTGTTTTTAATTTAAGATTCATATGTTTCTCTTATAATACTGCATTTTACCAAAAAGCACATTATAAAATCAAAATCCAAGCTTTTTAAATGATGCGTTGTGGACATTGGCAGATCCTCAAAGTCAAGGGGAAGGGTTTTTAATGTTGATACAAAGTTCTTTTGCATTTTAATACAGGTTTTAATACTTCATTGAAATACCGGACAAATTTAATTTCATATAAGTGCTTAATGCAGGTGCACACACTTGCATGGTGCAACCCCAAAATGGTACCTAGATGAGTGCTTGAGGACATGCAAGTTTCAAGGTTACAAATAGGGATCTGGGAAGCAGAAGTTCTCCAAGTAATTTCATATTTGCTCAACATGGACATGGTGGGCTGAATGGTTTCCTTTCTATGCTGTAAATGTCAAACCTCCAAATCAAGCCAAAGCTCAGCACTATCAGTTAAACATCCACAGAAATCCAGGTGTTTTGTCAGTGAGCAGATTAGAAGGAGAATGGATGGCAGAGAACGGGAGAACATGAAGCTTAATGTGCTGTGACAAAAATGAAGCATTTCTAACTCTGTTAGTTTATCGATTTGATTCCATTGTTGTTGGCAGGAGGTAATGCTCACTGCCACCTAAAGAGCCCTTGGGATGTGGGAACAGGTGTGGAAGAAGATGGCACATTTTAAGAAGCTATGAATGCAACACTGCCCAGCAGTATCATGTGAGAAGATTCAAAAAGCATTGCCTGTTGTTGATTTTACATTTGTGTTTGTCCACATCAAAGCATTCACTTACAGGTATGTCGCAGAATCTTAAACCTCAACAAAGCAAGTACTCAGGCTACAGCTTTCAACCTGTCACCTTTACCTCTGCCATGAACTGCAAACCTGCTAACTAATTGACAGACAGGAAAGACTTCATGTTGGACATGGAGCAGTTATAATTGACAAACATAATCATATAATAATTTTGTAAAATCTCAATGTACTGTTTGATGCAAAACGTCATCACAATTAATGACAATTAGTGTGATGACGTTTAACTGGTCAACTGTTTGATCCAGATCTGAACAGCATGCTAGCTAATAATACAGTGTTATCAGGGAACAAAATACAAGGCTATTGGCAGTGCCACAGGTTTACTGCAGGTGGCAAAGATTTGGCTTCTTGAACCGAATCCAGCAGAAGCAGCTGTCCTGGCTATTGCCCAATGAATATGAATTTGGGGCTGGATTAATCTTCCCATCTTTCTTTCTTCCCTCTTCCTCCACCGGATTTATGAAGCACAATATTTGACATTCTTTAAAACTAGTCTATGTCGAAGAGTAGAAATATCTCCCAAAAACAAAATTCTGAAACTGACATCATTAGGGAACAAATATCTAATAAAGCACTGCTGTAATAAAGTGTATTGTAAATTTTATAAAGGTCATTTTCACCTAGGAAGCCTCCCTTAACCCAAGCAGTCATGCAAGAAGAATAAAGCTGGTACAGAATTATATGCTCACGTACAGCTTTTTACATTAATTCTGAGACATTAATAAGTCCAGACAAGCAATAGATGCAAGCAATTCAGCTTTCAAGGTAGTTATCTCTGGTAAGTTATGACTAACAATGAAAATGTTGCCAGCACTACTCTCTGAGTTTCTTTCACCCTCTGTACCAGCCAAAAGCTCATAGTTCCAACTAACACACCTGCAGAACTTACAGTTTGACTATTTTCCCCCTCTAAAGTAGCAGTCATTTGCCTTAATGAACATTTTAAACTAAGCTGGTGAAATGATGCCACCTTATGGGGAAAGCAAACAATTGCTGCAGCTCAATTCAATTCTTTTCAACAGAATATTATCACAGCCCCAGTATTATGGCAAGTCTTCCAGCTACCACTAATATGGTTTATAGTTTATTGTAATGAATTATGACATAAATTTGTTTCCTTAATCTCTGCACCACTGCGTAGTTCTTTCTCTTCTTAAACTTACTTTTCATCAAGTTTTGGTTCCCTCGTCCTATCCTAACATCTCATTGTTTTACTGTGGTAAAAGTTCAAGCTGAAAAAAATAAATATTTTTCTGCTGCACTTTGTTCTGCATCACTGCTGTTGTGAAAGTCTAAACACGTGGCCCAATTTGAGGCACTGGCGCAGTGTGACAATTACAAAAGTAGGAACAACAAACAATCTGCTGGAGGAACTCAGCAGGTCATGCAGCATCTGTGGGAGGAAAGAAATTGTTGACGTTTTAGGTCAAAACCCTGCATCAGGACTGAGAGTGGAGAGGTGAGACGGCCAGTATAAAGAAGAGAAGGAGAGTGGTGAGAAAGGATTCTGAGGTGACTGGTGGACTGAGGAGAGGTGTGAGATGACAAACAGATAGTGCCAGGTAGGAGAGGTGGGGGGGTTGGAGTTGGAAGACAATGGTAGGTGAAGGAAAAAGAAAAAATCAGATGGAGCAAGGTGGGGTGTGAAGATAGCCCTGGAGAGAGATAAGCAGGAATACAAAGCACAACCAGCGTTGGATTCAGATAAGTAAAAGAGGTGAGAATGGGAACCATTAAAAGATAGGTGAACGACAGGTGGAACCAGATGGGGAGGTGAATAGGGGTACCTCTGTGTGAAATAGGTGGATGGAGCCAGGAGGTAGAAGAAGACAATGGATGAATGGTGGGCTGGGGGGAGCATGGGAAAGGGGACAAAAATGGGAGGACCGGAGGATCAGAGGGGTTGGGGGAGAGGGGGGGAGAGGGGGATAAGAAGGGGAAAAGGAAAGGTTACCTAAAATTAGAATACTCAATATTTATGCCATTGGGTTTTAGACTACCCAGGCGGAATATAATGTGTTGCTCCTCCAGTCTGCATTGGGCTTCATCCTGCCAATAGAGACGACCAAGGATGGACAGGTCAGTATGGGAATGGGTAGGGGAATTGAAGTGGTCTGCAACTGGGAGCTCGGGATGACCATTGCGCACTGAGCGTAGGTGTTCTGTGAAATGGTCGCCGAGTCTGTGTTTGGACTCGCTGATGTAGAGGAGGCCACATCAGGAGCTCTGAATGCAATAGACAAGTTGGAGGAGATGCAATGTGAACCCCTGCCTCACCTGGAAGGACTGTTTAGGTCCCTGTACAAAAGCATGTTACAGCTCATGGATTTTAATCAGCATTATAAAGTTGCAAATTTTGCATCCAATTTGTGCACAGCAAGGGCCCACCAGTCATTTAATCCGTTTTAGACATATCAATTCACCATTAAATATTGGCAATGGAAAACTTGTTCAGAAATGAAGACAACAGATACGGCTCTCCTAATATTTAGCTGCAGACAATTGTTCTTCATTTGAGGCTGGATGACAAGCAAGGTGCAAGTGTTAAGACTGATAATGGAAGTGTGGAGCAGGGTGTCATTCCCAGTTCAACTGGATTCTTTCAGTTCTCTGAGAAACCTGGCAACACCTTGGTTTAACATTTCATTAGAAAGGCAGCACCTCTAAGAGTGCAGTACTCTCTCACCAATGCAACAAAGTGCCAGCCTAGATTTTATTTTTGCTTGAGTTTCTGGATGAAGACTTGACTCAGATTCAGCAGCTAGAACTTGTCTCCTGAACCACATTTGATACTACAAGACTATAAGACCAACAGTTGAAAGAAGTTCTGTTGGTAACTGTCTCACAATAGTAGTCCATTACAGAGTAGGTACAAATGAAGGGAAACAGGGCAGGCACGGTAGTGTAGCAGTTAGCGTAATGTTATTACAGCACAAGCAACCCAGGTTCAATTCCGTCCACTGTCTGTAAGGAGTTTGTACGTTCTCCCCATGTCTGCATGGGTTTCCTCCAGGTGCTCTGGTTTCCTCCCACATTCCAAAGACGTATTGGTTCGGAGTTGTGGGCATGCTATGTTGGCGTCTGAAGCATGGCAACACTTGTGGTCTGCCTCCAGCACACTCTGCGCAAAAGATGTATGTGTGTTTCGATGTACATATGACCATAAAGATATCTTATCTTATCTAAATAGTAACAGTAAAGACAGTAAAGGAGATTAGATTACAAACTTTATTTAGCTAATTAAAATTCTATATAGGGTTGTTTTTTTTAGATTATGAACTCGGGATAAGGGAATAGGAACCTGAGGAGCAACTTTTTCACTAAGAGATTGGTCATCATATGGAATGAGCTGCCAGGCGAAGTGGTTGAGGCAGGTACAATAACAACATTTAAAAGGTACTTGGACAGGTACATGAATAGGTAGGTTTTGGAGGGATATGGGCCTGACATAGGCAAATGTGATTAGTTTAGATGGAAATCTTGGTCGGCACAAACTAGTTGGGCCAAAGGGCCTGTTTCCGTGCTATATGACTCTATGACTCTTTGAGGATGATGTTCCCAAGGCCACATTTGTATTGAACTGTGGGACAAATACACCATGTTTGGCAGCAGACCACTGAGCATGTCAGAAAGATGAACATTAACTGGCAATATGATTGGAATGACATGGTCTGGGGTGCTGAGTGATATTTGGTTCGGTCAATGCCATAGGCTCATAGAGAAAGTCCACTAGTAGGTCCACCAGAATTATTTTGAGCATTAGTGAAAAAGAATTGAGACTAGAGCTGGGTTCCATACAGTCGCTATGTGCAAGTGAATTAAGTCACCATGTGCAAGTGAATTGTAAGAGGTGCTCTGGGATACTACTGGGAAGGCATTCATCCACTCAATGAAGAAAAAAATTAATTAAAGAAATAATCTGTCCCATCATTATCATCCCCAACACTGAAAAATAACTGCAGCTTCAGAAATTTACATCAAAGATTAATGGAGCTGAAATCATAAAGGGCTAAACTTCACTTCATATCTCCCCATTCCACTTTTTGGCAAACTGATAAAGACATGCACCTGTATAACTCCTTTCACAACCTTATGCTTTTCAGCCAATGACATACTTTTGGAGCATTGCAATATATGTAACGCAGCAGTCCATTCACACACAGCAAGCTCCCATGGGGAGCAATGCGATACCAACACATAATCAGTCAGTTGAAGGGTAATATCGGCCAGTGCATCAGGGAAAGCTCTTTTATTTTACAGTGTAGTGCCATGGCAATTTTTCCTTCCACCTGATGAGGTTGTGATTAAAATTGAAGAACAGCATGACAGCAGTCCCACAGGAGCATCAGCACAGATTTGCACTTGAGACTCTAGGGTGTGATTTGAATCCATGATCTAACTCAGAGGTGAGTGTGTTACACACAGAGCTACAGATGATGCATGCTATCAGCTGAAGGAGGCACGGCCTCATTAATTGATGTAAATCAGTGTCAGATGAGGTAATTATGACCTAACTTCACAAAAGCATTTTTATTTCTGCTTAAGTAGCTATGGTTAGATACAGCTCCTACCCTCAAATACTTGGCACCAGATGGGACAATGAAATTTCAATAAGTTATTAAAGGAGAGTTCAGCTGCTCTTAAGTAAAAGCAATCATGGAGTGGGAAAGTCAGGTTGATCAAGGGAAAATTATGGGGATAATGATGGAAACCATTTGGTCGATTGTGTCTGTGTCAGTAGAAAAGAGCTGCCTAGTGTAATCCCACCTTCCAACACTAGGTCCATAGCCCTGCAGGTCACAGCTGTTCAATGTTATACCAAACACACTCTAAATTTGATGGGGATTTTCTGTCTCTGCATTTCTTTCAGGCAGTGAGCTCCAGAACCACAACCCTTGGGGTGAACCCTCCTTGTCTCCTCTTTAATCTTTCCACCTTTTCACCTATTACAGTAAATCTAGGTTCTTAACCCTTCAGCTAAGGGAAATAGATCATAAGAACATAAGAAGTAGGAGCAGGAATGTGTCACTGGGCCTCTTTGAATGTGTTCTTCCGTTCACCAAGATGATGAACTTCATCCTCTGTGCCACTTACCTGCACTATCCCCACATTATTTAATGCCTTTCATATCCAGAAAACTGCTGATCTCGTTTTTGAATAAAGTTTCTCCTCAACTCAGTCCTAAAAGACCTACCTCTTACTTGAAGACTATGACTACTTATTCTAGACTCCTTAGCCGGGGAAACATCATTGATGCATCCAGCATGTCGAGCCCTGAAAAAAATGTTCTATGTTTCCATAAGACCATAAGATATAGAAACAGAATTAGGCTACATGGCCCATCGAGTTTACTCCACCATTCAATTATGGCTGATTTGTTTTCAACCCCATTCTTCTGCCTTCTCCCTGTAATCCTTAATCCTTTTACCAATCAAGAACCTATCAATCTCTGCCTTAAATACACCCAATGACCTGGCCTCCACAGCCCTCTGTGGCAACGAATTCCACAGATTCACCATCTTCTGGCTGAAGAAATTCCTCTTCATCTCAGTTTTAAAGGGATGTCCCTTTATTCTAAGGCTGTGCCCTCGGATCCTAAACTCTCCTACTAATGGAAACATCATCTCCATGTCCACTCCATCCAGGCCTTTCAGTATTTGGTAGGTTTCAATGAAAATAGGCCTGGACTAATCACTGTCTTCTCATGTGACAAGCATGCCATCTCTGGAACCAGTCTAGTCAATCTTTTCTGCATTCATTTAAGACCATAAGACATAGGAACAGAATTAGGCCATTTGGCCCATTTGAGTCTGCTCCGCCATTCGATCATGGCTGATTTATTTTTCCCTCTCAATTCCATTCTCCTGCCTTCTCCCAGTAACCTTTGACACCTTTACTAATCAAGAACATATCAACCTCCACTTTAAATATACCCAATGACTTATCCTCCACAACCATCTGTGACAATGAATTCCACAGATTCACCACCCTCTGGCTAAATAAATTCCTCTTCATCTCTGTTCTGAAGGGACGTCCTTTTATTCTGAGGCTGTGCCCTCTGGTCCTAGACTCTCCTACTATTGAAAACATACTCTCCACGCCCATTCCATCCAGGCCTTTCAATATTCGATAGGTTTCCATGGGGGAGGGAGAGGGGGAGGGAGGGTGAAGGGGGTGGCAAAAGAACTTCCTGCAGACTAATATCCACCCACTTTGTTACATTTTTTAATCTACCCTGGTCCAATTGATTTCTGGCATTTCTGCATCTACAGCTCAGAGTGGTAGATTTTGACAGGCAAATTGAACAAGGGGTGAGGGGTAAAATTTTTCTGTGAGAATACCTGGAAGTACAGATCTCCCTCTGCCTGTTGCCAAATTTAACCCCATGGCATTCCGGGCTGTGCACTGACAAGTTCCCACTCTGGAGGAGGCTGCAGCTGTACTTAAGTTGCCTCCTGCTAGTAGCAGTATGGAGATGTGATGATACCTCACCTGGGAGGATCTGATCCCAAGGCTGAGGGTGGTGCTGGAGCTTCATGTTCTAGGGAAAGGACTTACCTCCTCCCCAAAGTCCTCATCACCTCTGTTCAGCTGCTGGATTCCCTGAGACCTGTGAAACCCAGATAGCTAGGGTTACACATGTTAAATCTGAAGACATAGCCATCTTAGAATATTAGAGACACAAAAGAGTGCAGTTGTTAGAATCCAGAGCTAACATCCAGATGAAGGGTCTCGACCCAAAACGTCGACTGTCCATTTCCCTCCATAGATGCTGTCTGACCCACTGAGTTTCTCCAGTATCTTGTGTGTTGCTCCACATTAGAATATTTACATCTTAGATATTTATTGTGAGTACATTGGTTACCATTCCTGTTCCGGCCTCACTAAACTTTGGAATGGATGGCTTGAAAACAAATTCATGAACAGAAAATGCTGGAGATACTCAGCAGTTCAGACAGCATCTGTGTTTCAGATCAAAAGACCATTCACTGAGTATATTGGGGTTGAATTTTGTTATTTCTGATCCCTGAATATCTCTTCCAATCCCAAATTTTCAACAGGAATTGCATCATTTAAAAGCAAATGTATCAGTATTTCAAAGATATGCCTAGTCAATTTCCTATTTCAAGCCTCTCTCTTCAAATGTACAAAATTCATATGTTGAGATTTTCTGTATAGTTATAAAGAAACCTAAACCTGGGTGAGCAAATATGCTCAGAAAGACGACAAGAATTGTAGATCTCTGTAAAGCATCTTTCACTGTACTAATCAGAGTGGCATTGGGATACATTATTACACCAAACAGAGTATAGATTAGTCTGCATCTGATCCAGGTTCTGCCTTTAACAAAATGGAGACACAAGAGACTTCAGATGCTGGAAATCTGGAGCGACACAAAAACGCTGGAGGAACTCAGTGAGTCAGGCAGCATCCACTGTTCCTCTCCTATCAGATTCCATCTTCTTCAGTCCTTTGTCTCTTCCACCTATCACCTCCCAGCTTCTTACATCATTCCCATTCTCTCCTTCCGTCTTCTGCCTATCACTCCCTCTCACTTGGATCCACCTATCACCCATCAGCTCTTGCTCCACCCCTTCCCCTCCCCTTTTTATGCTGGCTATCTCCCCTCTTTATTTTCCAGAACTGATGAAGTGTCTCGACCTGAAACATTGACTGTCCATTTGCCTCCATAGATGCTGCCTAATCTGCTGAGTTCCTCCAGCTTTTTGTGTGTTCCTCTGCCTTTGTTAATCCCAAACCTCAGCACTGGGCTGAATCTTATCCTCTTACAAAATAAGTATAGTGGAGTTGCAATTCTGCTGAAGGTTGACTCATCTAAATGCTAATTTGGTTTCTCTCTCCACACCGGCTGCCCAACATGTCGAATATTTCCAGCATTTTCTGTCTTTATTTCAGATTTCCAGCATCTGTGATACTTTGCTTTTAGCTAAACCAAGTTTTTTAAACTATCAGTCAGTAGATTATCTGTGAGTGGGAAATTAAACTTTATTTAGATTATGTTGCTGCAGAATACAGTGGTTTGTTTCCTTGGACCTTGTGCTCCCAAATGGCAGCAAAAATATTCACAATATTTTTGCAAAGGTTTATGATCACTGCAGCAAAATTTAAACTGACAAAGTTTCAATTTAATAACGGCTGCCTCTCTCTGCAGCACATTGCTAGCTGCCTCTTTGTCTGGACTTACCCTTACACATGAACTGAAATGTATGGCTTCTTCCCTGCTGGAGGAGAAAACAGTGCTGCTGGAGACCAGAAATAGCTGTGGAGTCCACGTGATTAAGTGTTCCTCTCGTTTACAAGTTATCTGTCTGACACTTGGCCAGAGGTGAGATAATGTTGTGTGAAATCGTTCTCTCTGTCTTAAGGATCAAGGACTCTGAACACGAGCTTTGTAGACCAAAACTAGTTTAATCACAAAGGCAAACGTGGGACAGAATGGATGGAAACAGACATGCACTCACTCACATGCAGGATACCATGAACACGAGAGGGGATCACAGCTAGTTTAGGATACACTCACACACACACACTAATACACACAAGCACACAGTAACAATGTACAGCTTCAGGATATAACACTTCAATGCCCGTCCCACACTAGCACTGGCCCTTAACGCTCCCTGAGTCTGAGTGAAACGCTCCCTGACCATGTGGTGATGCACTCTTACCAATGATCTCTGCAGCGTTGTCTCACTACTCCTGGGGTTGTCAAAAGAGGGAGAGCTAGGGGATTGCAGCCCTTTTTATGGTCCTAGGAGGCTGGGTGAAGCCTCACTGTTGTGATTTAAATGAACCAATGGTGTGGAAGTCAAAGACAAAGGTCCCTGCCACAGCCAACAGTCAGACAGGTTCAGAGACAAAGGGTACTGGTCAGGCAAGTTCAGAGTGGTCAGGCAAGTTCAGGGGCAAAGGGTACTCTCACACCTGAGGGGTGGATGGAGCCGCACCTTGATCGACAATAGTATCACTCCCGATCAGAGGAGCAATGCTGTCCTCCGGTCAGCGGGGGTCAGTGTCGTTACTGTCACGTGACAGCCATGTGGATTTCTCACAACAGATGGTAAATCCAGAAGCACCTAATAAAGCACATCAAAAACCATATTTCCACTGTGTTGGAAAATTAATGAAAGTAATGCAGATTGATACCAGCTGTTAGATTTTAAGAAGGGCAGCAGAACCTGAGTGTGGCAAAACTCCCATCTCCCATTCCCACAGACCATGTGCGCCAAGTACAGGATGTACAAACACCAAAAACAAGCTGTTGGAGGGACTCAGCGGGTCAAGCAGCATCCATGGGCGAGAGGAATTGTTGAAATTTCAGGTCAAGAGCCTGCATCAGGACCTTCTGAGTTGACCGTTCCTTCCCCCCCCCCCCCCCCACTGATGCTGCTCAACCTGCTAAGTTCCTGCAGCAGATTTGCTTCAGATTCCAGCATTCGCAATCTCTTGCATCTCTCATTTGTACAAGAATTTATTTACCTTTAAGAATTCACTGCACCATTGGTACGACTTTTGATCGATTGTTGGACCAGCCACTGTTGATAGCTGTATGTTGATTGTTCAATACAAAACATGTTTGGTTGGTAGCTCTATCTCTTTAATTTGTGTTAGTAAGCAGTAATATCAAAGGGCATACAAATGCTACATTGGTGATGGGTGAGAGGTATTATTGCTTGAGGATGGAGCAGTTCAGTGATCTAGTGTGAAGTAATAAAGGGTAGGCTTCTTTAGCAGAATATTCAACATGACAGGCAGTGGATGTGGTGGATGTGTCTGTGAGTTCAAGGAATTCAGGCAGTGTCACCCATTGGCTCTGTGTGTTGAATGAATGGAAGTGCTCCTGAGGGCGAACAATATCATTGAGGTCCTGCGGTCAATCTAGAATTCTCATGGCCATATGCAAAAAGGGGAAGGCATTATTGTCACTGGTAATAGGGCTGGAAACATATGAGATATTGGTAAGTTGTCTAACACTATGAATTATAAATGAGGTCTCTTACAAGGACCTATAAATTTTATTTCAGTGGCAACAGAGATCCTCAAGAGGTTGCAAGGTTAGCACATGCAACAAGGGGGAAGATGTGGCCAGGCTAACAAGGATTTCCTATGGGTTCATTTAGTACGTTGGCTGGCCATTGAGAGAATTCAGATGCATGTGTCTGATATACTGGACATAATGTGGGGATTAACAATATGAGGAGATTCCACTCACAGCATGATTCTGAAATTCAGGCAGGAAATAAACCCACAGAAATAGTAATGGTGACATCATTTTCTTCATGGTCAACTCACAAGAATGTTGCAAGTGGGCTCAGAGGGAAGGAAGATCACCAGTCGCGTGGGTGCAAAAGGTGGGAGACCTTTCCATGGATGTTACAGCAGTCACCACCCTTCAAGATGGTCAGGTGTTATAACTAGCACAGGGTAATTGACGTTGCATGAACATAAGAATGTAGGAGCAGAAGTAGGCCACCCAGCCCCTCAAGCCTGCCCCACCACTCAGTATGATCGTGACTATTTTGCCCCAGGCCTTATCCCCTTTTCTGTGTCTATTCCCCTTAGCCCTCATTTCCCTGACCTTTCAAAATGTATCTACTTCCTCTTTAAATACCCCCAATGATCTAATCTCCACAACCTCCAGGATAGAGAATTCTAGAGGTTCACTACCCTCTGCAAGAAGCTCCTTGGCACCATCATTTCAAATGACCGTCCTCTAATCATGTTACTATGTACCCTCCTGTGAGATTCTCCCCACCAATGGAAACATCTCCCCTCAGGATCTTATATGTTTCAATCAGATCACCCCTCCTTCTTCTAAACTCTAAAGTTCACATTCTGCTTAACAGAAGCAGGTGGGTGGACTATCAAGTTAAAACCACAGATGTCAGGCATGCAACCACATGATGGACTCATTGTTGAACTGACAAGGATTTGTGCTGCTGGAGTTGTTTGGTGTTAAATTTGTTTTTCAACTTGATATTGGGCATTTACAAATGAAAGCTTGAATGCACTGAGATTTATCAGTGTATTTCAGAATGTGATTAACCTGTATGAGAAGAAAAATGACCCTCATCGATGGCATCTTGATTACTGTGGATTGATAGTGTAAATTAACCTATTGTAATAGATTGTGGTAGTTAATTATTCCCTTTATGCTGAATGATGTGCTCTCTCACCTACACTGAGCTCTGAAACTGTTACTGAGAGGCAGAGTAGTGCCTAGGTATTAGGCAAACACTTAACTTTCTTCTCCCTAGTGGAGGCAACCATTGCATTGTGAGCAGGCTGACTGATCGATTTGCCTCATGACCAATGTTTTCCAATCTCCTGAGCTGTCAGCTTGCAATTTTATTTTTCAGTGATTCAGTTGGTTACTGCAATCAGCATGAGGCCTGAATTTACTGAGAAATTTCCTCATACTTATGACATCTCTGCAGCATACACCACTATTATGGAGCAGGAAGTCATTGTGTGAATCCTAATCTATTATTTACCTCACATCATAATTTTCTGGGCCATTTGTGTTTTTTTCAGAGTAATACCTGCCAAGTAACAGAAGTGCTAATTATTATAGCTCCATCCTACTATGAACAGCAGAGTGAGGCTGTGTTTCTGTGATCATAGCAGCTTAGATTATTATAGAATAGAGGATTCAGAATCAATAACCTTAAAAAACACAAGAAATAGAAGCAGGAAAGGCCCATATGGCCCCCTGCGTCCTTTACACCATTCAATGAGATCATGATCAGCCTTATATCTCGTGCAGGTTACAGTTTGATTCTCATATCCCTTGATTCACTCATTGTCAAAGAAAATTTATCAATCTCAATGAGTGTGCATTCACAGGTCATTATGATTGAGAATTCTACTGAGTACAGAAATTTCTCTTTAACTCATTCTGAAGGACTGACCCCATATCGTGAAACCCTGATCTCTAATCTGGAATTGTTACTGCATCTACCCTCTCAGAATATTATATGCTTTAAAGTATTCAATCACTATTGTCTGAGGATAGGAAATTCGCTGATATCTTAAACCTCAAATAAATAGCTAAAATAAACCTCCTAATCGCCAGGTGTTTTGTTTCTATATTTAATTGTACCTTTTTAAGAATGCATTCCAAGCCAGGTCCATACACTAGAAGGTGAGTGCTGATAGCCTCACCATTAGTATCATTGCAAGTTCCAGGGCAAAGGGAATCACAAAAAAGGAATATGGAAATCAAACTTGGATACCTTAAGTATCTTAAGAATCTATCCTGACTGACAATAAATTGAAGCTGTGCTAGGACAGTACATACAGTATTACAAATTGGATATTAGGATGTGTCGACTCAGGAGGCTTGAACAAATGTCTGTCACCGTGGTGCAGTTATGATGGACTGCCACACTATCAGATCTGCATCCTTTCAGATGAGATGTTAAACCAAGGTCCTGCCTGCTCCCTCGGGTCAAAGTGATACATCTCATGACATGGCAGGGAGTTATCCCCAGCACCCTGGCCAATATTCACCACTGAACAAACATTACCTTAGAACAATTTGTCAGGTCATTTTCGCATTGCTGTTTTTGGGAACTGTGTGCAAACCTATTCTAACATTTCTTGCATTCACCAAACAACAAAAAGACTTAATGTGTGAGAAAGATACGATATAAATGCCAGACTTTAGAATTTGGAATGTTGACAGAACATCTGGATGAAGATGACATGGGCTTGGAGAATGACCTGGATAAGAAGCCAAATGTCCATTACCAGTGGTGGCAGATTGCTGTGGAGACCTACAGTTGGTCTCAGAGAGGAGAGAGACAGAGGAGATTGACGTGTCTGGAGTCATGACCATTGTAATGTGACCAACAAACAAAGGCTCACAACCTCTTAAAAGAATAGCACATCAGAGGATGAAGTTGCCATGTCATGGCTGTGTGGGAGTGGATGGTCCCGGACTTGCTGGAAGTGTATAATGCTATGCTTCTGGCTGGCAGCATGTCAGACTCCATGAGGAAGGGCATCATTACCCTCATCAACAAGCAGAAGGGGGAGAAGGAGGACATCAGGAATTGGAGACCCACTTCACTGTTTAATGTGGACTATAAGATCGTGTCCAAAGCAATTGCCAACTGGGTCAAGTCTGCTCTGGGAGAGGTGATCCACCCAAACCTAACCTGTGCTGTACCAGACAGCCTTGTGTTACACAGGGATACCATTGCCCACGTTCAGGTCAGAGGGGTGGACACCTGCCTGGTCAGCTTGGACCAGGAGAAGGCATTTGACAGGATATCACACATGTACATGATAGACGTGCTCTCCAAAATGGGTAGGGAATCAGAAGTTAGATCCAACTGCTCTACACAGATATCTGTAGTGCAGTTCAAATCAGTGGGTGGGAGACAGACTGCTTCCCCATCAAGTCTGGAGTCAGGCAGGGTTGTCCTCTCTCCCCGTCTTGTTTGTGAGCTGCATAGAACCCTTCGCTGAATCCATCAGGAAGGACGAGAGCATAAGAGGGGTGCCGTTGCCAGGCAGTGGAGGCACACAAGTCAAAACCTCCCTGTACATGGATGATGTCGTCGTTTTCTGCTCAGATCCACAGACAGTTTGCAGATTATCACCATCTGCGTCCAGTTCGAGTTGGCATCAGGGGCCAGAGTCAACCTCAGGAAGAGCGAGGCCATGCTCTTCGGTAACTGGCCCGACCGACCCAATGTCCCCTTCTCTGTCAGGTCTGATAATTTGAAAGTGCTGAGGTTCTGGTTCAGAGGAGCTGAGACGTGTAAAAAGAATTGGCTGGAGCATATTGGGAAGGTAAAACAAAAATTGGGTCTGTGAAAACAGCGTTCACTCCCAATAACTGGGAAGCACTTGGTTATCAGATGTGATGTGCTCTCAGTGCCACTGTACTTGGTGCAGGTGTGCCCTGTTCTCTGCTTCTCTGCCTTGGTAATCACTCCCTTCCAGTTTATCTGGGGGTCCAAGATAGAGGGAGTCCAATGGGTCAAGATGCACATCCCCAAAGAATGGGGGCAAAAGTGTACTCAATGTTGCCCTCATCCTGGTGACCACCTTCTTACTTCACCCAAACTAAGTGCCACTAGGGGCTAAGGTTCTACCTCTCCCTGGTGTCGCAGAAGATAGGCCTGGCCCCATTAGTTGGATGCCCCAGTCAGCTGGACGTTGCCCCACTACCTGTCCTTTGTGGAAGAGTACTCCCAAGTAAACACCTTTGACCACAAGTCCATCAGGCAGTGGTCAACGCGGAACACCCTGCAGATACTGCAGAACAGGGACACTATGGATGTGGTGGGGTGGTTTCCTGAGCAGGCTGTCCAAACCATCCAGCAGAATGCCTCATTGCCAGATCTGACCAACAAGCAAAAAGACCTCGCTTGACTGGCGGTGAGGGGAGCCTTCCCTGTCAAAGCCTTCCTATAGAGACAACATATCACCCCCAATGTACACTGCACTTGGGACAGCTACGATGGAGAAGAAACAGTCACCCACCTCTTTGCAGGCCGTGGATTTGGTGTGGAGATGGATGCAAGGGTCCGTGTCCCGGTTCATCCCCAGCAGCTGCATAACAGAGAACTCTCTGATCTACGGGCTGTTCCCAGGGACACACACCAAGGCAGACATCAAGTGCTGCTGAAAGGTCATCAACTCGGATGCCCCTTGGTCTGCCCAAAACGCATTGGTCTTCCAGCACTGTGAGGTGTCCATGAGGGAATGCTGCAGACTGGCACAGTCCAGGCTGCAGGAGTACGTGCTGAGGAACGCACTGAAGCTCAGTGCAGCCAATGCTAAGTCTCTGTGGGGAAGGACCACTGTATGGGTTCCTTCCACTACAGCACAAAGAGGGGCAGAGGTGGGTGGGGAAGCTCCTTGAATAATAAAAAGGGCATATCACCCTAGGGGCTCATACCAGTGGCATGGTGTTATGTTTGTTTGTTTTTATTTTTTAAAAAGTTTACACTACTGAATGTAACACCCATGAATGTAAAAGTTTTTTGCACTGTTTCTTCCTTTGTAAGAAACCTGTAGCCTCCTTGGAGAAGACTGGTGCCCCACTGAAATTGATGACCATGCATTACTGTAAAGGTCATCACTGTCCTCAACTTCTTGGACGTGGATCCCTCACAGTCTCACAAGCAATTTCACCCAAAAGCATAAAACTGGTCGCAGGTATGTGCTAGAATTGTAATTCAGTCAACTTTTGATGTGGTAGTTCCAGTCAAAATAAATGTGCTTCTTCTCTCTTCCCATAGGTGAAGAGTACCTTCAGCCTTCCAGATATGTCCGTCTGAGTGCCACCAGATCATCCAAGGAATATTCATCAACCACAGCTCAGTTGATCAGTAGATACGTGGTGTGCAAGGAAATGTTTCTGGAGGCAAGCCCAGATTCTCAGGGAGGCACCAAGATGGCTCAGTTGTTCTCCTCTTCAGCCAGCAGTTCTTCAGAGAACCCCTGGCTAACAGCTTGTTCCTGACTTTTGCCCCTGATGAAAGCCCTGCTGACTAACCTGCCCAACAAGGTGCAAGTTTCAGAGCTGGCACATGATGAGGGTGAATCCCATGACAATACACCTTCAGAAGGGATCCTGACAGATTCCCACCTGACAGATTCAATGATTACTGCTTTGTACATGAAATCTCTGGTGGAAAGGAAAGGTATTAATCAGTACTGGCAAGAAAGGAACTTTTCAGTTTACCATTCTGAAAATGAACTTATTTTATTTGCTATTGAAATCAGGTCATCTTTGTTGATTGTTGTATGACATGTGGATTATTGATATTTGATTCTGTTAGCTGACTTCTGTGAGGTCAAAATCTCTCCTTCTTTGATGGGTAAACTGTCATTAATTTCAATTGCTTCCTCCTCTGCATTTGCTGCACCATTCTGTGTGGAGGAGAGTTTAGTGCTCTCTTTTCTTGCAGTGAGTGAACCAAACACCAATGATTGGCAGTAATGGATACAGTGTATTTAATGATGGTGTCTATGAGAGAAAGTTGTCCACATGCATGATGTTCAGAGTGAGTGGGAGTGAGATGGATAGGTTGGGATGTGAGGAATTGTACAAAAAGAAAATTACTGGTGTGCTTGCAAGGTAGATATGTATAAGACATGTGATGGAGCAGACTTGATAAAGCAATAAGTGGATAGGGAAGATGTGTACTAAAGGATATAGGTAAATGACCACACACATATATCCTACCCCAGTGTGATCATTGAAAAACTTCTTGTTCTGAACCCAAGACTATGGCTCCTGTTTATAATAACCTTGGCCACCTCAAAACACACATTCTGCTTTGCTGGGGGAGGATGTCTCTTTCCTTTACTCCTTATTGAAATTAGCAGTGAAGCAACCGATTCATCAACTAATCTTAGTACAGCCCATGTCCATTCTGAATATGGTTTAATAATTCTCCTTCAGTTTTCTGCAACTTGTAAGTTTTACAATTTCATCCTAAGATTGACCTTTAAGTGCATAGACTGAGGTTTTGTCATGAGAATCTGTACCACCCCAGCTTCATGCACCGAAGACGTGAAACCTGGAAGGTGGCACTGCTGAAGTTGCACGTTCTGTTAGAACATGTCTTAATACACCAGAGAATCACAGTGGATCACCCAGCAATGTTCTTGGCATCGACTTCAGACACTGTGAAGTAGCTCCCAGCCTGGTCAACCTTGCAAAGTCCTCCTCATTGACATCTGGAGATTAAAGTTTTAATTAGGAGAGCTGTTCCTAGCCGTAAACTGACATTGAAGTACTCACAGAATCATACATATGAATAATGTAGCAGACTCCACCATCATAATCCTTGGGTACATCCTTCCCCACTACCCAGACAAATCCAACAAAGGGGGCACTACAGAAATTTATGGGATGGAAGGAGAAGCTCTGGGACCCCCCAGCATTGACTTCAGACCTCATAATGTTTCATGGTATCAGGTTCTTTGTGGTAAAATAAACCTTGTCTTGATTAAAACCTATAGTCCTCTTTTAGCTAATGAATCAGTGGACCTCCATGTTGAACAACACCTGAACTAAGGTCCAGCAATGATAAAGGAATGGATTCCTACTCCAGGGCAGAGTACAAGGTAAATGGCAAGGTACTTGGCAATGTAGAGGAGCAGAGGGATCTGGGGGTTCATATTCACAGTTCACTGAAATTTGCCTCACAGGTGGATAGAGCAGTTAAGAAGGCCTATGGGATGTTAGCTTTCATAAATCATGGGATTGAGTTTAAGAGCCGCGAAGTGATGATGCAGCTTTACAAAACTCTAGTTAGACCGCACTTAGAGTACTGTGTTCAGTTCTGGTCGCCACATTATAGGAAGGATGTGGAGGCGTCGGAGAGGGTGCAGAGGAGATTTACCAGGATGCTGCCTGGATTAGAGCGTATGGAATATGAGGAGAGGCTTAAGGTGCTAGGGCTTTATTCACTGGAAAGGAGGAGAATGAGAGGAGACATGATAGAGGTATATAAAATATTGAGAGGAATAGATAGAGTAGACAGTCGGCGCCTCCTTCCCAGGGCATCAATGCTCAAGACAAGAGGGCATGGCTTTAAGGTTATGGATGGGAGGTTCAGGGGAGATGTCAGGGGGAGGTTTTTCACCCAGAGAATGGTTGGTACATGGAATGCACTGCCTGGGGTGGTGGTGGAGGCAGATACATTGGACAGGTTCAAGAGTTTGTTGGATAGGCATATGGATGAATGTGAGATAGAGAGATATGCGGTAGGAAAGGGTTAGATAGTGTGAGGGTGGTTTGATGGACGGCACAACATGGTGGGCCAAAGGGCCTGTTTTGTGCTGTATGGTTCTATGGTTCTATGGTTATTTCAAAGTCAGGACAGTGTGGAGTCTTTTGATAATGCATACTTTGAAATGATTCCCTATACACATTAGATAGAGGGTTGCCTTAACTTTACCAAAGCTTCACCACTTGTGAATGAGCACTAGAAACAAAAGGTCAAGCAGTGATTCAGAGACACATTGCAGCAGATCCTCCTATAACCTCCTGCCACTGTTTTTCCCTGAGCTGAAATGACAGAGGTTATTGGGTCAGGTAGCTGGTGAGGAACTGGTAGTCTAGGCATTATTCTATCCATAAATATTCTATGAAAAGTTATCACATTGCCTTTTCATTTTTGTTTTAAAGGGTTAACAGAAGAGTATCAGCTGGAAAATCATAAAGTTAAAGCTCTTTACAAACATCCTCACTGTGAAAATGCAGCAAACTTGCTCACTGGGATCATATTTAATACCCTTACTTCTGGGTCCTTTTACACAGAGGAACATACTCTGGGTGTAAGATCAAATCTGGACGGAGATACTTTGCTAAAGAAAATAGTGATATATTTTACACTATTCTTCTTCCATTTTCTTTTGAAATGTAACTGTGTCATCTTTAAAACTGTCCTTTTTATATTAATTTTCAGATATTGATGTACAGAGGGATCTTGGAGTGCAAGTCCAGAGCTCCCTGAATATGGCAACACAAGTAGATAGGGTGATAAAGGAGGCATATGGCATACTTGCCTTCATCGGTCAGGGTGTTGAGACTAAAAGTATGGAAGTCGTATTGCAGCTGTATAAAATCTTGGCTAGACCACATTTGGAGTACTGTGTGCAGTTCTGGTTAATGCTTTACAGGAAGGATATGGAGGCTTTGGAGAGGGTGCAGAAGAGGTTCACTAAGATGCTGCCTGCATTAGCATTAGCTAATAAGGAGAGGCTGGAGAAAGTTGAGTTGTTTTCTCTGGAGCATTAGAGGCTGAGGGGCCACCTGATGGAAGTATAGCAAATTATGAGATGCATAGATAGGGTAGATAATCAGAGTCTTTTTCCCAGGGTGGAAAGGTCAAATACCAGAGGGCATAGCTTTAAGGTGAGAGGGGGAAGGTTTAAAGGAGATATACAAGGCAAGTTTTTTGACATAGAGAGTGGTAGGTGCCTGGAATACGCTGCCAGGGAAAGTGGTGGAAGCAGATAGGAAAGAGGAATTTAGACAGGTACATGAACAGGCAGGGAATGGAGAGATATGACCACATACAGGCAGAAGGGATTAGTTTTTTTAGTATTTTGGCTGGCACAGACATTGTGGGCCATAGGCCCTGGTCCTGTGCTGTTCTATTGGAAATATTACAGGCAGGACAGAGCTAAGCATTTGGGAGATGATTGAACGGTTTTGCATAAAGATAGACATCTATTCATGGCAGCTGGCTCTCTGTTATTAATGGGAAGTTGAAAAAAATCTCTTCAAGGAAATGGTAAGGTTTTAGTTTCCCAGTCCAGTTTTATTGTGCGAATTACTAGGACTGATATTTGCCATATGTTATAATATTGCATCTCCTAATCCCTGAAGTAGCTGTTTCTGATGTCTAAATAAAAGAGACCTTTAATTCAACAAAAGCTCCTCTGACGCGTAGAGTAAATCTGATTCTCAAGTGGCTGGTTTGTAAGTATAGGCCACTGTAGCGCAATTTGCAGTACACTTTTCTCTGTTTTACTGCAATCTTCAAAGTATCTGACTAAAGGGGATACTAACTTCTTAGTGAATCTGTCCTGAGTGGCATGCCTTCTAGTGAAGTCATTTTGCAAACCTTCAGTGCAGCACGCCCTCTGAGTGACATATCCTCTGGTAAAGTCAGTTTGTGAACCTTCAGTGCAGCATGCCCCCTTGCTATGAAGCTTCTAAATTACAAGTTTGCTTTTCAGGAAGAATTCATTGTTAACTAACACATCACTACGCTCCTGACATTTCTTGCTTTCTGCACTGCAAGAAAATATGTCAGATTTTCATTCCTTCATTACAAAGCCTCTGCCACTCTTTTGAGCATAGCAGCATACAATAAATCTAGGGGGCAATTATGACTGGATTGGTACTTAAAATTACCTTGGTTATTTAAATGGCCTCAAACTGGCAGTTACGGACTTATCAGAAAGGCAATGTTATCCTTACATGCTGGATCCTAATTAACAGACTCAAGTCTGTCACATGGGCATCATAATAATTTGGCTACATTTTTAAATATGTGATCTGTGTGAAAGGAACAAGAAGTGATGTCTATCATTGTTTTCATTGTGTATGTATCCTGAAACCTTTGCTGCGTTTCTGAGTTATGTATCATCTGCCAACTTTGAAATGATGTCCTGCTTATATTGGAGGGAGGATTATCATCATGTCAGAAGAGGCCAGTTAGGTACTTTAAATTGAACTTCACTTATGAAACCAACAATTAAAGTTAGGCTCCTGAATCCAAACAAAAACCTCAGAAATGTATGTATAAACTTATGGAGAAAAATATGAAAAAGACTAATTGGTTCTTCAGGACTATCTCATCCAGACATTGTAGAAAATATTAATATCTTAATTTCCATACAATAAGTAGAGCATCTTCATCATCACAGTTCCCTGATCTGCCACTGAAGCAGTCCACGTTTTCTTTCCACTTTTGTCTGTTCACCCTCACCACAAACAAGACACTTGCCAAACTGTGCATAAGGCACATCAGGATATTAAAGTTTCACTGACAGCATAAACATAATAACTTACCTAAATTTTATATGTTTTATAACTCCCTTAAAATTTCAAATTCTGATATCATTTTCATTGCACTCACACCAGCCAAATTAAAAAAATAACTTGCATAAATACGCTACCTATTATGAGATCGGGATATCCAAAGACATTTATAGCAAATTAAATTATTTTGATCAGCATTCACCGTTGTGAAGTAGCGATGTGCTCCAACCAATATACATATAACAAGACTGAAGCAAGAAGGTGATTGTCTTATCTGTTTATTCAGTGCTGGTTATTGATGGATAAAACTGCCCAACATGTTATGGATAGCTGCCTGATTTAACATAGGGTCACATACAAACAAAAGCCTTTTGACCATTACCCCAATATAGTCCATACCCTGTACAGACCTCCTCGCAATATATCATTTCCCTCAGATACACATATCTATCCTCCCCTTAAACATGTTTGTGCTTTTCACTTCAATACTCCCAATCCTTCCTTCCTTTTCTCTATTTGATCTATTGGAACAACTATTTTATAACTCTACTCATACCTCTAGCTCTACAAGAGTAACGAGAAAAAAGGCTTTTAAAAATAACTGCATTTGTTCTTTTCTGGTCCTGACTCCTCTTTCTGTTAGGTTGACCTGAGTAGAAAGTTTATCCTGCTTCCCCACACAGACCTATAGCTAAAACTATATGACGACATTGGTGTGTAAATAGTGTGCACCTCGCCAGTTTCCATTGGTTGTCCTTTGCACTTACTCAGAAGAGCATCTCATTGATTGTTAGCAGAAAGAGACCAGAGTGCTGGTGGATGAACCAAGTAGGCAGAGTTAAAAATCATCTTTAGTTAACCTTGTAATATTACAGTTAGAGTGCAGTTATCTCCTGACCAAGTCTCTCTCTTTAGAGCCATATCTAAGTTACCTCCTGGTGGGAAGTGAAGAGCTTTTGAGGTTAATCAGAGGCTAATCTTTGTTGTGGTTTTACTTTATTGAGATTGACAACTGCTTGGCTCCTGGTCATGTTATCTGAACAAGTTTGCTGGGTTATCACAAGGTCAGAAGCAAATGGCAGGAAATAACAGTTTCTTCTTGTTTTCCTCTATTAAGATTGTTCAGCTGTGATGTGTTGCATCTATACAATATGTGATGCCCAGAGTGTTTCAGAAACACTGAAAACTCTGACAATGATCAACTGATTTGGATGTCTATGAGGAAAATAGATTTCAAAGACATTTTTTTTTCTGTCTGATGTCAAATTAAAAAATTCAAAAAGCTGGTCAGAAATGTTGAGTTCAGGGTCACAGTAAAAACTCGAGGTGAAACTGAGGGCATAAAGTCATCCTAAAAAGTCAAGTTACATTAAAAAAGGAACCATAACCATTACCCCTGATGGCACTTGCACTTAACATGAAACCTAGTTTACTGAAAGTAGCAACTCAAACATGTGGGAGAAGAAAGGTTAAGTAAAGATTGAATCTTATCAGTTTTTCTTTGATGATATGCTAAGTAAGATGAAACTGAGACACATTTTGATAATTCCACTGAGCTTTCTTGTTACTCCACCCTTTGGCCAGTAATGAGTTTAATAGCCAACATTTGTCCTGTTCGGTGATGTTAATATGCATCAGTCGGAAGAAATATGTTATGAATTCAAGTCACTTTTTCAGCTGCAATCTCATGGGAACCCCCACAGGATCCAAAGATATTTCCTGTACATTTACGGATTGGGAACTGAAGGTGGAATCATCTACATTTCAAATAAAGCAAATTCTGCACAGCTTGATGAAGAGAAACCTTACTCAAGATTAGATCATGTTTCCCTGCCAGGGAAGAAAAGACTGTTGTTGACTGATCTAACTGAACTTCTAACTGGAAGTCATGTAACACTGAGAACTGGAGTAATGTAGAAAAACAGTCATATCAGAGAGACAAGAACTCATTCTCATGAATGTTGGTAGGAATTATTTATTACTTAAAATATCCTCCAATTTCAAGCTACCCTGCCTTTACACCCCCACATGACAGCAGATGCAAAGGCAGCCTATTCTAAGTCTACTTAGTAGTCTTCTTTTCAAAAGTATTTGGGTGTTGACTCCTCTGATTTTCCTTGTATTGTGATATGACAGCCTCTGCTTGGCAACCATCAATTTAGCATGACTTTGACTGTAAACATAGTACTGGTTGCACCTTTCATCACGAAGTCTTTCAATTATTGGTACCTAGTACCACCAGGCAGTATCTCATCAGCACATAATGGATGCAGATTCTTATTAAACAAAAAATATATTGAGTGAAATATTATTAAAGTTAAACATTCTTCTTCCTAACTCCTTTATGTGAAGTTGTACTGATGCTGTGATTACTTTGAGAAATCAGTCTGAATCATTGGCTGTGTTTTTTGGACTGGATGATGGAGCTGTAGCTACTAATTTTAAACATGGATTACGTTTGCACATAGTTCAAATATTCAAGCAACACTTCAAGGCCTTGCTTTCCATTTATAGTCAAAATTGTCAACGGTATTTAATGAAACACTTTTATCAAGCTTTTTTTGCTTTTCATTCTCCTCTACACTTCAATCTGCGAACATTCTACAATAAGTAACCGTCTGTTCTGCATCCAATTGAAATCTTTATTGAAAGAATGATTGGTTCTGAAAGGTAGGAATGTGGGTTAAAAGAACTGTTGATTCAATTTCATGGGAGAGCACTGAAAGTAATACATAACTCCTCAGCATAGACATAAACTTAACACCTCCTCTCCACTACCATCATCATTAGACCCCTATCACTATCCCCATTCCCACCACCACCTTCTCCTGTAACCCCAGTCAATTTTTGACAGTCTGGACTATAGCAATTTAATTTCATTTTTACAAGCTGCCATATAATGTGATCACTGCAGTAAGTACCCAATAGGAGAAACACTGGGGGTCTTACATGCTATTGGAGCATATAGAGAATTCTTAAATGTCAAAGTACTTTAAGGAGGTACATTTCCAGTGATGTGTAACTCTTTTATCACATTGCTGAAAATATTATTATAGAAAAAATTGACATGGTATCGCCATTATTTTGAACTCCAAATCTCCACTGCCTCAAAGAAATTATGCAGTCTTCACGCATGGGAACGTCATGAAGTTCCTCATTATAAAAGCTATCCTTAACATTTCAGGTTAATAGATGAACATTTCAGAAAGAGGATGATTGGGTATTCTTTGAAAGCAACTTGCATAATAAACTACGTGACATAAGTGTTCTTTTTATATTTAAACTTCCCACCATTTTTTGAGGCCCCATATTAGGTTAGAATAATTGCTGGCCTAGATCCCAAGAAATAACTCAGTAGAAAACCAATGACTAAACCACTCACAAATCAACTGTCAGGAAATATCTGCCCTCCATTGACAACCAAACTGCCACTAGAGACTCAATCCCCAAGGAATTTCAGTTTTGATTGCAAGTTGTGCTGTTGGCACAAAGCTTGAGAGACAATAGGGTATATTTTCAACAGGCTGATTGTGTGATAAACTCTCATTTTGGATGGGCCATTTACCTTCATTTAGAGAGTCATAGAGTCATACAGCACAGAAAAGGGCCCTTCATCTCACCAAGTCTGTGCAACCATCAAGCACCCATTTATGCTAATCCCATTTTTATTCTCCCCACATTCTCATCAACTCCCTCTCCTGAGATCCCATCACTTACTGGGAGCCATTTACAGTGGCCAATTAACTTATTAACCCATATGTCTTTGGGAAAAGGGAAGAACCGGAACACCTGGAGGAAACCCACAGTGTCACAATGAGAATGTGCAGACTCTGGATAGACAGCATGGAAGTCAGGATTAAACCTGTGTCGCTGGAACCATGAGGCAGTGGATCTACCAGCTACACCAAGACTGATTTGAAGGGGAATGAAGGTTGTCAAATTTCAGTAACAACAGGCAGGTTTTATGATGAGTGGAGAATCTATCCCATTAGCTCATGGTGTGCCATTGGTTATACAAAAAAGGGTACATGGCTGGATCTCTACTGATAGTAATCTCTTTATGAGCCTCTGTGATTTATAAAACCCAGCCATGGTGTTACAAGATGGTGCCGGAGTATAGTAACTTGTTCCAGACTGCTCTCTACAGATCTACTCATTACTTCTATTATAATTGTTCTACTTTTTTAAGTCTAAATTCTTTGACTCTAAGAATCTGCATTCTGTTATTGCTTTTCCTTGTACTACATCAATGTACCGATGTGATGAAATGATCTGTATGGATGGCATGCAAAACAAAGTTTTACGCTGTACTTTGGTATATGTGACAATAATAAACCAATTTACCAAATGGTAGCTAATGAGAGAGGTGAGAAAAAGATGTTATCTTAATTACTTCAATAGTTATTTCAGAATAACATTACTCAGATCCATAGTGGCTTAAACTAGCTTGTATTATCTTTCTGTAGTCAGGCCTCAGTTCATGGTTTGGAACAATATTGATATGCAGTGGAAATGCTAATCAAATTATCTTCCTGAAACATTGATGCTCCCTGTATTGATTGGTACCAATTGTAACACTACTTGTAAAAGTTCATATAGCTTGCTGATCTCTTAATTTTCATGCAATGAGATCTATTTAAGGTGGTCATTGAATGCAGATGATGGTTCACTAATGTGAATACTTTCTCTGGAACTATTCACAGTCATGTAAACAGGATGTCTGAATAAACTGTCAGAATGCAATTAAGCAAATCAAAGGTGTCCATTAATCTGATTGATTGCAACCTTTGAAGGTCATGGAATAACAAGATTTAATGTTAAAGCTCCAGTCATAGATCCAAATACATATCACCATGTACATCTACATTCTGTCTTCCTTAGAGATTGGAGAACTATTTTCAGTACCCAAACACAGTAGAAACTAAGTAGAAACTAAGCTTTATAAACTTATGTTCATCAACTAAACACTGGAACAATGTAAAATATAAAAATTGCCATGTTCCTGGCTGTCTTCAGAAATATTTGAATGTTTAGATAGAAGTGTTCTTGTTGGCTTCTGTATATTGTTACTGGCACAGAAAATAGTAGCTGAAGCAGGCCTGCATGATGTCTCATTCTCATTAACAGCAGGGAAATAAATTACTAGTGAATAAAAGGTACAGACAAAAGCACAACATTTAGCTCATCAAGTCCATTCCCTCTACACACCATGCTAAGTTTCTCTAACCAGGGAGTCCATTTCACACATTTAATCTCCAACCCATTAATTTCATTATCCTCACTACCCAACCTGCATAATATTTGCATAATTACGCCCCTGCATAATATTCTGCCTAACTGAGCTCCTTGCCACAAGTGTCCCCGTCACTTGTGGTGACGGATGATCAAGGGATTAGGTGTTGCAGCATGCAGTTTTATGAATGTATAAGGAGGCTGCAATCAGTGATGGAGCAACCACTGATCGAGTTTCCATCATCCTTACAGATGATGGTTCAAGACATCAGTGTCATGTCTCATTGTTCATCCCTACGAGGCATTCCACTCGATTTGTTTTCTGACTATACAATGGAAGTTGTATGTTGAACCCAAAATTTCCAGTTTATTCATTAAGGGAGGGCATGTGCAATGCATGACCTGTGACATCATTAGGGCACGATACTAGGTAACCATTGGTCAGGCTGAGGTGAATTGTGCACAGAAATGTCTGGGCCAATTCCCCAATGGATGCAGTTTCATCCAGAAATGATCATTAGCACAGTCTGTCTCAGGTAAAATTGCATTTATGTGCAATTGTTCATGAAGAAACAAGTGCTATTGATCCAATTTCTCAGCTCTGTTAGCTGTATTCGTCACCTGGTAGGATATGCTTTGGGGAATCTGAGTGTTTAATCCATCAAAATCCAGCATCTTTCAGTCGTCAGGCCTAATTTAAGTTTCATTAACAGGCTGCCCATACTATAGAACCAGAGAATTGTTATGAAGCCATTTAGCCCTTCAAGTCCATGATAAATATATCTCCTGCAGTGGAGACGCTGATTATCCAAATGGAGGATGGGGCTTCCGATAGGCCCTATCGTCTATTTTAAAAGTGAGTATACCTTTTAAAGGAAAATTGCTTTCATTCTCTTGGAAATGTTGATGCTATAATGACAGATATTTAAGCAATAAGGAAGTCAGGAGTATGGGAAGAGAGTGGGAAGTGGCATTGAGAGCAAGAGTGAATCAGCCATAATTATATTCAAAGATGGAACAGGTTTCAGAAGCAAATTAGCCTACACCTGCTCCTATTTCTTATGTTCTTATATATATCATAGGGAAGAGAACTTTGCTTCCATGGGGCTGATTTTAATTCCCTTTAGTGAGCCAGCAGGAGTGGATGGCAATTCCCCACCAAACTCTCAGTCAGAACCTAGGAAATTTAAATTAGGAGCCTCATTTGAATGTTGCTTGTCAGTTGTTCATTGACTTTAGGTAGATTATAGAGAAATGGAGCGCTATGTGGAGGGAAGGGTTAGATAGGTATTAGAGCAGGATAAAATGTCGGCACAGCATCGTGGGCCAAAGGGCCTGTACTGTGCTGTAAAGTTCTATGTTCCATGTAGCAGCTAGCCAGCACGGGTGCCGGTGGTAGGCAGAAACGAATAGGATCCTGGAGATTGTCCTCTCAGTCTGTGCAACTGCAAAATACAAGTCATTTGACAGACCATAAGCAGGAAAATGAGAAATAATGTTTAGTTACAAGGGCAAGAGTAACCAGGGACAGATAAGTAGAAATGGAATGTTCTCCTGCTGAGTATAACTGCTCAAGCATTTGACTCTGAGAATTAAATAGAAAAAGAAATGTGGAACAAAGATGTCCAAAAACCCTGTCAGGTCTTGGCTTGGCTCCAGCATATGCCCTTGCCCTGCCAATACATAAAAATATAAGAAATAGGAGCAGGTACAGCATTTTCTGGTCCTCAAACCTGTTCCAACTTTCAATAAGATTAAAGCTGACCTCCATGATGTAAAAGGAATTCCACACGCCATATCCTTGCCACAACTGTAGGGAAATTCTACAGGCAACCACGTAATGGTTATCCTACCTATAGGAAGGACATTTCTAGCGAACGCTTAAATTAAGTTTAAACATAAAATTAGCATGGACCTCACCTTAACTGCATTTCATGTTCAACGCAGCATCTGCCCAATTTATCAGTTATTCAGAAGTTGCCCCGAGAGTAAAGAGAGTTAAGGGTAAGCAGATGAGTGGGAAAGAAATCGAAGAATATATGGATTAAATTGGATGGCAGTGTAGGCGGAGGTTTGTGTGGAGCATAAAAACAGTAGAGTTGGATTAATATCCTATTTTTATGCTATAATTTCTATAGAATCCTATGTAATTTTGAAATGTCTGTGTTTTAAAAATTGGATTTTTGACATTTACAGTTATTTTTAAAGTAAGCAACATTTCTGCCAAGTAATAATACTTCTGAGAGATCAACAAGTTGGTTGGTTAAAATCAGAAACCACAGGATATGCAACACTCTGTCCTTTTAGCTCTTGCCTTCCCACCATCCAAGGACCCAAGCTATCCTTTCAGCTGCAGCAGTGATTTACGTGTACTTCTTCCAAACAAATGCACCACATTCTGCATTCACAATATGGTTTCCTCTGCATCGGAAAAAATAAACACAGATTTGATGATTACTTTTCTGAGCATCTACTTCAGTCTGCAGGTCTGACCTTCCTATTGCTTACCACTTTAATTTTCTACCAAATTCCTACTCTGAAGTATCTGTCTTTGCCTCTTACATTGTTATAATGAGGCCCAATATAAGTTTGAGGAACAACACTTCATCTTCCATCTTGGCACATTGCAGCCTTCGGGACACAATGTTGAAAGCTACAACTTCAGCTAATTTGCTCTCTCTGCATCAGATTTGGCCATTACTGTTGTTGGTCATTCATGTGTGATACTGGCTCAGTTTTTCTCTTCACTCTCATGACCAGATCTGCTGGGCACTTCTTACAGCTTTGCATTACATAGCTTTTACATTCATTGTTTGTCTTCTCTCTCTTTCTAACTTCCCCCATTAACCTATCAACCAGATGTCTTCATTTATAGCTTTTCCCCATGGCAATGTTGGCCTTACCCTATCACAGATGTTACTCCTTGTCCTTTCTATCCCTTTCCATCCTTTCTGCGACTTAAATCTAAAATGATTTCTCTCTTTCCCAGTTCTGATGGGAAGTCCCAGTTCTGATGAAGAGTCTTGGACCTATAACGTTAACTGTCTTTCCACAGATTCTGCCCGACTTTCTATTTTTATTTCAGATTTCCAGTATCTTTTAAGTCTGTGGATAAATTGGAGCTGAAGGCATAATCAACAGGATCTGCAGTACCCAGATTAAAACCAGTACCCAGATTAAAACAAAATTTGACAGTAAAAGAAATGTAACTGTTATCATTACAGGTTGTATTTCTGTTAATCTGGTTCATTGTTAGGATAAATAAATTACTTCAGTGGTAATAATAATATTAACACCAATGAAATTGGCTATGTTTACAGGCAAATGTTATTTGAATTTAACTTGATTGCATGCCATCTCTTATTGCTTGAATTCTTTTGCTTTTGTAGTAAATTAGGTTTATATGGGCCTTGTTCATTATTACCTGCTAAAGCATCATTCCCCATTCCCCAAAACTACCTCCAATTCAGTTTTATTTTTACTAGATTTTGTTTCAAGCAGAATCTATGATTTCAATCAGTGAATGCTGAAAGGTGAAAGGCTCCTAGTCTTGCATATCTGTGGCTTGTTATTTATCACACATGGGTCTGTTGGAGCTGTTTCAATGAACAACTGCATTATCCTATAATAATGGAACCAATTTCCCATCATTGGATAATCTAATTGTGTCAAAAGGGGGAGGGGAGGGGAGGGGAGGGGAGGGGGGAGGGGGGAGGGGAGGAGAGGGGAGGGGGGGGGAGGGGGGGGGGAGGGGAGGGGGGGAGGGGGGGGAGGGGAGGGGGGGAGGGGGGGGGAGGGGAGGGGGGGGGAGGGGAGGGGGGGAGGGGAGGGGGGAGGGGGGGGAGGGAGGGGAGGGGAGGGGGGAGGAGGGAGGGGAGGGGAGGGGGGAGGAGGGAGGGGAGGGGAGGGGGGAGGGGAGGGGGGGAGGGGGGAGGGGAGGGGGGAGGAGGGAGGGGAGGGGAGGGGGGAGGAGGGAGGGGAGGGGAGGGGGGAGGGGAGGGGGGAGGAGGGAGGGGAGGGGGAGGGGAGGGGGGAGGAGGGAGGGGAGGAGAGGAGGGGAGGGGAGGGAGGGGAGGAGAGGAGGGGAGGGGAGGGAGGGGGAGGGGAGGGAGGGGAGGGAGGGGGAGGGAGGGGGAGGGAGGGGGAGGGGGAGGGGGGGAGGGAGGGGGGAGGGGGGAGGGAGGGGGGGGGAGGGGGGAGGGAGGGGGGGGGAGGGGGGAGGGGGGAGGGAGGGGGAGGGAGGGGGGGGAGGGAGGGGAGGGAGGGGAGGGAGGGAGGGGAGGGAGGGGAGGGAGGGAGGGGAGGGAGGGGAGGGAGGGGAGGGAGGGTGAGGGGTGGAGGGAGGGAGGGGGAGGGAGGGGAGGGAGGGGGAGATGGGGAAGGGAGGGGAGGGGGAGGGGATGGGGAGGGGGAGATGGGGAAAGGAGGGGATGGGGAGGGGAGGGGGAGGGGGAGGGGGAAAGGAGGGGATGGGGAGGGGGAGATGGGGAAGGGAGGGGAGGAGGTGAGATGGGGAAGGGAGGGAGGGGAGGGGATGGGGAAGGGAGGAGAGGGGATGGGGAAGGGAGGGGAGATGGGGAAGGGAGGGGAGGGGGAGATGGGGAAGGGAGGGGAGGGGGAGATGGGGAAGGGAGGGGAGGGGGAGGGGATGGGGAGGGGAGGGGAGGGGGAGGGGATGGGGAGGGGAGGGGGAGATGGGGAAGGGAGGGGATGGGGAGGGGATGGGGAGGGGGAGATGGGGAAGGGAGGGGATGGGGAGGGGAAGGGAGGGGTTGGGGAGGGGAGGGGGAGGGGATGGGGACGGGACGGGAGGGGGGGATGGGGAGGGGGAGATGGGGAAGGGAGGGGATGGGGAAGGGAGGGGGGAAATGGGGAGGGGATGGGTTGGGAGGGGATGGGGAAGGGAGGGGGAGATGGGGAGGAGATGGGGAAGGGAGGGCATGGGGAGGAGATCGGGAAGGGAGGGCATGGGGAGGGGAGGGCATGGGGAGGGGATGGGGAGGGGAGGGGAGATGAGACCGGTAATGCAAAGAAAATAAATTATCATGGAGGTAACATTATCAATGGTTCTGCCTGTGGTGATAGTACTGCCAACAACAAACTGGAAAGACTGGAAAGAAAACTGGAAAGGCTTGTTGCATTGAGTTGAAGCCCCCTCCTCTCTCAAAAATGTTTGTTTCTTGAACAATAACCAGAGAGATCCAACCATTGTTGCTACTGCAGTCCTGCCCAGAGGCTACTTTCACTACAGGCCTCTGAAACTGAGAAGAAGACCAGAAGAAAGAACCCTATGCTATAGCACTAAATAAATCATAAAATAACCAGTGAAAGGAGGTTCTCATTTTATAACAGGGAACTGTAATCCAGTCCTTCACAGAGTTAATGAGCTTAAGGAGAAGGGGCCAGATACCATGATCCTTACCTGACTGCCAGAAAAGATTGGCACTAACTGCTGAACTCATTAAGCAAGTTATATGATGTAATGCTGCAGAAGTGTACTTGTGAAGTCCCACTGGGTTGTAACCATACATTTATTGCTGTTTTAATATAGTGACAGTGAATGATTTGCCTTTGTTCCATAGGATTATTGTAATATTAATTGAGTAGTTAATCTAAAGTCTCAAGACAAACTGGTTTCAAGGACATTATAAGTTGTTATATAACTGTTGAGAATGGTAAACGCTAAAAATATTTCATAATTTGCAAATAATTTCAAAACTTCTAAAGCTTTATCCAGACCCCTTGTGTTCCATATTAAAATTCTTCTATTTGACATGGGAATTCTTTATTTTAATTTCTTTCTTGCATCTTCTTGTGTTACTTAGATCTCTCTTGTTCGTTTTCCATGTAGAGAGGTAAAGAGGTACAGAAATGAAAGAGAGGCTGAAAGATTGAAATCAGTGAGGTGGGATTTATAATGCAACATTACCATCAACACTAAGTGGTTCCAGCTGCAGGCTCTGAGATGCTGGACTGGTTCTACTGAAGTACCGAATTTCACTCAGTGATGTTTTTGGATCAACCTCCAGGAATTGAAAATAACACGTTGGAGGAGTGGCCTGGATCCTTGTGGTATAATTAGTGAAGGTGATCTGAAATGTTTCCTCAATAGTTTTAATATTGGTGTTGACAGAAAACATTTTGTACAGAAGATGACATTGCATTGTAAATGCACTCTGAATTACTTCCTCTTTTATTCAAGCTTCTCTAACTTTACAAAATTCTTTTCCTCCCTACCCCCGTTCTGCCTCCACTTTCCCTTCTTATCCAACTCCTCCGTTGGTTCAGTCACTGCTTCCAACTGGATCTCTGTATAACCTCCTTCATTTCCTCACTTCTGTGTCCTTTCTCTCTCTCTCTCTTTCCTCTATTTTTGAGACAAAGTACCTTCACCTAGCATTCATTTTGTTTTGTTGCCCCTCTCCCTCTCCCTCTCCCTCTCCCTCTCTTCTCTGCACAATTCCATTTTTTGTTATTTTTCTCTTACCCTCTTGTTTGCCTCTGCGGGAAGCAGCAGCATTAGAACTAAAGACAAAATTAAGGATCCCGGTAGAGACAGCAGCATTGGGACAGGTGGTGGCCAGATTAAAGGTGGCATCATCAATGGCCACAGAATAAGATGGTTATAGTAGCAGAGGATTTCAACTTCCCCAGTGTTAATTGGGATTGCCTTAGTGTGAGGGACTTAGAATGGTGGAATTTTTAAATGCATCCAGAAGAGTTTTTTGAAACAGCATGTGAATAGCCCCATTGGAGAAGGGGCATTACTGGGCCTAACCCTAGGAAATGCAACTTGGCAAGTGGCTAGAGTGTAAGTGGGAGAATATTTTAGAGATAGTGACCATAACTCTGTAAAGTTTAGTGTAGTTACGGAAAGGTTGATTGAGGTCTTGAATTGGAGGAAGGCTGATTACAAACTATCAGGCAGGACCTGGCAAAATTAGACTGGTGGCAGCTACTTGCAGTTGGTCTACATGAGACAAGTGGGAATCACTTAAGAATGAAATCCACTTTTCAAGGGAGTTCAAGGCCATAAGGGTGAAAAATCAGGACAATATCTCCAAGTATCCCTGGATCTCCAGGAATATTGAGGATTAGATAAAGAGGGAAAATAGAAGCATGTGACAAGTATAGAGAACTGAAAACAAGGGAGGGCTGACATGAAGATAATAAATTATTGTGGAGGGGTAATTCATAAAAGGAGGTTAAAGAGGGGACATGAAGTATCACTGACAGACAAGATTAAGAAATATCTCAAAGCATTTTATAAGCATATTAAGGGTAAGAGACTAACCAGGGAAAAAGTAAGTCTCATGAAGGATCAAAGGGGTGATCTGTATATGGAACCAGGGGATGTAGGTGAAGTCTTAAATGAATACTTTTCAACTGTATTAACTATGGAAAAAGGCATTGAAGTTGGAGGGACCAAGTGAAATTCCAGAACAAGTCACATTAAAAAGGAGGACCTATTAGATGTCTTAGCATGCTTAGAGGTGGATAAATCCCCAAGGCCTGATGAAATTACCCCAGGATTCTATGGGAGGCAAGGGAAAAGATTGACAAGAGATTTTTTTTAAATCTTTGCTGGTCACACGTGAGGTTGCAGATGACTGGAGGACATTAAATGTGGTATGACTCTATGACTGAGGGTCTGAGGCAATGGCTTGTAGTTGATGGCATTTTGTTGGAACAAGGATGATGGTTTTCTTGGGATCAAATATTCTCAGCCTCATCCAGTTATAAATCATCAAATTTAAGTAAATTACCTGAGATAATGAGGTATGAATACTTGGCAAATAATGGCCGAGTGCTTAACATGCCACACTTAATTTTTTATTGATTGATGTTAGTAGTAACATTGAAAATAGTCCTTTGAATTTATGTCACCTGCTTTATACTTCTGCTGTGGAAGATTTTACATCCCTATATGTTAATGAAAAGTACTCACATATGAGAAGCCTCTGGATAACAGACCCATTAATGGGGCTGGGAGCTGGTGGGGTTGTGTGGGTGGATAAAAGAAAACAAATCACTAATCATTGCAGAGAAAAATATGCAGAGGTTGGAAACCCAAAATAAAACCTGAAAATATTGGAGATATTTAGGTCAGGCAGCATCTGTGAAGATAGAAATAGAATTTGATCAATGCTTCATAGTCCAAGATGATCTGTCAGGAGGAGTTCTGATGAAAGATCATCAAACTGCAACATTAATTGTGTTTCTTGCTCCACAGATGGCACCTGACCTGCGTATACCTCCAGCATTTATAAATCATTTATATGGTGATTTATCAGCAATAGTGCCTTTGATACAAACACGTCTGCTGTTCCCAACATCTTCCTTTACTTGAGCTCTACAGATCTTTGGATTCTGGCAGTGTCTAACGATGAGGAAAGAAACTTCCTACTGGAAAAGGCCACAGCATCAGCTGCAGTTTTTTTCCCTTTATGTTCTCTTAAGCACAAAACCTGATCAGCTGTTTTGCCTCAGTTTAATGATCTCAACAGAGTTGGCTGTTAGCTGGTGATTCTGAGGGCATCACAGGTGTTGCTCACAGGTAATTACCCTATAAATTTACATGAATGTCTAAGAAGAGCTGGACTCCTTGTGGAGATCAGAGGGACAAAAGTAAGTTATTTATTTCTTTTAACATTTTGAATTATTTGTTAATATTTCAATGTGATTTTAAAAAAATTACAGTAACTTTCTAAGTTCTAAGATCTCTGAATATCTGAGACATTTAAAAATTGTTGCAAGTGCTTCCCAGCTTTGATGGGAGGTGAGACCCCACCCCAAGTCTTGCTTCCTGTTAAAGGTTGTTGAGGTAGCTCAGGGAGGGTGGAGCCTCAGTGTTATGCTGGTGGAGGCCTAGTCACCATTGAGACCTGCCTTCATCTCACTGCCTGACTCCCAGGGCTGGAGTGTCAGATCTAATGTCCTCTGCATGCAGCTCAGGTAAACATAGTTGGGTGGGGATAGCAGACCAAGTACAGTTCAACTTGGTCCATTATCTCACTGGAAGGGTAGGTCTTCCAGAATTACAGCACTCACTTAGCCTGATACTGACATGCCTATGTGATCATGTACTAAATCTCCAAACGGGAGTTGAACCCACAACCTCATTTACTCAAATAACAGCTATTTGGCATAGTAATAGTCCATGGAATAAAGGGAAGAAGGTGGGGAATAGATGAGAAGGTCGTGAGGGTGGGGAAGGAGGAAGAGGAGGGGTGAGGGAGCCACAGGAAAGAGGGTGGAAGGGAGAAAAAGGGGGAGAGAAAGGGGAGGGGTTACCAGAAGTTAAAGAAATTGATGCTGAGGCTGTCAGGTTGGAGACTACCAAGGTGGAATATGAGGTGTTGTTGGTACAACCTGTGTCTGGCCTCAACGTGGCAGTAGAGGAGGCCTTGGATAGATATGTCAGAGTGGGATGTGGAATTGCCTTGGGTGGCCACCAGGAGACCCTGGCTTTTGCGGCGAATGGAGCAAAGGTGCTCGACGAAGCAATCACCCAATCTGTGTCGGGTCTCACTGATGTAGAGGTGACCACACCAGGAGCACTGGATGCAATAAATGACACCCTTGGATTCACGGGTGAAGTGGTGACTCACCTGGAAGGACTGTCTAGGCCCTGAATGATGGTGAGGGAGGATGTGTATGGACGGGTGTAGAACTTTGTACGGTTGCAGGGATAAGTGCCAGGATGGTCATCAGTGGGGAGGGATGAGTGGGCAAAGGAGCTGCGGGGAGAGTGATCCTACAGAAAGTGAAGAGAGGAGGGGAGGGGAAGATGTGCCTGGTGGTGGGATCCCATTGGAGGTGGCGGAAATTGAGGAGAATGATGTGTTGGATGTGGAGGCTTGTGGGATGGTAGTTGAGGACAAGGGGAACCCTGTCCCTGTTATGTCAGGGGTGGGATCAGGTGAGGGCATTGTGCAGGAAGTGGAGGAGATGCAGGTGAGGGCTGCATTGATGGTGGTGGAAGGGAAACCCCATTTACTGAAAAAAGAGGACACCTCTGATGTCCTGGAATGGAAAGCCTCATCATGGGAACAGATGCAGCGGAGGAACTGGGAGAAGGGGATAGCATTCTTGCAAGTGACAGGGTGCGAAGAGGTGTAGCCAATGGGTTTGTAAAAGAGGTCTGTGGTTAATCTGTCTCCGGAGATGGAGACAGAGGGATCCAGAAAGAGGAGAGAGGTGTCGGAGATGGACCAGGTAAGTTTGAGGGCAGGGTGGAAGTTGGAGGCAAAGTTGATGAATTTGATGACCTCAGCACAGGTGCAGGAAACAGCACCAATGCAGTCATCAATGTAGCAGAGAAAGAGTTGGGGAGCGTTACCGATGTAGGCTTGGAAAATGGACTGTCCAACATAGCCGACAAAAAGGCAGGCACAGCTGGGCCCCCTGCGAGTGCCCATGGCCACACCTTTGGTCTGGAGAAAGTATGAAGTGCGCACACCAGGATATAAATCTGACTGCTTCTGGGGGGGCGACCATGTTAACACAAAAATAATGTACACATTCCTACATATATGTACATTTTTAATATGCTGTAATGACTATCGGGAAAAGGGAGTCTGGACTCCTCTGTCCACAACAATCTGTTCCCAAACACCCTCTGGACCCTAATTATTCCACTGATTCAGGCAGTCATGTACCCAACACTCCATTACCACGGCTGACATTCTGAAGTGGGTAATTAGTTGACACTATCATGCATTCACAGCACTCCAGAAAGATATAATCAACATAGACATAAACAATATATGACATGAAAGCAATATAGTAGTCAGATTTTGCATTTCTTTCATATAATTATCCAGTTTTTAATCTTGCTCTTGCTGGGTGATTTATATTTTGCACTTCTAATAGCCACAAATTTTCAACCTCCACTCTGCAAAATTACATCTGGTTTCAACTGACAAAATAAAACTATCATAAGCCCTAGAGCTGCAAGTCTGCCAACTGTTATGAAAATGATCTATAACTCAAGTGCCACTGGCAGCCCCCTCTTTTGGCTTGGGTTGAAGCTGCTTGCAGTTTGGCACAGAATCCTTCCTGAAAAACGCCTTCAATAACACCCAGCATGGGGTGGATTTCACTCTGCTTTGAAAAGAATGTCCAGTTCATGAGCCTTTTCAAAGTACATTTCTGGTCACTACATTACAGGAAAGATGTGATTGCACTGGAGAGGATGGAGAGGAGATTTACGAGGATGTTGCCAGGAATGGAAAATAGTCACTCTGAAAGGAGATGGGATAAGCTGTTCTTGTTTTCTTTGGAACAGAGAAGGTTGAGGGTGGACTTCATTGGGGTGCATAAAACTATGAGGGGTCTTGATAGGGTAAATAGGAAGGACCCATTTCCCTAAGAGCAGAGCTCAAAACCCAGTTGGCATAGCTTTAAAGTGATTGGTAGAAGGATTTGAGGGTCATGGAGAGGGTGGAAGGGGCCTGGAACTCAAATAAAATGATAGTAGAGGCAGAAGCCCTTATCAGGTTTAAATATACTTGGCTATATTTCACATGTTCTTCAAGAGATGTGCCCTACAGGGCTATGGATCTAGTGTTGGAAGGTGGGATTATGCTATGTATTTTTGATCAGCACGGACACATGGGCTGAATAGTCACCTGTATCATTGTCTGCTATTGGCCTAGAAATACATATGCACCTTAAAAGGTGTGTTAAAGTAATGTTGCACAGGTTTCGAGGGGCAGGGAGTGCAGCACTAGTTTTTAATCTCTAATTTCTATCTTTCATGAGGAGGAATCCCTGTATCCTGCTGGAGATCAGGGACATGGACAGAAGGCCTGAGAGTTTGGACGTAATTGGGTACAGAGTGGCAGTAGATGTGAGCAACACTGGGGAGATGGGTGGGGGGATCTGACATTCCATTGGTTAATTGTAGAATTGGAGTCATAATTGTGTGCTTCGAGTTGAATGGATTATACATGAGATCAGACATTCTGAGGGGAAGGTGAGACATTTGATTGGGCTATGCTGATTGGGCTCACTGAATACAACCTTCTAGGGCATATGACAGGCACACAAGCAGGAGCCCAAAAGATATTGACAGTGAAGGGTCTAAACACCAAGCAAAACACCTGATGTGGGCAAGCAAAACCAGCACCTTGGATTCCACAACAAGAGACCAGACAAGCTTGGCACTGAAACAGGCCTCAACTCTCTTTAGGCTAGCTTTGATGTGAGTGATCAAGGGCATTTGGAGGCCCAAATGTGTGAAGGAATTTTATGCAATTGATGTCTAGAGATGCACTTCGCTGCACATGCCCTGTGCTTTCCAGGTTTATATGTGTCATACATACAGACATCCCAAGTCACATTTCCAGGACTCTGCATCTCTTGCATAAAGAACCTATTCACAGTGAAATAGCTGTTTTCAGATGAAATTCTCTTGTGTGGTTCCAGAGAGGATTTCTGGCCCATTATGTTCCCTTCCCTATTTCTAGGGGAGGTTCACACTTTGATCATCCTGAGAATGTGACTGAAATTAACAGTGTGCAGGGAAAAGTGAATTTGCATGCTATTATGTTTGCTTTGCATAAATGCTACAGTTAGGCAGGGTTAAAAATGTTGCTTGGTGGCACTGATTGATTTTTTTTAAATCGTCAGTTAAGTTACTCAAAGCACAAAGTTTATGGAAATGTGCTCCTTGATGTTGATATGGAGACTGGCATTGTTACAAAACAGAAATATGGTATCATCAGAATTTTCCCCCTTTAGTTTACAACAGAATCATAGTGTGTAAATAATGCAAGTCCTAAATCACCAAGTCACAGTTGTGGATTATATGAGAAATAACATTACAAAATAAACATCAGCTGAGATGTTTCAAATAACAAGTCAAATGTTGATAAAAATCTGCTTTAAAGGTATTTCACTTGGATTTTAGTTGAATAATTCCCCTATGGTATTGTGCTGTTGCATATGTCCTTTTTTAAAAAATAACATCTTGAGACCATTTGTGATGTAGTCTTCTCTTATGCAATGGACATGACTGAAAGCCAGGCAGTCATCTGGCCTCCAAATCAGCTCCAATTTATATTAGCTTTTATGTGGTAACGTTACCGAGGGAATTCATACTTACGCAATCAATCAATGAAACGTGTAGCTTTAGATATGGATTAATGCAGAATGTTCTAGTTTAGTAGACCACAAACTACCAAAAATACCAGTTAGGACATTTATCACTTCACTTAGATTAGTTAACAACTGTAAACCAACAAAAACACAGCATTATGTTTGAAACATGTGCCCCTTAGTTAATGTATCAGGGGATATAAATTGTCAACAATGTTCTCTGGCATGTACATGTATTATTGTTGAAAAGTGCTCAGCTTAGCCTGATTTCTTAATTTACTGTTGTATATTCCTGAGATATATTGAGTCCAAATGTTAGGGATAATTTTGAAAAACGTTTTCAGAAGTTCTTTCACTGCGAGTCAAAAAGTTAATATATTGTGATTTATCAGTGGCTTTTGCAGAAACTGAATTTGAAATATTCAATTTGTTAAAAAGAGAAAGACCTAATATAGCAGCAAATGGATAACTGGTGCTGAATTGGGAATTGTAATTTTAGCAATAGGTTCAGATAGTTAATATATAAAATAATGGTTTCCTGACATAAATCGCAGGCTCAATCTAATTAAAGCAAATATTTGGTAAAGATGTAAGTTTGATGAGTCACTTATAGGCTTCAGTTGATTTATATGTAAACATATATAAAATTATTCTGGAAGCTGCATAACCGATAACGGTCTCATTCAGGTCAACAGAAGATTTTCTAAATCTTGATAGTGTCACAATGTACAAATGGCAGACTATCATTAGCAATGTAGTTTCAAGCTTAGCAATGAGCACTCACTACTCAACCCACTAAACACATCTTCTGTCCACACTAAAGATACTGTTCAATAGGGATTAAAACTTCTGCGAACTCACCTCATGTTTAACGATAAACTGATCATTAGATAATGGAGGGCATCATGTATAAATTCTGCCCAATGTTCAAGGCTGAAGTTAGAACAGTTTTGATCAATAGCTTCTTGCCTGGCCCAAAGGCTCCATAGTATCACACAATTATATTAATTCAATCAACGTATATCTGGAATCAAACCTTTGACCTTTTACTTGTGTTGCATAGAGCTAACCAGCTGTGTTTACTACTTAGGATATCAAAATCCAAATACATTGTATGCTAAATGGAGTTGAATTTCCCTCAAAAACAAGAACTTAAATCTGAAAATATTTTCTGAAGGGCACCTGTTGTACTATCTTCTTTCTTTGAATGTACAAATGTTCAAATCTCATCGTTTGACCTGCTGCTGAATTCACTAGATGCCATCCTGCTTTGGCAGCTTTTGCTTAATACTGCTTCCTTGTCCCTTAAACTTTTAACATAGAAAATAGACCATTACAGCACTGTACAGGCCCTTTGGCCCACAATGTTGTGCCAACATTTTATCCTGCTTTAAGATCTATCTAACCCTTCCCTCCCACATAGCCCTCTATTTCTCTATCATTCATGCTGCTATCTAAGAGTATCTTAAATGTCCCTAATGTATTTGCCCTCACGACCTCTGCCAGCAGTGCAATCCACGCACTCTCTGTGTGGGGGAAAAAAAAACTTACCTCTGACATCCCCCTTATATCTTCCTCCAATCACCTTAAAATTATGCCCCCCATGCTAGCCATTGTCGCCCTGGGAAAAAGTCTCTGACTGTCCACTCGATCTATGCCTCTTATCATTTTGTACACCTCTATCAAGTCACCTCTCATCCTCCTCCTCTCCAAAGAGAAAAGCCCTAGCTCACTCAACCTATCCTCAGAAGACATGGTCTCCAATCCAGGCAGCAGCCAGGTAAATTTCCTCTGCACCGTCTCTAAAGCTTCCACATCCTTCCTATAATGAGGCGACCAGAACTGAACACAATACTCCATGTGTGGTCTAACCAGAGTTCTATAGAGCTGCAACATTACCTTCCGGCTCTTGAACTCAATACCCCAACTAATGAAGGCCAACGCACCATACGTCTTAAGAACTCTATCGACCTGCACAGCAACCTTGAGGGATCTATGGACGTTGACCCCAAGGTCCCTCTATTTCTCCACACTGCTAAGAGTTTTGCCATTAACCTTGTATTCTGCTTTCAAATTCAATCTCCTGAAGTGTATCACTTCACACTTTTCCCGGTTGAACTCCATCTGCCACTTCTCAGCCCAGGTCTGCATTCTATCAATATCCTGTTGTAATCTACAAGACGAAGGCTACAAGATGAAGTTGGGCTGCATAGCTAACAACAGCGCATCTCTTCCTGATGAACTTAACGCATTCTATGCACGTTTTGAACAAAATTGAAGTGGATTGTCACCATCCACCCTGACAGCCACCAACGCAGCTGAACCTGTGATCACAGTGGAGGACGTAAGATCTCAGTCTTCCGGAGAGTGAACACGAGGAAAGCACCTGGCCCAGATGGTGTCCCAGGCTGCGTGCTCAGATCTAATGCTGATCAGCTGGCAGAAGTATTTGCGGATATGTTCAACCTCTCCCTGCTTCAATCTCAGGTTCCCTCCTGTTTTAAGAAGACCACTATCATACTGGTACCAAAGAAAAGCAAGGTAACATGCCTCAATGACTACCAACCAGTGGCTCTGACATCCACCATCATGAAGTGCTTTGAGAGGTTGGTCATGGCACACATCAACTCCAGCCTCCCAGACAACCTGGACCCATTGCAATTCACCTATCAGCGAAACAGGTCTACAGTGGATGCCATCTCCCTGGCCCTACACTCAGCTCTGGAGCATCTGGACAGTAAAGACACATACATTAGACTATTGTTTATTAACTACAGCTCTGCCTTCAATACAATAATCCCAAGCAAGCTTGTCACCAAACTCTGAGACCTAGGACTCAACATCTCCCTCTGTAACTGGATCCTTGACTTTCTAACAAACAGACTGCAATCAGTGAGGATAGGCAGCAATACCTCCAGCACGATTATTCTCAACACTGGTGCCCCACAAGGCTGCGTCCTCAGTCCTCTACTCTACTCCCTGTACACTCATGACTGTGTGGCCAGATTCTGCTCTAACTCCGTTTACAATTTTGCAGATGACACCACCGTTGTAGGCCATATCTCAAACAGCGATGAGTCAGAGTATAGGAAGGAGATAGAGAGCTTAGTTGAATGGTGTCATTACAACAACCTTTCCCTCAATGTCAACAAAACTAAAGAGCTGGTCATTGACTTCAGGAAAGGGGGCGGTGTACATGCACCTGTCTACATCAATGATGCTGAGGTCGAGAGGATTGAGAACGACAAGTTCCTGGGTGTGAACATCACCAACAGCCTGTCCTGGTCAAATCACGTAGATGCCACAGCCAAGAAAGCTCACCAGCGCCTCTACTTCCTCAGGAGTCTAAAGAAATTTGGTTTGTGCCCTTTGACTCTCACCAACTTTTACCAATGCACCACAGAAAGCATCCTATCTGGACGTATCACGGCTTGGTACGACAACTGCTCTGCCCAGGACCGCAAGAAGCTGCAGAGAGTTGTGGATACAGCCCAGCGCATCAGAGACACCAGCCTCCCCTCCTTGGACTCTGTCTTTACCTCTCGTTGTCTTGGTGTAGCAGCCAGCATAATCAAAAACCCCACCCACCCAGGGCATTCTCTCTTCTCTCCTCTGCCATCAGGTAGAAGATACAGGAGCCTGAGGGCAAGTACCACCAGACTTGAGGACAGCTTCTACGCCACTGTGATAAGACTATTGAACGGTTCCCTTATACAATGAGATGGACTCTGACCTCACGATCTACCTTGTTGTGACCTTGCACCTTATTGCATTGCACTTTCTCTGTAGCTGTGACACTTTACTCTGTACTGTTACTGTTTTTACCTGTACTACATCAATGCACTTTGTACTAACTCAATGTAACTGCACTGTGTAATGAATTGAACCTGTACAATCGGTTTGTAAGAAAAGCTTTTCACTGTGCCTCGGTACAAGTGACAATAATATACCAATACCAATAATCTACAGCGACCTACACTATCCACAACACCACTAACCTTTGTATCATCAGCAAACTTACTAACCCACCCTTCAACATCCTCATCCAAGTCATTTATAAAAATCACAAAGAGCGAGGGTCCCAGAACAGATCCCTGCAGAACATTACTGGTCACTGACCTCTGACTATTTTAAAAAAATATGTGATGATAGCAGGTTTTTTCCACTATTAAACAGAATATTTGCAATTTAGTCACCTCTTCCATGATCCTTCTCCTTATACACCAGTAGGGGTAATTCAGTCTTAAATCTAGAAGAGCACTTTTAAACAGCTGCAACCATAGGATACACGCCCATTGAAGTATTCAAGTGGTATGCTGCATTGGGTTAATGTGAAGAACTTAAGTCATCAATCACTGTGAAATGTGCCTGTCCTTTTAGCATCTGATAAAATTTTATGGACAAAAGTGACCTACTGAGGGGATGAATACAGAAGTCTTTTGAGATTCACATGAAAAATGTTAGAACTTTTTCATTTCCTGGAAATCTCTGCCTTAAATTCTTCTGAGCTTTGCAATTTCTTTTGCTGGCAAAAGCACTGACCTGCATCAGTTCACAAAAGTGGTCCAATTGTCAGTTTGCTCCACATCCCTTCAATCAATCACCACAAGATCATTCTTTAGAAGCCACCCACAGGCCTGAGAATTGCTATTGCAACAAGAATTAAAGGTGAACTCAAGCTAATTCATTTTCTCAAAAGAAAAGTAAATTTGATCATTTTAATCATAAGACCAGAATTCTGTGCTTAGTATTTGTATAACTGCATCTTTGCATTATCATTGCTTAAAATTTTATTGTACTAACCATGTACTGTTTATGACACTAATGTCCACTTGATCTCAAAACTATCTGTAAAATTGGCCAGAGGTATGTGATAAGTACAGCATTTTGCATATGAAACAGTGTGCTAACATAGGACCTCGGGCATTCCCTTTAGGATCTCTTTGTATGGCTTGCAATTGATGTGTCATTGTTGTGTTGACCACTGGAATGTAAATCTGTACTTAAAGAACTCTCCCAATAGCAGACAGAGTACAGTGATCAAAAAGACAGACATGAAGGTTAGGGAGAGCATAACAGAGAGGCTTGATGCTTTCCTGTGAGCCTAGGCTTTCACCATGTGATAAACTGAGCTGATTGACTCCCGAGCCATTGACAAGTTCAGGTTGATGAAGAGCCAGTGAGTAGTGCATGCAAGTAATTGCCAACGTAAAGCCTGTGATTGATAAAGGGGGAGCTTTTGCAAATTATTCAGCTTTTTACTGCTCAATGAAAAGTGGGACTGGGAAATATTGCACAAGACAACTTGTGTTGCAGTGCAGACTTTCTAAATGAAGTCGCTTTCCCAAGAACTTTTAGTTAATACTAAAGGGCGTGGATTTCTGCTGGAACCTCCAATTTCTGCTAGCAGTGGAGGAAACATGTACTACACAACCTATGATGTTATTAGCAGCTCAGCTGATATAGACCAAACATCATTTCTGCTGAGATGAATTACACCGAGATGTGCCCAGGCCAATTTCTTAATTGTCACAATGCACCTCAGAAATATTTGCTAGCTTGATCTGGCATGCATTAAATGGCCTTGGTGGGCTATTTCTGCATGGATGAGTTCAGTTTCTAGGCAGTTTGAAATAGTGTAGTCTTCACCAGAAGCATAAAAGTGTTCCTTTGGCCTCTCAGTGTCTGCGTTGTGAATGTATTTCCAAATAAAACAGACCTGGGACAGATTGAATAGCATAGTCAGTTGGAAGACTGGTTCCTAGAGGTTGGATTTGAGCTCCTCCAAGCTCATTGCAATGTCACAGATTATTGTCAATCCCCCATGATTTTTCCTTTAACTGCCTTGAATCCTGCTCTTGACATCAGCCAACCCATCCCCTCATGCCAACCACCTACATGAGCCCCACTTTCAGTACACAGAGGACCAAAGTTGGAATCTTCTTCTGGAGTGACCTAGCTGGGATGTCTACTGGGCAGCTTGCCAGCTTCATCCCAATGCAGCCCAATCCCAGATGTATCTTGAGCCTAGCCTTTTAACAGTAAGGAATGTTCCCTGATGTAGGCCATTATTTTGGCCAATTGTACTTGTATAAATATATTTTTATCCTTAATTAAAATTTTTAACAGGAAATCCTTTGATTAATGTTTCCATGGTGTTTCTGTATTCTGGTCAAAAAATTGTTGAGAACCAAAATTCTAAGTTCTGCTCAGAAAGCAAAAAACTGCAGATGCTGGTAAACTGAAATAAAAGTAGAAAATGTTGCAAATACTTAGCAAGTCAGGCAGATCCGAACTGAGTGAAGCAGAACTAGTGTTTTAGCTCAATGAACTTTTATCAGAACTAGGAAAAGTTAGAAATCAAACTTGTTTTAAATTGCAGAGATGGAAGGAGAGAACAGAGGGAATGGTTAAGTTAGGGTGGAGACCAAAAGAGACTGAATGATTGAGAAAGAGAGACACACGTGATGGTGATGCTGTCAGAGAGAGGGTGGTGCAGTCTTTTCAAATCCAGTTGATCTGTTCATCCGTAATGTTAACAGTTTATCTTTTTCCACAGGTGTTGTCAGACCTTGCTGAGTATTTGCAGCATCCCCTTTTATTTTGGATTTCTATCAGCTGCAGTGTTTTGTATCCCACAGTCCTGGCATTTTTTTCTCTTTCTCCTCTGTCCTCATGCACTTATTCCAGACAGATCAGTTGTGATCAACAAACTTTCAACATTCTCAGCTGGCAACTCCACCACTTGCTGTGTAAACTCTCCTGCTACTTATAAGTTAATGTAGAAAGAATTGCAAACGTAATATTTTGGCATTGTCAGTACGCATGCAGCTTATTCTTTCAGTCTCTCTTCGACTTCACCTCATCAAAGACATCCCTTTGTTCCCTCCACCCCCTCCCCCTTCTCTGCTACTTAAAATACGCTTGCTTTCCACTTTTCCTACCTTTTGATAAAAGTTTATCAAACTGAAATTTTAAGTCTGTAGATGCTGCCTGGCCAGTCGTGTATTTCCAGCACTTTTGGTTTTATTATAAATTCTACTTGTGTTTTCTGAGAATACTTCAAATTTGTAATAGTATCTAGGTAGCACCATGCTATCAAAATATGTACAATTTAACATTGTCTGCATCATTTCAGAGAGCCACTTATAATAAGCTTACCTCACATTTGAGCCCATCCAAACTTCTGTCAAGTATGTTTAAAGAATAAGCTGCACGCGCACTGACAATGCCAAAAATATTACCTTTGCAATTCTTTCCACATTAACTTATCAGTAGCAGGAGAGTTTACATAACAAGCTAAGCAACCATGTGCTGCACAATTAGCTGCTCTTGTTGCAAAGGTTATTTTATTGTAGGCAATAATTTGATTCCAAATTAATACTTACAGTTGTGGGAAAATCAACCAAGGGTGCTTGACAACAAATTGAATCTCTTGAGGTAGCGACAAGATCATGAGAGTTTTATGCAACATTTGGGAAGTCAATATTTGATGTAATTCTTAAAATGGACCAGTATCAATTAATTTAGAGATATGAACAATCTAGCAACTGACACACTGAAAAATGTTGCTGATTGATAGGCAAACCTATTCTCCACCCCAGCAATAGCCAGCATCTGAGTGTCAAACAGGGAGACTCAATTTGGCATTGAATCTTGATGAGCTACATCAGCTCTTCAAGCCACTGCCAAGAAGAGTAGTTGAAATAGTATGCACTGATTCCATCCTTCTCCTCGCTCTGTTCCCTCTTGCAATATCTCTGGTGTTTCTTGGCACATATTACATTAAACAAAGTTAAAAGGCAGATCCTTAACTTCAGTTTTGAAAACAATGCCTTTTGCTGCAGTCCACTCTTAATCAGTCCTGGGTCCAGCAGCAGCTATGGATAGAGAAAATCACAAACCCACGTTTATTTGTAAGCAAGAGTCTTCTCTAAGGAAAAACAACTCCTAAGCTTCCTCTTCAATTTCCATCCTCTCTATTGTAATGTTGCAAAAAATATTCTTCAAGCTCTGGAAAAAATCCAAGGATAAAAAATCACCCTTGGTCAGTGGTGCTAACTGCAGATTACAGTTGTTTATATGTTCACATGATCTCTTTGTCACTGGCAATGCCAGCAATTTTTTTCCATCCCTAATTGCACTGTAGGCCATTGCAAAGGGAAGTTAAGAGTCAACTGTGTTAGTGGGTCGAGAGTCACATATAGGCTAGAGTGGGTATGGATGACTGATTCCTTTCCTGAAGGACATTAGATGAGTTTATACAATAAAACTGTAGTTTCCCCTTCATCATTACTGCTATTAACGTTTTATACCAGATTTATTTAATTATGTGAATAATTCCCCAGCTGTCATTGTTGGATTCAAACCCATATCTCTGAAACAGTAGTCCAAGTCTCCGGATGCTAGTCCACTAATTCACCACTCTGCTAACATAGCAGCTGTATGTTGATTTCTGCTTGTAAAATACTGTTCCACTGAAGATAATGAAGGCAAATTTTTAAAGCCATCTACGGTGTGCTTTAGTTTAAACATTACACATTTAGCACAATCTATTAGAAATTTCAAGCTCAGTATGTAACTGGCTTGAGATAGAACAGAACTGCTGTTGTTATACTCTACCATTCTATTATGCAAACTATTGCTTTCCTTTCTTGTGTGCAAAGTGATACAACAAACATCCTCTGGATAGTACTGAGTCTATAAGGTGTTCAGTCAGAGCAATCCTGAAAGCTTGTTTCAAGTATTTTGAAGAATATCAATGACTGAGAGTCATCATTAGAATAACAAATAGATGAGGGAGAAGAATTGTTTTATACTGATAGTAATTTGTAGTTGGAATGCCTGTTCACTAGTATGTATTGAGGCAATCAATATAACAGCATTCAAAAGGGTGTAAGATAAGTTAACAAGGTAAGTGCTTGAATGAGAAAAATATAAAACGACAGTCGGAGACAAAATTCTTCCTTGCTGTGGAATAATTTTTTTCTGGTTCTACTTTGACTGAATTGGAGTGGTCCTCAAATGCTTCAGAACCATCCTTTGTTCCATTTTACTGAAGAAATGCTTTAAATGGAGGCCACATTTTCATCTTTACCTCTCACCACAATAGGAAGAGAGAGACCAGGATGAGTTAAAAATCTCTGCCATTTGCATGGGCCTCCCAAAGATAAGCTGCAGAACAGGACTGGCAAAGGCATGGAAGCAGATAAGCCTCATGTTGGCAGACTCGTTCATTTCTTTTGCCAGTTTCCATAGATGATGTCACCAGTGCATACTGTTTAATCAAATATCGTCCAACAAAATCAACAAGATTAAAAAGACATTAAAAAATGGATGCTTGAGATAATCTTAGTTATATTAACATGTTTTTGTTAAAAGATCCACTAATGCTAGAACTCTCTTTTCAAAGGAATACTTTTTGTTAAACTATTTTCATCAATTCCTCTTCCTTTGTATTTCCTGGGTTAAGAATCTCCTCTCGGTTCAAAGCTACATGACCAGCATTTGGACTCTGAAAATTCATCTCTGAAACACTACCCCCTGCCCCAATAATAATATAGCTGATATTAGAAATTGACCACGTAAAGGAATACAGAGATAAGCCTCAATCCTACAATTTCATGATGCAGAATCAGGTTTATTATCACTGACATATGTTGTGAAATGTGTTGTTTTACAGTAGCAGTAAAGTGCAAAATATAAAAATTACTATAAGTTACAAAAATAAATAAACAGAGCAAAAGAGGAATAACGAGGTAGTGTTCATGGACTGTTCAGAAATCTGATGGCGGAGGGGAAGAAGCTGTTCCTGAAACATTGAGTGTGGGTCTTCAGGCTCCTATACCTCCTCACCGATGGTAGTAATGTGAAGAGGGCATGTCCCGGGTGGTGAGGGTCCTTAATGGTGGATTCTGCCTTCTTCAGGCACCACCTTTTGAAGATATCCTCGATGGCGGGGAGGGTTGTGCCTGTGATGGAGCTGGCTGAGTCTACAAACCTCTGCAGCCTCTTTCGATCCTGCACATTGGAGCCTCCATACCAGGTGGTGATGCAACCAGTCAGCATGATCTCCACCATACATCTATAGAAATTTGCCAGAGTCTTTGGTGACATACCAAATCTCCTCAAACTCCTAATGAAGTAGAGCCACTGATGTGTCTTCGTCATGGTTGCATCAGTGTGTTGAGCCCAAGAGAGATCCTCTGAGATGGTGATGCCCAGGAACTTGAAGTTGCTCACCCTTTCCACCGCTAACCCCTACACAATTGAGCTGCATTATTGCTAAAATTTTCATGTGACTCACACTTTAAAATGAATAAGGCACTGTGCTGATGAGAGCCATTTTCCTTTCGGGCAAAGAGAGTTATATAAATGGCCAGTCTAAACAATTATTCTGTTTTATGGAGGTTGCAGTGAAGCTAAGCACAATAGTTTTAATAAAGTAAGAAAGTTCTCAGTAATAGTTTCATAAAAATGCCTAAAGATCTTGATACATGTCGGAGTTAGATACTGACTTCCATTCTTAAAGGAGAGGGAAAGATTATATTAGTCAGATTAAAACAGAGTGATCCCATTAGAACTGATTATATGGTCGATGAATATAAAATCATTCATATATAACAAAACCTTTGTTTCATGAAGAATTACTTGTTCATGCACAACAAGATCCTAGGTAGGTTGACTAAAGAAAAACAAAGATGCAAAAAAAGATCCAAAGTAAGTGGAAAGGAAAAAGCAATACCATCAAAATGCGTCTAAAGTCATTGTCCCTTCCCTTCCTCTCCTTTCCCCACACTGCTCTTGTATCCACAGTGCCTTTTATCCATCACCAGCCATATCAACTCACGGGAGAGATAAAAAAAAACTTTTAAAATCCCAAGGCTGAATTCCAGGAGATTTAATTTTTGTAAATACCTATCTGATCCATGAAGGTAAACACACGAGTTCCAAGAGACCAGCACTCAATGTAAGGGGTGACATTAGACTTGGCCAGGAGCTGAGGCAATTCCTATCTCCTCTTTGAGGAGACATTATGCTCCCATTGTTGATGGCTATCTAATTAATTAACTTCGTGCTGCTTCACACAGTAATAAAAGCTTTTGGTCACCTAACGGTTTACATTGTAAGGTCGAAGTCTGTCAGAACAACTAAAACAGTTACAGCAGAAAATAGAGTTTATCAAAAGCAGACTGGTTAAATGGCAGGAATGAAGTCAGAAGGAACCAATTAATTTGATTGGAAGGTCAGAACAGAGAATATCCAAACCACCAGGTACAGGTTGCTGTATCCCATTGCTGGTTACACAAAGCGATGAGGGAATAAAGAGTCTGATGAGATCATTACTCTGAGAGCAACAATTAAAGTCTAACTCCCCAAGAGTGATAGCTAATGGATGAATCAATTTGCTTTATTTCCAAATTATTTTATTTTTCTGTTTCATGCATGAAGGATATAACAATCTCTAATATAACATTCATTCCATAGGTACCTTGGCCTGCCTTCTGTGCTGGATCATTCAATGTCTTAAGTGCAAGATCTTGCATGTTGGAATGAAAAATTGAGGCATACATACTTCACTAATGATGTGGAAGAGTGAGAAATTTGGATGAGATCCAATAATGATAGCAGCTTCTATGCTGATCATGTTTGATCAGTGTTTGCACAGAACAACATAGAAGCAGAATGCTGAACTGTATTGCTAAGTCAATTCAGGTTAAACTTAAGGGCATAATGCTAAAGCTGTGTGGTTCTCTGGTTGGGTTACACATTTAGTTGTGCCATAAAAACTGAAGTTGATTCAAATATCCAACAGATCAGGTAGCCGCTGTGGGGAGAGAAAAAAAGAACTAACTTCAGGCTAATGATCCTTCATTAGAGCTGGGGAAGTGAGAAAATAAGATAGTTTTAAGTTGCAGAGAGAGACAGCAAGGAGGCAATTAAGAGCAACTCACATTACTGGACCTGGATTCACATATAGGTCAGACTGGATGCTATTGGCTGATTTTCTCTTCTGAATGACGTTAGTGAACCAAATAGATTTTTACAACCATCTGGTAGTTTTGTGGTTATGGTTACTGAGACAAGCTTTTTTAAAAAAAAATCTACACTTGCTTAGTTCCTTGCATTGAATACTCCAGTTATTGTGGTAACCTTTAAGTTTATGCCACTGAATCAGTGGCCTAAAACCCAGTCTGTTTGTCCAGGAGTTTAACCACCATACCACCAAATACTTAGCTTGTTAACATTTGATGAAATATTAAATGTTCTTGACCAGCTTTGAACAAGAAACGGAAAATTCCCAACAAGCAGATTTCCAGTACTCATTTATAGATAAATGAACTGAAAAAATTTCATGGAAAAGCCAGCTCAGCTCACAAACTGGTGCTAGCCTTCTTGACCCTTATAAAAGGCAAATACTGAGAATCTGAAATTTAAAAAATTGAAACTTTTGAAATAAAGGGCATCTGAACATAACATTTGAAAAAGGAAGATTAAACCCTCATGTCTCCTCTCTGCCTTTAAATAAGATTACTGATATTTTACTTCAGGCCCATTTACCAATACTCATCCTATATCCCTTGATTTTGCAATAACCTAAAATGTAGTAATTGCTGTCTCAAACCTACTCAGCAATTGTTTCTCTATAGCTTGCTTGGGTAGATAACTCAAAAGATTCACTATCCTCAAGGTGAAAATTTTTCTTTTCCTCTTGATCCTGACCAACTGACCCTTTATTTTGGATTGACTCCTAGTTCTAGAAGCAGGCATGGTAGCGTAGCAGTTAGCATAACGCTTTACAGTGCCAGCGACCTGGGTTCAATTCTGGCTACTGTCTGTAAGGAGTTTGTACATTCTCCCTGTGTGTCTGCGTGGGTTTCCTCTGGGTGCTCTGGTTTCCTCCCACATTCAATAGACATACAAGTTAGGAAGTTGTGGGCATGCTATGTTGGCACTGGAAGCGTGGCGACACTTGCGGACTGCCCCCAGAAAACTCTATGCAAAAGATGCATCTCACTGTATGTTTCAATGGACATGTGACTAATAAAGATATCTTATCTTACTAGCCCTACATCTACCCTGTCAAGCCCCATTAAAATTTTATATGAAATCACTTCTCCTCGTTTAACGTCTAGAGAGTTTAGGTCCAGTCTGTTCCATCTCTCTTCATGGGAAAAATCCTCTGGTGAATCCTTGTTGCCTTCCATTACAAGTATATCATTCCTTAGGCAGAAAGACCAGACCTGTGCATAATATTCCAGATGGGACCTCTCAAAGGCCTTACATTATTATAGTATTTACTCTTCTATTCAAATTCTCTTGTAGTAAAGGCCAATATATCAGTGTTATGTACTGATACTCAGCTCTCTCTGAACACTAACACTTTTCAATTTTATACCATTTAAAAAATGGTCTGCTTTTTGATCTTTTGTACCAGATTGGTCAACCTCACATTACATTCCATCTGACTTGTCCTTGCCCATTCACTTAGCCTGTCTATATACACATTAAGCCCTCTATCTTCTCCTCAAAGCAAATCCACACGAACACCCAACTTTATATTATATGTGCTCTCCTCATTAGATCATTGCTGTAGGGTTTCAGTAAGTAGGGCCACAACACTTATTCCTGTGGTAATTAACTAGTCACAGCTTTGCAAAATTATCTATCTATTTCTACTTTCTGTTTTCTGTTTGTGAACAACCCAGCAACTTTAGGGCCTTCAAAGTGTTCATCACTGGTTCACCTTTATCTTTTCAGTCAGTTACAACCTCAAACAGCAGATTTATGAAGAACAATTTCCCTTTCATAAATCCACATTGACTTTGCTTATTATTATTTTCTTAATAAATTTTAGCATTTCCCAACTATTCATATGAGGCTAACCAGTCTGTACTTGCTAGTTTTTCTTCTCTCCCTCCTTTTTTAAATAGTGGGGTTATGTTTGCTACCCCATAGAGCCCCTTTAACAGAGTCATAGAGAGATACAGCGTGCAAACAGGCCCCATTGGCCCACTAACTCCACACTGACCATTAATCACCTAACTACACCAATCCTACATTAATCCCATTTTTTTTCATTTTTGCCATATTGTCAACTCCCTCTCCCCCAGATTCTACCACTCACCTACACATTTGGGGCAATTCACAGTGGCCAATTCACCTACAAACCTGCACATCATTGGGATGTAGGAGGAAACTGCAACAGCCAGGGCAAACTCACATGGTCACAGGGGGAATGTGCAAATTCCACACAAACAGCACCAGAGTGGGTCAGGAATGAACCCTGATCTCTGGCACAGTGAGGCAATGGCTGTACTTGCTTTCAGATTGTTAGCTACCCCTTTCTCATTGCACAATACTGGATCTAATGCAGCCTGTTCCCTTACTGGTTTCTCACCATACTGATCAAGAAGATAATTTCTTGTATGTACCATGAATTTGTCCTCCATACTATTACTGCTAATTTGGTTTCTTCAGTCAATATGTAGATCAATTCCTCATGACCACTGTAATAGCCATATAACTTGTGCCTCTAATTTCCTGATTTATACTGTACACTATGTTACCACCTCTGTTAGGCACTCCCACTGATGTTTTCTGTTTCTTGTTGTCCCTAAACTCCAACCAAACCAATTCTACCTCTTGATATTCTGAGCTATGATCCTTTCTCTTTACTGAATGTATTGCATTGTTTTTGAGCAGGGCTGCCCGTTTTCCTTTTCTGTTTTATCTATCTCTTTTGAAAGTTAAATATCCTGGAAGATTTAATTCCCAACTTTTCAGTCACATATCTGTAATGGCTTTTACATTGAATCCGTTGACTTCAATTTGTGTCATTAGTTCATCTATCTTGTTATGAATTCTGCATACATTCAGATAAAGAGCTTTTGTCTTCTACCCAGTTTTTCTTTGTTCTGACTCTAACTGGAATCACATTCTTCTTTTTGTGTGCACTGTACCTTCCTGACAGACTTGGTTACCATTATCCATATTGCTATGCCATACTATCACCTTGTTTTCTCCCTTCAGGTCCCTTCCCTCACTTCACCACACTCCATCCCACCTGTCCCCCATTCTTCCCAATAACAATTTAGTTTAATGCCTTTATTTACAGCCTTGGTTTTTGGTTCACATGAACACATTGGTCCACTCCATTTCAAGCAACATTCATCCCAAAGAAACAGCTCTGTCTTCCCCAGTATTGTTGCCACTGAATAGAGAACAGATTGGGATATTTTAGACGAATAATGTCATCATTTCTGATGAATAGCATAAATCCAAAATAATTTTTTTCCTCATATGCTGTCTGACCTACTTCATACTTTCAGGATTTTCTGTTTTATTGGCCAGAACTAAATAAGGAAATTCGACAGTTGTTTTATTCAATGGCTTCAGTTTAAAAAAAAGTGAAGAAAAGTTATTCTATTGTAAGTTTGTCACCAAGAAAGTGAACAAAGAAATCTTAAGTGCTGCAGTTAGCAACCAATACAATTGATGCAAGTGAGTTTACTTCGATTCGATATTGTACTTTGCCATAATCTCAACCATCTCCCACTTCCAATTAAAACAGCTCAGATGGTACATTCAGAATTGCCAAGAATAGATTCCTGGCCAAATTACATAAGAAGAGAGGAGGAGTGCTTGAATGTGAATTAATCCACAGCATTTATGATTATCTGTTAGAGCCCAACTGAAAGGGATAATTAAGGAAGGTCTGGGAAGAGATTGTCTTGCTAAAATATGGAAAAAAATTAACTATAAAATAAGCAGGGCAGAAATTAGCAAAAGAATGTTCTTTTGTGGATTTAGAATGACAAATTGGGCTACTGTACTGCCTTTTCACTTTGGGCAATGACCTAGATAAGCTGTTCACTCCAATGTTCCAAATGACTTATCAAGCATCAAAAAATACTTGAATCCAAATTGTTGTACTTACCAGGTAGCTATAAGAGATGCTGGGTGAACATAATGGGCTGTCAAAGTCTTGTGATGTATGAGAAAAACCATTTGATTTGATAGCTATGAACTGGTGCATTGCTGCTAGATGTCAAAGTCTTGAATCAGAGAGGCAGGGATATTCTTACTAGTGGATACGGAGCAGTAATTGCCCAGTGGAAAAGCAGAAAAACAGAAAAGACAAAATATAATGAGACATACCTGAGATTTAGGGGAAAACATAAGATTACTCTCAATTGTGACAAATCTGATGGATATAGATTTGAACTATTCATTTGAACCAAGTGCACTGAGCATCAAATGCTGGTTTTCAGAGGAATTCAGACAAAGAATTGATGTAAGTATCAGTAATTATTAGGAAAAGGACTGAGTGCTACATAAGGATTTTGAATGAAAATCAGACAGTTTCTATAATATTCTAGTGTCTGTTTTTTATACGCCAACTGAAAAGGGAATAAAACAGATTCATATTCTGATACCTGCCAACCACAGGATGTTTTCTTACTGTGATTTCAATTCAAGTTAAAGACTGAACTTTTAAAAATGGCAAATTAGTTAGAGTTTCTTCAACACAGGTTAATCGCACGTGATAACTTTGGAGCTCTTTACCCACCAGCTGGAAGTTAGTCACTATATAAACTTACATAGGATTACTACTAACCCCCTTCCCCACAAACCTGATCATCGAATTCTCCCACTTTAAATAATCCCTTCCCCACAAACCCTTCCCCCACAATGCTTCTTCCCTTCTTCCTTTCCTAGCCTCTTTGTTTCTACATTTTTCTCCTTTCCCTCCTTACCTTTGACCCATCCCCTGGTGGATCTGCTCTCCCCTCCTCCCCCGCACCTGCCTATCACTATCTCTTACCTGCCTTTACCTGTCACCACCTTGTGCCCTCCCCGCCTCCCCTCTTTTGTCCACCTATCACTGCTCTGCTTTTCCCTCCTATATATTGGGCTTTCCCTTTTCCTATCTTCAGTCCTGAAGAAGGGTCCTGACCCGAAATGTTGACCGCCTGCTTTTCTCCATGGATGCTGCCTGGCCTGCTGAGTTCCTCCAGTATCATCGTGTTTGTCATCATAGAATTACACAAAATATGCCATTCATTCCAGATTGCCCATGCTGCGTTTATGCTCCATTCAACCACCTCCCATCTTTTTTCTTCTCAGTTTATCGGTGCAATTGTCTATTTCCTTCACCCCGAATCCTCCTTAAATGTATCTGCACTATTTATCTCAGCCACAAACCAGGACAAACCAGGGTAGGACTTACACAGTGAATGGTAGAGTTCTGAGGTGTGTGGTAGAACAGAGGAACCTGGGAGTACAGGTTCATAGTTCCTTGAAAGTGGTGTCACAGGTAGATAGGGTCATAAAGAGAGCTTTTGGCACATTGGCCTTCATAAATCAGGGCACTGCGTACAGGAGTTGGGATGTTATGTTGAAATTGTACAAGACACTTGTGAGGCCAAATTTAGAGTATAATGTGCAATTCTGGTCACCTACCTACAGGAAAGATATCAATAAGCTTAAAAGAGTGCAGAAAATTTACAAGGATGTTGCCGGAACTTGAGGATCTGAGTTATAGGGAAACGTTGAATAGGTTAAGTCTTTATTTGCAGGAGAATGAGGGGAGATCTTATAGAGGTTTACAAAATTATGAGGGGTATAGATGGGGTGAATGCATGCAGGCTTTTTCCCCTAAGGTTGGCTGAGACTAGAACTAGAGAATATACTGTAGGTTTAGGGTGAAAGGGAAACCTCTTCAGTCATAGGGTGACGCGAGTGTGGAACGAGCTGCCAGCAGAAGTAGTAGATGCAGGTTCAACTGTAACATTTAAAAGGGGTTTTGATAGGTACATGGATGGGAAGGGTTTAGAGGGATGTGGTCTGGGTGCAGGTAGATGGGACTAGGCAGAAGATCAGGTTGGCATGGACTAGATGGGCCAAAGGGCCCGTTTCTGTACTGTATTACTCTATGACTCTATAACTACCAACACTTATGAGCAAGATTTAAACCAAAGTCTATGCAATCTTTGTTACTTAATGGAGTATGAAAATCATTTATTGTTTGATGCATTTAAGAACTGAAGGGCCTAGAGACCAATGCTCAACAGTAGTCAAAATTGCATCAGTAATCATATAAACACATCTTAAAATAGATCAGCCACCCAAGAATAATATCAATTTAGATAATGCATGAAAACAACAAAATTAATATGTACTTTGAATCCATTAAGAAGGTCAGGCTGAGTTCATGCTATTTAATGGATAAAGTAAAGCCTTGAAGAAGATCAAACAAACTTAGTGGAAAAAGACAGTAATAGTATTCTGGCCTGAAGAACTGCTGGGTTCACAATCATGTTTGTGGTTTAAAAGAAACTTTTCCCTAGTCTTGAGAGAAGTTTAATGATAGTAATTGCAAGTGAGTTCCGCCTAAATATGAACTTCTGATGAAAAGAATTACCACCTCAAAATTTGATCAGTTGGCAATATGCAACAGAAAACTTTTCCCGGACTGAACTCATTAATTTCGGTTTGTTTTACATTTTTCTGGAAACTTGACCTCCCGGCATGAACTGTACTTGCCTGCCTGATAGGATCACTACACCGGGCAACCATTCCCTATGCAAGAATTCTTTTTGAAGATTGAAGGTGAAATTAGATAAAGCTGTTCTGGGAGTGACCATTGATCAGGCCCTGATCTCCTACCAGCTGAATCCTACAGTCTCCCATTTGGAATAACCTCCAATGACACTATCCTCTCCCCTGGCCATTACTAAACAGTAATCATCACCATCCAGACTCTAAACACGGATCTGAACTCCCACCATCATCCTTCTCTTTCTCAAATCCTATTGCAGGACCTGACTTCCATTCCACATGGTGCATTTTCCTTTGCAGATCTGGAAAATGCAGTAAAGCATGTAGTAATGGGTACTATCGAAGCTTGCAACACAAAACCCAATTGATGGTGCGTTGCAACATCAGGTATAGTCTGGTATCCCTACCTAAAGAATAGAGAATTCCTAAGGTATGGCAACTGCTCTGCCCAGGACCGCAAGAAACTGCAGCGAGTTGTGAACACAGCCCAGCACTTCACGGAAACCAGCCTCCCCTCCATGGAATCTGTCAATACCTCTCACTGCCTTGGTGAAGCAGCCAGCATAATCAAAGACCCCACCTACCTAGGTCATTCGCTCTTCCCTCCCACCCACCCCCCCCCCCCAAATCAGGCAGAAGATACAGGAGCCTGAGGGCACATACCACCAGGCTCAAAGACAGCTTCTATCCCACTGTGATGAAACTATTGAACAGTTCCCTTATACGATGAGATGGACTCTTGACCTCACAATCTATCTTGTTATGACCTTGTACCTTATTGTCTACCTGCAATGCACTTCCCTGTATCTGTGACAATTTACTCTGTATTCTGTTATTGTTTTTACCCTGTACTACCTCAATGCACTGTGTAATGAATTGATCTGTACAAATGGTATGCAAGACAAGTTTTTCACTGTACCTCGGTACAAGTGACAATAATAAACCAATACTGCAATAGAGGGAGTGCAGTGGAGGTTCACCAGACTGATTTACCTATAAGGAGAACATAAGCAGAGTGGGCTAATACTCTCCAGAATTTCAATGGATGAGGTGATCTCACTGAAAAGTACAGAAAAGTGATGCAGAGATTAAAGATCAGCTACAATATTATTGAATGGGAAAGCAGGCATGAGGGGCTGAATAGCCTGTTCCTACTCTATTCCTTATGTTCCTATGAAAAAGAAACTGACCAATGAATGGCTGTCAAATGCAACCAATGGATAGACTGTATTTGTTGAGGTTGATTATCACAATGAGGCGTGAAATTTGCATAAATTTAGGGTAAGTGCTAATTATGGAAGGATAGATGGAATGAATATTCCTTATCTGTATTTACTGTGGAGAAGGACATGGAAGCTAATGAGTTCAGGGAGGAGAAAAGTGTTATCCTGAAACATGTCGACATTAAGAAATAGGAAGTGTTAGTGGTCGTGAAGTGCATAAAGGTGGGAAAATTCCCAGGGCTGACCCACTGTATCCTAAGACATTGTGGAAACAAGGAAAGAAATTGCTGGGGCCCTGGCAGAGATTTTTGTATCCTCCTTAGCCACGGATGTGGTACCAGAGGGGGCGGCATGGTAGTGTAGCGGTTAGCGCAACTCTATTACAGCGCTAGCGATCAGGGTTTAATTCCCGTCGCTGTCTGTAAGGAGTTTGTACGTTCTCTCATGTCTGCATGAGTTTCCTCCGGGTGCTCCAGTTTCCTCCCACATTGCAAAGACGTACGGGTAGGTTAATATGGGTTTAAAATGGGCGGCGCGGGCTCGTTGGGACGGAAGGGCCTGTTACCACGCTGGAAATAAAAAAAATTTTAAAAAAAGACTGGATGGTGGCAAGTGCTACTTTCATTTAAGGAAGGCTGCAAGGACAAGCCAGGGACCTACAGGCTGGTGAGCCTAACATCAGTGGTAGGAAAGTTACTAGAGGGTATTCTGAGAGACAGGATATAATTGAATTTAGAAAGGCAAGGACTGATTAGGAATAATCAGCTTTGTGTGTGGGAAATCACGTCTCATGAATTTGATTGAGCTTTTTGAAGAGGTGACCAAGAGGATTGATGTTGTCTACATAGACATTAGCAAAGCCTTTGACAAGGTCCATCATGGCAGGCTGGTCCGGAAGGTTAGATCACATGAGATCCAGGATGAACTAGCCAACTGGATTCTAGAATTGGATAGTAAGAAACTACCACCTTTGCTTCAGATTCTGGTATCTGCAGTCTCTTGTCTCTCCAATGTGTGAGCTGCAAAGTTCTCCCTTGATAACTACACAACTCTCTGCCTGTAAAGGACTCTGAGTTGTTCTATTTTCCAAGAGGAATAGGGTATAAATACAAATAGCTGTTGTTGGCAACAGAGCAGCTCAGTGTTTATCAGGATTAAGAGTTTTTAATAATTCATTGCTAATGTTAAGTAAAGTTTTTTTTGTCAGCAAGCAATGCCCTCAGTGAAATCTGTGTAGCCCCAGGCTTGCTGCTCCAGTATTGATTACCCTACCTTCATTTGCATTATTTACATATGTGAAATTTCCATTAAAGAGGCAGCTTCACAAAGTAAAAGCAACTTATCTCTCCGAAAACAGTATCAATCAGATATTATTTGATTCCTTAGTTTCATAAAAATACTTCCTTGCTGTCCGTATTCACTAACTTCATTTAAGAGCTCAAGTCCTTACTTCAGCTGGAGACTTTCAGTCATTGTTGATTTGAAAAGCTAATTATTGCAGTTAGAATTTTTGTGAAGACCTTAACTTTGTAAAATGGGTGACAATGTCAATCTCAACATCTTCATCAAAGTCAATGTAGATATAAATTTCAATGAATAAAACAAATTGCCAGTTTTGGTCAGTTTTTACAAGGTTGTGTAACATTAACATCTAACCTCATTACTGTGCTTGTGTATCCGAAATCTAGTTTCCTTAATTCATGTGCATTGCCCGAATTGTTGCTCACCCAACTCCTAAAATAGCGGAAGTTTTTCTTTTCACACATAAACAACTCCAATAGGAGTTCAGTCTTGGACTGATAAATTGCTGGTGCTTCTGAGGCTCACATACATCAAATTAGTTATCCCACTTTGTTTAATGATTATTTGAACTTCATTCCAGTGTGTATTGGCTTAATGTGTACATATTATGCTATTAATATTGCATGCACTGACTCAGCAATGAAGTCATAGAGTTAAGTGCCAGTCTTGTTACACCTTTTGTGACATTTGAGTCTGCAAAAGTTTACCTAGCGATGAAGCACAATAACAACCAGTTCAGTTCCTTTAGCAGGCTGTGCAATAAAACATATCTGTGTTTTCCCCATGGTTCAATCAATTTTGAAGATGAGTAGCTGAGCCAATCTGATACAAAAATCTCAGATTTAACCTTTAATCTGCTTTGAATTGGATGTAGGTAATTTAGACTGCTTAAATTGAGTTAGGGAAGGTAACGTCAGCCATCTAGTACTGCTTTTTGCTAGTGTATGCTTCTTTATATGAGAAGATATAAGAAAGAAACTATTGATCCAAAGCTTTGATAGTCATTGTCAGAATGTGTGCATTGTAAAGCATCAGAAACAGCAATGGGATGAATGTCCAATTGTTCTGTTTTGAATGTATTGAATAGAGATAAGTGTGGTGATGTTATTTGTATGAGAGGTCTTCTTCAAATGCATCTGTGGGATATTTTACCTCCCCTGAAACCATCTCATTGAAATTACAGTGCAGTAGTCCCTTAGTGCTGCACTGAAATATCAACCTTGATTAGATTTTTAATTCCTGCAATGCACTCTGAATCCAGAACCTTATTACAGCCTAACTTCTTGCATTAGGCATGATTGTATTCCTCTGGATACCCCGCTAACTTTCATGGCCATATGAACAGCAGGCATTTGGGGAAATAGTACAAGAGTAGCACATGTAGAATGACCTTTGGGACAGGAATGGAATACATAACAGTGAGGGGGGAAATTAATATTTGTTTTTCCACATTTAATGCATTACTGCCAATTTTTTTTTAAAAACTATGCAAACTTCTAAAAATGATTAAACCTAACCTATATCCAGAAATGACATGAATTTAGAAGAACTTGTGGATCAAAAAGCAGATGGAATAAATACAGTGAAACAAGTTCTAGGAGGTGTTGACAGACGTCTAACACCACAAGGTTCAGAATCAGAAACAGAATCAGGTTTATTATCACTGACATATGTCATGAAATCTGTTGTTTTACAGCAGCAGCACAGTGCAAGACATAAAAATTACTATGTTACAAAAACAAGTAAATAGTGTAAAAGAGGAATAACGAGGTAGTGTTCATGGGTTTGTGGATTGTTCAGGAATCTGATGGTGGAGGGGAAGAAGCTGTTCCTGAAACGTTAAGTGTGGGTCTTCAGGCTCCTGTATGGTAGGGTAGCGGTTAGCGTAACGTTATTAAGCACCAGTGACCCAGATTCAATTCCGACCGCTGTCTGTAAGGAATTTGTATGTTCTCCCCATGACTGCATGGGTTTCCTCCGGTTTCCTCCCGCATTCTAAAGACGTACGGGTTAGGAGTTGTGGGCATGCAATGTTGGCGCCGGAAGCGTGGCGACACTTGTGGGCTGCCCCCAGAGCATTCTACGCAAAGATGCATTTCACTGTGTTTCGATGTACATGTGACTAATAAAGAAATCGTATCTTATCTTATCAATGGTAGTAATGTGAAGATAAGATTTATTTATTAGTCACATGTACATTGAAACACACAGTAAAATGCGCCTTTTTGTGTTACTGAGGATGTGCTGGGGGCAGCCGCAAGTGTCTCCACTCTTCCGGCGCCAACATAGCATGCCCACAGCTCCTAACCTGTACATCTTTGGAATGTAGGAGGATACCAAAGCACCCAGAGGAAACCCACACAGACACACGGGGAGAACGTACAGGGTCCTTACAGACAGCGGCTGGAATTGAACCCAGATCGCTGGCTCTGTAATAGCGTCACGCTAACAGCTACACAGCCGTGCCGCCCCAGATGGTGAGGGTCCTTAAAGATAGATGTCACCTTTTTGAGGCACCACCTCTTGAAGATGTCCTCGATGGCGAAGAGGGTTGTGCCCGTGATGGAGCTGGCTGAGTGTACAACCCTCTGCAGCCTCTTGCGATCCTGTGCATTGGAGCCTCCACACCAGGCGGTGATGCAACCAGTCAGAATGCTCTCCACCGTACATCTGTAGAAATTTGCAAGAGTCTTTGGTGATGTACCAAATTTCCTCAAACTCCTAATGAAGTAGAGCCGCTGGCACGTTGCCTTCATGATTGCATTAATGTGTTGGGCCCAGGATAGATCTTTTGAGATGTTGACGCCGAGGAATTTGAAGCTGCTCACCTTTTCCACCGCTGACCCCTCAATGAAGACTGGTGTGTACTCTCTCGACTTCCCCTTCCTGAAGTCCAACAATCAATTCTTTGGTCTTGCTGACTTTGAGTGCGAGGTTGTTGTTGTGACATCACTCAGCTTGACAGTTAACATGTATGAATGTACAAAACTTTTTAACTCTTATCCTGCTCTTGTTGATTTTTTATTTGCTGTGTATTAAAACATGTTGCCATTGTTACCGCCAGGAATTGTTAGTTTCTTTTGTCTTGGTGTCAGCTTGTCTTGAACATGATAATATCAATTTAATCCTCTCTGATTTAATTGAATATGATCATACATTACATTGTGCTCTCTAAAGGTAATAACTCCATAACTTTGGTTAGGATGTCTTGGCCTCCAACTGTGAAGCCAGAGAACCTACAAGCCTGGGCTTTCTATTCACAGTGGTCTGGTTGTAAAATTTTACCTCTGAGATAAAGGAGCTGGTTTTATTTATGAAAAGCTTCTGCAACTTTGCTGTCTGCGGCACTCGATGTAAAAGCAGAGATCAGCAATGGCACAGAAATTAATTGTGTAGCAGGAAGGCAGCATGCAGGCATCACTCTCCCAAAGTCATTTGAAAGTATTTTCAAATATGGTCAGATCAGATTTTAGAAGATTTCTACCTATTAGTTGGCCCCTTGCATCAACAATACTGAGTAGACATCAGAAGTTTGCTCATAAATATTGGTCAGGGGAAGAAAATGATTCCATGGTACAACTTTAAAGAGCAGGATAGTTATCCTCAGTCCAATATCACTAAAGCAGATTATTAAAGAGAGAGATATCTTTATTAGTCATACGTTCATCGAAACACACAGTGAAATACATCTTTTGACATTCTATTTGTGGGAGCTTGCTATGTACAAATTGACTTCAATTTCCCCATGTAATAACAGTACCTACTCTAGGAAGGTGTTTCATTGGCTGTTAAATGACTTGAGGTTTCCCTAATTCATGCAGGAATTTTCCATTCTTCTTTCTTTTGTTTTCAAATCCAAACTGCCTTTGAAATCCATCACAATCATTGTGAAACATTACATCTCAGACAATCTTGGAACATACATGCTGTCCAATTATTATGTTTCAAACCCTCCACCAACCCATTCTTCCTGATGCATCTATCTACTTTGGCCCTTCATGATGTTAAAAACCACTATCAGATCTCCTTTTAGCCTCCTCTATTCAAGGAAGAACACCAGCTTCGTCAGTCTTTGTATGTAACTGAAGTCCTTTATTCCTGGAATCTTTTTGGTAAATCTCTTCTGCTTTGTCTCTAAAACCTTCACATCTTTTATCAAGTGGGCACCCAGAATTAGACAAAATGTTCCAAACCAGGTGATTTTTAAAAGTCCATCATTCTTTAAACTTCCTTGCTCCTGTACTCAGTACCTCCATTTATAAAGTCCAGGATCCTGTGTTCTTTTTTTAAACAGCTTTCTGTGTCTGCCCTTCCATTTTGAACAAACTATCACATATAACCACAGATAGCTTTTACCTCCTTTAGAAATATGCCCTCAGTTTATATTGCCTCTTCGCATTTTCCTCCCAAAATATATCAATTGGCATTTCTCAGCCTAAAATTACCTATGCCACATTTCCACTGACCTCTGTATCTATATGAAGAATATCACTATCCTTCTCACAGTTCTCTACTCCTACAAATTTTTTGCTGCCTGAGGCAACTCAGAGTAGGTTCACTTGGTTGATTCTGGGATGAAGGGTTGTCTTATGAAAAATGGTTGAACAGATTGGGCCTATATTTGGCAGATTTTTGAAGAATACATGATTTTATTGAAATATATAGGATCCTGAGGGGTCTTGACATGATGGATGCTGAGAGGATGATGTTCTCTTGGGAATCTAGAACTGGGAGCCAGAATATTAGAATAAGGGGTCAGCCATTTGAGATGGAGAAATCAAAAGGAATTTCTTTGATCAGTTAGTCCTGAATCTTTGGAGTATTCATCCTCAGAGGGCTGAGGAGATTGATAGATTTTTGGACTATAGGAGAGTCAGGTATTATAGGCAACAGGCAAGGAACTGTAGTTAAGGTGTGGATCAGATCTTACCAAACAGCAGAGCAGTCTCAAGGGACTTAAGGCCTACTTGAATTTCTTATGTGCTTATATTTTGCTGACTAAGCCCTGGGCTCTGGGGTTTCCACCACTTTTTCCTCTCCAGCTCCCTTATCCTCTTTGTGTAGATGTTCTTTAAAACCCATCTCTTCAGCCAAACCTGGGCCAATATTTACTTATTTGCTCTGATGCAATTTGTCAGCTAATAATACTCTGAAGTGTTTTGAGTCACTGAATTCTTTTCGTCATCTTCTTTGGTTGTCCCTTGGTGTCAATGAGATCAATATGGGAACTGCAGGCTTTGCCACTGGAGGGGGAGAAGGTGTTTGATAGGGAAGGTGGATACATAATACAGGACGTGCTGCACTCCTTTCACTTTCCCTGGGCATTCATATGCTCCTGATGAAGAGACTTGAGCTGTTTGGTGCCATTTCAGATTCTCTTTCCCCTGAGTAGTCAGGAACTATGGATTTCCACCACTCAGTGAAGACGTACATATTTTCAAGGACAATTTGAGCACATGCTTGAAGTATTTTTTCAGTCCTCCCAGTTATCTCATACTGTGATATAGCAGAACAGCTGTTTCAGAATGCCTGTGCTGTGTAGTGGGAGCAGGATGAAAGAGGACCTTTGTTGTCCGGATATACAAAATAAGGCATATTCTTGCACACTTCAGTGAACAAGTAAACAATGACTTGGAGCTCAGCCTCTGAACATGCATGTAGGCAGTGCCTAAAGTTGGAGTGACCTTAGCTCTGGAGTGGAGGTTGAACTGTTTCACGATTATTTGGTAGATTTGCTCCATTCCAGTGCAAAGTTTGTTAGAGGTGAAACGCAATATCTTAGTAAGAAAGATTGAGAAGGGGTTGGATCAATGACGTGGCCTTGCTTGATGCATTCTGCATGGAATTGGGATTGTGCTGGGTCTATTCATTGGAATTACAGTTTGTTCCAGATATAAAATGGAGGTAATTTCTGGTAGAACCAAATTGAGAAGAATTCTCTACATCCACCTTGGGTTGAGTCAAACATGTTTTAAAGTCAAGAAAGATCTGTGCATCGCCCTATTTTTTTGTTGTAGTTGTCACATGGTGAAGATCACGTCCATTGAGCTTGTTGTTGAAAGGAATCCAAACTGCAATTTGGGGTGCAGCTCTTTCCCCACTGGGAGTTAGTTTAGGAGAACTTGAGACCAGCATAAATCAAGCATAATCATATTGAATGGTGGGGCAGGCTTGAGGGTCCTGGTGACCTATTCCTGCTCCTATTTTCTTGTGTTCTTGTAACCCTTGCAATCTCCTTACTTGGCAGACAACAGGGAGAATCTGGTGTGATTACTGTAATTGGATCTGTCATGATTAAAGCATGTCCAAGTCTCTGTCATGTCATCGTTTTCCTAGATGTGGGAGATGAGGCTATGAAGTAGAGTCTGAAGTTTTCTAGGAACTTGTTACAACATTAAGGATCCCATATAATCAGAGCTATTGATCAGGTATTTACTATCCCTGCTCTTCACATAATCAGTTGTAAATGTTCTGGTGTCAAGACACCTGTAGTCCTCTACCTAGTTGAAGTAAATCTGTGGCAGAAAACTACTCAAGACCGAGTACTAATCAGTACGATTTTGGCAGTGGTTTGGAGTAACAACTTATATGGCTGGTTTGGAAAATGAAAACATGAGATTTGTTCACAGTAGGTGCTGTTCTAAAGTACCGCTGGGCGGAGCCAAAGTCATTTTACTACGTGTCTATCTCTTGCCAAGACTGATTTGGGAATACTTGATATCAAGTTTTGGTGCCAGAGAGAGGAAGGTTTCCATTTCTCAGCACTGAGATTCTTTAACTTTGTGAATACAAAACAAATAACCAAAAATGCCAAGGAAAATCAACAAAAAGGAAAGCACTACCAATCAGTGTAATTATTGCCTCTGTTTATTCTTAGACGGTGGGCATTTCAAGTAGGTGGAAGTGAGCATAAAATTAATTGCAAGAAAAAGTTCAATTTATTTTTATTTTAAAAATATCATGCTACTTAATCCAACATTTCACAGTTCTTTACAAATGAAATTTAACCTATTACTCATTAGTTCTAATTGAAAGCCTACAGTGTCTGTGTTTTTATTGCTATTGTGTTAAATAAAATATTTACTTTGTTTCAAGTTCCCATCCTACCTACCCAACCACCCTCCCCCTTCCTCATCCAACCACAAACAGCTAATACACAAACGTCAATGTAAACTAGCATGAAGAGTTTCTGCATCCTCTTAATCCTTTCCTTGGAGAAATAACTCTGCCAGAGAGCTTGCAAAGAGAATATTATATTAGAAGGTCACTGTGGAATTTTTTTCAGTGTTTGAGCCTCATTCTGCCCTGCACATGAACATTTCAGGCAAATATTCACAGCCGTTTCTTTGTTGTACTTAAGTATGTCACTGATGGATTTCACATAAGAGCCAGATTACTGGCAAATTGTGGCAGGGGACAGAGTATTATGTAAGATGGGCCGCTGAGGTTCTTGTTTCATGTTGCATAAGTCCACTGGTGGTTGTGGGGGTTTGTGTTGGAGTATGATTAGGCAAGTACTCAAGGACATTTGCCATACATTCTTCACTAACCACTTGTTGCCGGATGAGATTCCATACATGGGCATTTCCTTTGGACTCTAATATGACAGAGAGAAGGAGCAGAGGCCACAGAAATAAAGGCGACTTGCTGGAAGAGGAGGTGGAGAAAGAGATGAAAAATGAGGGAGAAAGAAGAGGATTGGGATAGCAACCAGATCGCTTTCTCTGCCTGGGCTTTACGTGAAGAACTACATCAAGTGAAATACCAATAAACATAACTCCAATTCTCCAATCACCAACTGTCACACACCCTTACCTTCCCTCTGACATTGACCACTGTTGTCTAGATCACACTACAAAAAAAAATCCAAACCACATTTATAAATTAAATCATGCTCTATTGCATACAAGCCTAATTAATCACCATTGCATATTCCCTTCGTGTTTGTTTTCCATGGTCCTAGTGCTCTTGCACACTGTTGTATGACACCATGACTGGTGAAAGATGGATGAATTTTAACAGAAGAGACTGAATACAGACTTGAGGAACAGCCCCCAGCTACTCTGGACCTGGAAGACCCAGCTTTAGACTGCACTTGGGAATTTAACAGCAGAACATTACTTTGACCAGAAGCAGACATTGATATTTTTGCACTCGTATTTGCCAATCTTCTTGAAAACGTAGCTAGTACTGTGCTTAAATTGTTAGGCTGTCTTATTTCACAGTAGGGTGAATATATAGATTAATAATTACAATCAGATTCACTTACTTCAATTGATCCTACTGGTCTCTAAGTACATTATGAAAATAGTGCATTTGCTGCACTCTTACTTGATGCAGTCATTCTAAAGGCTGATCTGACTTAATTTGCAGGCTTTCTCCTTTATTCCTTACTGTTCACTATTTCATAATAAAACAGTTGTTCTCTGACAGGTGATACAGTCAGAGAACAAAAAGAATCACAGGGAATCACTTTTTATTCAAGCAAATGGTTGCTAAGTAATGCACTTTTTTTGTGTAGAAACAGCAAAAACAGTTTAGCATCACCTGTGAGGACCCCATTACTGAAGGACAATGTAATTTATCACTGAGCTTTCTGGTGGTATAGCTGTCAAAAGCATAAAGAGGTCAATATTTTTTCTTCCAAACCCTTTAGCAGTTTTTGTGTTTTGTATCTAATTTTATCAAATGAAAGATAAGTTAAGTTCTCACAAGCAGATAACTTCACATCATGTGGTTAGGGATTAGCTGTCACGATTTGGCCTCCCCTCTTACATATTGCAGCAATGTGTATAAGTTATGTAGTAATGTATTATATATAAGTGAACGAGTACAGTTGATAGGTGTTCTTCTCCAAGGCAGCAGGGATCATGGTGCTTTGGGGAGCTTATCTTGTGCCACTATTTCTATTCTTTGGTAGATACTATTTTGGTTACTTCCATAAGGGCTGTGTTTGCAGTCACGTGCACTCAGCAGGTTTGAAGAAAATAGATAAGTTCTCTTAAAAGGTGACCACCTTTTTGCATTGTTAAGACACGACAGCCAATGTTAAATGCTATTTAGATCTTATTCAACTAGTACACCAGAATATTCAAGGGAACAGCAGATTATCAACAATCTACAACTGGGTGGTCTTAAAAGAAGAGGAGTTGGATTAAATGATCTCTTCTCAATGTAAATCATGCTTGCTTTCAATATAACATTTTGCACTATCATCTGTGACGAACCTTTGCTGTCTGCCTGAGAACAATCATGTTTTCATTTTCCCAAAGTGATTTTCATGACATTTATGGAGGGAACTGAAATTACCCATCTGGCTGTCTAGTTTAGGAACAAGTACTGACTTTTTATACTGCAGTGAGTGAATCATCTGGCTGATGTCATTTCCGTGATTGTCCGCAGAGGTTTGTTTACTTTAACTGTGATGGAATCCAAATGACCCTGAACTCTGCAATCAGATTCTAGAAACAAGGTTGGAGGAAACAAAAAAAGACACAGCAAAACACAAAATTCCCATGAAAGTGATTCTCTTATATATTAATGGTAAAAACTCCTGCTAATGCCAATTACATGGTCTGATACTTCCAGGACCTTCACCTTTACTAAAACTTACTGAAAACCTCCATATCTATCGTTCTGTTTTATAGTACTGAATGCAATCACAGGCAGATGTTCAACCCTACCACATTTTTTTCCTAAAAACATAATTGCGTAAATCATTTGTAGATTAAGCTACATTTGAATAAACTGCAGAGCAATAAATATTCTCAACAGCCTATAATTAGTACCATGAGGTACTGATGCCATCAGGTATCCCAACATCCTGCATCAGAAACTTGGAAGGTGCAGAGAAATACAATGAAAAATAAGGCAGAATCATAAAAGGTGGTAAGGGAATCTAAGTACAACATGTTTTTCCTTCAAGCTTCAAATGAAACAAAAACATAAGTTTCAACTCTGGTTTATTTTTAAATTATGTTTTATAACTTTGCCCAATTTTGCTGGTGCACAGCAGATTTTATGTCCTGTGATATACAGACATATCTGAGTTGAAACTCAGGGGAAAAATATGCTCTTGAATACAGGAGCAATTCTGGACCTCATGGCTTTAGAATCACCTGTCAGCCCAAATCAGAAACTATACCCCAGTTTTTAGAGAGATTTTGGCACTTAATTTTTACTTCAACTTTAATAGCTAATTGTCTTCCTCTCCCAACTTTTGTTGGCAACCACATTACAACTAGTTTTATTTGACATGACATTTATGTTTAAATGCTATAGAAGTTCAATAATATCATCTCTATTGTACTGACATTGGCACATTATTGATGTGTTACAGACTGTTCTTCAATCAGTGGGTATGATTCAAGCCAACATGGATTTGATGTTAGTCTTCTTTATCTAATAGCAGTAAGCATATTAATTGAAATGAGAAATACAATGTCTCCAAGGTGTGGATGTGGATCCCATTGTCTTCTTGCCACAGTTGAGTTTTAGATCAGTGTGGAACCACGCGTCTGAGTCACATTGGCAAGAAATGAATACGAAGTTGGAATGTCACTTGCAACTGGCACAAGGATGGCTGATCATATGGAAAATGCCAAGTCTTTACTGGTGACGAACGAAATGCCTTTGTAAGATTAACAATCAGCTACAGTGTTGGGAGCTTGCAGATGGAACTGATTATGTGAATCCAGTCAAAGCTCGATTTCTCTCTAGGTTATCTTTGACTATTTACAATGCATATAAAGCATCTAATTTTGTGCAAAAGGAAGAGGGACATGTGCACTAGTTCATGTACAAAATCACCTCTCAGCTGTAGGTAAGAACAGTGGTCTCAATCTGCTCAGTCTAAGCAAATATGTTAAAATGTGTTTGGTCATTAAAGCATGGAACAGGCGACCAGTGCTGTATAGAGCATAATTCAATGTTAGTTTAATAGGGAACCTGTCTATTCTATCCATCAGTGCATAGTATTATCAAATGATCATTGAAAAGGAAGTATTGAGGAGCAAAGTGACCCTGTTGTAGTAGCCCAAAGATCCCTGAAGATGGTGGCACCAGTAGGGTGACAAAGAAGGCATATGGGCTGCTTGCCCTGATTAGCCGTGACATTGAATATGAGAGCAGGGAGGTCTTTGTACAACTTTATAGAACATTGATTAGGCCATAGCTAGCATGTTGTGCGCTGTTCTGTTCACCACACAAAAGGAAGGGCATGATTGTATTAGAGAGAGTGCAAAGGAGAGTCACCAGGATGTTACATGGATGGAATGTTTTGGTTAGGAGGAGAAACTGGATAGGCTGGGTTTGTTTTCCTTTGAGCAGAAGAGGCTAATTTGGTGTGAGAATGGGGGTGGGGGGGTGGCGTGAGGAGGAACCTGATAGAAGTATACCACCCTATGTGAGGCATAGATTGGGCAGAAAGAAACTTGTCCCCATGGCAGAGGTGAAAGGAAAGAGGGTTAGAGGGGATATGAGGAAAGTTTTCTTCATCCAGAGGGTGAATGCAATCTGAAACACAATGCTTGAGAAAGTGATGGAGGCAGGTACTCACACGACATTTTAAAAGCATCTGTATGAGCTCTTGAATCACCAAAGCATAGAATCGGAATCAGTTTCAGGTTTATTATCACTGACATATGTCGTGAAATGTGTTATGTTGCAGCAGTAGTACAGTGCAAGATGTGAAAATTACAATAAGTTACAATAATAAATAAATAATGCGAAAGAGGAATAACAAGGTAGTGTTCATGGGTTCATGGACCGTTCAAATATCTGAAGGTGGAGGGGAAGAAGCTGTTCCTGAAACATTAAGTGTGGGTCTTCAGGCTCCTGTACCTCCTCCCTGATGGTAGTAACGTGAAGAGGGCACGTCCTGGATGGTGAGGGTCCTTAATGATGGATGCTGCCTTCTTGAGGCACCCCCTCCTGAAGATGTCCTCGATGGCGGGAGGGTTGTGCCCGTGTTGGAGCTGGCTGAGTCTACAAATCTCTGCAGCCTCTTTCGATCCTACACATTGGAGCCTTCCTACCAGGAGATGATGCAACCAGTTAGAATGCCCTCCAACATACATCTGCAACAGTCTTTGGTGACATAGCAAATCTCCTCAAACTCCTAATGAAGTAGAACCGCTAGCGTGCCTTCCTTGTGATTGCATCAATGTGTTGGGCCCAAGGTAGATCCTCTGGGATGTTGGCACCCAGGAACTTGAAGCTGCTCACCCTTTCCACCGCTGACCCCTCAATGAAGTCTGGTATGTGTTCTCCTGACTTCCCCTTCCTGAAGTCCACAATCAGCTCCTTGGTCTTGCTGACGTTGAGTGCAAGGTTGTTGTTGTGACACCACACTATCAGCCAATCTATCTACTCCTTTTCAATCCTTTTTATTAATTTTCAAACTAGTACAAATTAATATATATAACATTAGTAATTATACCTATGGTGCAAAGAGATCAGGATAACGATCATAACACTTAATATATATATAATCACAAGGAGTAACAAAAAAAGTAATCTAGACCATCCGCTCTCTTATTAAGTGAACATAATACAAAAGGAAAATTGAAAAGAGATTTGATTATGAGGAAAGAACCCCCCAAATCAAAAAAATTAATAATAAACCAAAAGAAACCAAAAACTTCAAAAAAAAACTGGACTGATATTTCTTCAATTAAAAAAAATTGCTATGTCATCAACTCCACTCCTCTATTCAAGGGTTATTGAGAGGGATCTGAAAAAGGTCAGCTTATATCATATGGAAATATTGAATAAATGGACTCCAAACTTCCTCAAATTTAAGCGAAGGGTCAACAGTACCACTCCTAATTTTTTCTAAGTTTAAACATGCTATAGTTCGAGAGAACCACTGAAAAGTGGTAGGAAGTATTGGATCCTTCCATTTGAACAAAATGGATCGCCTGGCCATTAATGTAACAAAAGCGATCATACGATGAGCAGAAGCAGATAAATGGCCAGGTTCCATCATTGGTAACCCAAAAATTGCGGTGATAGGATGAGGTTGTAAATCAATATTCAATACAGATGAAATAATGTTAAAAATGTCTTTCCAATATTTTTCCAAAAGGGGACAGGACCAAAACATATGTGTCAGGGAAGCCACCTTTGAATTACATCTGTTACATATAGGATTTATATGATGATAAAAACAGGCTAACCTGTCCTTGGACATATGGGTCCTGTGAACCACCTTAAACTGTATCAAAGAGTGTCTTGAAGATGTATCAACTAATTGAAGAATTTTCTTCAACAATCTATCTACTCCTGTACACCTCCTTGTCGCCATCTGAGATTCTGCCAACAACATTGGTGTCATCGACAAATTTATAGATGGTGTTGGAGCTGTGCCTAGCCACACAGTCATGAGTGTAGAGGGTGTAGAGCTGTACGCTAAACACACGTCCTTGAGGTGCACAGTAGACTATGCACCAAATGCTGATAAATGGGATTAGTATAGATAGGTTCTTAGTGGGCAGCATGAATATGGTGGGTCAAAGGGCCTGTTTCTGTACAATATGACTCCACGACTCTCTGATTCATAAAGGGAAATTCTTCTTATATAGAAAAGAATTAGGAATCATTGACTGTTGTTTTCTTATGTCCATTTTTGAAAGTCTGCATTTGTATTTTCAATGATGATACAATTAAATGTAATGAGTGGAATAAGGGGCCAGAGACAGGATGAATTTTAGCACACAGTGAATGTCTTGAGAAGCATAATTTGAGCATGAGTTACTATTTAGAGTTCAACTGATTTGCACTTAATTTGTTTTCAGCACCACAACAGATCATGTTACTGTTTGCAGTCCACTGTGTATACCACTGCATCTTTCATATTCATGTGCCTTGCCCATTCCTTTTACTTCATACAACTGCTACATCTAATATGATCTTTGGAGGATTTATCATGACTGCTTTAGGACCTGCATGTGTCTGACTACCCGAAGTTATTGGTTAGCTGGTCCAATTCTGTAGCAAAATTTGTGGATAATTTTTTTGGATGTATCTTCTTAAGGGTTGGTCTTTAGAAATGAAGTTTCATTTTCAGAGGCAAATTCATCATTGATTGATGAGCTGCTGAATCCAGTGGGAACTTGTTTCCAAACAGCATATATTTTAGAGAAAGCTCCATGTTGTGATGCAGGGTCACGCCATTTCCTCTACACATTTTGGGTTTGACACTATAATTAGATCCAGGAATTCTGGATTGTGCATATTGGTGTTCTGCAGTATTCACATATCAGCATGTCTCTGAAGTCTCTTCATGTAAAGTAGACTTGGATCTTCAGAGGTAGAATGGTAATCTGGTCAAATTGATTGGGTTTTATAAAACCCACTAATTTTCATTGATTTGAGAAGTGATTTTGAAATAACAGGGCAAAATTATGTTCAGGAATTTTAAAGAGAAAGGGGAGATTAAGGATGGCTTCATAATTAAAAATAAATTTGTCAAGTAGAGAAAAAAACTGATTGACCAGGAGCTGAGTTAAACTGATGAAGCTGCTCGGGAAAGGTACAAAGTGCCAGGTCAAAGGGAAGTAAAGAAGTGGTTTGGAATAGGGGACGCACTGGGGCAGGGGCTGACTGAGGTAGCCTGCGTGAAAGCCTCATGTTACATTCATACTTTCCTCTGCGAAAACTTGTCTTCTTACATTTTTACAGCTGCCTTCGCTGGATTTTGGATAAGTGCAGCATGTACTAATCATAAGATATCTTGTAGGTTTTTTATCTTGAAAGCAACCATCACTTTAAGTTCCAAGTTGGCATGATCCAAGAATATAAAGCCCAAGCTCACTCCAACATAAATAATGTTTTCTTCTGAGATAATTAACTTGTAAAAGCATGCATCGCACTGATAAATGTGTCTATATATTTGTGCTGGTACATTTTCTTATATGGATTCCAATGACAACTGGAGAGAGGCAGTGATTTATCTTTGTGATTCTTGGCCTTAGTGATGAAATACTGGCCAGTACAAATAAGTTTTAGGACGTAACATGAATGTTTAAGATGTAGGTCAATGCTGCAGCATCTGTCTTCAAAATTGACAAACAAGAAATGTGAAGGATGCTGTCTTCACAGTAGTAGTTAGCTAACCATTTTAGTTTGGAAAATATGGCACAATGGCCTAAATTGCACTATAATTGTGTTAAGTTTTCTTCATACCATTGTGTTCAAAGTGATACTTATCACTTCTGCCTCATCCCCCTTGTTTAATACGGAGTAGATTGTATTAGTCAAGTGCAAACCAAATTTAACCTGGGCTGGAACAAAAACAGAAAATTCTGGAAAATGCTGTGGTAGGATGAAGTGAATCAGAGACACCATTTATTCTGCACAATCCTCCCTCATCTTCCCTCCTAGTGAAAACCTACTTGCATCTTTTTCTTTCCTAGACCCAAAATGTTGACTGTTTCTCTTTCTACAGATTCTTCCCGACTTGTTGATTTTTTTTTCAGTATTTTCTGTTCTTGTTTCAGATTTTTAGCTTCTGCGGATTTTTTGATTTTCATTAACCTGGGCTAGGTTCAGACAGGGCTGATAGGGAACAGAACGGGCAGATATGCCCCAGGGCTCATCCGCATAAGGTGTGGGCCCTTTCATTCCCAAAATCTGGTCCTGCATTCTCTCTCGCCCAAAGCCATTGGGAATGATGTCAAAGGCAACCATTGGGAAAAGATCTCTGGAGGGAGGATGATGCTTTCAGGAACCCATTACTGGAACAAGAGGGTGAACTGGGGGGTGGGATAGGGTTTGGTGGGGTGAGGGCAGGAGGAGTAGTGAGTTTGCGTGGTTTTCTCAAGATCTTCTGGTGATGGGAGAGATATGAAAGGCAAAGGATCAGGTTACCCAAGGATTTCTTTCGAGGAGCACTCCTGCAGAATCTAATCTGGAGTCATTCCACTGACTACACAAGCCGCTTCTTTATTTCTTTCACCACTTTATTGCCTTTAATCATTTCTTAGCTCTGCAGGAATTAATGGAGTTGGATAGGGTGAATGCGGATGACAGAGCACGATTGTTATATCAAAGGGAGAGGAGGGGTCTAACCAAACAATGAATGGGAGGTCCAGCAGAGTTGGGCTGTCCCATAGAAATGGGTCTGGATCTTTGTTCTCCTTTTCCTGATTAATCCTGTTTGATAGACCCCTTGCAGATTTTGGACTTTTCTTTGACATTTAGTGTATTTAAGGAGCAGCTCTCATTAATTATTCCTGTCAAAGCTGTTCTCACTTGCACCCAGTGGAATATAACTTAATTCCTTCACCAAAAATTGGTGCAGTTGTAACACTTCCTGAGTATCCTTTCACAACACTGGTGTTGTAGAATGTAAATGAATCATTTGTTACATGTCATAATGAATATTAGTGAAGAACATGCATCCAATTTCTATATTGAAGAACTTGTATCTTCAAAAATGGCAGCAGTAAATAAAACATTAATGTATCTAAAGTATAGATTGTGAAAGCATTTAAAATACTCATCATCACCACTGCTTAATTGGTTGTACTTAGCAAGAAGGTTCTGGGTTCAAGTCCCACACTAGTGACCTGTGCACAGAAATATAGGCTGAGAGCCTAGTGCAATATTAAAGGAGTGCCACACTGTGAGGGGTGCTGTGCTTAAGATGAAATATTGAACTGTGATCCTGTCTGCTTTCCCAGGGAGCTATGAAAGGTCCCATGACCGAACTCTGAAGAAAAGAGGTGGATTTATTCTCAGTATCCTGGCTAATATTTATCCCTCAAACAACCTAGATATTATAATCATGCTGTTTTGTGGGATCTTGCTGTGCTGCATTAGATCACACTTTAGGAATGCAGCATTGGCTCGAAAATACCACAGGATGTCCTGAGAGGGGTGTAAAAATGTGATTATAGGTACACATCTTCAAATTCATTATACAGCGGTAGACTTACCAAAGTTGATAAGAAGGGTACGGTATTGCAACAGTTAAGGTTACTGCCTCAGACCTCGAGGGGCCTAAGTCTAATCTTGTCCTCCAGTGTTGTTTGTGTAGAGTTTGCACAGTCTCCCCGTGACCAGGTAGGTTTCTGCTGGATACTCCAGTTTCTACCCACCTCCCTGGACAACTTATTCTCCCTGTCTCATAAGATGAGTGAAAGAAGGTGTAGCATCGATCCAATGGGCTGAATAGCCCCCTTCTGTAACAATAATAAGTTAGTAGCTTCACTTTCATCCCTGATCCTACAAAATTGTTGAATTTAAGTGAGATCAGTTCAAAAATAGTAATTTCCAGGTGCAGCACCTTTTAAAATGCCCTTGCCAATAGCAAATTTTCCCATGTAATGCATGAACGAAAAATTGCCCATTGTATAATTTTGTTTTAATAACAAACGGTTTAACAGTGCATCTACTCAAAATGTTTAATACAGCCTTCTCTGTTTCTCAGTATTGTCGAAAGACTGAGGTGTTGTCATGGCTTCCCTGGCTGAAGTTTTCTTGTTTTGTTGCTGTGGCGACTCCAGACTTCAACAATCCTCTGCCTGTGGACCCCAGCTATTTTGTAATTAGCAGCACACTTGCCAAGCTGTTATTAAAAAGTCTGCTGTAATTACCGTTGCAGGTAAATCCCAGGATAACTACAGATTCCAAAAATACAAAAATAAGTTTCCTTTTACATAAATCCCCCTAAATGGAACCTGTCAAGGAAGGACATGAAGAAGATATATTGCACATTGTAAAACCTGCAAAATGACTGCCATTTTTATAGTTGCCATTAGTTTTTACAGTAGAAATATTTGCTGAGTTGTGGAACCAGTAACAATAAATGTGGACATCAGATATTTATATCTTTGCCGAATAAAATGTGTTGCTGTATAAAATGTGGGAAAGGGGAATGAGAAAGGGGGAAAAGGGAGAGTGAAAGAGAGAGGGAGAAGGAAGGGAGTCTGGAGGTGGGAAGGAATGAGTGAGAAGGGGTATGACACAAAGGATTGAGGGTTGGAGGGAAACTGAGGGGGGGGGTGGAGAGGAGGTTAAGGAACAGGGGATACTGGGGAAGGAATGACCAAGCCTAGGAGAGCATGGGTGACAAGGGTCTGGAGGAGAAGCAATGGGTAACGACAGGTGTTCATTTCCATTGTGTGTGTGCGTGTGCGCGTGTGTGTGCGTGTGTGTGTGCGGAGAAGCAATGGGCAATGACAGGTGTTCATTTCCATTGTGCGTGTGCGCGTGTGCGTGCGTGCGTGTGTGTGTGTGTGTGTGTGTGTGTGTGTGTGTGTGTGTGCATGAGCATATGTGTCTGTGAGTGGACAGAAGTTAATGTCAGTTTCCACATTCAGTATCCAATCGTCATGGACCCCACTGGATCAACAATTTGCTCCATGTGCAAAGGCATCCCACACCAAAAGAAGTCAAGCAATTGCATCTTCCACTCTGCAAGTAAAAAGTTTAGGTCCTACCACAACAGGACCTTTATGGATAGCCCCAATAGTGACAGATCTGAACATCACTCTTCCATCACAGACTGGAAGTTCAGGTGCTTTGATATTGACATCTCAGCTCTCAGTGAGAGAATGGGCAAGAGATGGCCATCTCAAAAAGACAAGGCAATGGGTGCACATTGCTCTGGAAGACTAAGGCAGAAGAGGAGTACCATCTTCATGAGATAGCTTTTGCCATCACAAATAAGCTAGTTGGCATCTCAGTTACTGCCTGTAAATCTCTCACGACATCTAACATAGAACCAGCATGCTTCAGTTATCAGCACGTACATTCAACCCTGGAAGCTTCAACTAAGGCCAAGGAAGAATTCTACTATGATCTTGAAAAAGCCCTGGCCTGCTTCCTATTGGGAAACAAAGTGATTTCCTTAGTCAATGTCAATGTGAAGATCAGAAAGCATGCAAATCATTGTCTTAAGCAACATCTTTATCCGCAAGAATAAAAAGTAGAAGACCTCGTGGCAACAACCTTGATCTAGCCTTTTGGAAAATGTCATTGTCTGTCTGAGAGATGATAAAGATAATGGCATCAAGCACCCACTGACGAGTGTCAGTGACTGTTGAACTAACCACAGCTTAATCTATGCTGTTACTTACATCATAAACTATGAAAAGAGGAAAGCTGCTGCAGGTATCAAGATAATCCAGGAATTTATCCATAAAAGAAAGCTCTTCTCAGACAAAGCCCACACACAACTTGACAATTCCCAACCAATAAGAAATATAGAGCCTGCACAGCACATTGACTGCCCTGAAGTCCAATTCTGAAGAGATTCCTAGCTTCTCTATCATAAAAATGTTTCCCAAGGACAGCCAGAAGATCCAGGAGCCAACCATGACAAACATGATACATTCTTAGACTGGAAACTCTATTACTCCTCAAGGGGAAAATAAACAGATTCACAGGCATCCAAAGGCAGAGGTCCAACAAAAAATTCAAGTGACCTTAAGAACAGGTGGTGAGTAAAAAGCAGCTAGTTGGTACATCATGTGTGGATTCCTCAGCACTATCAAGAATGTGCATGTTTAATTATTACCATAGAAGCTAACTCATCAGAGTAAACCATCAATCTGAAAACAGATATGGCTGAAGGTAGCTAAGTACATGAACAGTAGCAACTTAGAGCCAGATCAAGAAACATGGGTCATTCAGTAACTTAGCATAGTCTTATGATTACAAACATCTCTGATACTACCATACTTAGAGTAAAATATTGAAGCTGTTTGCTTTATCCATCTAACTTGGACGTAGCTACCAGAGAGACAGAAAAAATGATTAAATAATCTTGGTATCACGTGAGGTCTTTTGGAAGCCCAAGGGAGTGCCTTCAGCTGTGTCATAATGTAAGTTGAAGAGGACCTGGCTGAGGTGCATTTCCAATACTGAACTCCATACCCTGGCATCCGCTCAGCAAGTCCCCTTTAATTCATACTGAAATAGATGCCATCTATTGGCTAAGCTATCCCAAATGAAAATCAAGGCATTGTTCAGGATGCAATAGTGCACAAAGGGGTCCATACATTGATGCACGAAACACACAGAGGACCCAGCAAAAGAATTGCCAATTTACCATTAAGTCCCCTATATATTAACGACCTTTTGTTTAATTATTTTTTTCATACACAACACATAAATGACACACTGTGAAAGAAAATCTCAAGGTCTTTAAATCTCTTCTCCGTTCCTGTTCATTAACCTGAAACGTCACCACTGTTTCTCCCTCCACAGGTGCCGTCTGGCTTGTCAAATCCTTCCAGTAGTTTCTGTGTTTATTGCAGCAGCCCTACTAACTTGCCCTTTATTATTAGCTGCAACCTGTGGTGTGAAAATGATTACAGAAATGCAGCCTTTGTGTCAGGAACAGGAAAAATATGAGGTCATGTCCTGCATCAGGAGCAATGGATTTCTGCTGCCCAATATATCGTAGAAAGTCGGGAGCTTGGAAAGGATCAAAGGAGGCATTAAGAAGATAAGAAGCTGGAAAATGTTGCCAATCATTATTATGCTAAAGCTTAATGCACTTGCATCAAATTTCCTCCTCTCTTTGAAAGGACACATTTTCCCAAATTGACTAATCCTTTTGTTAAAATAACAGTAAAATAAAATTGATGTATCCATTCAGCATTCCGAGAACACTGTTGCTCTCTGTAATCTCTAGACTAATATTACTAAAATATGCAAGTGTAGTTTGGAGAAATAACTCTTTTGGAGTAAATTTAAACTCCAATAATCCAGTATGCTTGGGATTTTGGTGGTGCCAGACCGGAAGAATTTTTTTTGGATTATTGGATGTTATTTCAATTAGTACTACAACATACTTTAAATTCATATTTTTTAGAAGTCGCACAGTAGTATAATAAATTTCCAGTGAACCCAATAAGTTTAAAGAGTGTGCGGGAAACAGTATGAGGTGATTTTCAAAAGAGTGCAAGAAGCAAGGCCTGGTGAGGTTAAAGGGAATGCAGAAACCAGGGCTCTAGTGTGTTAATGAGAATACAAGAACCTGAAGCCTGGGTGTGTAAAAGTGAGCATGGAAATCAGCACCTGATAAGCCAGAAGACAATCAATCATGATTTCTGAACAATGGTATAACGTATCATCAGAGTTTTACCATAGCTTGTAGTATTAGAGTCATCAAATAGAATAATAGAACAATTATAACAGATGTAATGAGTAGATCTGCAGAGAGTAGCTTGTAATGTGTTGCCACGCTCCGGCACACTGCACTTTCTCTGTAACTGTAACATTTTATTCTGCATTCTATTATTGTTTTGCCCTTGTACTACCCCAATGTATTGATGTGATGAAATGATCTGTATGGATGGCATGAAAAACAAAGTTTTTCACTGTACCTCCGTACATGTGACAATAATAAACCAATTTAGCAATTTACCTATAGTATTAGAAATCATACCTATACTTTCAAGCTAGCTGCATGGTGTAAGATTTAGTCAGCTCCTGCAAAATGTGGTAGTCCAAGCACTCATGAGCTGTTGAATCAGCCTTACTGAGGTAATACCTATTGTTTGCCACTTCAACAATCCTAAAAAATCATAAAGGAAACAAGGTAAGTCTGAGGAAAGGGCTTTGTCCGAATGTTATCACCAGCTGGGGTGCAATAGCCATTTGCAGGGTAAGGATTGGTAGTCAGGAGTTGGGAGTCAATGATCAAAGTGTGTGATTGCAAGTTGGTTTGATGATGTTGGTGGTAAGTGGTATAGGAGGCAGTCAAAGGTCATGAATTTGCCGTTTAGGGGTAGAGATTGCTGCCATAGTAGCATTGGTGTGTGTCCAAGGGTAAGTAAGATAGGTAAATTCTTTAAAAGGCACTTTTCCAAACCAAGTTGCCAATGCTGACTTTGGACCTACAAAGGAGTTCCCCTTTAACTTGAACGGAAATTTCTGGCTTTGTGATCCACACAGTAAGTCCATGATTTTCCAACTATTTCTTTTTCTACAGATGCTGCCTGACCTGATGAGTATTGCCAGCATTTTCTGTTTTTATTTCAGATTTCCTGCAAATGGAATTTTTTTAAATGATTGTCACACCTTCACTTATCTTTCCCACCCAGGTCAGTGGTCCCATTCAAATGACTGGGCTTATGCTACAGCCACCAGTCATGGCTGGCATAAAGCTGAAGGTTCAGGTAATGTGGCTGAGCTCGACCCGTAAACTCAATGCTGAGCCTGGTGGCGGAGCAGGAAGTTATACATGCCGCTATCTGATCTCCAGTGTGTTCCATTTTGCCATGCTGCAATGTGCAGGCACAGAGGTAAGGAACACACTGACCCATAAGAAGTACTTCACCTGCAGCTTAAACAAAAAGCTAGGTATATTTGGGCCCATTGTCCAAATGCCATCAAAACTTTTCACATAAAAATTAAATAATCGTGCTTTCATTGTCAGAAATTCTGTTTTTTTTTAATTACCTCTGAAGTAAGCCATTTAAAATATGCTGAAAGAAAAGCCAGACTGACTGGGGCCTTGGACTCCTCTCCTAACATAGGACTGCATAAGGAATCAACAGCTCTTTGGTTTTTAGCAAACCGATAAATCCTTTATTCTATAGCTCAATGCATTATCAGGATCCAGACAGGAAGATGACTAAGTTTATGCAAGAAACTGCAGTAGATGAAAGCATATATTCCACACTGAAAGTTGGCCCTATCTTTGTTCTCTTATTCTGTTTTTCATTTGTTATATTGTATTGCTCATAAGCATGTGATTTGGTGCTGAATTTCAAAAACATACGTCATTTCATTCCCTTTGACTGTTAAGATAAAACAAGGGCTTTTTTCCTGAGAGATCTTGCAGACCCAAATGTTTCAGTTCATTCAGTTGTTTTTACTGATAAACAGACTTTCTCTGCATTGCCTTACTTCTTTTTTCCCTCTGATCCCTCAGTCATCACCTCCTGACAACAACCTTTCTTGTCAGAGTGGAAAGGCCTTTAGAGGGCTTTACCATTCTGGACCAGTCCATGATTCTCACTGCATTCTTGACATGATTTATTACATCATTTAATACTCATTTTCTGCGATGGTCAATAAATAAAATGGAGGTGAAATTCATCTCAGGTGGTTGTGCAAACCTAGGTGGCAGATGCAGCATGGTCTTGTTTATTTCTGAGACAAATTTCACCACCAAAATCTTTCAGAGGAGTAGAGAAATTATATTAAATCGGTAGAATAGGGAAGATTAATTCATCATATAGTTTCTCCAGTTTGGCCAGTTGCCTACCCGTCAGTATCTTGGTCCATAAATTTATTGATTTCTGTCCTTCACTTCGGCCCTAAATGCAATATAATCCCAACATTAACAAAAGATTTGCATTTTACCAAATAATCTTGAGATTTTACTGAGTAAAATTGTCAATAACTCTCAATTAATATCTAAGTTGCTTGCATCCACAAAAAACTTAATTGACACTGATTGAATTCATTTTCTTAAAACCCTCACGGATGTCGGAGAAATTTTTCAACTCATCGATCAAGTCAACCTTCCATCAATTTTTACATAGTTCCCAAAATTTCTCTAAGCCATGAATCACATATTTATTGACAAGCAAATTAAGGAGATGTTTTCTTTGTGAAAGTAGTTGGCAGATTGTTACTTTTTGTTAGTGTTTATACAACATGATAATATAATTGAATCTAAGCCTTACGTCACAGCATATGCATGTGCTGGCTTTGACCTTAAAATGACAAGAGGTCCTCATGGCCTTTGTTCTGCAAATGAAGAAAGCTATTAAAATCTTTTCAGTAAAGATAGTCAAAAGCGAATATGTAACAGAAGATTGTTAACATTAGAATTTAAGAAGAAATCTACTTCTAGAATTTTATTTGGATGCATTAAATAATGACAGTCATTGTTAATTCTTTTATCTGAGTTCACACTTCATGATTCACTGTGTCTTACAGCTCAATGTTATCTGCAAAGTTAAATAAATCCTTTGCTTCAAAATTCAAACTATTTATATTTCAAAAACCAGCGATGATTCTTGGAGGCAAACATTTGTCAATATCTATCGATAATGAAATACAGAATCAGCAGTCATATTTAAATCTAACTCACTACATCTTGGATCTCAAGTAGTTTCATGGTGCTAACATAATAAAAAACAAATCTGCTCCAGCCTACTAAATCTTTTCTTTAATTAATTCATAGGTCCACAGCAGACGCCATCTCCCTGGCCCTACACTCAACTCTGGAGCGTCTGGACAGTAAAGACATCTACATTAGACTATTGTTTATTGACTACAGCTCTGCCTTCAATACAATAATCCCAAGCAAGCTTGTCACCAAACTCGGAGACCTAGGACTCAACACCTCCCCCTGTAACTGGATCCTTGACTTTCTAACCAACAGACCGCAATCAGTGAGGATAGGCAGCAATACCTCCGACACAATTATTCTCAACACTGGTGTCCCACAGGACTGTGTCCTCAGCCCTCTACTCTACTCCCTATACACTCATGACTGGCCAGATTCAGCTCTAATTCCATCTATAAGTTTGCAGATGATACCACCGTTACAAAATGTATCTCAAACGACGATGAGTTGGCGTACAGGAAGGAGATAGAGAGCTTAGTGGAATGGTGTCATGACAACAACCTTTCCCTCAATGTCAACAAAATGAAAGAGCTGGTCATTGACTTCAGGAAAGGAGGTTGTGTACATGCACCTGTCTACATCAATGGTGCTGAGGTCGAGAGGGTGAAGAACTTCAAGTTCCTCGGAGTGAACATCACCAACAGCCTGTCCTGGTCAAGAAAGCTCACCAGTGCCTCTGCTTCCTCAGAAGGCTAAAGAAATTTGGTTTCTCCCCTTCGACTGTCACCAACTTTTATCGATGCACGCTAGAAAGCATCTATTTTGATGTATCACGGCTTGGTACAGCAACTGCTCTGCCCAGGACTGCAAGAAACTGCAGAGAGTTGTGGACACAGCCCAGCGCATCACGGACACCAGCCTCCCCTCCTTGGACCCTGTCTTTACCTCTCACTGTATAGGTGAAGGAGCCAGCATAATCAAAGATCCCACCTACAAGGGGCATTCTCTCTTCTCTCCTCTTCCATTGGGTAGAAGATACAAGAGCCTGAGGACACGTACCACCAGACTTAAGGACAGCTTCTATCTCACTATGATAAGACTATTGAATGGTTCCCTTACACAATAAGATGGATTCTGACCTCACGATCTACCTTGTTGTGACCTTGCACATTATTGCACTGCACTTTCTCTGTAGCTATGACACTTTACTCTGTACTGTTATCGTTTTTACCTGTACTACATCAATGCACTCTGTACTACCTCAATGCACTCTGTACTAACCCAATGTAACCGCACTGTGTAATGAATTGATCTGTACGATCAGTATGCAAGGCAAGTTTTTCACCGTACCTTGGGACAAGTGACAATAATAAACCAATACCAATACCATAGAATAGTGCGGCATACAACAGGCAGTGAGGTTACAGTTTGCAAGAGGATGCAATTCTGCTGCTGCCCTGGGCCCACAACCCTTTGCAGAGCAGGGAAATTCTTTTTCATCTTTGGCCATTTAGTACAATTGTAAAATGGATGGTGTCCTCAGATTATAGATAGCACTGTCTCCTGGGAGTGACATAAATAGGTCTAATTTAGAAAAGTGTGGTAATCTTTCTCTTACTTGCATGTGAATAAGAGAAAGATTACCAAACAAATTCACTAAGAAACTTCTGACTAGAAGAATTCATCCTTTTTTGGTGCACAAGTTCTATAGTGTTAGAACCCATCTGGGTAACCTGCAATAAATTGAGTAAATGCAGAAAAATCCAGTAAAAACAATTACCAGGGTTGTTTTCACCCTGAATTAGACAGTTAAGAATTTCCTGAGAGTTCCTTGATGGTAGCTGTCTTGACCTCACAATCTACCTTGTCATCTCACCAAGGCCTTGAACCTTATTTTCTGCCTGCACTGCACTTTCTCTGTAGCTGCAACACTTTATTCTGCATTCTGTTATTGTGTTTCCCTTGTACTACCTCTATGTACTGATGAGATGAAATGATCTGTATGGATGGCATGCAAAACAAAGTTTTTTCAGTGTACCTCGGTACATGTGACAATAATAAACCAACTTATCATTTTGTCTTGTGCCTTGTTATTGCGACAATGATCGCTAGGAAGCAAGTCAGCTCTTAAAGTGCTTTTTACATGGTGGTCTCAGTCCAGCAGCATAAAAGGCTGCTGTGATGATGAAAGAAAACATGGTGGAGGATGAAGGGAGACATAGTACTTTTACTTTGTGTCTGGATCACACCCAAGGGCCTGATTCATCCTCATACCCTGAGTTCCCCGAGCCTTTGCAGGGTATGGGCATACCAAGAGCTAATGGTTACAGCATCTTGTGCAGAGGAGAATAAGACAGAGTGCTGCGATTATTGTCAGTGGTGCTTGCTGAAAAAATTGGATCATCGAAAACTGAGCTTGGCTGTGAATGCGAGCCAAACCATTAATCTCCGGGATCTCCAGGGATCCTTTCAATAAATGCCTTTGCTAATGTTGCAGGACTTGCTCCCAATTTGACTGTGAGTTACAAACACAGGCCACAGGTCACAGTTTTGACTGCCAACTTAGGTTAGTAAACATAGAAATAGTTGTTGCATATTGCATGGTGTCTATTGTCTGGTAAACATCAGATGGTCAGAGGTGAATTGTGCCCATAAGTGCCGAAGCATTTCTTTCTGGTCACTAGTGCAATTTAATATCCACAAAATGGCTTTTATGGGCAAATTGCTTACAAAAAATATGGGCAACAAGTTCTCATTTCTAGGCAATGATAACTCAGATATTTCTCATCCCCACCACCTAGCATCTGTAAAGGGAGATATTTTCGATGCCCAATTCATTTTTGAAAAACTGTAGAGAAACTCATGGTATGCTTTAGTAATGTAGCCCTTAATAACTCCCTGAGAAAGGAAATATTTCCAAATATGTGAAGTAATTCCTTGCCTTTATATTTTGTGCATATATCCCTTGTTACAAATGCCAGTTCATCTCAAATAGCATATCCAAATGGCCAGGATCTAATCCCTTCATCATTTAATAAAGCTTTTTACCACATGTTAAGTTGTTCCCAATTGTATGTGCTTTTTTAAACTAATAATCTCATTTTATTGCTTTATAAAATGTTTTCTGAGAATTCACGTCCATGATATCCATTGAGCTTTTTCCATTTCAATAATGTTACAAAGAATTTTAAGTATCTTATAACTATTTTTTCAAAAATACATTGACTTTGTTGAATTACCTCAATTTTTAAATCTAATGTCTTTCTCCCTCACCTCTAAGTCTACCATGGGAAAATAAAAGACAATATGTATTGCATTTGCTTAGGATGATCATTTCCATATACCTACTAAATAACACCTGGTGAGAAGGTCTTGATTAGTCCAAAAGTAAAACATATAGAGTAGTTAAGGGAAAAATTTGAAACCTTAGTTTTAATGTATTAAGCAGGATTGACAGACACTCTATCTGATCTGCATTCTTTAAGAATGTCTCAACAACGTAGCCTGTGATCAATGTTACAACTTAAAACATACTTCTTATGGTTCACGTTCACTTCTCTCAAGTGTGGACAAAAAAAATGCAGGCAGGGTACGATTTAGAACAACTAGGTCGAAAATGAACATGAACTTAGTTGATTGTAACAAGCACCTAAATGTCAAATTGTTTACTTTGTCATAAAATGATCAAAGCTATAGACCTGATTATCATCTCCTCAGGTTTATTCTTTTCCTTAGCCAAACTTCCTGAAGTTCAAGATTACAGCCTGTCATTATCTAATCTTCATGCTTCCCTGAATGTCAAAACTGCAGGGTTTTTTAAAAATATATCTGATTATTTTATGTTTTGTATTATCTTAAGATCTTTTCAACCACAGTCATATGGAAATAGATTCTCTTCAGGAAAGGACCTTTAAGTGGCCAGCTGGCTGTTGCAGTCCAGTGGCTGCCCAAGAGTCTCCAAGGAAGGCCTGGTCATTGTTGAGGGGTTGTTTAAGTACTATTGGCTAGTTGTCAGCATGTGGGAAACAAATACCCTGTGTCAATTCACCAGCACTGGGCTACTCTATAATTGGGTGACCCAGCCAACCCTCCTGAAGGGAAGGTGAGATCCACAATGGGTTGGAGAAGTGTGAGGAGGTCCAGTATTTTGGTGGGGAGACAAATTGATCTTGTTGAATTTGAAGAAGTACTCCAATTCCATCTTATCCCACAAAAATAAAGTGAAGTGACCACAAAAATGACCTTTGAATTGCCCTTCAAAGGTGCTGCCAGTGGAAACTGAGTGGAGTGAGTTGTCCTCACATAGTAAACTGGGTCTTGTGTGCCTCACAGCACATTTTTTCATATTAATTTAGAGAGTCACGTTACCCAGTGGCAGGTCCAAAGAACAATTACGAGAACCTGCATAGTGACAATGGGAGCTGGCTGGTACGTCACCCCTCCCCCCTCCACCTTTCTTGTGCATTCCCTTCTCTAAACCACCAGACAGTCCCATTAGACAAGAGGAGTCAGAATGGTATTCTTTGAAAATAAACACAAATTCACGAAGTAGATTGATTTGTAATGATATTTGCACGCAGAAGTGAAGATCTGTGCTATAGTCAGCTTTACGATGTGTTACACTAAATAATCAGAAATGATAAATAAAACTGATCTTTTTGTATATAATAAAGCCCAAGTTCAAGGAGATAGGCTCAACATTTGGTGTTTGGTGACACATGGAACATGTGTGTCAGGGACCGAACCATCTGCTAGAGCACCCTGACCTGTAATCGGAGTAGTTTACTTCTGACTCCCAGTTATTCTGCTAGTTGAGTGGATATAGTGATAGATGAGGTCACACCCAGTTCTGGCAACCGCACTGCACAGAGCACTCACAACCAGCAGTTTGGTTGCTCTGTCAAGCACTCTTGTTCTAGATTTTTAGTTTACTGGGAGCTGGCCAACACTCACCCCTAACATGAACTCAGTCAAGTGTATCAAATTTCCATCTCAGCACCAATGGACAGAATTTGCTTTAATGAAAGTCAATTTTACTTGCAACAACAGATATTATTAACTACATTTCATTTGTTTGAGGAATTTTCTCCTAGAATTCAATTCTTTTAATCTACATGCTTTGATCTTTACATCTTTAAGCTGTAATGTATCAGCAAGTAGAGTTGAAGCTGGAGACCCAGAATGTCATCCACCAGGCATTTGCTTGGAAGTTAATGCTGAATAGCTTGTACTGTTTATTACTCAGAGGGTTGTAAATGTTTTGGAATTCACTACCCAGAGAGATGTGATTGTTCAGTCTTTGAATATAAGCAAGGCTGAGATGTAGTATACTTTTGGACATTAAATGGAAAGAACATAAAGAGGGAATCAGGAGGACTAAATGGGGCCATGAAATGTCCTTGGCAAGTAGGATTAAGGAAAATACCAAGAAATTTTATACATACATTAAAAGCAAGAGGGTAACTAGGGAAAGGGTAGGACTACTTAAGGATAAAGGAGGGAATTTATGTCTGGAGCCAGAGGAAGTGGGCAAGGTACCAAGTAAGTACCTTGCATCAGTACTGAGCAAGGAGAAGGACATGGACGATTGTGAGATCAGGGAGGGGTAGGCTGATAGCCTAGGGCATGTTGATATCAAGAGAAATGTGGTGTTGGGTCTCTTGAAGAACATTAAGGTGCATAAGTCCCCAGGGCCTGATGGGATCTATCCCAGGTTGGGAGGCAAGAGAGGAGATTGCTGGGGACTTGACAGAGATCTTTTGTTTCTTTACCCACAGGCAAAGTCCCAGAGGGCTGGAGAATAGCCAGTGTTGTTCCTTTGTTTAAGAAGGGCATTAAGGATAATCCAGAAAATTATAGGCTGGTGAGCCTTACATCAGTGGTTGGGAAATTATTGGTGAAGATTGTGTGGGATAGGATTTACTGCATTTGGAAAATGGTGGGCTTATTAGGGATAGTCAGCATGGCTTTGTGCAGGGAGATCATGTCTTACGAACTTGATTGAGTTTCTTGAGGAGGTAATGAAGGTAATTGATGAGGGTGGGGTAGTAGATGTTGTCTACAGGACTTTAGTAAAGCAATCAACAAGGTCCCTCATGATAGGCTAATCCAGAAGATTAAAGCACATGAGATCCATAGTGACTTGGTTGATTAAATTCAATATCGGCTTGGCCATGGAAGACAATGTTATTCTGACTGGAGATTTGTGACCAGTGGTGTTCTGCAAGGATCAGTGCTGGGACCTCTATTGTTTGATATATATATTATCTCTCTCTCTCTCTCACTCATGCACTATTATACGTATATTACATAAAATATATACCGTATATGAAAATGATTTGCAGACCACACAAAAATTGGTGGAGCTGTGGATAGTGAGGAAGGTTGTCAAAGGATACAGCAGAATATAGATCAGTTGTAAATATGGGCAGAGAAAGGGCAGATGGAGTTTAATCTGGACAAGTGGAGGTGTTGCACTTTGGGAGGTCAAGTGTAAGAGGAAAGTATACAGTAAATGGCAGGACCCTTAACAGTATCACTGTACAGAGGGATGTTGGGATGCAAGTCCATAGCTCCCTGAAAGTGGTAACACAGGTGGATCGGGTGGTAAAAGAAGGTGTACAGTATGCTTGCCTTCATTGGTCAGGGCATTGAATATAAAAGTAGGGAAGTCATGTTGCAGCTGCATAAAACTTTGGTTAAGCCACATTTGGAGTATTGTGTGCAGTTCTGGATGTTACATTACAGAAACGATGTGGAGGCTTTGGAGAGAGTGCAAAAGAGGTTCACCAGAATATGGTCTGGATAAGAGAGCATTAGCTATAAGGAGAGTTTAGACAAACTTGGATTGTTTTCTTTGGAGGAGCAACCTGTCAGAGATATATAAAATTATGAGAGGCATGGTTAAGGTAGATATTTAGAATCTTTTCCCCAGGGTGGAAATGTCAATGAGAGGGCCTAGCTTCAAGATGAGAGGAGGGAAGTTTAAAGGAGATTTACAAGGCAAGTTTTTTTTACACAGAAAGTGGAGGTGCCTGGAATGTGCTACCAGGGGAGGTGGTGGAAGCAGATACAATAGCAACATTTAAAAGGCATTTAAAAAGGCAAATGAACATGCAGGGAATAGGGGGACACAGACCATGTGCAGGCAGATGAGATTAGTCTAATTTGACATCATGGTTGGCACAGACATCGTGGGCCAAAGGGCTTGTTCCTGTGCTGTACTGATCTATGTTCTATTAAGAAAATCAACAGATATGAAAATCAAGGAGGAAATTGTTCAAATATAAGGTTAATTGTAATATTGAATGTAAAAGCAGGAGTGAAAGGCCTACAGATGCTCCTTTTTATTATGTTAGCGTTTGGTAACTAACTGAAGAAAAAAGTTGGGGCTAATCAAATACACAGGAGAGAAGGGAGTAGGTCCACTAAAACAAGCACATAACCCCATGAGTGGTTCTTATTAAGTACAAAAAAATGGGAATGCATAAAGAAATGATTTAACCCCTTGTGTAGTGAAGTGAGCTAAGGTTAAGGTGGAATAGAAAATTATGCCATGTACCTTTTAAATGTTGTTAATGTACCTGCCTCAACCACTTCCTCTGGCTTCTTTTTCTTTCCAGTATACGGAACAAGCTCCCCATGTGTGTCTGCTAATCAGTGGCTCTCCTCCCTCCATTGTTTCAACTTGTCGCTAGATACACAGCCCAATCCAGTGGACAAGGCCCAGTATTTAAATGACAATGTAACATCTTAATGATGTCATCAGGACCCACATAACATTTTAACCTTGGGTTTAACCACTGCCTGAATGGTCTCCAAGAACTTGTCAAAGCCAGAAACAAACATTCAGTTAAAAAGAAATTTACTGGTCCATGCAGGTTAGCAAAGACAGATTATTGACACAACATTGAGGGCTTGGTCCTTTCCTGCCTAGTCATTTTCCTTTTTCAGCTCGTGGACTTGGTAAACCCTCCCTAATTCCTAATTCCCTTACCAGGGTCCATTTTTAGGAGTACTCACCAACAGCCTGATTCTTCACCCCATTCTCTGCTAACCGCCCCAGCCCTCACCCATCATACCAGTTATGATTCCCACCTGTCAGCATATGACATTTTTGATACTGGATTTGGACTGGAGTTGGACGCGCAAATGAGCCAAGTAATTCAAACCTCACAGTTATCTCACCACAAGTCAGATAAGGAAAAAGGGGGCTTATCCATGATACATGCTCTGAACTAAAATCAGGACTTTTAAATATTCTGGAAGACAGCAAGGTCACCAGCATCAAAAGAGAGAGAGTCAAAAATGTGATAATATTTTTAAAACATTTAGCCACATATAGTCCACCAAGAGTTCCTTGTTCTATCATTGAAACATCTGAACCTTAACTGTCTTGTTTCAAAATATGTTCTTACAATGTCAGTCAATTATTTTCCATACTAACTCATGGGGTATTGGGGTAACTACAAGGACCAAAACTTGTACATCAACTTGACTACTTTCTTCAACCACTGCAATGGGTGTGATAAAGGTACTCCCACAGCAATGTTGATGAGGACTTCTGGACATTCAACCAAGAGTAGGATAATGTGCACCCTGGTGGAGAATCTGCAAGTGTGCTGTTCCCTTGTGCCTGCTACCTTAGACCTTCTGACTGTAGTTTGCGTCAGTCATCAGCCACACATTTACACTGATCCTACATTAATCCCATTCTTTTTTTAATTTCCCCACATTCCCCTCAAATCCTCCACAGATTCTACCAATTACCTACATTCTAGGGGCAATTTACAATTGCCCATTAACCTACCAACCCTTATAGCTTTGGGATGTGGGAGGATAGCACCCAGAGGAAACCCATATGGTCATAGGGAGAATACACTAAAACTATGCATTGTCAGAGATCTTTTTCATTAGGTTGCCGGTTAATGGGATAATTGATGAATTTGTAATTGGCTGGTCTGAATTTCTCCTATTCATTGCTAACAGAAAACAGTTATGTAATTTTCCACTTAACTGGGTAGATACCAGTGTCATAACTATGCTGGAACAGCTTAGTTAGGGGTGTGACTGTACCATTTCTACTTTGGTAGCCCTTCTGGATTGAGGATTTGAGGATGACTTGCTTCACTCCAGTTATGTGTGTTCTGAGGTGGCTATCAAGGCCAGTGTGGGAACCATACACTATTACACAGATGAGGCAGGAAATAGTCAATGAGGCATTTGGGTGAGACATTTGTGAGATGGCGAATCCCTTCTGTTACTGTTTCAGGGCTTCTATGTGTAACTGAGAACCTCAAGGTTCTCCATACCACCCCTTCTCCACTTTGAGCCGTCATAAATAAAAGGTTGCCACAAGCCAGTGGGGATGTTGCACGTTTACAAAGAAGATTTGAGCACATCCTTAAATGTTTCTCTCTGACCAGCTGGTAACTACTTTCCATGACAGAGCTCAGAATGCAATGTCTGTTTTGGAAGTCTGGGGTCAAGCACGCAAGTGGCATGGTCAGTAGCTAGCTGAGAGTGATGTATGCATGTAATTTGGATTGGAAGGCACACTTACCTTTAATTGGGACAATGCAATGCCAAAAACAGCAAGGGAATGTTTTGTGCTCTAATGCCCAATAAATAGCACACATGCACAACCATTTTCAAAGTGCCAGCAAAAAGGATTGTGTGCCCCGTTTATAGAGACACATAATTGTATCTTAATACACTCTTTATGTTTGCATTTGCTTTAATGTATGAAGAAATTCACCTCATCACCATGCATCGTTATTATACCCATCCTAAGAGCAAAAAGTTATTCAGTTATATGGACTTGTCACCATATCTTTTGTGAAGCATAAAGCTGATAATAAGAAAACTGCATCAAAACCATAGGAGAGCTTTCAGATTGTTTCCACTATTCATCAAGTTGGAAGCTGAATGTGTTAATGTTGGAAGATTGTTTTGTTCAGGGATTTGGCTTTGAACCTTCAAATCTGAGTCATCCTGAAATGGAATCCAATAACTCCATTCAGATTCCACTGCTCAATGTGCAAAGCTGCTGCAACATCCAAACTGTGAAAACCAGAAACACACACACATCTTGCTGCAGTGTGATGACCAATAACAACATCTGAAAATAGGAATATGTGCTCCAAACTATGTATTGCATCTTAAACCGCAGAAAGTTACTTCCCACTTTAAACAGAGATAAATGAATCCTGATTTTATTTTTCAATTATTTTACGCTGTTCCAAATAATTAATGACTTATCTTCCTTTTTTTTACTTTTATTACCATTGCTAAGTCCCCACTGTCAATATCTTGCCACTCATCACTGACCAGAAGCACAGCTTGTCCAACTGAATACTGTGGCTGCAAGAGCAATTCAGAGGTTGGATATTCTGTAGTGAGTGACTTACTTCCTGACAGCCCAAAGCCTTCCCACCACCTACAAAGGACAAGTTAGTGGTGTGATGAAATGTTCAACACTTTTTTTGGATAAGTTCGATGAGTCCAACAAAACTCATCATGTCCAACACCATCCAAGACGAAAGAGCTACTTGAATGATACCCCATCCATCACTCACAGCAGGTATTTCCTCCACCATTAAAAATTCCTTGGCTGCATCATGCACCATCTACAAAATGCACTACAGTGAGTCACTTCAACTACTACAACAGCACCTCCCAAATCTGCAACCACTACCACCAAGAAGGACAATGGCAGCAGGTACATGGACCACCATCTACATGTTCCCCTCTAAATCGCACACAATCCTGACATGGAATATCGCTATTCCTTCATTATTGTTAGGTCTGTATCCTGGAACTCCCTACTCAACAACATTGTGGGAGTGCCAACATTGGGGATTCAAGAAGATGGTCTACCAGTGATTACACATGGTCAATATGCTGGACTTTCCATTGGTAACCACATCCTGAAAAATAAGCAAATATCTTGTCTCCTGAGCCAACACCATTGCCCAATGATGTAAGCAGTTAGTTTTGAAATGCCTTTGCTGCAAAAGTGTTTTTAAAGGACATTTTCTAAAGGGAAAAGTTGGAAGTAATTATGAGTTCGGGCCTAGATTTTGATAAGATAGTATTTACCTTCAGGCCCCCTTTCTACTATTTAATAATGGTGCAGAAGAAAACTAAACAAAGGCTGTCATTCACCTTCAAAAATTCTGCACTCAAGGTGTAACAGGCATCATCAGAACCACTTGACTGAATTATAGACCCCAAGCTCATGACCAGTCACCTGTTGACATCTCACACAGTATTTTGTTTTATACATGAGTTAAGCTTCGACATGTCTAGGAGAACACAGACATGGGTATGGTTGTCAATTATGTGATGAAATTCACAAGCTTAATATCTTTAAAGTAATCTGTACTGCAGACGTACTACTTAAAAGGGATACGCTTTCTGGGTCACTTCCCAGACAGCTGAAAATTCTCAGACTGCTAATGTGAAATCAACAATCATAATTTTCTTTGCCCTTTAGAGTGCTAATCAGAAGGCTGTTCATCTTGTGTGAGAGATTTCCTGACAATTATTCCAGAGTAAACTAATGTTGGAATTTCATGGCTTCCAAGGGGTAAAAATTGTGCCAACAAATTTCTGCCACCAACAAAATGTTACCAATACATTTATCAACATCATGCCATCCCAAGGAACTATTTTGTCAGTGTCCCAGATCAGGATCATAGCCATTTCTTGGTAATCTGTTCCAGATATTTGTGTTTGTTTCTCCTGGGTGATCCAGTTTCCTCCCATGCCCAAAAAGTGCAGGTTGGTAAGCTAACTGACAATTGTTAATTGTCCCCAGCATGTAGCTAAGTAGTAGATTTGGGGGAAAGTTGATGGAAATGTTAGGAGAATAGGTTAAAGAGGGAATTAGTGGGGGAATAGAATTTGCTGTGAGAGCTGGCATGGACTTGATGAGCCATAACTGCCTCCTCCCATATTGTAAAGAAATATGGGCATTTTTGACCTCTAAAAATGCTATCAGAGTACTGCTGTTCTTGCAATGTGAAGTTTCCTGAGAATTGCAGAAACAACAAATGCCATCCCAAGGAACGGTGCTGCCAGGTTCCCAGCATCAGGATCATAGCTAATTTCCATCTCTTTAAGGCACAGTGACAGAATTGCACACATCCTGAGGGTTTCCAACACATAGTGATATGCATGTAGATATATTCACTCTTCTCATCTCCTTTGGATGTTCTTAAATGTACAGAGTGACCATAAGGGTCTAGAGCCTCAGGAAATGTGTGTCTATTTGCATGCACTGATGAAAAATTCCTCCAACAGATGGCTAAACTGAGTTTCGGAAATTGTGGGAAGGGAGTTTGTATCTTGTCAGTCAACAGTCAAAGACTGTGATAAACTGCAGTTCTGCATTTCCAGCTCAATACATCCACATAGCACGAGAGTGCAGGGCAAGCATTTATAATTTTGTCATCAAAAATATCTGATGAAATAATGATGCATTGATTTAAAGTCGCAAAATACATTTTAATAAAATCAGAAATTACAAATGAGGAAGCACAGGCAAACTGAGAGCAGGGAGAGCACGCAAGTCAAACAATATCTCAGGAAGTGGCTGGTGGCACTAACCCCATTATGCTTTGTGTCTTTGGGGATATCAGGCCAGTGTATTGGAGAACAGCATGTCAATTTATAAAAAGGCATAATTATAATGTTGATTAAGGGATGACCAATGAAACATCCAGCAAAATATAAACTAATAAGATAGAGTCACTCTAGTATAATAGGTAGAAGGTCATGTTTGACAAATGTTGTGGATTTCTGAGCTATGATTTACTTAGGGAAGGAAAAGTGGTAAATGTGTTTAGATTTAAGGAATAATCTTGAAAATGTCACACAGGAGATTAACCCACAAATTTGGAAGGAATAGAACAGGGCGCAGGAATTCTTCCTGGTGTGGTCATCATTTAATCAGCCAAAGCAGAGGGAAGTTGCAGCAGAATAAAAGAAGCCTGTTTGAGTGCCTCATGGGGCCAGTGCAGGGGCTATTACAGTTTACATGGTGCATAAACAATGTAAAATTGTGGATAGAATTGAACTTTTCCCACTCTGCAATGCCATGAAATTAGTAGGTCCCAACCGAAGATAACAGGGAAAGTGATCAGATGCTAAAGGATCTGCATTAAGTAACTACATTAAGTGTCATATGGTACTGTACACTGAAAATTACAAAGTTTGTGAGCCTGTGAATGAATATAAATAATTGGAAAAGAACATGAGTCGCAGTAGTTTACAAATCTGTTGAGACTTGTGAAAATTGTTGCAACGCTCAGCCCAGTATTGACGGCAGTGTAATGTGTGCAAATTATATATTATGCCACAAAGGGTTGAAAATAAACTTCAGGAATAGTGAGTTCGGTCAGAGCACTAAATGCTCTATTTGTAGTACAGTGTGAAAATTTGGTCACTGCAGAATCTCAATGTGACAGTACAGTCCCTTTAATTGATATCTCATTCCTGGACCGTGTGCAGTGTGCTCCCCGTTTATTCGTGAATTAATAACAAAGGCTGTAGGTTTACCCAGAAGCTTCAATGTATTGCTGGCATTGGAGGAACAATGTGCAGTGCAACTTACAACGTTATCAGCTGCCTCATTGACACTGGAAAAGCGTAGCCGGGCTAAGGTGAACTGCACACGAAAGTGCCAAGCCAATTTCTGATAGTCACTAGTTAATATGGAAATGATTGTTATTACGAACTAAAATGCATAAAACGGCATCTTCATGCAAGTTACACATACCAAAGGTATCGGTACATGGGTCTAATTTCTAGATGTGAAATTCTGGCAAAAGTAGCTGAAAGGTATAGAAAATGAAATATGATATTGTCTTTTTGAAAATGGTGAACAGTTCCTATAAATCTTGATGGTTATTCCTGGTTCTTTTACATTTCTTTGTACTTGGAACAAGTGCTTCATTCTACCTCTTATTTCCCTGACATCAAAGAAAATATAAAATATTGCAATTACATTTAAAGAAAGATTAAATTTGGAATGATATTTATAAATATACAACTGCCAATACATGTTTAATGTAGAGTATATCAAATCAAATTACATATTCTGTTAATTAATGTTCTAGTGACTGATTTCAAAACAGCTTTTCAAGACAGCATCTCACATTACACAAGTATTCTTCAGCTGCTCCATACAATCCTTTTCATCCTTTGAGAACATAGTGTCCTTCCAAAACGAAATCAGAGAAAGAGGTTAATGAAAACTACTCTGGATAAATTCAAAATAATTCTCTAACCAGCCTCTGAAGTTTGAACCACTTCCATATCTTAACAAGAGGATTCTTATTTAAATTGTTGGACTTATCTGACTGTTTCCCATGATGGGATCTCAGTATGCCATCTAGAAGGGAAAAATGTGGAGGAGGCAGGTAAAGACTAAGCATTTTCCCATATTAAATTCAAAAGCAAACCTCAAAATGATGAAGTGTAATGTTTTGGCCAAGCTCTGGCATATCTTCTCAATTAATTATTAAGGGCCTGGGAGCTATTTGTTAAACTGATGTCTCAAATAAAATCTGGAGTGTGGCTCAATGATGCCAAAAGATAGTAAATGAAGAAAAAATGTATCCAAAATTCCAAACTCTTATTTCTGGGAATTTTTTTCTGGAAGACTCAACTGACAGTTCAAATGACAATTTACTTAGAATAAACTTGCGGGAAAACTTATTTTGTTTCCTTAAGATGTGCCCTTTTTGTTGAAAAGCACACAAGGTTTGGTACTGTATGGAAGGTAACGGCTAGAGAATTTGCTCCAAAGTGAGTGCCCTTGGCTTCTTCTTTTGTACTGTTCCCTCATCTTTTGACAACTACAATGGAATGAAGTAGTTTGAGAAATAAGCACGAAGTTAATGATAATTGCTTCTATAGTTTGATCTGACTATAGAAGATTTCCTTCTTGATTCATGTTTTACAACAATTTGTTAAAAACTGTAAATCTTGCTTTCTCTCATTATGATCAGTATTTTCCCAGCTTATATTTTTATTAAAAATCATAATCTGTTTAACAAAAATAATCCTTAAAACTTCAATAATCAAACTTCGTAATAAGGGTTGTGATCAGAAGCCTGTTGGGAAAGTTGCAAAAGGTGGTGAAACCATTCGAAGTTGAATAATAAAGTTTGTTAGGGCAACTGATTTAGTTCCTCTGCGGGTTAGAGAGTAACTTCATAGGAGATTTTATATTTTGGAGTTGCTTGGATTTGAGTAGCATTAAACACAAGGATGTAAGAAATATAAAAAGGAGGTCCATCAGACCACCCACCTTGCTCCATCATTCAATAAGATCATAGTTTATCTGATTGTTGAACTCAACTTTGCTTTCAACAGCTACGTAACCCTTGATTCCCCTGTGGTCCAATAATCTATCTCAGCCTTGAATATACTTAATGACTCAACATCAGTTAGTTTTCTGTGTAAAGAATTCCAAAGATTCACATCCTTCTGAGCAATGAAATTCCTCCTTATCTTTTTCTTAAAAGGCCAATTCCTTATTTTGAAACTATGTCTCCTCATTCTAGATTCCCCACCAGAGGAAACATCTTCTCAGCGCCTACAGTATCTTCTTTAAACCTCTCAGAACCTTTTACCTTTCAATAAGATCACCTCTCATTGTTCTAAACTGCCGTGGGTACAGACCCAACCTGCTCAACCTTTCCTCACAAGATGCCCCATTCACCCCGGGATCAACCCAGTCATTGTTGCCTCCAAGCATATCCTTCCGAAAAAAAAGAAACCAAAATTGCACACAGTACTCCAGGTATGGTCTTGTCATTACCCTGTAGTGACAGCATGGCTACTCTCCTTTTGTACTCCGTTTCTTGCAATTAAGTCTAACATGCCATTTGCATTCCTAATTATTTGCTGTACTCTCATACTAACCTCGTGTTCATGGTTAAGAACACCCAGATCTCGCTGAACACTGACTTTCATTAGTCTTACACTATTTAAACTATTTCTATTCTTCCCTCTAAAGTCACATTTTTTCATATTATATTCCATTTGCCACTTTTTCACTCACTCACTTAACCAGTCTATATTCCTCTACAGACTAGTTGACTCCCTCTTCACAACCTACTTTTTCACCTACCTTTGCATCATCAGCAACCTTTGATACAATACATTTGGTGCTTTTGCTTAAATCATTAATACAAATTATAAATAGCAGAGGTTCCAGCTGAAGTTTCATGCAACAACATGAATGATAAATGCATGAACATATTTGCATGTTGCTTTGTTGAAGGCATTCACATTTACTTATTTCACCATGCAATCAGTATCATTTTCTGGCAGAGTGGAAGCACTTTTAATGCAAACTATTCATTTCATATGGCTAGAGTTAAAGTTTTTGTGGTTGGAAAAAGCATATTTTTCCTCTTAGACAGCATTCATTTCTGACTTGACATTTTTCAAAAGATCTCAACAAATTTCAATGATAATTTAGAATTGTAATGGGCAGCTTTTAATGGGGGAAATAGTTGATAGTAACCATTATCACTGCGTTCCATTGAAATCCCCAACCAAAAAGTCACATATTAGGGCAGTTTGTCCACAGATTCTCAGACAGATTATGGAATGACGGGACTGACGTGCGAGGAGAGAATAAACTGACTAGATTTGCTTTCACTAGGGCTTAGAAGAATGAGAGGGGATCTAATAGAAACTTACAAAATTCTGACATGGCGGAGAGCCTGGATGTGGGGAGGATGTTTGGGTTGTCTCAGGTTACAGGACAAGAGATTTGGAACTGAGTTGAGGAGAGGTTTCTTCATTCAGAGGGTCTTGAACCAATGGAATTTGTTAACAGAGAGTGCTGTGGATATCAAATCACTGAATATTTTTCAAGAAGGAGATAGATAAATTTCTAGAAACAAAAGGTGTGGGAAGAGTGCAGGAATATGGAATTGAAATAGATAATCAATCATGACTGTATTCAATGGGGGAGCAGGCTTCAAGGGCTCAGTATTTTCGGTTTCTATCCCATTGACCAGTTGTAAAAGCAGAAGAACAAGCTTCAGTTCCTTTTATTGTGTCAATCCAGACAGATAGAAAACATGCTGAATCTGACTTCTGCTTGATCCTCACTATTATTCACAAACTATTTCTGGAACTTGTACTCTTTTGTTTCAAGTTTGGTCACTAAGATCACAAGATAATTCTGAGTCATTGTACTATGAAACAAAACAATATCTTACTATTTATTCTTGAGTGGGGGGAGGAAGTGCACAATATTGAAAAATAATTTGCAAACCTGACATTAATGTAAATGTTAAAGTAAAGCAAGTGATGAGGGAGGTATTACCTTTAGGTCACTGACACTGGTGCATGTGTCCAAATGTGTGGAGGTGACTACAACTGGTAGCAAATACTTCTAACCGTTTTTGATACTGCCAGTCAAAGATCAATTTCTGGCCCATGATCATGTGACCAACAATAGACTTCTGGTGGGTCTATTACCCAGACTGCTTGGAAATGAATTCTGGAAACAAATTCAGACGCCCTCCCCCAGGGGAGGTAAATGTAGGGGACTATCTAGACAGCTTTCTACATGTAGCTTGTGAACGGGCTACATCAGGAGCTTAATTTAATAAAATAGATCAATAAAAGTCCACAAGGTTCCTTTCTGTCTGGTTGATAAATTAAGAAAGACAGCAGTGACATCTTTATAACACTGATCATGTGAGATTGTCTGCTGAGCAGGGATATTTGTAGGAATACTGATCATTTAAAAATGTTTAAAAAAAATGAAAACCACAGAGCATTGAATTCCAAGATTATTTAATTAACCAGTATGGCAGGACAAGACTTTCAAAACAGATGTTGCACAAACTTGGCCTCTCTGAAATCTCTGTAGTAAAGCACATGTCACTAACTCAAGGCCTAATTTTCTGAAGAGTGGTCACTTATTAAATTTAATGCTCTTTAAAAAATTGCAACTATTGCATTAATGTTTAGATAAAGATCGTCGATGAGTGTAATCAAAATACTATTGCACACAGTCCTCGAATTTGTAATTCTGCATCACAAAATTAATCATCAACTCAGCACCACACTTGCATTAAATTAGAGTTCCGTTCTAAGAAACCATCGCTTGAAACCTGTTGACTTCAACAGAAGTGAGTTTCAGAAATAGAGTACAGCAACCTACTTTGTTCTATAGTCAGGCTGGTGTTGCTGACTGGGAATGAATCTCTAGATACAATAGATTGGTAGCTATGGAAGAAAAATATTGATTTTATACTGTCAGAGATGTCAGGCACATTGACTGGAAAGAGTAAAAAGAACTTTGCTCGGCATATTTGTTGCTAACTTTAATTAAAATCAGTGAAAAGTTTCAAAATAATGAGGTCAAAATTCAGCAGAATTCTTCTGCATTTAAAATAGAACATTGATAGAACATAGAACATTACAGCACAGTACAGGCCCTTCGGCCCATGATGTTGTGCTGACATTTTATCCTACTCTAAGATCTATCAAACCCTTCCCTCCCACATAACCCTCCATTTGTCAATGAGACAAACCTATCCAGAATCCCATGCAAGTACTCTCTAAACAATGTCCACATTTCCGTTGTGTGCTTCTCCAAGCACATCTGTTCCCAATTTATGCTCCCAAGTTCCTACCTAATAGCATCAGAATTGCTCCTCCCCCAATTAAATACTTTCCCATATTGTCTGCTCCTATCCCTCTCCAAGGCTGTGGTAAAGGTCAAGGAGTTATGGTCACTGTCTCCAAAATGCTCTCCCACCAAAAGATCTGAAACATGATCAGGCTCATTGCCTACTACCAGGTCCAGTATGGCCTCTCCTCTAGTCGGCCTGTCCACATACTGTGTCAGGAATCCTTAGATCATAGAATATAGAACATTACAGCACCGTACAGGCCCTTCAGCCCATGTTGTTGTGCCGACATTTTATCCTGCTCTAATATCTATCTAACCTTTCCCTCCCACATAGCCCTCCATTTCTCTATCATTCATGTGGCTATCTAAGAGTCTCTTAAATGTCCCTAATGTATCTACCCCCACCACCTCAGCCATCAGTGCATTCCATACACCCACCACTTTGTGTAAAAAAAACTTACCTCTGACATCCCCCTTATACCTTCCTCCAATCACCTTAAAATTATGCCCCCTCCTGTTAGACTTTTTCCCAGGGTGAAAATGGCTATGACTGTCCACTTGATCTATGCCTCTTATCATCTTCTAGACCTCTACCAAGTCACCTTTCATCCTCCTTCTCTCCAAAGAGAAAAGCCCTAACTCACTCAACCTATCCTCATAAAACATGCTCTCCAATCCAGGCAGCATCCTGGGAAATCTCCTCTGCACCCTCTCTAAAGCTTCCACATCCATCCTATAATGAGGCATCCAGAACTGAACACAATACTCCAAGTGTGGTCTAACCAGAGTTCTATAGAGATGCAACATTACCTCATGGTTCTTGAAATAAATACCCTGACTAATGAAGGCCAACACACCATATGCCTTCTTAACAACCCTATCGACCTGCGCAGCAACCTTGAGGGATCTATGGACGTGGACTCCAAGATCCCTCTGTTCCTCCACACTGCTAAGAGTCCTGACATTAACCTTGTATTCTGCCTTCAAATTAGATCTTCCAATGTATATCACTTCATACTTTTCCGGGTTGAACTCCGTCTGCCACTTCTCAGCCCAGCTCTGCATCCTATCAATGTCCTGTCATTCTACAGAAACCTACCACACTATTCACAACACCACCAACCTTCGTGTCATCAGCAAACCTACTAACCCACCCTTCCACATCTTCATCCAGGTCATTTATGAAAATCAACAGGAGCAGGGGTCCCAGAACAGATCCCTGCAGAACATCACTGGTCACTGACATCCAGTCAGAATATGGTCCATCTACCACCACCCTCTGTCTTCTGTGGGCAAGCCAGTACTGAATCCACACAGCCAAGTTTCCCTGAATCTCATGCCACCTGACTTTCTAAATGAACTTTCTGTGAGGAACCTTATCAAACGCCTTACTAAAATCCATGTACATCACATCCACTGCTCTACCTTCATCAATGTGCTTTGTCACATCCTCAAAGAATTCTATCAGGTTCGTGAGGCATGACCTGCCCCTCACAAAGCCATGCTGACTGTCCCGAATCAACATATGCTTCTCCAAATACCCATAAGTCCTGTCTCTAAGAACCTTCTCCAGTAACTTGCCCATCACTGAAGTAAGACTCACTGGTCTATAATTTCCAGGGTTATCCCTACTCCCTTTCTCAAACAAAGGAACAACATTTGCCACCCTCCAATCATCTGGCACTACTCCTGTGGCCAGTGAGGATGCAAAGATCATCACCAAAGGCACAGCAATCTCTTCCCTTGCTTCCCGTAACAACCTTGGATATATCCCGTCCGGCCCCGGTGACTTATCTATCCTAATGTTTTTTAAAAGTTCCAGCACATCCTCTTTCCTCACATTAACATGCCCTAGCGAATCAGCCTGTCGTACGCCATCCTCACAAACATCAAGGTCTCTCTCACTGGTGAATACTGAAGGAAAGTATTCATTAAGGACCTCCCCCACCTCGTTTGACTCCAGGCATGTTTTCTCTTTTATCCCTGATCGGTCCTACCCTCACTCTAGTCATCCTCCTATTCTTCACATACATGTAGAATGCCTTGGGATTTTCCTTAATCCTACTCGCCAAGGCCTTCTCATGCCCCCTTCTAGCTCTCCTAAGTCCATTCTTAAGCTCCCTCCTGGCTATGTTGTAACTCTCCAGCATCCAGTCTGATCCATGCTTTCTAAACCTTAGGTAAGCTTCTTTCTTCCTCTTGACAAGATATTCTACGTCTCTTGTCAACCACGGTTCCTTCACAATCCTGCCTGGACACTCCAAACAAACTCTGCCCCATATATCGCCTTTACACTAAGGAGGCACCATCAATATTAGGGAAGTTGAAATCACCCATGACAACAACGCTGTTATTTTGCTCTTTTCCAAAATCTGCCTCCTGATCTGCTCCTCAGTGTCTCTGTTACTGTTGGGGATTCTGTTGAATACTCCCAATAGAGTGATCACTTTTTTCCTGTTTCTGACTTCCACCCACACTGACTCAGTAGACGATCCCTCCAGGACATCCTCCCTTTCTACAGCTGTGATACTGTCCCTGATCAGCAAAGCCATGCGTCCATCTCTTTTACCTCCATCCCTGTCCCTTTTGAAACATCCAAACCCCAGAATATCCAGCAGCCATTCCTGCCCTTGTGACAGCCAAGTTTCTGCAATGGCCACAATGTCGTAGTTCCATGTACATACCCAGGCACTAAGTTCATGACCTATTTCCTGATACTTCTCGCATTAAAGTAGACGCACTTCAGCCCATCCAACTGACAGCAATTTTGCTCTTTCAACTGCCTATCCTTCCTCACAGTCTTTCTACATGCTACATCTACTTGTACACTAAATGCACCAACTTCTAACCTATCACTCGGGTTCCCATCCCCCTGAAAAACTAGTTTAAATCCTCCCCAACAGCTCTAGCAGACCTGCTTGCAAGAATAGTGGTCTCCCTCCAGTTCAAGTGTAACCCGTCCCTTTTGTGCAGGTCATACCTTACCCAGAAGAGATCTCATTGATCCACAATTCTGAAACCCTGCCCCCTACACCAACTCCTCAACCACACATTCATCTGCCAAATCAACCTATTCTTACCCTCACTGGCGCATGGCACAGGCAATAATCCAGAGATGACTACTCTTGAGGTCCTGCTTTTCAGCTTCCTACCTAGCTCCCTATATTCCCTCTTCAAGACTTCATCTCTTTTCCTACCTATGTCATTGGTACCAATATGTACCATGACTTTTGGCTGTTCACCCTCCCCGTTCAGAATGCTGTGGACCCAATCTGAGACGTCCCAGACCCTGGCACCTGGGAGGCAACATACCAGCCAGGAGTCTCTTTCACGTCCACAGAATCTCCTGTCTGGCCCCGTTACTATTGAATCCCCTATCACTACTGCTCTCCTCTTCACCCAACTTCCCTTCTGCACCACATGACCAGGCTCAGTGCCAGAGACCTGGTCACTGTGGTTTTCCCCTGGCAGGTTCCCCACCTCCACCCCAACAGTATCTAAAGCTGTATGCCTGTTATTGAGGGGAATGGCCACAGGGGTATACTGCACTACCTGCCTATTCTCCATCCTTCTCCTGACAGTCACCCAGTTACCTGCCTTCTGCAGCTTAGGAGTGACTGCCTCCCTATAGCTCTTATCTATGAACTCCCCATTCTCCCGTTGGAGGTGAAGGTCATCCAGCTGCAGCTCCAGTTCCCTAACGCAGTCTGTAAGGAGCTCCCAGAACTCCCACATCTCACAAGATGAACACACCACTGGCCCTGGAGCCATTCTAACTACTCTAGCCTGGCACTAGATAGAAACTTACCAGAGACTTACCTTAGCCTCTGCCTCCTCTTGCCGAAGCCTCAATCCCCCACTCTAACGCTGGTGCACTTCAACAATGGCCACTCTGCTTTTCCCTACCTTTGTTTTATTAGCTGCTGTTAATTAGCCAATCAACTATTAACAATTTGCAAATATGCCTCTTTTAGACTCCTGCAAGGTGAAACTCACAAGCACAAGCACAGAAAATGATGAGAAATGTGTACTTTGGCTGGAATCTTTTGTCCTTTCTCCAAGAATTTTTTAGTACTTTGTTGCTTTGCTGTACAGTTTTGATGAATTGATGAATACCGTACTTGTCCATCTATTTATGGGAGAAATATTGTAATGATATTCAGGGGATGGAAACACATTATCAGGGAGGTGTCTCATAAGATGGACCATAGCAGGGACATTTGGGCCTCAATTACAAGCTGGCATTTGGGGAACATACCCAAGTCAAGTAAATAGCAAGGTTAGAAGAAATAATCTTGTGTCATAATACATCAGTAATTACATGGTAGGAAATAGAGAGCTGGGATAAAAGGAAGCTATCAGATACATTAGAACGATAAGAGGTGTTCCTCAAGGATCTACAATGGAACTTCAGCTTTTTGGCATATGATTTATATGAAGAAAGTTTGTAGATAGCTCTAAATTACAAAGCTCAGTGAATTTTGTGGGTGGCAGCAGAAAGTTACAGTAGTCAGACACCATCTGTGGTGTTCAGTTTTTAAGGTTGTGCATCTGGGAAAAGATCTCTTGATGTTGAAATAAAAGATTGGCCAGAGTGATAGCAGCTTCTTGAAGGGTTAAATCAATCACAACTATTGGTTACCTCAGATCAGTAGCATATTCTTCCCTTGTTTTGAGGAGATCTGAAAAACCATTTAATCACCATGCAATATTATTTTTTAAAATATCAGCAAGGGCTGGATTTCCAATTTGAAACATGAATAAGCTTTGACTGTAGTCAACTGACAAACCGTTCATAATTTGAAATACTGGAAATACTCAGCAGACGACACACTTCTGGAGCGAATATCATAGAATGTCAACAGTCTCTCATCAAAATTGTTAGAGCGATTGCTATTTGCTTGGTGATTGACTTGAAGGCGAGTTGGATGTAGAGAAACATTGTTTGATTACTTGAAGAAGTGACGTAGGTTGCCGAAGCTGTCCTGACTTCCAAGCTCGAAGCAATGAGAACATGTTACACCAGACATAGTGTGAGCTTAGTGGTGGATTTGATGAGAGATGGGATTTGCTGATATATTTACTGTTCTGCTGATAGGCAGGAGGCAATTAAAGTAGTTTTGGCATTGCATCCATATCCTTGATGTTCACCTCTGTTATGACCTCTTCCCACTTTTGCTTCAAAGTGTACTGCAGTGCATTCTGTTTCTTTGCTGCCTTTTTGTGGTAAAATATAATTCATTCACAGCTTGAGGATGGGAAAATGTCTGTATATTGTGCAAGCACAGAGACACCATTTTGCAGTGATTAATGTATGGCATTGTCTCTAAGGTGATAACGACCCACCAACCTTAAAGTCACAACTACTCTTGTAATTAGATTTTAAGTTGAATATACCACATGTATCTAGAGGTCCCTTGTAATTAAAAGATCTTTCTCCATCTGATACGATTAAGCCACAGAGTTGCATCAGAAAATTTGAATGCCCACCCTCAACTGTGTTTAATCATGCCTTCCAGCAAACTGCTAGTACCTGTGGACCAACACCTACCACTGCTGCAGTCACAACGTCCTTTCCTTTTAAGGTCTCCTGGCTGGCTCTAATCACTGTTGACTGGCTTGAGTTGATGCTGGCCTCTTGTGACATTGGGTCCTCCATTTTTGCACTGTGGTCTAAAATAGAATGGTCACTGGAGTCATGTAATGAGATTACAGTGTGAATTTAACCTGTGTCCTGTGCAGAGTCAATATTTACATATGGTAGTTTCTTGTCACAACCCAGCTCTATCTACATTAGCACCTTCACTTATTTGCAGGATTGACTTTCCAGCAAGCTAAAACGACCTTGTACAAACATCAGCCTCAAACACCCTACTAAATCCTTTTGATTCCGAACTGTGCAAAAAGACTAATATTTCCACTCGCAGCACAACACCTCAACGCAAGTCTCATATTTTTTCCGACCACAATCGAGCAGCTCACTGAAGCATAGATAGCATTTACTCTCTCTTATTGGTGTCAAACTTAATCAAATAATGCTTGCATTGCACTGGCAGAGGTGTGCAGGTAGTTTGCTAGCAGATGGTTCAATAGGCCATGTTTGAAGTGGACTCCCACTGCTTTGTTTTTCACTGCATGCAAGAAAAATTTAAAAAGGTGTCATTTTTTGATTCCAGCTGAGATGGTCTGTCTCTTAACACAGCTTGAGTACCTTGTTACTGTACCTATTGAAGGCTCTCTATTTTGAGTCTCAGCCAGTACTCAATAGGATCTTAAATTGTTTAGCAATCAAAATAAATCAGGCCTCTGAGGGGAACTTCATAAGTTGGAACATGTAGGGAAAAACATGTTTGGCCAATAAATGGAGGACGTGTATCTAATTTATTGGTAAGCAGTTACCATTTACAATAATCACCTCTATATTAAGGCTATTTTAACTGAATAAATATAACTTACTCTGTACAATCTATATCCCTATAGAAAAGAATGTATATTCTGAATATTGCATACCTTGTGCCAGATGACATGACAACTCCCAACCACAAGTAAGGGAACAGTAAATGTGGGCCTTGAGAGACATATGCTACAGTAAATTGTGGTTCGCTGAGAGCTGTAATCTAATGATGCAACTTAAGTGAACCTCTGGAAATTACACAGCAGGTCTGAAATGGTTTGAGCTTGTTATATTTATGGCAAACATTAAAAATGTGTCATAAAGCAATTAAAAAGAACTTCTTAAACTAAGAATGTTCACTCATTTTCTGCTGGGATCACAAGAAGTCTCTTCGTATTCTTGGTGTCATCTTTACTCTGCAGTTTTCATAACCCTATTTCCCATTCTTTGACTCCAGCCCATTTGGGTATCAGGCTCCTAACCCAACATTCAGACCTGTTTGAAGTTAGATTACTTCAGTTAAGTACTCAGAAATCTGAAATCATTATCGTTGGTTTCTGCCAAGAACGTTGTGTCCCAGCCATTGATTCTATGCCTTACCCTGACCACTGTCTCTGGCTGTTGGCATTGTATTTCAATATCATATTCTTAATATCATAAAGACCACACATCTCTATCTCTCTATTATAACTCATGCTGCCACACTCTGGCCGTTGCTAAAACCCTCATTCATATTTATTATCTCTAGGACTTGATTAATCCAACACTCTACCGGTAGCATTTGCATTTTTCATCCTAGATAAACCTGATCTCACTCTAAACTCTGCTGTGGTATTCTCCCTCATATTAAATCCTATTCACTCTTCATTCTTGCACTCACTGGTCTACATTATTTCCTAATCCACTTTTGGGTTCTTTGGTGTTGCTGCTCCCATAAGCAAATAAATGGAATAGAGCTAACAACAGGACATTCTTTATTAAAGGAAGTAACCTTCAACTAAATAATAGTTGAAGCAACAATATATCAAAGTCACACACATGGTACACTCAGTTTTTAAAGGTATACTTGCACTCTATTGTCTCAGCTTTAAAATTCTCTTCCTCATATTTGAGTTCCTCTACAACTTCACACTTCCCTGTTTTCTGTAACTCCCTCCACTAAGTCAGTGAGTCAGGGCCTTCTGAATCAAGTGACTGGGCAACCCTAAGCAAAGGCAGCCATTAAATACCAATTGTACAAACAATCCCATGCACATGTAAGGTCATTCTCTGTAAAATGGCATTGTTCTGTCACCAGGCCAAACAATATTTATCACAGGCAAAAAGAAAGCTAATCCCTTTGCAACGTAGTCAAGTGTAAACTGTTGCAGATAAGCTGACATTTTTCAAGTTTTCTTTGATATCAAAGCTGCAGGACTTCGAGTAGTTTTCTATGCTTTCACTGGTATATATCCTGCTTTCTTCTTTTGCCCTGTCCTTCTCTTCAGCCAAGGCCATTGTATCTTCTGCATAGAATTAAACTTGTTTGGTGTTCAGAATGAATTATCCGCAAAAGTATAACACATAAATATTTGATTTCAGCCTATAATTTGAGGACAAATTATTTTTAAAAGTGGATTTAGGAAATAATATATTGTTTGCCAACTTTATTGAATATATTCAAAGCTGGATGATGAATGTTACACACTTACAAATGAAGATAATTGCCTCATGTTCTTTCAGCTTCCAAAGCATATATGAATATTTGGATTTAATTAGTAGCATGTAAAATTGTATACTTGTTTTCAGTCATAACTTGTAGATTAAGCCTTAGTGTAGACATCATCCAGGCCAGTACCTCACTCACACTTAATAAGTCTGAATACAAGGAGTAGTTTTGCCCAAAAGATGGTGGACTGAAGTTGTTGAATGGTGGCAGGGCCTCTGAGAGTATACTGAGGAAGCCCTGCCCACACAACAACCTTAAAAGCTTTGACAGATAGCAAAGTCTCACCCCCAGCATTGGCAGCTATATAACTGTGAGCATCATTTTATATTTAATATGTGCCTCTATCATTTAAATGCTGTGGTTTTAAAATATTATTAAACATTTTTTAAAAGTAAAATGATAATGTTTATAAATAACTAAAAACGTTGAACTAAAACAAAATAATGTTAGACAAAAGAACTTACCTTCCACTCCTCCTAATTTGCAATCCTCTAGTCTCCACTCAAATTATCTGGGTCCTGGACCCCACACTAGGTTTAACCTGAGATGATATCCCGAGTGTAAATGCTGGACCGTCTCAACAAAGCTGGGCTCTGCCACTGAACACCATATGGAGGAACACATTGATAGATTCTGAATCTCCAGGTAAGGCTGGGACTTTTGCATTTGGTAGCTCATGTGCATTAAGCCCAGATTTGTGTCCATTTAAATGGATGATTACTTGATGATTCCATTTGGAACCATTGACATTTACCAGCAAGACTCTGACCATTATTTACTTCTTTACATGCCATTTATGCAAACTGTTCATTGAATTTGCCAACATATCACCAGCAAATGCATTTAAAAAGTAATCTAATGGCAGTAAGGCTGTCCGCGATGCCCCAAGGATTGGACCTCGAGATCTTGAAGGTATTCTCATTCCACACCTACCATTGTTCTTATTTTTCACCTTCTCTTTCAGTTTCACCTCTCCTCTGGGATCATTAACAAACAAATTTCACTTACTGAGCATAGTTTGACATTCACTCATTGGAAGACAGATTTTCAAGCAATTTTCTGCTATTCAGTTTGACAAAATATGAGTCTTACATTTACAGAGCATAAACAGCCACCCTGGAGGATGCAGTGAAATCTGTTTTGTGTTAGAAGCAGGTGAGTCAGAATACTAACAAAGCTCTAGCTGTTTAATTTGCACCTATCCATTAGATGATCAATCGTACTGCCAAGAATAAGGTTGTATTGAAAGTAACTATTACACATTATCAATTGAACGGTGAGCATAGTTAATCATTTCATAATTAATACCCAAACTGAATGATAATTATTCTGGGCAAATCTCGAGTTTATTACCTTAGTTATGGTAAAATTGTATTTCATATCACCAAAAAGTCTTTGAAGTTATTGTACAAAGCATTTACAAAATTATTAAATACATTAATTTCTTCCATTTAAAGACAGCTGTATCTGCCAAAGCATCTGTGGCAGCCGGTGAGATGTGATTTTTAATTATCTGCACTTTAAGACTGATCTTACTCCAGCATGGCTCTCATTGAACATAGAATGGTCCAGCACAGGAACAGGCCTTTCAGCCCACCATGTCTGTGCCAACCATGAGCCAATCCAACTAATCTCATCTGCCCACACATGGTCTGTATCCCTCGATTCCCTGCCTGTTCATGTTTCTGTCTAAATGCTTCATAAACATTGATATTGTATCTGCTTCTACTACTTCCACTGGCAGCTCATTCCAGATACCTACCACTGTCTGTATAAAATAACTTGCATTGAATATCTCCTTTAAACTTTCCCCCTCTCATTTAAACATGTCCTCTAGTATTTCACTTTTCCACCCTGGGAAAAAAATAATACAATCTACCCTAGCTATGCTTCTCATAATCTTATATATTTCTATCAGGTCGCCCCTCAACCTCTGATGCTCCAGAGAAAACAATGCAAGTATGTCGAACCGCTCCTTATAGCTAATACTTTCCAATTCCAGCAACCTCCTGCTGAAACAAGTTATTTAGGTAATGTTTCATGTGGATCTGTCAATTGTAGCATCAGTCCTGACTCTGGTGCTATCTGTGTGGAGTTTGCATGTTCTACCTGTGAAAGTGTGGGTTTCCTCTGGTTGCTTCAGTTTCCTCCCACATCCCAAAGGCAAGAGGCTGGTAAGTTAATTGCTTACCGTAAATCAGTCCTGAGTAGAATCTGAGGGGAGTTGGCAGGAATATGGAGAAAATAGATTACAAGGAAATAAAATTTCAGATTCAGAATCAGGTTTATTATCATATCATGAAATTTGTTGTTTTGCAGCAGCAGTACAGTGCAAAGTCATAAAAATTACCATAATTTATGAAAATAAATAATAGTGCAAAAGAGGAATAATGAGGTAGTGTTCATGGGTTCATGGACCATTCAGAAATCTAATGGTGGAGGGGAAGAAATGTTCCTAAAATGTTGAGTGTGGGTCTTCAGGCTCCTGTACCTCCTCCCCAATGGTAGTAACGTGATGAGGGCATGTCCTGAATGGTGAGGGTCCTTAATGATGGATGCCTTCTTGAGGCATTGCCTCTTGAAGATGTCTTGGATGGCAGAAAGGGTCATATCCGTGATGGAGCTGGCTGAATCTACAACCCTCTGCAGCCTCTTTTGATCCTGCACATTGGAGCCTCCACACCAGCTGGTGATGGTGCAACCAGTCAGAATGCTCTCCACCATACATCTGTAGAAATTTGCAAGCATCTTTGGTGATAAACCAAATCTTCTCAAACTCCTGAAGAATTAGAGCAGCTGGTGTGCCTTCTTCATGATTGTGTCAATGTTTTGGGCCCAAGATAGATCCTCGAAGATGTTGACGCCCAGCAACTTGAAGCTGCTCACCCTTTCCACCGCTGACCCCTCAATGAATACTGGTGTGCGTTTTCCTGACTTCTCCTTCCTGAAGTTCACAATCGATTCCTTGGTCTTGCTGATGTTGAGTGTGAGGTTGTTGTTGCAACATCACTCAACCAGCCAATCTATCTCACTCCTGTACACCTCCTCATCGTCATCTGAGATTCTGCCAACAACAGTGGTGTCACCAGTTAATTTATAGATGGCGTTTGAGCTGCGCCTAATTTGTGGAAAATGGGGTTATTCCATGCACTGGCATAGGCTTGATGGGACAAAATGGCCTCCTTCTATGCCACAAGAAAATATGGAATACAAACTCTCTTCTGATTCCACTACAACATCAATCCGCGATATGTTGCAGTGTGTTTACTGAAAGTACACTAATTTGTTCCACCATCTAAAGGTCATGCTATTAATAAGGTAAGTTTATGCCAGAGGTTATGATCTACTAGTTGCTAATAGTGCGGTGTTTGTTGCAATGAATTTTTTTTAATGATTGTCCCATGGGCAATACTGTTCCTGATTATTCCTGGTGAAGAACAATAAACAATGATAGTTATGGAAAGGAGATTACTCCTGTGGCTTATCTTGCTGAAATATTTTCTGTGAAAATAAAATCTACCTGAAGATTTGTAATAGTTATAATTCATCATACTCATAAAAAATGATGAAAAAACAATGCTAAGCCCGCTCCCGTCAAAGCATGGCCTTGTGGTTATTATCTTTTATGTTACTTGGGATGTGCTGCAATCGGAATTGCTTTAAATGTTCCCTCACTGATAAAAAAAAATCAAGGAATCAAGGGTTATGATTATCTTAATGGGACATTGGGCAGGTTTTCTGCTCTGAAAATGGATGGAACTCAAGGAGGAATAGATGTAACCTTGCAGAAGTCAGGGGCTGTCGGGCAAGCACGTGGGTGCCCATTACCCAGCTGAACTTCAGCTTCCCAGAACCCCACAATTCTTGGCTTTGCACTCTGATGCTAAATTACAACATGGCAGCACAATCTTCAGTATTTGCTGGGCTTCTCTTCTGTTTGGATTGCCAACTGTACTGTGCACCACAAAAAGCCAGCACATCGTGTTGTTCCTCTGTCAAGAGAATTAACATAGAACAGTACAGCACAGTATGGGCCCTTTGGTTCACAATTAATGAAGTGCACCTACAGAAAAAAAATGAAATGCTTAATAATACATTTTCTTAAGAATCTGAGTAAATAAATGTAATCACAAGCTTGTAAAATATAGTTTTGAATTATTGTGCCACGAGAATCAAATATAACTTTTGCATCACCTTCCTTCAGGAGATCATTTGCACCAAATCTATATTATCTGAATACTGAGTGTTCTCCTGAGTTCTGGTCCCTGAAGCCATCTTCAGTACCTATCAAAATTGATTGAAAATAACCTGCAGTCAGTTGGTCACTTCTTTAATTAATGCTCTTTCTGCTTGAGAATAATTGTCTAAATGAAGTTATCCAATCAATGAGAATGGACCATCAGAATTTATTTTAGTTGCAGCAAGACAGAGGCAGGTGACAGTTTAAGGTTACAGATTAATATGCCAGGATGTGGTAAGAACTACACTGCACGTTGTGGGTAGGCACCTCATATTATCCTCACTATTTGATTTTTACCTTAGGCCCAATCTCTATGCCAGCAGCCACTTCATACATACTGTAAATGCATACTGTAGCCCGCACTGAACAGGTCTCACAGAAGCCACTCTGCTGCTCTTGATGTGGAAGGAGGGCCAAAGGAACCTGACGTAAGGCATGGTTAGCAGTGTGAGCAATCAGGGAGTGCTAGGCAGAATATCAACCCCAATATCTCAGCACAGCAATGCCGAACATTGGTGTTTGTCAGTCAACACTTGTATTATTATGCCAAGATCAATTCCCTGTGCCAACTGTTTCTGAAGTTTTGTGGCACCCTGATGAGTGCAGTGAATTAGAGGAAAGGTTTGTAGCCTAACAGTCAACTAAGGGGAAGGTTAACCATTTCTCACTCCCTCTGGTGACAAGGTGTAACCATGGTAGTGGGTTCTACTTGAGGCATAATTCTGTTTTGCTTCCTAATAATCATGATACAAACATTTCTTTAGAAGTGAACTACACTTTATTATTTTAGTCCTGGTCCACCAGGATATTCTTGCAATTCCTCCCTCCAGCTGTTAATTGCCCCAGTTCTGTTTAATAACACCGATGTTTCCGGTACCATGAGCAACTCCAGCAAATGTCTGAGTTGGAATCTTATGAATTTTGCAATCTTCTGAGCGCATTTTGCACGGTTTAAATGTCACGAAGTGTAACTGGCACCAAATGCTCCTGCCTTCACAGTGTTCACCCTGAGATCAGATCTAAACTGGACTGTTGGTACTGTTCCAGCATTTATTACACCACCTATCCTTTCTGCCTAGACTGCTGATGTACTTGCCAAAGCATCGATATTCTGTAAAGAAGTTTTTGCTTTTGTATTTTTTAATCTTCTCATCTGTGGTGGTCATCCTCGTCCAACCAAATCCACCTGTAATTTGCCAACTACGGATTTATGATTTCTACACGTTGTCTTACTGAAAGGTAATGAATAAAGAGTTATATAAGGAGGTCATTAAGTCCTTTGAGAACACTGGTAGAATAATCCCATTGGTCCCATTCCCTCAGCTCTTTCCCTCTAGCACCGTAAATTATTCCCTCTTAAGTGCTTATCCAAATCCCTTTTATATGCACTGATTGATCCCCTTCCCAAGACACATACAGGCAGTAAATTCCAGATTATAACTACTCTCTGAGTAAAAAGGTTTTTCCTCACATCCCCACAGCTTTCTTTCGAAGTTCTAAGTTTGCGTCTCCTTTCTGAAGGAGGGTCCTAACCCGCAACATTGACCGCCTGCTTTTCTCCATGGATGCTGCCTGGCCTGCTGAGCTCCTCCAGCATCATAGTGTTTTTCATCTAGATTCCAGCATCTGCAGTCCTTTGTTTCTCCTTGTGTCTCCTGCTCCATGAATGATCAATTAATGGAAACAACTTCCCTCAATGTACACTAAGTCCTCGTTAGCCATTGCCTTACTATCTGAGGATTCACCAGCTGTCTACTATGAGGAGTGTTGGTAAGTATAGCACGTTCCTCCAGAGCTCTCTCCTATGATGTCTGGTGAATACTATTTGTCATGAGATAGATTGCATTTGATGTCTTGTGCTGGCAAGCATATGAAATATCAGTTGTCTATACCTCTCACTGCCTTGGTGAAGCAGCCAGCATAATCAAACACCCCAACCACCCGGGTCATTCTCTCTTTTCCCCTCTCCCATCAGGTAGAAGATACAGGAGCCTGAGGGCACATACCACCAGGCTCAAGGACAGCTTCTATCCCACTGCGATAAGACTATTGAATGGTTCCCTTATACGATGAGATGGTCTCTTGACCTCACAATCTACCTTGTTATGACCTCGCACCTTATTGTCTACCTGCAATGAAGTTCCTCTGTAGCTGTGACACTTTACCCTGTATTCTGTTATTGTTTTTACCCTGTACTACCTCAATGCACTCTGTACTAACTCAATCTATCTGCACTGTGTAATGAATTGATCTGTACGAACTGTATGCAAGACAAGTTTTTCACTCTACCTTGGTACAAGTGACAATAATAAACCAATAGCAATACCAATACCAATTGTCAGTGTGAGGCCAGAGCTAGGTTTAGGGTCAGGATCAGGACCACCAGGGGTAGAAACATGTATAGGTTTGTGGCTGGAGCAGGATTCTGAGTGTGGGCCAAGTGTGTGGACAGGCTGGGTCAAGGTTGAGCTTAGGGTTGGGGGCACCAGGATTTTGATAAGCTGAAACTAACATAGAAGTTATTATAACCATGGAGGAGTTGTGGGTCGGGGAGGGGAGGGAGGTGAGGGGGGGGTTTGATCGCTCTGTGCCATTGCAGCGTCAGTGTCATTGCCAGCAGCTTCAGTGGTATATGTGCTTGCTTGTTATCCATAGGAAGTTTGTATCCCTATCCCTCACCAATAGCAAGGACTTAGTGCACCCTATCTAAACTGATATTGTTACATTAGACATAACAGTTCAGCTTCAGTGAATGAAATTGATTTATTGATTTACAGGCTACAGTTTGACCCCATGGATGAGTTCCTTAATTCCAACTAAATATTCCTCAACATCATTCATATTTAATAGTTTTTTCAATTTCCTATTAGACCGTCTGATATAATGCATATTGTTCACTGATTTGCTCTTAATGAAGAAATATGTAAAACAATTCTCATTGCAGTCTTCAATATATTTTGGGAAGTTAACTCGGGCGGGACTTACCCAGTAAATGACAGGGCCCTGGGGAGTGTTGTAGAAGGGAGATGGAGGGGTTCTAGTACATAGTTTCCTGGAAGTGGTGGCACAAGTAAACAAGGTGCTGAAGAAGGAATATGGCATGCTTGCCTTCATCAGTTGGGGTGTTGTGTACAAGAGTTGGGACATCAAGTTACAGCTGTATAGGACATTGGGGGATCTGCACCTGGAATATTGTGCGCAGTTCTGGTTGCCATACTATAGGAAAGATATGATTAAGCTTGAGAGGGTGCAGAAAAGATTCACAAGGATGTTGTCAGGACTGCATGACTTGAGTTATAAGAAGAGACTGGATAGGCTGGGTCTGTTTTCCCTGGAGTAAAGAAGGCTGAGGGGTAACCTCACAGAGGTGTATAAAACCATGAGGGACATAAATAAGGTGAATGATCACAGTCATTTTGCCAGGGTAGGGAAATCTAAAACTAGAGGGCATAGGTTTAAGATGAGAGGGGAAAGATTTAAAGGGACCCGAGGGGCAAGTTTTTCACGCAGAGGGTATATGGAACGAGCCACCAGAGGAAATGGTAGAGATGGGTACAATTTCAACGTTTAAAAGAAATTTGGACAGGCTCATGGATAGGAAAGATTTAAGGCATATGGTCCAAATGCAGGCAAATGGAACTAGCTCAGGAAGGCGCCTTGGTTGGCATGGATGAGTTGGGCTGAAGGGTTCCTTTCCATGCTGTATAAGTCTATGACTCAATGATTCTTCAACTTAAAACAATTTAAAACAATTCAGTCTGATAGAAGTTCAATAAAACTTGTTCCTCCAAGTGATTCATCTTCATTCAAGTGAAAGGAGTTCTTTTTCTGGCATGTTGGACAAGTGGATTCCCCATTGCAAGTGGTAGAGGGTAAATGTGATTTTGCCTTTGGGAGTTCAGTAATGAAGTCCAATGGTGGACAGTAGAAGGAAAAATGTGGATGAACAGCTAACAATAAGTGGACGGCTTCTGTATTTGTGCAGTTATCGGTTAGAATCTGGAACATGCTGGATTTTCCAACATACCAACATTTCCATTCTGATCTACCAGCTTTCCCCCCCAAATTTGGACCAACGTCTCAATTTTATGTTTACTGTCCTCCTGTGAAGTGATGTGGGATGTTTGTGACCATGTTAATGGTGCCATATAAATGAAAAAAATTGCATCGTATTTACAGTCCATAATAAGTGGAGCTAGTCTGGCATCAATGAAAAAATAATCAATCCTCGAGTAATTATGGTAGACATGAGAAAAAAATGAAAATTCCTTATCATATGGGTGTAGAAATCTCTAAACATCTAAAATTCTGGATTCAACTAAGAAGGAGTAAATAAAGGCAACAGATTTGTTTGGAGGTGCAGGATTTGACACAGCTCTATCCACCGAAGGGTTTAAACAGCAGTTGAAATCTCCACCCATAATCAAAGTGTATTCATTTAAAGTAGGAAAAAATGCAAACAGATTTTAAAAAATTCAGGGTGATCTACATTGGGTGCATAAACATTAACCATAACAACTTTTTTATTATGAAGTAAACCGGTAATTAATAAAAATCTACCATTTGGGTCTGATATTGTCTCATGATGAACAAACGAAATTGAGGAGTCTATAAAAATAGAGACTCCTTTCACCTTTGCTTGTGAATTTGAACGAAACTGTTGACCCTCCGAAATCTAAAAAAACGTTGATTATCTTTCCTCCTGATATGAGTCTCTTGGGCAAAAATGATCTGAACATTTAATCTGTGAAAAACTTTAAAGATCTTCTTGAGCTTGATCGGATTGTTTAAACCATTAGTATTCAATGAGATAAAATTAATAGTTTTATCCATTTTAATAGATTAAAAAACATGTGGTATGTAAGGGGTTAATCTTGCTATACAAGAGGCCCACTGGCAGGAAGAAGTAAAAAAGTTCAAAGAGGACGCGGATATGATGGCAATTTAGACATATTTGTAGTTCATCAGTCCAGAAGAAAAAACCTAAAACCAGCCCCACCCCCTCCCCGAACAGCCCGAAAACTGGCCAGTAGGCAGCTAGGACGCTAACCTCTTAATTAAACTAACCCCAGTTCTATTGGTGGCAGATGTCCAAGTTGGAAAAATATGTAAGCCACCCTTGGTTAGTCTAAACAGGCTATCGACATAGTCGAAACAATGTTACCAAACTAACAACAATAGTTGTGAAATTGAAACAGAACCAAAGGGCGTTAACAGTTGACATTTAAAAAATACAGTTTTATAATTGTTTCGAAAAGAAAGCAAACGATCAGTCATTTTGTTAAATTCTTAATTATTATTAAAACAAAACATTAAAAATATTAAAAGAAAAGGAAAGGTTTAAATCTAAAAATTAATTGCTTAATAAACCAAGCAGGTAGTAAATCAGAGGAAGAACAGTGTGTCTCTTCCACATTTCTTAAGCTTCTAAAGTTAAAAGCTAGTTCATAAGAAATTCTTCGGCCTCTTGGACGGATTTAAACCATTTGTGAGATTTATCAGGTAGTGTAATTCTCAACCTTGCTGGGAATAATAATGCAGGATGATAATTGCTTTGAAAGAGACGAGCTATAATTGGTTTGTAAGTCAGCCCTTCTTTTCATAACTTCTGGGGTGTAAGCTTCAATTATTCGAAATTTCCATTGTTTAAATTGAATCATTCCACATCCACGAGCAGTATGAATCAAGAATTCCTTGATGTTGACATAATGAAATCTCAATATTACTGGCTGAGGTTTTTGGTCCGGGGATGGTTTGGATCTTACTGCTCGATGAGCTCTATGAAGAATAGGCTGAACAGGAAACATTTCGGAACCAAACACATCGACCAGAAGTTTAGAAAAAAAATCCGTAGGGTTACCAGTCTCGATGTTCTCTCGAAAACTGATGATTCTTAAATTTCTTCTCCGGCTGCGGCCTTCCAGGTCAATGATCCTCTGTCGTTGCTTTTCCAGGTTTTGCTTGGTCGTAATTAAGTCTTTTTCAAGTGAGTGGAGTGTGGCATCGCTCTCATTACTAGTTCAGTCGAGTTCAGCAATTAATGTTTAGTGTTTTCCTGGATAAGTGTATCTTGTCTGTCTTCAAAGTCCTTTAAAAGGAACTTCAATTCGGCAAAGTTCCAGTCAAACTTTTTATCCAGATTAGAAATAGCTTCCAAAGTAGGTTGGTCTCCATTACCTTAGCCATTAGCTGACGCTTTAGCTCTGGTGTACATTTCAACAGTTAAAAATCAAAATTAAACTTGTGCCAGTATTATAAAAGACTTATTAAAGGGTGGTATATGAAAGATTAAAAAGTGACTGGAGCAAAACCAAGTTGTGACTTACTCCATCGAGTGCCACCAATAGACTCCGAAAAAAATTGATAACGTCTTAATCAGAACAGAACTAAAACGAGATGTAGCTCAGTGGATAAATACTCATTATTGAATTACTAATTGTAGATCCCACATTGGCCTTATCAACTACCTCTGAGGCCACAGATTTTGAATGAAGGTAAGTTCTTCCCTAAGAGCTGCCTAAATAAAGAGAATGGCAACAACCACAAGTAGGCACTAGACATTTATGAAATAGTCACATCAGTAAGAAAATGGGAACTTACCTGAGTATAAAGTATAAATCTTCATTGAACCTGCTACATGGCCCAGAGTCAACACCAGCCAATAGCTACTTGTTCCATATGTGCAGGAATCAGATCACTGACCCTGCCTACCCAGGAGTTGAGCATTGACTCATAGTGAGCCCTCAGTGATGAGAAGGTCTCAGTTAACATAATCCTGAAGCCCTAACCCCTGGCATCCTCTAACAGAAGGTAAAGCTGGAGTGGAGCTTTGCCTCATGTCAAAGCCTGTGAAGTTCTTACTGTGTTTTTTAAATATCCCTCATAATCAAATAAATTTTATTTAAAAGACAAAACATTGATTAAAGTGCATTAAAATACCACAGAGTACTAGAAACAGCAAACTGAAGTAAAATATTTTTTGTTTGAAAGATCACATACCTTTGACATTCAACAGGCTGGGAATCTCCTTTGATTATGTTACCTGAGACTCCTCATCACTGAGGCCTCACCATGGGTCACTGCCAACTCCTGGGTATATCAGATTGAAGAGGTAGACTCACCAGCAAAGTAGAGTTGTGGATATGGCAGTTTCTGATACTTGATAAGTCCCTGTCTTGCAAAGGGTCAATGTAATTCAAAGACTTAGTCTTTTTCAAACAGCCACAAGCAACATGGTTCATTATCTTATATTAATTCACATTGTAAGTAATATTTCAAGAATAATCAGTTTTGTAAAGATAAAAGCATTACTTTTGTGTGAAATCACAAATAATTTAGATATATTTATATACAACACAAAGTTATTTAATTCAAATTATTCATTTGTAAGTGAATTGTTTGATCACTAGTCCACATTTGAATACTAGACTATTGCAGTGGAATGTAGCACATCTATTTGAGGGCTTTAGGCTGTCTGATATAGAATCAGAAGTACAAAGCATAAGCAAGATTTTACGTGAGGATTAGGAGCAAAAGACAACAGAAATACAGTGAAGGTTATTCAACAACAACAATTTGTATTTTTTATAGTGTCTTTAACATATTAAAACAACACAAGATGCTTCCTAGCCATGTTATCAAAGAGAATTCGGCACCAAGCAACATGAGGAGAAATTAGGGGAGATGATCAAAAGCTTGATCAAAGAAGGAAACTTTGATGAACATTGTGAGGGAGGGGAGGGAACTTTTCAAATTAGCTTTCTCAACAGCTGTCAGTAATGTCTCTTGATAACTAGTAGAAATGCAGTGTAAAATCAAATTAACTTGAGGCACAGAAATTCATAAGAAGATTTGATTAAATTGAGCCTCCTCAAATCACAAGAACTTAAAAATGTAGAAAGCATTCAGGCATCAGTCTCATCTCAGTTATGTACCTCTACGATCAGGAGCTAGTCAGACCAATTTTATTTTACTGCCAGACTTTTTTCTACTCCCTGATGAATTAGGAATCAATTCAAATTTGGAGATGACTTTGAAGCTCTGCTTCCATAGAAGTGACCTTAAGATGTTGAACAGCATCAGTAATGACCATCGATCAGCCTTGCATATCCATGGATTTAGCTGCACAGGCTTCATAATGCTTCTTCTCCCCAGATGATTTAGAGATTAAATCACTTCCCATAAAATCAGTAATGAAAGCCAGATGCCATTTCAATGCTCAATGTGATATTTCTCAGCAAACTTCATCTTGTCTAAAGCATCTGCTTTTGAGAAACTTCAATGTTTGCCTGAAAAGAATTGCTTCATCTGATTAAATCATGGTAACAAGTAATGATGTTACGGACAACAAGATAGTGTTGAGTTATTTATTCTTCTACATTTTATGTTTGAAAATTATTTTTAAGGTGAATTAAGGATAAATAATCTGGCCTTTAGGGATTCCTGTTATCCATACGAAATACATAATCCAAGCAAATATGCAAGGATAATTTAATTTTGAGGGGACGATAATTAATGTATCAATCAGGTCAGTTTTCTCCATCCTGATCCCACCCAACGAATGGCCCAAGTAATCATTATTTATGAGCAAAGCTAAGGTTAGTGTTGTACAGTTAGGCCCCAATCCCTGATCAGATGACATTCATATGTCATGCAGAGAATTTTGCAACACAGAAGGAGATTAATCAGCTGGAGATTGAAAGGCAAGAAGATGCAGATGTTGGCAATCTGAAATAAAAACAGAAAATGCTGTGTATGTTCAGAAAATCAAATGGCAAGTGAAACAGGATTAATGTTTTGGGTCAATGATCTTTCTTCAGAAAAAGTAGTCAGTGTTGTAAGTGTAGATACTGAAGAAATGTTATCAACTCTGTTTATCTCTCTGCAGGTGCTGCCTGACCTGGTGGGCATTTCAACATTTTCTGTTTTTAATCAGACTGGGCCTGCAATCTGGGTCCTCTTGAAAATTGATTCACATATTGCCACTTATCAAGATTTGTCCCATTATTTTCTAAAGTTTCTTCTCCAAATATTTATCTACTTCTCTTTTAAGCTGAATAAACCCACCTTCCATGATGCACTCCCCCCAAGGTATCGTAACCCAGATATGAATGGTCGGCTGAGCTAATCCTCCATAACTAAAAGTCTTCCTGTGAAGTGGAATGGGACTTTTACCAATGACTGGGTCTCAGCTGATGGATCCTGAGCTCCAGAATGCTGGTGCTGTTGCTTGCTGCTGTCAAAGGCCCTGAGATATTTTTAAATGCTTCTGATATATAGAGACTTTTAAAAGTGGTTCAAGTAAAGTTAATAAAACAAATATAAAATTTATTTAATAAAAAGACACATAAAAAAGCATTTAAATAAAAACATACTTATATGAAAACATAAAGTCCTAAAAATTTATTAAAACATTAAGATAAGAAAACTACTTAACTGCACTTATGTTTTTGTTCAGCATTAGTGACCCCATTCAAGTGCATCTATCCCTCTGCCCAGTATATCTGTGCTTTACCACTGGAATAAGTGCCAAGTCCAGCAGAAACGTAGGAGATCAGATGTAAATATGTTCATTGTCTCCTAGATAGGTTTTACTTTGTGTTTTTCTTAGTGTTCACTCCCACCACTCCTTCTTAAGGCCGCTATACTTAGGAATGGCCCCTCCCCTCCCCACCGCTTGTCAGTCTGACATCAATCCTTTAACCTGAATGCTTCTATGACTTTCTCCATCCCTACCACTAACCCCAGTATGACCCCTTCTGATCCTGAGATCTAACCTCCAGGTTGTCTCTGACTTCCCCATCTTAATGCACCAGTATGCAGGTGAAAGTAGGTGGAGAGCAAGGAGAAGATTGCTAACAATTCTTTGTGGAAACACCAGCAGGGGGTGGGCACAATTTGGACAAAGGATCATCTTCTATTAAAACATTCCCTCTATAAAAAAATAATTAATATCTTTTTAAATTTATGTAATTTGTGTATTAAATTTATGAAATCACTTTAGTAAAAGCTCTCAGACTTTTGAATAGTTCTTTCAAATCTTGTCTCCATTCCCAATTAGCTGAAGAAGCCCCTTGCCAAGAAATTGCATGGTACCTGTTTGGGCAGATTAAACTGTTGGTGCATAGGGGCTAATGAACGTCTTGTCCCGGGGCTCATTACTAAAAACTTCAGTAATACAAGCCTCAAGGTTTGTGCATTACTGAACAGGCCTTCCAAAATAAATCGCCTTTCCTGTGCACAGTCCACCCCTGGGTAAGTCCATGGCTCAGCTTAGCAGGTTTGGTTATGGGGAAAAAGGCCTAGAGATGGGAAGGCAGAGGTTAGTGTCTGGGATTGGCAGGGGACTTGAGTCAGGATCAGAAAGGGTTAAGCTGGGGTCAGGAATAGGGGGCAGGTATTGGTCTTAGGGGTGATAAATGGTTGGTGTCAGACTGACTGTCATTGGGGAGGGTGGGTGACAGTTCCCAAGAGGGAATGAGGAGGGCAAATAGCAATGAATTCACTTGCAGGAAATCATATCCAGCATGCAATGGACACCTTTGATACTAAGGCAGCAGATTAGCTAAGTTTGCATCCTCTTTGACTAAGACCAAAGCAGGCTTCAATCTTCCAATTAAGGCCTGCTTTAGTGTGCATGATTTCAAAACAGGCTCAACTTTTGATGTTCCTGTGCATGACCAGTGAACTTAATGTATGTTTGTCTCATACCAATGGAAGACCCAGAACAAAAATCTGGAAATGCAGTTCCTGGCACACCACCAATGCAATACAATTTTAATAAAGTTACATCTAGTAGCACACACAGGGCTGCATGACTCTATGACTCTATGACAAATCTGTTGCACTGTTCGATAGATCTGGAGATTTCTTTCACATGATCACTTTCAGCAAGAGCTGTAGGACAACGAATGTGGACAGAAATCATGACCAATCTCCTCTTCAGCCAGTGCAGTGATATTGAGGCCAAATATGGATCCACATGTGCCCCAGTAGTGATCAATTAATTCAGCACAGACAAGATTTTAAACAACATTATTCTTTTCCAGACAGTGTGAATCAACAACGCAATGTTTGACTGGCACTCCATCCACTATCCTAAACACCCACTCCCTCCGCCAGTCATGAAATGTGATGGCAGAAAGCTGCACTTCAGCTACTCACCAAGATATTCCTCCCAAACCCATACCCTCTAAAAGATTCAAGGCAGCAGACACAGGGCAACATCTGCAATTCCCCTTCAACTTGCATGCCATCCTAACTTGGAAATATATCACCTTCAACATTACTCAGACTAAATGTTGGGACTCCATACTCAACAGTTCAAGAAGATGGTTCAACTTCAACTACTCAAGGACAATTAAGCATAGGCAGTAAAGATTGGCCTTACCAGCAATACCTATGTCTCATAAAGGATTGTAAAAAGGATACATTTATTGAGCCTTTGTGAGTGAGAGAGATGACCCTTTTTTTGCAATTTCCTAATTCGAAGTTTATCTCGCTGGAGATATGATGCTTGGGAACTTCAGCCTCTCTTCTGCTGCATGCATTGTTTTTGTACGTTCCTTTTGAACTAAATTGTTTGGATTTGTTTCCTTGGTGCTGTGTAAAGTTACCAAGTATGTATTATTTCCAAGAGCAGAACCCTCAAATGTAGTTGGACTCCCAGCAAGTCTATATTTATGTAACTAAGTGAGGAGGTTCATATCAAATTGTTGATGTGAACATTTGAAGCTGCGCATCAAATTGTTAGCTTTAATCTCTCAGGACGCAGAAGTGAAACTTACTTGGCCAAACACTGCATGGTGAGTCATTTTTGAATCACTAGTAGGGAATCTTACAGGCAATGTCCTATCATGAAACATTCCTTTAAATGTTAATTAACTGTAATATTCTAAACATCTGGAATGTACTACTGATGATCTGAGTCCAAATCAAACCTTCTTTCAAATGTCTATGTGTATTCTAATAATGCACACATGAAAAAGAAGCGTGAATTCCAATAGCAACTATTTTCATCAGTGGAACTATCACTAAACTTCATCAAAGGAGAAGAAAATCACAAGAAGCAGGGTTATACTTTTTGAAAAACAAACAAAAAAGCTCCAGATTCTGGGAATCTCAAATAAAATCAGAAAATGCTGGAAGTACTTAGCAGCTCAGCAGGTTACATGAAACATTTTCAATCTCTAGTTTCTCCGAAGTCTGAGAAAGCTCCATCAATCTGATACATTAACTTTGTTGTTTATTCCACATTTGCTGCCTGACCCACTGAGAATTTCCAGTGTTTTCTGCTTATAATCCATATTTTTTTGATCTATGTAATGTGAATAAATTTATGTAAGCATTCCTATACATGTAGACATAAATGTTGGTTTTATTTTCACTTAGCTGCCCTCCTCTGAGCCCTAATGTTTTGGGATCCTCTTCAACCTGTAAAGTTTGGTGGCTTAACTTAAGGATGTGTAACAAAGAAACACCTCCAACAACAAACCTAGATGGTATCACTTTCCACTGTGCTAAATGCCAAACAGAAAAGTATGTTGAGTATTGCAAACCAATTACCATCCCTCCCAGATTTATTTTCAGACTTCTGGATCCCATTAAAATGTAGTTTTGGATGCTAGCAGCTGCCTTCATGGAGAACAACCAGCACAACTATAGCCTAGCACAAGTGGAGAGACAAGGCTTCAAAATAGAAAGCAAGTCATATTCTATGTACATGAATCTTCATTTTGCCACATTTATCACTTCTCACTACTTTCGCTCACATGCCAAGATATGCTCGCACTGTATGAGCTATTGTACTGCACAGCACTTTATTAAAGCTGTCCGGTCATGCAAGAGCTATCCACCAGCAGTCAGATGAGGTCATGAAAGTAATAAAACAAGAAATAAAATGGCAAGAACTTGTCTGAGGGGATGGCTTCAGAACAAATCAGTCCACTCCCCTGCCCCAGCACCCAGATTTCTGAACTCCACATTCTTTCAATGACAAAATAAAAATTCAGATCTGAATTAAATTGTCAATATGACAACCTCCAGCACAGACTTTGGACCAGGGTAAAGAGATTTCTGCAGAGCCTCAGCATTTCCCTAAATGGCCATGTGCACAATCTTTTTTTGGGTGGCACGGAGGAGGATCCATCACGTTAAAAATAACAAAGTTACAGATAAGGTTGCTCATGGTCACAAATTCCAAAAGCTGTAAATTCCTTCTATGATCAAGCTCAAACAACTTGATTTTTTTTTAACTTAATTTGTGTCTGGTTTTATTTTCCACCAGTTTCACGTGGCAACTGATTTCCACACACACTTGCTGTTGTCTATACACTTACTCAAGGGTGACCCCAGAGAGAGAGGTCCCAAAACCCAAAGGCCACAGTCACTCTCAGATCATATTCACTAATGGTCTCAAACACTGACTCCATTCAGGTTTGTGGGGCTTGCAGGGGGATACTCAATGGGACTGGCAAACTCTGACAATGGATCCTTGATGCCAGCCTGACATATCCCAGTTGCAACATCTTCTGCCACCCACACCGATAACCCTGATGTCTTTGTTTGGTTCACTTGCTTAAAGGGACTAATTTAGACTTAGAATTTATTTTTTTTCCCTGAGCTCTGTCAACTGGATTCTCACCACCTCTCTATTGTGTCAACTCCTACCCATCAGAAGTCTGGTGTTTCAACTCACTCAGCTTTCCAGCCTGCAGTCCAAAGCTTTGGGCCAACTGAATTAAGGAGATGTAGCACTCATAAGACTATCCCTGTAGGAGGTTAGCAAATAAGACTGAGTTACAGATGTCATATTGAGGGAGGACTCAGAGCAACTGGATCTCTGCTATTCTCTGGTGGGGTCTGCCAGACTTCAGCTCAGGCCTGGTAGAACACCTGGATGTAAATTATTCATCTTGAGAAGCTAGCTAAATAATAACCATGCAAGTTTAATTTGACACCCACATACCTTCACTTTCCACCAGAGCAATCATACTGGTGCCCAAGAAGAGCAGGGTGAGCTTCCTCAACAACTATCACCCAGTAGCACTCACATCTACTGTGATGAAGTGCTTTGACAGGTTGGTTATGATTAGAATTAACTCCTGCCTGAGCAAGGACCTGGACCTGCTGCAATTTGCCTACTGCCACAACAGGTCTATAGCGGACACAATCTCACTGGCTCTCCACTCTGCTTTGGAACACCTAGACAACAGCAAAACATACGTCAGGCTGCTGTTTATCGATTACAGCTCGGCATTCAACACAATCATCCCCTCAGTATTAATCAACAAGCTTCAAAACCTGGGTCTCTGTACCTTCCTCTGCAGCTGGATCCTTGACTTCCTCATCAAGAGACCACAGTCAGTGCGGATCGGTAATAACATCTCCTCCTCGCTGACAATCAACACAAGCGCACCTCAAGGATGAATGCTTAGCCCACTGCTCTACTCTCTCTATGAATGACTGTGTGGCTAAGCACAGCTCAAACACCATCTGGCAAGAATAGCATTCATTGGATATTGCTATTTCTTCTTAAGAACGTGATTCTGTGGCATGTCCATGTACTGAGGTTCCTCTCACAGTGTTATGGATTGGAACCTGGCTACCCAATCAGAACATAATAGAGCCTGACTGGTTGGGTGTGTGTGCTCATAAATCATTTAATCCAGGTTGGGTCTGGCCGTTCTATGCAGCCAGAGACAGAGAGTGAGACAAAGTAAGGGAAGCAGGAAGAATTTGTGTGGTAGAAATAGAGAGGAGAGGGAGAGAGAGAGGGAGGGGAGAGAGAGGGAGAGAAGGAGAGGGAGAGGGAGACAGAGAAAGAGAGAGTGCAGGAATGCAGAAAGACGATGGTTAAATTGGAGCAAAGTATTCTGGCCTAGGTTGGGTCTAGGTGGACCCAAACTTTATACCTGAGCAGACCTCTATTCTAGGAAAGGAGATCCATTGTTTGGGTCCTGTGCAGATGAAGGAACAGTGATATATTTCTCATCAGGAAGATGTGCACCTAGGAGGTGGTGGTTTTCCTTCCCTTGTTTTAGTTGTAGAGGATCATAATTTTGGGAGGTGCTCTTGAAGAAGTATTAGCTAGTTGCTGCAGTACGTAGTGGAGATGATACATGCTGTATCAACTGGGAATGGAGTGCCAGCTGAGCAGCTGCTTTTTCCTGGACAGTGGTGAGCTTCTAGAATATTGTAGCTGCACCATCCAGGCAAGTGGAAAGTATTCTGTTTCTTGTGAATGATGGAAATGTTTAAGATTTCATAGACCTAAGTTTGACCTAGCTGGTCTCTTTGATGTTTCTTGTGACTGAAAATAGCACATTAACTATCTTTGCTATTTTTGTAACATTCTATATGATAAGTTGATTGGCCATTTCTTCAAGCATGGCTCTCCAGTAATAACGTTTCTTTCTTGTCCCACGCAGTGCTAAAATTGTGTCCCTTCTCAAATGTATTATCTGTGGAGATAGATTAATTCACAAATATATGCTAATGCTATCAAGTTCTACCCTTCCAGTCGCCTTCATCCTTATGACTGTTTCTCTGTTAGAAAGGAGGAAAGACTTGCATTATTGTAGCACCTTTCATGATCTCGGATATTTCATTGATGCAATGTTAGGAAATATGATAATTTATTTGCATATGACAAAGTCAAACATAATAATGACCAGCTAGCCTGATTTAATAATGTGGACTGATGAATTATATGAAGGCTAAGTCACCAGGAATCTCATCTGTTCATCTTCAAAACAATGTCATGGGATATTCACCTGAGACACCAAATGGTTTAATATCTCATTTGAAAACTCTCACTTCCAATTAGGCAACACCCCCTTTGTACTGCATAAACCTACAAACTTCTGGCTCAGAAGATAGAGAGACCAGACTGCAGTTAACTTCCTGTCTGATTTTAAGTTGTGCAAAGGCTAATACATCATCTAATTCAACTTTGCAAATACAGAAGACAGTATATTTGATTTCCAAGTGCTTATTATTAATATCAGCCAGCTACCTAGATGCTGACTTGCAATAAACTGGACAGTCTTGCTTGAAACATAGTGAGCTTCACAGCCCATGTCCTACCCATCACAAATGGGTAGCATTGTCCACCTCTCACTCTGCCTTATACTGTAATCATGTTCTTAATTATGGAAGACTCAGTTATCCAGGTCCTCCATGCCAGTTTCTTGAACTCCAAAACTCTATAAATCATCCAAAACTCCATGTCCTTATCTTGTCCCTCATTAAACCACCCACTGACTTCCACTGTCTATGGCCTCATTGGTACATCAAATTCCATCAAACTGAAGCAAGAATTCCCAAAGAACATTCATAAGGAGGACTTATTTAGAGTCTGCAAGCGAATGATTGGCATATTTTGAGTAGCTTTCTGGTCACAAAGTGCCAAAAATTGGTGATTCCAATGTTGCACCCACTTGGTGCAAATCAGTAAAGATGATGACAGTGATTTTTGGTTCAATGACTCATTGGAATCACCAAAGGGCCATCCATGTATCATGGCTTTACACATGTTACTGTTGACTTATGAGATTTTTGTGTCATAAAATCTAATGCCAAATTGCACGGGCTTATCACACACCTATCTCTTTTCAGGAAACATTTGGCCCATTTATCTGCAGAACACCACCAAGACAGGGGTGAACTGAATGTTGGTGGAAATGCAGTGGTAAGCAAAATGCTCCAATTTTCCATTCACTTCTGGCACATTACAGGAATAAAATGTATTCCAAAATCTTTGTCCTCAATTCCAAATCCAACTATCATTCCAACCTGCTTCAGGTTTACGCAATCAATCCAAAAACATCACATCACTAACTACTGTGCAAGCTGCCTCACTTAACTCAGTCATTGCTGATAAAGCCTTCAATCATCTGAACTCAACACCCTGTAACATTCCATTACTGGCCTTCGACTTGCTACCTTCCTTCTCACCTTTACACGCCCATCAAATTCTTTTCTAGCTGTTACTTTAGTCATCTTTGCTAATATTTTCACTTCTGCTACTCTCCTTTGTGAAATGCCTTATGTTGCGTTCTGGATCGAAACCACAATATAAATGCAAATTGTTGTTTCTGTCGTTGAACGGTTCACTGCTTCACTAGGCAGCAGATTTATCAACTAAGCTATTCAGATAAGTGATTTGCAAATATTTATAGACCTATTCCACTATTCTCTTATGGATAGTTAGAGAGCTGGGACTAATTCGCACTCTGACATTGTTTGTGAGCAGCAGAGAGTGCCAAAGGTGTTTCTAAACAATCAACTCTCCCATTGCTAATTCCACTGATAGCATGAAAGGCATTTCTCCCGCAACAGACTCATTACTTGCTTAATGAGAGAAAGCATGAAGCTAAAGAAAGGAACATTATTACTATTAATAATGCTAAATGCTGCAGCTGCAATTGCTACTATGTAATATAATATTACAACCCAATAAAGGCAGTCCAGTCCTTGACAGGAAATTGCACCACATGTCAATCTTGCATTAGAAAAGCAACAGGAGGTCAGGCTACACTGTTATTGTGAAGTTCCAAGCAGGAGAAATGACTTCCCACTTTTATCCCAGAACCACGAATCTGCCGGGTGAGATAGAGATGGAATCAGATTTACTTTGAGAAAAGATAACTGAGAGATTATTTTAAAAAAGCATTTGCAGTAAAGACACACTTCGGCAAAATATTTCAACAAAATGTATAATGCCATTGAGAAGATGAAGAAATGCCAACTGCCAGGCATGTAATGGCATGGAAGGAACATACCTCATCTTCAGACCAATGTGCATGTACTTCCACTGAATCTTCAACCAAGAGTTGAAGCAAGTATCTCATTTTCAGCCTTGTTCATTTCATTCAGAGCTTTTTTTTTGCTTTAGATCTAAATATCTCTTCAATTTTGTATGAACAAAGTTAAAGGATACTCTTGTATGTGAATGCCAAAATAAAATTCCAATAATGAGGTGCTACAGAGTAGTAGATTTGTATCTACTATTCTGGAGAAATCTACTGGAGTTTCTAAAATTTCTGCTCAGTGGATTTTTTCCCCCAAAGTGAGCAAAAGTAAAGTAATAGTTTAAAGTTTTATCACATCTTTCACAATCTCAGGAGATTTTTGAGCACTTAACAACCAATGAAGCACTTTTAAAATGTGGTCACTATTGTAACATAAGAAAGGTGGTGGACATTTTTCACATTAAAGTCCTACAACCCTCAACTTGACAATGACCAGATGATCTTTCTTTAGTTGTTCTTGAATTTGCAAGGGTGGATTTGTAGGTAGGTCAACCAGTGTTGTAATTGAAATCCCTTCATAGCTGTCTGAAAAGTAACTTTGATAGAGATCTGTTTTGTCAGCTAATCCTCTGGCATGGTGACAACATATGACATAATGAGACATCAGGAGGGTAGAAAAAGGAGAACTGTTTACTTTAAACTGCAACAAAAAGAATGTGGACTTTTCATACACTTTGTTCAAAATCATGTCTGGCACTAGTTTATGGCAAGTAGTGCAAGAGTTCTGAGTAATATTAAACCAAATGGGGTTAGTTACCTAACTTTGCAACCTCATTGTTTTATTCAATTCCGTTCTTTTTTTTAAAAGGAAAGCTATGAGCTAATGAAGCCAAATCCCTGCCAGGGTGTGAACCAAGGTAAAATACTTCACAGTCTCACTGACTGTAAATCTGTTTATAAAAAAGATAACCGGGCATGTGTTCAGACATGTTTTTTTCTGTGTGCCTTACTACAATCTTTGAAGAGATATTCAGTTGTCACATTGAGAGAAAGCAGGCAGGTCTTTTTTTCCTAACTATTTTATTGTGTTTGTAATACTAATTGGCACTGTGCCACCTCTTCAAGGAGCCCTGTGTATTATATGAACAATGGGCATAGGAAGGGTAACAGAGCTACAAAATTAACTCAATCTCAAGTTCTGTTGTTAATGGTCAGATTCCAAAATGGCTGATTTATGTGCCCCAACTATAAAATGGTGTTGCCTGTTGTACATCCACTCAATGAGCTGATTAAGAAACTTATTGTATTTTCACTACCATGTTAAATATGAAAGCTACAAAAATGTATCCATGATTTTGGGTCCTTAGTTATGAATTTGCACAAGATCTAGTTCAAGGAACGGTTTGGGAAATATAGTGGAAAAGTTTAATTTTGAAGTAGGCTCACTGCCTCAAATCACTGAATGTGATTTTCCACTGTCTTTAACAGCTGTTGAAATAGAAAAAAGAAAGTTTTAGAGATATTCAACAGACCAGACAGTCACAGTGGTGCTAGAAACAGAGTTAAGGTTTCAGACAATGATCATTCATCAGAACAGTTTTTTTCTGATGGCTATTAATAAGAAGCATTAGGCTCAATTGCACTTGGACCTGATTGTGGCTTGGACCCCTCAGTTTATCAACACTCAGAACACTCCTGGACTCATAATGAGTACAGGGCACGTCCCTAACTTCTGCACAATAGTGCACTAGTGCGGAAGTCTGAAAAGCACTTCCATGTATACCAGAGCCAGTCAGAAGTTCTCTGTAGAACCAACAAATAGCTGGCAGCACATTCCTTCCCACTAACTCTGTTTCTCTCTTCATGGATACACTCTGACTTGAAAAATATTTCAGCATTCTCCATTTTTATTTCAGATTTCCAGCATCCACAGTGTTTTGTTTTTATAGGAAAAACACCCTAGTTTAGTTTTTTTCCACACAAAATGTATTTGGTTTTGACAAAGCGACTATTATGTATGTGAGCTATCTTTCTGAGTACTGAACAATCCCTTATGCTGACATAAGAACTTAAATAGTTCTGACTATTCCCTTAACTAAATTTCTTTGTGATTGGTAAGAATTTGCATTTTTCAGTTTCCTTCTGAGAAAGACCAGCATCCATCATACATAGTTTTCGTGTAATGAATTGGATACTTATCAGGACCTGTGACAGTTCTTGAGGAAGAACAGGGATTTACCCTGGCCAACATTCCTCCCTCAATTAACCATCAAAACTATGGATTAAGAAACTGAAATTCCACAAGGAATCCATGAATATTCCATTATAACTTTAGTGGGATACTGACAGACCTCATATTTACTTCAATATCTAACTAGATAATCCCTACATAATGTCAGCTCCTCAATGTGCATTATTGTTTGTGAGATCTTGCTGTGCACAAAATAACTGCTTGTTGAGTTACAAAAGAGGTACATTTTATAGCTCAAAGCAGTCATTGAAAGTGTGGTGTTTTAAGATTTTTCTCAGTGGTGTAAAAGAGCACAACATAAATGAAAATCCATTCATTCAGATGTTTAAATCATTAACATCATATAGAGTGTCTGGAATTTACTTTAGGGAAAGAAAATATTAGGTTTGTGGAATAGGTTGCCATTCAAGTGGTGAATATAGATTTGCAGTTCTTCATGGGTAAACCTGCCCTGTTTATTCCTGAGTTGAAAAACACTTCACACAAGATATCCTGTTATGGAAATCAGCAACAATGTAATCTCCAAGTCTTGTTTTGATTGACCAAGGGGTTCAGAAAGGATTTTTTTTATTACCGTTAATTGGCCTGGCTTACTCTTTACTCCCTTTTGCGGGAGGTTACATGGATCTACACAGACTAGGGAGATTTTTCTTGTGGACATAATGCACCACAATTGCATTGAACAGGATTGTGCAGCTGCTAATATACAGAATGTCCAGCACTCCCGGCAGGGGATGAGTTTCAAGACAAAATCACTGAAACTCAATCACATCACATTATTTTTCAGCATTATGCAAATGAAATGTGATAACAGCCATTTTGAAGCCATTACATGTAACTCTGGAAAATCAATCATGCACTTCTTGGGTGAATCGCAGGATGATCTAATACACTGTTCAGTGATGACGCTCTTTAGAAACATTGTTGGGAATCTGAATCAAGCTGTCCTGGAGCCAACAATTGTTAGGCAGCACTATGACAATTAGCTCTTCCCAGTGCTGCACTGGGACTTCTATCAGATAAATAGTATTATCACCCTCCACCCTTTAGAACGCCCTATCCCACCTCCTGAATTGCAGAGATCTCCTCACCAGCCCCTTATTTCACTCCTGACACTGTAATGTTCATTGCCTGACTCTCTTATCTAATGACCACTGACCACCGGACAATATAATCCCCGAAAGCCCCCAATTTCAGACCTTGTCCTCCAGCTCCACACCTAACACTTCCATCACCTATCTTTGGGTCCCTCTCCCCCACTCCGACTCAAAGCACAGGTCACGTACCCCCCATCAACCACCCCCTCCCCCCCCAAGCAACAGTATAGAGCCCGATTCCTCTCCTTCCCCTCCAGCCACAGCAATCTTCCAAACTTCTGAACAAAACCTCTAGCCCAACTCCCAGACAGCACAATTTCAATGTACAAAACCCATTCAGTTGCAGTCAATATAGAACACACCCAACCAATAGACCATTTAAGGTGCAAAAGAATTTCTGAGCCCCTTTCTTTTATTTCCCCATTTTTCTGGATTATCTTTGTCTGCAGTGTAGTCCTACTTCACTTGATGGTATTTTGTTTTATTCTCAGGCTGTAGCAATTCTTGTGCATTTGGTGCTCCCATAATAGTTGGGAATTCCAGGATATTAACTTATAAATGAAGGAGTTTTGGTAATATTCATCCAAATCAGAGGATGAGTTACTATGTGGGAAATTCAGAAATGTTGGGCATTGGCAATATTGCTGCTTTGGTCCTTGTCAGTGGTAGTGCCGTTTGAGGTGCCATCCAGTATGTTTGGCAGTGCATCCTTCAGATTTTGCAAGCCACGTGGGACTGTGGTGGTTGAGGGTTTGGATATGATCCAGTGGCAGAGGCACTGATCAAACAAATTACCTGGTTGTGTAATAAGAAAAGAAAATTCTGGATATACTCAGCAGGTCAGGCAGCATTTGTGATTAGAGAAACATTTCAGTCAATGATTCTTCATCAAAACTGGAAAACTGAGAAAATGAATTGCAGAGACAGGAGGGCTAAAGAATAAAAGGAATATCTAAGACAGGGAGGAAACCAAGGTGGTTCTGATTATGGTGCTGTTTACGTAATCATAGCTGATTTATGTGGAAAAGTACAAAAAGAGGGAGATGATGGCAGTTAAAGTGTAAAAGAAAAGAAGAAGACATGCCAGAACTGTGAGATGCACAAAATTTGAAATAAAAAAAGTGTTAGAAATACTCAGACGGCCATGTAGCATCTATGGAGCGAGACGATCTGAGTTAATATTACAGGTGGATAACCTTACATCAGAACTGGCCAGACCTGACGTAAACAGGAAAGCTGAAGTTGTTGAATTCAAAATTGAGTTGCAAAGACTGCAAGGTTCCTAGGTGGAAGTTGAGAAGCTGTTCCTCAATCTACCACTGTATCATGTGATATTTGTGTCAGTAATTAATTTGTAGTTTTAATTTAATTTAATTAACTGTAGGATAGAGGTGATCCCTGAGGAACAGGACTTCACTGTATAAATTTCACCATATCCAGCCACAGATTGAGTGGCCTGTCTTGTTATTTTCTGTTAATCCTTCCTACCATTCCTCTCTGCTACAATCTGAGCTTCAATTAATGCCTGTTTCACAATGTCAAATCAAGATAGGTAACTTTCTCCATTGGATTCTGACCTGTCTGTTTACATCAGGCAACACATTGATCCTTCAAGGTACTTCATTGCTCTTCCACTGATCTCTTTTGACACCAGCCATGCTGAATGAGACTGCTTAGACCAAAAACATGGGTAGAACCTGTCTGATTAATGCCCTTTGTGTACGTCACTAACGAAAGCAGAAGAAGGCTACAGTTACAAGAATAATTGGGAGCCTGTGATCAGTGGTGTAACATAGGGATCAGTGCTGGAACCCTTGCCTATTGTGATATGCAGGAGTAGGAGATTTTGAGGAAACATTTTTTCACCTGGAGTGATTGAAATTGGAATGCACTCCCTGTGAGGGAAGGGGGACACTGGGAGAGATGGATCGTGGCAGGTACTCTCGCAACATTTCAGATTTAGATGGGCATTAGAAGCACAGAAGGCTATGAGTCAAGTACTGGAAAATGAGGCTAGGATACAGACCATCTCCAGGCTACGATGCCCTGACTTATGGACACCTCAACATACAAACGAGCTCCCATATTATTATTAAATTCAAAAATCTGATGTACGTACATTCATTCATTCCTACCAATGGCATACACAATGGCAGAACCATTTTCCTCTCTCCCTCTCTATTGTTAGTAATTGTTCTTTCTTATCAGTCTTATGTGCTTTCAGTGTCATTCATTACAATACCATGGAGGTATGATTACCATATTGAGTGATCTTTGTGTATTTTCTGACTTAGAGACGAAGTTGACTTACGGCATTCTTAAATGTGGAACCCATTTTTTACCCCAGAATGGCCTGCACAGATACGATGGGCTGAAGGGGCTGTTTCTTACTGTGTGAATCAATGACTCTATGACCAATAATTCTAAGAGTCTACTAAATGGACAATTGCTTGGAGGATTGTTTTCAGCAGAGGAGCATATCTGGAAGAAAGCATCATTGCAACATAGGACATGTGGCATGGAATACCTTCTCCTGGGAAAAGGAACATCTCTTGCTCCTTTCATTTAGCTGAGGGATTTGGATATGTGTTCTCCAATAAAATCTTATTAATTTATGCTTTATTAACCTCTATACATCAGCTAGGATTCCTCTCGTCTTCTCACTCTTTTCATACTAACTGTGCAGATTAGCTACACTGTTGTGGTTATGAGAGGAAATTCAGGTTTATTTCTGTATGAAACAACAGTTCCTTTTAATCAAATTTCAGAGAGCTATAGGCTATTACATTTTGGGAAGTTTTTTAACACCATGAAGACAAATTGTGGTATTAACTTCTGCTTTTGTTGCTGCATAGAGCAAGATGAAGGTTATCTTGAGGAACCTGTTGTTGGATCATAGCTACCATTGTAAAACACCTGTGGACTACATTCCTTATTCATGAGACAAAAGATCGTAGGTCAGGAAGTCGTGGGTTCAATGACTGCTTTAAGATCTGAGCAGAAAATCTGGTCTCATAACCCTTGAGGAATGCTGAGGGGAGCGCTACACTGCTTGGAATTGTCATCTTTCAAATGGGATGTTGAATCAAGGTACCATATTCCCTTATAGGTGAATGTAAACTATCCTACTGTTATGGAGATGTGTAGAGGGGCACGCTGGCCAAATTATACCCATAATCACCAATGATTATCTGATTATTATCACAATGCTTTTTATGGGAGCTTTCTGTGCACTGATTGACAGACAGTTTTCCAATATTGAAACAATAATTACACTTCAAAAATATTTCCCTGTCTGTAGAGTAACTTGGAAAGTTCTGAGAAGTGAAACAAAGTCATACGGATGTAAAGTTTTCTTTTTTTTAAACATGTGTGGGTTACAATTTAGAGTCACAGAGTCCTACAACACAGAAACAGGCCATTTACCCACCATGTTCACATTGACCAGTGGGCATCCATCCATAATAATTTCATCTTCTAGCACTTGGCCCATAGTCTTCTATGTCTGAGCAATTTAATTGCTCACCTAGATACTTCTTAAATACTGCCTGCGAATTTACTTCCACCGCTCTCTTTGGCAGTGTGTTCCAGGTACTCACCTTTCTGTGGGTGAAAAACTTCCCCCTCGGATCCCCACTAAATCTCTTACCCCTTACCTTAAATCTATGATCTCTAGTTTTATTTATCTCTGATATGGGGAAAAGTTTCCTGCAGCCTACCCTATCTATACCCCTCATAATTTTATATACCCAAATCATGTCCCCTCTTAACCTCCTCTGCTCCAGGAAGAACATGCTTCGCTTCTCCAATCTTTCCTCATAACTGAAATGTTCCATTCCAGGCAACATCCTGGCGAATCTCCTCTACACCTCCCCAGTGCTATCACAAATGTCCTATAGAACTGCACTCAGTACTTCAGCTAGGTCTGACCAATGATTTATAACGTTAAAGCATAACCTCCCTGCTCTTGTATTCAATGTCCCAACTAATGAAGGCCAGTATCCCACATACATTTTATTCATGTTATCTACCTGCACTGCCACCTTCAAGGATCGTTGGGCTAGTACACCGAGGTCCCTCTGTTATTCAATACTCCCTAGGACCTTACAATTCATGGTACATCCTCTGGCCTCATTAGTACTCCCAAAAGGCATCACCTCACATTTATTTGGATTAAAGCCCATCCGCCATTTCTCAGCCCATTCCACCAACACATTTCTATCGCCCTACTGGCTAACACTATCCTCCACACTATCAACAACTCCATCGATCTTTTTGTCATCTGTGAACTTATTGATCATGCCTCCTACATCCACATCCAAATCATTCATTATCCCTAAGTAGCACTGATCCCTGTGGAACACCACTAGTCACAGGCATTCAATCACAAAAACAACCCTCTGCTATCACTTTCTGTCTCCTATTGCCAAGCCAATTTTGGATCCAATTTGGGTCAATCAGCATCATGGGAGGCAAAGGAATAGTTGACGTTTCGCATCAGAATTAGATGCCAGGGTCTGTACCTGAAGCATCGACCATCCTCTTGGCTCCACAGATATTGCTTGAGCCATTGAGTTCTTCTAGCAGTTTGTTTTTTTGTTCCAGATTCCAGAATTTACAGTCTCTTGTGTGTCCTTTGGATCCAATTTACCAACTTACAACATTTTTACAATATTTCCAAAAACAGACATGCTGGCTATAACGTTTGAAATTGTTTTGAACAAGTTGTTTAAAATAATTTTTAAGCTGAAAAGCACCACATAACGTGAAAGGTCCAAAAAGTGCATTTTCTCCTTAAATGCCATATTGTCAAAATTGTGTTACATCTACTCCAGAAATTATGGTAACTATGAATTTATCTTCATATTTAAAAAAAACTGAAATGGATCAGCTGTGTCAAAAGCAGAACTCCAGTCCTATATCAATGGATTACTTTATGAAAAACTGTTTCACACAGTTTTAAGACTTATTAAAGCCCTGCTCGTCCAAATGTTTGTCTTGTAACATTTCTTTTTGAATGTCTGACTCTCACTCAAGTGTACAGTGTGTAGCAGCTGTGATGCACGGCTGTGTTTAGTTGGGAGAGGAGGGGAGGGGGCACCCCAATGGACTGCTGTTTCCTTTCCAGCCTGGCCTGACCCCAAAGCACTAGAGGGGAGGTTTCTAGAGAAGGGTGTCAGCAGATTACTAACAACTTCTCTCCACATCAGGAAATGGTTTGACCCAGTCTGTTTGTTACAAACTGGCTCTTTTTACTTGCAGCCTGCAGATTCTGCATCTGGTGTCTTTAGTGGAGATTTTGCTCTCTGTCCTTCTCTGTCTCTCTCTCTCTCTCGTTCTCTTTCCTTCTCTTTCTCTCACTCTCTCTCTCTCTCTCTCTTACTCTCCCTCTCTCTCTCTCTCTCTCACTCTCAACATTTAGATCTTTAATGGAATAGTAACACTTTCTGTGTTTGTGTGTGTGTGTGTGTTTGTGTGTGTGAGTGTGTGTTTATGTGCATGTGTGTGGGATTCAGCAGAGTGACAAGTAGGGAATGGCTCACCACTCCAAATCTCCGTTAAGACGCTCCTTCAGTGAACACATTAAGGATTCCACCAACAAAGCATGGGATATAATCTGGAAAAACACAAGAGAAAAAAGACTTTCAGGTCAGTGCATCTCACTCTTTCTACTGATATATTCCTCTGGAAGCATGCTGTTCAGTACACAACAGTAATATTGATCATATGACTAAGCTGTAATACTTCCAAGGCTCAGCTCACTTCCTAATACCGATACCTTAATAACTAGGCAGATTCAGAGAACATGATAACTTAGGAGTGACTGCAGCACTATGCATTGATAGAAATTCTCTTAGAGTATACCTGCAAATTAAAATTCTCTACAATATAGCATTGTTCAATGCGAGAAATAACTACTGGGACATATGTAAGTCATATATTAAAAGCTCAAAGTTCAGTTAACCTTCAAGTAACATGTCTGTGGCATCAACTGATCTGAAATAATCATGAGGAGAAGCAAAAGGATAAGCTCATTCTTTACCTAAGAATATAAGTAAATATTCTTTACCTAAGAATATAGGTAAATCTTCCTATTTCTTCACAAGAGTGATCTTAAATATTTAACATTTTTAACCAATACCAAACTCTTAGCATCACCTCCACCTTTTTGTTTATCTCTTCATTTTTCTCTGTCTCCTCCCACTACCAGAATCATTGTCTCTACCTATGACTAATGTTTTTTTGTTTATCTATTTTCGTTGCGCGTAATCCTGGATTTCATTTGTTCCGGAGCTCTACAGTTCTAACCCATCCCACACTACCTCTCACCCCATCTCACGCGCGCACGCGCACACACACACACACACACACACACAAAGGTCTGCCAAACTACAAGACTTTACCATTACGATTGTTATCTAAAGTGAGTACAGTATGTATTTCATACTATCTGCAATTCAATAAAATCAATGTCCTTTCCTCTGGGATCCAAGAATAATTCATTGAGTTTCCAGTGAGAACACAATTCAGTGAGTTATTTTACTCTCAATCAGGTGGGAGGAAGGCTGTTATAATTGGTTTCACTGTCCCTGGATTTGGATGAGGTACTTCCATCAAGTATTACTATTTACCCATGATTTGCTCTATAATAATACTTAATGGAAGTATACAAGTGAGTATTGGATGATTGCAAGATCAGGCTTGGTTCTGAAGATCCCATCTGTCCAAATATATTCATGGTTCCTCCATTTATAAAGAATACTTGAGTATACTGTGCCAGTAAAATGAATCAATGTCTTTCAGAGCACAGAGTAAAGCAATATTTATTTTAATCAAAGGTGACATATATAAAGCTCTTGAGAACATTTAAGTTGAAACATAGCATGCTCTCAAGAAGTTATGAAGTATTTGTACAACTAATGAATTGCTTGTAAGATCTTACATTCAATCTACAGCAGAAACAGAGGGACTTTGGGGTACAAGTCCATAGATCACTGAAAGTGGCAGCACAGGTGAATAAGGTGGTGAAGAAGGTATATGGGATGCTTGTTTTCATTGGCTGTGGCATAGAGTATAAGAGCAGAGAAGCTGTGTTACAGCTATATAAAACACTGGTTGAGCCACACCTGGATTATCGTGTGCAGTTCTATTAACTACGCTATAGGAAGGATGTGATTGTGCTGGAAAGGAGATTCACTAGGATGTTGCTTAGATTGTAACATTTCAATTATAAGGAGATACTGGCCAGGCTGGGTTTGTTTTCCCTGGACCAGAGGAGGCTGAGGGGTGACGGGGAAGAGGTAGATAAAATTATGAGGGGGATAGATAGGGTAAATATTAAAAATCTTTTTCCCATGGTGGAGGTATCTAAAACAAAAGGGCATAGGTTTAAGATGAGAGGTGGGAATTTAAAGGGGATCTGATGGGCACTTTTTTTCACACAAAGAGTGGTTGGAGTCTGGAACGTGCTGTCTGAATTGGTGTTGGATACTCTTATAACTTTTGAGAAGCATATAGATTAGAATAAATAAGTACAATGGACGACGTGACAAGATGGGCTGAAGGCCCAGTTTCTGTGCTGTATGATGCTATGACTCCATTATTCTATAACTCTAAAACAGTCTGTGTGGTTGTACTGATCAATATTGTGGTTTATATCCTACATAAGTTTCTTCTTATCTTCAAGTAGATAAATGTGGTGGCCAATTTGCATACAGGAGCTTGCATATGTTTCTTTGATAGCAGCTCCCAAAACTAGTACCTCTACCACCAGGTATCGGGGAGTGTCACCAAATGCAAGTTGCTCTCCAAGTCCTACCTCATCCTGATTTGGAAATATATCACCATTCCTATATTGTTACTGGGTTAAAATCCTGGAACTCCTTAACTAACATCAATGTGTATGGATATTCACTCACAGGGATTGCAGTGGGTCAAGAAGCCAGTTCACCAACCCATTCCAAGGGCAAGTAGAGATGGGCAATAAATATTAGCCTCTCCAGTGGGAGCACTTACATCCTGTGAATAAGTAAAGAAATTAAAGAACTTATAATCAGCAAATAAATGAAATCACAATATAATCTTTTCTTGGCCATTTGTTTGGGGGAGTAACTATTCTACATATAGTGATATTATTCTTTTATGCCTACCAGAGCAGGAAAGCTAACTGTGGTTTAGTGAGCCAGGTCTCTGACCTGTGGTCCGCCAGTTATTTACCTTAATTTCAAGTCAGATGGTGGCCAGATCAGCGGATTGATTTGCAACTCAGCGAGCAGCCACCATCTGTCTGCTCACTCACTGACAAAGCTGGTCCCTCGCCACAGCATTAGGAAGTGGAATCCCTTAGGCTTCATATCCCTCCACTCATCAATCCAGCTCCACCGAGATTTTATGGTGGAAGTGAAACCGATGAACATTGTCCATATAATTGTTTGCCTAAAGTGCCAGCCAACAAAGCAAAGTATTTGGGGCAAACAATTATATGAATGTAAAAGCTGACCTTAATACTTAAAACAGTTTTGAAATTATTATTAAAATTTTCCCATCTTCCAAGTAATTAAAATGGATTGGGAATGTTGCCGTCCAAACTATTAAGGATTGGACAATATGGTCCAATGTCTCACACAAAGGAAGGCAATTCCAAAAATGTAGCTCTCCTTCAGTAAAGTACTACATTGTAAGCTTAGATGATAGGATCAAATACAAAATGGGAATCATACCATGTATAATTGATACTTGAGAGTCACTTTTGGGCTATATTCTAATGAAAGGAACAGACTATTTATATAAAAAGTAATCATTGACCAGATGTGAGCTGCATTCTGGTGACTAATTGAAGGATTCTAACAGTTTCTATGCATAATATGTACATTTGTGTGAGTTCTCTGTAATCTAATTATGATATTCAAATAATGACATAAAATGTGGGAACAGTGATGGATGAATATACTGTATCCTCTGGATCTCTGAAATTGGACTGCCTCCTCCAGTTCTTTGCAATGTTGCACATCCTTCCACATGCTCACAGATTTTCTGAGTTTTGGATTTGGAAGTATATCTGCATGATATAGAAGACTGAAGTATTATTTGATCTCAGCTTTTTTGTGATAATTATAATTAAGTGTTATGTTTGGCATATATTTTGTCCAGATCCACTTACTTCCTGGTACAGCGGGGACATGCATCACTTAGGATCTTTGTCACGGGTTGACAGGATGGAGACGCAGATGAGCAAATCCTTTGTCATTTATCAGTCTTTGCCATGCTGATGTGAGGAGATGTTAAGTGGAAGCCAGGAGTTATGGATTTCACAGATAGGTAGAAGCAAGCAAGCAATACCATCAAAGTAATAGAATAACTTTATAATTCTGGAGCAAAAAACAAACTGCTGGAAAAGGTCAGTGGGTCAAGCAGCATCTATGGAGGCAAAGGGATGATTGATGTTTTGGGTCGAGACCCTGTATCTAGATGTTGCTCTGAGCTCCTCCAGCAGTTTGGTTCTTTTTGCTACAGATTGCAACATCTGCTGTCTTTTGTATCTCATCGCTGTAAAATTTAGGTCATTCTTGAATTAATGCGTGCAGTTCTGGTGACCACACTATTAGGAAGGATGAGATTGCACTGGAGCAGGTGCAGAGGACATTCACAGAGTGTTGCCTGGATTGGAGCATTTCAATTACAAAGAGAAACTTGATAAGCTGGGTTTGTTTTCACTGGAGCGGAGGAGGTGGGCAGATAATATGATAGAAGTATGCAAAATTATGAGTGGGATAGATAGGATAGACAGTAAGAGATTTTTTCCTTGGTGGGGTTATCTAAAAGGAGAGGGTGAAATTAAAAACTGATGGGTAGGAGATTTAGAGGGGATCTGAGGGGGATTTCTTTTTCCCCACATAACATGTGGTTGGATTCTGGAATGCGCTGCTTCAGGAGGTAGCCAACGTAGGTACTCTCACAACATTTAAGAAGCATCTAGATAAGAACTTGAATTGCCATGGCACAGAAGGCAAGGGACCAAGTGCAGATAAACAGGATTAGTATAGATATGCACAGTAGTCTGCATGTCTATGGTGGGCCAAAGGGCCTGCTTTTGTGCTTTAAGACTCTATGACTCTACCCCATGGTGGGTCAAATGAAGGAAAAGTATAGATGCAGAGAGGGAGAAAGTTGGTGGTTTAAAGATAGGAAGGGAGATGGAAATGCAGACGAATTATAAGAGGGAGATTCAAGAATTATGGAGAAGACAGCTGAAGGTCCTGCCACCGAGAGCAGTGATGGGAGATGGGTGATTGCATGAATCTACAGGAGGTTAGTCAGGGTACCTGAGAACACCTCCTAAGATTTAAAGCTGAAAAGGTATGGGGGACAGGATTGAGAACATGCAGAAAATTATAAAAAAGTACAAAGGTCTTAAGTCCAACTTACTGAGGTACTGTCAGTGAATGACATTAAAACTGAGGAGCAAGCAAAAATTGTGGGTCTGGCAATGATAGATTTCTGAAAATCAAAAAATGCATATGCTGGAAATCTGAAATAAAAACAGAAAATGCTGGAAATAGTCAGCAGGTCGAGCAGTATCTGTGGAAAGAGAAACAGATAATATTTCAGGCCAAACATCAGATATTTTTCTGTTGTATTTCATTCGCTCTGTTCCTGGAATACAAAACCTCTACTAATTGGCTGTCATAATATCGGTCCAACTCATTTTTCTGCAGCAACACCAAATGTGTGTGCTAGTTAAAACTTCGTATGCTTGAAAAAAAAATCTCCTCTATCTAAATAGAAACTAACAGAAGTCCCAGCAACATTTTCAGTACCTTGCCAATTAAAAAAAAAGTTTGGCACGTAAATGGTAGTCTTCTGTGAAGCACTGCAGTTATATCAAGGATATAACCACACAATGCACACATTGCTAACATGATTTGGATTAAAAAATATAGTTATTGTTTTAAACCACAGTTGTAATCCAAGTGAGCTTAACTTAGCTGCCTTTGGGGTCAATGAAAAATAATAAATCTCTTCAATTTATGACAAAACCACATAAACTTGAACCATCCGGCTCACTACACTGTGGATTTGAGTAAAAGCAGCACATCTGCCAATAAAGTAACTGTGAGTAGTGACTGTTTAAATTAGACCTGACAGTTCCATTCTGGATAATACACAGTGTGCTGTGTGCTTTAAGGCTGTGATACAATAGCAAATCAATATGACATCACAAACCATGAAAGAAAAGGTTCATCAGACTCAGCTCAAGATGGAAGCTTATGACAGTCACGTACACGATTTGTGACCAACATGGGTAGCTACTTACATCAGGGAAGCCACTTCTGCTAACGTCAAATATAAAGGCTGTTTAAATTTGTTTATAAACCATTGAGTATTGATGTTTTGTCTTAGAAAATTTAAAAAAAAATGATCCTGGCCCCAGCACTTCTGCCTGATCCTCTTACCTCCTGATTCCCTGTGGCCCAAACTTTAGTCTTTGACACAACATTCACAATTCTCTGCAGTGGAGATTTCCAAGGACTGACAAACCTCTGAGAGAAGAAGTTCCTCTGTGGCCAACTCCTTGTCCTGAGACTATCCCTCCTAATTATACTTCTAGACACCTTCACAAGATCGGCCCTGCCAAACCCCTTTAGAATCTTATTTGTTTAGAAGCAGTGGACCTTTTGCTCCACTGCTTCTAAACAAAGTATTTCCTTAAGGCCAAAGCTGTATACAGTCTTGCCAAAGTTCTTGTATAGTTGCACTAAGACTTCCTTATTCTTGCATTCTATCCCCTTGCTGGTTAGACTAACATTATATTTGCCTCTTAATTATTTGCTGAACCTGCATGCTCTGTGTGTGTGTGTTGTTCTGGGATGCCTAAATGTCTCTGACATCTGAGTATTGATGCAGTGGTATACTCCTCCAATTAACCAGGTTTGATGCTAACCTCTCTGTTGCCTGTGTGGAGATTGCATGTTCTCCTTGTGACTGGGTGGATCCCTGCTGGCTGCTCTGGTTTCAAACATCCCTAGGAAGTGCTAGTTGATTAATTGACTACTGTAAATTGCCCCTTAGTGTAGGTGAATGGCAAAAGAATCAAAGAAGAGGTGACCTGGTTCCACCATTCAAAAAACACATGAACAAGGATTACAGGGGAATAAATAGAGGGGAAATGGTACTAATGAGATTACTCTTTAGGGAGTTGGCATTAGCTTGATGGGCCAAACTGCCTCTTTCTGTGTTGTAGTAAATAAGTAATTCCAGGGATTGATATTCTCACACTACTTAAATAATAGAATATATTCTTATTCTTTATACCAAGGTAGATAACTTCATATTTCTGTTCATTATACTTAATTGCCATCTTTTTGCACATTTGCTTACCCCATTTACATCTCCTTGTATTGTCTTCACAAATTGTTTTCCCAGCTTCTTTTGTGACATCATCACCTTCACCTGAATCATTATAGATTGAAAATAGCTGATGCCCCATCACTGATCCCCGTGGTGCACTACTGGGTACATTTTTCCGATATGTTTATCCCTCATCTTTGATTTCCGTGTGTTAACCAGTTCTAACGTATAACCCTCATCCATTTTATTTGCTGCAGCAGCTTTAACGTGGCACCTTCTGGAAATCCACATTGACAACATCTACTGGCTGCCTGTTGTCCATCCTGCTGGTTGATCATGAGAGAACTTTAATAAATTTAATGAACAGAAATTTCCTTTCATAAACCAGTTAATTTCAGATAATTAAATAAGTTTTTATGTCTTGTTTTATTCACATTTATAATCACTGATCACTCCAAATCTGATTTTTTTCCCTTATCTCATCAGGCTTCATTAGATTACTTTCACCGGTCATTGGAATTTTAAATTTTACTCCTGCAGATGTGGGAAGGGTGTTGCCCTTATATTGGTGATGAATAGAGAGATCAGTTCCAGAGGGACATGGTGAAACAAGTAAGTGTACATTGATTGTGAAGGGACATTCACACATTGTGAAGGGAAGCCCTTTCAATTCTACACTCAGACATTTCCTATTCCCATTCTCTCTTGGTATCTCTAAAAGACATTGTACCATCTGATGCTTAGGGTAAACAAAGCCAATTTATGTGTTGGGGACTGAACTGTCTTGGAACACATTCCAGTGCTGGTCTTCCATGTGATGTACTGAAAGGAGCTTGTTACATTGTCCATTGTTCCGTTTAATGATTTTCCCTTTCTTGTCGCTGATAAAAATGTCTTTATTGACAATGGTGATTGACTGCCCTGTACATATCATTTAATTCAGCAGAAGCAACACCATACTTGGTCAGACCAGCAATGACAATAGCATTCATTGTCTTGATAGAGAGAAAATAGTATTCTGTTTCTACGGTATACATCTATAAAATAGAATTATGGGCATAATTTCTATCTAATTTTGTCACACCCTCATGTCAATATTTGCCATTTTAAGTTCCTGTCTACATTAATAATGCAAAATTGTCGTGCTTTTATTATAACTTGATGCCAATCGTGATGCTGTAGCAACCTTTTTTGCATCACCAAGCTCTTCAGTCTGCAAAAAATCCTTATGCCTTTTTTCATGGTTTCCTTAATAGTTATAGATATATGATTTATAAGTAATAACAAATCACAAAGATATTATTAAACTATGAACATAATTTAAAAGGATGTGTGTGACCTTGACCAACTATCTACTACCCACGTGTAACTCCACTTCACCTGAAGGCTATACTTGGTCTCAACTGTCTATTCACTGCTTGTTTAGATTGATCAGTGAATTTGAAATTTGTCTTTCTGGATAAAGAAATATATAACATTATAAACTGCCAGCAAATGTCAGTATTGTTTCTACATTTCTTTAAATTCCCACAGTCTTTCAACAGCTGCTCTGTTTAGAAATTGATTGCCAACAATAACAGGACAAATATGTAGCTTTCTCGTTTGTTCAATCAGTGGTTTTAGTTTGTGTTTCCCACATTGATAAAATGGGGGAAAACCAAGAAGTTCTGTAAATCTAAAAAAATCTTAGAAAACATATTACGGGAACCTAAATCAGGCTAATTCAGACCAGTGACAAAAAATTTAGATGGATTTCCAGGGCGTTGATGGCTCTTTCTTAGTAGTGGTGAGATATAAGTAGGAAAGCATTTGCAAAAATTCTTCACCCTTCTTGTTTACCCTATAATTTCTTCAGAACCTGGTCAAGGGTGTGGGTCACAATCCTTCTTTTCACATCTACTGATGGTTCTATCGTCCACTTTCAGATGAAAGAGCAGGTGGTCGAGTTCAATCGGAGGATGTGAGCAGGATTGGTGAAGGTAACGTTTCAACAAATGAAAATTCAGCTCCCAGCTTCTCTGGGGTGTGCTGCTGCAAATATGCAATTGTGGAAACTTCCTGTACAGTTTTGAACTCCAGTGTGTTGGCTCTCTTATAGTAGATAAAAGTCAATTCCAACCATTTCCAGATGGCTGGGAATCTCCCATAGTTAAACACAAACAGGCAGGAGGTGGTGGACGTAGTGGGAGTGAGAAACAATATCCCCTCTCAGTGTTTGTTTTGATATTTTTAGTCTTTTGTTGAATGGGAGAGTGTCCTAGTTTTCAACACCTATTTAATAATGAAAAAACTCTTTCCAAAACCACTGAAGAAAATCATTTGTGGAAATTTATATAAAACTGTATTGTAGTTATCTTTGTCCAATGCAGCTTAGTTGATGATTAAAATAAGAAATAGAACTATGAGAAGGACAGCTCTGCAATTGGAGAAGATCATGGCTTATCCTGTACCTCAAGTCCACTTTCCTGCCTGATCCACAAAGACCTATTAAACCCAGCCTTGAACATACTCAACAACTGAGCATCCACATTTCACTGGGGGAGAATAATTCTGAATACTTTTCTGGAACTGTGAGTGTAAACATTTTTCCCTCCCATAGAGAACAGTTACGATTTGTCTGTAGGGCTGTTGGAAACAAAGACAATCTGGGTTTTCAAAGGGGAATTGAAAAGGGACTTTAAGGAAAGTGATTTGCAGGGCTGTGGTAAAAGAGTAGGGAAATGGGACTGATGGGACCAGGACAGACTCATTGGGCCAAATGCCTTCTTCTGGGTCACAGCAATTCTATTCTGTGATTCCAAAAGAATTTTGCCTCACCTTGGTCCTCAATGGCTAATGATTAACGAGAGCTGATGTCCCAGGCCCTATATTCTCTTCAGCATGAGGAAAAAGTTTTTCAGCCTCGACCCATTCAATCACTTACAGAATTAGGAATAATAAGACATGAATAAGATTAGGATTTTAAAGAAATAAAGAAAACTAAACAACCCACCAGAAGTCAAAAGAATAAGATGAATGATTCCTTCCAGAATTTTACTTTGAAGTTGCCAGGTCATGCTTTCTCCATAGCCTTTTAACATTAGAGGCATTTCATGGCTGGGAGACAGTTATGCTAAACAATTGTGCATCATTGTTTTAAAGCTACAGGCAAGCAATTCAGCATTTGGTAATGAGAGTAGTCAGTTTGCATCACAACCTTTCACTGCATCGGCAAACAAACCTCTATAAATTGCCATGTTTCACCAGCAATACTTGACTGCAGTTCAGCATTCATTCTCTGCCTCTTCATCCCTGCCTGTGTTCTTAGTTATTCAACTGGGTCCATAAGTCCACAGAATGGTTTGTTATGCGTACAGTCACAGTTTGATCTGGACACCACCTGCTCATTCATATTTATGGTGGGTGCATTAGAATGGTTCCCTGTATGAACTGGGAAATAAATGGCTTAGTAGTTTCAGTTGTACAGATGCTGCCACCTATTAAAGGAACAATATTCATAGAAGCAGCATGACAGTTGGAGTAATGAAAAATGGAATAAAGCAATTAAAAAAGCTGCAACTATTTGAAATATGAAGAAGGAAATATGGATATTCACATCAGGTCAGTCAGCTTACATGAAGTGAGAAGATAGGTTACAAATGAACATATGGATTGGAGGCAGGAGTGGCCTACTCAGCCCCTGAGACCTGCTGGACCATTTAATAAGATCATGGCTGATCTGATTGTAACCTCAACTTTATATTCCCACCTGACCCCAAGTAACCTTTGACCCTTTACCTTATCGAGCTACCAAAATCTGGTTTAAAGATGTTCAAAGACTTTGCTTCCATCACCCTTTGAGAAAGAGTATTCCAAGGGCTCCCAACACTCTGACAGAAATAAATCTTGCCTCATCTTCTGTCTTAAATGTGCAACTCTTAATTTTTAAAATAATCAGTGGTTGCACTGGAGAGAGTGCAGAGAAGATTCACCAGATGTTGTCTGGATAGGAGGACATTAGTTTTGGGGAGAGATTGGATAGGCTGGGCTTGCTTTACCTGGAACAAAGGAGGCCAAGAGGTGACCTGGTACAGGTATATAAAATTATAAGAAACATAGATATTCAGGATCTTTTTTCCAGGGTAGAAATGTCAAATACCAGAGGACATAAATTTTAGGTGATAGGGGAAAGCTTAAAGGAGATGCGTGGGGTATTGAAAACAAGAGGGTGTAGGTTTAAGGTAGGAGGAGGAGTTTTAAGTGGATTTTAGGTGAAAGTTTTTTGCACATAGAGTGGCCGATATCTGGAACTTGCTGCCAGAGGAGGTGGTAGAGTCAGATACAATCACTACTTTCAAAAGGCATTTAGATAGGCACTTAAATAGACAAGGCATAGAAGGATACAGACCTGGTGCGGGCAAATGGGATTAGTGTAGATGGGCAGCATCAGCATGAACATGGTGGGCTGAAGGGCCAGTTTCTGTGCTATAGGATATAAAATACAAATGAACTTGAATCATGAAGCTTTGAAAAAGTTTAATGATCAATCATTTCTATTGCACTTCAAATCCCTGCTTATGTCACTAGTTTATGATCATTCTAAATAAAGCAAAAGATACATTTCAGAATGTTGGACTTTACAAACTGAATCATACTGGCAGATAATTCTGCCTGACTTGTTGTATTTTGCAGCTCCATACATCAGAATGAAAGGAAACCCCTACTTTAATTATTGCCTCTGATCATCCTCCCACTACAACGTACGTAATAATAAAATTCTAAGCTTTGCTCACATACAAAATGCAAGGATGATAAAAAAAATATGTTGACAACTTTCAGTTGCACTTTGTGGATAATTTTGAATGTGAATGCAGATGAAGGTTCTATTTGTCTTTAAAAGGTAAAGATGTAGGAAAATCATAATAAGGTGGAAAATGGTCTTAATTGACAAATTTCAATGTTTTTGCAGCTGACACCCAACATAGTTAAATCTTAATAGCAAACAATTGGTTGTTAAGTAATGTTATGCTTCAATCAGGATTCTGCTTAGAACAAGAGGCCCTTAATGTGCACTTAAAATGATCCAATTGGCTGATCAGTGTGCTACAATCAAATGACTCATTCATTGAACAGAAGAAAATTTCATTTCTGAGCCAGAATAAACCATCTATGATAAGCCTTCTGATGTTTTAAAATTTCCAAAAGTGAGTCCATGCATTTTAACATAGCATTAATAATGGGATTGTTGGGAGGCAGTCTGATTTCAATCAGCGATTAAGCTCCAGAGAAGTGTACAGGGAGAGGTATTGCTCAAACACTTTAAAAAAAAGGTATAGTAAATGAGGAGTCATTTCAACTGGAGCTTCGCTATGACTCTTTTCTTGATTATTGTTGCTTGCTGAAGCTTGAACAGGTAATTGAATTAGGTGAAATGTGCATTGATTAGAGTCAGATGATATTTATTTCAATGGCTATGGTAGTGTTGTGTATTTCTGGATTTGCAGACAAGTTAGTAGCAATGTTTGCTGTTCTAAAAGTTGGGTTATTAGGATGTGACTTTAATAGGTGTTACTTTTGGTTATTTGGATTGAGTTTTATTCCTGTATTTGGGTATTCCCCCCACCAAGTGAACTATTGCTGAAGTTATATTTTCTTTCCAGTTCAGCATTCACAGGTTGGTCCCAGCAAGCACATGAGTAGGGATTGTCCTTAAGTGGTCGGCAGATTAAAAAGTGTTATGATCTGCCTCTTGCCATTTCACAAGTCTTTGGTCTTGTAGAGTAGAGCTGTTGGTGCTTGAACTGATAACCCAGATATGAAATTGTTTTGGGCCTTCCAGGTGGTTTATCTCCTTTGTTGAAAGTTGCTCAGTCATCCCTTTCCCAGTGTTGACTCCAGCATCGAGTTCCTCTTGGATATGAATGTGAATTTCAGACTTGTTACCTCAGTATTACATAGTTCTGTGGCTTGGAATCAATTTAAGCAGCTGTTGAAAACGTTTTAAATTTTACACTTCCAAGACATCAAATTATATCTAATGTGTCTTCTATTTGCCAATCAAACAAAGGAATACCTTGCTTATCTAAATCAGTCACTTCCCAACTCTCTGCTGCTCTGCTCTCTAAGGGTTAACACAGCAGGCTCCTAGAGCACAAAAGTAATTGTGTTCCTCTTTCAGGAGTTGACAGTGAGGTCAGCTGAGAGTTGGTTACACTGGCAGCTGAAATTATGGGTCATTTATTGAACTTCACAACCCCACCCTACAAATATGTGCATTGAAGTAGTTTGTCAATATATTCTTGATAGCTATCAAAAATTAAAAACCCCTTGATTTGAATATGTTGCTTGCTCTTATTCAGTGTCCACACTAGAAAAATTACTGACTTTCTGTTGCATTATGAAAATTTAGGGGTGAAATGATGCAATGTTTAAGATATGTGCGTGTAATACTCAAATGACTCATCTTGTTCTGTATGGACTGTGGTCTATTTCAGCATTGCATTTCATTATAATTCTGTGTTTAAACATGTCAATATTAGGACAGTATCAATTGCTTTGTTCTGTGGAGCAAATGATTTGCCTATTTTTCCCCTATTAAATGACTACTGTATTACTAGTATTATAATGTATTACTGTTATTGAAGTTGAACTATTTGATGTATCGTAGAAAAAGTTCCTGCAAGACCGGAGGCGCCTCATGGAGAAATGATAAATACCTTATTCTGTGAGGAGGGGGTGGGTGAGGCTTCTCAGCAATTATGGGTCTCCTATCTGTAAATGCATGTTGAAACCACCACCTCCATCTTTTTCAGATCCTCTTTGCAGAATCCAGATGCAATTACAAATAACTTTCTTTGGCATTTTGGTTTACTTGTTTTAGAAAGACCTTGCTGTCTCAGATTTTCCTGCATGGGGTTCAGTGCCTAATCTTGCTATGCACCGTCCCCATTCTATTAAAGTTCCCACTCTTTACTTGGGAAAGATCTCACTGGTCCAGGCAGACCCAAATGGCTGAGGCCCTGAGTAACAACAGGACCTTGAATCCCACTTGGGATGTTATGGGGAATCTAAAGGTGTCTCTGCCTATGAATTCTCATGAGAAACTGACAAAAAAGCCCTACACTTTGCTTGTCTTTTTGACAAAGCTGGTAGTATGTTAATATTAACCCTTTAGAAGCTACTAAAATGCATTCATTTCCTTAAATTTAAGAAAAAAATCAACTAAAAACTTGTGATTAATATGGTTGTATCTGCAGGAATAAATCAGACTTGTATACAACCTCCATTCAGATAAATAGCCTTGAGAATAATCCTCCAGAAATGACCACTCTGTTGTCCTCAATCTTAGTCCACACAAAGAGACCAGAACTCCAGAGAAGGCCTTATTTGCCCTTGATATCAAGGCTTTAGACCTAGTTTTTGCATCAAAGAATCCTAGGGGAGAAAGGAAGCTCCTGTCATGGTGGGTGAGGTATGAAGAGCTTCCTTGCAGTGGTTGGCATTGTACTTTATATGAAGGTTATTATTAAGTTTATGTTTGGTGAAGGACAATTGTCCCAGTACTACAGGAGTTCCATAGGGTAGTGTCCCTCAACCCAAATATCTTCAGCTGCTTTAATTAATCAGATCAGAGGTGGGGATATTTGCTTCTAACAGTGCAATGTTTAATTTCACTCATCTCCTCGCTTTGAAGCAGTCCACACCTGTATGCAACAAGGTCTAGACAATATTAAGGTATGGACTGATATGTGGTTCAAATATTACTTGCCACTTAAGTGCTAGGCAATGATCACTTCTGAGAGGGTCTAACTGCTTCTCCTTTGCATTCAGTACGATTTCTAATGCCAATTCCCTGCCATCCATATGTGTGGTGGGAGGGAGCAGTAACCAGGAATTCTACTGGATCAGCCACATACTGTAAATGCTGAGGCTTACTATTCTGTAGTGAGTGGCGGCCCAAAATCTTTCCACAATCTACATAGCTCTATGCAACCATTCTTGACTTGTCCTTCAAAAATCAAGAAGCTCAATGCCCCCCAAGGATAAAGAAACCCATACGATTGGCAGCCCATATGAGTGTTCTGGTGTCTTCCAACGTCCCATTGCAATTCATATAGGTAATGCCAGCCTGCATGCATCCCGTACACAAAGATCAAGAATCCAAGAGCAAATTTTGCAGCAGAAGTGTGGAATTGCCAGTGTAACCCAGGAAATTCTAAATTGATATTGTTTCATCACCAGCTGTATGGGCAGCCTTTTGTCCTTTATTCTTTTACTTTTGTTGTGCACTCTCTTGGGGTATTCTCCCTCAGATGTTCAAACTATTTTATTTGTTGTTTCCTAATGTAATGCAAGATTCATTGGATCCCTACTGCTTGTCTGATGCCTTTTCTTGTGTGGTCCCTCGTCAGTCTCCTCAGAACTCATTTAGTTATTGTTACTTCCCTTTCACGCTGTGATGTTGAGGTCCATGTCTGATGCTGCAACAAACTGCTAGTTAGAGGACTTGTAGAATAAGGTTGTTCTTTGTGCTGTTAGGCAGTGATGTTGGTTCCTAATACAGGATGGTTGGGCAAGTTACTTTTTCTCTGTGCATTTTCTTTTATCTGTCCATAACTTTGTTATAGAAGATGGTGATTCCCAGGGTTCGTGGGATAATTCTGGGGAGGGGGATTCTGAGAGAGTAAAGTTTAATGTTGAATAATATGACTTGGATTTGGACAATAAGTGCTTGAATGTGTGCTACTAGTTGTTCAGTGACTTTTCAAATTGAGGGACTAATGAAAACTTTTTGACTGCATTAGGAACCGCCAGCCTCCATATTAATAGAAAAGGACGGTCCATAATCTGTAGACAGAAAACCCCTCTAGGAACTGTTGTGCAGCTGAAAGTTTCTCAAGTGAAATGAGCCTAAAGAGGAATTGCAATGAACACCACAAATTTTGGCTTCTGATTCAAAGGACTGGGGGAAAAAAAAATCTGTTGGCAAAGGCATGCAGAATGGGTGTAGATTTGCTTAATACATGCAGTACAGACCACTTGGCCCTTCCAGTCTGTTGTCATGTGTGCTGCACGTTCTTTCGTTCTCCTTGCATGGATTTGTGCTATTTGCCTTTATTTTTCTTGATAGGACTTGGGGCTTGAATGTACAGATGAAAGACAGAAGCCAAAAGGAAATAACAACAAAAAAAAAGCACTGAAAGGTGGAAGTTATTATTGAGCAACACAAAAACTGCTGGAGGAACTCAGCAGGGCAGGCAGCACTTATGGAAAGAAACAAACAGTTGACATTTAGGGTCAAGACCCTTCATCAGGACTGGAAAAGAAGAGGGTAGAAGTCAGAATAAGAAGGTCAGGGGAGGAGCACATGCAGGCAAGGCATAGGTGAGTCCAGGTGAGGAGGGGGGGGGGGGGAGGTATCCCCCAATCTTCTTTTTCTGGCTTCTGCCCTTTTCCTTTCCAGCCCTGATGAAGGGCGTCAACCCGAAACATCAACTGTTTATTTCTCTTCATAGATGTTGCCTGACCTGTTGAGTTCCTCCAGCACTTTGTGTGTGTGTGTGTGTGTGTGTGTGTGTGTGTGTGTTGCTCCACATTCCAGTATCTGCAGAATCTCTTGTGTCAAAGTTATTATTGAGAGGTTTTGAGCATTTCATAATTTAAGTATTGAAAAAAGGTTAAGTAACTATGAAGAGGATATAATACAAGAGGAACTGGCATTGGAGCATACCAAACATATAATAAAAATCAAATATAAAAGGAAATGGAAATCTGAAAGAAATCTGCATCTGCGAAGGAGAAAACAAGCAGAATTTGATGCTATCTTTCCAGCCATTATTTCAAAGAAATGCATTTTATTTTAAAAGTCCATGGCTAATCTCAAGCAAAGAAAAACTGAAGATGCTGAAAATCTGAAACAGAATGCTCCAAACACTCAACAGATTGGACAACATGTATGGAAAGGAGACAAAGTTAATGTTTCGGATCAGAGACCCTTCATCAGTTTTGGATCTGAAATGCTAACTTTTTCCATAAATATTGCTTGACCTGAGCATCCAGCAATTTTGTTTTTTGTGGTTGTTACCAATATCCCTTTGTCCTTGCCAATAAAGATCCCAGCTACCTCATCCTTCAGTTTTAATTGACCAAGTACTCGTAGCTTTCAGGTGGGGGAGAGGAGAGACAGAAGTCCATCTTTCTATTTGTGGGGGAGAAAGTGTTTGATTTCACTTCAAAATAATACAGCTCTAATTTTAAGATGTGCACTGGTTCTGGATTCTGTCCTTTCCTCTTTCTCTTTACCCCCCACCCCACAACCATATCTACCCTATTGTAACCCTTGGTCATTTCAAATGGCTTGATTACTTCACCCATTTGCCTCTTTCCCCATCCTCTGCCCCATTACATAGATTACTCTTTGTAATAACTTGCTGGCATATTGAGTCTGTGCCAGCTCTCGGAGAAATCCCAACCACCACCCCCGCCCCCAGCTGTGTCACTCTACTGCCACACGTACCAGGGTATCAATTGTACCTAAACAAGTCATCTCCCAGGCTGTAATAGCAGTAAAAGAATTTATTTCTCAGTTTTTTTTTGACTCGTGTAGTTGGAAAAATACATTTGTAAGCTTTGAGGAAAATTGTATTGTTCCAGAAAACCAACTGTCCAACCTGCCTTGAGTAACTGATTATTTCCGATTGACATATTTTTGTTCCCCGTTTGCCCTATATGCCTTTAATACTATGTCTACAAATAACCAAGCAGCGGTATAAAGAAATTTTGTATGGAGGAACTCCTTGTTGGAATACAGCAAGCCACTGGGATGATTATCCTGGGTTAAGGAGAGAAATCCTATAGACAAATGGAAGGACATGTATGATCTCCTTTGGATGAAAGACACGAGATAGCCTTTTGGAAATGGTTAAAAATGGGACCAATGAATGCTTAAAGTATATGACACAAATATCAAAACAAGAGAATTTAGAGGGAATGTGGAGAAGAAAGTGCATCAAGAATTGAAACAAAGTTAACCAACAATTTTTTTTAAAATTATGAAACAAATATAGATAACTAACATGGTCTCTAAACTAGACATTTTAGCTTCCTGATTTTGTGTGTGGGATATGTTTTTTGGAAGTGGATTTAATGCCACGGCTACATTAGCATTGGCTGGGAAACCATAACAAAGTGGGAGGAAGATGTGCAATGACAAACGTAAAGTACAGTGCATATATGTAAAGGGAATTTTGAAATGTAACTTTGGTCTCTTGGAGGATGAGACTGGAATTAATGGGAAACCAGATTTGGCATAGACTTTCAATAAATATTAGGATATTTATGGTATCTTCCATATTAAATAATATTAGAAAATCGGGGGCAAAAAGGAGGTAGTGTAGAAAATAAGCTAAGCAATCTCAAGTGGCTATATTCTCACCAGTCCTCTGGATCTGAGGAACTTGTATATAATAGTAGCAGCAGATGCATTGGTTGTGATCTTTCCCTAGATTCTGGAAGGATCCAGCAGATTGGAAAACTTGTAAATAGAATCTCTTTTACTTAACAAAAAACCCCAAGAGGGAGACTATACATCTGGTAGCTTATCATGGAAAATATTGGATTCCATAAATAAAGGATTAGTGGGACGCTTAGGGTGTTATTAATCAAGTGGAATTTAGCATGAAGTGGAGACCATGTTTGACTTTGAAGGTGTAATAAGTAGGATAAATAAAAAAGGAACCAGTATTTTTGTTTCCAAATGGCACTCGGTTCCAGAGAAAAGGTTACAATAAGAGCTTGTGCTATTGGGAATAATATACTGTATATGTGACCGTAGCTAAGCAATTGGCAAATGAACAAAACAGCATTGGGATAAATCTGTCACTTTCAGGTTGGCAAGATCAGTGCTGGGGCCTGAATTATTTACAATATTAATGACTTAATAAAAAGAACAGGTGTGTTGCAGCCATTTCTTTTGCTGATACAAAGTAGCGAGTCAAGAAGGTCATAGGGTCTGCAAAGGAATACAGATTTGTTAAGTGAATGAGCAAAAATTTTGTGGATAAAGTATAATAAAAAAGAATAATGCAGAATATTGTTTAAATGGAGAGAAGCAAAGAATGCTGCTATAAATCCCCCAATATAATCCATGAAATACATCTAATGCATGAAATACGAAGTTTGCAAGCAGGTACAGCAAATAAGTAGGAAGGCAAATAAGATGCTAGCTGTTTTATTACAAGTCGGATGAAGTATGTAAGTGAGAAAGTCTTGTATCCACTGTACAACTTTTTAGTTTGGAACATATCTGAGGTACTGTATGTAGTTTTGACCTCCTTATTCAAGCAGGGGTATTCCTGTTTTGAAGGCAGTTCAGAAAGGCTCACTCAGCTGATTCCTGAAGTGAAATGGTGGAATTACGGTGGAAGGGAGCCTGTACTCAAGAGTTCAGAAAAATAAGTGATTTTTACTGAGATCTATAAGATTGAGGGTAAATCTTTAGAGTATACTTGTGGGGTATCTAGAAATGGGGGCACAGTTTCAGAATAAGGGGTCTCCTGTTTAAGACACAGGAGAAAATTTTCATCCAGGGATTGTGAATCTTTGAAATTCTGTATTCCAGAAAGCCATGGAAGGTGAATCATTGTCTATCTTGACCTTGAATACACAGTTTTGGGTTATGAGGCAATTGATATGTATTACCTCATAATCCAGACCTATGTATTCAAGGTCAAGATAGACAATGATTCACCTTCCATGGCTTTCTGGGATAGAGAATTTCAAAGATTCATAACCCCTAGGTGAAAATTTTCTCCTTTGTCTGCATAGCAATTGCCTCGTAATCCAAAATGTACATAGACACAATGGGGAAAAGACAAGAAAATGGATTTCATGCTGGGATCAGATCAGCTATGATTTTTGAACTGCTGAAGAGACGCAAGGACTTGTCAGTCCCTGGTTATGTTCAAGAATGATTTCTGCCAGAGACTCCTGCACTGCTAATGCGAGGGAAATAGACTGTGGGTGTACCAAGACTTGAGCCAGATGCACACCGATACCTTGCTGAATATCAAGTTGGGGCAGTAAGTGCATGTGAATGGATTGGCTAGCTGTTGAAGCAAAGCAGAAGTCTGCACATGACACCATGATTAATGTCTGTATGTGGCCATGGGTATCTTCAGCAGGATTGTTCTCCTCCTGATTCTGGATTCATCTGTCCTGTGGAGCACTCTCTGCAATATGATGTAGATATAATCAACTCCTTTTAGCATTTTCAGCATGTTGCACCTCATGTTAATTTACTGTAAGAATATACCTATCCTCTTCTATCTATGTCTTTTTTTTCATAGCTCCATCTGTACAGCTACCACCTGCCTTCAAACATGTCTTTATGCTAAGTCATGACCCTTGCCTGATGGTCAACATGCCCTTCATCTATCCTTGCAGCACAAGCTGTTGTTCTTGCTCATTGGTGGTCTCCCAACAGGATAAGCATGAACAGAACAGTAAGATAAGGCAGAGAACTGGAGGTGTCCCTTCAACATTCACACCACTAACATCTCAGTGGAATTTGTGCTGCAGGTAACCAGGATGCATTGGAGGTGGGAGGGTCTCATGGCATTGTGGTAACTGGATACCATCTCATTCTTCAGTTGTTACTTGCCCATCTGGACTGAATAATAGTGAGTGAAAAGCAATCATGTGTGAAGTAAAATCTTAAATACTCTTCAGTTCAAGTTCGTGTTTTCATTCTCCCACCAAGGCGCTGCCTATCCTGCAAGGTGTGTCACAGCAGGAGATTAGTTCCTCATCGTAGGAACTTGTATTCCAGGGTACTGTCACACATGTTACAGCTACTATTTACCAGCACTGGCTGGTGGACCCCAGTAGTACAATGTAATGTCTTGCAATGTGAGCAAAAGCAGACGGCGGAGTCAAAGATGTTCATGGACCATTGGCATAGGATGAAGGACCCTCCAAGCTCTGCTCAACAGAATGTAGATGATGCACCTCGGGGCTGCCAAACAATAGATACCGTTGAGAAGCAGAAAGGAACATGCAAGTGTTCTATTAATATTGCGCAGTTCCGTACAAAGATTTCAAGAACTTGCCTTAAGGACTAATATTTCAAGCCCTTGGTTCTTCATGAACAGAATGGCTCCCATGGAACATCTAATGAGCCCAATGCAGGCCCATGCCAAGAGCTTGTATCTTGAATGCCACCTTGAATAGGATGACAGATGCACTAGCCTAGTGCATCTATCATCATTCCGCAGCTAAGGGCTCATTTCACTTCTAGCAAGAAAGTGCATGAGGTCTTGAGGGGGGGTGAAGGAAAAAGGATCACTAAAATGGAGACTCTGGCCAAAGTACTTCTCTCTCTCATCTATTGTCCACAACTGCCGTTGCTGAGCCTGTCCCTGTGCAGCTCCAAAACCCAGAGGATGCTAGCCAAAAAAAAAATCTCAGTCATGAGAACGGTCTGACTTTGAGGCTGTAAATAATGGAATATTCAGAGAAATGAATGGGAATGTGGGAGTTTTTCACCCAGGACAAGAAGTTACTTCTAACAGCAAGCCACCTAGTTGTGCTGTTGACTTGCGAGGTAATCTCCACTGCTGCCAATGGTGTGCCCTGTGTGGCAGTCAGTTCTCATTCTGGCTCACCCATGCAAATGGTATTACTTGCACAAGTCCTTTCTGACCAGCAGAAGAAACATGACTGCCATCTAAACACCCCCTGGCTTTTCCTACTTTCAAAGGTTTTGTTTCTGAAATTGAGGGATGTTCAATGGAAAGAATTTGCACATCAAAAATCAATATCAAAGTGTTTATTTTTTTTTAAAAAAGCACCAATAAACTACAAAATTAATCAAACATGTAACTTAACCAATATTTCTTTCCTGGCTTGCTGGCCTTTAACTATCTGTAACTTATAGTCTCTACTGGTGAAATCTCCTGGGAATTGCAGGAAGTTCCCATTCTACTGTTGGACTCCATCTTCTATTTGCATTAAGCACCATACAAGATCATATCTTGGTTATAATTTGGCTTATTCCCTGCAAATTTAATGTCTGATTTGCAGCAGACTCTTTTACAAACTGAATGTTAGACCAACATTCCCCTTCACTCCTTCCAACAGGCCCAACGATTTCCAAGATCTGCCATCTGCCACATACAAATATGAAATTGAAAAGTTTACAGAACAGTAGATGTGGTATTTGATGCCTTATGCACTGCAGGAGATAGAGGGAGAGCAAAGTTCTATAATGCAGATAATTCGTGGAACTAGGCATACCTGGAAATTTCCATAAAGCAAACAATCAAGCCCTTTTAAAGATCAAATATCTCAAACAGAAATTGTTTCAGAGAGCGGTAATAGATTGAGAAGCAATGCAGTATTCTCTGACTATATTGCCAGCCATCAGTGGGACATTGTTTAATAAATGCATATGTAATATATGCTTGTGTGCCTGCCAATGTCTAATGAGACCTCCTTGGGGAGAATCAAATATCTGCTTGCTCACTGTACTTCTCATGGTTCTGAATGTGAAACGATGGTGTGAACAGTCCATTGTGCTTTAATTGTGTCCTCTTTACCTATGTTGCACTCTCTCAAAGACAAGCAAAGTGAAGACATGAGATTGCAGATGCTGGAATATGAAGCAACACACAAACTGCCAAAAGAAAGGTGAAAACTGCTTAGTAAACACAGAAAATATTTAAATAGATATCATGCTTATAACTTGTCGTCTAAATCCAATAGGGTGGATGGGGGAAGGTGTTCCCATTGGTGGATGTTTCAAGGATTGGGCCATAAACTTAAATTGCATAAGACATGAGAAATGTTTTATACAGAGGATGGTTATGATTTGGAACGTGCTGTCTGTAAGGGTGGTGGAAACAATCCTACAGTGCTTGCACATGGAATAGGGCAGGCACTTGATTATAATGTGCAGAGCTACATGGGGAAATGCTGAGAAGAGACTAGCCAAGTTGCTTTACTAGGAGCTGACATAGAATCAATGGGCCAACTGGCACCTTTTTCCTCTAATGATTGATCTCGTGCTGTATTTGTTATTATTATTAATATTCTATCTGCTATTTTTAGTTCTACTTCATGCCCAATTGTAGGATAATTTTTCTGCATGTCTCATGCATTCAATTGCCCCCAAAAAATTTCTGGGCAAAGACAAATTTCTACTGGAACTTTAAAGAATATTAAGAAGCAATGAGGTGTGATAAGAGTGGCACAGAGCTAATTACAGACACCTAAAGGTTGAACATGGAAGTAGGAATAAAACTTTTGGTGCACGGTTTTTATTTTGGAAACTTCCAGACTCTGTAACTCAAATTAAAAGTTAATACTTGTATACAAAACTGGTCAGTGATCTTTTAAAGTGAAAATGTTCTTCGAGGATGAGTTTACTAAGCTGAAACCAAACTGCAGATGTTTTAATGTCAGAGCCATTTTTTGAAATGCTTTTCCCAAATGAGCTCCAGGCATTCTGATAGAAATATGTGAAAAATGTGAGAGGCCAGCTCTTGTCCTGAGCCAATGGAAATGTACCACTGCTGCACACCAGTTGGAGGGGCAGTTTTGAAGATAGTTAAAGCTAATTTCCTCAGGGGAATGAGGGAGGAAACTTTCTGCAACAAAAGTACCTCTGGGAACAAGCACTTAATGTACTTCATAAATGTTGTTAGAAGTTGAGGGGGAACCACCCATGGTGGAAAACGGATGTTTGCTTGCTTTTTTTGTTTCATTATCTTTTATTTTTAATTGCATTGTGAGAGTTCTGTTTCTGTCGTGCCAAATAATGCCAACTGTTAATGGGTGGCAGTAGACTTCCAAATGGGCGTGCATAAACTTTATGTTGTCTCTTGTGCCACTAAACAGACTTTTATAATTGTCTACAGTAGAAGCCAATGAGATGTTTTTAAGCAAGTTAGTAAATTTTGAAGTAATGTTGTGCTGAGTTACAATCACACACATGCCCTTGCCCACTCCCTACTATTTATTTTCCTACCCCATCCACCTCAAGACTCTTCTTGCTCTGTGTTTCCCAATCACAACCTAATCTTTCTCCTTCTCCTCTGTCTCTACCTTGTCCTCATTCCCTTTCTCTCTTTCTCATGCCTAGTTGCACTTAGCCACCTCATTTCTTTTTCCCATTATCCCTCCCCTTTCCTCCTGACCCTCCACTCCCCAGCCCTGGGGAAAGTTTTGGGAAATGTTTGCTGTCCATTTGCTGCTGCCTGAAGTTGAGCAAAGTCTCATAAGATTTTAGTTGGTTAATTTAATTCTGCCTAAAGTTGGCCAAATGTCATCTTCCAAATCCATTGGAAAGAGAGACAACCCAATGTCTGTGTCAATTTGTGGGCCAGCATCGAGATCCTAACTATACTTTCAGCTGCCATGGATAAAGCCAGTACCAGACTCTTGAAGTAGGACTTAGGTCCAAGTTGTTTCACAGCAAGCAATCACCAAGGGGACAGAAGTATCAAAAGTGTGTTCAAAGCCTCTTCAGGAAAACATAACATCTTTACCAATTGTTTTGGAAACCCAGACAGGTAAATGAGCAAAATGGAAAAGTAACATCTGGGAAAGCATTGAGAATCTTTTTTTAGGAGCATGCAAAAGCCCAGGGAAAATGACAGAAGGATTGGTCTACTTCTCGTACTACCCACCCTGTGTAGCCCCCTTTGCCGCACGTGGGGGAGCGTCTGCAAGCCCTACATTGACTTCATCAGCTACCTCAGAACATTAGAGCTGGAGCAGAAGCAAGTCATCCTTGATTGTTAAGGGACTGCTTAACAACAAGATTTTATACATTCAAGGTCAAAATAAATATTTGTAGTTCCTCCAGTCCAAGAAAAATTAATTTCCAAGGCTATTTATGGCACAATAGAACAATGTAAGGTGAAATTTCTGGTGCCAATGCAACAATGTCCTAAATATGTTAAGGGAAAGCTTAAAAGGAACTCTAGTTTGCGGTTGGAGGATATAAGCCATTGCAGGCACAAGTACAAAAAGAGGGAAGTAAATTTGCATCATGCCTCTCGATGTCAGTTTTTCCCCAACTTTTGAGCAGGAAATTGCATGGGATGGGGAGTGGAGTGTGCAACAAGCGCACAGAAAAACACCCCCAGTAAACTACCCCACAATTGATGTTGCAATGCATGACATTATGGATGTACACATATGCATGCCTGTCCAATACCTTGTTAAGAATACGTGTTTGTGTGTCTCTCGGAGATGACTATTGGAATCCCTGCAGATGTCCTGCTTTTGAAACGCAACTTCCCCAAATTGTAAACACTACCAGCTGCTTCAGGATATGACTAATGTCATTATAAAACACTAGCAGTTAACGTGAGCACCCCACCCCAAAAAAAAGCAATGAAACATTAAAATGATCTGTTTAACTTTGTTTAACTCACTGTCCATTTTCTTTCTGATTGTCAATGAGGTGTCTCTGGACTGGGAGTCAATTTTCTCGTCATCTTGCCCCTCTGAAGTCACTTTCAGCCTTAAAATGCTTTCAAATCCAGTCCCTGGAACATCTTCCTATTTTCATTTCTCCATCATTGACTTTCATCAGCTTGAACCATAAGATTTCCAATCATCAGCACCTCCTGAAAAATTCAATCTACTCTTTTGGTAAAGCTTTTATTCATCTGCCCCAATCTCTCCTTTGGTGGCTTATCAATTTTTTAAGCACTCTGGATTACCTTGAAATGCTGTATTATATTAAAGGTACACTATGAATGCCAAAATCCATAAATCTTTCTTAAACTAATCCAAGAATCTGTTGAAAGTGTTAGTAACATTCATAGTTCTGGAAAAACTACTCAAACCAAGTCAAATATGTTGATACTACAAATTCAGGACTAGGTTAAATTGAGATGAAGAAAAATCTCTTTTTTTTCAATAAATTGCATTGGTTCTGTTTTAAAAACATTCTGATGGTGGCCTAATATTTTCATTTGCTTGTAGTCTGGGTTAATAACTGAGAGATAAAACATGAAGTAGTTCCACTAATGCATGTCCTTCCAAGGTGGAAGATGGATTTGCAGCAGCAGTCAGATGTTCCTTCAGCCTTACTGTTGTAGGGTGATACAGTGTGTCATAGCTTCCATCAGTATCCCATCTCCCATTTCCCATCTGCCTCTGCTCCCTGTCCAACCTTAGACTTGCTTCACTAACAATAACATTCAGGATGAAAATGGGAGTATAGACAAGTTAGAAAGTCACACAGCATTGAAACCAGCCCTTTGCCCAACTCATCCATGCCAACCAAGATCCTTACCTGAGCTAGTTGAGGATTACTCTGTCCATCCTCGGGAATAGTCAATGTAGTTTGGAAATGCCATTCAAGAGCCTAGAGACAAAATAAACCTAATTCTACAAAAAATCTTGCCATTTAGCATGTGTTAAAAGACTGTAAGTTCCATTTAAGATCTCTTGTAATGATATCAAGTTTTTAAATATTTTAAACCTACCGTTAATAAGATTTCAAGCAGTTGAAATACATGCTTAATTTGAAATTCTAATCTGTGATGAAATGTTTTGATATTTACCTTGTCACCTAGTGATTGTAAAGTGATGCTGTTCTATGGGAGAGTATTGATCAAGGGAATGTAGTTACACGATAAAGGCTGGTCATTTAAAATTGAGGTATGTAGAGATTTCTTCTCTGAGGGCAGTGAATCTCTGGAATTCTCTGCCCCTGATGGTGGTGGAGCCAGATGATTAGATGTACTTAAAGTAGAGATTGTGGAATAGAGGGTTATAGGGAAACTGGTACAGAAGAGTTGAGGCCAGCATAGATCAGCCATGATTATGTTGAATGGTGGGTTTAGCTTGAGGGGCCAGGTGGCCTACTCCTGTTTCTATTTTTTTTGTGTTCTCTTAATCTAAATGTGATTTTTTTCTTCTTGTTTCATTTTTAAAGTAGCTTTACCAAATGCTGACAGTTTAACTTATATCACCAAAACTTTCAGGAATAGTGGGAGCAAAAAAAATGAAAGCAAAATGCCTATTCTTGCAGGTCAAACATTCATTTTGTAAGGCTTTTGCAAATACATAATGTATACTAATCCAGACAAATAAAACTCAGGTAGACAAGTACAAAAAAATTACAAACTATCTCAGCTTTAAAAGTTGTCATTTGACTGAGTTATTTAAGGCCTGCTTCTGTGTTAAAGATTTTAATGTATTCTCAATTACAATTTCATTTTTTTTTGTTGGAAGCAGTATATTTCTCCTCCTAATCCTGATTCCATTGAAAAGGCCAAAGTAAACTCTTAATGGAACTTCCCATTTTCTAAGTGTAGTGCAATGGAAGTCCTCTTTATGCAGTAACGATTACTGGAGGACAGTACCTGATATCATCCAGTAGAGTAAAATGTCTTTCATGTACACTTGCACAGCAGCTGATTTTAGCAGACACAGCAAAACTGACTGATCTGTCTGTTTTTATTATCACTGTTGCTTACGTGGACTTCAGAAGGAAAAAATCTTATACCTGGTGCGGAGAGAACAGACTATGTAGCATCCAGTCCACCATATTGCCTCCATTTGGGTTTTACGTTATTACTTAACAAATATGAAGGGCTTTCAATGCAAAATCTAATGTGGTTGTGCATTTTTTTTGGGGGGGTGGTGGTGGACATGTGCAGAAGGTGTAAATTTTTGGCCCATCTCTAACTACCCTTCAGAAGGCAATGCTGAGCTTCTGCCTTGAATCGATGAAGTCCTTCTGGGGAAGGTACTCTTGTGATGCTGTTGGCAAGGGACTCCCAGGATTTAAACCCACCAATGAATATGGTATGTGACTTGGAGAGGAACCTGTAAGTAGTAGTGTTCCCATGCACCTAAAGCTCTTGCCTTTCTTAGATGTAAAGGTGGTAGGTTAGGGAGGTGTTATTGGCGTAGTGGCAGGGCATTTTGTATGTGGCACCCACTGCAATCATGGTAGAAGGACTGAGTAATTTCAGGGTGTCAGATGGGATGCCAATCAGGTAGGCTGCTTTGCCCTGGATGGTGTCAAGTTGCTTGACATTTGTTGACCTGCACTCATCCAGGCACATGGAGAGTATTCCGTCACATTTCTGACTTGTGCCTTGCAGTTTCTGCAGTTTTAAAAAGAAGAATTTGGACAATTCCTAACAATATACCTTCAATTGAAAATGGTTTCCCTGCCCCTTTTGTAATACAAGCTTAAAGACATTACAAAAATGAAGTGTCTTTCTAAGAAAGAAAGTTACTCATTTGGTTTTGAAGCATTGCATTTTCCTGAGATTAATAGACACTCGGATTCCTTTTTGGACAGAGAAGGTACAGCAAAAAGGTGTAGCAAGAATCTGCTCGGTGAAAGAAAGGGCTTGTTGAGTTTTAATGATTTCCTATTCCTTTACCTCTTTACTTCCTACACCTGAAATGAGATTGTGATTGCTGATTATTCCTCCTGAAAAATCTTTGGAAAAAATATAGCTAATATTATAACTTTTTTATAATTAAAGACAAATTGGCAGCTTTGTAGTCATTAACTGATTTGTGACATAATAACATAATGCAGCACAGAAATGGGTCTTTTCAGGATTGGGCTTACATTATTTTAGCTTTCTGGTCCAAGTCTGTTGCCTCTGTTCAACGAATCATTGGGGCATACAAGCAAATACAAAGTCTTGAGATTGCTGTTAGTTTAGAGGATGAGGGATGTTTCTGTAGCAACACAGATGTTTAATGAAATTGCTTGTCTCTGGTTAACAAAAGTTAACGTGGTATTTTCTCATTTATTGAGATAAAAATTGTATTTCAGTGTTAGACTGTGTGAGGATTAAAATGAATCTTTCTTAGTTTCAAAGCCTGTGAAAGCAGCTGTATTCCAAGCAGAAAGACTAGTGACCATTTAAGTAGGTCTTGAAGAAATAAATAGTTTTTAGATTCAGTTTGAATGACTGAATTCAGAGACTAATGATTTCATTACAACAAAACTATCCTGAATCAGACAAGATTAATTGAATACTGAACTCCAGGATAATTCAATGTCCTATGTGAGTCCAGTATCAATTTATCTTTAAATACTTACTTTATGCCCCAGGAATGAAGTAAATGAATTTACAATCTCTTTTTTTTAATGTGCACTCTAAGCTGTTGGCTAATTTGAAAGCTGAAAATCCTCATAATACTCAGAAGGTCAGAGAGTATCTGTGAAGAGGGAAACAATTAAAATTTCAAGTCATTGACCTTTCAACCATTTCCTGGAAAACTATGGTCCCTGAAAACCTTGTACTGTATAATGAATAAATTGTGTACAAGGCAAAACTATGGAATTTTCAGGCATAGTAAATCATGAAATAAGAGTTCCAGTTGTTTTCAGCTCCTGTTGGTTTTGCATTTTGATTGTGGTTAGCTGACGAAACTGGCAAAGATGTTAATAGAGAAAAACTTGAAATATCGAGAGTTTAGCTCAAATAAAAAAAGGAAGCAAGTAATTTTTGACTTAATGCTGATCTGTTGCCACATTTGTTGGCTTTCTATGATGTAGTTTACTGGATAGCAACTATTCCTTTATGGTTTTTATAAGTTACTTAGAGCTTTTTGTATCTGACTTGTCCTTGGGTTAAAATGTGTAAGGAAGTTAAATGCATTCCCTAAGAAGGTTTGTAAGCCAAGTTCAGTCACAACTTGGTACATTTTTTATATTTCTTGTAAGGATGATTGTCCCAGAAAGCCTTGTATAAATAACAAACAAATTGTGTACAGTCTATAACTTGAGGCAAACCATAAGAATTTCTAGGAATGATAAATGAAGAAATAATATTTCCTGTTGTATTTGGCAATATGTCACTCTTAACTGTGAAACCCCAGTTTTGATATAAATATTTTGCAATAGTGCTCATCACACAATTGCTATGCTTCTCAATCATGAAGCAATTAAACGGTTTTGGGGTTATGGGACTGAGAGACTGTTTAAAAAATGTCCCAGTGTTTTCTTTTCTCCTCCCATTCTGGAAGAATTTGTTCTTTTAAACTGGCCCCTTCAAAATATAGCCAAATATCTAAAACTGTTGTGCAGGATTGCAAGTATAAGTTTACGTCCTGCTATTTGCTGGGATCACATGTTTAAGGACACTCTGCCATTTGGCAATGAAGGTAGCAACTTTACTAAGATCCATTATTTCTCAGAACAGAGTTTGCAATGAATAATTTAGAGCACCAGTCTTCTTAAGGAGGCTAGTGGCGACAGCAGAGTGGTTGGCAGTGACCCAATACTTTCCCTTCAAAGTAATGCAAACTCCTCAACACTCCAGGAGCAACATAAAACTACATGTTGCCTCTCTACACTCTTATTCATTCCAGCAAACAAAAAGTTGAGTTTAATAGCTAAAAATAAAGTGTGAATTCTCCCAAGCAATTGATGATAAAATGAATACTTATATCTAGTTTGCAGTATTTAAATTTTAGCAAGCTTCTCTTTTTGCATGTGAATGTAACAAAATGTGCTTTAGAAATTGTTGGCAACAATCCAATTTTGCAAAGCTTATGTTTCCATCACTTATTGATACAGGTAAAAGAGCAGAATTAATAGGGAGGTCCATGCAGGATGGAAAGTATTTTGTTCTTTACTGTTAGGAGGATCAAAGTGTCTTTGGCCTATGAACTCCTGTGCATAATGGGAACCTACTTTCTTTCCACCAGCTGACAATGCTCTTGCAGACAAGCAGTTAATGGAACTATGGTTGAGTGACTTCATATGTTGTTCACTATACTCTGAGAAGGTCATAATGCTATGTTTGCGACGAAGTTGCTTTCCAGCACCAAATGCCTTCTAACATTTTAATCCACCAAGGGTCCCACCCTTTCTTGATACATTTCAGCTGTGCTTTGACCGTAAGCAGTTATTTGGATTTTGTTTTCTGGACTGAGGGCTATGTGCGACTGTTTAATAGCTCTTTGAATGTTGTTTTGTACTTTTGCCAAGGTGATTAAGAGTTACCTTAATGCAAGAATGTCAGTCATTAAACAATAATAGCCAACTTTATTTAAAAATACTGTTTCCTTGTACTGTATCTACCTCACTCAGTTCTACAACATCTTTCAAATCACTCAAGCATGGTAGGGACGGGCTAGTGTATTTCTCCAATATTAGCCACGGGTGCAATAAACTGTTAGTAATGGAGTTGGGCCAGAGTTATGCAGATCATTGGAATCCAAGTATGTTGCAACATAAAAAGATCCATGGATTTCCCTCCTGCTGTTCTAATATTCCTTTTTATAGCACACAATGCTGATTAGATCTTGATTTAATGATCAGAGGCCTTCTAACCTTGTTCAAAAATGACAGCAAGGATAATCAGTTTATTGTATTACACTACATTTTTCTTTGTCAAAAAGTGCCTCGGTAGAAACCTTAATATGGGGTCTCCACTTATTTTTGATTGGGCATGGTGCATGGCATAAGACAAACATGACTGGAAAGTGTTTCGTTTGTGATAGAACTTCCATTATATGGAGAGGCTGGAGACTTGGTGCTATTCTCCTTGCAGAAAATGATAAGAGGAGGTGGTCAAATTTCAGAGAGCTTTTGACAGAGTAAATGGAAAGAAACTTGTTTCTACTGACAGGATTATCAGCAACCAGTGGACACTGATTTAAGATAATGAACCAATAAAGCCAGATGGCTATTTTTACCCAGGGAGGGTATTATCTCCAGTGCACTGCCTGAAAAGCAAATTGATTATCAACTATTGGATAGGTACTTCGTAAGCTTATGAGGAAAGGGCAGGGGATTGGAACTAACTTGATGACTATTTCAAAGAGATGGCACGTGCATAATGCACTCCTATGTCCTACAATTCCATTATAAAATCCTGAGTCAAGTAGTTAAACAAAAATATTCCTGAAGATGTGTCAAAACTCCAGGATAAAATATAACAATCTTTGAATAGCCCACACTATAATGTCAGGTTTCTATTTCCCTTTACCAGACCTGATCAGTCTCATTGGTTCCAACAAGAGCTAATTCTTGATTGGGTTGCATTGTGAACTTGTACTTGCGAAGAACCATTATTTCTGCCAAATGAAATGATTGTTCCAGCATGTTTCTGTGGACTGATGACTGACTGACTGTACTTATTCAGAGAGGTATCTGAAATACTGTCTTCCAAATGAGACATTTAACTATGACACATCCACTTAAGTGCACAGGTCATAAAAATAAAATCCCAGTAGGGGAGGACTTGTGTCCTGACTAACGTTAAACCTTGTATCGTTACCAAAATGTATTAGTTGGTCATTATCAATTTTGTCTTTTTTTTGTTCCTTGAACTCTAATAGGTTGCTGTTTCCCTCATTACAGCTATGACCATCTTTGTTTTTGGCTGTACAGTATAGATTCCTTCAATCCCTCCAGGAATTTACAAAGTTCTTGTTTTCTCTTTGGCATATTACAATCCTACAAATTGGCCCCTTTCCTTTCTGTTGATCACATCCATTTCAAAGGCTGGGAAGTTGCAAGTTAAGATTTCTCAACAATTACTTCTATCCTGTGATCATTCAAACAAATGGATTTTGAATGTGGGATATGATATGGTCATGTTGTGGTTACTTTGTGGGAATAGCAGCCAAAATTCTGGACCAGCAATTCGTAGTTTGAAACCTACCATAGCAGCTGGGGAATTTAGGGAATTAAGTAAATCGGGAATTAAGTCAGTCTTCGATTTTTACAAGCTTTGTCATTACCATTACTGTCAGCTTCACAAATGTCCTTTAGCAAAGAAAATCATTACCTGGTCTGGCTCTTGTGACTCCAGATTTCCCCAATGTCATTGCCTCTGCCTCTTTTTGGTTTGAGGGAAATTAGAAATCTTTGGAGATTTTAAGTTGTCAAGTTTAGGTTCTTAAGATTTGGACAATAAATGTTGGCATTGCCAGCAGCAACCACATACCCTGAACAAACTTTAACACAATGTTTGAACTTGGGAATAAAAACAATTTTTTCAGAAGAAATTTTATTAGAATTCCCTGTTGCATCAGGAAAACCTGGGAATCCCATGTGTGTAAACAAAGGTCTTGAACTTGCTGAGATCATTGGGTTTTGTCACCTGGCCTAATACTGGACTCTCCAGTGAGGAAGTACTAAGTTTCTGTAACTCCTCAGCACTTGTGCTCTGGAATTTTCTCACTGAATCTGCACCAGGCACTGGTTCAGATGCACCATTCATTTTGATGATAGAGGAACAGCTGCAAGTGACCTCGGTAAGTATTAGGTCTTTTTTCTTTAAAATGAGTTTACTGTAGTGTTTTTAAGTATGCTAAATAGTACAGTTCTGGTCTCCACACAATAGGAAGGATGTGGAGGCTCTGGAGAGGGTGCAGAAGATGTTCACCAGGATGTTGCCTGGATTGGAATGTATTAATTGTTGAACAAACTTGGATTGTTTTCCCTGCAGCATCAGAGGTTGCATGAGGACCTGATAGAACTGTGTAAAATTGTGAAAGGCATATATAAGGTGGTCAGTCTTTTTCTCCCTCCCCCACCAAGGGTGGAAATGTCAAGTACTAGAGGGCATAGGTTTAAGGTGAGGGGAAAGTTTTTAAAGGAGATATGCGAAGTTATTTTTTTTTTTACACGCATCGGTAGGTGTATGGAACATGCTGCCAGGGGAGGTGGTAGAAGCAGATGTGAAAGCAATGTTTGAGGCACTTGGACAGACTCATGACTAGATAGGGAGCAGAGGAACATGTGCAGACACATGGGAATAATTTAGATTGGTGTCATGGTTGGCAAAAACGTGGTGGGCCAAAGGAGCTGTCTTGTGATCTGTTCCGATATTAAAGACTATGATTTTTTTTTAATATTAGAACATGGAACAGTACAGGGCCTTCAGCCCATGATGTTGCGGAGAACTATATAAACACCTATTCCATGATCAATCTAACCCTTCCCTCCTGCACAGCCCATAACCTTCCGTTTTTCTTATATCCATGAGCCTATCTAAGAGTCTTTTAAATGTCCCTATTGTATCATTTTGATTCATTTGCTCCATAGTTTTTCAATGTTGGAGACTTTCAGTGACACTCCAAATTTTTGATAATTCTACTTTTTGATCCGCCAGTCTGGAAGGGGTGGGGTTTGACTTGTGATGGTCAATTTTTGTCGGTATTTGTATGGGTTAGGTTTGATCAGGCCTTTTCAGGTGATACCATTTAGAGTATGCACATGTAGTCTGGAGGTGATTTGGTAGTGAGAGTTGATGCCCAAGTATCAGTTAAAATGTGGACACTCTGCATGATATCAATGAGTGCAAGCTACTTGCTGCTGCCAGAAGATTTAGGCCCTTGATGTCAAAAGCTAAGAAATAAGCAGTGGTGGAGGGAGTTAATTTTAGGTAAGATCATGAAAACGAGAGGAAAAGGATTACATGGAAATGAAAAATGGGCTGCTCATAATTGCATGGTTTAAAATGCATTTCCTTTCTGTTTTACCTTTTTGTCATTTGACTAATTGCTGTAATTAAAGTTATTCTAAATATTTGAGATCCTGCACTAAAGCTGACAACATGCATAAATAGATGATGGCTGTTTTCCTGTGTTTGCAGTCTAAGGATTGAGCAAATCAAAATCCCCTTTTCTCTACTCGCCCTTCAAAAAAACAAAATTCATTCTGAATTAGTCATTACATTTAGTTCTCAGCAAAAGATGTGCATACTGCAAGCCCATTATGAGGGCTATACCTTACCAGAATTGGCCTGCATCTTGCATTTTTTTTCCTGTACCGGTCCCCGGCGGTGAGATGGAACAAGCTGCAACCGGCCAGATGGTGGACAACCAGGCCCTGTCTCCGGACTTCCCTGATGGCTTCTGATGTCAAGGACTTTTTCCAAAGGACTTTGTCAAGCTCGTGTTGTCAAGGACTTCTTTCCAAAGTTTCTGGAATCCAATTTTGAATCTCTGGATAACTTATCATAAAATTGATGAATTATAAGTTTACTGAACACATTATGGAAACTAATTCAAAATATAAATAGTTATTAATAGTTTTCAAAACAAGCACGTACCTTTTGCTTGTCTTTTTCAGTGAAGGTCAGTGGCCACATTCAAAAGAATAGGGCCGTACTAGAGGCAGTTACAATGACTGGCATTAAGCTGTGGTCATAGACAAGTGTATCCAGCTCCTTGGCTTGGGACATTGCAGAATGCCTCTGGACTCTGTAGTAAATTGAGGAAGAACAAGAAGTGAATGTATCCACAGCTGATCTCCAGGGCTGCACAGAAATCTGTAATGCTCTGCAGTGTTGTGGTGGCTCTCTATGGAGAAGACGGCTGTCAGCATGATTCAGGTTCTCACCTTGAATGTTTTTAAAACCACTATTATGTAAGATTTAAGGGGTTTTGACAAGGAGAAAATGTTTTCTCATTGTGGGACAATCTCCAAACTAGTGGTTAAATGCTCAAATAAAGGCCACTCATTTAAAACCGGTCAAGTAATTATAATTTTCTGAGCGATGTGACTCTTTGGAACTACTTGAAGGGCAGTGGAAGCAGAGTTTTCAAATATTTTTCAAGCAGAGGTGGGCAGATACTTGATAAGTGATGGTGGCAGCAGTGAAAGCATTACTAGGTATAAGTGGGATTAGGGAGCTGAGTCTACAATCAGATCAGAAATGATCTTACTAAATAGCAGAACAGGCTCAAGATGGCCCAGTGGCCTACTCCTGCCCCTAATCAATTTGTTCACAACACAATCAAAAACTAATCTTCACAATACCTGGCTTTGTCCAGAATACAAGCTGGCCTTTGCTCTTTTCATAGTAGTTTTAATGAAGGTTATATCCAAAGGACATTCCAAAGTATCCATTGTTCAATTGACAAAAAATAGTGAAAAACATTCTGATGGACTGAGTGATGCTGGGAGAAACTAAATCAACATAAATGATATAATCACTGAAGTTTGTTTGTAAATTGAGTGTGCCTCACTGACACTATGTCAGAACAGTGATCTTTCCCAGATACTACTTGTCAATATTTTTTGTTTTGTTTTTAAAGCCATTTTTATTTTTTAAGGAAAACTATATGAAGTTGATAAAAGTTTAACTTATCAAAAGGGCCGCTTCCTCTGAGCCTACTTTGTTTGTGTACACTTCTGACTTGACTGAATTCAGCATCTTGTGACTTTTGGATAATTCAATAATACTTATAGCAAAATGAATTCTTAATCACAGATTTATGCCACAGCAATCTCTATATTCTTTATCAATAAATTTAAACTCTAAAGGCAATATTTAAAGTATTTTTCACAAATGTGTCAATATAACTTGCAATTAACCTTCTAACTGGATTTACTTCATCCAGTTATAGCCTTGATTAACTTTGCTTAGCTTCTCTGTTTGCCTTTTGAAAAGTCTAAAGAAACAGGAATGTAGATGATGACAATCAGATCAGTTTTTAAGGGGTTGCTACTATTATGTCACATTATAGTTGTTGTAGAAATAGATATAGGACAGTGGAGGTAAACTCCCTGCAAAAGTAAGGTGTTCAAAGCACCTGTGGGGGGGGGAAAAGCTAGCACCACTGACCCCAAGACATTTACAAATGAATTTATGACATTATCTTTCTCTTTGTAAGTCTTAACCCTGATGACTTATTGCAAATTCCACTGCAAAAACATGTTAGTCATAATAAATAAATCTCTACCATGATTCACCACATGAATTAGTAGCAAATAAATTAGGAACCAATATGCTCCCTAAAACCAGGGAGACTGTCGTGTTGCATTTTTATTATTGGAATAATAGTCTGCTTGTTGGCCACATCTGTCTCTAGAAACTGTCATTGACCACTGGAAATTTAAGGTCACAGTAAAAAGTTCACTTCCAGTGGTCAATGACAGTTTCTAGAGACAGATGTGGCCAACAATTCAGCCAGGTTTTGTATAGGTATTGAATTAGGACAAAAATTGGCATTTTTGAACAAAAATTTAAGAACCTGCTACATTCTCTTCCTGTGTGCCCTCTGCAAAAATTACGGGAGTGGTCAGATTATTAAATGGTAAACCTGTTTTCAAAATTTGCATCTATGTCAATGAAACAATTTTATTTTTTTTGAGATTTCAGATTGTAACCCCAATCTAATAGATTAAGGTGGATCCCTTTATTAAAAGCTCTTTCTGCCACACAACTGTTTAACACCTTTGCAGCACTCCTGCTCTGTTGCTTCAATTCCCCTCAAATGAAGAAATGGATCAAATGTAAGAGGCAGGGTTAGCTTTTCACAAAGCTCCTGGTCCTGAATTTCCCACAAGTTAATGTAGAAAAGATTGAACAAAATGTTTTAGGAAGGCAAGTTACAGGCAATTTTCCACCTTAGCTGGAAGTGATAATGGCGTCTCTCTATTCAGTTCTTTGCCAGTTCCGACCATTACATATATCAATGATTTGAATATAGGATTAGATTTAGAATTGGTACTAAAGTTAGGACATCAGTTTAGTTTCCCTTGCTTTTGTTGGGAATCGCTCAGAAAATCTGATGTGAAAGGGGGAAATGGATGAAAGGCTGGTAACGGAATTCTATGCCAGTAAGTATGAGGATGCCCAATTTGATTTTTCTTTTCTGATCCCAATTTATTCTGAATAGAACTGTGATTTTTTTTAAGTGCATATAGGCCCCCCAAATTAAAGGTTATAAAGTACAAAAAATAAACTGCTGGAATTCAGCTTATCTGTTAATAAATGCAATCTAGTCAAGTGGAAGGTGGTAGGTTTACTGCTCTGGAGAAATGTACCACATTGATGCCTGGAAACAACATCCTGGTTAATGCAGAAAATAAAAGCTCATCATGTAGTAGGTAACAAGGGTGTGGATAGAAGGTGGTTGGCTGGCAGGGGAAGCACAGAATGTATAAAGGGTCTTTTACTGGTTGGCAAGGTACATGGAATCAGTACTGGGTCCTCTGCATTATACACTTCCAGGGTTGGGTGTTGAGTCCAAACTCTTCAGATTTGAGGATTAAATTAGACAAGTATATAAAGAGTTGATGGTCAATAGTAAGCGAAATTACTATTTGAACTACTTGTATGGAAGATGTGGCTGATTTGGGCCTGTTTTGTATGATGCCATTTTTGTATTCCTTTGTAACTAATGAGAATTGACTATATGGGAATGTCTAATGAGTGAGTGCAGAGTTCTCTGGACAGGGCTTTTTAAAGCAACTGGGAAACAACAATAGTAATTAAAGAGTGAGCAATGTGATTCGAGCTGCCCTTCATTTGGAGTTCAGTTTCCTTTTGAATGTTTTATTTGGATCAATTGTCAGAGGTAAAACACCTTGTGTATTGGCAACAGAATAGCAATTGATCATAAGACAAATCATCAAAACAACTAAACCCTTTTGGAGAACTGATTCATTGTAAACTTAAATTAAGCACCATCCTTTTAGCTCGATAAAACATGTGGCTTTTCTTTCGTAGTGTCATGTTGATTCAGTTCTTTTCTGCTTTTGTTTGTTTTGAAACAAAGCATTCATCAGAGGAATTGCCTGATGAAGCATCTGATTCTCATCAGGAAAGGAGGTCTTGCACAGGCCATTAGATTAGTTAATGCTAGTCCTTAGCCTGTTCCTCTCCCAAGGTGGTGATGAGGCTGGTATGCATAAACACTTGCAATAGTTCAATTCCTTCCAACATCTCCTTCAGATAAGCCATGTGCCCAGATGCCAAACTTTAGATGATGAGTAAAGGGATTAATTCCTGGAAGTTTTGGTTTTGTTCCACGATGTCCATGGATGAGTTGTAAGAAATCTCTCTCATTGGTAGTACACGATTAGTGGAAACGTTTTTTTTCTGCTACACGATGTTTTCTGCCTCTTAAGTTCTGACAGTGTAGTATAATAGCAGCGAAGACTCAAGTGCAAATGGATCCATTATTTTTGATGTTCTTCACTAATGTTGAAAACCAGCAACATATTGTAGGTTATAACCAATTGTGTTCAATAATGTTAAGATAAAAATTGTGAGTGAACATGAGTCCAGACCCTCGGCAATGTATTAAAGAGTCGTACAGCACAGGAATGGGCACTGTGGCCAGCTCACCATGTCAGACTTTTTTTTTACCCATCTACACCTATCCTATTTGCCCACATTAGGATTGTATCCTTCCATGCCTTGCCTATTTAGGTTCCTGTCTAAATGTCTCTTTAAACATAGTGATTGCATCTGACTCCACCACTTTCTCTAGCAGCAAGTTCTATTCCTCTCTCTGGGGTGTGGGAAGAAATTCCTCTGGCTTTCCTCTAAAAGTCCCTCCTCTCAACTTAAACCTATGCCCTCTTGTTTATCACACCCCTATTGTAGGAAAATGATTCTACCTAGCCTGTCTATGCCTCTTTATAAATAGCTCTATCAGGTCACTGCTCAGCTCCTTTACTCCGGGGGACAAAAATCCAGCCTATACAATCTATCCCCACAGCTAAAGTCCTCCAATTCAGGCAAGATCCTAGTGAATTTCCCCTGCATTCTTTCCACACAACCACCTCCTTGTATAGTGTGGCAAACCATTCTCCATGTGCATTCTAAATGGTGTTTTATAAAGTAGCACTGTAACATCCAAACTTTGATATTCTACATCCCAGCCTATGAAGACCAGGGAACCATGGACTTGAACCCCAAAGTCCCTCTGTTCATCAACATTCCTTCACATCCTACCCCAATTTTACTTCCCAAAATGCATCACCTAGCACTTTTTTGGGGATTAAATTCCACCTGCCAATGCAGTACCCAAATTTCCATCTGATCTATACCTTGCTGCAGCCTTAAACAACCTTCCTTGTTCTCCACAACACCAACTTCTGTGTCATCCACAAACTTGCTGAACTTCCCACATTCACATCCAAGTCATTAACATATCATAAAGAGCAAGGATCCCAGCACCAATCCCTGCAGTTATTCATAACTTCCATCTAAATTGCCCTACCAAGCTAAAATGTCACTTTAAGAGCAACTGGGGGATGTGCCACAACATCCACATCCTATCAATGAATAAAAATTGCTCACCAGTTATTCGATCTATTGTTTTGATGTTACTGGTAGGACCTTGCTATGCACAATTTGGCTGCCACATATGTTAGAGTACATTCGTAATAATGTTTTTAAGAAGTACTTCATTGTAAAGTGACTTCAGATTTAATATCAAATAACTTTCTAGAGCTGCATTGGATAATATGTTTGTCTATTCAGCTGAATGGCAATTTAATCTCTTCCATGTATTCCATATGCTATTGTGCACTGATATAATGACCACATTCGAATTCAATCTGCATAATTAGAATGTTCATGTCTGATACCCAAATCCTAGTTTTCCGCTGTCTGATGTGGATTAAGAATTTGATTACAAAATCTGTATGTCATTACTAAATAGTCTTGTGGAAATCTGCATAGGTTTTCCTCCTCTTGGGTAGGAAGCATTTAGCAGTCAGTGATGTTTCATTGTGCTCTTCTCTACCTTTGCAAAATCAGATATTTGTGATCTAAAAAGAACTGCAGATTGTAGACATCTGAAATATAAAATGAGATACTGAGCAGGTCAGACAGGCATGTTATCATTTCAGTCAATGACCTTTCATCAGAACTGTAAAAGTGAGAAAACACTTGTTTTAAGTTGCAGAAACAGGAGAGGGGTAGAGGAAAATGAAGGGAATATCTGCCTGAAACATCAATAGTTTTTTTCCTCCCGCAGATGCTGCTTGATCTGCTGAGTTCCTCCAGCAGATTGTTGCTCCAGATTCCAGCATCTGCAGTCTCTTGTGCCTGCAAAAGGAATGTCTGTCAGAGTGTGGAATCCTGAGCCACAGGTTCAGTTGGTGCCATTTAACAGGTGATGAAAGGTTCTTAATCATAGTTGGCCTGCATGCAGGAGGTGTAAATAGGTGGAAGGTGTGAGGACAAAGGAAAGAAGCGGATGTTGGAGATGAAAGCACAATAGTTTGATAGCCATCTGAATTGGAGAATGCTATACAGGTGGAACCCAGTGGAGAAAGGAAAACCTGTGATGACCTTGTATATCAGAACTGACCATGGAAATTCTGACATGGACAGTGAAGACTGAATTCAAATCTCGGGTAACCAACATTGAATCCCAATGGATGCAACTAGGCCTTGATGAAAGATGAGGTGGTGTTCCTTAAGCTTGCATTGTAGGAGTGTAGGAGGCCAAAGCTGGGGGTCAGAATTGGGTGGACAATTTGTGACAGATAACTGAAAACTCGGACTCTGAATGGAATGCCTCAAAGTAGTCACCCAATCTGTGTTTTGATTTCTCCAACTTGGAGGAAGCCACATCATGAGCACTGAATGTAGTATGCTAAATTGTAAGATGTACAAGTGCATCACATTCTTCACCTGGGAAGACTGAGTCACTAGATGATAGAAAGGGAAAAGATACAAGATAAAAGTAGATGTTGTATCTCCTGTGATTACGTGAGAAAGTGTCTCAAAAGGGATGGTTGTAGGTGGAGATGGAAGAGAGAATCAGGGAGTCATGGATGGAATGACTCTTTTGAAATGCTGAAAAGGGAAGATGTGTCAAAGTGATGTCACCTTGTTGAAGGTGGAAACTGGTGGTGTGGAAGGAGAAGACTAGGGGAATCCTAACTTTGTTCTGGGTTGAATTAGAGGAGGCAAGAGCAAAAATGTTGGAAATGGAGCTGACAGGTTAGAGAGCCAAGTCAACTATGTAGAGAAATCCATAGTTAAGGAAAATGAAGATGCCTTAAAGGTCCCGGGGTGGAAAATCTCATCAGAGTGGTGTCATTGTTCAGTGGGAAGTATGAAGAGGTGTCAGAGCTGAAATCTTGTTTTGTAAGGTGATCAGTTTGCCAAACCACTGCTGCCTTTGCCAACAGTTTTACAATATGGAGGTTGATCTTTAGTGAACATGTTCAAATTGAGTATTTTACTTTGGTCATTTTTCATAAATGTAGCTCAAAATTTAAATTTCAATGTGTTATTGATGTAACAAATCATTTGCTACAATCGGGTTTCTAAAGAAACCATAAATTTTATCACCACTGGGACATAAACACAAATGTAGTACAGGAGCTAAAATTGTGTGGTGTTTAAATTGCTGGGATTTGTTAAGAGATACTGTGTCATGGCAAATCACTTGCCTTAATTGTTCACACAATCACTTGAAATCCTTTTCGGTTAATATTCTGTAAAGTTAGAGTGGTTAAGAATGTTTTGGCGAGCACTCTATAAACAGATTAACACAATTAAGTGGTGTCAGAATGCTTCATCTGATCACTTTTGTATCAGTAACCAAGAAAATGGATGAGTACTGCCCTGCTTTGGGAACACAAATTAAATTTTGACTTTATCTGGAGTAGATCAAGTTGGAGATCATTTCCAGGTGAATTTCTGCCAGACATGAAATTGGACAGGGCTCATCCAAGCATGATTCCCATTGGCCCACTTAATGTTTACCTGGGTACCAGGCACATTTCCTAATTTGCTGTGCACCACAATTGGAGAAGTGTCAAAAGATTTCATCTGCTTTCATTTCAATGAGGAAAAGTGGCATTTGGATTTTGCATTACTGGCTTTCCATGAGTGCAGGCAGCCATTATCTATACTCGTGCTCACAAGGGCTTCCCTTAATGACATGATCCCTTTTAAAACCAGGAACAATTTCAATGGCCTAAAAGTGCAGCTTGTTGTGAATTGTGCAGGGAGTTTCCAAATGAGTGCCATATTTTGGGGAAGCACACATGACCCATTTATCCTGAGGGATTCTGCATGGCTAGGTACATAGAACATAGAACATTACAGCACAGTACAGGCCTTTTGGCCCACAATATTGTGCCGAAATTTTATTCTGCTCTAAGATCTATCTAACCCTTCCCTCCCACATAGCCACATGAATGAGAGAGAAATAGGGAGCTATCTAAGAGTCTCTTAAATATCCCTAATGTATGTGCCCCATAACCTCTGCCGGCAGTGTGTTCCAGACACCCACCACTCTTTTTAATATAAAAAAAAGTACCCCTGACATCCCCCTTTTATATCTTCCTCCAATCACCTTAAAATTATGTCCCCTCATATTAGCCATTGTCACCCTGGGGAAAATCACTGACTATCCACACGATCTATGCTTATCATCTTGTACACCTCTATCAAGTCACCTCTAATTCTCCTCTCCAAAGAGAAAAGCCCTAGCTCATTCAACCTATCCTCATAAGACATGCTCTCCAATCCAGGCAGCATCCTGGTAAATCTCCTCTGCACCCTTTCTAAAGCTTCCACATTCCTTCCTATAATGAGGTGTCCAGAACTGAACACAATACTCAAGTGTGATCTAACCAGAGTCCTATAGAGCTGCAACTTTACCTTGTGGCTCTTGAACTCAATACCCTGACTAATGAAGACCAACACACCATACACCTTCTTACTAACCCTATCAACCCGTGCGGCAACCTTGAGGGATCTATGGACATTGACCCCAAGATCCCTCTGTTCCTCCACACTGCTGAGTCCTGCCATTAAACTTCACATTCTGCCTTCTAACTCAATCTCCTGATTTGTATCACTTCACAGTTTTAAATGTTTTTTTAAATGGTTAACTCCATTCCAGAAAAAGGGTCTTAACCCAGAAATTTGACTGTCCATTTCCCTCTACGGATGCTGGAACTGGGTGTGAATATTTCAGTGAGATGATATTGAAGCTGTTAGAAACCATCCACCATCCTTGCATTAGCACCAGTTTTGGATTGTGAATGATGCTGCAAATTGACCAAACTGGGATTTTAACTTTCTCTCTTAAAAATGGTAAGTAACTAATGCTCCTGGATTTTAAGTTAGTGGTACACTGTTGTTGCCTTGTGTGCCTGGCCTGTGCTTGCTTGTTGCAAGGTACAAAATCCAGCTTGTTAGCTACAGGCCCTTTAGTGATGCAACTCCATGTAGGGGAGAGAAAGAACAAGCTGTGTGCACACAACAGCTTAAACAAATCTATCTTAGCCAGCTAAGCAGAACCATGAACAACAACCATTCTGAAGCATCCAAAACTAGACTTGAAACAAAAACCAACTCATAAATATTTTCAGTTGAAACATCTGACTTTTTCATGCAAAACACTAAAACAATTAAAGCCACTTAATTAATTTGCATTTGGATCCTGGTATTCTGCTAAGTACTGGAAGGGCTCCAGAGCCTTTTGCTCCCACAGTGGATGTCATAATGGGTCCAACATGGAAGTGCCATCCTGAAAAATAACATGAATAACTGACAGCAGATTCCTGAGAAATCCCAGGATTTCTGTTGTCTATGTGATGAACCATAGGCAGCTACTTGCATACCCAGTATTGCCCAGTATTTGCAGTGATTATTTTCTGAATTGAGTACTGTTTAGTTAACTTGTAGATGATGCAATTGGATTTTTTTGTTTACTTACTTTACTTTAATAGATCTTGGCAGGACTTCTTGCTGTTATGGAGTCAACACACAATTGCATCCCCTACACTCTTTGTCAGCAGTAATGAGTCTTTCCATGCTTCATTGTAGAGATGAGCCTTTGAATGTAGTCACACAGCATTAAATATTCAATACAATGGTTGGCTTAAATAAACTCTTGGCCTTTTTAAAAAAATACTTCAGCTTGCAAATGTAACTGAATTATTTTCAAAACCTGGAGCATAAGCACATCTAGTGGACAGAAATTTAAGTACAGATTTTGAAGGGCTTCTGCCTTGTTAAAGCTGCTTGTTTGATTATAAATATTACTGAGCATGTTTATAAATTTTAATAGTGAGGGTTTTTTCTGAAGTTGGGTGAAAACCATTGTTGGCATGTAGCAGATAGGATTTTGATTTGCAGTTCCTCAGTCAGAAGCAGGCTGTATACAGTATAATACAAATTTCCCAAAAATGATATCCCTTACAATGGTATTAACACACTCTGCTAGGACCTTTAGTCTCTGCCCATTTGCAGGGTGGAGAACCATTACTAGCTTGTTTGAAAATTTACTAATCATCCCCCTTAATGCAACTTCTTTGGATCGGGTAGATGGGTGGGTCACAGCCTTGTACTTCTGCCCTGCTTTCAGCGAGTGATACAGTAGATTCTTTTGAGAAGTTATCAACTCCTTAATCAAAATTGTGATTGGGGATAAGGGAACAAGAAACAAAGGTGAGACAGTCTTCTAATTTGTAATCTAATCCACTGTAGTAAATTGATTTTACTCTTCAACAAGAACAAAGAAATTTTGTCAAGTCCTCCAAGTTTGTTAATTTGGAGGAAATCTTTTTATTGATCGGCATTTTTCCCTACATAATGTCTTGGAGCTGATTTTAATTGTGGCAGTTCGTGCAAAATAACAAGGTCATTGTGTAAACAGTATAATAAAAATAACCACAATGATTTTTTTTCCCCCCAAATTCCAGCAACAATTGTTAGTTTTGCTTCACAAGTGATATTCAAGCTGAAAGGCTTGATCACCTGCTCAGAGGAGGAGTCTGGATTACTGATCTTCCTGCATTGAACGACAATGCCTTCTTGTGGATCAGTAAAGGAATCGCACTGATTGTGCTTTAAGAGATCTCTGCACCTAAAGCAGAATATGGAGAGGGGTATTTGAAAGAGAGGTTTACTGTGTGGGGAAGTGGCAGGTGAACAATACATAATGGCTAATGACTTTTTTTCTGCTCTACCCAGCTCTTAAAAACAATCATCCATCCTAAATGGTGCTTTTATTTTGCAAATGTTTTCAAAGCATTTATTTCATAGTATCCCTTTCTATTTAGAATTGTTTTAAATGGGTTTAAGAAAACAACTGGCCAAATATTTCTGCACCTTTTGACATTATGGGGCAGCATATTGATACAGTGTCACACCTCTTGAATACCCAGGTTTAATCCTGACATCTGGTGGGGGTTTGCATGTTCTCCCTGTGACTGCTTGGGTTTCCTGAGTGCTCTGGTTTCCTCCCACATCCCAAAGATTTGGGATGGTAGGTTAATTAGCTTCTGCAAATTGCCCCAGATGTATAGGTGAGTGGTAGAGTCTCAGGGAGGAGTGTGGAATGTGGGGTGAATAAAACAAAATTAATATGAGCTTTATGTAAATGGGTTCTTGATGGTTGGTATGGACACTGAGCATAAGGGCCTGTTTTTGTGCTGCCTGACTCTGTTGCTGCCTTTTAATTCTTTGGGGAAAGGTTTCTGTTCTTTCTCATCATGGCTAACTTTAGCAGGAGTGGGTGCTGTGCCTGAGTCATGTTCAGAAGTGGGAATGAACAGGGAATGTATTGTTACTTGCAGCTATGATAACAACGGAAAATTCTGGAACAGCAGGTTGGTCAGCATCTGTGGAAAAGAGAAATGGAACAAAAGTTCCAGGTTGAAGGCCTAGGTGCAGCTAATCATTTAACCATGACTCATAATGGTTACTTAGCATTGTAAGTTAAGATGTAGAGCTTAAACATCATATAAGATTTCTCTTGCTTCCATCTAGTTAGACTCTAATCTACATGTGATATTTGTACTTCAGCAATTGTTTTAAAAAAAAATTGGTTGCTTTGGCCCAGATGTTAGTAATGACTCGAATGCCATCAGTGTCCACATCATTAATTGATGTAACTAACAATAGTGTTAAGCTTTCCACCCATTTAGTTTAACAGGGAAAGTTGCTGACAGGGATCCGGCATTCCTCCACAGCCTATGATGTTTGCATGCAGCTTTCTCCAATGAAACTGAGGAAAATCAGTTGTATTGATGAGAATTTAAGCTACTTGAAACTAGTGTTAAAGTGAAATACTGTGAAAACCTTCCACTTTGTTTCCAGAACTGAGGCTTTATTGCCATGTTAAAAATATAGTTACTGCTTAGCAAACTATCTGCCCCCAAACCTAATGTTATGTGTACGATAATTTCTGGGCCTTGATTTCAACATCTTGAGTCAGTTAGAATAACTTCTCATTATAAAGACCTCAGATTTTACTAATAAACACCAGATGTTGCACTGATTTATTATTTGGGTTTAACTTTCAATTAACAGTATAATCTGTATCAGTACATTGTCACAACCAATCAACTGATTCACCAATGGAATTGTTCTTCACACAAATAATGCCTATCAGCATGGCAGTGCATATTTTGCAGTTAATAGAGATTTTGTATTCAAATCCTGTAAGACCATTTTTATTTAATTTGAAATCAGCAGTAATGGAAGAGTCATTAAAATGCATCAACATTATTAGTCTAGGTAACTGGTAGTTAAGTAGCTTCAGGGAATATAACCTACATATTCATGTCATGGTTGAGATACCAAGTACTGTGATTCCTATTTCAAAGAGAATCTATTCTTTAGGTGCTCTTCAGCCCCTTTTTATTTGCTAGGAATAGAAAATATTGGAAATCTTCACTCTTGCTATGTTCAGTAACACAGCATCTGAAGGGGAATTGGTCCTTTTTAGACTTCTTGTAACGTTACTAGCACAGGAGAAAACCATGGAGGAGAAATGTCTTTGCTTACATGCACGATACAGTAGTAAATGCGTGTCAAAATTAAATCTCAGAAATGGAGTTCATTAACTTCAATGGCAGCAAATTTCAGCAGCAGATTGCAAAGTACTTGTGTCACTATATTGTACAAATAGGATGAATTTCTACACTGGCTCCCATCTGTACAGCTGAGAAAACAATGGGAGGAGCTGGAAAATTATTCATTTATTTATACGAAAGGATAAACCGAGACCACTCAATATTGTTTCCCTCCCCACCAGTCTTGAAACAGAATTCGTATTTCTCTTCCAGTTAAATCACAATTATTCCTGTCAGTGAGGCAGCATCACATCTGTTCTGTAATCTTAATGGTTTTGTTCTTGTTCTCAAAGGCACAAACTGTTGCCTGAATCTTAAAATATCCCATCTTAATGTCTCACTCCATTAAGAATGGATTTAATTTATTTAGTCCTCCTGTGTTTCAGTTAGTAGTTTTCTTGCTCCGAGTTGAAAGTTTAAGTTTTGGTCTCCAGAACTGATCTCGAGAACAAAATCAAAGTTGACACTGCATATCCAGAGCTGAAGGGTTGCTACGTGGTCTGAGATGCTGACTTTCGGATGAGACTTTTAAAACAAGCTACCACCTACTTTCTGGGTTGCCATCACACTATTAAACAAGGTTAGCCCTGGTATGATGGCTAATGTGTATTCCTCATCCCACTTTGCTTCCATTGAGGAAAGGAGGGAGGTGAGTGCTGAACATCTGGTCATTGTCACAATGCTGCTTGTGGGAGCTCATTATCTGCAAAGATTGCTTCCGTTTCATCCGTGACTATGCTGTGCTTGCTTGCCTTTCTAATGCTTTGGGTAATACTTTCCTTTCTTTTCAAAGTTCATTGATTAGGACGCAGCATTCTCCATGTCTTCCAATGCCTTTGATTTGTCTTTAAAATTAGAGTTAATTTACCATGAGCAGGAATACTACGGACTTTGTAATAAAGGCTTTACGGTTGTCATCTGTTTGTTTCCTGTCTGACACATTTGACCTTTCATTGTCTACTAATGCTCTGTCAATAGTGGGGTTTCTAGGTCCAGGATCTTTTGTGCAGTTTAGTTTGTGATTTAACAAACATTTTAAGGAAAAGGGTGTCATACAATTCATCTCCTTGTGATCTTCACGTGAGTACTACCTGTTTCTGACTCTACATTCAGTAAGGTTTGACTGCATGTTGAAATTATTTAGTTGGTGGTTGTTTCCCATGACCATGGGCATCACCATAGTGTTGACGGTGGATAAAACTTTGAGCAGAATTGTGCTGTTAAAACAAGGAAGTTGACTGGAACAGCTAGGACGTCCTGCCCCCACACTAATCAAACCTCAAACTAAGAAGAGCTGTTTTAGAGACACAGCAAAGGATGGTGGGAGTTTGGAGCCTTGTGAACCTACTTCCATCTTATTCCAAACAAATAGTGAAGCGGCCAAATGTATGTAATTGGCCAGAAAAATCTGAATTTAAACACAAAATCCTCTTCCTGTAGTAGATGACCAAGTAGCAAGTGAACAACCAGGTTAGGGTCATCCGTCCTGTCCTCCTGCTTGAAATAGGAAATGGTACTGTGGACTGACAAAGTAATGACATTCTTGCTGGTGACAAGAAACCCAGTTGTCATTGTTCTACTAAAACCATCCTGCCAAACATCAGCAGGTCCTAGTCTTGTAGATAAAAGACTGACAGAAGTCCTCCATCTTGTGTTAAACTGGTGAGTAGTGACGCATTAGTTAAAAATGAAAAATTTAAATGGATTTAAACAAATGGTTTTTACCTTCCAGTAAATGTTAACTCAGTAACAATGCCTACATCTATTGTAAGAGCAAAATATCAGTAAAAATCTCTCTGCTTTTCGAGAAAGAGCCATTTGATGTCTGATCCTAGATCCTTGTATCTAAAACATCAGCTTTCATTAACAGTTCCTCGTACCCAGATTGGTGATCTGACCCTCACTTGGTTAAGCGATACTCAGCATGGACGTGGTGGGCTTGTTCCTGTGCTGTATGACCCTCACTTTCTTTGCCTCTTGTCCTTTGATCATAATCATCCCTCTCCCAGAGTCAAAACCTGTTCCTTGTGCTGAGAATTAATGGAGAAATAGTAAGATAATACAGTATTATTTGGCACAAATTGGCAGTATTCCAGAGAGAAAGTTGAAGATGTTTGTTGAGCTAAATGTCAATGTTGCATAATATGAGCTGGGGGAAATAGGTTTGCGTGAGTTCCAGCCCCTCTCGTGCTTGACTTGGGACTGCTGATGGTCAAGGAAAAAGACTTGCATTTATTTTGTGCCATTCATGGCTGAAATGATTTGTGTTTTATGGCCATCCACTTTTGAAGTACAGTGGCGATACAAGAAGCAAACTATTTGTACAGAATGAGCTTCAAATGACCAGATCACTTAATGATGCTGATTGAAAGCTACATTGTGACCAGGGCACACTCCCCCCACTCTGAAACATTTAACGTGGGGTATTTTGCATCTACCTGAGAGAATGATCCCAGGAATCAAAGGCTTAACGTCTGACGGCTCTGGGCCAGTATGCGATGGATTTCAGAATGATTAGTGGGGATCTCCTTGAAACCTACTGAATGCTGAAGGGCCTGGACTGAGTGGATGTAGAGAGGATGTTTCTATTAGTAGGAGAGTTTATGATCCAAAGGCACAGCTTCAGAGAATAGGGATAATAGAACTGAGATGATGAGGAATTCTTTAAGCCGGATGGTGGTGAATCGGTGGAATTCATTGCCACAAGAGGGCTGTGGAGGCCAAGTCCTCGTGTGTATTTAAGGTGGAGATTGATAGGTTCTTGATTGGTAAGGAGATTAAGGGTTTCGAGGAGAAGACAGAATGGGGTTGAAAACAAAATCGGCCATGATTGAATGGTGGAGCAGACTCAATGACTAACTGATTCCAAATGGCCTAATCCTGCTCCTACGTCTTATGGAGTGAACAGATGGGTCCTCAGCTGAAAGACTTCATCTCTGACTTGATTGTCGGTCTGAACTTTTGTCCTCAGCTCTCTAATATGGGATATTTGCCTCCAACCTAGTAGGGTGCAGTTTGAGTGTGATCTGTGCTACTAACAACTCTCTGAAGTGAGAGATTATTTCATTTCCCAATCATATGGTGTATACAGAATTAGTTCTCTACCATGTTCATAAAATATTGATGCTAATCTTGGTTCTATTCATAACTGAGAGGTGACCTGCTCCAAGTCCTGTCAATGTTCTAGAAATGGCTGCACAGAGGAGTGATGACTGCGGAGACATCGGTTTTGAGTGGTGAGTTGAGTGCGCTGTGATATAATGGGTAGTGGAAACTCTTCCCTTTTTAAAGGGGTGTTGAATTAAATCCTGCTTGAACTAAAACCTAGATGGCAATATGATGTTAATACTCTTACTGTTCAGTAATGCAGTTGTTATGTTATTGGATGCTATGTCTAAATTAACCTTTTTTAAAAAAAACACAAAACCACTCCAGTATTGGTTCTTTGTCAGCAATGGGGAAAATTATCATTTCTTTAGTTCTCATCATTAAAGGACAGAAATAACGGTGACTGGTGACTTTAGCCCAGCACTACTGGACTGAAAGGGGAGCTTGGCTTGAGCTCTGAACTTTCAACAGGAAACTTATTTCAACACTAATGTTAATTTGTCAATTGATCTTTTACACTCCAGATATTGATAGAGACTTTATGGTGTTGGTACCTGATTTTGGAACATCAGAAATAGGAACTAAAGACTGAAGCAGAGCTGAATAATTTGCAAGTTTCCCTCTAATGGGCACTTATTACCTATTCTCTGCAAGTCTGAAGAAGGCAATTTTGAATGGTGATGAAGGAGAGTTTTAGATGTCGTGTGCCTGCTGGGCTGCATTTATGTTCTAAAGCAATTTGCCTGGTGGGAAATTGACATATCCGTGTGCAAACATCACAGAAGTAATTGCAATGTCAATTTCTGCTGATCTAATTGAACTTGTGAAGCTTTCAATACAAATCACTTGAACTCCTTCACTGCTGCAGAATCTACATAACCTGAACTAAACAGCATAAACTGGCTTACTCTGCATGTTCTATGCATTTGCTAAAATTGGCACTGCTGTACACACAACATTAACATAAATGCAATTGCTTTAAGTATAAATATATGCATGTGTGACATGCACAGGCCTGGATGATTAGCAATGAATTGCTGCTGCATGTATATTTACAGTACATATTGCATAAATAAATTTTCACTGTAAAACCATTTTGGTATCTGATCTCTATTTCATGTTGCAAAAATGTCAACTTAATGTTAAAACCAATGCAAAAAAAATGAAGATGAAAAGATCACAGCATTCTGTATTATAATATTTGAAGTCTGAAACAATAGATTATGGACAATTATGAGATAACATTCATTTGAGGTATTTTAATGGTTTTTTTAGAATAACAAGGACTGAGAGCTTGACTGTACCAGCAGCTGAAATGTCACTATTGATTATCAGATGTCACAAAGCAGAATGTGTATTGGTAGTCTGTCACGTGTTAGAAACAGCTTCCCTGTTTGTTTTTAATTAAAATTTGAAAGAGGACTTGAGTTATTTTTTCCCTCTCTACTCTAACTGCAAGCTGTCCTGGAACAGGGGCACAGTAATCATTGCTTCTGACCAATTAAAGAGATGAATAGGTTGCACCTCAACTCTATTGTAAATTTACAAAGGGCAGAACAAATCATACCTTGTGCTAACTGGCACCAGTTATGACTTTCCAATGACATAAGTTGTAGTGAAATGACACTAGGAAAGTATTGTTTCAAATCTACAGCTTGATATGAGAGAGAGTTCCTGTATTTGGAAACTTAATTCGTTTAATTGATATTTTGAATTTGGGCCAAGAAGTGGTGGAAACATAGAAATTGATTTTGTATATATTTTAAAAGTGTGTATATTATATAGAGAGATGGAGGGAGAGATTTATTTATTATAACAATGAACTATAACTGTTCAACAATATAATTTCAAGGGGTTAATAAAAGCAGCTAATGTATCACCTTTTTTACCAGGTTACTCCTTTCTAGGCGAGCTTGGCTTGAACATTCTTCCCCCGATACCACTGGCCAACAGTGGTAATTCCATCAGCAGTGTGACTATTTCTGACCATGAGTGGTAGCCAAGAGATAACAAGGCTATTCAAAGAATGGATGAGGAAAAAATGCCTGGGGACTGCAGTGACCTTGAACTTGAATTCATCAGTGTCATATCAGACCATGCACTCTTGAGAAATTACTGTTCAGTGAAACTGAAACTTCCCAGCAGTCCTATAAAATGAAGTGCAAGTGGCAGTTTTAGGTTAGAAAATTTTGAAGCTGGCAATTTTGTTCAACCTTGCTTGCTTAATTTCATTTCTAGTTTTTATTAGGAATCTCTGTAGTAAGAAAACCTTATTGGATGATAGAGGTTAGGTGATGCTTGATGTGTTCAGGACATTACCTGCCCAAAACATGGGCAGAACTGAGACAGCAGACTTTTCTATGATCAGAATCAATACATGAATATCAAATATCTGGGTTCATTTTCTATTAATGCAATTTCTCCTGGGCTATTTGTAAGAAAAATAGCTTGCTTTTATACAATGCCTTTCTTAAATATTAGCAATATTTAAAGATACCATGGTTATTGTATTGTATAAGCTGCAAGAGTTAATCACACTGTATAGCAGGTTCTTGCACCACATTTTCATGACTATCTCAAGTGGGTAACCAGATTAACAAATATTCAAAGACAATGCATATTTTTGTTTAAAATTTTAAATTGGAGTAAAAAAAATGGATCTTGAATTGAATTCCAAGAGTAGAAGAATGTATTTTGAGGGAAAAAATGTGTTCAACACATTTCTTCACAATTATCCTTTTGTTTTTGAAAATTGCTTGCTCTGCAAACCTTTTCCTATTCTGGTACCATTTACAAAATAACATTCCTCTTGTATCCATTGTCAAATAATTCATGTAAATGGAAAGGGGTACCATCATTGCGTCATGGAGTGTACCACCACTATGCAAGTCCCACCAATTCAAAAAAAATCACTTCTTCTCTGCTTTCTGTCTACTAGCTACATCTGTGTGGTTGCATTCTTTTTAATTGCCTGGATTCCTTGTACTGATTTTTTTTTAACCTTCAACTTCATATTAAATCTGTGATATCTTATCACATACTCTTGATCTCAATGTTCACAAACTAAGTCAAAGGATACAACATTCCAACAGCTTTCTCTGATTACCTGTAAATGTTTGCTGATATCACTCACTATTGTGGAATTTTAACCACATTGAGAAGGCTAGTTGTCTTTTTCAGGTTTTGTGCATTTGCCATTTGAAAATTTTGTAATTTATATTGAAGTAACCCTCAGACACAATATTTTAACTTTATTGTAGGGGTGCACTAGTATTGTGGGTACTTGTGACAGATGGCAAGTGGATACAATGTGAGGGAGGGATGTGTGCAGGGAGGGCGGAAGTCAGTACCATGGGTTGTATTTGAGTTGGGTGGGAAGGGGGTTGCAAATTTTGTGTGGTGGGAGATAAGTTGCAGATTTGAGTGAGGTTCGTCTTCATGACCAGGTCAAGGCTGGATGAAGACACCTCTCCCGTTCAACTTAAATCTTCTGTTTCTCCAAATGTTACAGAAGTCTGCCAATATTACACTCAAATGGATGATTTGCTTTAGTAAGTGAGGAAGGGAGTAACAAAGAAAATGTAGCATCACAAGAACATCTCATCTCAAGGAAACAACAGTAGAGATGAGATACTTGTCATTTTTGGGAATTATGGAAATTGACCCAAATCTAGCACTTGCATAGAAAATGTGTGTTTGAGACCAGAAACTGTGGAATAGATTATAAAAGGGCAAAATGTAGGAAGCAATGACTACAATGGGAGAAAAAAATGATTATGAAGAAAACCAAGCAGTAGAAGTGAGTGCTCAGAATGGAGGACACTGAATTATGCCGTGTGGGATCCAGAGCAGGCTTGTTACTGCCCCTTGGCTGTAGATTTTGGGCAAGGCTTGTAATGAAATATTTACCTTTTTTTTAAACAGAGGCTTTCCCAGTGATCAAACCCTTCAGAGAATTGTTCATTTCATTTTAGTGGACTTTGCTTTAATTTGTTCATCATAAGTACAAATCATTTGTAATAAAAGAAATGCACTTTCCAGGGATGCACTGTTGAGGGGGATCAATATTCTTTATGAAGCTTCCCGACAATAAAGGTGCTATTTCATATTTAACACTCAAACCTTTGGAAATATGAATCTCTGAAGTATATACCTGAAACCTTCACCAGTTCGCCTTTTATTCTGATGAATTGACGCATGCCAATAGCCAGCAAGGGTCTCCAAGGCTACTGGTAACTGGTGTTATCAACCCGGTGAGTAATCAATCAAATTGAATAATTCTTGGACAGCAAACAAGGAAAAAATTTTCAAGCAAATGTTTCATGGGAGATTTATCTTGCTAAAATGATTGATGTAGAAACAACAATTTTTCAAAAATTATTCTAAATTCAATCTTTTCTTGAAATATTTGTCTGAAAGAATTTAAACTAAGACCATTTTGAGGGTTGACCATTAGAAGGTTGACAGGCATAATACACCTTTTCAAAATTTACCTCCTTGCAACAGTCAGATTTTCAAGGTTTATAAATAGCTGAAGTTTTCATATTCACTAATTTCTCTGGAGTTGCATTGATGCAACTGCAATAATAGTATGGGAAAGAGCACTAAATTATTGACAGAATCTTTGCGATTTCCATATTAAACATTTTAAGACATGGAACAGTAAACACAGCAACGGGTCCTTCAGCCCAAGAAGTCTGTGTTGAATTAAAATCTTTTCTGCCTGCTCATGGTCCATATCCCTCCATTCCTGCATATTTGTGTGCCTATCTAAAAGCACCCTAAACATCACTATCATATCTGCTTCCACCACCTCCCATGCCAGCGCATTCCAGGCATCTACCACCATCAGTGTTTAAATCAAAAACTTGACCCACACATCTCCTAGAAACTTTCCCCCTCTTGCCTTAGTCAAGCCCTCTTGTATTTGACATTTCTACTCTGGGATAAAGGTTCTGACTGTCTACCCTATATTTGCCTCGTAAATTTCTATCAGGTCTTCCCTCAGCCTCTATCATTCGAGAGAAAACCAATCCAAATTTTTCCAATCTTTAAGGAAATCCCATCAGTTTCAGTGCATGACAATGAATGGTTATATTTTGCAGTCATTATAATCCCAAAATCCTTTATTACCCTCTAAGATGGGCAAATGTGATTTTTGTTGAAAGCATGTTAAAAATTAATATCAGAATTTCATTTTGATAGGGGGTTATTGATGTAAACAGCACTTCCAGGATTATCATGATCTCCTCTTTTACATGGGCTTTTCAAGTTATTGGTCTAGCTCTGGTTATCTTGTTGACATGGAGCATTGGATAGCAACTCTGCCAACATAGCAAAGCAATGCAAAGTTCAAAATTCTTGAACCATTTTTGTCTAAGTGGTTGACTACAGTCCTTAAAAGGTAATAAGAAAGATTGAATAGTCACTTTTTGTTGTCATGTCTAGCTGATGATAAGTCATGTTTGATTCATGTGACTACACCCTGATGGGAAGAACTGCTTGTTTGAAGATTACTTATTAGTTTATTTTCCAATCTAACTCTGATGTAAGCAGAATTGGGATTCCACTGTTCATTGTTGGCAGCCTGAAACTATTTAACTAAAGCAATAAAGCTGATTCATCGGGGATGACTGTTCTGGTTCTCGTGCAACTGAAGGAAAGTCCCATGTAATAAGATCATGATAAGCCTGGAAGTGCAGTTTGCATCACTAATATTTTCCATTAATGATCTGACTTTTCAAAAAGCAATTTCTTTTGAAATAATTGGGTTTTCTCTTCACCTTCCCATCTTGAACAATGGGAGGCCTTTTAAGGTGGGGATGTTGCATTGGGAGTCTAGGGTAGTACAGGGTAGGGAAATTAAATGTAGAATTCTCTGGATGACCAAAGAGCATACAAAATCAGGATAAAAGAGCATCTACATCAAATGCTTAGTGAAAACTGATGACTGAAAGTTCTGAGGGGAATTAACAAAGGAAATACAAAAGTATTCTCTAAGCACGTGAACAGGAAAAGCGTTGTAAGAGGGGTGGCGTCCAGAAACCATAAAGGAAATTTATTCATGAAACAGAGCTGGGCTGAGGTACTAAATGAATACCTTAGTCTGCAGCAAGGACAAAAAAATTGCTGAAGAGGATGTGTTAGAAAGGTGACCTGCTTCTAAATTGGATAAATCACCTGATCTAGATAGGGTGCATCCATGATTGCCAAGAAAAATAAGAGGAAATTGCAGGTCTGACCCAAATTTTCCAAATATCTATGGATTCAGGGTGATAATCGTGGACTAGAAAATTGAAAATGTTGCACCCCTATTTTTAAAATGATGTGGAGATAAATGTAGTCACTGTAAAGCAGCCAGTTTATAGTAGGAAAATCTTAATAACAAAGACCATGGGGAAAAAAAACAACTGGATTATTGTTTTAACCTGTTTGGTTAACTAATGCCCTTCATGAGAGAAGTCTTTACCCAGATTGGCCTACATGTGACTACAGATGCACCCCAAATGATCCAGCATATTTGGTCTTGCTGAAATATCAGAAATGGTTAATGAGGGAAATGCAGTTGATGTGCTGTGTTTGTATTTCCAAAAAACATGAGCCACACAATAAGCTTTCTCAGTAAGATTGAAGCCCATGGAATTTCTAGAAGTACGGGTAGGATATTGGCTAAATAACAGGAACCTGACTGTGAAAGGTTGCTTTTTGGATTGGAGGGAATTGCTTGGGGTATAGGGAACAATTTTCAAATATGCCAAAAAAAACCCCACAAAACTTGTGCAGTGAAATGCAAGCAGGACGGTATTGGTCTACAAGGAGATGTAGACAGGGTGGTGGAAAGGTGGCAGATGAAATTTAGTGCTGAGAAATCCCAAGTATTATGGGAAGAGGCAACATAAACTAGAAGGTAAAACTCTGAGAGGGATATAATCCTGGGGCAGGATTAGCAAGTGGTTGAAGCTATTTATATAATCAAAGTGTATTGATTTTATTGTTGTCACTGAGGTACCTGTCTTGCACATCGTTCATACAGACCAATTCATTACACAGTGTATTGAGGTAGTACAAGGTAAAACAATAACAGAATACAGAGTAAAATGTCACAGCTACAGAGGAAGTACAGTGCAGGTAGACAATAAGGTGCAAGGTTATAAGGTCTTCTAGTCAATAGTCTTCTAGCAGCGGGATAGAAGCTGTCGAGCTTGGTGGTATGTGCCCTCAAGCTCCTGCATCTTCTGTCTGAGGGGAGAAGAGAGAATGTCCCAGGTGGATGGGGTCTTTGATTATGCTGGCTGATTCACCGAGGCAGCGAAGTATAGAGTTCATGGAGGGGAGGCTGGTTTCTGTGATGTGCTGGGCTGTGTCCACAACTCTCCGCAGTTTCTTGCGGTCCCAGGCAGAGTAGTTGTCACACCAAGTCATGATGCATCCAGATAGGATGCTTCCTATGGTGCATAGATAAAAGTTGGTGAGTGTCAAAGGGAGCATGCCAAATTCCTTTAGCCTCCTGAGGAAGTAGAGGCACTGGTGAGCTGCTGTGGCATCTACGTGGTTGGACCAGGACAGGCTATTGGTGGTGATCACTCCTAAGAACTTGAAGCTCTCAACCTCAGCACAGTTGACGTAGACAGGTACATGTGCACAGTCCTCCCTTCCTGAAGTCAATAACCAGCTCTTGCATTTTGCTGACATTGAGGGAAAGGTTGTTGTCATAACATCAAGTCACTGGGCTCTCTATCTCCTTCCATAAGACCATGGGCATAGAGTTCAAAAATGAAGTTATAATAACCCATATAGAACATAAGTTTGACAACAAATGGAGCATTTCTTCTAGTTCTGTGCACCACATTTTGGGAAAACTAAATATTTTGGGAAAAGATTTACTAAAAATAATTTGGGGGCTGGGGACTTGTTATGATGAATGAAGCTGGAACTGTTCTTGGAATAGAGAAGGTTCTAAGTGAATATGATAGAAGTAATTAAAATCACACAAGTATAAACGGGGGAGGTGGATTTTAAAACCTCTTCCAAATGAAGAAGAGTAAAAACTAGGTTACATAGTTTTTTTTTTGCCAATTACCTTCATTCTAGTACTGGGAAGTGTTTATTTTTACATGTGATTAGAGTCTGGAAGGCACGATCAGGTAAAAGACTCTTCAACAGACCTCTTGTTCGCTAAAGATGAACTCTTGATTCTCAATCTACCTCGTCATGGCCCTTACATCTTATTTGTCTCCCTGTAATGCACTTTCTCTAACTGTAACACTACATTCTGTTGTTGCTTCTCCCCATTTGTACTACCTTGATGTGTTTTGGAATGATCTGTATGGATGGCATGAAAAACAAAGTTTTTCACTATCTCAGTACATGTGACAATAACAAACCAATTTACCAATTACCATTTGGTGGTGAAGGGAAATTCAATTGTAGTATTCAAAGGTGAACTGGATAAGTATCTGAAAGGAAAGAATTTAGATGACACTGGAGAGGGTGAGCAAGTGGTTCTGGCTGGATTGCTCTTGCGCAAAGTCAGTCTAGATTCAAACAGGCAGAATTTCCTCTTTTGCTGTAATCGTGACTGAATATGTACATTGATTAAATTACAAATGGGGTTAGTATTTTCTGTAGCCAAGTTTCAAAAGCTTGTCATTTATTTATTCCTCCTTGTGTTTAGATTAGGGAAAGATAGTCTCCACCTTCTGAAACAAGGCTCCTTTGTGACTATTCTTGCTGTGCATTCAGACATTGTTCTAGCACTGGGGCTAGCCCAGGCTCTTGGGTGGGGGAGTAGTAGTCATCAGATATTGTAACCCTGTGGCTGTACAATGATTTTTTTGATGCCAGACTCTTTTAGCATTTTTTGTAAAAAAAAAGGGGTGTAACTGTGTGTAAAAACAAAACCCACTGACTTCTAACATTTTGCATGGAAACTCTTTCAATATTCTTCTCGCCCGTAATAGGCAAAACTCTCCATGAATGCTAATCTGTTTCTTTTTTCTTTGCTGCGTGACAACTTTTGAATGGTTGCTTTGGAATGTTGGGCACTCCTTTGAATTTTTCTGGGATCGCACATTTTACTTCATGGGAGGATAATTGGAATTCTGGTGCACCAGCAGCAAGTTGCTCTGGCCAGAGGAAGTGCAAGTTGGCTGAATTTTTCATCTCCTCCCTAGCGGAGGCCCAGAAATCATGGTAGCTGTGGTCTGAGCAGCAGTGCTTACCAAAGGTGCACTTCTCTCCACTGTGGTGGCATCGAGATGCTTCCTGCTAAAAGACCTGCAGTTAAATGCAAAAGCAGGCAGTGATTTGAAGTTGTGTGGCAATCAAGCTCATCGTTGTACCAAACTGCTTTTGTATCCTGTTTTGTAACAGGAGCTATTGGTGATAAGACTCTCTCTGTAGGCTGTGCTTCCATCAACAGTGTGATTTTAATGCCTTGCACAGTGGTCATTGGATAAGGAGTAAAATAAAAAAGAAAATGCTGGAAATACTTATTGGAAAAGGAGTCTTGGCCTCCAGACTTGGTCGTGTCATGAGATTTTAACATGTTGAAATCGTTTAATAGCATCATTATGAGTCACATTTTTCAACCAATCCATATCTCCCAACATAAGTTTAAAATTCTCATCCTCTGAGAAAATGAGCGTGTCAATGCATCCTGTATCCACGTTGCTTATATGTACATAATATTGAAAACAAATATGTAACCACTTTTCATGTTACAGTCAATACAGATTCAATCTGTTAACTGGCTTCCTCAGCTGTGCAGTTGTCTCCGTGATATTGGTTCCTTGAACTGGAGAATCTGCAACATCTTGGTTTAACCTGTGGCCCTTCAACAGTTGATACACTGTCCACATCAGGAATAAATTCATCTTCACGCATCTCTTCTGTATCTTCTTATATATTTCTTGCTATGATCATCTGATCAACATTGCAAATGAAAAAGGGGAGTGTCAATGTGCACTAAATACCTAATACAAAAAAAAGTGCTGGAAACACTCAGCAAGTCAGACAGCATCTGTAGAAAGAAATAGTTAATATTTCACTTAAGTTAAGACCGTCTCTGATTTCCAGCATCAGCACTTTTTGATCTTCATGTACTAGATACTGATTTGGACTATGGTCTTTTGACTGCTTCACTGAGGACTCATTGCTATGTATCAGCCAAGTTTGACAAGTTAAGGAAGTTAAACAAGTGAAGAAGCACAAGTGGTGCTGTTGGTAGAGCTACCACAGCTCTAGCAACCTGCGTTCAGTCCTGACCTCCAGCCTATGTGGAGTTTGCCTGTGATTCATGGGTTTCCCTTGAATGCTCTAGTCTGCTCCCATAAACCCTAGACGTTGCAGATTAGCGGGTTAATTGCCTGAGTGTGTAAGTGAGTGGTGGAATTTGGGGGGAGTTGCTGGGAATGTGAACGGGTTACAGGAAATTTTATTGGGGGAAGGGTTCACTCTGTGAGCTGGCATAGTCTCAAATGGGCTGAAATGACCTGCCTCTCGGTCATATGGAAAATGGAATATAAAATGGAAGCAAGCCAATCATGAAAGAGGGACCTTTAGAACATTTGCCCCTTCCAGGTTTTTTCTTAACAATTCTACAAATCTTTCTACTGCCCTTTGGTAGCAGGATTTGGAAAAATCAATAAATGTTTGATGTGATAACTTTGTATTTGTTTGAGTGCTTTGTGAACTGTGAGCCGTAATTGGACACTAATTCGGTCTGTATCACCCCACGCACATAACAATACGATGACAACAAAACTGTTTGCAACCTGGAAGCTGATGTTGTTGAAATTGCTACTTTAAGACTCACCATCACCAATAACTATTTGTGATCTGTAACAACAATAACAAAGAGCCTTCCCAGTAAGCTATTTCTTCCCATCATCTGTAATGTAGCTGATGACACCAATGCTAGCTTTAAGATTCTCATCATAGCATATAGTGAATCAGTAGAAACTCGCTGCTCAAACCATGCATTGATCAAACACCTGTTGTGAGCCGATGCAATTCCATTTCTCATTATTAAGAAGTTAGTGCACTTGTAGAAGCTGCTCTATCTTGAGAGGTGCAAAAAGGGATGGAATAGTTGATTATTCTATTTGAGCTTTTAAATCCCCACAAACTATATTTGGAGATGTGTGCCTTAACAATGTTTTTGTAATTGTTTCAAATGCTCTTGACTCTTGAGCTACAGACTGCAGCAACTTATTTTGATGGTTGTTTTAAAGAGGAATCCTCTCCTCAACAAAATAGTTTTCCTTATTGAGCAAGGTCGCTTGTTAGATAACATCAGCTCTGAAATAAACCCAGTAAAATTTCAGCTGAACCACTCTAGCCACCTATGTGAGGTAATGAGAACCATCAGCATCTCGGTTAATGTTAGAGACTGTTTAGTACAAACAATATCACCAGTCTGAGGAGCTATTGAGTGCAAATGAACATAATTAAACATTGATCTTCAGTCAGACAAGCATCTAGGCTAACATTACACAAGATTTGGCATTTAAAATGTTCGGAGACTGCTATGCACTCTGGTTATGTGGAGATTATCAAGGTAAACAGAATTTCTCAAACTGTAATACAATCATAGTTGAATAACTCAAATGCCCAAAAAGATGTTTAAGGTTACACTTAGGGAGGGGAAAAGGGGATCTTTTATAGTTGAACAGTACAATATAATCTTCAAAATGGATATTTTCTGATATCTTCTGAACCTATTGTGTGCAATTTTGGTCTCCCATTATAGGAAAAATGTAGGGGCTTTGGAAAGGATGCAGTAGAGGTTTACCATGATACTGCATGTATTGGAGGGTATGAGCTATAAGAAGAGATGTTGTTTTCTCTGGAGTGTCGGAGGCTGACAGGAGACCAGATATAAATTGTATTTAGAAGCCTGGATGGTGTGTGACTTGGAGGACAACTCCCAGCTGGTGGTGGTCCCATGTTTTTGCTGCCCTTGTCCTTCTAGCTGGTAGAGATTGTGGATTTGGAAGGAGTCTTGATGAGTTGCTGCAGTACATCCTATAAATGTTGCAAACTGCTGCTACTGTGCGTTGGTGGTGGTGTGAGTGAACAGTTGCAGATGGAGTGCATGTCAAATAGGCTGTTATGTCCTGTATGGTGTCAGGCTGCTTGAGTGTTGTGTGAAGCTGCACTTATCCATGCAAGCAGAGTGTGTTGCATTGCACTCATAATGAATCCAACCTGTTAGGAACTTGGCTTTCAAGGAGAACTTCAATCCTTGGAGACATCTCATCCATCAGGCAAGCTGATTGCTCAATCATCTGAATCTGTCAAAGATTTCACATGCATGGTGCCTTCCTGTTTTATGACAAACCCCTTGTCATTATTGTTTGATCTAAGTTGGTTATTCCAGAACAATATTTTATTTTCTCTTTTTTTTAGTGTTTGATGTATAGCTGCATCAGTAAACATCGTGTGCACTATTCATTACAGATTATGCCCACATAACATGTGCATTATCCATTATGCCTACATAATCCAGACCCGGTTTTGAAATGTATTCAAATAATCCCCTTCCTCTGAAATTATACCTTTTTAATTTGCCTTGGAATCAGCAGATTGGTCGGTCCTGGCACTCATTGATGAAAGATTTCCTCACACAGAGGGTTATTAGAACCGTTTGTTTTGCTAATGTGGGTTGTCCAAACAGACTGCCTTGCTTAAAGGAACAGTGGGTGGTTTTGGAAGAGGCTAACAGTGTTACGAGAGAGGGCGAGATTAGATTTAGATTGCTCTAATAAAGAGCTAACAGACGTGGAGTTGAGGGGAGACTACAGATGCTGTAATCTGAATCAAAAAAAACTGCTGGAGGAGCTCTGCAGGTCAGGCAGTATCTGTGGAGGCCAAGGGATAGTCAACAGTTCAGCTCATGACCCTGCATCAGGACTGCTTGAAGAGTCTCCTTTTTGAGTTGTAAACCCTGATTTTCTGGGGGGAGGGGGTAGCCTTTAGGGATAAAAACACACATCTGTTCTTGAATTCTCCCTTCTACTTTAACCAAGAAAACACTTGCCAAATTCCTGATAAGCACCAAGCTATTTCAAAGAGCTGAAGCTTAAATTATTATTGCACTTCCATTGTAAAATGGTAAATTAAGATTCATTGCGCTGCCTTCCTAGTGTAGGTGTCTGCTAAATAATGTAAACTTGATAGTATTTGTGCTTCTCATCTCACAGAGAGAGAGAGAGAGAGTTGTTGTCTTGTCTATGCACACTGCCTTATTTTTTTCCCACCTTCTTACACACTGACCTTCTGCAGGTTTTCCTTGCCTCCCTTGTATATTGAGGGCTCTTTGGGCGAATTTTATAGCTACAGAACTTGTAACACAAAGGCTTGCATCTCATATTTTAATGTCTAATTTTTTTATTTGCAATGCCTGTCCCACTATCTGTAAACAATGATTCCAAAATTCAACCCAGTAAGATTATTTATTGACTGAGTACAGGCTGGGGGTTGGGTGGTGAAGAGGGGCAGTGATGGTAGCAAGAATTTTCCAGAGTTATTCAGTGAGTTAAAATCAAAATAATTATGATTTTAATGTGCTTTGTGTAATTTTTTTTATTTACAAAAAGATTTTAATTAAATCATAGCTGGAATTTAATTTAAATTCTCACATGAGAAGTCTGATAGGGATGTTTGGATGTTCTGCAAAATTTACATGATTGATTGTCAGCTGCAAGATTCATCAGCATATTTCACAACTAGCTGAATGCATAACAGAATAATACCGACAGCTGGAAACCAAAACACTGGATTGGTTACAGGCCACCAATTTAGAAAATATGTTAAAAAGGATCAAACAAACCAGCTAAAATGAGGCAGACTATGGGGACATAAAGTTCTTGTGTTAAGGGCCCAATTTTATTGTTTTTTGTGACTCAGCTTGCTATAATTATAGCAGTTAATTTAGTAAATAGTGTTACCATGGTAATGTATCCTGTAAGATGATTCTTTACCCTCCTGGAAAAAAACATGCAACTAAACACTTTGCATGGACAATGGAATACAATTAATTCACAAATTTATCATGATCTCTCACTTTAACAACCAATACTGGACCTTTTACCATGTTTTCTGAGAAACACTTTTTAACTTCAGCACAGTCTTTTGATCCATTTTTAATCCATTGTGTAGCCTGAACCATGTCTCCACACCATGTCTCTTGTGTAGCACCTTATCAAAGTTCTTCTGAAATTCCACATGCACAGTATCCATTGGAAGTATGTGTACACAGACCAGTCTCCTAGTTTTATTCTGTCTTTGTATGTATATTCTTCTCTCCTGGCTTCTTCACATGTCTACAAATGCAATCCATTTCATCTTCAAGGTTGATCAGTTAATCTGTATCTCCTTTGTCTGAACTTTTGTAGCATCTGTCTTGGCAATTTTTACTAGTTTTTTTTTCCTTTGGCCTCAAGTAAAATCTTGAGACAAACTTTTGTTAGCATCTCTACGATTTCGTTATCAAATCCTTACCTTCACCTTTTGTTGACTGTCCATGTGGAGTAGGTTGCTGCAATATCCACACTATTGGCAATACTTGTTACATCGCTCATTTTCTTTTCCCACCTTGCGGTAAAGCATTAATCTGAATGCTTCACCAATTTGACCATTTCCCCAGCTTGTCTCCACAAGTGGGTATTGTCAATTATTTTAACCAAGTCTGAGTCTATTTTATTATTTGCACATTTGTTGAATTGAAATATTTATTGGAGGAACACAATCCACTACTTTAGGGCCATTGGGATTTCTAAGCAGTAATTATGGCTTAATAGGCCATTTAGAAACTCACTTGCACCTTGCACAATAAAGTGCAATATTTCTGAACATACAAAGCTCATTGATTCTTTTAATTAAACTGGAGAAGATTATAAAACAGCACATCTTGTGGAGGAGGAAGGAATTACTGAAAGCAGTTTCCAAATTTGTTTAAACTGAGCATTTATGCTCTGGAAACTTCTATGGTGTTATACTGAAAGTCTCGCTGCCATTGCAACAAAATCCAGATGTGTTTAAGTTCTGTCTACGTCAAACAAAATAACAATGAGAAAGGCCTTCTGTATCACTGAGTATGATGTTTGTAGGTCAATATCTCATCTGGGAGCTGTATCCTGGATGGGGAAGAAAAGACAAAATAATTGTGTGCATTTCTGGTCACCCAATTACAGGAAGGATGTGGAGACTTTGCAAAGGGTGCAGAAGAGGTTCACTAGGATGCTGTCTGGATTAGATGGTATGAGATATAAGGAGAGGTTGGACAAAGTTGGATTGTTTTATCTGGAGTGACAGAGGCTAAAGAGAAAACTGATGGAAATTTATAAGATTATGAGAGGCATAAATATGATGGACAGTCTGAATCATCATTTTCCCAGGGTAGGAATGTCAAGTGCCAGAGGACATGCATTTAAAGTGAGAGGGGAAAATTTAAAAGATATATGTGGGGTGAATTTTTTTTTACACAGACTGGTAGGTGCATGGAAGGGACTGCCAGGGGTAGTGGTAAAAGCAGATATGATGGTGGCACTTAAGAGTTTCTTGGATAGCCACATGAATATGGAGGGATGTGGGTCATGTACAGGCAGAAGAAATTTAGTTTAATTTGGCATCATATTTGGTGCAGATATGATGGGCCAAAGGGCCTTTTCCTATGCTGCACTGTTCTATGTTCTCCAGCTTGCCCTTTGCTGCTTATTTTATATACATTTGCCATAGCTAGGCTAGATTGTCGGTCTTTTTTTTTCCAGGGTGGAAATATCAAATACTAGAGGGCATAGGTTTAATTTGAGAGGGGAAAGCTGAAAGGTGTGCAAGGAAAGTTTCTTTTGACACTGAGTAGTAGGTGTCTGGAGCATGCTACTGGGGTAGGTGATAGAAACAGATAAGATGGTGACCGTTAAGAGGCATTTAGACAGACATGTTAACAAAACAGGAAACGGGGATACTACCATCTGCAGGCAGATGACTTGTTATATTGGCATCATGGTCAGTGCAGATATGGGTCAAGAGGCCATTCCTGTGCTGTACTGTTCTATGTTCTGAAGCTCCCATTAAGGAAAAACAAATTTGAAAGATTTGTGAAAGTTGCCTTTTTTCCCTTTTTTATCTGCTGTTACTTCACACATTCCTTTCCCAACTGTAACACTAAGTTGTCCTTCTATGGTCGTTGATATAGTCCCTCTCCCCAGAAATAAAATTTGTGAGACTCTCAAGTGCTGTTGTCAGCATAAGAGTGTGTCATCATCAAGGCACTGCTGATAAGTGGGAGGTAAACCTTCTGTAACATGTTCAGATCCAATAATTGGAGATTCTTGTGCTCGGTCAGTGATCCACAAGTCCTGCTCCCGTTTTCATTTAGTGTTATCTTTGTGGAGAAAAGAAATGAGTGACAAGACTACTTCTGTCAGCCTTGACACATTACCAGAGAAAAATAGTTGCTACAAGGACACACTGACCCTTGTTGATTCCCTCTAAACCTATAAAATCTGTAAATTTTATTTTAGCTGCTAACTGTTAGAAACATGTAGCAGAAAAGCCACAAAGGATAACTTGAATATTTACTTTCTATTTTAAAGTGAAATGAAAATATTCCATTAGCTTAATTTGATGGTAATAGAAGCATTGTGACACTACCATGGGGAACTTATTGCCATCAGTAGTATACAGTATGTTTCTCCTGCTGCCCTCTAGTTGTTTTGGCCCATTGGAGATCGACATAATAACACCAAGCATGTTTTCTTCAGCCAGCAGTTCCATAGAAACAAAGTGCAGGTCAGTTCAATCCTGCTCTCGGCGACTGCATATTAAAATGCCACTGCAATGCAGAAGTACTAAATGCAGGTCAGATGCTGAGGCGAAGCTCCGCATGACTGCTCATTTGGATACGCTTCATATCTGGCCCCTTGGATTTACGTCAGCAGTGACTGGGATCTCTTGCATGACACCATTCATTTGAAGATGTGAGATCTGGATGGAAATGCTTTGGTTTATTTTAAAATTTACAATTTAAATGCTTCCAAATTTGATTTTTATATTCCTTAATATTTTAAGTAATTTAAGTTTTAAAAAAATTGAAATTGATTTATCATCAAGTGCCTTCTTTAAAAAAAAAAGTCAAAATTACCTTTTCCTCAACAAGAAAGCATCAGTGTGTTCTGGAAGCGGACCCTCAGGGCCACATGTGGCCTGGTTGCCATTTGCCCACCACCCCTACTTTGACAAGACTGCAGCAGCAAAGGCACAGGCTCAGTTAGATTCTCAGGACCACAAAGGGTTAGTGTGGAACGTAGCGGGTGGGAGCTAGTGCGAGGTGCAGAACATGTTCTACAATGACATGTGAGAACTATCATGTGTGCTATCTTGAATTTTTCAAGTTTAATTGACTTAAGCTGAAAATTCACTCAGACTTATTTGGAAAAGGCATTTTTTTCACCAATTAAACTCTTTATCTGCCATATATTTGCCAATTCCAATCATTTGGAATTGGCATTTTTATTCACTTCAAGAATGTTGTGATGCTTTAAGATGTGCATATTGATGTGACTAATTCTATTTGTTTATGGGAAATGATGATCTGTACTATGAAAGTGGTGGCCTAGTAAATGGAGGCAAGTGTTAATGTAATATGAAATGTATGTGGTGGTAATATTACTGATTTCAGTTTAGTTATGCTTTCTAAGACTGAAGTTGACATATCCTTTGACTGAGGTTTTAATAACTGAAGATGCCCGGTTTTGCCAAACACTAATAAAAAGTGAGAAAGAGCACCACAAACCAGATGTCCAAAAATTAAAACTTTGCTAGTGGAGCAATTTCAAACTGATGCAATTTAATAACATTTGGTTGATGGATTTATCCCTCCAGATGAAACGTTTTGTTTTCTAATGTCAACTGTATAGCTTTTAAAATGTTTTTAAACAATTCACCGTATATTTTCTTTGGGCTGGATTAAATAGGCTTCAATTACAACAGAAAGAAGCAATACTTCTACACATAAGATAATGGAACATAACCCCATCAGTCCAAAGTTTGTTTATATTTGGCTACTTTTTCCACAGTGATTAAGACCTACAAAATCATGCAGGACATTCTGCTTCTTCCACACAAACATGTTCTTTTTCTCCCTCCCCTTCCCTTTTCCTCACTGTTGTTGAGGTTTTCTCACCCGTCTACTCAATTGGACCTTTCACTACTCCAAATGAGGACAAATGCAATGAATATGGGTCTGCTTCTGATGGAAAATTGCTATTTATGTGTTCTTGTAAAGCCATTGAGAATCTCCCACCACAGCAGTACTTTCTCTCAGAATGAGCAGCAGGTTGAAGTGGTAGTGCTAATAACAGATGGAGTAAGATTTGAGCTTTTACTGTGGGACCGCAATGCTAACATTTACGATCATGTGCTTGTTTCTTGTTCCATTTCCATCTCTCTCTGATCATGGAGCCTGAGACTGGACAACCAACAGCAGCTTCATAGTCAAAGTTCTCAACAGATTGTTGATCCCTGTAACAGATGCACATACAACTGCAAAAGACTACAGTTGCACACAGTCTGAAATAACAGCAAATGTTGGCAATACTCAAAAAGTTGGATAGTATTTGTGGTGAAAGAGATGAAGATCTGATGAAAGATCACTGACCAGACATAGTAACCATCTCTCCCAGAAATGTTGCCTGACCCGATTCCAGGAACTTTTGTCTTTTTTGTTACTGTAACACATACTTTGGATTGGATATGGATCCCTGAATCATGCATATATTTCCAAGAGTAACCATGCATGAACTTCTCCAGAGGGGAGTGTTTTGCCATGTTTGACTACTATCCTGATTCTATCTGAACCTCATTCCCCTCAGCAGAGAGCTAATTTGGAAGAAGAAAGGAGAGGCAACTTTAAAGAATTTGTGAATATTACCAAATATAAGTATAGCCAACCTTTCATCTCTTCAAGGAAATTCATTGGGAATATTCTTGGGAGAAATAAAAATGTAAAGGCCATTTAGATGGAGACATAGGAAATACCAATCCAAGGATCTAATGGCTAGATTAAAGAATGCAGAGATTTTAATCATTTGTGTAAAGAAAGTACTGGAATGTTTCCTTGGGGAAATCTGTTCACTAAAAAAAATCTACATGTTCGCAGATGTTTAGATTAACAAAGTTATTTTCTGTCCTGTAACCAGTACTGGCCTTAGGCCAAAGTAATGACAAGGTCTGGCCTTTTCCAGGGAATAGTTCAGATTGTTTTGGAGGCATGTATGTACAGCGTTTACATGGAAGTGGTTACTTGCACGAATTCAGTTCTTCAAACTATGATACTTGCATCATGAAATGAAACATCTAAAAGGATCCTTTCGAGATCATAATTTAGGTGAAAAAGGGACATGAACTGTCAGAAACCAATGTAGATTTTAAAATAAAAGAATTTTCTGATAAGGTGTGATTTTTTTTTCTCTTTTCTCTTGCTATTGATCATCATGTCATTCTCCACTCTAAGCAATAATTTAGTGTACATTACCCCACAAGTTGTCAAAAACTAATAAGATTTTATTCTAGAAAATAAATTAAGTTTATTACTTCAATATGCAATTATTGAAAGATTGCTATGTGGGATTGATTGAGAGCATTTATGTACAACAAAATACTAGAATGTAAAGGTTAGTATCCCTGTAGGATGTGCTTTGGGTCAAATGGCCTTGTTCTTGATTTCACTGGCTGGTGATAGCTGTACAATGACAGTTAATCTGTAAAGTGTTCAGATAAAAAGGTTTGGATTTATTGTATGCCTTGTTAACATTGCAAAGAAGAAGCAAGTTCTTCTTCACTGTATGCTTTCTTCACTGCTCTCAGGCAGTGTCTTGATTTTCAAATTGATAGCTTCTGGAGCCAAATGCTTCCCCTTCCAGTTATCATTCTCTCCTCCAGGGATGTTTGCTGATACCAGATTACACGCATTTAGGAAATAACAGGTAGCTGTCTGTTGCTTTCATTTTCAAAGGTTCCTGGGACTTCATATCTATGTGATTTTCATTAATGTCATTTTCTATTCGAGTCAACAATGTACATTAATTTATTGATACTTTGTGTGGCAATAAATTTAATTTTTAGTTTTTAGAAAATTTTAGGCCAGTGTGTATAATATTGTGTGATTGGCAGGAAAGAGTATTAATCCCATTAATGCATAATTATAGACTTGCATTTGTGAGAATAAAACCATATTCAGAAAGGCAATGTGGACCATCGAGACCTGTTTAACCCGCTTCTCCATGGAATGTACTTGTACCTTTCAGAAGATGAAATACTGTGAGAAACCTAATGTGTGAAGTGTCCCTAATATGATGACCCTGAAGGAAGAGAATTCTGCCTTCAGGGTCAGAAGAATTGCACAATGGAAGACTTTTTTTCTTTTTAAAAAAAAGTTCTGTGCCATTAATCATTCAATCTGTGTTTGTCGTATGCCTTAGATAACGTATCAATACACCCAATAGCACTGGAGCTAACGTTTTCCTTCCAGTATTTAATCACCTATCTCCATTTGTACCCTTCTAAATGCCAGCCTTTTACTAACCAGGTGTCTGCCTAGCTTTTTCAAAGCCATGAAGTGACATAATGTAATAACTACATTTATTGGGCATTTGCTCAATGGACCTAAATAATCTCTGGGAAAGCATCTCGTTTTGTGGTCTTGTTTGAGGCTTGCTAATTTTGTATTGATGTTATTTTACTTGCACTTTTGATTTAACAACCTTCCTTATCTGCACTATCAATGCCTTTAAACATTTTAAGGTTGTACATAATATTCACTGTTCATCTCGTGTCCAGTTGAGAAATGAACAAATCTAGGACGTAGCAAGATGTCATTATGGTCATGCATACCTCCTCTACAAACCAAAGTCTCAGAGCATTGCATACTTCAAGAATGGAACTGTGTTGTTTGGTTGTCTAGTTAAAGACTATGTTTAGAGTCAGAATAGAAAAGGCCCAAATCAGTTGGGTTTAGGGGCGGTAGGGGGAGCAGGGAGGCTGCAGAGTGAACAGATTCTGGCCTGTGGTTAGGTTCAGGGTAGGACTGGAGAAAGAAATCTGAGCATATGCCTTGGAACAGCAGGGTGGGGTGGAAAGAAAAATCAGGCCAAAAGTCAGCCAAGGACTGTGGATGGCAAGTTGGGAGAAAGGTGTGCCTCGGGAGAACCAAATAACGGTCGATCCAAAGGCAACATTGCTTAAAATTTCTCCCCAATCCTACAAAGTGGCATCACATGCAGCACACAAAAGAAAACATGTAAAGACAACACTAAAGTTACAATCAAAGAAGTCATTGGCACATTGACAGTGAGGCACACTGAGTGCTGCAGGGCATACAGAGCGTATCATTTTCTCAACCAACATCTCTGATTGTCAGGACCCCTCAGTACAACCCTGGATCGTCTGCCCATGTTTTGTGCTCATGTCCTCTCAGTGGGATTTGGATCCACTGTGTCCAGAGGCAAGTAGGCTACAGACACAAGAATTTACTCACTCATCACAAGTCTCACACTTGAACTGTTTGTTTTTGCCTCTCCTTGCAGGGGTAAATATTGATTTGCATGTTACACAATGCATGTTATCTCACACTACAGCATCTTTTAATAGCTTGTTTATTTTTGTTGTAACTTGAGTAATTCTATGGCTGTAATATAACCCAGTTTGTTTCTGTCTGTCATTATTCAGTGCCTTCTTAATCTTGATAAGGTGTTGGTGGTGAAATCACATCTGCCCATAGACATAAAAATCCTATGGAATGATCCATACTTGTTCAGTCCAATGCACATTGTATGCAAAGACCCAAGTGCAAATCTGTATTGTGCACAATAATGTTCTTATTGTCATGTGCTTTGACACTTGAGCCAACAAAGGCTGTTCCTGTTCCATAGAACAATACAGCACAAAACAGGCCCTTCGGCCCACCATGTTGTGCCGACCTTTAAACCACACCTAAGACTATCTAACCCCTTCCTCCCACATATCCCTCTATTTTAAATTCCTCCATATGCTTATCTAACAATCTCTTGAACTTGACCAACATATCTGCCTCCACCATTACTCCAGGCAGTGCATTCCATGCACCAACCACTCTCTGGGTGAAAAACCTTCCTCTGATATCTCCCTTAAACTTCCCACCCATTACTTTAACACCATGCCCTCTTGTATTGAGCATTGGTGCCCTGGGAAAGAGGCGCTGGCTGTCTAATCTATCTATTCCTCTTAATATTTTGTATACCTCTATCAAGTCTCCTCTCGTCCTCCTCCTCTCCAAAGAGTAAAGCCCTAGCTCCCTTAGTCTCTCCTCATAATCCATACTCTCTAAACCAGGCAGCATCCTGGTAAATCTCCTCTGCACCCTTTCCAACGCTTCCACATCCTTCCTATAATGAGGCGATGAGAACTGGACACAGTACTCCAAGCGTGGTCTAACCAGAGTTTTGTAGAGCTGCATCATTACCTCATGGCTATTAAACTCAATCCCACGACTTATGAAAGCCAGCATCTCATAAGCTTTCTTAACTACCCTATCCACCTGTGAGGCAACTTTCAGGGATCTGTGGATATGAACCCCCAGATCCCTCTGCTCCTCCACATTACCCAGTATCCTGCCATTAACCTTGTACTCCACCTTGGAGTTTGTCCTTCCAAAGTGTACCACCTCACACTTCTCTGGATTGAACTCTATCTGCCACTTCTCAGCCCAGCTCCGCATCCTATCAATATCCCTTTGCAAGCTTTGACAGTCCTCCACACAATCCACAACACCACCGACCTTTGTCTGCTAACTTGCTAACCCACGCTTCTACCCCCTCATCCAAGTCATTACACCTTATGTATGCTGCCACCTTCTTCCTGACTAGTTGTTCCACCTCTTGTCACCCATAGTTCCGTCACCCTGCCATTCTTTCTCTGTTTCACCGGGACAAATTTATCCCTAACATCCTGCAAGAGATCCCTGAACATCAACTACATCTGCGTAGTACATTTCCCTTCAAAAATGTCATCCCAATTTACACTCTCAAGTTCTAGCCTTATAGCCTCATAATTTGCCCCTCCCCAATTAAATATCTTCCCGTCCTCTCTGCTCCTACCCTCGTCCATGACAATGTTAAAGGTTAGGGAGTGGTGGTCACTGTCCCCCCAAATGCTCACCCACTGAGAGATCTGTCACCTGACTCAGTTCATTACTTGATACTAGATCTAATAGTTTGCTCTGCCATTGAAAATGGTGGGTGCAGGAGGTCCAACGGGTGTTGGATTATTGGGTTGATTTGTAGAGAAGAGCTTCCAGGGTTGGGAAAAGGAAGGATTGGTGCATCAGTCTGGGCAAGGATTGGGACCTCTGGTTGAGTGTACACTTCACAGTGGGTGACAGGGAATGGGGGATTAGGGGTGTTAATGATCAGCTGCGTTATCATCAAATGTGAATGGTGTGGGTCAGGTTCTCATGGGGTGGGGAACTAAAGTAGACTTGCAAAAAAAAAAGTGTTTCTAATTTTAAAAATATACTTTATTCATATACAGTCAAAATGTATCTTTCTCTACACTCATTGTACCACCAATTCAATATATTCTCTTATGATGAGTCAATCCCACTCACATTTCCTCTTTTAAACAAAGTATCATTGAAACATTTGAGAGACTGTTCCCCAGGGCACAGCCCCTCAGTGTACACTGGCAACAGGATCCTAAAATGGGATGTACTGAACAGTGGCTCCAACCAATGGACTCCACAGTTCTTGGGTCTCATCTGGCAAATCGCCTTTTAAGCCTCATTGAAGCAGCCTTTATATCCAATGTGTAGGCCTGTTTCTGCATGTGTGGCTCTCACTATTGGTGGCCTGTAGTCACAAAACTGAACTCTGCAACCCTGTGTGCATTGTATTCAACTGGGTGTCATTGCTTCCGTTTGGGCATTGCTGCGGGTGAGCTCACCATGTACATGAAGGGTCCAGAAGCATGCAGTGATTGTATTTTCTTAAAATTGTATCCAACAATGTAGACTGCATGGGTTTCCTCCGGGTGCTCCTGTTTGCTCCCATGTTTCAAAGACGTACAAGTTAGGAAGTTGTGGGCATGTTATGTTTGCGCCAGAAGCATGGTGACACTTGCGGGCTGCCCCCAGAACACTCTACGCAAAAGATGCGTTTCACTGAGTGTTTCGATGTTCATGTGACTAATAAGGAAATCTTGTATACGCATTATAAAATTTAGAATTTCTACATTATTTATTTGTCTGGTCACGATCACATTCCAACTACGTTGACGGCTGTGGGTCCTTAATGTTTGAAGTCATGGTTATAATTACATCATTGCCTGTTTTTTAAAAAAAACTTCTTGATATTCCTAATGTCATGAAAGGTGCAGTATATGTCTTCCTTTGCCCTTTTATTTTGGCCACTAATAGTTTGTCTTAATCATTATACAGAATAACAATTGAATCATTTTGAACTACACAGTCTGCCCATGCTTTGAGTCATTGTCCAAGGGCTCCCATATTGACTCATTTTCTGTAATTTGATCTTTGGTTTGCAATAGCTTCACTGTGAATACCTCAATCAATGTATTTCTTTGCACACAAGCTTCCCTTTCTATCAACACAAACTCCCACGTCATCCCTTTTTGATTGTATCTGGTGCCTAATGATGTGTACTATTCAAATTACATTTATCTGCTAATCATTGGTGGAACAATATTATAAGGTTATTCCTTACACAAGGACAGTTATCTATGTGTGTGTGTGTATGTGTAAACAAATGTGTGTGCTGTTTGAGATAATATCGTGTTGTCCCAATTAATGATTACCTTGCAGTTTTTATCTTTGAAAATGCAAACAGGAACTGGCTGAATTATTTATTTGGTTAATGCCTTTCACCTTGTGGAATGGAATTTGAAGCTATCTTGGATTGATTGCATTAAGCTCCCCCTCTCTTTTGAGATACATGGGCAATGGATGGCTTATGAGTGTTCCCAATATAGCTGCTGGGGACCATAGTATCAAGCTAATTGACAGATTTCGCATCATTTAAGTGGTTGAGAATTGACATATGAATGCATCAAAATGGGAATGGTTGTAACCTGGTTAATCAATGCTATTCAAAGAGATCGATACTTAGCATCTAATTATTTGCCACTGAATGTGTTAAATGATTGACTAAAACAGTCATCAACGTGATGCACAAAGAACTGCCACTTAAAATTCAGTGGTGTCCAAGCTTTGGACATCACCGTTCCCTTTGCATGATGTGGAGTGCACAAAGTGCAGTGAATCTCGAATCATCTGTTGTGGTTGTTGAGAGCAAATATTTGGGGATCTGATCAGGGTAGGGTACCCGGAGATTTGGGGCCTGAGGGGGAGGCTTGGGGTGGGGGTGGTTGCGCCCAGTCATCAGGGCGAGAGGTGTGGGCTTGAGAGCAGATTTTTAAAAGATTAAAAGGCCTAGATATTGGTTTATTATTGTCACTTGTACCAAGATACAGTGAAAAGCTTGTCTTACAAACCGATCGTACAGGTCAATTCATTACACAGTGCAGTTACATTGGGTTAGTACAGAGTGCATTGATGTAGTACAGGTAAAAACAATAACAGTACAGAGTAAAGTGTCACAGCTACAGAGAAAGTGCAGTGCAATAAGGTGCAAGGTCACAACAAGGTAGATCATGAAGTCAAATGCTGGGTCAAGAACCCAGTGCTGAGCTGAATCCTACTGAGGCCCTCTTAGTGCAGAAATTTCTTTTTAAGACATTGAAATTGTTTTCAGAGGGTGTGCTTATGCACACCACTGAAAGTTAGCAATATAGATTCATCAAGGTGTTGGAAAGTCAACTAAATGTAGGCCTTTATCGTAAGAGGACTCATGTACAAGAAAGGAGATGTCTTTCCCCAATTATTTAAAGCTCTAGTGACACCGCGTCTAAAGTATTGTTTAAAGGGCTGATCTCCCTACCTGAATGTCATGTACCTGTGATTGAGGGAGTACAGGACAGGCCCACCAGATTGATTCCAGGGAAGGTGGTTTCCTCATGTGAGGAGAGATTGAGGTCTAGCCCTATACCACCTTGAGTTTAGAACTCAAGGTAGGAATAGACTGCTTAATCTGGGGTTAAATTGGTCTAGTGTTGAAATGTGATTTGACCAAAAATCCAGAATGGGTTTTTTGGGAAAAAAAAATTAAAACTAGCTTGTTCTTTGTGACTGACATGAGAAAAATCATGACATGAGAAAACTACATAGCAATGACTGTTTTCCTTCATTATGTATTAGAACATAACAAAAACTATGTAGTTTCAACTCTTTGTATTTAATATCAACTGTTAGTGTTCGCTGTGAATGGTGGAACTACCCCCAAACAACTCCCTGAAGCTTTCACCTGATTAAATTTAGACCGAGGTAGAAAGATTACAGAAGTCTTTTAAAGGTCAAAAGTGGTTCTATGCAGCAAATCTCTGCCTAATAACAAAAAGGAGAATCATTAGTGAAATCAGGCCCCCAAGACAACAGGTGTCTCTTGCTGATGGATGGATGAACGTGATGTCAGCCAGCCATGCATCTGGCCATTTTGCCTTCTGGATCCATGGAGATTAACGCTTGGAAAGCGAGCTGATGATGAACAATACAAAGTACTTTTGGCTGGGCAGCTGCAGTCCATTTTTTTTCTCTGCAAAGGTTTAGTTACAAAGAGGTAGCTAAGTGTTTAAACTGCATTATCCATGGCTGAGTTTGAGTTTCATGCAAGCTGCTTGTGACATTTGTTATTGGTTAACCCTTTTCCTGAGCTATGACACTAGTCATTGCCTTTGCTGGATGGCAAAGATCTTCATGTTTACATGCTACTTTTTACTTAAAGTGAATTCAAGCTTGTTCATTCTAATGAGTACTGTTTGCAGGGATTAATTCCTTTGTGGAAAAATAGCTATTGATTAATTTTGAGGATGTTCTGAATTCTGGTTTAGAAACGTCTACCCCACCATCCCCATTTATCACCTTCCAGGACCCACACCCCTGCCCTGCCCTCACTTCATCAGAGTCCATTGGAAAATCACCTGTTCTCCATCAACATTATTCTGCTGAGGTTCAGAGACAAGATAAGATTTCTTTATTAGTCACATGTACATCAAAACACAGTGAAATGCATCTTTTGTGTAGAATGTTCTGGGGGCAGCCCGCAAGCATTCTGTGTGCCAACATAGCATTGCCCACAACTTCCTAATATGTACTACTTTGGAATGTGGGAGGAAACCAGAGCACCCGGAGGAAACATACACAGACATGGGGAGAACATACAAACTCCTTACAGACAGTGGCGGGAATTGAACCTGGGTCGCTGGCACAGTAATAGTATTGCGCTAACCACTACACTACTATGCCACACACCTACACTACCGTGCAGTCATCAAATATTGTTAACAGTGTGTTTCTCTTTTCTAAAAACAAAAGGATTTGCAATTTAACTCTTCAATGCAATTTTTCTGTCTGAAAGGACTGATATAGAAATGAACAATTGGGATAAGGTAGAATTCTGGTGTTGCTCAACCAAACGTTGAAGGTAATATGCAAGTTAATCATTACATTTAAATCGTCTATCCCACCATACGCACGCACACACTTTATCTTTCTGCACTGTGTTGAAAGCACCTTGGATCTGCTTCACCACACCATCAGCATGAGGTGCTTGGCACACAGAATGATTATTATTAGCCTGGCACTTGTAGCTCAGCGACAAAGCCTGGTGACATTCTTCCATGCTGTACCAAATTCTCCAATTTCTTTCTTTTGTAGATTACATTTTTTTCATGTTTTAAAGATACTGACTACTGTACCGCTGAGATTGCATTAGTTTTCGCTTGCCCAAAATAAAAGAAAATGTCCTTCCAACCAACCAAACAATATTTTATTTTGTAGTTTATAGCCTTCAATGTACACAATCACCTGTGAAGTGAGATATCTGACCTGATTTTTAAATCTCTAGGTGTCTTTGGCAACAGCACTGGTTATTATCCTTCCCCAGTAACCCTGAGCTGCTGCCTCAAATCATCTGGGATCAGTTTTGATGTAACTGCATAGTTTTCGAGTAACTTCAGAAGATATTTAAGCGTTTGTCACATTAATTTGGGACTTCTAAGCATTTCAGAAGACATTAACATCATAGAACTTTACAACACTTAAACAATACGAGTCAAATAGTCTCTTTATCACTCAACCATTCAGCCCCTTCCCATGTTCTTGCACTTAATGATATCCATCACTCCACCATTTGCAGCTGGCCTACTATCACCATATTGTAGAAAGCTTTTACATTGCAGCCATTTAGCCCATTGTCCCTATACAAGTCACTGAGAGATCCAACCTGATTCCATCTTCCAGCATTGGGTCCTCAGCCCTGCAGATCACAGCTTGTCATGTACTTATGTGAGCACCTTTTAAATCTGACAAGGGTTTCTGCTTCTAACATCTGTCCAGATTTGAGTCCCCACCACCCACTGAATGGGGGGATAAAATGCCACTTCATCTCCCCTTTAATCCCAGAAGCACTTATTTTAAATTTATACTCTAATACTTACTTCGATTTCCTTTGGACGCACGATTTTGTATAGCTCAATTAAGTCATCTCTCTATCTACATTATTCAAAAGAGCTTCTTTCCTTGTAGCTACAATTTTCCACTACTGGCAACATCTGTGTGAATTTCCTTTATGCCCCCTCCAGTGCAATTGCATGTTTCTGATAAACTGATGATCTGAATTGTACACAGTACTTGCTTTGGTCCAATCAGAGTTTTGTGCAGCTCCAGCAGAACCTCAAAAACTCTTAGATTCTGCATGTCAGCTAAAAAGGGAAACCTCCTTGATGCCTTTTTAACCACCTCCTTAACTTGTCCTGCAACCTTTTGTGTATCTGTGGATATACACTCCAAAGTTCCTCTGTTTCCCCCATTTATTGTATATTCTCTTGCATTGTTGCATCATTCCATTATCACCTCACTCTCCTCTGGATTAAATTCAATTTTCCACTTGACTGCCCGACTGACCAAACATTCCTTATCTTCTTGCAGTCTAAATCTTTTTTCTCCGTAATGCCAACCACAAGGCCAATTTTTATATTTTTTGTATCTGCAAATTTCTTTAATACACCCTCCTATATCAGGTCTAAATCACTAATATATATTACAAAAAGCAAGGGACTGAGCACTGAACCCCATGAAAACTCTTAAAACTACCTATAGTCACAAACTAACCAATCAACTATTACCTTTTGCTTCTTACCATTGAGCCAAGTTTGGATCTAATTTGCCACCCTCCTGGATTCCGTGTGAACATGTGAAAAGTCCACAGTCCACATGGACTACTACAAATGCACCTGCCCTCTTCAAAAAGTCCATTTGTGTTCATCCATGAAGTTCCCTTGACAAATCTATGCTGACTGTCCTTCATTAATCTGTGTCTTTCTAAAAGAAAGTTTACACTGTCCTTCAAAATTAATTCCAATAATTTATCCATCACCAAAGTTTAAATTGAATGGTTTGTCGAGTTATCCTTCTCCTCCTTTGTAAAACAGCAGTACACCATTAGCGGTGTTCCTATCCTCTGGTGCTACCCCTGCAGCTTGGGAGGATTAAACCATTTGAAGTTGTTACATCCCCAATACCCCCTTTCCTCTTAATAGCCTGGGATATATTTTATCCAGGCCTGGCCACGTTCAAATGGTAAAACCCTTTAAATTCTTTTTCACTATGTTTATCCCATTTGATATTTTGCACTAATCTTCAACCACAATATAAGAAGCATTTTTTTGAAAATGTGCAAAATATTGATTAAGAATCTTTAGTCATATCTGCTTTCCACACAGATTATCTTGTTGTTTCTTAATAACCCCACTCTAGTTTCCTTGCTCTTTAGGTACCTAAAACCTATACTATATCAGTTGATTTTTTTTTTGAAGTTTCTTCCCTTTTCCTTTTTTTGAAAGAAGTTAGATATGAAAGATTTAAAATCTTAAAGACTAAAGCTGGATTTGCATTGACAGATCATTACAGAGAGCAATTAATAATGTCACTTGGATATTTTATGCATTCATATTATTTCCTATGAGTTTCCTGGGTACTCTGGTTTCCTCCCACATCCCAAAGATGTGTGGGTTGGTAGGTTAATTGGCTGCTGTAAATTAACCCTTGTATGTGTAGGTGAGTAGTATAATCTTGGGGGGCGGGGGGTGGTTGGAATGGATGAGAATGTGGGGAAAATAAAAAGGGATTCATGTAGGTTTAGTGTAACAGTGTGGTTGATGGTTGACATGGACTCGGTGGGCCAAATGGCCTTTTTCTGTGCTGAATTTCTCTTTGACTCTGGTTTTCCCCTATCTTGTTTGGTGCAAATAGCTTCCCAATGTATTTCCACAACTAGGGGAAATTCATAAGCAAATAAAACAAAGATGGCATTTTAACCCTGCTTCCTAGTTCTTTGGGTCTCAAACATGAGCAGCTGTGATTGTTAGCAGGCTTTCAATTACAACTGTAAATTGACGCTGCCTGTAATTTTGGACATGCACCAAAATTCCATGTTTGTTTTTTGCATGTGTGGAATTAAATCTTACTCCAGTAACCTCTTGTATCCCAGTGTTCATTTGTTATCTCAATTAAAAAAAAATATTTCTGGTACAATAAAAACGGAGCAGTGGAAATTGACTTAAATATTATTAAAGTTATTTTTCTTTTAAAATGTTGATTTTAAAAAAAACAAAGCCATGGGGGTAACCTCAGATTCACATTACTATGAATTGTCCTTCTGGTTTTACTGAGCGAGATTATTCAATTAAGTGCACCCATTAATCTGTGCCCTGAAAGCAACCCACTAGCCCTGGAGGTAAAATCTATAGCGCAGGTGTGGGTCAGCTGTGGGTGATCGTTCTCTGCCATTCTGTCGGCTCCCATTCATCCCTGCAAGCTCAGGGAATGCTCCACCGTCAAATAGGACCCGACTGGAGACGAGTAGCATTTGTTTCTGTTTCTTTTAATTATCTACCACAATCAGGAGGAAGAAAGTCCTATATTTTCAGTAGTAGCTGGGTGTGATTTACTGGATGTTGCAATCATATTAAAAATTCTGAGTGTACACTTAAATCTGACAGCTGGGTACCCCTGAGCCAACATGGAAAGGTCTAGTCAGGACTCCCTGCCAATACTGGAGCTTAAAGTCATACACTCACCAGCTGTGCAGGGAGCCCAGAGCAGAGTCATATCTTTGTAATGTGCTGGGAGGGGACAGAATACCTTTTGCTTTCTGTGGAAGGAAGTACACTCGTTTGTGGAATCTAAGTGTGTCCCCTGGACCTTTTCAGACCACAATGAAATGGACACTAGTTACTGTGAGGCATTAACTCCGGGACAGCATTTCTGTTTAATTTCTTGAATTGGAGCCTTGGTACCTCGACAAGGCTTTCCCAGCCGGTGGGAGCCCTCGCAGTAAGATGATAATAAAACGTGAGTGTCGACTTTCTTTAAGTGCTGTTAAATTGTATTGCAATCGCGATAATGCAGAACTTGCTGCTTTTGAAATGTAGTTGGTTTGTGATTCACTAAAGCACACGTGGAGTGATTAAGGGTCGTTTTTGTTAAAAGGACGCGACAATTTAAAAATATCGGGATTGGTTGAATATTGATTAGTCGAATAAGGGCAAAAACAGAACAAACGTGGGGGAAATTATTTAAGTATTTGAATCTCCCCGTACTTTAGGTAACAATGTATGATGCCTTTCCAAAGCACATTGATAGTCCCGACACAAATCTGTTAACGGTCCGTGTGCTTCAGAGAAGCAGCAGCCACGGTCTAATTTCCTCTACGTGAAACGTAGGATGAAGACTAAAGCTCAGTTTGAACGACAGCCTCCGTTTCCAGCCGGGGAACCTGGTACGATAAGCCAACGAGCATTCTGTGTGCTTTAAAACGTAGAGCAATGAATGGTCAACTATTCCGTTGGTTGACATTGGACCAGGCGAAGTTTCAGAGCGAAGATTTCTCGTTGGGATAGTGGAAGCGATGTGTGAGTCGAAAGGCTCGCTGTTTAAAAGGTGTCCCAGATTTAAATGCATGTCCTTGAAAGCGCACGATTAGAAAAACTGAAACGCACAGTGCTAGTTCTGGTTGGAAGTTTATTTCCAAAAATCACCTAGTGCTTTAACAGTGACAGTTGCAACATTAAATTAAGCAGGGAAAAATGTTGTAGTGCTGCCTAACTCACGTTTTCATTCTGTGGAGGGGATCATGTCCACTACCAACCAAGAATAGATGTATCTTGTGGTTCAGAAGATTTGTGCTTTTTGTTTTCAACAGTGTGTGTCTCCTCCCCTCTTCCCTCCTCCCCTCTTCCCTCCTCCCCCCTCTTCCTTCCCCCCCCTCTTCCCTCCTCCCCTCTCTTTCCCCCCCCCTCTCTTTCCCCCCCCCCTCTCTTTCCCCCCCCCCCCTCTCTTTCCCCCCCCCCCCTCTCTTTCCCCCCCCCCCCTCTCTTTCCCCCCCCCCCTCTCTTTCCCCCCCCCCCTCTCTTTCCCCCCCCCCCTCTCTTTCCCCCCCCCCCTCTCTTTCCCCCCCCCCCTCTCTTTCCCCCCCCCCCTCTCTTTCCCCCCCCCCTCCTCTTCATTCTCCTCTTTTGAGGTGATATTTTAAAGTCACCGCTGACCTTCGACCACCTCAGTGGGCCAAGCAGACATGTAAACCTTGTCCAAACCCGATCATCTCCATAGATAGACACCTCCTACCGCACTTACTGGGTGTCTGGTTTGCGTTCCCGTAGAGTGGCTCAGCTGGTCGAGCCGCTGCCTCACAGCGCTAGAGACCCGGGTTCAATCCTGACCTCCGTTGCTCCGTGTGGAGTTTGTACGTTCTCCCTGTGACCGCGTGGGTTTCCACCCACATCCCAAGAGATGTGGGTTAGTTGGATAATTAGCCACTGTTACTTGCTCCTAGTAGAATCTGGGGGAGGGGGAAGGAGTTTATGAGAATATGGAGGGAATAAAAATGAGATTAGGATTAGTATAAATGGGTGGTTGATGGTCCATGGGGGCTCAATAGGCCAAGGGATCTGTTTCTGTGCTCTATCTCCCTGCATGACTCTGCCTCCAGCTCAGCTCACAATGCAGCCTGGGTCAGGGGATTTCCTGAACCAGCCAAAGTGCCACCATTTACCTACCTGGCTGTTGACAGCACCATTGCGCATTAGTGCACTGCTGTATCTCCCAGGTTGATCAGACTACAGCCTTTCAATGTCAGGCAGCATAAAGTCTTCCGAATGTTGCTACATAAACAAGATTCTTAGATTATGTAATTGGATCTAAAAACAGTGAGTTTTCGCCATAAGCGAGGGAGGTTCTGAATCAGACCAGTGAGACTGTGAAAGTGCAGTTCTTGTGCCTTCCCCAACACCAGTTGGCTAGTTAGTGACTGGAGTTGATCAGAATTTCCTGGGCAATCCTGCAAATCTGCATTGTTGCTTTGTAGCAGAATATTCTTCCAAGCTGCTGAGAGGGATGTCTCTCTGAGAGAGAAATTATCCTGGAGAAGACCAGGAGTCAAATGCCAAGCAGCCATTTGTCTCATTTTCAATCTCATAACCTTAAGAACGAAAATCAATTGATTTAAATGTTAAGGGAATGCAGGGTATGGGGTTTGTGCAGGAAAGTAATGTTGAGTTAAAAGGTCAGCAATGATCTTGTTGAATGATGGAGTAAGCTTGAGGGGCTTCTAGTTTTTGTGTCCTCCAGGGAGAAAAAAAATCACCCACTCAACAGAACTCCAAACACGTTACATTGACCAGATCTGTCATAAGGAACTGTTCTTTGACCAAGACAACCATTGCCACCATGGAGTTTCAGCACTGATTGGATTAATACTGAAATCAAACATTTTCTGTATCTTAATAAGATTTGAATGTATTCTTATGAGTAGCACACTTCACACACTGCCCTTTCTAGGCCTCTGATGACCGAACAGGGTGTTTGTTTCAATGATTGTAAGCTTGGCAATAGCAAGCTGTAAACACTACTATAATTTCATCATGCCAAATGGGTAGATAAACTGGAACATGGAGATGATAAACTTCCAAGTTTAGGCATGTAGTTGCAAGGATGTAAAGGAAGAATTCTTTTGCATGTGTCTTGGAGACGTACTTGACCCTAAAAGGAGATGCATTTGATACCATTTCATTTTGGAGAGCACAGACTCTTGAGCATTCATTTTCTCATTTATCTCTGCCAACCCTGTGCCCTCTAAACTTCAGCTCATCCAATTCTCTGCTGCCTGGATGTGACGTGCATCAAGTACCATCAGTCCTATGCTTATTACTCCCAGTTTTCAAACAGCTCCCATGTCTTCAGTCCTTCCATCTTTGCAAATCTCCCTCTCTCTCTCTCTCTCTCTCTCTCCCTCTCTCCATCCATCCATCATTGGCTGTGCCACCTTATCTCACAGAATAGTGTGTCTTTTTCAGGCTGGAAGGATGTAACTAATGGAGTGCCCCAAAGATCAATTCTTGGCTCTCAATATATTCAGGCCCTCACTATATCAATGTCTTGGAAGAGGGGCAGAGTGTAAGGTATCCATGTTTGCTGATGACATGAAAACTGGTGGAAGGGTTGTGATTGGACTCTGCAACAGGATATATAGATTAAGTGGGTGAAAACTTGACAAATTGAGTTTAATGTGGAAAAGTGTGAGGCCACTTATTAAGTGGTATTAAAAGGCAGACTTTTATCTAAATGGATAGAAATTAGAAATGAGTGAATACCAAAGGATGTAAATGTTCTTGTGCATGAATTGCAAGTTAGCAGGCAGGTGCAGCAAATAGAATATTAGCCTTCATTGCAAAGGAGTTGGAGTTCAGAAATAAGAACGTATTTTTACAATTGTACAGGATGTTGGTGCGGCTATACCTGGACTAATATGCACATTTTTCATCCCCATATTTAAGGAATCATATACTATCTTTGAAGGCAGCCCAGAAGAGATTTAATAGGCTAATTCCTGAGATGAGAGGGTTGTCCTGCTCGAAGCAGCTAAAGAAGTTTGATTTGTATTCTTTGGACTTTTAAAAGAATGGTGGATGATTTTATCAAAACATCTAAAGTCCTAAGGAGCTTGACAGTCGATGTTGTGATGTTTCCACTAAGTGGGAGAGTCTCAAACAAGGAGACATAGTTAGAAGGTAAGGGGGTGGTCATTTAAAACTGAGGTGCATAGGAATTGCTTCTCTCAGTGGTGAGGTTCTGGAATTTTCTATCCCAGAGCGTTGTGGAGACCAGATCATAGGAGATATTTAAATCAGAGGTAGATAAATTGTTGGAAGAGCAGGGAATTCAAAACTGGGGAACTGGTTCAGAAGGGGAGTTGAGGCCTGAGGCAGACCAGCCATTGATCAGATTGAATGATGGGGCGGGCTTGAGAGGCCAGGTGCTCCAGTTTTCTTTGGATCTTGGAATACAAGAACACAAGTTGAGAAATTCTCACCTTTTGTCTTGCAGCCTATTTACCCTTCCCTCCCCCTTTAAAAAGCATGTTACAATCTCTTTTTATAATATCTTGTATGGCTTAGTATCAAATGTTGTTAAAGCTCTAGTGCAGTACTTTACGATGTTAGTATGTTAAAGACAAATAGAAAAGCAAGACATCATTGGGAGGAAGTTGATGCAGAACCAATTATTATTGAGTCTCCATCTTTTTTCATGAATAGTTCTTAAATCTTGGTCAGGTTTTCCAGTGCAAGGTAATACTGCTAATGGACCCAAACCGGCAATCAGAAAGGATAATTTTGAAGAGATTCTGGTCTTCAGCTGGGGCAGCTGTCTTGTCTCTCCCACCTGGTGGCTTTCTGATGGCTCATGTTGTCAAAAGGCCTTTCAAGGTACTTCTAAATGTTTCTGATCAAACATTTAGAATAAAAAATTAAAGCTCAATATTAATTAAACTTAATTTAAAACTACATTCAACTTGTATAAATCAAGCTTCATTCCAATTAATGTTTTTAATTTATAACTACTTAATAAAGGTCAGCTTACCTATCCAAATGAATGGGGCTATGATAGATCCACGAGTTATAGCTAAAAATGTATTTATCCCCTCCGCTTTGGATGTGTGAAAGCTTAGCGGGAGGTCATTTGTGGTTTCCTCCCACATTCCAAAGACACATGGGTTAGGAGCTGTGGGCATGCTATGTTGGCATTGGAAGAGTGGCGACACTTGTGGGCTGCTGCCAAAACACTCTAAGCAAAAGGTGCATTTCACTGTGTGTTTCAATGTACGTGTGACTAATAAAAATGTCTTGTCTATAGCATATGGGCATGGAAGCCCAGTGTGCATTGACACATACTGCAGCTGGCTGTTTCTTTTCTATCTGTAACCACTGGGTAGTCAATGTAATCAGCCCTGTGGGGATTTGAGATGGGGTTAGAGCAGGAATGGAGTAACAATAATGGGGGGTTGATGGTGGTGAAGTCCCACCACTTGGCATGGTTCTGGTATTTCCCAGCTGTTCAATCCACTGACCAACTGATATTTTGGAAATGGCCATTTTTGGTAAATCTCTTGATACCTATTTAATTAAAATAAGTAATAATGTTCTGCCATTTTGACTGTCTGTTTCAATCATGGTTGTTAAGCTTTCTGTTTCTGCCAGTAAATATAGGCAATCTCTTGTACTGACGTTGTCAAGTTGGCTAGGCAGCTGGACACAGGAAGAAATTTTCTGGTGGCAAACCATGGGAGTTCGTTGTTAAAACTGAAACTTGTCGAAACGTTTTCTCAGAGAATGAAATAAAGCTTAGGTACATGAGATTAAGGTAAAAGCAGAAAAACTATAAACTAAAAGAAACAATTAACATTTTTAAATTTTGAGGGAAATGGAAATTGACTGTATTTTCAGAGACAAGGTGTATTTATAACTTATTTTGACATTTATGAACTCAATTCCAGCTCTTTGACAAAGGCTTAATGCTTTCAGTTTTTTCAGTGACAATATTTAATAAACAGTTGAAGGTCTCTTGATCTGTAATTGATTCCATCTGTGAAGGTTGGAACTGAGCAGGATGACATTGGATGTAAGAGATTCTACCTTTAGGTAACCCATTGCAACAGCCTGCACTCCCATCACCCCCCAACCCAGAATTATGTGGATAGCATGTTATAAAGGTGTTTACCCCACCGCTGAAGGAAAAAGTGACAACCTGACAAAGGAAGGGTGGTGGGCAAGTAGTCAGGGAAACTTCAGAGTGCATCTCACTCCAGGACTGTTTCATAGTGTTGGAATAAGGTGGGAGTGAATGTACCTCTGAGGAGTCCAGCCAGTGCCAAGATTATGGCACTGTGGATGGCTTGGCTGTACAAGGGGGAGAAGTAAGAGTTCAAGAGTAATAGTGATAGGAGACTCAATAGGGGAATAGATGGTCACTTCTGTGGCCATAGATGTGAATCCAGGATGGTGCACTACCTCCCTGGTTCCAGATATAGGTTGGCACAGAACATTCTAAATAGGGAGGTGAACAGCCAGAGGTTGTGGTTCATGATGGTACTGATGAAGGTTAGAAGAGGGATAAGGTCCTGCAACATGAATTTAGGGAGCCAGGTCACAGATTATAACCATAGAGGTCATGCTCTTTGATCTCAGTCACTTCTGGTTGCAAATGCAAGTGATGAATTGGAGGATTACTCAAGCAAATGTGTAGCTAAAGAGATGGTGTTCTAAGGAGGACTTTAGATTTCTGGATCACTAGGACTGCTTCGGGAAGGATGGGATCTGTGCAGGTTGAATGAGAATGGGTCCAACGTCCTTGAGGTTTGCAAGTGTAGTTTGGAAGGAGTTAATCTACTCTGATAAGGAATGGAACATAGATATACATTTGGGGGGGGGGGGTAGGTACAGTCAAATATAGAAGGAAAACAAGGACATGCCATATCATACCAATCTATTCTGTCTCAAGTAGACAGAATAGATTGGTACAATATGACATGTAAAAGGAATGCAAGGGTTAAATTGCATCCATTTTAATGCAAGGAATCTGACTTGTAAGGCAGATGAACTGAGAGTGTTGGTTGGTACGTGAGAATGTTTTTATTGCTATAAAGAAGGGTAGGACTGGCAGCTCAACACTCCAGAGTATGGAGTTTTCATGTGGGGTGGGGGGGGGGGGTTGGTGGGAGAGAGCACAGGGAAGAGATGTAAAAGAGAAGGTGGCATTGCCTTTTTAGTGCATCCTGAGGAGCTTTTAAAGCCAGGATGCAGATGGTCCTGCTAGAGAAAAAGCAAAACTCTGTGGGTCTTTATCTTGAATACACTTAGTGACTGATCATTGGTTTATGTATTGAGAAAAAGATAACCAAACTGGGGCTAAGCTTCCTTGAGTTTAGGAGAATGAAAGGCAATCTCATTGAAACATTCTTGGATCTTTAAAGGGTAGATGCAAGGATGATTTTCTCCATGACTTTGGTACCCAGAACCAGGGGTCAATCAAAATTTAACTTGTTTTTTCTCTTTTCCCAAATCTGAGGAAGGGTCCCAGACCTTAAACGATAATTTACTTTTTCCACAAATGCTGTCTGATTTGCATTTTCTGTTTTTATTTCAGTGTTGTGGATAGTTTGGAGGGCTGTCAGAGGTTACAGAGGGATATAGAAAAAGATGCAGAGTTGGGCTGAGAAGTGACAGATGCAGTTCAACCCAGATAAGTGTGAAGTGGTTCATTTTGGTAGGTCAAATATGTTGGCGGAATATAGTCTTAACGGTAGGACTCTTGGCAATGCGGAGGATCAGAGGGATCTTGGGGTCTGAGTCCATAGGGCACTCAAAGTGGCAGTGCAGGTTGACTCTGTGGTTAAGAAGGCATATGGTGTATTGTCCTATCATATTGGGGAATTGAATTTAGGAGCCGAGGTATTGTTGCAGCTATATAGGTCCCTGGTCAGACCCCACTTGGAGTATTGTGCTCAGTTCTGGTCACCTCACTACAGGAAAGATGTGGAAGCCATAGAGAGGGTGTAGAGGAGACTTACAAGGATGCTGCCTGGAATGCGGAGCATGCCTTATGAAAGCAGGTTAAGGAAACTCGGCCTTTTCTCCTTGGAGAGACGGAGGATGGGGGGGACCTGATAGGGATGTATAAGATGATGAGAGGTATTGATAGGGTAGATAGTCAGAGGCTTTTCCCCAGGGCTGAATTGGTGGCCACAAGAGGACATAGGTTTAAGGTGCTGGGGAGTAGATATAGAGGAGATGTCAGGGGTAAGTTTTTTACTCAGAGTGGTGAGTGCGTGGAATGGGCTGCCAGAAACGGTGGTGGAGGTGGATACGATAGGGTCTTTCAAGAAACTGTTAGATAGGTACATGGAGCTGAGTAAAATAGAGGGCTATGGGTAAGCCTAGTAATTTCTAGGGTAGGGACATGTTCAGCACAGCTTTGTGGGCCGAAGGGCCTGAATTGTGCTGTAATTGTTCTATGTTCTACTTACACCATTTGCAGTTGGTTGATTATCATTTTTGTCAACAATTCAGATTAAGTCGAGAAGAAACTACTTCACACTGAGGGCAGTTAATCCTTGGAATTCTCTGTCTGAAAGTGTAGTGGAGGCTCTGTTACTGAGAGTCTTCAAGACCAAAATTGATGGATTTTTGGATATTAAGTAAATCAAGGGAAAAGCGGCACTGTGGTAAAGAAGTAGTGATGATCTTGTGGAATGTTGGAACAGGCACAAGGGGCCAAATGGCCGCCTCCTGCTATTACTCGTGGTCATCTGGTTCCTGGATAGTGGCTGTTTTGAATTGGAAACTTAAGAGAAATTAGTGATCATATCCAAATTGACTGATTCTTTAAATTTAAATTAAATTTTATTTTTTAAATTTAATTTATAGCATGATAACAGGCCCTCCCGGCCCAACGAGTCCGCATCGCCCATTTTAAACCCAATTAACCTACCTGTACGTCTTTGCAATGTGGGAGGAAACCAGAGCACCTGGAGGAAACCCATGCAGACATAGGAGAATGTACAAACTCCTTACGGACAGCAGGAATCGAACCCCGATCGCTGACGCTGTAATAGCATCGCGCTAACTGCTACGCTACCGTGCTGTCCCTCTCTATATTTCTCTATATTCTATATATAGATTCTCTCTATAATTCTTTGAAACATATGAGACTAGTTATCAGGGCTTACTTTGGTGCTAATTTTGGTATTGGTTTATTATTGTCACTTGTACCGAGATACAGTGAAAAACTTGTCTTGCATACGATTTGTACAGATCAATTCATTACATAGTGCAGATACATTGAGTTAGTACAGAGTGCATTGAGGTAGTACAGGTAAAAATAATAACAGGGTACAGAGTAAACTGTCACAGCTACAAGTAAGTGCATTGCAGGTAGACAATAAGGTGCAAGGTCATAACAAGATAGATTGTGGGGTCAAAAGTCCATCTCATCGTATAAGGGAACTGTTCAATAGTGTGACAGAAGCTGTCCTTGAGCCTGGTGGTATGTGCCCTCAGGCTCCTGTATCTTCTGTCTGATGGGAGAGGGGAGAAGAGAGTGACCAATTTTGACACTTTCACTTTTAGGAATGGTTGTTGAACCAGACTTTTCAGGTTTTAAGGTTTAATTCGGGACTTAGTAGGTAGGGTAGTAAAAATTTACTTCTAGGCACCAAATTTGTTAGCGATGAAATGAATGAGTTAATGATCCAAGCCCAGCAGTTTTTTTAAGAGGTGCATTACGTGAGAATAAATAATGAGGGTGGGGTCTAACAACAGGAGTATCAGAGTGTGGGTGAGAGGTTGTGGCGGAATCTTGAAGTATGAACAGGGCAGATAATGGGGCCTGACGTCAGGGTTATGAGTGTACAGTTATAATTGAAATACAGCCTTGGACAAAGCAAAAACGTACTGAGCATGGAGTATTGATCTATTCCAGAACACTCTGCATACACTGTACTATAGTGTGAATCACAAAAGAATGTGCCGTACGAATGATTTTTTAAAAATCTGTAGCCAACATAGGGAGGGTATTGTGCTTGGGATCCTTGGCAGCTGGTGTGTACGTGCATGTGTGTGTGGTAAGCTACTGTGTTCTGGAGACAGTTAAACTCAATCAAGCAACCCAAGACTCCAGTAGATACTAGATAAGAATGATTGGATCTGTACAGACTACAGACGGAGCCAGAGTCAGCACTGCCAAGCTTTCAAAGACTGCCAGGCTTCCTGATTATTTTTGGGAGGAGACAGATTGTCCAACAAACATCAAGCCCGAAACATCCATTAGGTCAAATTGGACTGAGGTTCCAAGGGCAAAATTTCCTGCCCCTTTTCATTTGCAATACACAAGCACCTTAATCATTCAGTTTTCACACTCCCCACCCCTCCACCCTCAAGGTTCAGATTAAAAATTGTTTACAAGTTGACTGTTTTAGTGAATCTGGGTGATCCATGTAAATCCAATGAGATGGGAATGATTTAAATAGTGGTGATTAGTCTATACAATGGAGTCTTTTCAATGTTGCTTTCAGATGTGGATAGCAGGTCAACATCTGCAAAGCAGAAGTCGAGGGGTTTCTGTTAATAAGTCTTTTGAGTCCCAGAATTACAGAGAGAGAGAGAGTGGTTATGGCACAGAAAGCCATTGGTCCTATTGTGTCTGCACTAGCTCTCTACCAGAACAACCAATAGTCCCACCCCTTGGCCCTTTTGCTGCAGGCTTGCAAATTTTCCTTTGCCATGTATTTATCGATTTCACTCTTGAAGGCCCATTGGCAACTGCCTCCAACAAACCTTCAGGCAATGCATTCCAGATTCCACACACACAACATAGTTTTTTTTCCCCCCTCATTGTGGCTTTTCAGGCTTTATGGATCATGTGCAGGTAGGAGAGATTTGGTTTAATTTAGCATCATGTTCAGCACAGACATTGTGGGGCAAGAGTTGGCAAGTGATGGGTGGATATAAGTAAGGAGTGGTTGATTGGCAGATTGATTCAGGTAGGGGAGAGATGGGTAGAAGTAGCGTCAGAGGCTGGGAGGTGATCGGCGGAGGCGACAGGGCTGCAGGTGATGGAATCTGATAGGAAAGGAAGGTGGGGCGTGGCACCAACTAAGGGAAATGGGGTGGGCAGGTGGGAAGAGTGGGGGAAGGGAACTCAGTGGGCGGAGTGTGCGAGTGATGGGCAGTTGGAGTGGGTGGGGTAAATGGAAAGGAACTGGGTGATAGGGGAGTGGGTTGGCTGTACAGTCTGTTGGAGAACCTGGGTAGATCAGAAAGAGAAATGGACAACAGGGAGCAAATTACCTGCAAGTGGAGAATTCACTGTTCATGCCATCGGTTTGTAGACTTCTCAGGTGGAACGTGAAGTGGTGTCTTTCTAGTTTGCATTTGGCCTATCATCCTGACAGTGGAAGAGGTTATGGACAGCCAGATCGGTGGAATACAGAGCCAAACTGTTGAGCCTTTCTTGATAGGACAATCCTCTCAGCCCAGGAATTAGCCTGGTAAATCTCCTTTGGACTGCCTCCAATGCTACTACATTTTTGTTAGGCCTCCTGTGGTTACTTGCACTACTGCTCTCCATGAACTGCAAGTAATGAGCTTACCAACACCCTGTACAACTGTAACAGAAGCCCCCCTATTCTTAAACTCCAACCCTCTTGCAATAGAGACCAATGTGCCATTTGCCACCTTAACTACTTGTTGGACCTGCTGCTAACTTTTCGTGATTCAAGAACTAAACACCCGTATCCCTCTCAACTTCAGTCACTCGTAGACTCTCTCCATTTAAATAATCCGCCTTTTGATGATTCCTCTTACCAAAGTGCACGCTCGCTTTAAACTCTTTGCCAAGTTTTCACCCAATCACTCAATGTTTCTACATATTGTTGCAGAATCAGACTGTCTTCATTACAATATGCTCTTCCACCTATTTTTGTATCAATGGCAAACTTGGAATCCTTGCGTTTAGTTTCCTCCACCAGGTCTTTAATCAATGTCACCAATTTTGATTCTACAGATACTAAGCAATGTTATTCTGAATTTTAAAATAAATCCTGCTACATCCCTTTATCAAGGCAGCTTGCCTTGCTCAGAAATGTGTATTGGTCAAGTCTGGGTAAACAACTTGTCCAGATGACCCCATTATGAAATGGAGCTAAGTTATATTAGATGAGGTTTGTTTTTATCCACTATGCACTGCAGCACCATGAGGAACAAATGCTGACATCCCCTTTCCATTGCCTTTCAGAGATTGAAGCAAAAGACGCCTGTGATTGGCTCAGGGCTGCTGGATTTCCACAATATTCCCAGTTGTTTGAAGGTAAGCCATATTGTGTTAAGCTGCTTGTACTTTGAGTAGATTCTGAGACCTTGCATAATCGATGCAGAAGAAAATAACCAATAGATTGACCACAGTGATGGGAGAAGCTCTATTCCCAAATTTTAACCCTAAGCTGTCAAACAAAATATTTGAAAAGTAATTCTGAATTGAACATAGTTGGTATTTTCCCTTCTCCAATTGTGAACAGAGGCACAAAGGAGGATAAATTTATGCAGGCTTGTGCATCTTAATCATCAAGCCTCAGCATTTCACTCCTATGTATGACAAAAGTCTCAAGAACAAAATTCTATGTGATTTTTTTAAATTATGCAGCTCATCATTGTTCAACACTAGAATTTTTGCACACTTTAATCATTCACTTTTCATGTTTCACAGCATCTCAGTTTCCTGTTGATATTGAAGTGGTGAAAAATGATCATGAATTTTTAGACAGAGATGCCACAGAGTCTCTGTGCAGGTAAGACCTTGCTTTGGACCCATTGCTTCAAAATATTCGACTTAATGGTATCATTTTAATGGATATTTTCATTTCTTCCTACACAATGATACATGGACCCAGAATACCCAAAAAGGAGATGTTGAATCTAATGGATGTTAAACTGTAGATTTAGAAATGAGGGAATCAAAATATCAAGAATGGTATCATCCTTTGAGAGAGAAACTGGTACAATATGGTACAGATGCACTTTCTTTTAAATATGGTCCACATTTCAAAATGTACATTGTTACATTCCTCAATGAAGAAAATGGCTTCTGGCTCAGAGTAAAGTTTTATGCTGGCATTGCTGAATGTGCATTGTTGTCTTGCATCGGTCTTGTTTAATGAATTTTTCAGCATAGAAAGAGTCCATTGTGCCTGTGCTAGTATTTTGAAAGAGTTATCTGCCCATAGCTATACATAGAATGCAATCAAATGATTGACATGACAGTGCTGCATCAGAGTGATCGCCATTTAAAACAAAAGAGGAGCCTTGTGAATCTGTACTGAGAATAGCTGACATCATAAACCAAGAATATCAGGGTACATGAGCCAGAGTTCACTCTGGTCACTGTCCAACAAGCCTAGTGAGAAGCACATAGTTGCAGCAGAAATCCGGCTGGCTAGGATGCCTTGCCCTGGGGCTCCCAGCCTTCTGTTTGACGCAAAATAGTACAAGTTGATCCTTAAGTTATACAAGAAAAAATTTCAAAGAATTTTCCCACACATGCTCAAGATATTACTATTAAATATTATTCAATGAATGCAATGACATTTCAGTTGAACTCTAATTATTTTTAGGTCATTGAATGCCACCAGAACCTACAAATTCCATAAACCACTTGTATAAACAAATTAGTTAGAATGCTGATGTATCACTTCAATAATCAGATCCAACTATGAATGAAATATGTAGGGCCTCTTGTAATCCAAAATGAAATGGATGCAGGAATTTGTCATGCATTTCCCGAGGGGCCATTCACAGAACCAACTTTTTCCAGCTCCTTTTGTGTGTTGCTCCAGATTTCCAGCATCTGAAGTCTCTTGTGTCTCCTATAAACCATTCTGAGATTTGTTTTGAAGATGATTGCTTTCATGCTAGCTGGTAGGAGTTCCCCTTTTAAGACTTGGATTTAAAGGCATTACTAGGAGAAATGGCTTTCAGATAGCACTTCTTAAGTCCTTGTCAGGATGTTCCAGAGCAATTGCATTCAATTATTGTTGAATTTGATGAATAAGTTGATTTTCTAACTATCTTTTTGAAGAGTCCAAAAAAGGACTGGTGTATATGTGCCAGCATGTATATCGGTAAATCATCCCAAACTGTTGGCCTATTTTCAAATGGGGCATTGTTTAACCTATCTCAGACAACACCCATTTTAAAACTGATTTCTTCCCCCAATGTTGGGTCCGTTTCTCTGCATCTACCTATCTCGGTGCTAGGCCTGGTACCCAGTGTTGTGACACTCCCCTACAACAACTTCTCCCAATGTTCAGCCTGGTCCATGGAGGCCTAATTGATGTTGAATCTGGTCCTAATCTGAAGTTAGATCTTGGACTCCTTTTATTTTCCCCCCGCGCCCCCCCCCCCCCCCCCCCCCCCACCGCCTTGTTAGACTTGAAGATTTTCAGCAAGGTCTCCTGGTCCTGATGTCACTTCTTTTGAGGAGCAGTTGGGGTATATGAAAAAGAGTTGGTGACGGGAAGAGGGAGAGGAAGATGAAGATTGGTGACAGGATGAGAAGGAGCAGGGAAGGAAGTAAGGGGTTGAAAGAGGGGAATGGTGTTGGTTGAGACATTTGTCAGAGAGGACTAATGAGTGACTCAAAGGAAGGGATGGGTATTGAGGTTTGAAAGTGTGTGAGCATCTTCGGGCATTGCTTATTCTTGCACCATTATCCCTTAGTCCCTCAGAAACCAATCTATATGATTCCTTCCTTGCATTCTTTCTGCACACAATTCCCCAAGGTGTATCCATTCACATGGCATGGGTGTTGTGGTTACTTGCACTGCTGCTCTCCATGAACTGCAAGTAATGACTTTCACGCTTTGCTTTGCAAGCTTTTCAATCCAAGCGATCTGGGTTTTCCCACACTGGTTACTGTGCACTGCTTGCAAACTGAGCAGCACTTGGTTATCTGGGAGACAGCAGTTGTGAAAAGATGTTGGGGGCTTTTCAGGGAATCACCTGCTTTGCTAAAATTGGAATCCTAAAATTGGAAGAACAACTTGTGTACTGGTATGACTGCCAGTACTATTGAAGGGTGGTCACTATTGTAATATTGGAGAAGCAGCAGCTAATGCACATATGGGAAGCTCCCATGAAAGACCAGATTAATCTGTTTCAGTGAGATTGAGCAAGAGATCAAGAATGACTAGGACATCAGGCATAATATCCCTGTTTACCTTTCAAAATGGTGGTGATTATTTGGGTTTAGCTGAGAGAACAGATGAAGTTTTGGCTTAATATCTCATTATTAACACTCATCAATAACCTTTGTGTAATGTTGAACACTTTAAACACTTGCCAATAATTGTTAGTCCCTTATTGAAACTGGAGTCTTCCATAATAGCAAAGATCAATGGAAGTCAAGGTGTCTCCCTCGTTACAATTTTCTCCTTGATTTGTTTAGGTTACTCATGGTTAATCCCTCCAGATGCCAATAAGTTATTTCAAGTTCCAACAGAATCTTTACATCACAAATATGAACCAAATTCTGATTGTTCAGATTACACAATTTTTAAAAAATTGAAATTAGGGCCTTGTGATTGCTGTGGCTTTAGTGTGTTTGCTCCAGTGACTTTGTGCTAGTTATGTGTAAGAGTTTGGAATCCAGGGTCCTGAACACTATTAAGTTCACAGTTAAGAGTTCCGACAGGAACTGGGATATAATGGCTAAGTTCTGGTTAATTACAGGAAATAACAGATCTCTGTGGTCAACGGAGATTAGGACTGATTTTAAACATGATGCTCAAAAATTATTTTACTGCACACATATCTGAAAGAGCACAGCTAAGTAAAGAATTGCATAATTATTCTAAGTTTTGCATTTTTCAGTCCTCCTTGGAGTTGAGACCAGCACAGATCAGCCATGATCATATTGAATGGTGGGGCAGTGTTGAGGGGCCTGGTGGCTGATTCCTGCTCTTATTTTCTTGTGTACATATTTATTCAGTAAATGCCCTGTTGACACACTATCAATCTCTATTATCATACAGGATAACGCAGTCATGATGTGATGTAGTAACACATTATCATTTACTAAGATAGTTCACTTAGTTTGTCATTTATTTTGAAAACCAAAACAAAATCTACAGCTGCTGTGGAAATCTGAAACAAAATGCTGGACGTAGTGATAAAACAATACAGCATGGATACACACCCTTCAGCCCAACAAGTCCATGGTGCTCACCCATCTCATCCCAATTTCCTGCATTCAGCTTGTATCCCTTTAAGCCCCGCCCCTACACGTGCCTGTCCAAATGCTGCTTAAATGATACTATTGGACCTGCCTCAACCATTTCCTCTGGCAGCTCGTTCCATATACTCGCCACCCTCTGTGTGGAAAAGTTGCCCCTCAGGTCCCTTTTAACTCTTGCCCCAAATCTATGCCCCCTAGTTTTGGACTCCCCTCCCTGGGGTAAAGACTACTACCATCCACCTTGTATGCCCTTTGTGATTTTATAAACTTCTGTAAGGTCACTCCTCATTCTCCTATGCTCCAAGGAATAAAGACCTAGCCTGGCCAACCTCTCCCTATAAACTCAGGCCCTCTAGTCCTGGCAACTCTTTCCAGTTTAATCATGTCTTCCCTATAACAGGGTGACCAAACCCTGTACACAGCACTCCAAGTGTGGCCTCGCCAACGACTTGTACAACTGCAACGAATAACAAGGGTCCCAACACTGACTCTTGTGGTACACTACTAGTCACCGGTCTTCATTCCGAGAAACAACCTTCAACTACCACCCTCTGCTTCCTACCTCAAGCCAATTTTGAAGCCACCTAACTAGCTCTCCATGGATTCCATGGGACCTAACCTTCCAGACCAGCCTACCATACGTGACCTTGTTGAAGGCCTTGCTAAAGTCCAAATAGACAACATCCACTGCCCTACCTTCATCTACCTTTTTGGTTACCTCTTCAAAAAAAACTCAAAGGTTTATCAAGCATGACTTTCCTTGCACAAAGCCGTGCTGACTCCTCCTAATCAGACTTTGTCTATCCAAATGCTGGTAGATCCTGTCCCTCAGAATTCCCTCCAGTAACTTCCCCACTACTGATGTCAGGCTGACTGGTCTGAAGTTCCCTGGATTGTCCTTGCTACCCCTAAGCAATACAACAACATTAGCCACCTTCCAGTCTTTGGGAACTTCACCAGTGGCCAATGATGAAGCAAGTATCTCCACATGGGTCTCTGCAGTTTCTTCTCTAGCCTCCCACAAAGTCTGAGGATGCACTTCGTCAGGCTCTGGGGATTTATCCACCTTAATGTGCTGTAAGGCTGCAAATACCTCCTCCCTGGTAATATGAATGTTCTCCAAAACATCTCCACTTGCTTCCCTTATCTCTTGAGCAACCATGATTTTCTCCTCAGTAAACACCATTTAAAAATCCCACCCATCTCCTGTGGCTCAAGACTTAGGCAGCCCTGCTGATCTCTAAGAGGACCTACTCCCTCCCTAGCCAGGCTTTTACTCTTAATTTAGCTATAGAATCTCTTGAGATTTTCCTTAACCTTGCCAGATCTATCTCATACCCTTTCTTTGCCCTCCTGATTTCCCTCTTAAGAGTATTCTAAATCTTTTTATAATCTTCAAGGGATTCACTCATCCTCGACCTCCAAAACCCAATGTATGCTTCCTCCTTCTTGACCAGAGCCTCAATATCTCTCCTCAGCCAAGGTTCCCTAAACTTTCCAGCTTTATCCTTCACCCTAACAGGAATGTGCTGCCCTGGACTCTTGATATCACACTCTCTTAAAAGCCTCCCACTTGCCATTTGTTCCTTTCCCATCAAACAGGCTCACCCGCAATTGACCTCTGCTAGATCCTGCCTAATTTCCCCCCCAAAATTAGCCCTGCTCCAGTTTAGTACCCTGACCTGTCCTATCCTTTTCCATCACTATCTTAAAACTAATAGAATTTGGGTTACTAGAGCCAAAGTGCTCCCTGAGCTCCCTGACTGCCATTTCATGGCTACAGGGGAACCCTGCAATGATGGCCTACTCCCCTTACTTTTCCTGGTGCTTATTTCTTTTTCTCAGTTTATTTACTTTAATGAGGTCTGATTACCTGAAATGAGCTGTTTTTAAGTGAATCAAAAACCTCTTTAATGCACTAGTTTTTGAAACTCTGCCCAAGTAAATTTTGTGGAATGCTCTCCAAACAATGAGGAAGAAGTCCATTTGAAAATTACCTTTGATCTTGACCCCGCATGGCTCACTCCAAAAAAAAAGTTCATAAATTCCCAAGTTTGTCAAAAAATATATAAAATTCTCATTCCGATACTATCTGTCCCTAGAAAACAAATTGCAAGCTCATTTAGTTTCCAGAGATAGAGGTGAACTCTCACACATTTCTATTCATTTCTATGAAGTTGAGCAAGACCTCAAGTCTGTTCCATGGTTTCTTTTACTCAAACCACATTAACTATACACACTAGTTCACAGTTGAAACATTCAGAAACAGGATAAAAACCTTGATGCAATGATTATGCACATGTGCTAAGTAATGACATGCCAAAATATTTATACAAAATATCCTGCATTGAAAGGAAAAACTCATCTATTTCCTTTGAACTGACACAAAAAGGAACACAATCAAAACTCCAGCAGAATCCAATTCTTTGTATGATCTAAAGAACCATATATCAGCCAAAAAGAATTTGCTTTGTGGGATCATTCACATTAAAAGACTAAGTTGCAATTTTCTGAAATTACATAAAACATGTTGAAATGACAAAAGTCAGCAACTCTCTATCCCTAAGTGCAGTTTGATGAGAAGCTCTTCTGAGGACAAAAAAACATTCTTAAACATTCTATTGCTCAGTCCATTGATTACTTTTTTAACGTTTTTAGATGACATCTTGGCATTATCTCCACTGCTAAATGAAAGTGGACAGGAACGAACACTGAAAATTAAAAACTGAAGCTATTATCTGTCTGACCCCACAGTCCTCTTAACTTATGATAGGGAGACCTGCTTGCGGAAGTTTTGTCTCGTCTACTCTGCATGATCTGGTTCAGAGTTTCCCGAGTAATCAGGCTTATGTCTACATTGTTGTGGTTAGACGTACCCATCTCTAGAAGTTGACCGTCTTCTTTTTCAGCCGACGCTCTGGGTGTCAGGCAATATCAATGGAGAGAGATGCAGAGTTAATGTTTAAAGCAGATGAAGTTTCATCAGTGTTCTTCCAGCATTTTCTGCTCTTATTGACAGTTTATTTTGGTATATCCCAGGTTTTTGAAAGAGGCGAGAAAGGATTCTTGACAAAAATGTTTGTATCCTCACTAGCAATAGGCGAGGTCCTGGAGGACTGGAGAGTAGCCAATGTTGTTCCTTTGTTCAAAAAGGGAAATGGGAATAATCCAGGAAATTATAGGCCAGTGAGCCTCACATCAGTGGTGGGGAAGCTGTTTGAGAGGATTCTTAAGGATGGGATTTGTGCACATTTGGAAAAGCATGGCCTGATTAGGGACAGTCAGCATGGCTTTAAGGTACGTCATGTCTTACCAACTTGATTGATTTCAGGGAGTGACCAAGGTGCTTGATGAGGGTATAGCAGGTCGTGTTGTCTGCATGGGCTTTAGTAAGGCATTTGTCAAGGTCCCTCATGGCAGGCTGTTATAGAAGATCAAGATACCACAGTGACTTGTTAGCTTCCCCGTAGAAGATGGAGGGTAGTGGTGGAAGGGTGTTATTCTGGCTGGAGGTCTGTGACCAGTGGTGTTTTGCAGGAATCTGTACTGGGACCTCTGTTGTTTGTGATGTACATCAATGACTTGGATGAAAATGTAGCTGGGTTGGTTGGTAAGTTTCCAGACGAGACACAGATTGGTACAGTTGTGGATACAGAGGAAGGTTGCCAAAGGATACAACAGGATATAGATCCTCTATAGATGGAGTCTAACTGGGGCGTGTGAGGTGTTTCACTTTGGGAGGTCAAATGCAAGGGAAAATATACAGTTAATGGCAAGATCGTTAACAGCATTGATGTACAGAGGGATCTTGGGGTCCAAGTCCATAGCTCCCTGAAAGAGGCCACTCAAGTAGGTGTATGACATGCTTGGCTTCATGGGTCAGGGCATTGAGTATAAGTCAGGAAGTTGTATTGCAGTTATGTAAAACTTTAGTAGGCTGCACTTGGAGCATTATGTGCAATTCTAGTCACCCCATTACAAGAAGGGTATGGGAGCTTTGGAAAGGGTACAGAAGAGGTTTACCTCAATGCTGCCAGGATTAGAGGGTCTGAGCTGCAAAGAGGTTGGTCAAACTTGGGTTGTTTTCTCTGGAGCGTCAGAGGCTGAGGAGAGACCTCATAGAAGTTTATAAAATTTAGGAGAGGCATCGATAGGGTAGATGGTCGGAATCTTTTTCCCAGGGTAGAAATGTTGAATACTAGAGGACATGCATTTAAGATGAGAGGGGGAAAAGCTTAAAGGATAGACGTGGCAATTTTTTTTTACACAGTGGTGGGTGTCTAGAACAGGTTGCAAGGGATAATGGTGGAAGCAGGTATGATAGTGGCATTTAAGAGACCTTTAGACACATGAATATGCTGGGATATGGATCATTTGCAGGCAGAAGAGATTTAGTTTAATTTGGCATCGTGTTCAGTTCAGACATTGTGGACTGAAGGGCCTATTCCTGTGTTGTACTATTCTATGTTCATGTTCAAAGACCTTGGGACATTTTTGTTATGATGAAGATGCTGTATAAATTCATGTTGCTGTCATTACCATCAACTGCTGTGCTTCTGTCCCGTTGGAAAAATTATTTTGTCATGATAAACCTCAAACCCCAGCCACAGAGTTTGACTGAATCATTCTTTTTTGTAAAAGAAACTGGCGTGCTTTGCAGATACCCAACTCTTCTGTCGATGGTTCTGTATTAGAGTTGCAGGCTGCCCATACTCTAAAGATTTTTTTTACTCGGTTGTAGCATTCTCAGTATGTAGCTTAATTCAAAGTTCTGCTTGGGACTTGAAGTAACATGTTCTGCAGTACTGAAGGAATGTTGCTGATATCATTCGATCAAGGTGTAAACGGAGGCTCCATCTGTCTGAGGTAGATGGAGAAGGTGTCAAAGATCAGCCTTGTAAACGAGCAGGATATGCTTCCTGTATCTGACTGACAGTCATTCCCCAACCAGCATATGAAGCAGGTTCTGGTTATTCACTGATTAGATTAATTGTTAATTTTAAACCTGAAACTAACAGATTTTGGATTAACAAAGATATTCAGGATTATGTTAGTGGTTGTGGGAAGTGTGTCGGGTAACATCAACCAGAATCTCAGTGAATGGCTATAAACAGCCTATTTAATGTTCAACCTGTGCACAAGTCTGCTTGCCTGAAGTTTTTGTTTAGCAGCGACTTAAATGATTCATCAAACATGGAAAAACTTCAAGAGTCCCAAGTGTGTGAAAGGTTGATACTGGTGCAGGTTCTTGTGTTCATTTAAAATTCAAACATCTCAAATAGTTAAGTATGAAGATGAAATTTGTGTAAGTATTTAAGAAAATATTGGGAATGATGCAATAGGTTTTCTAATTTAAAATGGGGTGGCTGGTTTCTTTGTCCATGTTTCCATCACGTGGTATTCAATAATTTGGTCCCTGTTTAATCTTGGGAGATCAAGGCACACAATGCTTGTGTATAGGTTAATTAAATAGCTCATTATAAATGTGGATAATTTTTGCCCTTGTATTGCAACGGTAATATTTTGCAGCCTCTCGTCACTCAGCCACTTTTATCTTTCAGGCGATTGAAAACACTGAACAAGTGTGCAATGATGAAATTGGAAATTGGTAAAGAGAGGAGAAAGGTAAGTTCAAGCTTTGCACCTTTCTTTGGGATTTAAAATGATACATTTTATTAATAAATACCCACCAATACTATAAACAAAATTGGGACACCACGAGGTTCAACAAAATGCCTCACTGATTCAGGACTGGATTGTTTCACAAGTCTGGCTGAGGTTCAAACTCTCAGTGAGGGAAATTTAGAGGGAAGTAGTATTCTTCCTAAAAGCTTGAGAATTTTATTTATGATTTAGCAGAAGCTGCTGGGCTATCCTTCCCACTGGGAACAGGGTGTGGAAGGGGGGGAATTACATTTCAGGTGATGGACAAGTGTGTTCACCAGTATAGTTGATCCTCTTTCATGAAAGTTATGTGCACGGGCACGATGTCAAATTATTTATGTTGTGATTTACAAATCATAGGATAATGAAGTTGGGCTGTAAGTAAAAGATTAGCATGCTATTACCTCAGTGGCACATGCAGTAATAAGTGGATGGTAAGACTCCCTTGGCTACATGCACAGCTAATGACTCTGAGACCTCTTTGCTCAGCTCTAACTAGTTGCCACCTTCTCCATCCTTCCCTTTTATGTTGTGAACTTTGCCAAATTTCTACACACAAATAATTCCATATAAATGCCACATTGTGTACTTTATAGTCATGGCGGGAACTTTCCACAGAGCTTGTTCTGAATTTACATCTGAGCACATTTTGCTTTGATCCTTGTTGGTTCTAATGTCAAAGTTGAAACATGATTGATAAGAAAGAAATCAATACCATACCATAAATTCATGCCTCATGCCTCATGCCCCATGGGATTTGCTTCAGTCTTTGTTCAGCAATTATTCTGTTTTCCCACCTTCAGAGTGATGAATCAGAAGACGATGAGCCTTGTGCCATTAGCAACAAATGGACTTTTCAAAGGGACAACAAACGATGGTCTCGTGTTGAGGCACTGGAACCTTTCCATTCAGAAAATATCTCCTTGCCTGGGAGCCCTTGCTTGAAGAGTGTTGACAGTGATGATATTATGTTCCCAGAGCTGGGAGAGAAGCATGAGGTATCATCAATTCGCAGCAGCAGCAGCAGCAGTGGAGGTAGTGATAATGTCAGCTTGCCAAAAAACTCTGAAATCCAGGCCGCAGATTTTGAGACGAGTCGAAGCTCCTCAAGGTGTTCCTCGATTAAATTGCCTTCTGCAGACTCTTCCTTCAGTGGGCCACCATCGCCTAATGAGCTCTCTGGATTTAGCACTTATGGAAAGTGCTCAAAGACGAAGGGAAAGGGTTTATTGAAGAAAATGGAGAGGCTGCGATTAAGAAGTTCAAGTCAGAAGAGCAGTCATCCGAAGCTCAGGCCATTTATCAGTGCACCTGTGCTTCAGGAGGGATTGGATGAAGAAAAATTGAGAAATCTCAATTGTGTTGACATTGCAGAACTTGATGAGCAGCTTCTCGGTCTGAACCTATCCTGTTCATCCCAAACCTGCAGCAGTAGCAGTCAATCGGAAAACAGTAGTACCGTGAGCACACCCAGTCCTGTCCTTAGAACACGAAACCAACTCTATAGAAAAGAAGGTGGACTGTATGTGGAAAATTTTAATTCGATTTTGCCACCTTGCAGGACCCAAAAGAACAATGTAAATGAGAGAGGTCAAAATGATCATCTAATTTTTCATGTTCCACTGGGTCACAAACCAGGAACGTTTCCCAAAGCACTTCAGCATGGCATGATAGCACCAGCAGACAACACTTCAGTAAACTGGAGGACTGGCAGTTTCCATGGCTACCGTAAGAGCAGATTTGGGAGGGACAGTAGGGGGAGCAGTTCAAAGGAGTTAGATGGTGGACAAAGCCCCCAAAATGAATTGGATAATCGAATAAGCATTTACGATAATGTCCCAGGGGTCCATGTTCACCTGAACAATGGAGAAGTAGCAGATACAGGTGACGATGACGTGTTTGCAGAAATGGATGATGTCATGGAACATGTGAATGGCCTCCAACAGTTGGTGAGCAAGTGGACAGAAAAGTTTTCTGATGAAGGTGAATCAGATTCTGCAAATGACTCTACATCTCCTTACCCGTCTTCTCCAAAGGACATTCATTTGGAGATAGAGAAACACCTTGGGAGGGTTAATGAGGAAACACCAGCTAACATGGCTGAAAATTCTGGTGAATTAGATGCATCAGACGTCCATTTTGAGAGAGACTCTGGAGTTGGCTCATCTTTAAAGCATGCTAACAGGTATTAACTTTGATTATTAACTGTTCATCTTTCTCCTTGAGGAAGAAATTACATGAATGCCCAGAAGTCATTATGCTATTTACACACATGTAAAAGTATAACCAAACTGAAATTAGTGCTGTTTGCCTGTATTTGAATAAGACTCTTGCAACCACTTGTAGTTTTGTGTTTACCAGTTATATCCAGAAGTAATATTCTGATGCATTGTCACTGTCTTGGGCATTTTAAATGTAATAGCAATAGAGAGTGACATGGGTTAGCAAAAAGTTTAGTGCAATCAGGTTGAGAACTCCCAGGGTAATGATGTGGAGACTCTTCAACTGTAAACGGGATATTGAAGATGATTTAGTACCCCATGGCGAGCTTTAGTGAACAGAAAATCGACACAGCTTGTTTTCTTGAAAATCCACATAGAAATGTTTTCCAAAAATGGGCCAAGAGCTTTCCAAAGGACATCTTTTTATTTTAACTACGTAATGCTGAACTTCTCCAAAGGAACAATGTGCCCATTGATGGCTGACCAGAGATGAATTATGACCCCCATCGCTCAGAGTTGACCAGTCTAGAGATGTGTGAAGAAATCTTGTTAGCTTTCAGTTTTTCCTCCTACTTATAACTGATACTTTCCAAGATAATTAAACTCATTAAAAACAGATTCACTCCAAACTATTAAACCTAGTGTCAGATGAGGGCAGGGAGGGGACTGGATGCTAGAACATCATCCTTAGCTTTGTGCTTGCTTTCCTGTTTAAATTGATGGGTTTCACTAATCCTATTTGAGAAGTATTTACTAAAGGATAAATGGCTTGTTTGCACATCCAGAGAATGGAGTCTGGAAGGTGACAACAGATTGCATTTATGAAGTAGTGTCCATGATCGAGTAGTTGATTTAGATATGGCTGTCAATGGCATAGTTAGAGGTAATCTCAATAAGGCAGTTTTTGAGGATGGGCAGCTATGTAGCATAGCTAAGTACCAGGAAGAGATTGTCGAAGTACCTGGACAAAGACTCCATTGTCATTGATATAGCAGACTTGTCCTTGGAAGAACAAATGGTAGTAGAGGAATATGGCTGAAAGATGATGCAGAAGCAAAGTGGATAAGGTCAAGAAGGGTTATGGGCAAAGATGAGAATTTGAAGTTGGTGTACTAAAATTATTCAAAAATGAGCAAGTGGGAGCTGAGGAAGATAAGTCTAGAAATGGCGGCCTTGTAAGTAAGTAGAGATGAGCAATATTTTGGAGGTTAAAATGTATAGACTTGAGGTGGTGGACTTTAAAGATTTGGTGTTACAGAAACATGCATCTCTATAGAACCTTTTGATATGGCAAAATATCCCAGAAGCATTCTGATTAAAATTGTGATACCTAGACATGCAAGGATACTTTTGGGCAGATGACATAAACCTTGGTCAGAGAGAGAGATTGTTGTCAGAGAGAGAGAGGAATGTTGTAAAGAGGAGTAGTTTTATGGGAGAGTTCCAGATCTTGGAACCATGGTAGCTGAAGAGATGGCTTCGAGTCACGAGCCTATTTAAATCTGGGGATAATTTAAAAAGTCAAAATTAGAGGTGCACAGATATCTTGGAAGGTTATGGGGCTGGATGAAATTACTGAGATAGAAGGCTTCAAATCAAAAAGAACACCAAAGTTGCATATGTTCAAGATAGCTTAAACCAACAGCTGAACAATAAGCATGAGAATGTCTTGTGTGGGATTGCATTTCTGGGTTCACATAATTTACTCTTCCTTCTCCATCTTGAGCATAAAATCCAAATATAGAACATTGGTCTTGGAAATTAGAAGTTTGGTGCAATGGACGTCTCTTTTAATATGCTTCTATATGAAGGAAGACTTCTGAATGTTTTAGTGTTCTAAAAGCATTGTTTTTTTTTTAGTAATGATTGATTGCTGATCAGGTAAAGTGATTATAAATTGTAATTGTGCTATAATCTAAACCAGGACTAGCTAAATTCAGTGAGTTGCTTTGAGATTAATTACACCTGATTTTTTTTTCTTGAAGTGAGAAAGACCGTTTATTAAACTTTTGTACAAATCTGAGCCTTGCAGCTGAGAGCTTTGGATTCTCTTCGAGTCCTATGCTTTTGACGCAATTTAATTCCACTTAGTGCGCGCGAACTGATCTGCACACTGTGGAGATTTTTATTGTTATTTAATTTACTAATACTATTATACATCAATGAGCCTAAAGTATTTCAATACTTGAAATTGTTTGTGAATTGGGCTGCTCATGTATGGCAAAATAATACTCTTTTTAAAATGCATATATTTGTGATGATCCCATCTTCAGCTCTAATAAATTATGCAGCATGGGTTATCTTTCCTAGATTTATCATTATATTTTTATTACCAGAATAATATTTGTTGTTCATTATACAATTAGATGGCATTGATTAATAGATTTTGCACTTATGATGATATATTTTAGTGGAAACCTGTGCTGCAACCTAACCAGAGCATTATACATCAAAAGCAGAAACTATCTACTGAATTTATTTTTAACTGATTACCTTTAAGTGGGAGGAAAGTATAATTTCTACAGTTAGTGGTGGAAATTTGTTTACCAGGCTGATGAAATATTTGCATTGCAGGCAAGGAAGACTATGTTGGCCCAGTGAGCGGAACTTGAACTGTCAGAATCTCCATCTACAGATTGACAGCCAATCTGCCGCCCAGCTCAACCTGTTACAGAAGCTAGCTCTTCTGAAGCTCACTGCTCTGATGGACAAATACTCCCCCTCCAGCAAGCAAGGCTGGAACTGGTAGGCTATAAATATATAGTATGTACATGTATTTTAGCTTCGGTTCAATAAACAATATTATTCTCCAACATGCAATTCAAGTCTTGATGTACTTTGCACCTCCTTAGTTACAGTAAGTGGATTCTGTTTGGTAGTCTTTGACATTTATCATTTCTGTATGTTACAACCTCAGAAATGAATACAAAAGCATTTAAGACATTTCAAAATACATTGAGAAATGCAACAAGCTGTTTTAATGTAAATACTAAAATTTTTTTTTGTAGATCAAAGTTAACAATGTGGCATCTCAATGCTTATTTTGTACTATTAAAAGATTTAAAGTACTTATGTTACACAATTGTATTTCAATTCTTTTATTTATAGATTATCCTTTTTAAGTCACATATAATTGCAAAAAAATTGTTTAAACACCTTTTATGATAGCAAAACATTTCATCATAGACTTCAAGATTTCCATGTACTAGATGTTAGTACCATTTTGTTTTTGTGATGAAGCACTTGACAACTCTATGGCACTTCTGAATTTTGCCGCCGAACTTTCACAATAGTGTTGTCAATGCATTTTATCCTCAACACAACGTTTTTAAATAAACTATTACAGATGAACATTCCTTAAATGCCATTCATTTTTGTGCTGTGCTTATTAAAATGAAATTTTAATAGTGGAACATCTTTAAATATTATGCCCAGTGCTCTCTTCAAACTAGAAAAAGTGTAAGGTGTGGTATTCAGAATCAGTTTAAATGTTGTCCTGTTTAATCTATAGGACTGTTCCTAAATTTATCAGGAAGATAAAGGCACCTGATTTTAAAGATCGAGTGGTGTTTGGGGTTCCGTTGCTGCTGAATATGCAGCGTACAGGACATCCTCTACCCAAAGGCATTCTGCAGGCCATGTACTTCCTGCGGAGCCATTGCCTGGACCAGGTTGGTGTAGTTCTTTACAAACATTTTTGGATGTATGTTTGTGCTCCTCCAGAGGGTGTGCCTGGTAACTGTTTTGTAACCCAATGTTTTATCAGGGACATCTTGGTCACACGTAGCATTGGCCAGATGTGTTTTTAGCCTAGACTTAGAAATGTTCACTCAAGTGGTTGGAAATTATTTCTAAATTGTTAGTTGCTCTGAGTGAAATAGATAATGTGGCCAATCTCTGGCCAGCTTAGTTTTTCAAGTAAATTATGACTATAAAACAAGACCGTCCTGGGCCTGAGTTGATTTATAATCTTAATTAGGAGAGTCATGTCCTTTGTGATGGTGTAAAATTGTCGATTGTTAAGCAATGGCTTGCTTTGCATCTCTGATTTAAATTGCAAACACCTTATCCCCAGTGTATTTACTACATAAAATATTAAATAAAGAATTATTATTGAGTATGTCATCTCACGTTTGGTGTTCTAACTCTTGAGAGTTCACTTAAGGTTTGGATAGCGTCAGGTTCCTAATATTTAGGTAAGAGTTGACTTTGATCTTACGTTATTTACGGAAGATAAGGTGATTGTGGACTTGCTGAAAAATGAAATGTCCTTCTAATGCTCATGATGGTTATTTGTATTTTTTTTATTTTAAATGATTCATCACGCATTAGGTTGGATTATTTAGAAAGTCTGGAGTAAAATCAAGGATCCAGGCATTACGAGAGATGAATGAGAGCTCTCCGGACGGTGTCAGCTATGAAGGCCAGTCTGCATTTGATGTAGCTGACATGGTGAAACAATACTTCCGTGACTTACCTGAACCCTTATTTACCACAAAGCTGTCTGAGTCATTCCTTCATATATATCAATGTAAGTACACCATGTGCTACAGAATGATTACTCCTTATTGTCATCTGTTAGCAATGGATTTTTAAAGTGCTTCTCAGAGCCATATGTTACGTATTTTAAATGACACTAATGGAATTCTTCCACTAAAAGTTGCATGTTCCTGTTGAGCCAAATCCCTAAGTGGTTTAACTATTGACTGTATTTCATCTCTATGTGAAGCCTACTACCCTTAAAATGAATAATGCTATCTGTTTTGATACTTGGTGGTTTTCTGTGGCCAAAGTTTCAATGAGGCTTAAATAGCTCTTTTATGAGATGGTGGAAGGAAAGACAGAGATTCTTGATCTCCACTTTGGGTTCTCAGATGTATGAGCAATGTTTAAAAACGGGCATAGGAACATTCAGCTCCTTGAGCCTGTTCTTGTATCACAGCTAGTCTGTTCCTCTATATTTAACCATCTTTTCTCCATGCCCTTTGACACTTTGGCTCCCCTTAGCCCTGAACTAGTCATTTTGATGGAAGGTGCAATGTTATTCCTATGCCTCATTTTACAATATACTCATTTAATAAGCTAGTTGTGTACCCTTCCCTCTAAAAGACTGTGACAACTATCTATATTGCAGCTAAACCTCTTGTGCTTTAAGGTTTTTATTTAATTTACAAAGTCATCCTTTTCCATGGGCTGTTTTGTCAGGAATGGTGATGGAAAGAAAATACACAATTTTCATTTAAAACAAAATTAGATGACTCTGCTCAGGAGGGTGGATGCATCCACTTTAATGTTACTTTAGAGCTTTTGCTTTAATCCTGTTCCCTACCCCTTTTTTCTGGAGGCAGGATGTGTATGATGGGGAAAACTGTCTCTCTTCTCTGCTGTAAGGTTCTATAAATTATTATCATTTAGACATGTCCGTGTTTTGTAATATTTTGATTTTTCCTGATGGCAAGAAGTGTTGATTTATTATTCATCAATGTTACTTTGACTTGCTTCTCTCCCCTCTTCCACAGATCTGCCAACAGACCAGCAATTACCTGCTGTTCAGTCAGCCATCCTGCTGCTCCCAGATGAAAATCGTGAAGCTCTGCAGACTCTCCTCTTCTTTCTCTGTGACGTTGTAGCCTGTGTCAATGAGAACCAAATGACTCCCACCAACCTTGCAGTTTGCCTGGCTCCATCCCTGTTCCACCTCAACACCCTGAGAAGGGAAAGCACTACCTCAAGGCAGGCTTTAGGTTCCCTATTAACTGGCTAATTAAAGCCTAGAGAACACGTGATATGTGAAAGATGTGGGAAAATATGTAAAGGGGAGTTGCAGGAAAATGAAATGCATGTGTCCACCGAAAACCAACAATATGTTAGCTCACAGTGGCCAATCAAGTTACGGTTGATCAACTAGTTCCCTCCTTTTTGGAGATCTTGGTGAACAAGGGATGGGTTGTGCAAGCAACAGTTGGTGGTGGGGGGGAAATAGAGCAGACACAGTTGCCTGCTGGATGTTTGGCACTTGCACAACTCCTAAAGATACAGCATTGGTTTGGCATATAGTTACCTTTTTATATTTGGTATGGGAGAAACAGCATCTGCAGGGATGGGATGATAGAATGAGGAAATTTGTAATTACATAATTGGTACTCAGTTTGACCTACATTATTTTATTTCCAAGACTTTTATTTGCTAATTCCTCTAATCTTGGGAAGTAGCTTGGGGCTCAAGGCTGGATTGCTATCCCTCCAATTCTGTGCACTATGAGGCGGTTAATGGGGCCGATGTGGAAACCACAGCTTCTGCCACAGGGTAGAGCAGGAGGTGCTTGTCGGGATGGTGGGTGTAGTGTGGGAGGTAGAAGTAGTGCACCGTTTGTTGGACTTCCATGTGCTCCCAGTGAAAGGATTTTAGGGTCTCTGCCGTCCTCAATGCTGCTTAACTTTGAGTCTGAAATAGAAAATGCTGGAAACATGCAGTAGGTCAGACAACATCTGTAGAAAAAGGAACAGAGTTACCATTCTGGGTTGAAGGTCCTTAATCAGACAGGGAAAGAAAAATTTGAGCTTCATTCTCATTAGTCAGTGGGGATATTCCACCTTGAATCATTTCTTCTGCATGTCTGGTAACCTCTTGTTGTTTACAAATTGGAGTACAACCGGGTGACTGGTCTCCGACATGGGAATGATGTGGCCTGCCCATCGGAGCTGGCTGACTGTAGTTAGGGCCTCAATGTTAGGTATACTAGCCTAGGAAAAAGTGTTGACTTTAGTTTGCTTTGCTTTTCCAATGAAATTGGAGGATTTCTTTGGAGACGGTGTTGGTGGTACCCTTCCAGTGCTTTATCTCCCAATTAAGTCATTGTATACACACTGGAGTGCTTCATTATCCAGCTGATTTGTGATTAAAACAACCAGCTGGATAGTATAGTGGACTATAGTTCATGTTCTGACACAACATGCCTGCTTCTGTCCCAGTCCCTAATGCACAGTGAATGCAGTCACCCATGAGAGGGAATGTTAGGTTATCTCCTGTGGAGAGGAACAGCTTTGAACTTATAATTGCAGATAAAGCTGCTCTTTCATTTATCTGGTTTGGCTTTAAAACTTCAAAGTCATTGAAAACCCTGGCTGCAGACTAGCTGCTTATCGTCTCCTGATAGTTATGGTTCTGTATTGGAGTAAAGGAATGCTGCCAGATAGTTTCCCTAGAATACATGTTATGTACACCTTCTGCTCAATGAATAATGCCAGCTAACTGGATAGGAATTTAGAAAGTTAATTTTATTTTCTCATCTATCTAGGGTAAGCCAGAGGAAATATAGTCTGGGGAAACCTGACCAGAGAGACCTAAGTGAAAATCTTGCAGCCACACAAGGATTGGCACACATGATTGCAGAGTGCACAAATCTCTTCCTGGTAATATTCTCCTGCAAGTTGTAACCATTTTGCTTATTGATGCTTGTTATAAAATTCATTCTCAATTTAATTATTGCTTACTCTTGAATAATTTTATTTCATAAAACTGGTTATGATTTTTATCTTTGGTTTCAAAATAACGAAACTGATTCTTGCAACAGATATCTGGCTCAGGACTTGGTAAAGCTTTAGCCAATTTACAACAAACCCTTTTTAAAGGGAAATGCTCTCAGAAGCTTCCTGATGAAAGCTTTTATCTAATTACCGGAGCATGAATTCATAACTATTTTTTCCTTATTTTGAATGGGTTGTACAATAGTTAATTATGTCACAGTTAAATCACTCGTGGCCTAGAGTTATCATATATAGAGATGCTTTTTCCCTGGATCCATAGGAGGCAGTGGGTGAACCAGTTCTGGAACTCCTGAATGAGCAGCAACCTCTCAATGCACATCTTGCTAAACATACCAGGAGACTTCAGGATTACTTGATTAAATTATTTGCTTTTTCTCCCTCACTGATCTTTCCCTTTCCCCTAAATGAGCTCCTTTCTAATAACTTGCCTTTTAGGAGACGTAATGCTGGAGGTAATTTTCTCTCTTCCTTTCAGATTCCTGAGCAATGGGCAGGGCAAAGGCTGACCATCTATCACCAATTCCATACTGATTGTGCTGATGTTCTGAATGATTCCGAATGGTATTTTAGTGTCAAGACTGCACTACAGGTCTCCTTGCAGAGCCTGCTGAAGGAGGCGAAGGAAAAATTTAAAGGCTGGATCAGCTGCTCCAGCTTAGAACATGTAGAAATTGCATGCAAGAAGGTAACCAACAGCAGCTTCAATGTAATCACTATAAAGCTGTATTTAGAAAATATTTAGAAAAGATATGGTGAGATGACCAAATGTTTGAGCAAAATGGTAGGTTTTAGAAGGGCATTTAGAAGCAATATTTTAGAAGTGTATTTTTGGAGGGAATGCCAAAATGTGTGACAAAGCCAATCAGTTGTCAAATTTCAGGTGTAGCAGAAAAATACACAATGTCAGAGTCAAAGGGATGTCATATTACTGAAGATGATAGCGTATAGCTTAGCCATGAAGGAATTCAAATATCAGAAGGTTAAATTTGAGATATCGAAGGAATAGATGTAATATAGGTCGTCAAATAGAGGTGACAGAGTGATTGGGCCGGGTTATAGGCAGCAGAGTTTTGGCAAGCTGAAGTTTATAAGGTGGGAGATGTAATAATTTTAAGGCCAAAGATGACAATGGCTTAATTGATTTCTTTTTCAGAAGTTGAGATGAGGTAGTCTTTGAATGGACTAGAATTAGAGTTGAAAGTGCAGCTCAAGTGAAATCCAAGGGTGCAGTTTGGTTAAGTGAAGGCAGGGAAAGGGATGAAATTGTTGATAATGATAGAGGTTGTGAAGGGATCCACTCATGGGAGCACTAAACATTAGAAAGACTGGATATCAGAAAAGGTGTAGTGGAGCGGAAGGGTTAAGAGATGGGAAGAGACAGTGAAATGAGCCCTGCAGACAATTTGCATTTAATCATGTTTATCCAGAGTTTTCATAAGTATGTATACACTTTTTTGGGTGTAAGATTACTTGTGATATCAAATGCTGATTAAAATCTTGGATTGGATACACCTGCAGATGTGGAGTGGGGGTTGAAAAAAGAAAGCAAAATAAAAACTGTTGGTCCACAGGCATAAATGGAAAGGCAAATAACTGTTCATACTTTAATGATTCTCTTTAACGTTGATAGACTTCCAAGTTAGAGATGTACTTCCTTTTTCAGGTAGATGATAATCATCCTTTGCGCTTGTGGAAAGTGTCTACTGAGGTAGAAAAGTCACCAGAGGAGATCCTGAAGCATTTGCTTAGGGAGCATCATCTTTGGGAGAAAGACCTCTTCCAATCAAAGGTCATTGAGACTCTGGATGATGAGACTGAGATATATCATTACACCATCAGCAGTACCTTCCCACACCCAGACAGAGATTACGTTGTTTTGAGGTAAGCAAAATTTAAAATGTGGACCTACTTTAGCATTTCCCTCAAAGGAAATCCACTGCTTAGAATTCTGAACTACCAGGAGCACTATCACAGTAAACCTGATTTTATAAAATGATTCATTGCACAAGCAACAGTTTTCTGATTTTGTTACCTTTCTTTAAATAGTCACTTGCTCTCCTGTGTACTGGGTGATGGCTTAGCCCCAGGCAGTGGCACTGTAAGAGAAGATTCCTCGGCATTTGAGTGATTAGTTGTTAATGGCACAAATAAATGTTTCTATGATTTGTCACACCATGATAATTGAGCAAATATGTGGTCTTCCTATGGAATGCTGTTTTCTCCAAGAACTCAGGGTCAAGAGGTAAAAGTAGATTTGAATTGAAGCATCTGTTGTGTAAGGGAGAGACTGCATATCACACCACTGTCTGAATCTTTCACTGAGGTCAAGAGGTGTATAAAACATTGCCATGCGTTGTATTGATGCAGTTTGGGGTGAGACCATTTGGGAAATAAAATGCTCTAAATATTTGATTCTTGTGTGGCAAACTTCAAATATTGCTCTACTTTTTGGCTTGGAAGTTTTGTCACAAAAGAAATCCAAGTAAAAGATTGGAAGGGAGAAAAACACTTCAAATTAATTGCACAGAAATGAGGCAGCAAGAAAGTTTATCTAATGTTATGATTTATACATAAGGACTGAGAATTATTGTAGAGTGCCTACTCATTTACCTTGAGCATCCTTTCCCCCTCACTGTTTTTAATTACATGTACATTATATTAATATAAAGTTAGTGAAGCAAATAACTGACGTGAATAAGGACATGCAGTTACATGCATGAGTTTAACAATGTGTATTTAAATATTGTTTTGGTCCCTTGATGTTTCAAAATAAGAACATATAAAAATATATACATGCAAAGTTTCTTAGTCCTAATATACTAGTTCTAACTTTAACTCTGCTTTTATTTTTTTTCAGAACCTGGCAGACTGATTCTCAAACAGGATTGTGTATGTTAGCTGCCACATCCGTGGATGCCAAAGAAATTCTTTTACAAGGAGTCCAAGCAAATGTAATCACATCCCAATATCACATAGAACCAGTTGGACCCACAAAATCCAAACTCATTCACATCTGTAGAATAGACACAAGGTAAGTGAAAAGAGTCAGGGGTATAGGAAAGAATTTGGATATAGCCAGGTGTCAATCTATAGGAGCTCTTGTCATAGGTAAAGCTTTTACTTAAGTTATACTTGAATCAATATTTGGGTTTGTATGACAGGAAATTTGAAATGGCATGTATAAAGTTTTTAGAGATGCCCAGTGATCATCTGTTAATTTTATACGGCAAGTTGCAAGATGGAGCAATATTTACTGAGGTGGATAGAACAGTACAGCACAGGAACAGGCCCTTCAGTCCATGATGTCTGATGCCAATCCAATCTAATCCCATCTGCCTACACCTGGTCTATATCCCTCTAATCACTGCCTGTCTAACTGCCTCTAAACATTACTATCATGTTCACTTCCACCATTTCTCCTGGCAGGCTGTTCCAGGCACCTACCACTCCTGTATATTTTTTTTAAAAATTGCCTCATAAATCTGCTTTAAACTCCCCCTCCCCTCCCTCACCTTAAATTATGCCCACCAGTGTTTGATATATCCACCCTGGGGGAAAAAGGTCATAATTCTATATAGTTCTATCAGGTCACCCCTCGACTTCCAATGCTCCAGAGAAAACAATCCAAGTTTGTCCAACCTTATAGCTAATACTGTCTAATTCATGCTACAAACTCCTTTTTGCACCCTCTCCAAAGTCTCCACATACTTCCTATAATGTGGCAACCAGAATTGCACACAATATACTCCAAATATTGGCCTAACCAAAGTTTTGTACAGCTTCAACATGACTTCCCAATTTTTGTACTTAACATCCTGACTGATGAAGGCAAGTGTGCCGTATGCCTTCCTTACCACACTGTCTACTTGTGTTGCCACTTTCAGGGAGCTATGGACTTGCACCCCAAGATCCCTCTGTACATCAGTGCACCTAAAGGTCCTGCCCTTTAATGTATGAATGTGATGTGAATGTATATATCATACAATTTGGTGTTGGAATTCTTCCTCAGATTTGGTACCTCTAAGGAAACTGAAATTTTAATTGGATCTAATCAAACCAAATCACACTTACTGCCAGGTTATACTGTATCCCCATGTAACATAGGATTACCGTGCCTTCCCCCAAAATGGCATTTTAAGAGCCATGCCACCTTGCTAGAAATTTTGATTTTAATTGTGACTGAGAATGATGTGCTGCAGCATGTATTGTGCCAGATTCAATCTATCTGTTGCAGCTAACAGATTTTTAAGTAAAAATGGAAATGCATTTGACTAGGAAAAGACAATTGACCTCACAACCTGTCCCATGTAACTGAAAAATGGGTGTGCATACTTGTAACACAATTCCTTCAATGAGTTGTCAACATGCCATAAAAGCTTGAGACATTATGTTGCATTAAAGCTGCTATATCAGGAAACACTGCTTCATTCTGTCACTCTGGTTTCTTGTAGAGGTCGAATTCCAGAATGGTATAACAAAGTATATGGCTATCGCTGTGCTGCTGAACTCCTCAAGATTAGAGATTCCTTCACTGCATCTGACACTGAACTACGAGAAACAAATATATGAAAATACAATCTAGAAGTAAAAGAACTGCAGATGCTGGAAATCTGATATCAAATCAGAAAATGCTGGTGATATTCAGCAGGTCAGGCAGCTGCAGAAGGAGAAACAGTTAACGTTTCAGGTCGATGACCTTTCGTCAGAGCTGAAATGTTAACTCTGTCTCCCTCATCTTCTGTTTCTTGATTATGGAAAAACCACTTACTTTAATGGTTTAGTTGTGCAATGTTTAAACCAAAGCAACAAATGTGTTTAAAAATACATGCCAGAAGATCCAGCAAACACAACAATAATGATTGGAAGAGTGGGTGTAGAAGGGAAGATGGCCCAGCTGGTTTGTCACGGCTTATGATTTGGTGGGGTGCTTGGAGGGTGGATGGTTGCTTGGGCAGGGAAAGAGATTCTTGAAATTCAGTTGTTAAGAACATGGGTGGTTCTTCAAAACACCACGTAACATCTGTTACTAAGTGGAGTATGTTGATCATGAAATTTTGTCCCAAATTCTTTCATGTTGTCATTCCCTTCCCCCATCCCATTTAGAAGCATTTCTTCAATTTGTTTTGGCATTCAAAGGGAAATTCTAAATCACAGCAGTGAAGTTATGGATAGTTAGCAGAAAGTTGACCTAATATTCTCATTGTAAACAGCCCACTTTAAGTAGGCGTAAAGCTGACCAGTTGCTGAGTGATGTCAGCCTGGATTTATGCAAAGATATTTAACCTGGTTTTATCTATGGAAAAGCAAAAAGTTATAACAAAAGCCCAAGGTTGCTTTCTGGGAATCAGAGAACTGTTGTCCTCCCCATCAGACAAATATGTTTCAAACTTGGCTTTTGAGGTCTCTACTTTCTCAATGGGTTTAATGATCAGGCTGTCTCTGGTGGCTTGATTTAATCTCTGCAATGTCAGCGTGGAAACAGAAAAGATAAAGAACTTTGCAAATTTTATATTTGAAATTCTTTTACAATGTAAAGCCACCAGTAGTCCCTGTAAATGTTTTAACTTGTCATGTTTTTCCTACCCCACCTACCATTCTACCATGAAACAAGCTAATTTAAGTTTTTCAGTTTTAAATATGCTATACATTGGTAAAGCCAATGATGCAAATCCTTCCTTCATTGAACAGAATGTCACAGACTGAAGAGTCATCTGAACTAACTGCATTAACTTTACGACAGTTAGCTGAGCAATGATGGTACAAGTCTTCATTTTGTTTTATTCAGTAGTTAATTGCTATCTGACAAGATGTACAAATATCAGTAATATGGACATAAAACCTAATTCAATTTAGCAATAGCATCTATTTTCCCCATCAGGATAGATGCTTTTTATAGAATATCATCAATGAATGACTTGGTAAACTGCATCTCAATAATGACCAGACTGTTTGCCTATTCTGAAATTATATTTCAAATAGACATTAACATGACATGATGAAAATCTACAAATTAGTCAGCATTTGTAATGAGAAAACAGTACTATAACAGAGCGTTTGGGTAAGATGGGGATTGAAGCAAATTCTGGATGTTAAGAGGAATAGGTGAAGTTGAAATAGGAATTGACTAATCCAGTTTTGCAAAGCATTTGGTGTTCTCCAATGAAACAATGTACTGATTTTGTTTATAAGATTCAAGCTGTGACTTGATAGTATGGTAACATGTTTATATTTTAAATCTTATATCTATTCAGATTCTTTATTGAACCATGCAACTGAGTTGGTTTACATCTCTAACAGTTTGTGACCTCAATGGTAAGATACAACTATCCATTAAATCAGGCTTATGATATAAACTGTTCAGTAATTGTACCTAGAACAAAATTCAGGCAAAGTAACCAAGGAGAAGCCTGTCAAATACAAATACTTTGCCTGTAGCCCACTTTGCTTGCTTGGTTCAGTGCTCTGCCAGCATTTACTGATTTAAATGAGCACAGTATTGATGGTATTTTTTAATTTGTTGGTGGCAATGTCAGATTATATCAAAATATGCCAAGTCAGTGCCAACAGTTTGAAATACTTCTGGCCAGTGGTGGTTGGTAAGAAGAAGTATGTAACATTTATATTATTGCAAAGCAGGATTGCATGTAAAAACTATTTGAATCAATAATTGTCCAAATAATTCAAGTATTACTTTGACTAAATTGTTTCACGTGCTGAAGACGTACAAGATATTACAGCAAGATCATGGATGTTGAGCCATTGTATAAAACCTGTCTTTGCAGATACTGGATTGGCAAAAAAGCAGCTATTTATATTTAAAGTGATTTTATGTCTGATTTTATTACTTGCAGCCAAAATTAAGAATCAAAATACTATTTTATCTATTTATGTATATCTATACATTTTGTACTTCATTTATGTAAATATTTACTGCATCTTAAAATCATTCAGACTGTCCAATAGTTCACTATCCCATTTATTGAAAATGTAATGACAACTGTTTAATGTAGGATTGCATATAATGTGATATAAATCTTAACCTGCTCTAGGGTGTTTGTCATATTTCCTTTGTTACCAGCCTTCAGTTGTATCAAGCTGTGTACCAGGACATTAAGGATGTCTTTCAACTTTCAGTAAATAAACCAAATGTCATGGATGCTGGAAGTACTTGGGGCAAGAGCCAACAATGCAATGACATTTCAAGCTGTGATGGAAGGTCATTTACCTACAATCCACATTTTTCTTCTGCCACAGGTGCTGCTCAGCTTCCCTGAATATTTCCAACATTTTTTTATTATTTACTTAATAACTGCACCAATGATTTGTATCATTGGAGTGTGAACCAGGATGAATATTTTTAAACAAATTTAGAAAGCCAATTGTTGCCAGTTACTGAATTTAAAGAGATGACATGTTGCATCAAAAATGATATTTATGTAAATACTTTTGAATTTTGGTTAAGTAATACTGCCTCCCTTCAATGCATCATGTGAAAGCGTTACCCAGTTTCTCACCTGCTAATGATCTTGCTTGACTGAGGAGGAGGGTGTTAGGGGTGGGAGCAGGGTTGTGTAAATAAAATACAACTGCAGTTCCACAGCATTTGTACAAAATTCTAGCTTAATAAATTAATACTTCATTGTGTGCAGCATTTAACCTGTGAAATTACTCCACAGTATTTCAGTGTGAGAATTAGAGCCAAATTGTTGAGATACTTACTAATAAACAAACACATTGTCTTCATATTGGATTTTATTTGATATTACATTTGCTGCTCCAGTAACTGCTGAAAAGTAAGAGAATTACATCCTCTGAACAGGCTTGAGTCCCAGAATAGCAAAACCCTTTGCCATTACAGCAGCAGTAGCTTCACACAGCAGCATCCGCCACATGTTCACTTTGATAACTTCACCTGAAAGTTAAAGGGAGACATCAATTTTTTAATATTTAAGTGGAAGTTGGACAATATTACCAATGATGTAGAATTTATGAATGCAAGAACTTAAAATTATGTTAAAGAAATTATTCTGCCAGAAGTACTGGGCCAAGCTGCACTGGACCTACTACCAACTGGTAAGCTCACTTGGTGCCTGTTCACGGCCTCCCAGAGGAATGCACGATTCAAGCTTTATGCAAGGCTTCCAAATGAAAGTGGACAGCTTTGACCACTGTTGAGCCCCACCTACAGGCTCAATGCTGCTCTGGAGAACTTGTGGGTGTCTTTGACATTCAAAAAAAACACTTCTCCTAGTAGCTGTTTGTTTGATTTTTGGTGGAAACATTTTATCTGGCAACAGGTTTCCTAGAATCAGAAAATTTGAGGAAGTTGAAGCTGCCCTGTGAGGATTCTTTGGGAGTCCTCTGGGGCAGCAGCAGTGTCTCAGAGCCAGAAGCAGAAGGCTGCACTTCCGTGTCTGAAACACCTGGAATTTTCACCATTGATTAAAACTGCCAGCTTTTAAACAGACTGGTTCTAATGATTATGATAGCACTACCCGCCAGCCACACAAGGATATGTATCTTTATCTATTTTTTTAAACTTAAGGCATTCACAGCCCATAGAAAATACTAAAGCTGCAGTATAACACAGCCCCACTCTGTGACTTCACCCCCAAAGTCAAAAAAAGTGCTATTGCGCTAATTTACAAGCTATAAGCTTTATTGACTAAACAGATTAGGAAGTAGAATTCTGTCTGATTACAACATAAGAAATTGAGCATTTACCATAAGATGGCCACACAATTCCCAAAATCAACTTGCTATTCAATAAAATTACCCCCTGATTCTGCCCTAATTAATTCTGATTGCCTTTATAGCAAAGATAAATCCAAACTCTGAATGTATTTTCTTCATCATCCAGAGCCCTCTGAGACAGAGAACACCAGAGATTCACTGGCCTCAGAGGAGAATTTTCAATCTTAAGGAATTTAGTCACTTATCCGGAGACTTAAAGCCCCCTGGATATGTGGACTCCTCCTCAAGATGAAACATGTTTACAGCATCTATTTTCATGCTCAGTCTTGCTCAGTGAGTCACCTGAATCAAATTTATAAAGGACTCTTATTTGTAAATGACTTGCTATACAAACAAGTGCTATTTCACTAAATAAGCCACCTAAATAGGAATGATACTGAACCTTTAACATTTCAAACCAAAGAACCCGAGTTACTAATAGTCCACCATACAGGTATGCAAAATACTTGAATGACCAACATTTACATGTTCAATTCTTCATACATTTAAGTTCCTGATCTGATTCATAGTTGAGTGAAATGTCTAGACAGCTGTGGTTTACACACACACACACACTATATATAATCTAAGCAAGTATTCAGTGCAAGAATGAGGGGCTGGTATATTGCCTGATTAATGCTTCATCTAAAAGGCTATGAATACAAAGACCACATCTACCTGGTCACCCAACGTATAGGATTCTACACCTACTACTACCTGAAGAGCAGAGTGCTGTGTTTGGCACAGTAGTCAACATTTCAGCCTTCACCGTAAATGCAGACAACTTTTGGTATGTGGAAACTAACTTTGCACATTTATCCACATAAGAGTATCGCAAAAGTGACTCCTTAATAGAACATAGAACAATTACAGCACAATTCAGGCCCTTCGGCCTACAAAGCTGTGCCGAACATGTCCCTACCCTAGAAATTACTAGGCTTACCCATAGCCCTCTATTTTACTCAGCTCCATATACCGATCTAACAGTCTCTTGAAAGACCCTAACGTATCAGCCTCCACTACAATTTCCGGCAGCCCATTCCATGCACTCACCACTCTGAGTAAAAAACTTAACTTACCCCTGACATCTCCTCTATATCTACTCCCCAGCACCTTAAACCTATGTCCTGCCGTGGCCACCAATTCAGCCCTGGGGAAAAGCCTCTGACTATCTACCCTATCAATACCTCTCATCATCTTATACACCTCTATCAGGTCCCCCCTCATCCTCCGTCTCTCCAAGGAGTAAAGGCCGAGTTCCCTCAACCTGCTTTCATAAGGCATGCTCCGCATCCCAGGCAGCATCCTTGTAAATCTGCTCTGCATCGTCTCTATGGCTTCCACATCTTTCCTGTAGTGAGGCGACCAGAACTGAGCACAGTACTCCAAGTGGGGTCTGACCAAGGACCTATAAAGCTGCAACAATACCTCACGGCTCCTAAATTCAATTCCCCAATTGATGAAGGACAATGCACCATATGCCTTCTTAACCACAGAGTCAACTTGCGCCACCACTTGAACTTGGCTATATGACAGGTGTTGCACAAGTGCATTTTTAACAATATTAAAGGCATTTTGCTGATATTAATTACCATTAACCATGAACAAACAGGAAATTATGACAACTAAGAACCAAAGAACATGCAGAATGTTGTTTGACTCACCTGTTTGCCTGTCCTTCTCTACACAATAACAGTTGTCATAGAACTCTGTGAAGGTTGTGGCCAGTTCAAAGAGGTAGTCACAAAGGGTATGCAGATATAGGTCATCCAGGATCTTGTGAAGGATTTCTGGGAATCGCAGAATACATTTACCTAACTTCCACTCTTTCTCATGAGTCAGCAGGATGGTTGCTTCTGCAGCTGCTTTTTGCAAAGTTGCATCATCAATGTTTGCGAGTCGAGTTATGGACCTACAATGAAATGTTACATTTGCAATTGAGATTGGAAATGCACCAACAATCACCAGTTATCTGCATTTTAGGCCTGAAAATCAAGCGGGGATAAAGACATTGATCTGCCTTTGATTTTTCTACTTCAAAAGTAAATTTGAGATCAACAGTACAATGCTTAATAGCTAAAATTGTACTTGCTGCTGAGACATAGTTATGATACTGGGATCATCTATAATGGGACTGATATGACTAAAGTAACATTGAAGAGGCTTTTAAATTTATGAAAAAAGTTAATTGGAAAAATTAGTTAGTAAAATTATCACTAAATTGGATGATGGCAAATATAAAACCCCTACTTGAAAAGGAATACAGGGACATACCAGGCAACAGCAGAGTAGTTAACTGAACCTCAGCTGGGCCTTTAAAGACAATAAATCAGGGAAAATTTAAAAAAAAGTTTGGATTGACAGAGAACCAGCATTGAGTTGTTGGAGGGAAACAGTGCTTGACTAAGCCTAATGAATTTTTTTTTGATAAGGTAAGAAACAAGATTGATGAAGGTAGACATCTCTACAAGGAGCTGGCATAAACTTGGTAGCTATTGAACCACCTCATATACCATTGTAGCGGCTAGCTACACACTACGAAATGAAGACACAGAGTCACTGGTCCGAAATCAGAGGTCAAATGAATGACAGGGGCGCGGTGTGCCTTTAATATCCCAAAACTTCCCACGCTACAGTCCCCGCACTAACGTCACGCGCAGGTCACCTGACCTTCCCGCACGCGGGCTTTCCCAGCCCAATGATGGGGAAGAAGGAGGGCCCCGCGCCATCTTGGATCGGGGCCTCCGACGACGCTCGCGATGTCGGGAGCCGGTTCGATGCTGGTGCGGTGAGTTGCTACACCATAATAATTTTAATAATGCTGTTAAGCAGTGAGGTAAGGAATTATGGTAAATTGTGGAGCAGGAATTATGTGAAACCAGGGAGGAGAAAATAATTACATCTTTAAGACAAAGCTAGATAAATAGTTGAAGTAGACAATATTCAAGGGATTAATTTTTGGCAACTTTAGCAAAGTGGTAACACATGAACAATGAGTTCAATTGTCTTCTTTAATGGAAAATGACTTCCATTGTACAACAGGGTTCTCTAGTGGCAGAATGCAATTATTGCAGTCAGACAATATTTCAGATTCGCAGAGTAAACTGATGTGCTGGGAATATATTTGGATGAATGCCAAATCCAATGGGATCTATTTATTTACTGTTTGCTTTCAAATAAAGACAGATTTTAAAAGAATTGCTAAGGAAACTGAAAAGATAACCTGGTACAATTGCAACTGGAAGGCTGTTGTAATTGATTAAGTTACATTTTCTGTTTTTAATGACAATTTAGTTTTCAGAAAATTCTTTTATTCCCTCTTGTACATGAGTGAAAATACTTCTGAACAATATCAGCATATTATTGCATACATGTGACGAATTAACAGCCAGCTAAGAATCCTCAGTGCATAAACTAGACAAAGAAGCTTCAAAATCCTTGTATTTCCCATTTAAAAAAAAGATGAGTGAAATCATTATGACCACAACCATCAATTGACCATAAATTTGAGACTAAGCTTGCAAGTTAACTTCTCAAACTGACAACCACTCCCATTATGTATACTAACCTAGCCACACAGCCAGGCTTCACCATGTTCAATTGTGTCTACATTTTAGCTGCCTTTCTTGATCAGAGCCTACCGGTTCCACTTTTTAAATTTTCCTTTCTCTTTACTTCTCTCTACTGTTATCACGTTTCTTTTCCTTACTCCTCTCTTGGACACCTTCAGCATTGCAGCTCTGCAGCAGCTGTCTCTAGGCTGGACTAGCTGCTGAGAAAGACCACAGCTTTCCTGCATCTCTATCAGCATCCTCCAAAGGGCCCATGAGATATTATGGGCTCCTTAAATACCACATTTCAAATGCCCCATACTAGTCTTTTTAACTTCCTGCTCAATTTGCTGGCTGTGGGGACTTTGGAGAGAGACTGTCATTGTAATCCAGTGCCAATCTCAATCCAGAACGTACGTTCACTCAGAACAGGTCCTTACTACGCAAGAAGTTGCAAACATCTGCTTTGGTATCATGGTGTTGATCGACTGAAGGATGATATCATCATTCTCCTATATGAAGCTGGGCCTGTCCAGATTGTCACAATGTCAGAGTGGCTTTTCTCACCAATCACACTTGGTCTATCCCCCACTTCCTGGCATTATGTCCTTTAAGCATCTCACTTAATTCCTCAGTCAAAAACAATTCTTTCCAAAGTCATAAATGACAGCCTACGTTGTGACAATGCCCTCTTAATATTTCTCAAACTCCTCGCAGGTTTTGATATGGGTGAACACATTGTCCTCCTTATCCTCTGACACCTCTCCTCATCCAAATGGATGGGACTCACTGGCCCATTTCTCTATTGAACTCTACGCAAAGAATCACCTGAAAGAGCTTCTCTACCTGTTCCATTATCACTGATGTATCTCCAGGATTTATCTTTGACCTCCCCCAGCTTTTCATCTATGTGCTGCCCCAACAACATCTGAAAATACAGCACTGGCTTTCATATACAGGCTGATGACACAGTGCTACTTCACATCCACCATTTTCTCTTGATCTCTCTGAATTGTCTTACTGCTTGTCTGACATCCAGAAATGCGTAAGAATATTTCTATTACATATTGTTTAGATGGAAGCAGTTGTCATCGTAAATCTTCCACCAAATGGCCAACTTCATTCCTCTCCCAGGCAACTGTTTCAAGGCTGAACAAGAAGGTCTGTACCTTTGGTGCTGTCTTTAACTCCAAGATGAGGTTCTGTTTTTTACTTTAAGGAAAAACCTTAAACCCTCTCTTTTGGTCAAGATTTGGTTTTCTGTCCTTGTTTCTCTTTGTAGTTCAGTGTTAAATTTTAATTAGTAATGGGACTGATGGGCTGAAAGGTATTTATTTCAATGGGTAAGGAGGACGAACTTAAAGCCTGGATCAGTACATGGAATTATGACGTTGTTGCCCTTGCAGAGACCTGGTTGCGTGAGTGACATGACTGGCAGCTCAATGTTCCTGCGTTTCATGGTTTTAGACGTGATATTGGGGTAAAAGAGGTGGAGGAGTTGCACTACTGATAGGGGAGAATGTCCACAGCAGTACTCAGAGAGGACATACTGGAGGGCTCATCCACAGAGGCAATTTGGGTGGAGCTCAGAAATAAGAAAGGTGCAATTATGCTGATGGGATTATATATACTATGTGCCTTCCAATAGCCACCGGAAGGTAGAGGAACAGATATGTAGACAGATTATGAAAAGGTGCAGAAACAACAGGGTTGTCATAGTGGGGGACTTGAATTTCCCCAGTATTGATTGGAACTTCCTTAATACAAGAGGCCTAGATGGGGCGGGATTTCTTCAGTGCATCCGAGGAGGGGTTCCAAGTATGTGGAGAGTCCAACTAGAGGAGAGAACATACTGGACCTGGTTTTGGGAAATGAGCCAGGCTAGATGACAGATCTGACAGTGGGTGAACATTTTGGGAATAGTGATCACAGCTCATCATGTTTTAAGATAGTTATGAGTAAAGATAAAATCCGATCTTGCAGGAAGGTACAAAATTGGGGGAGGGCAAATTAGGACAGAATAAGACAGGAGCTAGGGAGTGTTGATTGGGAGCAACTGCTGTCAGACACATCCACATTTGACACGTGGGAATTATTTAAAGACCAGCTGATCAGAGTTCAGGATTGGCATGTTCCAGTAAGGAGCAAGGACAAGGATGGTAAGGGAACCTTAGATGACCCGAGAGGTCCTAAATTTAGTCAGAAACAAAAAGGAAGCACATGTAAGATTTAGGAAGCCAAAATCAGACTGGGCACTCAAAGAATATAAAGGTAGCAGGAAAGTGCTCAAGCAGGCGATTAGGAAGGCCAAAAGAGCCCGTGAAATGTCCTTGGTGAGCAGGATCAAGGAGAAAACCAAAGCATTTTATACCTACATTAAGAAAAAGAGGATAACTAAGGAGAGGGTAGGTCCACTCTAGGATAAAGGAGGGAATTTGTGCTTGGAGTCAGAGCAAGTGACTGAGGTATTAAATAATTCAGAACTTGCCCAGAGAAGATGGAGAGCAGGGGTGGAAGGCTGTTGTTCTGGCTGGAGGTCAGTGACCAGTGGCGTTCTGCAAAGATCGGTGCTGGGAACTTTGTTGTTTGTGATATATATCAATGATTTGGATGAAAATATAGATGGGTGGATTAGCAAGTTTGCAGATGACACCAAGATTGGTGGAGTTGCAGAGAGTATAAAGGACTATCAAAAAGTACAGCAGGATACAGATCAGTTGCACATGGGGAGTGGCAGATGGAGTTTAATCTGGACAAGTGTGAGGTGTTGCACTTTGGGAGGTAAAATGAAAGGAGGAAGTATACAGTTAATGGTAGACCCCTTAATAGGTAGACCCTTAATAGCACTGAGGTACAGAGAGACCTTGGGATCCAGGTCCATAGTTCACTGAACGTGGCTAAGCAAGTGGATAAGTTGGTAAAGGAGTATGAAATGCTTGCCTTCATTGGTAGGGGTGTTGAGCACAAGAGTAAGGAAGTCATGCTGTAGCTATTTAAAAGTTTAGTCAGACCACACCGAGTATTGTGTGCAGTTCTGGTTGCCTCATTACAGGATGTGGAGACTGTGGAGAGGGTGCTGAAGAGGATGCTGCCTGGATTAGAGGCAATGAACTATAAGGAAAGGTTGGACAAACTTGGGTTATTCTCCCTGGAGTATCAAAAGACCTGACAGAGGTTTTTAAAATTATGAAAGGCACAGACAGGGTAGACAGAATCTTTACCCCCCAAGGTAGAAACGTCAAACACCAGAGAACATGCTTTAAAAGATTGGGGGGGGGGGGAGGGGAGTTTAAAGGCGATGTGAGGGGCATTTTGTTTTGTTTTTACGCGGAGAGTGGTAGGTGATTGGAATAGGTTACCAGGGGCAGTAGTGGAAGCAGACAGTTTGGTGGAGTTTGAGGCTTTTAGATTGACACATGAATATGAAGGGAATGGAGGGATATCGATGATACACAGGAGGAGGACATTTAGTGTAAATTAGCATCAAGATCGGCACAACATCATGGGCTAAATGGCCTGTCCAGTGCTGTACTGTTCTATGTTGTAATACGGCCAGAAAACATTTTACTGTATGAAAAATGCCATGCAGGATACATGTTGTTGTTAGTTATGAAAATTGTTGTTTCAGCCTTAGCTCTCCACATTGCCCTTGCTAGTTTCACCCCAGAACAGCCTATATAATGTTGTGGTAAGCAGCTATTTTTCTCTGGGAAGAACTTGGTTTTCTTTCATTTGGCCTGCCCCAGAAACACTTTGATTTTACTAGTGCCAAGAATTTAAAACATTTTGTTAACAAGGACCTATTGCTGTAGCACCAGACTATACAAAAATACAAACTGCTATTTCACTGAATTGCTCATACACAACGGACATTTAAACAAATTAAGGAACTATACTAATATGCTTGCAACCATTACCAATTGCTATAAACCGTAACTTTTCCCCAAAGTAGTCACACCTGATTCTGGTGAAGGCATACAGCAAATAGGCTGCAGTGTTCCCACGATCATCCAACATCTTGTCGAAGGAAAAGACATAGTCATTGGTCCTATTGTGAGAAAGGTCAGCATACTTTATACATCCAAATGCCACAGCCTCTTTTGCTGCCTGAAGCTCCTCAGGAGTCAAAACCTAGAAAAGATGTTAAGTAAAAAAAAAATTTCAAAGAACATTTCCAGTTAATAACAACAGAAAGCAGTTTTGCATCGCATAATCACTTAATATAACTGAGACACTGCAATTTGAATTCATATACAAACCATTAACATTACTAAAAATGGAAGTATTGGCAAAGTGGAGCAGAATCCAGGAGAATAAAAAGCAAGGCTTTACTTCTGCATTTTCTTCTCATCTACCAATGAATACTTCTGCTTCTTTATTATCCTTCTTCTTATGTCTCTAACTCCTGCCATTCAGCCATGTGTGATTTCCCCCCTTTTTCCTGCTTCCATGTGTTGTTACTTTTTAAGTCTGTCCCACATTTCAGCTTTACAATTATAATGAAATGTTAGCTTGTCTATTCACTACACTGATGCTGTTAAGTCCCAACATACTGTTTCAGGGTACAAAAACAACCTTGACCTTCCCTATCATGGTATCATCTTCCATCCAGACAATTCTCTCATCAACTCTGGATTAATCCATGTCAAACCAATTGTAAAGTGATTCTAGACTTTAGGTTTTCATTTCAAACTTTCTGCATTCTGTTGCTTACCTGATTACCTACAGAATTTCAACCTAATTCTTAACAGACTCCAAAACAAAACCTCAGGAATCGAATTGCCTAGATCTTATAGATTCTAGAAGGTCACTTTCTCCTCATTAATGGCAACTCTTTAGATTCTTATCTCTGAGATTCTTTAAATTAAGAAGGGCAGCAGGGATAAACTAAGTAACCATAGGGCAGTGAGACTTATGTCAATGGTAAGGAAATTATTGGAGAAAATCCTAAAGAGGCTGATCAGGTATAGTCAGCATGGCTTTGAAGGGGAAATCCTGTCTCACTAATTTGACTGAGTTTTTCTGAGGAAGTAACTAGGAAGACTGATGAAGGCAAGGAAATTAGGAGTTGTCTATATGGACTTTAGTAAGGCATTTGACAAGGTCCTGCACGGGAGGCTGATCAGGAAGGTTAAGGTGCATGAGATCCAAGGCGAGCTGGCTAATTAGATACAAAATTGGCTTGGTGATAGCAGGCAGCGGGTTGTGGTGGAAGGATGCTTTCTGATTTGAAGTCTCTTACCAATGGTGTACTGCAGGGATTAGTACTGGGACGCTTGTTGTTTATGACATACATTATAACTAGGATGTGAATGTAGAAGATATGAATAGTATGTTTGAAGATGACATGAAAGTTATTGTTACAGCAGGATACAGATCAGATGGAAAGTTGGAGAATGCATTGGAAGATGGAATTTAACCCTGACAAGTGCAAGGTGATGCATCTTGGGAGGTCAATAGGGGCCAGACATTTATAACTGGTAGGATGCTAAGAAATATTGATGAACAGATGAATTTGTGGTTCATCCCAGTATTTGGGGTTCATAACAGTGCCATGTAAGTGGCAACATGGGTAGTTAGGGTAGTGAAGAAGATATATGGTATGCTTACCTTCATAATTCATGAAATCGGGACTTAAGTGTTTTTCTAGTTCTTGTGAAGAGAGAAACAGAGTGAACATTTCAGGTCAATGGTTCCTCAGCAGAAATGGAAATGGAAAAGTGTGAAGACAAGAGTGTTTTAAGTTACAGAAAAAAAGGATGGGTGGAGAGAACAAAGGACTGACTGAGATTGGGTGGAGATAAAGGATATCCAGGTGGCACAACTGCTTTCACTACTGAATAATAGAACCTTTGTCTCCATCCTAAAACAGGCATTCCATCTGTTCTCTCCACGCCTCCTCCTCTTTGCAACTTCGGTCTAACACAGGTTTTCTCACTTTTTCACCTCTGAAGAAAGGTCACTGACCCGAAACATTAATTCTGTTTTGCTCTTCGCAAATGCTGTCTGACTCACTGAGTATCCCTAACGCTTCCTGTTTTTATTTCAGACTTCCAGCATCTGTAGTTTTTTGCTTTGCAATGCCATGCAACCAGGGATCAGTTTAGTGAACCTGCAATACACTGCTTTCAGGATGATTATACCTTTACTTAGGAATACAAGTTAAATTGTACAAAAGAGACATGAGTCAGACCATCTAAGAGGGAGAAGTCTCTATGGTATGCTGAGAGAAAAGGAAAGACATGTCTGTTACTGATATCACATTGTATATGCTGGGAAATGCAATGGGTATTCATTAAATATGCAAACTAATGAAAGAAGATGAGGACAGGAAACCTTGTAGTTCTTCAGGGAAGACGGTAAAAGCAGAAGTACAGTAAAGTATCAGACGTGGTCAAAAATGCTATCAGCTATGACAGAGGCAAATATTCATTTGAGGGAGCAATCACATTGGAAGCAGGGGTATAGAAGATGGCATGGTCAGATGAGACGTGAAAGAGGGAAAGTGGATTCCTTACAGGAAATAGTATGGCAGGAAGTATCATTAAGGGAGCATGAGTATGGGTGGGATTGTAGCAGAAATGAGTTTATTTACCTCTGAAAAAGTTAAAGAAGATATATGGACCAGGTCAAGCCATGAAAAAGATAGCAAAGTTGATTTTTTTTAGTCCTTTGCAAATTTTGTCTGACTATATTTTTATTAAGCACTTTGGGACATTTACTTACATTAAATGTTTTTGTGGCATAAAAGCATATTTCTTTTGTTTTACAGAATTTTAAATATGATTTGTACTAACATTTCTGGGTAAGGGCCGCAAACACATGATCTTATCACATGCACAAATTCATAAAACCCATACCAGCTTTTTTTGCCTGCCTATTGAATAATACAGCAGACAGCATTGCAACTAAAAGGCATTACCTTGTCTCGCTCTTTTTCCAGCAGCTTATCCATTGATCTTTTCAGACCCTCCTCCAGTAGGTCAGCTAATCTCACAGTTTCTCCTGATCTAGTTTTAAACTTCTTTCTGTAAGAAAATATTAAAATAAATTGCTGTAATAAAATTTAATTTTAAGAATACAATGATTCTAATCTTCTCAGTTTAAAGTAGTATTTGAGAACTGAGAAATGTGTTGAAGACTGTTGCTGGCCAGGGAGAATAGTGGATTTTCGTAGCTGTCATTATGAGTGATTGGGATTTAAGTGTTTTTCTAGTTCTGTCATTCTCTTCTGCTACAATAAAATTCACCATGGCAAGATGCAATGCAAATCTTTCCCAAAATAATATTGCACTGTCAGAAGATTCTCATTTCTTCTCTACAAGTACAGGCGACTCCTGCGTTACTGCCGTGTGGGTAATGGAAATTCACCCTTACAGAATTCACCAATCATTGCGGCAGCGCGATATGGAAAGTCACAAGACAGACTCTTTTCTAGGAATGTAGCACCCCCACCCCCCCTCCCTAATGTGGGGGGTTGCCTGCATAAACTTTTCAGCTTTCATTCATATTCGCAGTTCTCCAAAAAAAATTAAGGCGAAGAGGTCCAGCATGTTGTGCCAGCTATCCAGCCTAATCACTTTCCATCGAACACACAACAGTAGAGATCATGACATCTGTGCCAAACACAATGCCAAATTAAATTACATTGCTTCTGCTTGCACATCATCCATATCCCTCCACTTCCTGCATATTCATGTGTCTATCAAAAAGTCTCTTAAACACCACTATCATTTCTGCTTCTAGCACTACCCCTGGAAGCCTGTTCCACGCACCTACCACTCTCTGTGTGAAAGAAAACTTGCTCCTTTAAACTTTCCCCCCCTCACCTTAAATGCCTATACTCTGGTACTTAACATTTCTACCGTGGGAAAAAGATTCTGACTGTCTGCCCTATCTATGCCTCTCATAATTTTATAAACTTCTATCAGATCTTCCCTCAGCCTCTGACGCTCCAGAGAAAACAACCAGAGTTTATCCAACTCCTTATAGCTCATACCATCTAATCCAGACAGCATTGAGGTAAACCTCTTCTGTACCACTTCCAAAGCGTCCATATCCTTCCTGTTATGAGGCGAGCAGAAATGCACATAATACTCCAAGTGCGGCCCAACTAAAGGTTTATATAGCTGCAGCATGACTTCCTTACTCTTATACTCAATGCCCTGAACAATCAGGGCAAGCATGCCATATGCCTTCTTTACCACCCCATCTACTTGTGTGGCCACTTTCAAGGAGCTATGGACTTGGACACCAAGATCCCTCTGTACATCAATGCTGTATACTTTCCCCTTACATTAGACCTTACAAAATGCAACACCCCACACTTGCTTGGATTAAACTCCATCTGCCATTTCTTCCTCCCAAATCTATAACTAATGTATATCCTGCCACATCCTTTGACAACCTTCTTCACTGTCCACAACTCCACCAATCTTTGGTGGTGTCTGCAAACATGCTACCCAACAGCCTACATTTTCTTCCTAGTCATTTTTATATATATGACAAACACTTGAAGTTCTTCAAGTTCACGTTGCTGTCTCTACCATCCTTTCAGGCAATTCAGTTCTAGACTCTCCATTCTTCTCTGGTGAGATAATATTTCTACTCTTCCATAATTCTTTTACTGATTTCCTTAGATTTATGCTCCCTTGTTACACATGACTGAAGGGAGATTTCACATAGGTGTACACAAATTATGAATGTCCTGACTAGTGCAGATATAACTAGTTTCCTTTGGCAGTCTTCACAGTTCTAAAGAAAGCAGCACATCTAGCATTTCCTCATAACTAAAAATCTTCCAGACTTGTCAATATCACTGTGAATCTGCTCTGGACTGTAATCACTTCTTTCTTGTAATGTGGTAACCAGAAATACATGTAGTACTCTAACTTATTAGATAATTATACAATATAGGCATGAATGCCTTAGTGAGAAATTCTATGCATGCGCCTTCTTGCTACCATTAGGGCTTTGCAGACATGCTCCCTATGGCTTTCTAAATGCATCCAACCATTTAACGTCCATTCTAGTTTGCCCTAAGTGACCTTGCCAAAAATCCAGGCCAATGAAATGATCTGCCTTCAGTGCTTCTTCATGTTGTCCATAAAAATAATTATTAGTCAGACATGACTCCTTCCTTAACAAATTCCTACGATTGTGAATAAAACCTGAGTGAACATGGCAATTTATTGTGAAATGTAGAACATGGATGTTAAAGTTTACATGTTAAAGCTCAATTACAAAAAATCTTTTGCCTAGCAAAACAAACAGACCTTCAGTTTGTCTTATAACAGCTTTACCCCAGTTCGATGATAACAAAAGGAGTGTTAATCTACTCTACCTTTGTTGACAGTACCTCTCAATACTATTTGAAATTGTTAGTACGACACAACGATTCAGGAAAGTCATAATAAAATCATCTTGTTCAAAACTTAATATGCAGAGGAAAATTATTAAAATCTGAATTAAGAGCACTTACTTATCTTCACCTAATACCACACCAAATCCAGTATGTTCTACTCTGATTTCCTTGGGATCATACCAGCCGATCATCTGTGCAGCTGCAAAGACTGTCTGGAAATGGACGCTCTAGCGTGGAAGGGAAAAAAAACATGATTAGAATTAGATTAAGGTGGGAATTCATGCAGTCCACAATAATGATGGAATGATAAGTCCTGGCAACAATCCAGTGCTCAGTTCAGAACTCACAATAGTATGAAAGAAGAAATTAGTGCAACAACTACTTGCTTACAATACTTAAATGCAAATTACACATTCCTATACATATGCTATTTTAATACATTCCTGAGACTCACTTCAGGATTCGTTATTATTAGTTTTGAGATCAAAGGGTAATAGCTTTTAATATTAGAGCATCTATTTCCCACTTTTGATACATGGAACCAATGTGGAAGTTGGTATGGTGTTTCCACTTATCATGAACAGTTCCAATATGCAGATTTCTTTCCAAAGATGAAATGCCATACGAATGAATAAAAGATATCAAAATATTTTATTGCTCAACATACAAATTATGAGAGACAAAAGCAGAATACTTCAGAGTATAACCAACCTGCCCATTATCTACAACGTAGATAATGATATCAGCCTTCTCATCAAAAATCCTTTGTCGAAGAGCAGCTAAATCTGATGTGTCATATGTGTAACCTCCATCTGATTTTACTATCGTCAGGGGCACTGAGCAGCCTGGTGGAAAAACAATCTTTCGGCCTTCATCAAGTTGGACTAAACCTATTGGAATGAATTATGCAATTCTGGATTATTCATCTATATAGTAACAATACAAAACCTGTGCTGTTAAATTACTTCCTCAGGTAAATGTTAAATAGTTAATAAACCAGCACAGAATGGGTCATTGCATTGATCTTTCAGAATTTTCTAGAAACTCAACTGCCTACTAATAACAAAGAACACTAACAAGGTGTTCGTAAAATCTCATCTCAAGAGTTCATATGGTACCCCAGTGTTAAAGTTTTAAGCATGAAACTTCCTCTGACTCTACAAACCATGCTCAACAATTATATACACTAAAACTTTGCAAAACAGGAGTACACTGCTCTAACTTGAAATTAGTCGCAATTATCCACCATCCCAAATATAAACTATTTTAATTTTCTACTAATTGTTCAGCCTTTAACTCACTCACAGGTGATTTTATTATCTTTTAGCTGAAGAAAATCTTCATTGGGGCAGGGACTTCAAAGAAATTTGGCAAGTTTTATTCACTTGTCCTTTTCTACTTTATTTTCATTTACAACTACAGTGCAATATTGTTGTTAAATTATATAAAAAGCAATATTGTGACATGTAAAATAGCAAAGGTCATGTTACAAGAAGTAACAGCTGGGGAAGAAACATCTGGATCAGTTAAAAAATAGACCCAGCAACTGAATTATGCAAGTGTCAAGATTTTGAGAGTTCTTGTGGCTAATGCAGAAATGTCAATATTATCCATTCTAGCCACTTCCTTACCTTTTTCCTCAAATAATTTTACAACATCATTCATCATGTCTTGATAGTACGATTCTCCCCTCTCAATTAGTTTTATATCCAGACTCTTGTAAATTTTTTGGAATTCTGGGGAAAAAAAAAGATTGAAAGAAGGCAGCCCTAAGCAAACTAAGGATGGGGAAAGAGGTGAGAATACATTTAAGACTAAATCACAGTAATATAAAGAAAGAGAAAGATCCAACTCATTGGTCATCTTAAGGCTTATACAAGTAATAGCTATTCAACCTGAGAAAGCAAATAGTCTATAGAGACAACATGAGCAGCTAATATGAGCAATAACAAAATTTGAAATGGAAATTTGCCATGAATGGATATAGGCACTAAAACGCAAGTGCTTGGTATTCTATCCCAGATCCACAGTGTGCACTATTGGTCTCAGCTCTGGGTCATTCTTTCCTTGTGCTAGATAAAAGATTTCTTGTTAACAATATGCAGAGCTCGTTTGTATTCCACAGAGGCTGGGGAATATGAAAAGTTGTTTTATGCAAATGGAGTATTAGCTTAATTATTCAAATGCTTCCTTCAATCCCCAATATCTTTCCAAACTGCAAGAAATTTAGAAAGGCTTTGAGTTATGAAATTAACTACAAAATGGATGTTACATCCTTAGAGTTGGGTATCTTCCAACAAGTTTTTAAAATCTACACGATAGTAAGTCTGCACTAAAAATCAAACCTGAAAAAGTGATTACAATAGAAAGGAACTCAGCCTTCTACTCTATTTGTTTTAGATGCTTAAATATTATCAGGACTCAAAGTGCAGCTGATCAGAAACATGGCTCCAGAATTCCACGTGAACAAGCAAGAAATCATAACTATATTTAATACATATGTTCTCAATCTTAACCATTATGACTAGGTAGACTAAATAACAAATCGTGAACTGCACTTTGGTCTGCTTATTTAATCTTGACATGGAATGAACAACTGGATCACCAAATCAGTTATTCCATACCACCTCCCTTCACTACTTTCAGCTCAACACAGCAACAGAGCTAACTTGCAAGGGACAAGCAGTTACCTGGAAAAACTCGTCAGTGGAATTTTCCCATTGTGACTGAATAAACTCTCACCACTACAAAAGTAAGAGTCTTAGGACCAATAGGAATCATTAAGGGTGGCGTAGTGACTTAGAGTAGAAGTTGGTAAATGCCTGACAGAAAGTATTCCTGTGTTAAGTAACATGTCTCTACAAAGATCTATGATGTATGTTCCACGAAGAAAGCACTAGTAGGCACATACATCAAGTCCCTTTAAATGTTCCACAAAGGTCAGGATTCCAACCTTAGAAGCACCACCACCATATCTGTAAGATTTAGTAATTAACATAAATAAGCACTGATTCTCCAAACAGCATTTTTCACAGATCAGCCATCCTAATTTGTTGCCCGTAAGAAATTACGCAGTAATTTTATAAAAAAAAAGTACAAAACACTTGGAGGTGTGCAGTAAAATTACTGAAGGAACAGAATAACAGGAATAGGCCATTCAACCCTTCAAACTCTTTCTTCCATTCAATTATACTGTTCCAGTTACTGCTCTGGACCTAAACTATAACTATCTCCCTTCAACCCTCATAATTTGATATCTTTGCCTAACTGGTCCCTTGAAACTTCAAAGTTTCTCATTTCAAACTGGTCCTTCAAGAAAGGGCAGGTTTAGTCTTATTTGACAAATCCCAAATCTCATCTGAATCCTTTCCGCTTGTCTCTTGATTTCTGACTTACCCTTTCGAGAAACATCACAGATCAGATTCCATGCCTTAATAACATCTGGATTGTGGTTCTGTAGCTGTACCACACACTGGTAAGCCCGCTTCTTAAAGGCTTCGTCTTCATCAAATCTTTTTTTGGATTCCTGTAAATATGTGACAACTGCTGAGAATTTCAAAATGTAAGAAAATACAAGCTGTCAATTAACGGCTGATATAAAGCAAACAGATTTTAAAACTTAAAACTAAGAGCTTGGTTGACAAACACATGATATTTTATGTGTGTAAAGGATTGGTTAGACTACATGGAGTACTGTTAAAAGGTCTGGTCTCTTTATGGTTTTAGAGACATAGGAGAATGTGTAAAAATATTTACTATAATGACAATGGAAATGAGAAATTATAACCATATGTGATCAGTTCCAATCACGTTATAAAAAGGATATTGAGACATACAAAATGCGAGGATAATAAATAATGAGACCAGCTAACAGAAACAAATTTTGGAAAAGGTTTAACTGAGTCAGCTCCTTTAAGAAGAATGAGGAATGATACAATAAAATTTAATATTATGAAAGTGTTTTACAGGGTAGAAACAGAAAATGATTCCACTTCAGGCTAAGATCAAAACTAAAAGCCATAAATATACAACAATAACTATGAATCCAATAGGGAAGATAGAAGAAACATTCTTACACAGAGCCATTAGAATGCGGATCACAAGAGGCAGTAGAAGCCACATGGATGCATTTAAGGTCACATAGATGAGGGAAAATAAATAGGTTATACTGAACAAGTTTAAAAAAAAGCAGGGTTGGAGAAAGTGGAGTATGAAATTTAACCACCAATATGGACCAGTTTAGCCAAAGGGACTGTTTCTGTGCACTACATTCTATGAATATTCAGCAGTATTATTTCACAATAATCACTCAAGATTACACTCCAGTAATCTTAAGTAAGATCATAACAAATGCATCCTACAATGAAGGCATCACATTACAATAATATATCAGTAAAGCATTCCAGCTTTCAGTGTTGTCTTTTTATTTGGGGGTGTTGGAATATCTTCCAATTAACAAAAGATACGTATAACATTTATGTAGACAGAGACTACAATGAAAATAAGATCTTATGGTTCATAGAGCTGTACAGCACAGAAAAGGGCTTTTCAGCCCAACTTGTCCTTAGCGACTGTTATGTCTATCTGCACCAATCCCATTTGCCCGCATTAGGCCTGTATCCCTCTACTCCTTTCCTTTCCAAGTACCTGTCCAAATGCCTTTTAAACACTGTAATTGAATCTGCTTCTATCACTTCTTCCGGCGGCTCATTCCATATAACCACTACACACTGTGTGGAACAACTTGCCCCTCAGATCTCCTTGAAATTTCTCCCCTCACTTTAAACCTATGCACTCTAGTTTTAGACAATTTCACCCTAGGAAAAAGACTACTCTATCTATTCCCCTTATAATTTTATGAACCTCTATAAGGTCGCCCCTCAGTGTCCTATGTTCCAATAAGAATAAACCCAGCCTATCCAATCTCTCCTTACAAGCCCTCCACTTCAAGCAACATTCTGGTGAATCCCTTCTGCACTTCTAATGCTATCACATCCCTCCTTGAGGTGCAGTGACCAGAGCTGTACGCAATACAAAGAGTGCTGCCTAACCAATGTTTTGCACAGCTGCAACATGACATTCCAACTCTTATATTCAATGCCTTGGCTGATGAAGGTAAACATGCCGAACGTCATTGAGGCATTGGGTGGGCACCATGGTCAGCATGGACTGGATGGGCCAAACGGCTTGTATTCGTGCTGTATTGCTCTGACTCTATTGTTACCAAGGTAAAGATTTAATGCAACAAACAAATGCATCCACTGGAATACATGTTCACAGTCAAGACAAAACACTTGTTTCCAGTCAGTTTCTAGAGCAATGAAAGTCATTGGATGAGAATTTCCAAGCTCACACTATTCCTGCTTCCATAATGATGCATTGTAATCATATGGTGTCCTCGATTCCACACCATTCAAATCCATGCCCTCTACTCACAACTATCAAAGCAAGGAACAGCACAGGAACAACATTCAATTCACACATTATCCAGACTTGTACAAATTTTATTGACTCCTCCATCATCAGTGGGTTAAAATTCTGAAATACTTTACCAAACAGCAGTAATGGAAGCATCCCACCATATGGACCATAGCAATTCAAGTTCTAGTTCAAAATAGCATCATAACACCACTTTCCCAAGGCAAAGTGGGGTTGAGCAATAAATACAAGCCTTGTTAGTGACACCCATATTACAAGAATTAGTTATTAAAACAAAAGAGAACTTTGCTAAGAGGAATAAGTTATGAATGCCTAAATGAACTTAAACATTTTAATTATAAGACATTATATGATAAATTGGTTTGATCATTTTTCTGCATCACTCAATTTACGGGTGGATACTAAATCGTAAGTTTGAATGAAAGAAAGAAAGCTTTTGTTCATCTTTTTGTTCAAAGTTTTCTACATATCCCCACATTAGATTGGTAATGGTCCCCTGGAAAATGAAGAATGACTTTGCTGAAAAGTGGTGAGACATTCTATCTCATCGGAGAAACAAAGAACAGAGAACTAAAGAGAGAAAATATGCAAGAACTATGCAGACAAAAGACAAGCCAAAGAACGAAAAATGTAAAAGGTGGGATAAGAAAGAGAGCGCGATAAACATGGCATATCTACTATCATAACTTCACTACAGCAAAACATTAATGCTGCTTTCTCAGGTTTAGGTATACATTGAACCACAGTCCTGAAACAGCTTATATAACTTGAGGGAAACTTACTTTATAGAACATCTGAAGATCACCAATTGGAGGGGAAACAGCAAGGTAATCTGGAAACTTGTCGTACAAGTGAGCAATCAACATCCCAAACTGTGTTCCCCAGTCACCAATATGATTTAACCTGAAATCAATGAAGATGCCTCATAAGAACTCAATTTAAAAGGTTGTAACCAGGGAGAAGTATAAAGATCTAAAGACATTTTTTCCATAATCCTACTCACTGAAAGAAATATAGAATGGCAGAGTTTACGTAGGAGAAATATTCCAATATTTTTTGTATAGAAATTCTTTGCTCCTCACTATTCTCTTTTTGATGAAAGTATTTTAGCGGACATACAGAAATATTCAACCAAAAATCAAAATAGCAAAACAACTTCTAAAACGACAGACCTCAAATAATACATACGATTTAAATGTCTGGCATGGGCTGGTTCATTTGCTGAGGAGTTGCAGATACAATTGGCCATTGTGTAATTACCAAAAAACACCCCCTACTTCTGACCTAACCGTGGAAGGGAGGTGAGTGATGAAGTTGCAGAAGAAAGTTGGGCCTTGGACAATTCCTGTAGCAATGTCCTAGGGCTAGCGTGACTTGCAACAATCGCCACCAGATTCCTTTGTGTAAAATATGATTCCAACCAATGAAGCATTTTACCCTTGATGCCAATTAACTTCTGTTTTGCTACAGCTCCTTGATATCACATGTGGTCAAATGCTGTCTTGAGGTTTACAGGCAATTAAGACTCACCTCAAGAATTCAGCTCTTTGGGCCATGTTTGGATCAAGACTGTGGTGAGATTTGCAACCAAGTGGCCCAACAGAAACCTAAACTGGCCATTTGAAAGAGCTATTGGCAATGCTCCGATCATTACAGTAAAATGTAAAAAACATGCCTTCTGCGATTTGTTCCAACTCTGCCAATATATCGTATCATCTTACATCCTTTCCTATTACTTGTGCTTCACCATCACAGAAATGTTCTGAGATATTAAGGACATTGGCCAATGCAAGTTGCTGTAGATAGTAATGAATTGAGCTGAGATTACTTATTCCTGCCAAAGTAAGAAATTGCTTAAATTTCTACGTCACAGTCTTACATCATAATGCGTAAGAACCTGAATGAAGGGATATTTGCAAATATCATTGTACTTGGTTATTGGTTTAATTGAGGTTTATTGCAGCTTTGGAATTTGAAAAGTAGAACACATTTTTCTTTACTATTTTTTCTTCTTTTTTATCACCCTTCCTGCTACCGATTTAAATACTAAATTAGATATTCTAACCAACTTTTTTTTTTGTGGTTGAGACTGTGCTGCTTATCATTAATTATTCAACCTGATTGGTTAATTTTGTCCTTTTAGTAGGAGAACAAACCTACGAACTCTGGTTACTAACTTTCCATGAATAAAATCGACGTATCCCTTCTACTGACCTTAAAACATCATATCCAACAAACTCAAATAAGCGACACATGCTGTCACCGATGATGGTTGATCGCAGATGACCCACATGCATCTCTTTGGCAATATTGGGAGAAGAGAAATCTACCACCACCTGAAAAGAAACATAATTGTCTAAGATGTTTCATTAAAATATAATACAGCATTAATTCTAAGGAGTTCAAAATAAATGGACCAGAGGCCAAGTCCAACAAATTGATATCCTATGATTATTTCTATAACAAAAAATATTTAAGCAGTTTTAAAATTTTGAGGATTCCAAGTCATGAAGGACAGTACATAAACTAAAATTCTTTCTTTATCTCCAAATATTTTCTTGTTATGTTTCTTGGTTCTTTTCTACAACTATATTGCTGCGATCTGGCAAACTGACCTCTATCTCCCAGAGGTCAAATGTCACCTCTCGGACATTTCCCCAAAGCTCCTGCTGGACAATGATCCCACCACTGATCATCAGGCCACTGTCTCCTAGACAGTCATGAACCTCATTTCCTCAGGAGATCTTCCCTCCACAGCTAAGTCTTGTAGTTTCCCAGCCTCTCATAGCCCACTTTTATCACTTGCTCAAGATCCACAAGCAGGACAGTCCAAGCAGATGCATTGTTTCTGTCTGCTCTTGCCCCACTGAACATACTTCTTCCTAACTTACCTCCATTCTTTCTCTGCTGGTGCAGTCTTTCCTGGTTGCATCCATAACACCACTGATATCTTCAGTCACTTCAACAGATTTTAATTCCATGGTCCTACCTGGCCAAGCAAATACAATCCCTCTACACCTCCATTCCACATCAAGATGGTCTGAAAGCCTTTCCTGAACAGAGGCCCAACCAATTCCTTTCCATCAACACTCATTCACCTGGCTGTACTCATTATCACATTGAACAACTTCTCCTTCAACTGCACTCACTCACTTTCCCCATATCAAAGGTATAGCTATGGTAACTTGCACTGAACCAACCCAAGTCTGCCTTTTTGTGAGCTACGTGGAAGAGTCTTTATTTCTGTACTACATGGGTCCGCCTCCCTCAATTCTTTTTGTTGGTACATTGACAACTGTATTGGTGCAGCTTCTTGCAGTAATACAGAACTTAAAAATTTCATCATCTTTGCTGCCAATTACCATCCCGCTCTCACTTTCGCATGATCCATTTCTGACGCTTCCTTTGTCTTTCTTGATCTCCCTGTCTACATTTCAGTGGCTTGGCAAACACTATTGCCAAACACTATTCAGCTATTGACAAACATCTATTACAAGTTTGCAAACATCCACAGCTACTTTGACTATAGTTCTTCCCACCCCACCTCCTGGAGGGACTCCATTCCATTCTCCCAGTTCCTCCATCTGTTTTACTTGCTTCAATGAGAGTCTTCCCACACGATGGCTCTGAAATATCTTCCATCTTCTTAAACCTTTGCTTCCCCTCTACTATCTCACCCATTTCCCACACTCACCCCATCTCTTCCTGAACAGAGCATGGTTAGCATTCTCTGGTCCTCACCTTCCACCCCACCAGTCTTTGCATTCAATGAATCACCCTTCCCAATTTAGGCCGCCTTCAATGAGTTTCCACCGCCAGCCATAGTTATCTATCTTGTTAATAACTTACATGCAAAAACAATGACCCAGAAATTCTAATGCACAGTGCAGAGATGCCCTTGTAGTTTAGAAGAATGAGGGGTGACCTTATTCAAACATAGGGGCTTGACAAGGTAGATGTTGGGATATTTTCACTAGTGGGAGAGTCTCAAACAAAGGGACGTAACTATAAAATAAGGGGCCAGTCATTTAAAACTGAGGTACGTAGAAATTTCTTCTTGCAGAGGGTGGTGAATCTCTGGAATTCTCTGCCTGGCGGGTAGTTCCTAGGTGGACGTGAACAATTCTACAAACTACTTGTTGAACAACAGGGGGATTCTCTCTCTTGTTTTGTGGCCACATTTATGCCTCAATTATTATCAGGTAATAGTTCATCATGATATTATCTTATTGCTGCTTCTGAGATTTTGCCTTGTGAAAAATAGCACATTTTCTACATTGTAGTACCTGGGCTGTGTTGCATTGCCTATAACATATTTTTGTGAATTTCTAAAGTTGTTCAACATTATTAAAGAGTAATTGGAGGAAAGAACTGCAGATGCTGAAAATCCAAAACAAAACCAGAAATTGCTGGCAGCTAGTCAAGCAGCAGAGAAAGAAAGTCAATATTTCAAGTCAAGGAACCTTCATCAGAACAAGTGAGAAAACAAGTATGCTTGAAGCTACAGGGAAGGGGAGGAATGGAGAGAATAGAAGGAAGGCATGGAATAAAGTGTCACCAAAAGTTGTTAAGATAACAATTACTCTTTAAAAAAAACAGCAGATACACATGGAAGAGAAAGTAAAACAAACAAATTGAAAGAGAAAGATATTACCACTTCTGTTCTAAAATAAGGAAGTTAACTTCAACATTAAGCCCTAAGAGCTACAACATGCCCAGCTGGAAGATGTAGTGCAGCTCTTCAAGCTTACATTGGGCATATTGGAACGTTGTAGGAGGCCAGTCAGAGAGAGATCAGAATTGGAGTGGGATACAGAATTAAAGTGACAGGCAACTGGAAGCTCATTTGATTTCTCCAATGCAGAGGAAACCAAATCGATAAGCTAAATTTGAAGAGGTGCATGTCAATTGCTGCTTCACCTGGTAGGACTGTTTGAGTTCCTGGATGGTGGGAAGAATACAGACAAAAGGGCAGGTGTTGCATCATCTACAGTTGCAAAGGAAAATGGCACATGAAAGGGAATGGTTGGTGGGATATAACATAAGACATCTTTATTAGTCACATGTATATTGAAACACACAATGAAATGCATCTTTGTGTAGAATGTTCTGGGGGCAAGTGTTGCCACGCTTCCGGCGCCAACATAGCATGCCCACAACTTCCTAACCCGTACATATTTGGAACGTGGGAGAAAATCAGAGCACCCAGAGGAAACCCACACAGTCACGGGGAGAACGTACAAACTCCTTACAGACAGTGGCCGGAATTGAACCTGGGTCACTGACGCTGTAATAGCGTTATGCTAACCGCTACACTACCGTGCCTGCCCTATATAATAGGGTATAAAAGGATACAAGAGTGAATCAGGGAGTTGCAGAGGAAATGCTGGAAGAGGAGGGTAAGATGTACCTGGAGGTGGAATCTCTTAAAGATGGCAGAAATTATGGCAAAAGGTTCGTTAAATGTGGAATGAAAAGCGAGTACAAAGCGAACCTATCCATTCTGTGCTTACAAAAAGTGGGGGGAAAGCAGGTGTGTGGGGAAATAGAAGCGACACAGTTGATTGCCCTGCCTGCAATGGTAGAGGTGAAGCCAGAATTAAGGAAGACATCTTAAATGCACTGGTATGGTAAGTCTTGTCATCAGAGCATATACAACAAAAATGGAGAAACTGGCAGAATGGAATAGAGTCCTTACAGGAGACTAACGGAAGGAGGTATAGTAAAGATAGCTGTCGGAGTAGATAGGAGTATAATGGATCTGGATCACTAACCTATCCCCAAGTTGGGGATGTCAAGAAAGGCTACAGAAGAGTTGATGGAGACCATGTGGAAGTGAGAGCTGTGTGGAGGCTGGCAGCAAAAGTAATGAAATTTTTAAGTTCCAAATGATTGCAGGAAGCAGCACCATCAATGTAATGGAAAAAGAGTTGAGGGAGGGGGACTGAATGGGACTGAAGCTAGTCTTCCCTTTTTAATGAGATGGATGCCTTTTCCACAAACATTTTAAAGAGGCATATGAAAGAAACAACTTGTCACTATTACTCAGATCAAACTTAGCAAACAATGGAGATAGTAAGGTATCACATATTAAATACATTATTACTTTTGGTATTGTTTGAGAGATAAATATTGATCAGGACTCCAGAAGAATCATTATGGCACAGAAGGATAACAAAAGTTCCCAACAAACTCCACCACCACCTTAACACCATTCCACCTGCTCTCTGAAAGACCAATACAATTGGTGCTACTCCCTTACACTTACCCTGCTAATTACCAAATCTTTCCTTTCAATCTCCTTCCACCACACTTTCAGGAAGAATATTTGGATGTGCTTCCTTACTTTTGTTCTAATGTAGCCTCCCAGAAACATGAATGCAGTGGAATGTTTCTATGTTTACCAGACAGGGCAGCATTCCTTCAGTACTCCATTGAATTACCAGATTATATTACATGTTCAAATTTCTCAAGTGAGGATGTAACCCATGACCTTCTAACACAGGGCAAGTTTGGTGCCATTGTGCTGAGCCTAACAGTAATTATTTTATTAGAAATTAAATATTCTGCTATAATCCATTGCTAAACCGCATACCTTTTTCTTTGGTCCTACCAAGGGAGGCTGAACTCCGTTTACTAGTAGATCCTTCAGCAGTTTGGAGACAAATTCTCTTTTCAGATCAACATTGATAAAACCTATGAGAAATTATAAACTAAAGTTATGCAAGATCACATCACATTTAACATCTGCAGTAAGGGATTAAAAGTAGTTTTAATAACATCTTGATTTAAGAATTCTCATTTAGGTTTATCATCTTCTCGTTACTACCATCAGGGAGGAGGTACAGGAGCCTGAAGAACCCCACTCAATGATTTAGGAATAGCTTCTTCCCCACCGCCATCAGATTTCTGAATGGTCCATGAATACTACGTCATTATTCCTTTTTTTTGCACTATTTATTTTGTAATTTGTAGTAACCTTGTCTTGCACTGTACTGCTGCTGCAAAACAACAAATTTCACGACATACGTCTGTGATAATAAACCCAATTCTTATTGCTACCTTCATCTGGCATTTTTAGCTAACCTGTGCGCTAATCAGTTTTTCTTACAACGACAAACAATATTCTTCTTTCCTGACATGGTTTTTACATAAGAGGTCTCCCATGAACTTGACCACTTACAGAAGTTCCTTTTGCAGGAAAGTTTGAAAAATAAAATGGAATCAGTGAGTTACTAGCTTATGATTCAGCTCCTCCACAGTAAGTTTGTTCTCAACTGTGTGGTCGCAAAGAACCAATGAGATACACCTGTTGTTCCCACCACAGAAAGCAGGGAAAATTGAAGTGGCAAGAAGTAGGACAATAGAGGCATTTCTGTCTTTATTCTGTTATGGTAGTGCTGTACTGAGCATGCGAACAGCATGGCCTGCCCAATATAGGCAACTGAGAATGCTTGGGATAAAAAATAAAAAACTGCAGATGCCGGAAATCTGAAATAAAAAAGAGAGTGCTGGAAACACTCAGCCAGTCAGGCAGCATCTACTGAAAGAGAAACAGTGAACATTTCAGGTTTGAGACCGAATTCTGATAAAGAGTCTCAGACCTGAAATGTTAACTGTTTCTCTTTCCATAAATGCTACTTGAACTGCTGAGGTTTTCCAGCATTTTTTGAGAATACTAGCTTGGGAGACGAGACTGATGTTGGTTTGCTTATCCTATCACTGAATTTGGAGGATTTTGTGGAGGTAGCTTTGGTGGAATCTTCCAGTGTCCTGATATGCCTGCAGTAGATAATTCAGGTCTCAGAAACACTTCAGTGATAATCTATAACTTTAAACAGATAACACATTACTCTTTAAGCACTAGCTGAAGGAAAAAACAATGACCAACCTCAATAATTCAGACAATAGCTAAATTTCTTCCCATCTTTGGACATTACCTTATGATTTCCTTTTATCCACACCAAATCATATTAATGGCTACCAGTTATACCTCTCCTAATAAAACAAAAATGTGTTTGTTTTGCAGCAGTTACTATCTTTATGCCTTTAATGTCTTAAGGAAGTGTTTTGTTCTCTTATGAAGTTTTTTTCCTCCCATTAGTTTGCTGTGGGTGAATGAGTATGAGCACTAACTTTTTTGTTGCCTTGGAGATACCTTAAATCCTGAATGTACTTTCCCCATGTTTCATTCTTTTGCAAGAGCATTTGCCTGAACACCTGTCATTTTCTTCCCTTTGCTCAGTAGTTGTCATAGAAAGGGAGTAAATATCTGTGGACCTTTACTCTCTGTTGTGAAGGGCATGGTTGCTTTTTTCCTGGACTTTCACTGTGGTTGTTGACTTCCAGGCCTCAAGCATATAATCTCTGCATGTCATCATTGTCAGCACAGTGCCTATTCTCCATTCTGACAGTTTATGGCCTACATACACTTACAATATTTTGTGTTCTAAATATATATTCTTAAAATGCAATGAATGAAATATTGATGGGAAGATTGCCCCTGCAATTGAAGTTTGAGGCTTGAACCCACTCCAGAATTTGAGCACGAAAACCAGGGTGATATTCCAGTCTAGGACCAAGAGTTGTGCTGCTTTGTCAAATAATCTGTTCATCAATGGAGTCTTTAAATTTACATTGGAAGTCACTTTCCAAGCTGTTTAAAAAGCTCAAGGATATGATGGGTGCTCTTCTACGTTGACCAATGCTTGTAAGTACATCTATTCACAACAGTTTTGGTAGCACAGCATGGTGAGGAAACAAATTTCTGTCTTCACACCGAGGACACTTTCATCATGTTGTGTGTCAGTGCTATTGTGCTAAATGGGATATATTCAAACAAATCTGGCCACTCAAAATTGGGTATTAATGATGTACTATGGACCATCGCCAGCAGCAGAAAAGTACTTCAACATAATATGAACCTCATGCCCCAGCTGATTCCTCAATCCACCATTACATTCAAATCAACTGATCAATCTTGGTTCAACAAGAAGTGCACATGACAGAAAACGGTCCACTTGCCTCAATATTCAAGAAACTCAACACCATTCAGAACAGAGCATATTCCTTCAATCAACACAGTCAAAATGTATTTCCTCACCACAGGTACTCTGACAGTATCCCCCAAACCCACTATGTCTACCAGTAAGAAGATTAAGGGTAGCAGGTCCACAGGAACACCACCACCTCTGCAGATTTCCCTCCAAACATTATCCTAACATGGAAATATATTACTGTTCCTTCATCATTATTGGGCCTAAATCCTGAAACACCCTCCCCAACATTCATATAGGAGTAAAAATAACCAGAGAACTGCAGTGGTTCAAGAAGGTAGTGAACCATCACCTTCTCAAGGATAATTAGGGATTGACAGTAAGTGCTGGTTTTACTTGTGTGCCCATATACTGAAAAACAAAAATAGAAACACAAGACTATTATGAATGCTCTTTTTATGCTAATTAATCTCCTTAGCATTGGAGAAATGTTGAGCAAAGATCAAAACCTCACAAAGCTTTCGTTAAGATGTATGTTAATGAACATAAACTTAACCAATAAAAATTACCTGGTCCAGCAATATCAATGTTTTCAATTATATCATTTTTTGGAATGTTACTGACAATTTTCTGAGCAATCTCTCTGGGATTACTCTTCTCTCCCTTGGCTTTCAAGATCTGAAAAATAAATTCAGAAACAAGGAATACTCAATATTCTTGTTTTAGAGAAAATTGTTATGAGGCATAAAACATAAATTTGCTTATGATCTTCATTCATTTCTAAAGGTGGAGTTGCTCTCAATCCTCTTTTTCCAGCAACATGAGCAGGAAAAATAGGCAGAACCATTTATCTATCTATCTATCTATATATATATATATACACATCTATCTATCTATATATATATATATATATATATATATATATACACACACACACACATACACACATATATACACACACACATATATATATATATATATATATATATATATATATATATATATATAAAATCAAATAATTCAAAAGGTTCCTTTCATATGCTAAAATAAGCAAGCTGTACTCAAACGCTTAGGAAGAGCTGCTTCTATCTTCTTCTAAAGTTGAAGATGCAACTGGTGCATATTTTACTTAACATAAATCTTTCTCTGCTACCATATGAAGAGATGAGTAATTTGACAAGTTGCTTTTTTGAACAAGTTCCCTTCTTCCTACTATGATATAATTTAGTGCAAGCAGGCAAAGAATGAACGTGAAGAAAGATACTGAAATAAATTATAATTCAGTGCACTAGAGGACTAGGAAATGTACTATGGCCAGCATTGCAAATGCATGGGAGGAGGTGACCAGAAAACTTTCTTGCAGGAGTTTAATCTTATTCTCTATGAAGTAGCGATAGAAAGAAATTACATGAACAAAACAAGATATGTCAAGATGATCTGCACATCAGTGAAAGGTCTGCTCTACCAGAGACACACACAACTACACTGTTATTCCATTCGCAACCCCAGACTTCTCTGTGCCATCCTGGACGCTTATCCCACCACTAAACTTCAAACCCTTCCATCTCCCACATTGCAATCAAGCCCCCAAAAATAGAATGAGACAGGTCAGTCAATGACCTTCTTCTCCTCCACTTGGATTAAAATGGTGAACAACAGGATGAGGGCACCTGCACAGAAGAGAAAAATATTCATGAGTGCTGTACTTTGCAGATAGAAGGGCTACAGATGTCTTCAGCAGAAGCTTTACAGAATCTGCCAGTTATGCTCACTAACTTTACTTTATGATTACTACATCTCTTTTGATTTGATCAACAGTCAACCCATAATATCATGTATGTGTTATGGACACAGCTTACATGTGCAACTATCTTATTTTGTATGTGCAGGGTATCAGGAGAGGCCCCATGTTTTCCCCTCATCTGAACACCACCACCGAACAAAAGGAGCTTGGTGTAAGGTGGAGGGAGAGGATCATGACGAAAGCACAACATTGCAATTGACCCTTCACAACACTATCTCAGAGGCTCACAACATAATGAATTGTAGGATCAAATGGAAAGACCAGGCGGAGTTGGTGTTCGAAATAACGGGTGATTTATTAAAACTGGTACATACCAGAAGCGTGAATTTGGTATAGCTTTTACATTCTCAGCTGATAAGATTAGACAGAAACATGATTAACAGTAGAACTAGGTCTTGATTACAGAATAAAGTGATTATCCATAAGGCTAACTTAGTAAATCCAATTTTCTATTACAACAATGGGTGCACGCTTTCATATAATTAATGAAGCTCCTGAAACTTGGGTGTCATCACTGCTGCATTCCATGTCTCTACTCTTAGCTTTGTCTGCAGTCCTGTTAGCACATTAGCACAATTCACATCTCTATTTACTTGTTATTAGCCCTCACTATTCTTTCCCCTACAACAGGGATAAACATAATAGGTTAAAGGCCGCATGTTAAGGTCAAATTCACCAGGCAGTAACAGATTGCAATTTGGCGTGAGGTGCAGAAAATCTGATGTACCAGCTATCAGGACGATAGATGTATGCTTACTGACCCAGACAACTCAGACAGGTACCACAATAGGGATGCTGTCATGACAAAGCTAATACAGATGCACGAGATGGTTATGTAACCGTCAGCCCTGCCTAGCCAAATGCAGAAGGTGACAAGGAACCTCAACAATCTCCTTTGAAATATGGAGATGATGCAGAGTCAGGAGTCTAATTCTTCCTCTTTGCATGGGCTCAGCCACAATCCCATCACATCAGTGTCTGCTGGCTCAGGCGACAGCTGCTATAGACAGGAGCCATACAAAATCTTTTGGTTTGTTAAGCCTGATTCTGATCCAGATAGAAGTCTGGTGTCTGCCACAGAGGCGCAGCACTGTTATGCCTAATCCAGCCGTCAAGTACCTATCAATCCTAATTCCTTTTTACCAGCACTGGGCCTGTATCCATCTATGCCTTGGCAATTTAAATGCTCATCTCGATATTTCTGAAACATTGTTGTGGTACTTGTCTCCACCATCACTGTTAGTATGTTCCACATTCCAAACATCCTCTGGGTGAAACAATTCTTGCTCAGATCCCCTCCAAACCCCTTACCCTAACCCATGTCCTCTAGTTTAAGATACCTCTGCTATAGGGATAAGTTTCTCACTATTTACCCTATCTATGCCACTCATAATTTTGTATACCTCTATCAGGTTCCCCTGAACTTCCTCCACTTCAAGGAAAACAAACCCAGTCTATCCAGTTTCTCCTCAAAACTAAAATGTTTCCTTCTAGGCAATATCCCAGCAAATCATCTCTGCACCCTCTTCAGTGCAATCATGTCCTTTCCTCTAGTGTGGTGACCAGAAATGTACATATTACTCCAGCTCTGGCCTAACTAACATTATATATAATTGTACCATAACCTCCCTTCTCTTATATTTATGCCCCAGCTAAAGAAGGCAAGTATCCAGTATCTTAACCACCTTGTCTCCCAGAGTTGCTACCTTCAGAGATCCTTGGACATGTATATCAAGATCCCTCTGTTCTATTCCCATTTGCCTGCAACAGCTCCATATCCCTCTACGTCTTTCCTATCCAAGTACCTGTCCAAATGCCTTTTAAACATTGTACTTACATCCTTCTCAGTCCTCCCAAAATGCATCTTCTCTGTCCATTTCACCAACTGAATTTAAAAAAAAATCCAGTAGCCTCCAACCAGCCTCCACACCATCAACACCACCAACTTTTTGTGTCATCTGCAGACTTACTAATTATACCTCCGACATTTATGTCCAGATAGTTACAATTTATAACAAATATTAACAAATCCCAGCACTGAACCCTCTGGTACACTACTGGTCACAGATTTCCAATTACAAAAACAACACTCCACGTTGGATCCAATTTGTCAACTTGCCCGGATCCCACGAGGTCTTATCCTTTGGGTCTGTCTCCCACGTGGGACCCTGTCAAAGGAATCACCAAAGTCCATATAAACAACATCAACCACGTTGCCCTCAAGGATAGGGTTCTAATGCAGGCAAATAGAACCAATGCAGATAAGCCAGAAGGTTGGCACAGGTGTGGTGGGCCAAAGGGCCTGTTTCTGTGCTGTACAACTCCATGACTCTAATACATGTTGCTATTTCTTTGAAAATTCAATCAAATTGCTCAGATAGGATCTTCCCCTTACAAAACTTGCTGACTTTCTTTGATTAATCCCTGCCCTTCCAAGTGTAGATTAATCCTGTCTGTCATTCTTTTTCCAATAACCTCTACCACTAACTTTAAGACTCACAGGCCTGTATTACCTGGTTTATCCCTGCTGTCCTTCAATAACAAGTTTTCACTGCGCAGTGAAATGCTATTCATGAATATGTTGCTGATCTCTCTGGACACAACACAACTCAACTCATGGCAGCCCATGGTTCTGCAGGAGCAAAGGAATGCTGCATGTAAGCAGCTCACTATTCTCCATGGACAGAAAATGCTGCATATCAGCAGATCGCTTTGCTGAAAAAGCTGAGCCATGACACACAGGATCTTCTCTCACTTCTGCAGAAGTGGAGCCTTGCACTCCTCACTCACAGACCACGTCAGCAGTCCTGCCTAGAATATGCAGGGAAATGACACTGAGAAGGAAAGTGAAGGAAAACAAGACCATACACCTGTGTATCAGGGTGTGTTGGCCAGGTCAGCTCTGGGTCTGGAGAATGAAACAATGACAGCATGGTCTGAATGGAAGCAGTAGATCTTGGCTTGAATTGACAGGATCTGACTGTGTGTCAGGATCAGGTCAGGTACAAAAATTATAAGTGCTCAGGCTAGGTCAGACCAACTCCTTCACTTATTTCTACTCTCTGTAAATGCATAGGCACTGTGACGCAGTTTCTCTTGATCCAAAGGAATGCTCTCCGAGTGGTGTATCCAGCTAGCAAACTCACCTTATGTGGCAGAGCGAAAATAGCAAGAATAGGGAAGTTGTGCAGGAAAGCTACATTGATCCATCCATCTGCTGTGAAACATGATGTTTCTGCAACAAAGACCATCAGTTCTGCCCATTTATACGTCTTTAAATGGTCAATTGGTTTATGGCTTAAAATTAACCTCACAAGAGCTCAAAGGGATTTCTGAGGGATCTTTGCTGAATGAATGTGGACTTCATGACACTGAAATGTTGGCACCACAATGCAATTCCCTGTCCACTGTATGCTAACTTAATAAATCTATTCCAACCTGATAAATCTATAGTGAAGGTTAGAATACTGACCAGCCACAATCAATGTTGAACTGCAGTCCAAAGTATTCAAGATCTCAACTAATCTTTGGACCTGCAGACTGGAATTGTTCCAAGGAAAGTGTATGTCAAGGGTGTTTAAACAATGTGGTTCTCTTCAGGAAATACATCATTGTTAGTCAGGCTCTCTACTCCCAGAGGAATTGTTTCATCTATTCTGATTTCAGCGAAGTGGAAACAGCATCTCAAGCACTGGAATTTGCCAGCATTGGTAACTTCCTATGAATGAAGGTAGCCATTGACAACACTTAGGCCTATGTGGACTACCATTAATAACCTGGACTACTTCATCAACAGGAAAGTTTTCTGTTCCCTCAATACACAGCTGGTCGTCAAACAATAGAAAAATCTCTTGTAGTAAGTGCCATGTTTGCTGATAGCACCCATGATTCATTCCTGAGTGAATCCATACAGCCAGAAATTTCTAGCAGCCAGCATTGTTTGGAAAACTAGTCCAGGAATTTAAATTATAATCAGAGCAAATAGATATGCACATGCAGAGCAGATTGTGTGTCTTACAAGCTCTATCAGCTGATGATTGGTGTATGATATTGGAGTTAGGGAATGGACTGTGGAAGGATTACTTGATTGGTATTGCAGACTCCTTTTCCAGAAGTCTACGAGGAAATCCCTTTATCCATGTAGATAAAGTCTTCTTCCTCCACTCAGATGAGAAATGAGTTTGTGATGTCCCATGTTAGCCTTCCTCATCCTCCTGCTCCTCTTGCGAGTCTTCAGGCAGTGCCTCATGTTCCTCACGTTCTGGGTCTACATGCTGCCCCACCTCTGCCACAGTCTTTGGCTGGCACACCAAGAAGTCATGGTTGAAAAATATTGCAGAGTACCCCTGGACTAATGCAGGCATTGGAATCTTGTCTTTAGGGGACCAATGGTGTTTTCAACTACAATTTCAGTCCCATTATTTCAGTGATTAGCTGCTAGGTTTGGAGTCAGAACTGGTAAAAGGAGACAAGGAAGTTGAGGGTAGTCTACCAGAATCCATTTGTCTGAGCAGTGTTGGCTGCTGAAAATCACCAGCAATATGGACACCCTCAGAATGAAGGAGGTATCGATACGAACAAAGCACAGCATCAAGAAATTCTTATGATGAAGGCCAGCTATACACTGATGGAGCAAAAGCTGTCTCTGCTGATAAGAAGGTGCAAGTTATTAATGGGAGCCCTTTCTGACAAGAATATTGTCAATAGTTGTTTGCAATTATTTAAAATCACCAATATTTCAAATATCAAGGCCTGACACGTCAATTTCTCCTCACTAAAATCAAAATAGATGAAATCAGTCTGTTCCTCTGGAATAGAGTACCTGGGTGGCCAATCTGACAGTGCAGTGAATAGCAGATTGAGAAATATGTTGCAGATCTATGGATGCCTCCTCGATTAAACCAGTGCCAGGAAGTTTATCAAAGTAGGTCATCCAAGCCTCCAAGGAGAAAGTCCAAGCACTGTGGCAAGATGCCATATTAGCTCGGTGATGACTCACTTTGAAATCGTTGCTCTGCGAATAGACTGTTCACCAGGCAGTTCAAAGTGTGATATGGTCTCTCTGAAGATTCTGTGGGTAAAGACTCTTCTCAGGCATGACTTTGGCCTGCAAAACCTTACTGAAAACTTCCAGTCACGGAGAGCTGCCAGCATTGCTACCACAGAGGCAACAATAAGAAAAAACTTACTCTCGGTTGTAAAAGACTCTGTAGACTTTGGAAAGTTTCTAAGCAGAGAGTAGTTACTTCTGAAGCCACCTATCAGGTCTCTCAATATCAGCAAATAGCAAGAATTTAGCATGATGTGCTCCTCGTTCAAAGGCTGAGTGTGAGAGGCTTTTCTGTATTATTTTGAAGGACTGTATCAGTTAGAACACCACTGGCAGTACTCCATCACTGGAAGCTTTGGGATGGGCATAGCAGGCCACTCAAAGAAGGTCATGGAGAAGGAGACAGAGATAATGCTGATCTGAGAAGAGGCTTTTCCCCATAGAGTCATCACAGACATCCTACCTGGAATTATCTGATAAATAATACATCAGCAGGCTCAGGTTTTCAAAATCATTACTGAGATAATGTGTCACCCTTCAGGATTATTTTAGTCACAGTGTGACGTCTGGATGATCACTGTGTCAAGCTTTGAGCTCTAATTTATGTTGCTGAGCAGAAATGTGCATTATACCGACAATGACATCATAAGGTGTTAATGGGTAAAGGTCAGGCACGCTAATGTAAGTCATGACTTTAAATGCTCAAGTCCAATTTTGCAACAGATGCAACATTACCCAGAAATAATTGGTAGCTTGATTTACTGCAAATAAAATTGATTTTTGAGTATGTAGCACCTAAAAGAGTCCTGCCCAATCCAATTTTTTAGACTGTCCTCTTTCTGATTGAAATGTGGCATAATGGGAAAGCTGTAACTATACTGTAACGGAGAAGACAACATCGAATAATGGAAAATTTGGAGCCAGCAGGAGCTTTTATATTTCTAATTTGTTCGACACTTCAAGCAATCTATCCCTGTCATCAAGAGTGAAAGTTCAATTTTCATCAAATGTCTTTGCAACAAAGAGAATCTACAAGGTTAAAATTTTATTGGAAGGCACAATGACACAGCTAGTAAAGTGCTGTCTCATAGCTCCAGTGATCCAGTTCAATCCTGATCTCTGCTGTTGTCTTGTGGAGTCTGCATGTTCTCCACGTGACCTTGTGGGTCTTCTTTAGTGCTCCAGTTTCCTCCCACATCCCAAAGGCTTGCTAGTTGGTAGGTTAGTTAGTTACTGCAAATTGCCCCTAGTGTCTAGGGGAGTCACAGGATCTGGGGGAGGGGGGGAGTTGATAGGAATGCGAGGAGAATAAAATGGGATTAGTGTAAATGGGTGTTTGAGGTAAGCATTCAGGGCCTGTTTCCATGCTGAATGACTCTACAACTTGTGGACATCTTTTTTGCTGTGATAAACACTGGATTATGTTATCTGCCCTGATGTAATATACTACATTTCTTTCATAAATAAAAAATTGTGAGTTGTTTTGACAAAATGAATAGTAATTGTCCAAAAAAGCATCAACAGAAAACCTGCATCCATATTTTTTGAGAGAATAATGATCATTCATTTACATGCTCTGAATCAGTGCAAGACCTTTCTTTCTATAAAAGTCCTTCTACTCACTGTTAACAAGCTGCAGCAATTGTGAAATAAATAAATACCAAGACCACACCAGTCCCTAGTGATTATCGAAACCATGTTAATCTTCTCCAAGTAATCATGTTCTATGCTTAACAACTCTTCCATACCTGAGATATTGCCATGGCACTATTGCATTGATAATCTCCAAATTTTGAACTTTGGCTTGGTGTAACTGCTAATGGTGGGTTTTCGAGATGTGGATAGGCAAGCTTAATGGCAATGCGGAATATATTCTGCAATCGTTGATTGACGTTTATCATGCTGGTTCCTGCTTTGCTTTCCTCTTCTTGCAGACTCTGAAATGAATTACATACAAAAGAGCTATTTTTAAGGGGGTCAGAAAAAAAGTTTAACTGTAGTCCATATAGAGAAGGGATGAGAGTTTTATTTCCATATTAATAAGAAGAACTCAGCAATTATCAACTTTGTAGTACCGTAACATTAAGGCATGATGTTTTATGGTTGATGGCATATAAATCATGGGTGAGTCAAGGATTGCAACAAGTAATTATCAGTCACAGCCACACTGAACCAAGGAGCCAGGACCACTTTAAGAAACTGCAGAATAAATTCTTTTTTTAAAAAACAAACAATAAATTCCATCAGATAACAGGGATGGTACCGGAGGATTGGAGGGTGGCGAATGTTGTCCCCGTATTCAAAAAAGGTAGTAGGGATAGTCCAGGGAATTACAGACCAGTGAGCCTCATCTCTGTGGTCGGTAAGCTGTTGGAAAAGATTCTAAGAGATATGATCTATGAGCATTTGGAGAAACATGGACTGATTAGGGACAGCCAGCATGGCCTTGTGAAGGGAAGATCTTGCCTCACAAGCCTGATAGGGTTCTTTGAGGAGGTGACCAGAAAAATTGATGAGGGTAGTGCAGTGGATGTGGTCCACATGGATTTTAGTAAGGCGCTTGACAAGGTTCCGCATGGTAGGCTTCTTCAGAAGGTCAGAGGTCAAGGGATCCGGGGAAGCTTGGCCATGTGGATTCAAAATTGGCTTGCCTGTAGAAAGCAGAGGGTTGTGGTGGAGGGAGTGCATTCAGATTGGAGGGCTGTGACTAGTGGTGTCCCGCAGGGATCGGTTCCGGGACCTCTACTTTTTGTGATATTTATTAACGACTTAGATGAGGGGGTGGAAGGCTGGGTTAGCAAATTTGCAGACGACACAAAGATCGGTGGTGTTGTGGATAGTGTGGAGGACTGTCGAAGCTTGCAGAGGGACACTGATAGGATGCAGACCTGGGCTGACATGTGGCAGATGGAGTTCAATCCAGAGAAGTGTGAGATGGTACACTTTGGAAGGACTAACTCCAAGGCAGAGTAGAAGGTAAATGGCAGGATTCTGGGCAGTGTAGAGGAGCAGAGGGATCTGGGGGTTCATATCCACAGATCACTGAAAGTTGCCTCGCAGGTGGATAGGGTAGTTAAGAAAGCTTATGGGATGTTAGCTTTCATAAGTTGGGGGATCGAGTTTAAGAGCCGCGAAGTGATGATGCAGCTTTACAAAACTCTGGTTAGGCCACACTTAGAGTACTGTGTCCAGTTCTGGTTGCCTCATTATAGGAAGGATATGGAGGCATTGGAAAAGGTGCAGAGGAAATCTTCCAGGATGCTGCCTGGATTAGAGGGTATGGATTATGAGGAGAGACTAAAGGAGCCAGGGCTGTTCTCATTGGACAGGATGATGAAGGGAGACATGATAGAGGTATACAAGATATTGAGAGGAACAGATAAGAGTGGACAGCCAGTGCCTCTTTCCCAGGGCGCCAATGCTCAAAACAAAAGGACATGGCTTTAAGGTATTGGGTGGGAAGTTCAAGGGTGACGTCAGAGAGAGGTTTTTCACCCAGAGGGTGGTTGGTGCATGGAATGTGCTGCCTGGGGTGGTGGAGGAGGCTGATACGTTGGTCAAGTTCAAAAGGTTGTTAGATAAGTACATGGAGGAATTTAAAATAGGGGGATATGTGGGAGGAAGGGGTTAGTTAGTCTTAGGCGTGGTTTAAAGGTCGGCACAACATGGTGGGCCAAAGTGCCTGCATTGTGCTGTATTGTTCTATATAGTTCTAAAACCATACATGTATTAAATAATGCAGACCAGAACTTAAATATACAGAATGATATGTGGATTTTACTGTTTTCTTTAGCCCCAAAGGGTTTACAATCCTCCAAATAACAGATCTACGAAAGACTCAATTCCATGATATCCACTTTAGAATGGACAGAATGTTAATAGGCCACAATTTATCAGGTATTACTCCCATGTGTTATTACTTGATTAAGTAATCATAGAACATCATACAAGTGACCCGAGTAAAATAATAGGCCAGATTCTGAAAGCTAGTAGTTCTATGCACAAGCACTACTACATTTGGAACTCCAACATATCCATGCAAAACTTGTTAGCCACTCACAGTCAGTTTCCTGATTAAACTCTAGCTTTAGATTTGGAGCACAAAGTTTTAGCAAGGGGTGGCACTGTGGTATAGCTGTATAGCTAGTCAAGTTACTGTGCCCTAGCTCCAGCAGCCCAGATTCAATCCTGACCTTCTGTGGTGTATGTGTGGTGTTTACATATTCTTCCTGTGACCCCAGTGCTCCAGTTTCCTTCCACATCCCAAATGTGTGTGGGCTGGTTGGTTAAATGGCCTCTATAAATCGTGTCTATTCTGCAGGTGAGTGGTAGAATCTGGGGGGCACTGATGGAAATATGAGGTAAATAAAATGGGGTCTGTTAGGATTAGTGTAGGTGGGTGCATAATGGGCTCCATGGATTCAGAGTGCCAACGGGTCTGTTTCCATGCTGTATGAGTTTATGATTCAATATCCTTGTACTCACAATGGGGAATCTGCCTGAAAAAAACTGAAGTGTTTTAATTCCTTTGAATGAAGAAGCAAGACTAGGAGGAAAATTTTTTTTAGTTAATTCAGTTTATTTATTAATTCAATTTTGTTTACGTATTTGTTAAGCTTCGAAATCAGAGGCATGCATCACTGACTGTCAAAGCACTTTCAGTTGCTTTGTAGGCAGGGCTAGTTCTTACCCCACTTCATGACTGCATTGATGTGCCCATGGTTCTGCTGCAGTGCAGTGGTTCATCAATGAGGACCCAGCTAGCACTTGCAGCAGGTTGGCACTATGGGATCTACAAAAGATAAGTTCAGATTTACTATGTAGGTCAGCAGCATGAATGGGCAGCTTATTGCTGGCATGAAATTCTTGCCAAAAATGGATTCTTTTTGGCAAGCTTCAGCCCAAGAATTCATGCAGCAAGATAAAGATCAGTAAGGAAAATACTGCAGATACCAGAAATCTGAAATGAAAATAGGAAATGCTGGAAATATTCAGCAGGTCAGGCAGAGTCTGTGGTGAACATTCCAAATCAATGCATTTCCCATCAACCCAAAACAGTAACTCTGTATTTCTGCTTTGATTATGATGTAGAGCCACTTTTCACGTTTTTGCTAAATGTGTGTGTTATACAAATCAATGACTATATGGCTTCTAAATTAATGTGAAAGGCCATCAGTTACATCCATATCTATTATTGTGATTGTTTTACGTCTTGAAAAAAGATTAGTTATATTTAAATGTAGAATACCTTCTTAGCTTATTGTATAGTCCAAATATTAATGTGTGAAAACATCTATATCATGAAGGTTTTTACAATTACCCAAGTTGCTCTAAAAAAATGAGGACATAAAGAAATTCTTCCTCTCCTTCAGTACTGGGAAGGAAAGTATTGCCATGAATGTTTATTTAAGAAGAAAAAATAATGATTCTAGTATAAGATTTTTCTGTAATATTGTGCTCAATATAGCTCATCAGGTCAGGCAGCAATTATGGAGGGAGAAACAGTGTTGACCCTTCATCAGTTTAGAAGCATTTTTTTAAAATCATCATGCCCTATAAATTATGACTGAGATGAGAATGAAAATGATGAATAGTCACAGAAATACATAAAGAGCTTTGTAGGTTTTTGGCTCCTCATGCTCACGTCAGAGTCCTTGATCTGGAGCTTACTTCCAGGCACCCGAATTAAGTGTGAAACAAGCAATCTGATTATATTATAAACAGGACTTTTTACAAACAAACATAACACTACAAAAACACTACCTCCTGAAACAATATTCTAATTTTAAAACCAAGAAACGAACTAAGAGCCACAGCTTTTCATCTCTCTTAATCTTGTTAAAATTACCCATCTTTTTCCAAGTTATTTGCAAACAGAACAAATCCATTCCATTTTGATTGCAGAGGATCTGCTTTTTATTGATTTCAATGAGAATGCATAATATAGAGCACCCCGATTAACTCAATAGTTTGTAATTAAGCTTAAGGACTGTCAGACTCAATAGGAGACATCCTGATAAAGCAACTTCATCAGTCACCTGCAAATGAAAAAATACTCTTACAACCTGACATCTGGAGATAGATTGTCTTGAGAGCAGTTACAACAGATGGACAAAAATTGACATCCAAAGAACAGCAATGATCACAGTCAATTAGGAATATTACATTCCATTAAAGATGGAAGGACAACAGGTGAACAAAGTTCTGCTAGTCTGCAGTCAGTAACATAATAACATTTCATTTGTTAGTTGACTATATCCTCTAATTAAAAATTCTTTTCTATATATATGTATATATCCTAGGATGCATCTTTGAATTTTTCTTCCACCCCATTAACCTGTTTTCTAAACAAGTTACAAAGTTTAATAGAAAAAGACTACTCACACGCTTGAGAACATTTAGCCGGTATTTGAGCTTGGCGTTCTCCTCCAACATCTCACTCAATCCCAAGGAAAAGTCAAGCACCACAGGGTTTTTCAAACTCTCAATTTCAGCAATAAGAGACTTGATTTCTTTCTCCTAGAAAAAAAATTTAATAAATTAAATTACTTTTGAAGAATTAGTTTTCAGTAAACAAAATAATCCCCATATATTCTACTGCATGAAAAAGATTTAATTGAAAACTAGTTTTAATTTTCACATATTCCTTATATGAATTGTAATGATCCAGAAAACTCTCAATACTTTTGCTGACCGACTAAAAACAAGGGCCATCCATGTCAGTACACTGTACCCCTGCATTAAGGAGGGGTTGCGTCCTAGAAAAACATCCGTATGTGATTTCCATGAACCCTTTTGTCCCATTGAATCAAATGTTATGTGGAGAAGGTTCCTGCAGGAAGTTTTTCTCTTAGCAGTGATGCCCCCGAGGGCATGGGGTCTATAAGCAAGGGAATTTCTGATTGTATTGTAGGCAGAAGAGAAAGGACTGTTGTTCTAATTAACTAAAAATGTGTGTTACATTGCTTGATGAAGTATTAATAGAAGAGACTGCCTTGTCAGTTTCCAAAGGAAACCTGTCAAGTATCCTCCACTGTGAACCAGCTACCTGCAATCATATAGAGTTATAAGACATCTTTATTAGTCATGTGTACATTGAAACATACAGTGAAATGCATCTTTTTGCGTTGACTTTTCTCGGGGGCAGCCCGCAAGCGTCACCACGTTTCCGGCGGCCAACATAGCATGCCCACAACTTCCTAACTCGTACGTCTTTGGAATGTGGGAGGAAACTGGAGCACCCAGAGGAAACCCACACAGTCATGGGGAGAACGTACAAACTCCTTACAGACAACGGCTGGAATTGAACCCAGATTGCTGCACAGCATAGTGTAGCAGTTAGCCTAGCACTACACTATGCCTCACAGTCCACCGCTCACCAACCAATTGATAGAAATAAATAGCTCACATTCCTGAGAGGCCACATCTCAGCTTTGACACACCCATGCCCATTGGCAGGGCCCATGCTGACAGCGACTTGCTACAAGCCATCTGGCCATTACCGTTCCCCTTGTGTCAGGGTAGGGACCCATTCAACCTGCGGACATAATGCATAATACTAGGAAAAGTGCACCAATTAATCCATGTGATTAAGTGCTTTAAATAGCCAAATGCCTCATCTTCTAATTAGTGACACGCATGAATGGATGAAGGAGATGCCCACTGTCCCTACCTACCAGGACACAGGCCCTTCGGCCATTCTTGTCCATGCCGACCAAGTTGCCTACTTGAGTTAGTCCCACTTGCCTACATTTGCCCATTTACCTCCAGATTTTCTATGTACCAGCCCAAATGCCTTTTAAACATTGTAAGTGTACCCGCTTCTACCCCCCCCGGCAGCTCGTTCCACATGCTCACCACCCTGTGTATGAAAAAGTTGCCCCTTAGGTCCCCTTTGAACCTTTCCCCTCTAACCTTAAACCTATGCTCTCTGGTTTTAAGACTCCCCTGCCCTGCATAAAAAATACCGTGACCATTCACCTTATCTATGCCACTCATGATTTTATAAACCTCTACAAGGTCACCCCTCAGTCTCCTTTGCTCCAGGTAAAAAAGCCCAGGTAACATCACAGTACAAGTATCAACAAAAGTCATTGCCTTGTCAGTGTCCAACACAAATCTCTTAAGTAGCCTCTCGCTGTGAACTGCTAGCCTATGATTGTTGTTCCTGGTAAACTAATTCAGTTTTCTGCATACATTTTCTGTTTGTTTAGTTAGTTTTTCTCCCCACATAAATTCCGTAAGAGCAAATTTTCATTTTGTATTTCAAAATTTTTGGTAATGATTTGTGAATTCCATAAGGGTGATTTTTCATTACCCAAACTGCCATAACGTGGGGGTACACTGTATTAATAGTGGAAGAATGCTAGACAAAGCTGTTATTGTGGTATATTTATAACTGATGAACTACAATTTAACAATCCTGTTAAAAGGATTAAGATTTGTGACATTACAGTTACAAAATGGAGACAGTTTTGGGTGAAGGATAAATATAAGTCATAAACTGTTTCTCCTATTGACGTAATCTAACTAAAGTCTGCTTAGACCTGTGACCTCTAAAGATTAAATTGGTTCTTTGCCAAGAACGTTAACTAACAGTAATAAATGTGAACATTATATGAACTTTCATGGGTCATATCAATTTATTTTTTTGGGTCTCTGAACCTTTACTGAAATCAATCTAATGTCTGACATAAGTATAAAAGTTTCTAAGAATTAAAATGTATAGGGCAATTAACTCCCTTAGCTATTCCTTATCCTTTCAAATAGATTCTGAAAGCAGAAGTAATTTCAAGATTATTTTCTTTGGTGCAAATATCAGTATAAAACACCAATAGATTTTGGGGACTGGACATGGTTGTAGTTTAGATCAACCCACCACCTAGAAATCTGAACAGAAAATGTAGCATGAACATGTGGTTTCATCCACCACATCCCAACTACTAACTGAGTAAAACAATTAGATTACGATCCAGTTGTAAGTGATATCGTGCATGTAATTTCTGGTGTATCAGCTAATCAACAGCAAGTTTTTACTGTCAATTTTCTTGGAGCTTTAATTTTTAGCAAACAATGAAAACAACCATCCCAGTTTCCACATAAGCATGTACTGCCGGAAGGGATTGGGGAGGTCTAAATAAAGCTCAGGGAAATGAGTTACAATAGCTCCAGCTTTGCTTACTGGATGGATTTCCTTATTACTGAATACTTTTTTGGAATCCCATCTTATATAAAAGCTGCCTAGGAATATCTGGCTTCTGACAGAATAAAATTAAATGTCTAATATGTGCTGATCAAGCTCACCGTGAAGTTATTTTGGGTAATCTTTTTTTGCAATATTTTTCCAATATCCCGTGGCTATATTGATTAGGATCTCAGTGTCTAGGCCAATATTTCACCCCTCAATTAACATCACTGAACATACCATCTAGTTATTATCTGGCTACTCTTTGGGGAACTTCAGTATCTGAAAATTTGACTGAAACGCATTTCCTAATTATAATTCAAGTGTATATCACTGCCTACTACAGTTTTGAGAATCAAGGTCATCCTGTGTATAAGATGTATATTATATAATAAACAGAAAATGTTTATTTCCTTCCTTTGAAATGACTTTATTATGGACAACAATGCATAGCTATTTCTATAAATCAGTACGAAAACACCATTTTTATTATTTTCCACTTTATTTAAAAATGTGCACACTTATCACTAATTTACTGACCAGTGAAAAATACTTTTCACCAACAGATCTGAACAAATTTCCACTATTTTCTGTTTTTATTTTAGACTCCAAGATGAGCTCTGGATCACTTTTTCACACCATTCCTTAATCTGCCATTTTCACTGCTGCTAACTTTGTCCAATTCCACTCTCCTCAGTTGCTAAAACTCTCATCTATCCCTGCATTTTCCGGAGCACCTGCATTTCGTCCACTGGAGTGACCTTATGCTTCCAGTCGCAATTCACCAACCCACTCCGACCTCTGGCTTCCTGCACTGTTACAACTAGACCCAAAGCAAGCTTGGAGACACAAGAAATTCTGCAGATGCTGGAATCTGGAGCAACACATAAAAAGTACTGGAGGAATTCAGCAGGTCAGGCAGCATCTACGGAGGGAAATAAGCAGTGGACGTTTATGGCCGAGACCCTTCGTCAGGACTGGAAAGGAAGAGGGCAGAAGCCAGAATAAGGTGGGGGGGATGGGGAGGAGCACACGCAGGCAGGTGATAGGTGAGTTCAGGTGAGGGGGGAAGGTAGGTGGGTGGGGGAGAAGATATAATAAGCTGAGAGGTGATAGAAGAGGCAAAGGGCTGAAGGAGGAGGAATCCAGTAGGATAAGGCAGTGGACCATGGAATAGGTGATGGAGGAGGGGAGGAGAGGAGATGGGTAGGTCATCAAGGCGGAGGAAGGGAGCCACAGGAGTAAGGGAAGACAAAGGAGTTGGGGGGAGAAAAATGAGTGAGGTTACTGGAAGTTAGAGAAATCAATGTTGAGGCCATCAGGTTGGAGACTTCCAAAGCCAAATATAAGGTGTTGCAAGCTTGAAGGACAATACCTTATTTTCCATCTGGGCACACTGTAGCCTTTTGAACTCAATATCAAATTCTCCAACTGTCAATAACGCACTTTCTTTGCCTGTATCAGAACTGGCCATTTCTGCCTATTGATTTCTCTTTTTCCATTATTGAACTCTAGCCTGCTGGGCACACCCAACAGCCTTACCATTAACAACATTGCACAGCCAAAAAAGTATAATTTGCTTCTAATTGCTGCTCTAACTGCCCCATTAACCCACTTGGTGTCACCCAATCAGAGACATTTCCTTGTTCTACCTATCCCTCCTCCATCTTCTCTGCTACTGAAAACAACCTTGTCTTTATCTTTTCCAGTTCTGACAGTACGTTCTAGAACTTAAACTGTTTCTCTTTACACAGTTGCTGCCTGATTTACTGAGCATTTTCTATTTTTATCCCTCATCTGTTAACTCAAGAGTTTACTGTTCCAATGCAATCCTGCCTTGTTCTATTCTCCTTAAACCTGGTTTCTTTCAAAAATGTGCCTTCTGTGCCCTTGCTTTAACCAGGTCTGTTCACCCATCAATCCCTATGCTTGCTTATCTATACTGGATCTTGGATTATCAAAGCCACGGCGCAGGTGTATTTAGCTGCTATCAAGGCCCCAAACTCTGGAATTTTTTACTTAAATGTCCCTCCTCTTGGATGACCTGTCTTGGGTCCAGCATATTGATGGAATCATGAAGAAGGCATATCAGCTCCTGTCCTTTCTTAGAAGCTAAAGGAGACTTTGCACGTTACCAAATACTTCAACTAGGTCGAGCATCTTCGCTTGGTCTGCTGTAACAGCCAGGATCTCCTGGTGGCTAGCCATTTATTTCCACTTCCCATTCCCACATTGACATGTCTGTTAATGGCCTCCTCTACTGCCAAATTGAGGCTAGACACGGATTAGAGGAATAACACCTCACATTCCATTTTGGTAGTCTCCAATCTGACTGCATCAATGTAGATTTCTCTAGCTTCCAGTAACCACTCCTCCTTCCCCCCCCCCCCCCTTTGTTTTCCTTTATCCCTCTGGTCCCTTTACCTCTTCTCTTTTCCCTCTCATGACCTGCCCATCACCCACACATTCCCCCCTCCAGTTCCCCACCTCCTTCCCTTCACTCCATGGTCTACTGTCCTCTCCTATCAGATTCCACCTTCTTCAGCCCTTTGCCTCTTCCACCCCCCACCTACCCACATACTCACCTGGATTCACCTATTACCCGCCAGCTTGTGCTCCTCCTCCTCCCCCCACCCTTTTATTCTGGCTTCTGCCCTCTTTCTTTCCAGTCCTGATGAAGGTTTTTGGCCCGAAGCATTAACTGTTCATTTCCCTCCATAAATACTGCCTGACCTGCTGAGTTCCTCCAGCACTTTGTGTGTGTGAGACTTCTGCTAACTTCTACAGATGCACTGTTGAAAGTATCCTGAGTGGTTGCATCACAGCCTGGTACAGCAATTCCAATGCACAGGAATGCAAGAGGCTGCAGAGTTGTGGACATAGCCTGGTCCATCATGTGCACAGCCCTCCCCACCACTGACAGCATTTACAGGAAGCATTGCCTCAAGAAGGTGGCATCTATCTTCAAGGATCCCCACCATCTGAGTCATGCCCTCGTCTTGCTGCTACTGTCTGGTAAGAGGTACAGAAGCCTTAAATTCCACACCACCTGATTGTGGAACAGCTACTTTCCTACAACCATCAGTTTCTTGAACCTATCTGCACAACCCTCATCCTACCTCAGCAAAGGAACACTATGGACCACTGCTTGCACTATCATGGACTTGTCTTCAATTGTGTCTTTGTTTTATTTTTGCTTTTGCAGTTTTTTTCCACTGTATGGTATAATTTTATGAATAATTTATGTATATTTTATATTCTGTGTGTCTTCTGTACCTACGTCCCTGTGATGTTGCTGCAAGCAAGTATTTCAGCGTACATCACCGTACTTATACTCATGGCAATAAACTCGACTTGAGATGAGATGTTCCTTACTGCTTGCTGATCTACAGTGGATCTTGGATAAGCAATGCCAAGCTGCAGGTGTGCCTTTAGCTACTATCGAGGCCCTAAACTCTGGAATTTCCTCCTTAAACATCTCTCCTCCAATGAAGATGTTCCTTTAAAACCTGACTGGACAATTGGAGACATGAGAAGACTGCAGATGCTGGGATCCGGAGCGACAAACGATCGGCTGGAGCAGCTCAACGGGTCGGGCAGGGCAGGAGCTATTGGGAGGGTGGCGCGTCGATGTTTCGGGTCGAAACCCTGTATCAGGACTATTGGATCGCCTACAATAACATCTAACCCGGCTCGGTTTCGGATTGTGTTTGGGTAATGCTCCTGCGAAGAGCTTGGGATGGGTTTTACCCCGTGGACGACGCGATATAACTGGAACCTTTTGTGGTGCTGCCCCACGCGGCCGATCAGCCCTGCTCCTCCCATTCCAGCCGCCGGGAGAGGGAGGGGCAAGGAGCCCAGCAGACTGGCTCTGGGGAAGGCGACACTTCACAGCCCCGCGGCTCGCTTTCGCGCCACTCACTGACCTGCTCCTTCAAGCGAGCTCCGTACTTGCCCACCAGGCTCGCCATGTCTCACCGGCTGGCGGCCGCGCAGCGCGTCACCCCGCTTCCGCCGCCCGGCCGGACATGCGGCCTCGGCCGTGCTCCACAGCGCCACGCGTGGAGCGGAGGCCCAAACATCGCCGCTGCGGCGCCTGGAGCCACCGAGCTCCCCGCCCTCTACCGTCGGGTGGCTGGCAAGACCAGACTCACTGCAGAACCTGTTGGTTTAAAAACAATCCTGCAACCAGCAAGCAACTACTCAATCACAATCTTTTCAGATTAAAGGTGGTTAGATCATAACTTCAGTAAATTCCTGGTCTGGAGGGTTATGGACGGGGTTCAGGTAGATGGGACTAGCGGAATAAAGTTTCGGCACAGACTAGAAGGGCCGAATGGCCTGTTCTCTGTGCTGTGGTGTTCTATGGTTCTACAGTTCCATTGATTCATTCAAATATTTCTTAAGTAGTTTACGAAACCCATGATTTTTGTCAGCTCAAAGGACATGCAGTCCTCTCTGCTTCCAGTGATCGTCTGAAAGGGCTAACTAACTCTTCCACCTCACTTCTTTATACTGGTTATCTCCCCTCTACTCTTTCAGTCCAGCAGAAGGGTCTCAATTAGAAACTTTTGACTGTTCATTCCACTCTACAGATGCTGCCTTCTCCAGCAGCTCATTTTTGTTTGCTCCAGATTTGAACAACAGCGATCTCTTGCATGTTTCTTTCTTATTCCCTGGTATTTTTTCACAGCTTTTGGTATCAATTTTTTAAAAACAATATCTTGCCACTTTCTTCTTATTGAGTTTGCGTCTATTACACTAGCAAGACCAGCTTTGTTTCATCAATCTTGCTTAAAAAATTCTCTCCGTACCATTCCATTCCTTTGTTGTTATATCTCAATGCTCTACACGCTATTGTACAAAAATATTTTATTTCTTATCTCCTTCTGCAATCCTTCAGAGTCAAGGATGATTTGTTTTCAATCAAGTTCTGCAGATGTTAAGTGACTGATGGGTCCAATGAGGGATTGTAAATTCTGTAACAGGTGGAGCACAAGGTGCTTGACAGGTGATGAGTAGGTAGAGACACAAGAGACTGCAGATGCTGAGACCTGAAGCAAAAAAAAACAAGCTGCTGGAAGGAACACAGCAGGTCAGGCAGCATTTGTGGAGGCAAAGGGATAGTCAACATTTCAGATTGAGAGCCTGCATCAGGATTGTTTCCAGAACATAGAACGCTACAGCACAGTACAGGCCCTTCGGCCCACAATGTTGTGCTGACACTTTATCCTGTTCTTAGATCTATCTAACCCTCCCCTCCCACATAGCCCCCTATTTTTCTATTTTTTCTATTCGGAAGAGAAAGAGACAGAAGGTACTGACGCATGGTGGCAAGGGTAGAGTGTAGAGAGAAGCAATGAATGGAGTACACATACCTGAGATCCAGGCTGGGACAAAACCTGGAGTCCTGAAAATGGAGCTGGAAACCACACAGGACAAGATGCCTGCAAAGATCAGTACTGAGGAAGGACACATGACTGTAGTACCAAGTCTTGGTAACAATGTAGTTGAAGAGCAGGAGAGCAGTAGAAATCAGAAGAGGAGCAGTGATAGAGGGTCTCCTAGAAGGTGGTGAGTGGGTAGGATAGGAGATGCGCACCACTAGCTCCATTATTGCTGACCTTGGATGCTTCTTCTCCATTTTGATTGATAATAGGCCAGAGCTTCCCACAAATCAGTGAGGAAGTTGCATTTTGTCATGGAGGCTTTCAGAACATCTTGGAATCATTTTCTCTGTCCTCCTGGTAATCTCTTGTTGATGGAAGTCTGAGTGTCTATTTCAGGAGTCTAGTGTCAACATAGATCAACCACCAAAACCAACTGTTAGAACATAGAACATTACAACATAGTAAAGGCCCTTCGGCCCATGATGTTGTGCTGACATTTTATCCCTCTCTAATATCTATCTAACCCTTCCCTCCCACATAGCCCTCCATTTTTCTATCATTCATGTGGCTATCCAAGGGTCTCTTAAATGTCCCTAATATATCTGCCCCCACAACCTCTGCCAGCAGTGCATTCCACACACCCACCACTCTCTGTGTTTTTTAAAAAAAATCTTACCCCTGACATCCCCCTTATACCTTCCTCCAATCACCTTAAAATTATGCCCCTCGTGTTAGCCATTTTTGCTATGGGGAAAAATCTCTGACTGTCCACTCGATCTATGCCTCTTATCATCTTGTAGACCTCTATCAAGCCACCTCTCATCCTCCTTCTCTCCAAAGAGAAAAGCCCTAGCTCACTCAACCCATCCTCATAAGACATGCTCTCCAATCCAGGCAGCATCCTGGTATATCTCCTCTGCACCCTCTCTAAAGCTTCCACATCCTTCTTCTAATGAGGCAACCGGAACTGAACACAATACTCCAAGTGTTGTCTATCCAGAGTTCGATAGAGCTGCAACATTACCTCGTGGATCTTAAACTCAATACCCCGACTAATGAAGGCCAACACACCATACGCCTTCTTAACAACCCTATCGACCTGCGTGGCAACCTTGAGGGATCTATAGACGTTGACCCCAACATCCCTCTGTTCCTCCACACTGCTAAGAGTCCTGCCATTAACCTTGTATTCTGCCTTCAAATTCAATCTTCCAAAGTGTAATTATTCACACTTTTCTGGGTTGAACTCCATCTGCCACTCCTCAGCCCAAGTCTTCATCCTATCAATGTCCTGTTATAATCTACAGCAAACTCCTATACTATCCACACCACCACCAACTTTCGTGTCATCAGCAAACATACCAACCCACCCTTCCACATCCTCCTCCAGTCATTTATAAAAATCACAAAGAGCAGGTGTCCCAGAACAGATCCCTGCGGAACACCAATGGTCACCGACCTCCAGGCAGAATATGCTCCATCTACAACCACCTTCTGTCTTCTATGGGCGAGCCAATTCTGAATCCACACAGCCAAGTTTCCCTGGATCCCATGCTTCCAGATTTTCTGAATGAGCCTTCCATGAGGAACCTTATCAAAGGGCTTACTAAAATCCATGTACACCACATCCAATGCTCTACCTTCATCAATGTGCTTTGTCACATCCTCATAGAATTTAATCAGGCTCGTGAGGCATAACCTGCCCCTCACAAAGCCATGCTGAATGCCCCTAATCAGCCTATGCTTCTCCAAATGCCCATAAATCCTGTCTCTAAGAATCTTCTCCAGTAATTTGCCCACCACTGAAGTAAGACTCACTGGTCTGTCATTCCCAGGGTTATCCCTACTCCGTTTCTTAAACAAAGGAACAACATTTGCCACCCTCCAATCATCTGGCACTACTCCTGTGGCCAGTGAGGACGCAAAAGGCACAGCGATCTCTTCCCTTGCTTCCTGTAAAACCTTGGCTATATTTTGTCTGGCCCCGGTGACTTATCTATCCTAATGTTTTTCAAAAGTTCCAGCACATCCTCTTTCCTCACGTCGACATGCCCTGGCATATCAGCCTGTTATACGCCATCTTCACAAACTTCAAAGTGTCTATCAGTGGTGAATACTGAAGCAATCAACACAGACATACCTCTAGGATGTGTGGTTAGCCCACTGCTCAACTCTCTCTACACATGACTGTGTGGCTAGGTACAGCTGGATGTTGTTGAGCTTCTCATATGTTGGTGCAATGATTATCCAGACAGACAGAAAATACTCCATTGGATTCTTTACTAGAACTTCATAAAAGGTGGTTTTACGTAAGTGAGGGAAGTCACTGACTGCAGGATACCCAGTCTCTGACCTGTGCTTCCAGCCACAATATTTATGTGGTTAATCCGTTTAATTTTCTGATCAGTTCCAACTCTCAAGAAGCTTGTTGTCATTCATGCTGATCGATGGTGACTTCCCAGGATGTTGATGGTTAGAGACCAAGTTGAGAGTAATAGCAATGAAATAGAATGTCAAGGGTAGATGGCTGGATTATCTCTTACGGGAGATGGATATTACCTGACACATGTGGTACAGATGTTAATTCCCAGTTATCAGCGCCTTCCTGAGTGTATCTAGAACTTGTTTATAAACATGGATGGAGAACTTCATTTTCTGAGGATTTGCGATTGTTCAATTTTCAATTGCAATCACCTCTGCTTCTGATAATAAAACCCTCATAAACAGGAAAGAAAAGGCAATTAATGAAACAGCTGAAGATGGTTGGGACTAGGACATTGCCTTAAGGAACTTCAGCAGTGATGTCTTGAGCCTCAAATGATTGGCCTCCAACACCTTGGCCATCTTCTTTTTGTGAAATATGATTCATACAATTTTTTTCTTCTTGATGCCTATTGAATTGATGCCACATTTTGTCACATGCCCCTTTGATGTCAAAGAAGTCACTCTCATTTCATCTCTGGAAATTGGCTCAGAGGTCTATGGACCAAGACTTGATAAAGTCAGGACCCAAATGGTCCTGGCAAAACCCAAAGTAGGTTGTAGGTAATTGGTGAGTACATGTTTCTTGATAATAATGTTGATATCTTCCATTATTTCGCTGATGTTTGAAAGTAGACTGATTGGGTGGTAACTAACCGTATTGGATTTGACATGCTTTTAGTAGAAAGGGCATATCTGGTCAACCGTCCTCATTGTCACACGGATGGCAGTATCGCAATATCCTAACACCAGCTTTGCTTGGAGGTGCAGTTGGTTCTGGAACTTTGGTTTTCAGTACAAGAACTGGAATATTGTCTAATCCCATGGCCTTTGCTATCATCCCTTTCTTGATATCACACATAATCAAACTGTCTAATGGCTGGTTTCTGTGATGGTGGAAATCTTGGCTGGGTCAAGTTTGATCATCCACTTTGCCTTTCTATTTGAACATGGTTACTATTTTTGGATGTGGTATGACTGCAGAACGATCAGATCTATTGATTGTGGGATTATTTAGTTCCTGCGTACTGATTTCATGACATGTCAGCAAAAAGGCAATACTATGTTTCTGCAATGACAGCATGGTGGTCACTTTTCCGATATTATTGTAGACAGGTGTACTTATGAGGGGTAAATTAGTCAAGGCATGGCCTAGTAGTAAAGGCATCGACCTGTTGTATTGGTTCATGCACTACCTATGCACACCCATTTAGTTATAATCATCAGGACTCAACAGCTCAGTTTGGTGATAGTGCTGCTAATCTATTCTTCACAGTGAATACTTAAATCCTACAGCCAAGGTAGAATCAGCCAGTTCCATCATGGGCACAACCCTCCCACCAACTGAGGACATTTAAGAGGCACTGCCTCAAGAAGGCAGCATCCATCACTGAGGACCCTCACCATCCGGGACATGCCCTCTTCTTGTTACTTCCATTGGCAAGGAGGTACAGGAGCCTGAAGACCCCCACTCAATGACTCAGGAACAGTTTCTTCCCCTCCACCATCAGGTTTCTGAACGGTCCACAAACACTACCTCATTATTCCTTTTTTTAAAAGCAGTAGTTATTTACTTTTGTAATTTATAGTCATTTCATGTCTTTAAGTTGTACTGCTGCTGCAAAACAACAAATTTCATGTCATATAAGTCAGTGGTAGTAAATCCGATTCTGATTACTTTTACTCTCAAGTTTCTTTAAAGTGCTACTCAACAAAGAGAAATATCAAATCAGCTGAGGGATGAAAATGGGTAGTCATAGAAAAATGATTTAATTGAGTGTGCTTAACCTGATACCATGAGATTTCATGGGTCGAGAGTTAGTATGAGGACCCCTCGGGCCACCATGTCATTTGCCATCACCTCTGGTGGATTAGTCTTGGTGGGCTAGGGTTTAACTAAGGTCTCCAGGCACTGTAATGCATATGTCTGGGACTTTAGCTGAAAAATATGATTCTCTTGGAATAACAATGTCAGGCAGTTGTATAATTTATGGGACAGATGTTTGTGAGGAAGGCTTTATGACTGCTGGGAGTAGTGCCTGAATAGCACCGTGATCAACGGTGGGTGGTCTATCCAGTTTTCTTATTGTGCTTTCTGGAAGTTTTTGTATAGTTGAATGGCCTGCTTGGTAATTTTAGAGAATGGTTAAGTACCTGCTATGGGATGGCATTACATAAGCTGGACCAGGTAAGGCTGGCAGATTTATCTTAATATATCTTTATTAGTAAACCAGATGGATTTATACCTATCCAGTAGTTTTGTGCTCAGCATTTACAAGACCAGATTTCACACATTCACGCCATCTCAAATTCTGATTGAATTTACTGAAACAATGCAGATAGCAATCCCTTAAATGGAATCTGTACTTGAAAGACAATTAAGAACGGTGGTGATGACTTTTAAAGCCACTGGTTCAGCCGGTGCTGCTCTTGATGAACCAGATGTCAGTTAGTCCCTCATCCAACCTATTTCACCCAAAGATTACACTATGTCTTAACTCCCTGTGTGCAATAACATGAGCGATCAATTGATGAATAATTAAAACAATTAAAATCTTTAATTGAATTTGATAATTTTTTTCTTGGGTTTCAAAAATTAGATGTTCATTCTGTTTTTTTCTAAAATACATATTTATTTTAAATCAATGAATTGATAAAGAATGAAGTTGAAAACAACAGACATCATTTAAATGTAGTATATTAATGGAAGGTAAGCTACACTTATTTACAGACCTAAAGTTTTGGTCATGATTAAAATGTTGGTCATTTTTTGCTGGTTGTGTGGCATGTAGACACCTTTCAGGCCATTTAGTGCAAATTTTTATAAGCAAGATGAGAAAAACCTTAATTTTCATCTCATCATAAATTATGATTTAGGTTAAAGGATATTGAATCATGAATCAGAAAAATAGGATCCCAACTTAAACCATGCTGATAAAATTAATTTCTCAATTTTATAAAAAAAATCCTCAATTGTATCAAATTATGAATTTGTATCAAAAGGAATAACGAAATAGTTAGAACGTGGTCAGCATATTCTTGAGAGTTATAAGAGGGAAAATCGATTCAAAAGATATGATTGTCACACAACCCAAGCAGTTCATGAATGTTTGTGCAGTACGAATACTGAAAATCATGACCAAATGCTTTAGATTAAACAAGTCTAGGTATGAAATATCCCAAAAGGCAAGCACAGAAACAGGTGAAGAAATCTTTTTCCCTCTTGATGGGAAACAGCTGCCAAAATACATTCAGTTCAGGATTTTAATGTAATAATCTTCACCATAAGAGCGAGTGTAAGTGTTATGGGAGCCACTCGGTGATGATGGACATAACTATTCAGTCTCTTGGCGATAAAACACCAGTTCTTATCTTGCCTCTTAACTTACAGCAATTCTCAGAAATTGTCCTTCAGTTCTTCTGGGCAAAGGAATGTAGCTGTTCATGATCCAGTAGCTCAGGCAAACAGTTCTTCACTGTTAGTTCTGAAGTAACACTATAACTTGGGAAAGTGATCAACTAGTCACAACAAAATAAATTCTCTAATGCTAGAACTATAAAGGTGCAGCTGCAATAAATTTATTCATTAGTGGCATTTCCTTGCCATGTTTAAGGAAGTTTTCTTGAACAAGTTGTACAACTATTAGAATAGCAACACTTCTAGCTCTCACATTTATATTTTTAAACTTGAAAATTGTATCAAATAGTTCTGTGAAGTATGTTATGAGTAGATAAACAATGTGAAAGGAGCACTGTTTAAAAAAAAATTCACTGATTTTGACCAGGGAGACAAGTGTTAGCAATATATGCTAGTAAATTATCAATGATGTTACTCTTTTGATTGATTGATACCAAATAAAACAATACATCAAAATCAATCTGGCAAGAATGAGTAACGTCCAGGTAGCATATTTGCGCTCCACTTATGTATTATCATATGCAACTGAGATATATTGAAAATTAATAGAAATCAGATCAAGACAGAGCAGTTATAGTTCATAATGGATTCCTGAATTTACTTCAGGGGAAATTAATTGCATTCTTTATCATAGGAATGCAATATAAATAATATGGAGGGGACAAAATTTGAAGAAGATGGAAAAGTAAAAATGATAAGCAACAGAATATAGGTTATGTCCACCAAGTGTTTTTTCTACAATTGGAACATTAATATTTGATGAAAATTGATCAAAAAGTAGCAGTTTAAGATATAGTCAAAGAGTTGTCCAGTTATTGCCTTTCAAGATCCATTGAAATTGAACAGATTGAAGTTGTGGGTCAAGAATTTTAAACAATTTATACAGATTAAACGTGTGTGAAATTGCTGTGATAGGCTGACTTCAGAAACAAGCCTCATTATTTTTGTTAGTTGTTGCAGCCGAAATATTTCAGAGCTTAATATGCATTATATATCTCATTAACTTATTATTCTGCTTTTCTTGATGTTATAAAACTTATTCTTTAACATTTACGAAGCATTTCTAGTGTCCTAGGTAACATTCCTTTCAATTAACACCATCAAAATAGATTATTAGGTCAAAAAGTAAAATACTGTGGATCCTAGTCATTGTCCTGATGATTGATTGATGGGGTTAGAAGGTGGAAAATGGTATATTGAGAAACTGTGGCAAACTGCATAAATGTATTTAAGGAGAAGCTCCATCAACAAACTAGGAAGAAAGAAATTGAAGGTTAAGCTGTCAGAGATAGATGAAGGCAGGTAAAAAAAATTGCACCTTGGGTTGGATCAGTTGGACTAAAAGGTCTACATAATTTCCATGACCGCTTTTCAAAAATAAATACTTGTATATGAAATGCTGTGGAATATTTCAGAGAAATAGGCTGGGGAATGTGTGCATTTTTTTTTAAAGTGCTGAATTGAAAAGATTTTATTAAAGTTATCAGGACAATTCAAATATTCAACCACTTCACAAAAGCAAAGCATACAGAATAATTACAAGAATTTGAACAATAATATTCCTACATCTTCGGGCCATATCACACTTTAACAAATCAGATTGCTGATGGCAGGTTGGTCAGAAAGTATTTGCTCACTGTAGATAAAGAATTTGACTCAGCATCAGCATTAACTGAAATTTCAATGTCTACATTTTTCTCTGATAATCTTATTCCTCTAAGCAGATGGAATGATTGTAACTTCATAGAAATTAGAGTAAAACAAAAATATTCAGATGTGCTACTATCCTGGTTTTGCAAACTTTCATGAAGATGGAATGTGTATATCTGCACATTTTTATTGTACAAATCCCAGAAGCAGCAAATCTGATCATCAATAAAACCTTTGAGTAGGACAGAGAATTCATTTCAAATATTGGAGCTATTTCTGTTAAATTTGAGTAGGTTAAATGAAAAGTAAAACAAAAAAAAAGTTGCAAAACTCTAGCCCCCTTCTGCCCTTCTCCATACATAAAAAAGGTCAAACTCTAAACAAATTCACATTTTGGACAATAAATAATCTTAATAAACGAATACTACAAAATCAAGAATGTGATTGAATTTGCTCTTCTGTGCATATCAGAAAGTAATAAAAGTTAAACAGCAGCCTTCGACATTTTAATTTCAGGAGAGCTCGATATCTTTTTAAAGAAGTGGCAAATATTTTTATTAAGTTAACTCTCTACCACAAATCTTTTCAACTTTTCCAGCTATGCTCACGTGCCGACCTGTGCAGAAATCCAACTGTCCACACAAGATCACAAGCACGAGATTATCCATTTGTCCAAAACACAAGTCCTATGCAGTGATTTTTGCTAAACCAAAGAACAGAGAATTACTGTGAGCAGATGTTACAGTGATGAACATTGGTCAGAGTATTTGTGTCATCTTTTCTCCATACAAAAGGAGTTCATTTCCTTCTCATTCCTACTTTGCATCTGGGACAGATGGTATAAATCTCAGCAACTGTTCCTGAACTGCTATGTAAGCCTTTCTGTTAAATACTAGCTCATAAATTTATAGTGATGAAATATTCATTTGTATCAAATATTCACAATTTTGTAATTTAATTTCAATTTAGCTTGGATACTGCCTCCTTTAATTCTATCACCAAATAAGTTTCCATTCTTGCAGACCTGGTGTGGCCCATAATCTGATATCACACATGCTCATATTCAACTTTGCAATCATACTTTTTGTTTGCTTCACTGAGTTATAACTCTGCCAAACCATCTTAAATTGTTCCAATATTCCAAATTTAAAAAAATCTAGTGGTTCTTTTTTTAAACATTAATATGAACATGAATTTATTAAAAACTCTCCTTCTCCCTGTTAAATTTTTTCCAATAAAGTATTATGAAACAGAACAGCAAGAGTAACACCCCGAAACACTTTCCAGGCAAAGTTTGAGAGAGTAAGATTTACTTTCAATGATTTTCTACTTCTCATCAACACCCAAGAGCCAGGAAATAATCACATCAAAAGAGATCTTTCAATTAATGGGCCAATGACGAAATAGTGACCTAGTGGTATGGATTAATGGAGTTAAATGGTCAGTTCAAAGAAGACACTCAGACTGGGTCTTTGGTAAATGTGTCTGGAACTCCAATGAAAGATGAATGAAATTTAGAAAGGGGAGGGGTGGGAGGGAGAAAGAACTATTTCAGGAGAGTACCACCTCAGGTATAACATTGATCTGTTGTAATGATATTCCTTTCTCTATTTACTGAATGGAAATTGGTTACAGATAAAATAAAAAGGCATTTTTGCTTTTCAAAGAAATTGGCTCACTTAAAGCAATAGTATTTTTGCAAAGCCAGTCACGATATATTGCTAACTAAACCAGCCAGTTCACAAAACATCCTATGACTGGAAGAAAGAATTGAACTCCTTTTGAGTTGCTTGGTGGTCAGGAAACAAAGTAACAAACAAATTACTCCAATTTAACACTTCTTTAAAAAGAAGTCATGCTCTCCTAATTGTAATCATTGTTTACAGAGAAATAGAATTAAAATCTAATGATCACAAAACTGACTTGGAATAGAAATCTAGTGATAGAATAAGAAAAGACATTTGGACGCACTCTTCCTGCAATGAATCTGGGATAGCTGCTACATTATGTCAGCACGTACCTCCCTTTTATAGCAAATCCTGACATGTCACAGATAAGATCACTGCAAATATAATTTCCTCAACTTTACTGAGTTGAGTATATTCATTTTGACAAGTGATGGATTCATAAGACTGAAATTCATATTTACTAGATTTGGCTTTTTTTGCTCAAATATATCACGATTAAAAGGAAAAAAAATCCATTAGTTCATTTTTTTAAAATAAGCACATGGAATGATATAATGGTATGGTGGACTGATTGAATTGGAAAATCTGCTTAGTTCATGTGTTAGGATGATTCCTAGTGCTAACACCCATCAAGGATTTAATCATATGTGCATAAACTGATGGTTCTGTTTAAAAGTCAGTAAGATTAAACAAGTCAGCAACAAAAACAGACACGAAGTACAAATTTCCAGTTGTCGGTCACAGCTTTTCAAGTTCAAAAACAGTGCCTTGAGAAATCTTATGTACATTGAAACATGCTGAAGTTATGATATACAGAGGAACTGTACTGGTTTCTGAGCATGGAGAACTTGTTCCTTATGGGCACAACATACAAGGCATCATATGCAAGAGTATTATGAATGAAGCACCTTCTGTGCATTTCTGTGCAGTAACCCTGCACAATTTCCACAATGGTAGAAACACAGATTCCTCCAATGGCAGGAGTCTTAAGGCAGCGGTTCTCAATAGGAACCGTTACTTGGCAAAATTGAGTTGATTTGTGTGACTTTTTGCTGACTCTGGACTAGAGGACGAAGTTGGCACCATTGCCTTTTACAAACATTGGGACACTGAGCTATCAGAAGTGGGCCCTTCCAATAAAGAAAGTCTTATTTAAAATCTTGAAAATATTAGGTCAAGAACAGAAGAATTCAGCAGCAGTCTCCCAGCATTGGCTCAGGTAAGGAAGACCCTATAATCTTTGCTCAAAAAGGTCTAGACCTACATTTAAAGGAAATTAATTCATGCTGATATTTGATGAATCCATACCGTTAGTCATCTGTAACTGTTGGCAAATGGCATTAATCAATCTCTGGAGAGGTACCTGATGCCATACATTGCAGTTCAAATTGGCACTGGCTCATAATAGAAAAACAAATTTTGCTGAGTCTTGCAATTCTTCCCAGTTTCAGCAGCAAGAAAGCAGAATGAACATTTGTCATTACAGAAACAGCATTCATGAAAATGAAATTCTATATCCCTATTTGTCATTCACCTGGTCCAAAAAACCGGCCAGTGTTAAAACTAAATTTGTTTGTCAAATAAAGATTGTTTAACTTGCACACAAATACAGTACATTTTTTTCAAAACTAAATTAGATTATTTCCAGAAGTAATTTTTTTCAAAGTTTTATAAATATATAGAAGAGAAAAGGGGGGCTTCTTTTTCCAATATATCAGACTATTTTATTAGAAGAATATAGAGCTTCTGTTTAGGTACCTCAAAATAGTGACATCACACACAATACTGAATGTTATTTAGTCACAGTTTCTAATTGGTGCTTCAACCTATCTATTGCAGTTTAACATTTATAAAACTAATTACTGTACAATAACCCGAAAGCAACATTTTCTTTAGAATGAATGCATTATCAATTGATTTGTTCTCGGTGACATTGTCTTCATTTCTTTAAAAAAAATGACTGAAGTATAAACTGTACAAATCGGTTTTAACATCAATGTATGCTACATTTTCTCTGTAGGAGTTAAACATATAATCAAAATGTAGATTTTGTATACATTCAAACAATGTAATGACTGTGTTGATTTCTAAAATTTACAAAATATATCTGTACCTCCACAATGCACAAAAAACAATCAGTTAAAACATTATGAATTCATCAGTAAGGGTGATTACTGCAAAGAATTCAAAGACTTTTTTTAAAATGATCATACATCATCAGCAGGTAATGGAAGGAAACTTCCCCTTCCTCGTGTAAAAAATGCCATCTTCTCCCTGTAAGAACATGCACAATTCACAATCAAAAACATAGCTCATAAAAAAACAAGAATGTTCTTATGTTTTAGTAAGTGAAATGTTGGACAGTCTCCAGAGATAGATTACAAATTTGGATTTAACTAACAGGAGCTGCATCATTTCCAACATATGCTCTTCATTTCAAGTACCTGCCATCTAAGTATAAAAGCTTTCAAGTACCTGCCATTTCAAGTACCTGTCATCTAAGTATAAAAGGCTTATATCTCAACTCTGAATGATCTACTAATCTTTACTTTGAGGCTGTGGAAAGGTCTACAATAGTTATGAGACTGTGGAGGGTAATCATGAAAAAAAATCAAGGATATTTCATTATTGAATCGTAGTATTGTACTTTTTAACCAGTAGAACAAAACACTGCCTGGTGTGTTCAATCATGGTGATGGGGCATTTGGAAAGGTATTGGGAAGGGAAAAAGAAATTAAGCTCAGAAGCTGAGATACAAATACAATTGTTCAATATACTCTTTAAAACCTACCAGAATGACTGCATCTCCAGAGGCTCTTTCTGACTCTGTTCTCGTAATTTGTGTACCTCTTTAGATGTTTTCTTCATAAGCCTTTGAACCTTACTCTCCTGTTTCTGTTGTTCTTTTGTTTGCTCTGCCTGATGCAAAGTGATATTAGCATTTTAAGAATTTCAGTTCTGAAGACGATTACACAGTTTCTATAAAGTGATTTTGCATGTGAAACAATGCGGAAGATATTGCCCTGGGAAAACAAATCTATTTTTTTTCCCCATAAAATACTAAAGGCGTTTATTAACAAAATAGCCAAACATAGAACTGAATTGTTAAAATCACTCAAAATCATACTGAAGTTTACAAATATATTAAAAAGAGCAAATAAAATCAGTTTGCTACCCATGATCGATTTTCACACAAATCAATTGACAGGAATTAAAAGTTCTCAGAGCAACCAGGTATCTTTGATCATCAGCTTCTTTGCACTTGATGTACCTACATACAGAACATGTGCATGAAGATACAGGTAATGTCAAATCTACATGCAACACCCAATTACCTGTTCTCAAAATTAAACCATTGGCATGTAATTAACACTCAAGGTGAACCACACACAGGAAACCAAATCTTAGTTGGGACACAGTCTGCGTCTTGTGATTTTTAAAGAGATTATTCATTAGTCACTTGCAAGTTTGTTAGGCACTCATCTGGAGCATAGCTTAATTCACTCTGTGAACTGGAAGATTGCAGATCTATAAGTGGAGAGTCTGTGACAGCACCAAGAGCCCATTTTTTGCTATTGACAATGGGTGCTTCAGTATAGTTCCCCTTGGGCCTTTTGCATAACCAGCAGGAACCAAAAGCTTGGACAACCTCTTAGAGAAGCCTGGAGCAAGAACAGTCTGGCTGTAAGTGCAGATCTCCTTGAGTCTTTCAGCTACATTACTACTCTGACTACTTGAGGAGCAATGCACTTAAAAGCAAAGGTTTTCTAAGACAGTGGTGATAGCAATCTGTCGTCAGGTGCAAGTCAAACTCCAGCTAAGTACACATGTCTAGACCTGAGGGCGGAAGTTACTGCTACCTGGAACTTCACAGCCTCTAGACAGTAGCTGATATATTTCAGCTTGCAGCTAACTGATGCAGATTGGATGCCACACATCCTCTCTACTCAAGGACAGAAATATTTATCATCACTGGGACAAGGTCCTCATGGCATCATTCCAGGTATTAATCTTGCTAGTCACCTCCTCCCACTAGCACTTCACTTTTGACAGCTTTCTGGAACTCCTGGTGTGCAGGTGTCCCTGCGGTCTTCCACCTCTTCAAACAATACATTTCTACCTCCAATTATGAATTAAGTGCCTGTTCCCATGACTGTGCGCTTTTCTTCTGCTCACTGGTTCCCAAACTATGTCATGACTTCGAAAACTGATTGGAGTTTGGTCACCTCCATTTTAAGAGGTGCAGGAGGGGCATGCATGAAAATTTTGCATCAGTGGTACTAGCTTTGTGGCCCCCCGCCATTCTTGCAAAAAAATTTTAATCCATCGATTGTGAGTGATATAATTTCTCGCCAAAATCCACCCAAAACTAAAGAGTACTTTCCTTATTGCCTACACCCTGTAATAATCCGAGAATCCTTGCTATGGAATTGTGATTTGCTACAATTATCAATTTCATTTAAATGGTGTCTTTAGCAAAGAAAAACATCAATGATAGCTGGGGAAGAAATGGCAGCTGAACAAACAAATGAAAATGGTGATTATAGGAATGATTTTTTTTAGTTTTAAGAGCTTGGTAGGACAATCAGATATACATTATTCCAGAGAAAAACATGTCAAAAGAGAAACAATAAAGAAGTACATTTCCAAATCTTTCATCTAAGCTATGGCATAAAATGCAAAAATGAAAACAATATGAACTGGTAATGGAAAGAGTTTCTGATAACATTCATAATTATATTTCATTAATAGCTTCAAAGACACTTCTAGTAATTTAAATGCAGTTTTGAAACGACTTAAAACATTAATATTAATGCTCTTTCAATAAATAATATTGTACAACAACTAGCTTATAATCTGTCATTGTTAAATGACTGATCAAAGCAAGCTTGTGAGTAAATTGTTTCTTTTACTGTATGTCCCCTACTAGACATCCTTGGTGAATTACAAAAGTGCAACAAGTAACTCATTAAAAGTTCTTAAGTAATTATGTACTATACTGCAGGAACAGTAAACTTTCATATGAAGTCCATCAGTAGATGTAACAGACTGGAATTTATAATGAGCCAGAACATACTGAAAACTCACCAGCAGTACAGTGTGCTCTAAAGGAGGGCATGATGATATAAAAAAAATTCTTCGAAAAATAGGTAATTGAACCCTCAAACAACCAAATGCTAAAATGTTAAGAAATTCAGAAGGACATTTTAAATTGTATTTCTGCAGGAAACCAATTGTTCCACGGATAAACAGTATTACTCTTGTATGATGAATACCTATCAAGTAGGTAGGATTTGATTAGATCAAGTTCTTGACAGGTATCAATAATTAAAAAAAAAACAAAAACTGAATCCTTTGATTTGGTTCATGTTCTTTGCTTTGTGATTAAAATAGTGGGAAATGGGGTACTAATATTTTATAGTAGAAGTCAGAAGCTTTTTAGATTCAAAGAATACTGCAGTGTGCCTATAAACTTGCGTCACAACTTCCCTACATTTATACTCCATGGCCCTTACAATAAAGGGCAGCATTCTATTAACAATCCTAATGATTTGCTCTCTTTACATTCCAACCTTTTATGTTTTATGCTCTAGGATACCCAGATCTCATTGGACTGCAACATTGTGTAAATTCACTTCATTCAAATAATAATTTGCTTTTTGATTCTTCCAAAATGAATGATCTCAATTTTCCCAAATTATACTCCATTTGCCAACTCTTTTCTCTCACATAACCTCTCAATATCTATTTGTAAGCTCTTTGTGTCTCCTCACAATTTGCCTACACACCAATCTTTGTATCATCAACAAATATGGCGTCAGTACACTTGGTTTCTTCATCCAAGTCATCAATATAAATTGTAAATACCTGGGGTTGCAGCACTGATTCGTGTGGCACTACACTAGCTACTGATTGCCAATCCAAAAATGACCCACTTATTCTGACTCTGTTTACTATTCGTCAGCCATTCTCTTCTCCATGCCAATACATCATCCTGAACTCTAGGTGCTCTTAACATGTGCAGTTACCATTTATATGATACCTTATCAAATTCCTTCCGTAAATCCAAATACACTACATTGATTGGTTCTTCTTCATCTACCCTGTTTGTTACATCTGCGAAGAACTCTAGCAAATTTATCAAGTGCCACTTCCCTTTCAAAAAAAACATGTCAACTCTGCTCAATTGCCTTATGATTTTCTATATCCATTTTACCTCCTTAAAAATTGATTCTCATTAAGGTTGTACTACAGAAGGCAACTATCACTTTAGATAGGGTTGCCAGGCAGCATGAATGTTTCCAGAGGTTTCATCACATGACCTTTGACCTCCAGTCACACTGCCTAGTCAAGTACATGTTGCCTTCACTGCTAATATTTTAAAGAAAATTTTAAAAATGCTTGATGTAGAACAAATAAATTTTTATGTAAAAATCCAAGTATCATTTACCCAACATCCAAAACATCAACAGTGACTTTCAATATTCACATCACAATATTAGAATCAATTGTTATCTTGCAAATCTATCATGAAAATTTTGACAAAGCACAATGAATAACAAGCCTAAAAATCCCCAGAGGTGTTAAAAAGAAAAAAAAATCTATTCTGCGCCTCACTTGAGGAAATAAAAACCCCTTGCTGAGTTTACTTTAACAGATCTGCAATCTTAATCTAGTTTTTCCTCAAAAAGTATGAGTTTAAAAGATGTGAATTTGGCAAATTTGCTAAGTACCTACAAATGGCTATCACTGTATCAAAATCTGACTTCTTCCTAATTTATAAATGTTAGAAAATTTGGAACTTTTCCCAACAATGAAGGGATTGTAAACTGTAATGTGTAATTAAAAGGCTCAATTCAACTTTAAATTAACAAGAGAATTGCAGTGCATATACTTTGAGGTATTTCATTCTCCTAATCATTGTGCACCACTGGACTTAAAAGTAACAAATCTTAATACACTACCTGTTTTTCAATTTGCTTCAGCAGGGTTTGAAATCGCTCATCCTCTTTTACCCATTGAGGCAGTTCTGTGTCTCCTCTGGCTTTGGCCTCATCGATTTGCTGTTTTAAGTCCCGCAAGATGTCCAGTTCCTGAGATAATCTATTCTTTCTGGTTCTTGAAGCCTGCAGATCCAACTCCAAGTCTAAAGAAGTTCGCATTAGTCTTTCTGATCCCACTCTTCTGATTGAAGGCTGAAAAGAATGATAATTGTTACCCTTAATTAACAAATTCTTTTGAAGAGTCAATATGATGGCATTCAACACCACCTTTCTGCATTGCTAATAAAGATAAATGAATATTAGCCCTACTGTGAAATATTGTTTGACTGTGTAACTATTACCATGTCCTAAAATTAGTTCATATTATTCAAAGTTAAGGACAGAAAACTTTTACTAATATGAATGAATTTTATTAGATGTAGTCAAAAAAGGCTGTATGATATCAGCCATCATAAAACAAAGCACAAGATACTTAATTCCCCTCACTGTTATGGAATTAAATACCTGGTGTCATCAGCCATTCAGTACCATTGCTTGAGACAAATGTCTATCCTCATGTGTCATGGATGCATTTTTCAGACTTTTGATAACCTTCATACATCAGATCTTTTCAGCTCTCACATATTAGATGACTTTTATTACCCAGTCCCAAAACACAATTATAGTCAGAGTTTCTTTCAATAATATACCTGGGAAATGCACAGAAAAAAGGTTTACTCAGCAATTATTGTTATTTTATTACTCAATAAATACCCAGAGTTTGTAGTTAGTGGCATGTCACTCATGCTCATGCTTATTGCTGAGTATGAAAACATTTCCCACACTTTATGTTGCTGCACCAGCAGGGTATTTCCTGAGAGAAACTGGCTAAATTCTCTGTGCCAAGGCTCTGCATGGTAACAGGGATGATGTGAACTAATTCATGTACTGGGGGGGGGGGGGGGGGGGGGGGGGGGGGAGGGAATGAGATCCAGAACAAAGTCCACAGAAAACAGTGGGGAAAAGAAAAAAATGATAAGCAGCTGGGCCTCAGCTTCTGCTTAACCAGCCATCATAAATTTTGTATCCAAATGCCAGAAACGTTTGGCTAGAAAATCCAGGATGCACTTAGAGCACAGAAAGTAACAGAAAATTTGATAGGAGCACTCAAAATCATGGTGAGATTCTTCTGGCTGTCTCCTATGTCAACAGGTTTATTTCTGAATACTGGTCATTTCTTGTTTGTATTAATACCTGCCACCACTATTCTGTAACCCCTAAAAGATGTCTCATGTCTGACAATTCCCTAACAGTGATGAATTTGCTGAAGAAAATCAATTCAATAAATTTCAGTTTAAATATTCTTTACAATGCCAGTGAGGAGCCAATTCATTCAGGTTTTGATTGTTGGAACGTTGCAAAATACAATATTCATAGTATATTCTTAATAATTGTTTTCCTTTTTCTTTTGATCTTTTTCTTGTCTTCCATAATCCAGTGAATCTCTCCACCTCTAAGCGTGTCTCTGCACTTGATTTATCACTGATACCAAGCACTTAGATTTGCAGTTCCATTACTAGCAGGACTATGTACTAAATGCAGAAGGAAGGATTAGGCTCGAAAGCTTTTTTTTTTGACAGGCACGACACGAGTGGGTGAATGCTATTCTGCTTCACGAATTTCCTATGATTCTACAATTTGATTCCTTTGAAACCTTTCATATTTCAGATTCTCATATTTCATTATGACATCGGAGGCTGTCAATTGGTCCATCAAGTGTCTTCTGATTCTCAGAGAAATCCCAATTCCATTTTCCCTTTATTTCTGTGTAACCTATTTTCTCTCACACGCCCATTCACTCCCATCCTGATTGTTCTCGCACTTACCAGAGACAAACTACAGTAGCTAATTAACCTATCAAGCAGCAGGAGGAAACCAGAGTACCTATGGGGTACCACATGGCACAGTGACCTGGGTTCAAACCTTACTCTGGGTGACGTCTATGTGGAGTTTGTATGTTCTTCCCATGAATACGTGGACTTCCAATGGGTGCCCTGGTTTCCTCCCACATTCCAAAGACTTGCTGGAAGTTAATTGGCTACTTTAAGTGTGGCTGGGTGGTAGGTGAATAGGGGATGGGAAGAATTGGTGGGCACTTGAAAGGTAATAGGCTGCAAGCAGATTAGTGGGGGAATGGGATTGATGAGTGTACTCTAAGAGTCGGCAAACAGTAGATGAGCTGAATGGCCTCCTGTGTTGTAAGGAAATCTGAGAAGTCCTTGCAGTTAATTTTACAACCTTCAATCACAACAGTTAAAGAGATGTGCAAATGCTTGTCTTGTTAGTTCAAGTTCCTTGGGTCCAGGTTTCCTTACAGCAAAGCTATTGACTTACACTCTCATAAATGAGTAGTGTAAAATATTATCACAAGTACATGGGCAAGATCACCTAATAATGCTGTCTGTTTGCTGTCTAGCCACAATAAATTATGGCCCAGTGTTTCCTCTTGTAGAATTTCTTAACTCCTTGCCAGCCTGGTTCTGTGTTGTATGACTCTATTACTCTAAGCTACAAGAGTGCCAGACTTTAATCCTTACCATTTTCATTCGCAAACTACGCCGTTCCATGGCATTCCGAACAAAGGGGGACCTCTTGGACAATGTTGAGCTGTCACTATCACTTCGATTTAACTGAAAATAAAACCATTGTTATTTAACTATTAGCAACAGCCTACAAAACTTACAATACTTCTTCACAATAATGTGTCACAAAATAGTAGATGTCAGATTAACTTGTATTTGAATTACACACTGAATTTCACAATCAGTATCCTTTTCCATGTTCAGTATTTTAAATATGGAGGATTTATTTTCTCTTGACAAGTGGTCCTATACTCTGGAAAACTCCATCCTAAATCTCTTTCTTCAGTTCCCTTGCTAACCACTTTCATACCTATACAATGTACCCCTGTATAACAGCTGTTCAGGTAATGGAAATTCATTCTTACAGAATTCATAAATCATTATGAAAAAAATTTTGAGTTATGAAATAAAAATTCGCTCTTACAGAATTTACATGGAGAAAGTGACAAAATGCAAAAGAAACAACAAACCTTGTCAATTTTCGTCAAGGGTAAGTGTTTCAGAAATTCGCAACCCCTCCATAGTATGCAGTGTACTGTATTGCAAATATGGATTGAATTGCTCATGGTTTGGAAAGTGTTAATCAAGCCTTTTCCTCCACCCTCCCCCAAGGTAAAAGGAAATCTTGCTTCCAAAAAAAATATCTGCAGTAAACATTTACATGCTAGTGCTCAAGGGTGTAAATACAAGGTACCAGGATGTTTCCAGGTATCAAGAATTTTTGATAAAATCCAAGATATTTTGAAAATAATAAGCTGATTCTTTGCTTTGAAGAAACAACTTGATTATCATAGCCAAAATAATTGTTCATAAGACTTCAAATTTAAATATTAAGATAATAGAAATAAAGCCAATTCTTTGCATCCAGCCATAAAGGCAGGAATCATCAAGGAAATTATATCGCATTTTATGCACCAATGGGAGCAGAAATGATTACAGGTTCTGGTGTGGTGTGGGTACCACTGATATCCCATTGCAAAGGCCAACTTAATAAAGAACAGTTTGAGAAGGGAGCATAAGATGAATCATACTGTAAGGATGAGAAGGGTCAGTTGTAATGGATAAAATATTAGCATGATGTCATATGTTTGTTGTACTTACTTAAGTGCAAATGTATCACATTACTACTGCTCTTCAAAAGAAAAGAATCAAAAGTGCTGACCATTTTCACCATGGACTGTCAAGTGAAATGGAAAATGTGAGAAAGGAAAAGGGATGGAGAAGGAACAAAGGATACAAGCTCAAAGAATGCAGGAAGAAATAAGCTCAGGAGGGGCAGAAGTTGAACGCCAAGAATTAAATTTTTTTTAGTTTTTTTTTGAATGGTTAAGAACTAAATCAAACAGAGTCATTTCCTACCCTGCAGACGTAGGAATTCTGTGCACCTGGAGAGAAAGTTTTCGAACGAATAATAGCACTGCCTCTCATAAATGGGCTTTGCTGAGTATTAGGAACTCTTCTATCTTTTGGACGCACTGCAGAAGTTGTTGCCACAGCCTCCTCTGTGCTGGTCTCCTTATCAACCTGTGAAGATTATTTGTTTATAATCCAACCAATTTGGTCAATCATCAAGTGCAATGTCAAAATTAACCTTAGTTATTTTATTTTTACACACCAATGCATTGTAGTGGAAAAATATCTTACAGCAATCTATTTCAATGCAATATCAATTTATTGCTTTAGGTACATTTAATCATGGCACTAATGCAGCATCTATTAGAAATGGGAGAAAGTATGTTCAAATGGGAATTGCCTTAATTAACCACATGAAATTTTTGCACATTACCAGCAGTAGGTGTCTAACAATCAAACACAACCGTAGCATACAACAACATAAACTGCCCTCTCATAGTACAAAACACAGCTTTGAAAGATTACCCATTGTGCTTTTATGTTCATGACAGTTCAACCACAAAATGCCAAAACTATCTCCCATATCTTCCACTCAAATTTAGACTGAGTAGTAACCTTATAAATAAAAGCTAACAGTACTCCTTTGTCACAAGAGCATAATGGGTCGGGGGGGGGGGGGGGGGTGTCAAACATTTCATTTTACTTTAATTTTGAATTAAACTACTGATGTCATATAAAGGCAGCTATTCAAATGCGAGCAGTAACTTTGTTGTTGTGATGTTGCACTTAGACTACAAAATGAAAACCTCATCTGAATTGAATTCTCCTTGCTCATGTTTTGCTTGTCACTTTTTCTCCCAAATTAAATCCATCTATTAATCACCCTAAATCGGTTAATAGTTCCATTAACCTCCGATGATTCACAACTGAGAGCAGCCATCAACACAATCTGTTGTAGCTTTGCAACCAGGCAACCTGTGCCTAGTGTTAGCTTTCTTATTGACAATTACTGTAATCCTGAATGACTTGAGTTATTCAGAGATCCATTATATTCACCTTCACTGCAGTTACTGCTGTGACAGTTGACCAATTGTCAATCTGTTCATTGGCAGTCTCGGCATAGTTTTCATTTTCCCAAGGAACTCCTTCATCGTCCACTTCTTGGTCTACGTCATCAACTGCTTCTTTCTTACCAAAGTCACTTTCCTCCACTGGTACTCCTTGCCTGGAAACAAAGAAAGTAAACGAAATACATTTGAAAAATTGTACATGTAGGTTTTTGTTTTGAAAACATTCTCCAATCTTTGGTCCTTTGTGCTTACACCCATTCATAGATTTGTATATGTGACCATTTCATTCTTTCCCTTTTCAAATGAACCTTTCAAACTGCTTAATATCTGCTGATGATATTTTTAAATATTTTCTTACGACATTATAGGCCAATGAGGTCATCGATCTATCCTGGCTCTTAAGAGTTTTCCTGTCAGTTCAATCGCCCCACCTATTTTCTACCCACACCCTCCCCTCTAGAATTCTCCTGCCACCCACATAAAGTAGGGGTAAGTTAAAGTAGTTGATTAACCTGCTAGCACATATGGGAGGAAACTGGAACACCCAAGGAAATTTCATGTGGTTAGAGGGAGAATGTGCAAACCCAACACAGACAGCACCTGAGATCAGGATTTCTGAGATCACTCCATTGAATCCAGTGACATTCATAGTTTGACTTTATTTGCAAAGTCAAGGAATTCACAGCATTTCTGTTTGAAATTCAGAAAGTTCATTGTATTCTATCCAAAAAGATTTCCATTTTAATCTTGGGCTGGTTTGAGTTGTTGATCTCAGACAGATTATTTCCCTGGTTTTGGGGGTTACAATGAAAATGGAAAACAAAAATCCATCAGGGTTCCCATTGTTGACTGCTATCTGAAAGCTCCTTCAAATTGAATTTGTGGTTCCAATGATGTCTCATGACTATATAGTCTAATAATGCTGATTTAATCATGACCATTTGCACAAAGTCTTGGTAGGCAATTTGTGCAAACAAAATAATAATTGAACAGGGCTTAGAAGACAGAAAGGGGAAATTGCCAGGAACAAAAAAAAATCTATTTCATATAAAAAAAATCTGGAGCATTTACAGTTATTAAAGGAGTTAATGATATATACCATTCTTCTTCTACACTCGATACATTTCTGTTGTTTTCTAGTCTTCGTTCAACTGTTTCCAGCTCTGCAGATGTTTGCTCTAGAAGTGTACATACAGAATCCTACAAAAACAACACAATAATAAGTTGAAAATAATACTAAACTTTTCTTTGTAATTGTATTGTTTACAGTCAGATTTATTTACTCAAACAATCTTGGAAGGGAGACAAAAGTCTTAGGTCCATGAACCTGAACCAATTAAGGCTTGGTCCAAAAGGATTGCTGAATAGAGACGGGACATATTTTTGAGAGCATTACAAGTCGCAGCAACCTTTGCAAAGGATGAAGAATGGATTTAAGAAATAGCAACTCAGGATGTAGTGGGAGGAGCCTGTGGATCCTCTGCTACAGAATAATCTCATAAATCAATACTACAGAATGCCTGCAAAAAAATTGCAATTCTACAAACTTCTACAGATGTACTGTTCAACGTATCTTGACTGGTTGCATCATGGTCTGGTACACCAATCTGAAAGTGCAGGAACACAAGAAGCTGCAGAGAATAGTAGACTCAGTCCTATACATCACAGGCACATCCCTCCCTGCCACCAAAAGTATCTAGATGAGGCACTGTCTCAAAAAGGCAGCATCTATCATCAAAGATCCTCACCATCTGAGCCATACCATCTTCTTGCAGCTACCACTGGGCAGGAGCTGCAGAAGCCCGAAGTCCCACACCACCAGGTTCAAGAACAGCTACTTCTCTTCAACCTTTTGGTTCTTGAATCAACATGCATAACCCTAATCATTACCTCAGTATAGCAATACTTTGACCACTTTGCACTGCAATGGATTTTTTTTTGTTCTAATTGTGTTCTTTCTTGAATAATTTGTTGTACAATTTATACTTAATTTATGGTTTTCTTTTAAAAGTTGTGTCTCCAATGCTACGTACCCTTGATGCTACTGCAGTAACATTTTCATTGCACCTGTACATACATGTACTTGTGCATATGACAATAAACTCGACATGACTTGAGTTGATTTATTGTCTTTTACACTTACAAGCTGTAATTGCTAGAGTTCTTGGAGCAAATGACAAAACATTGCAGCCTGGAAATTCTTATACACATAAAAACTCACTTTAAAATGGCACAGAGCGAGGGCTCTTTAGCAGAAGAAATATGCCTTCTTTACCCAACTTGCTTGAAAGATTACTCAAGAGTCACTGGTCTGCCTGAAACTTGGTCTTCCAGTACAATGAAAAGTCCATAAGCCATGTGTGCCCCAGTCCTGGCACATTCCAGGCAGCAGGAATATGTGCTAACTACTGAAGCTTAGTGCAGCCAGCATAAGGGCTTTTTGGGGCAGGACTGCAACGTAAGGTCCTGCCGTCACTGGTTACAGAGGGGGCTGGGTCCTGTGCAACAGCCCCACAAACACTTGAAGGGTATATTGTTCAAAAGAGACCACATGAGTGGCATTGGAGCTTTGTACATAGAATGTATTAACTTAATGAAACTACGAATGCATGGACTTGAAAACACTATGGAAGTATAGATTGGACGACACTACGAATGTAAAGGAAGCCATGTAGCGTTTTGTATTTCATGCACATATATTTTTATGAATAAAGTTCATCTTTGAAATAAAAAAAATGTGGTCGACTCTTAAATGCACCTGAAAAAGGCATTACGTTACCTGCAAAACAGGAAATGGATGACTTTCCATAAAATAAATGGATTTGAACCAACAATCAAAATCTCTGCATGTCATTACAACTAAACTATTCTTCAAAGATTCAACATAACAACATACATTCTTCTCTGATGTACTGTGATTAATTTCTGATTGAAGAACAGCTTCATCTTGTGCATAGTGCTTTATGTTTTGCTCTTGTAGATAATGATGATTAAGGAGGTTGTACCAGTGCATGGATCTTTCTCCAGATCTATTCACATTTGCCAAACTGATCTGAGCTCCACCCTGTTAACATTTAAATAAATTATCATTCAAGGCTTAGGAGTACAATTAAGATGTAATCAAAAAATCACATGAAATAATAAGGAAAATTTCTTGCTTAAAACCAACACAAACATCTCTATCCATCGTGTTGTGAATAAAATTAAAAAACAATTCCTTTTTTTCTAAACAGTTGAAGTTACATTTCTTAATGATTTGTACTGTTGTCTGTTCAATTTCAGCAAAAAACAGCCAAATATTTAATTTCTTTTGCTTAATTTGGAATCAGTATACAGGCAGTCCCTGGGTTACGCAAGGGTTCAGTTCCTGAAAAAATGTCTGTAAACTGATTTCTCCATGTCAGAAACATCCCTTCTCTCTCGCTACCCATATCATATCGCAGTACATACACTTGCTATAAATCTTTCATTTCATCAAAAATTCACCCTGGCCATAAATAAATTAATGGAATATATATACGGCATCCAGTCATTAATGAACACCATAACACCTTATTGTTATTACTAACTTGGAAAATGCTTCAATAATGCATGGGAGAATATGAGTAAAGTCAGATTTCTGTAAGTCGGGTCATCCATAGCCCGGACAGCCCCCGTAGATTCAATCTTAGAAGAACAGTCTGCAGTGCATCTTCAGTTAACTACTGCCTCAACTCTCACCATGGTTATTGCATTTGCTCAGAAGTCTCCCAGCTCCTGTGAGTTACCTTTCTTTTTTTAAAGTGTTGGTGTTCAATGTTGCACTTCTTCCTGTTCTCTAGGGGCATGAGCAAGGAAGATATTACGAGGAAGCCCTATTATTGACACCTGAATACAGCAAATGAAACCACTGCAAAATTTAATCCCTAAACATGAGAGAGAATCCCTGATTAGGAAGTGGGAATCTGCCTCTGTTAGAACATAGAACAGTACAGCACAGGAACAGGTCCTTCGGCCCACAATGTTGTGCTGAACCAATTCATCAGTAATAAAATGCCCAACTAAATTAATCCCTTCTGCCTACACAATGTCCATACCTTACCATTTCCTTCACATTCATGTGCCTGTCTAAGAGCTTCTTGATTTGCCTCCACCACCACCCCAGGCAGCGCATTCCAGGCACCCACCACTCTGTGTAAAAAAACGTGCCCCGCACATCTCCTTTGAACCTTCCCCCTCTCACTTTAAATGCATACCCACTGGTATTAGACATTTCAACACTGGGGAAAAGATACTGGCTGTCTACTCTATCTATGCCTCTCATAATCTTATAAACCTCTATCAGATCTCCCCTCAGCCTCCACTGCTCCAGAGAAAATACCCAAGCTTGTCCAACCTATCCTCATAGCACATGCCCTCTAATCCAGGCAGCATCTTCGTAAACCTCTTCTGTACCCTCTCCAAAGCTTTGACATCCTCCCTATAATGGGGTGACCAGAACTGAATGCAAAACTCCAGAAGCAGCCTAACTAAAGTTTTATAAAGCTGTTCACTACTACAAATCTGAGAACCACAATAAACTGGAGACATTAGAGGTTGCACGACTTCATTTACTAATTTTAAAACTATTTGTACAAAATGCACAACAGTTATCTGCCTGGATAACTCCAACAGCTCTTTCAGAACCCGTGGCCTCCACCACCAATAACGATAAAGGGTTTCAGGTGCATGGGAACACCACCATCCAAAGGTTCCCCTCCAAATTGTACACCACACTGAATTGGAAACATATTGCTATTCCTTCATTGTTGCAGGGTCCAAATCCTGGAACTCTCTCCCCAGCAACAAGGTCTCAATAGTTCAAGATGGCGGTTCACCTTCGTCTTCTCATGGTAATGCATGATAAAAGCAAGCCTTCCCAGGGATGCCCAGATCCCCAAAAAAATACATAAACAAAAATTAAAGGAAACAGAAAGTGTTCTATAAAAATCAACTGCACAATTTTCAATAGTGCAAATTACAAAGAAGAAAATGTACTTGAAGTTTTAATATTAAATACATTTACTGACCAAACACTCTTCCCGGTGAAATTTATCCACAGAACAAACATCAACTCGCAGAGTCTTCTGACGCAATGCAGAAAAGGAAATGGTGACCCAAAAGACCTCATTGTATGCCAGACTTTCAGCAATTCCTAGTGCCTTGGTGCGGAAGAGACAACTTGCATTTTCAGAGCATGGAAGCACAGCCACTCGGATATATCTGCACAAAAAAGAAATTGGGTCAGAGTCCACTAGAATAAAAGAGTAACCTTGTTTAAAGAAGGAAGTTTTGAACATGGATTTTCTTGACTCATGGCTGATGGAATGTGAACTTACTGCTACGTGACTAGCCAAGTACCTTCCATCTCTTTATGGGATGGAAGGTACATGGCTAGCCGTAGCACACAAAATATGTTCACGTACTCAGCTTATTAAGCAGAGTACTTAGGAAGTTGTCATTTGTTTTGTCAGGTGTTGATAACATCAGGTTTGTTAGTTCAAAAAAAGGGATAGTGAACAGGCTGCTAAACTTAGTTAGAATTCTGTACCAGTTTTATTCAACCAAAAATGGCTTGCAAGATCTAGAAGAATTCAGTCCTCGGGACCCAGACTAACTGCTACACAACTAAAAGATAGATTAACCAGAGTTTACAACATGCAAAATTCCAACTTCAAAGGGTAGAAATATTCTAGTGAAGGACACTTCATATGTAGGCTCAAGTCATAAGACACTGGGCAGCCAATAAAGAGAATTCACAGGAGATGCTAAAATGGACACCAGCTGTTTCCTTCAATATTGTCTGGCAACATTGTATTTGTTACAGATGAATAATTTAGCTAGTTTATTGAGTACATTTATTTTACAACCATCATGATAATTGAATAAACTGATTAAAACTTTCCCACACAAAATGGGTTTGCACTGTGAATAATTATAAATCTAACAAGAGGTCAAAAATCAAAAAAATTCTGATGCAGCAGGATTCTGTATTGAAGAATTGAAATACCTTTATGATAACTTGATGGATTCAATATATTTTGTTTGCTTTTAGTATTTTTGCAACAATCAAAGTCTACGTGGAAACAAATAAAAATATTAATTCCATTGGTTTCCAATAACAGAGAGGAAACTATTTTTAAGGTGCATTTAAATTATTTTGGAGTTTCTCCAGAAGAATTTATCAAGGGCATTAAAAAATGATAAATACCCTTGTATTTATGTGGCACCATGTACAAGCTCCAACCATCTCAAAGTAATTTTGAAATGTGTGGATTAACAGTTGTAACATAAATTCTGCCACCAATTTTCACACAGTAAAAGCTTCCAAAATAGCAACACAATTATGACCAGATGGTACTTTCATTTGATGGTTGAGGCATAAATGTTAGCCCGAACACTTGAGATAATCCCCCTACTCTTCTTTGGAATTATATTATGGAATCCTTTTACATCTCAGAAAATAGATGTATTACGTAGGCAGAATATACTACGGCTGTTTCACTTCCACTGCTTTTTAAGATGAAGCACCTGCAATATGGACTTTTAAGGGGAGTTCTGGTTCCACATTTTGTTCCTCCTTTTGGTCCCACAAATCAACAAATAGTATAAAATTTTGTTATTCAATAACCTGTTATGTCTACAGGAATATACACCAAAATATTCACCTTTGCAAGTGTATTCTCTTTCTAAAATGTTCTCACAAATGGTACCCTTTCAGTTAATTTATTCTGCTCTTCAATTTAACCTATTTAATTTGCTGTAAAAGCAGTGCTGAACTCACACACAACCTGATCACAAAGTTTTTTCTTACTTACATTGTCTGGTTCTGTGGTATTATGAGTGCTGCTGGATTGCTCAACTGAACAATAAATATTGCAAATCTTTTGCTTTTATTATCATACCTGCGGGGAAAAAAGGTTACTGTTAAATAAGTTAACAGAGATAATACATACTAAAAATGATCTGAATTAAACCTATTAAAAAATTTAAGTGAAGAATAGACATTTCATTCTATGAACTGAGAGACAAAGCAGCTTGATCAGTTTAATAAAGGCCTTCAAGGATTTCTCTTATCCTTCAAACTTTCGCAACTTTACAGCGAGGGCTTTTATTTTGGCCCTTAATCCCTGATTATACAACTTTTAAATTTTATTTTCAGAGTTCTCTTTAGGTTCAATTCACCCTTTACAAATGAGAAAATAACAAGTGGTAGTATTTAAGTGGCAAGTGATTTTTTTAATGTTTTAACAAGGTTAAGGAAAATTCAAATCTTACTTCATTCCTATCTGGAGTCTGGAAGCACATAGTGCTTCTATTTCATCCTCAAAAAGTGCATCCTCTGTTTCACATGACCTAGAGTCAGAATAAAACAAGTAACAACACAGATCAATTTGCCTGAAAAGGAGATACTTTGCATTTTTTTTTCAGGAATTGTATTTGGATTCTAATCAATTTTGTTAAAGGAATTGGATAATTTATGGAGTAGAATTTCAAAATGTACACTGAAACAGCCCTTGCATGAAAAGCTGCAATAAAAATAAGAATATAAATTGTATAATAAGATCAAACTCTGGCATAAATATTTACATAATTTCAGAAGAGCACGTCTAAAATAATGAGCAAATAATTTCAAGTATTCATTGTGCTAGGCCACAGGTTTGCAAACTCTTATGTGATATAAGAGTTATCTCAGGTGGAGTGGGTGCAAAAGTAACTGCAAGATGATGACTTTGTAATGCAGTGGAAATTTTTTGTGGGGATGGCGGAGCCATTGATTGGGGTCCAAGAAAAGGAAAAATCAATTAGACTGATAATTGGGAAAGAGAATTAGGTTTATGATAAATAATTACCATTTATAGCATTAAAATATAAAACATGCTGGAAGGGACCTGGACAACAGTAAATCTGTACAGGCATACACACAGTCTTCTAAACTCTCAAGTGAATAATGAAAAAACTCCTAAAACTCCTTCAACAAAATAGGCATTAAAATAAACAACTTCAGGTGAGGTTCATGTTTAAACATCAGTAAACAATTTTCAAAAAAAATGTAAGCAGTAAAATTGCAACTAACAAAATTTGAATAGAAAATTAGTTTTTTTTGTAATAATTAATTGCAAACCTCTATTTGTTTTTATTTGTATGGAAATCAGGTAATTATTTTGTATTCTGTTTGTGTATAGTTTTTGGCATACAGTAAATGGCAGGTTTCAAGACCAAGAAAAACAGGGTTTTCCAAGAACACAAAGAGAAATGGGATAACAGAACACTTATATAGCGGCTGCTACCGCGATGTGAAAGCAAGACACTAGCTGGTGGGCTGCAGAACAAAAACTGATTTATTTTCCCGCCTTGCGCGGGCCTTTTAAGAGGAACGGTTCCCGCCCACCGAAAACGGAAATGAAGTATGCGCTACGTCAAACTTTTCCTGTGCGCGGGTTCTCCCCGTCGCTCGGGGAAGACGAAGGCCTAATGCCATCTTGGGCCTCGCCGCTCCGACGACGCGTGACCCAACCGCCAAGCCAGTTCTCTTGCTTAGATGGTGAGTCGCTACACAATCCCCCCCCCCCAACCCCCAGAACTGGCGATACGGTCCCCAAGGTTCGCGGGCTGTGCTAACCGTTGCGTAGGAGGTCGGCCTCTGCGTCGCAGTGTTGGGACCTCGACCGGTTGTTGTAGATCTAAATGGGCCGGTTTGAGGCGGTCTGTCATGAAGACCTCTTCCTTGCCCCCAATGTCCAAAATAAAGGTGGACCCATCATTCCTGATGACCCGGAATGGCCCCTTGTGTGGTCGTTGCAACGGTGCCCGGGGTGTGCCCCTGCGAACAAAAACGAACTTACAGTCTCGTAGTTCTTTGGGCTCACAGGATGGGGCTTGACCATGCCGCGAAGTGGGAATCAGTGGCAAGCTGCCGAGCCTCTCGTGCAGTCTTTCCAGGACTGCCGTGGGTTGTTCCTCTTGGCCCCGAAGGGCGGGTATGAAATCCCCTGGGACGACCAGGGGTACACCGTACACGAGTTCAGCTGACGAAGCGTGGAGATCTTCCTTGGGGGCAGTGCGTATGCCAAGCAGGACCCAAGGCAGTTCGTCGACCCAGTTAGGGCCTTTCAGGCGGGCCATCAGGGCTGATTTCAGATGGCAGTGGAAACGTTCCACCAACCCGTTTGATTGAGGGTGGTAGGCCGTGGTGGTGTGCAGCTGCGTCCCTAGCATGTTTGCTAACGCAGACCAGAGGCTGGAGGTAAACTGGGTGCCCCTGTCTGAAGCGATGTGGTTTGGAACACCAGAACGTGAGATCCAAGTTGTGAGCAGCGCCTGGGCGCAGCAATCAGTCGTGATGTCAGATAGAGGGGTTGCCTCTGGCCACCTTGTGAACCAGTCCACAATGGTAAGGAGGTACCGGGCTCCTCTTGAAACTGGGAGAGGACCAACGAGGTCCACGTGGATGCGTTTGAACCTTCTACGGGTAGGCTCGAACTGCTGTGGCGGGACCTTGGTGTGTCGTTGGATTTTTGACGTCTGGCAGTGCGAACAAGTCCTGGCCCACTCACTGACCTGTTTGCGCAGGCCGTGCCAGACGAACTTGCTGGCGACCAGTCGAACAGTTGATCTGATGGACGGGTGCGCCAACCCGTGTACCGAGTCGAAAACGCGTTTCCGCCAGGCTGCAGGAACTATAGGGCGGCGTTGACCTGTTGCGATGTCGCAAAGGAGGGTCTGCTGACATGGACCGACTAAGAAATCTTGGAGCAACAGGCCCGAGACTGCGGTTCTGTAGCTAGGCAGCTCGTCGTCGGCTTGCTGTGCTTCTGCCAGGGCCGTGTAGTCAACCACCAGGGACAGGCTGTGGATGGTCGGTCTGGAAAGCGCGTCAGCAACAACATTGTCCTCTCCAGAGACATGTTGGATATCCGTTGTGAATTTGGAAATGTAGGACAAATGTCACTGCTGACGGGCTGACCAGGGATCGGAGACCTTGGAGAAGGCGAAGGACAAAGGCTTATGGTCAGTGAAAGCGGTGAAAGGCTTGCCTTCTAAGAAGTACCGGAAATGCCAGACTGCCAGGTACAGCACTAGAAGTTCCCGATCAAAAGTGCTGTATTTCAGTTCAGGTGGTCTAAGGTGCCTGCTGAAAGATGCCAAGGGTTGCCAACAGCCTTCGATTAGTTGTTCCAGTACTCCACCAACCGCGGTGTTGGATGCGTCCACCGTGAGGGCGGTTGGGACGTCTGTCCTAGGGTGTACCAGCATCACGGCGTCTGCTAGGGCTTGTTTGGCCTTAACGAAGGCAGCCACAGCCTCGTCATTCCAGGCGATGTCCTTGCCCTTGCCAGACATCAGCGAGAACAAAGGGCGCATGATACGGGCTGCTGCAAGGATGAACCGATGGTAAAAGTTGACCATCCCCAGGAATTCCTGCAGGCCTTTGACCGTGTTGGGACAGGCAAAATGGTGGATAGCGTATACCTTGGCGGGTAGGGGTATTGCTCCTTCGCTGGTGATTCTGTGGCCGAGGAAATCGAGTCCAGTCTTAATTGGCACTTGGCTGGGTTGATAGTGAGGCCAAAATCACGGAGACCAGAGTACAGTTGGTGGAGGTGGGAAAGGTGTTCTTGGCGGTCATGGCTGGTGATTAGTATGTCATCTAAGTAAATGAACACGAAGTCCAAGTCTCGGCCTACCGCGTCCATCAGCCACTGGAAAGTCTGTGCAGCGTTCTTAAGGCCGAACGGCATTCGAAGAGGCTGAATGGAGTGATAAGCCCAGTTTTGGGGAAGTTGTCAGGGTGGACCGGGATTTGGTGGTATCCCCGGACGAGGTCCACCCTGGAGAAGATGTAGGCCCCATGTAGGTTCACTGCGAAGTCCTGGATGTGAGGGATGGGGTAGCAGTCTGGGGTGGTGGCGTCATTCAGCCTGCCAGTGGCTTTGGGGACCATGTGCAGGGGGGAGGCCCAGGGGCTGTCTGACCTGCGAATGATCCCCAGCTCCTTCATGCGGTGGAACTCTTCCTTTGCCAAGCGGAGCTTGTCTGGAGGTAGTCGTCATGCTCAGGCATGAAGGGGTGGCCCTGTCATAATGATGTGGTGCTGCACCCCGTGTTTGGGCATCGAATTTGTAAACTGAGGTGCCAAAACCGATGGGAACTCAGCTAGGAGCTTGGTGAACTCGTTGCCAGACAGGGAAATGGAGTCCAGGCGTGGGGCTGGTAGTCTGGCTTCTCCCGGGGGTAGGTTTGGAAAGTTCTGGAGTGCACTAGCCGCTTCCCTCGCAGGTCGACTAGCAGGCTGTGGGCCCGAAGGAAATCGGCTCCCAGGAGTGGCTGGGCGATGGCGGCAAGGGTAAAGTTCCAGGTAAAGCGGCTGTCGCTGAATTGTAATTGAACTGTACGGGTACTGAAAATCCCTTTCGTTGTGCCGTTTGCGGCATTGAGTACAGGACCTTGTTGCCTGTTACGAGTGTCGCGGCCGGTCGGGGACAAAATACTGACCTCTGCTCCAGTATCGACGAGGAAATGACGCCCAGACTGCTTGTCCCGAACAAATAGGATGCTGTGTTGGCGGCCAGCTATCGTAGCCATCAGCGGCGGCTGGCCCTGGCATTTCCCTGAAACTTGCAGGGCAGGCGGCATCGACAGGCCTCCGTGCCCCACCTCTGATGGTAGAAACACAGCTGGTCGCCAGTGTCGTCGTCTGTGTTTCTGGGGTGTGGTCGCTCGGTTGCTGGGGCTGGTTTAGGTAGGCGTTGGGCTCGCGGCCTGGTGATTTGGCCAACGGACTACCCGCTCTCCCGTTTGGCCTTCCACAGGACATCTGCCCGGGCAGCTACCTCACGTGGGTTGCTGAAATCGGTGTCGGCCAACACCAGGTGAATGTCATCTGGTAGTTGTTCGAGGAAGGCCTGTTCGAACATTAGGCAAGGCTTGTGTCCCTCAGCCAAGGCCAGCATCTTGTTCATTAGGGCCGATGGGGATCTGTCCCCCCAGGCCGTCAAGATGAAGCAGGCGGGCGACGCACTCGCGACGGGAGAGGCCGAAGGTCCGAATAAGAAGGTCTTTGAAAGCCAGGTACTTATCCTCCTCCAGAGGAGACTGGATGAAGTCTCCGACCTGGGCGGCTGTCTCCTGGTCCAGAGAGCTGACCATGTGGTAGTACTTTGTGGAGTCAGAGGTGATCTACCAAAGTTGGAATTGTGCTTCAGCCTAGTCGAACCAGATGCTGCACCGAAGCATCCAAAAGGTGGGCAGCTTGAGCGCCACTGCGTTGGCTGCTGCGTTGTCGTCCATTGTGCGGGTCCAAAATCTGTTTGGACCGTCAAGGTCACCAACGTAGCGACTGCTACTGTGATGTGAAAGCAAGACACTAGTCGGTGGGCTGCAGGACAAAAACTGATTTATTTTCCCGCCGAAATTTTCCTGCCCACCGAAAACAGAAATGACGTATGCGCTACAACATCAAACTTTTCCCACGCGCGGGTTCTCCCCGTTGCTCGGGGAAGACGAAGGCCCAACGCCATCTTGGGCCTCGCTGCTCCGACGATGTGCAACCCGACCGCTGAGCCGGTTCACTTGCTCGGATGGTGAGTAAAGTTCAGTCAGAAATGGATAGACTAGAGAATACATTGTGTACCTTTTCACTGCTTCATATACTCCACTATCACCTGCTACTGACTCGTCTGACACTGCTGCAGAAACACAAGCAATTTTGGGATGCAGTAAAGCTCCAGGCATCTCTGTTTGAGTGCTGGCATCTAAAAAAAAGAAAGTAAATGGAGAGAAAATAAATCCATTGTAGTTCTGTTCAGAAAAAGGAAAACAATTACTTAATTTAATTTCTGGGAAAAGATTCAATAGAAAGGACAAATACAAATCCTGGAAAACTGAAGCAAAGCGAGAAAGTGCCCAAATTAACTGCTTCTAAATGAAAGCATATCCATCTGCAACAATTATTTGATCTATTGAATGATTATTAATGGAAAGACTTTCAGCGTAAAGGTTGGGATTCAAACTGAAATAGTTCAGTTTTAAATTTCAAATGATGAATGTGGTCATGATTCTTTCATAAAAAGCACAAGGTGATCTTAGCAGTTCTCATATCGAATTTTATTGCTTTTCTATCTTTTTGCATGTGAACATAATAACAATAAATAAAATAAATACACCAGAATGTGACATGCCCTGGCATGGATTGTGACCATTCCAAAGTTTTAAACAAAGTTGGCGAGAACATTCAGATGTCCTAACCATAAAGATCCAATGTTCTCATGAGTCAGAATGGAGAACTGTGCAAGTAACATTTCCATTTAAGGCAGGTGAGAGATGCAAATCAAGGAACAATAGAAGAGTTAGTCATAAATATTAAGACAAAGCCTCAAAATGATTTAACATGCTGAAAAATGTCAGTTGATCAGAGAGAGCCAACTTAGATCTAAGGATTCGGTCATATCACATAAACCTGATTGAAATTTTACAGATCAAGCAGCTACAAACTAACATATATAAAGCCCTTAGAGCCATCAGCAACAGCAAAATTGTATTCAACCACAAGCCATAACCTCATGGCCCACCAAATCCCTTGCTCTACAATTTTCATGAAGCCAGGGGACCGACCTTGGTTCAATGTCACAGAGGAGCATGCAAGAAGCAAGACGAAATATACCCAAAGTTGAGATGCCAAGATGGTTAAGATAGCACACAGGATTATGAATATGTCAGCCTAAGGATTAAATTAAAACTCTGGGGAAGAGATCCAAAAATAGCAGGGCGATTTGATGGGAAGCAGGAAACAATTAAAGTAGTACAGCTGAAGACAACAGGGTAGTTCGGTGGGACTATCGATGAAGTTCTGGAGAAATCAGGGGAAAAGAGAAGAGAAAGATCATGCAGTGGAGCCAGCCCCCGGAGAAGACAGTAGATACAGCAAGACATGGTGGAAGGACAGATGACATACGAAGGATATCACAGGGATATGGTGGCAGTAGAGGATAATTCATTGGCATTGCTTTTGATCATGGCCCTCAAGTCGTGCCAGAGAGCAACTTAAATGTTTTATCAAGCAGTTCATGGATACCTTCAGATGCCATATTTCCATAGACCAGGTAAATAAAATGAAGCGGCAAAAAGGGAGAATCAGTGAAAGAGAGACTTATGCCAATTACTTAAGTAAGCACCCTGGTTCTGAAGAGCATGTTGTATTCCACCCCTGTCCATCCCATTAAAAACCAATAGTGGCAGGTTTGAAATTTTCTTTTCACGTTTTAACTTCTCATCCAATCAAACACAATGGAAGCTAAAATCTATAGAAACCTGGTTCTATTCAAGTTTTCTTTTTACTTGTTGCCCGGTTTTCAATCTCCAGATATTTCATATTTTTTGTTATTACCACCTTATTTGTTTAGTCCCTGAAACTTTATCTGTGACCATCATTCCCCCAGAACTAATAACCAAGCTTCAAAACCTAGGCCTCTGTGCCTCCCTCTGCAACTGGACCCTCCACTTCCTTATTGGGAGATCACAGTCCGTGCAGATCAATAATAACATCTCCTAGCTGACCATCAACACAGGCGCACCTCAAGGATACGTGCTTAGCCCACTGCTCTACTCTCCCTACACTCATGACTAAGCACAGCTTAAACGCCATCTATAAATTCGCGACAACACCACTGATGTTGGCAGAATCTCCAATGGCGATGAGGAGGCTTCCAGGAGTGAGATTGATTGGCTGGTTGAGTGGTGTCGCAACAATAACCTCACGCTCAATGTCAGCAAGACCAAGGAACTGATTGTGGACTTCAGGAAAGGGAAATCAGGAGAACACACGTCAGTCCTCATTGAGGGATCAGAGGTGGAAAGGGTGAGCAGCTTCAAATTTCTGGCGGTTAACATCTCAGAGGATCTATCCTGGGCCCAACACATTGATGCAATCATGAAGAAGGCATGCAAGTGGCTCTACTTTGTTAGGAGTTTGAGGAGATTTGGTATGTCAAAGAATCTTACATTCCTATCGATGTACAGTAGAGAGCATTCTGACTGATTGCATCATAGCCTGGTATGGAGCCTCCAGTGCACAGGATTGCAAGAGGCTGCAGAGGGTCATAAACTCAGCCAGATCCATCGTGGGCACAACCCTCCCCACCATCGAGGACATCTTCAAGAGGCGGTGCCTCAAGAAGGCAGCATCCATCATTAAGGACCCTCACCATCCAGGACATGCCCTCCTCTTATTACTACCATCAGGGAGGAGGTACAGGAGCTGAAGACCCACACAACAATTTAGGAGAGGCTTATTCCCCTCCATCACCAGATTTCGAATGGTCCATGAACCCCTGAACACTACTTCGTTATTCCATTTTTTTTGCACCACTTATTTTTGTAATGTATAGATTTTTATGTCTTTCAGATAATTCTCTCAGTGGTGTTGGACTTCTGCAATGTCACAGTGTACCAGTCTAATTAAAAGAAAAGAATCTTTTATCCAACATACAAGATCTTAAAATTAAAAGAAAACGTTTGCAGTAGCAAGTTTCTGGTCAATGATATGCTAATGACATGGATCTGATAAAAGTGATTGTGAAAAATTCTTACAATAAAAATCTGCTTCAATATTTTATTAGGTGGCTTGTCAGATAAATCAAACTATTCTAGCCAAGTCTTGTTCTGGTTCAAGGCCATATATTAAACATTTTTCCCCTGGTTGCATACTTAGAAAGTACACAGCTCAAAACTTGATTTTGTCCAGTGGGAAAACACTGTGACTTCCATTGCTTCTTCCCAAATAACTATATTGCTACAACATTTCCTGGTAGCAATCAACTGAAAATAACAATATGATTGTAGCCCATCATTTCTAGGATCATAATTACTTACAGGTGAACCCATACATGCAAATACAGATTCTGAGATGAAAGCTAATTCCAGCTGATGGAATGTTGCAATTAGTCACAAGAGGCTGATGACCAACTTGGGCATTTGATTTTCTCTGAATACTCTTCATTCCTATGAACAGTGTTCCAGCGGAACCTCAAAACTAATTAACAAAACATTTTTCCTCACCATTGACTGCACCTTTAATCTATTAAAAAAAGCAATCATGAGCAAGTGGTAGGAATGCTACTTGTGCTAAATATTATTATATAATTCAGGCTGATTTATGATCTTTTAAATAGTTCTGAAAAAAGAGTTGTTGTGGATGGAATGCCTAACAAGTGGGCTGCTACGTCCAGTGTGGTGTTGAGCTTCTTGAGTGTTGTTCAAGCTATACTCATTCAGGCAACTGCAGAGTATTCCATCACATTCCAAATAGTTTTAAAAAGAGATCTTTTAAATAGTTCTTCACTTGGAATTATTCCTTTCCTTCTGACCAATTACACTAAACTCTAGTGGGCAAAAAGCTCACCAAGTAACATGGTTATAATAATTAAGTGCAATCAGACCACCTCACAGGTTTAGAACAAACCCAGTTTTAAAGTCATTTGAAAAACTCAACCATATACTGTAAGCTGTGGTCCAGCAGATTCCTCACTTCATGACCACCAAAAATTAGCAGAGACCAATGTAGAATGACATCATGGAATGAGGTGCAAGGCTGGTAAAACAAACAAATCCACCCACATGATAAATACCAAGAGCAGCAGCATATAGACAAAGGACAAGTCTCACAAGCAACAGCTTACATCAGACTTTCACAGGCTTTAACATATCTACATGAGAATGGCAGAAGACAAACATAAGGAAGCAGCAATCTCTCCTCAATCATGGTGAACAAAAGCTTAACTAAAAATACTGAATCATGATTAATTTACTGTATGCGACTCAGCAAAGACAACGGGTCCTGGCAAAATTCTGGATGCCTCGCTGAAGCCCTATATAGCAGATAAAATTGTTCCTGTGGCCAAGCAGATTTTAATATTCATGTGATGTGGGCTTCACAGGCAGATCCAACATTTAAATGCCCATCCCGAGTTGTCCCTACAAATGTGGTGCTGAACTGCCTTCTTGAACTGCTGCAGTCCTTGAGGTGTGGCTTTACCCATAATGCTGTTAGGGAGCAAGTTCCATGATTTTAACCAGTGACAGTGAAGGAATGGTGAAATAGTCCCAAGTCAGAATGGTATGTGGCTTGGAGGGAAATTTTCAGGTGGTGGTGTTTTCATGCTTTTGCTGCCTGTGTCTTTCTAGCTGTTAAAAGGCTGTGGGATTGGAGGGTGCTGTCTCAGGAGTCTTGGTGAGTTGTCGCAGTGCTTCCTGTAGACGATACAAACTGCTGTCACTGCATCAGTGGTGGAGTGAGTGAGTGGTTGTGGATGGAATGCCTAACAAGTGGGGTGCTATGTCCAGTGTGGTGTTGAGCTTCTTGAGTGTTGTTCAAACTACACTTATTCAGGCAACTGTATTCCAATGGAGTCTTGCAAATGGTGGACAGGTTTTGGGGAGTTAGGAGTTACTTGCCATAGAATTCCTAGCTTCTGACCTGCTCTTGTAGCCACATTGTGTATATGGCTCCTCCAGTTCAATTTCTGGTCAGTGTTAACCCCCAGGATATCGATAGTGGGGGTTTCAGTGATAGCAATGCAACTGAATGTCAAGGGGTGATAGCTGGATTTTCTCTTGTTGGATATTGTCATTGTCCTGCGTTTGTGATGCAAATGTTACTTGCCATCTTTCACCCACGCCTGGATATCGTCCAGGTCTTGCTGCATTTGGTTGTAGACTGGTTCATTATTTGAGGAGTCACAGATGCTGGTGAACACTCTGCAATCATGAGCAAACATCCCTACTTCTGACCTTACAATTGAAGGAAGGTCATTGAGGAAACAGCTGAAGATGGTTTGGCCTAAGACTCTACCCTGAGGAACTCCTCCAAGAAAGGTCTTGTGGCTGAGATGATTGACCTCCAACCACTGCAACCATCTTCCTTTGTGCTTGGTATGATTCCAACCAGCGGAGGGCTTTCTCCGGATTCCCACTGACGTTGCAGGGAATGATATGTTGGATACAGAGGCTCATGGAGTGGTAGGTGAGGACAGGGGGAACCCTATCCCTTGTATGTCGGGGGGGGTGCTGGAATGGGGGGGTGAGGCCAGACATGCAGGAAATGGAGTGGAGTGGAAACCCTATTTTCTGAAAAAAAAACATGGATATTTCGGATGTCCTGGGATGGAAAGCCTCATCATGAAAACAGATGCAGCAGAGATGGAGGAACTGAAAGGAATAGCATCCTTGCAAGTGACAGGGTGGGAAGAGGTGTAGTCAAAGTAACTGTGGGAGCCAGCGGGTTTGTAAAAGATGTCAGTAGATTATCTGTATCTGGAGATGGAGATAGAGAGATCAAGAAAGGGGACAGGGGTGTCAGAGGTGGACCAAGTACATTTGAGGGCGGGGTGGAAGTTGGTGGTGCACAGATGTTGCAGCACAAATGCAGTCATCAATGTAATGGAGAAAGAGTTGGGGAACATTAATGGCCGAGACCGAGACCTGAGGCCTGAGACCTAACGCGAGGCCGAGGCCTGACCAACTGGGGCACGACACCAGGGCCCCTCCAGATCAGAAGCCCGACCCTATGGAGCACCCGGGGCCGAGTCCTGATGCCGAGGCCCCCCTAGACAACCCCACTTACCTGCTGAGGCAGCTCACTCATCTTCAGGACACTTAAACCTATGTGGAAGCAACAATTTACCTCACAAGACAGCAGAATCCACTCCAGGTCTTCCAAGCTTACCTCCCAGTCCAGGTGGATCCACTCCAGGTCTTCCAAGTCTGTTCACAGGCCGTCACTTACCTTCCAGTCCAGGTGAATCCGCTCCAGGTCTTCAAAGTCTAGCAAGGAGAAGTTACTTACCATCCAGTCCAGGGAAATCCACTTCAGGTCTTACAGGTCTGACCCTTAACAATAACTTACCTGGTGGCTCCACTTCAGGACCAATGAGTCGCCGCCGCGTATCTCGGAAACGTAGCAAGAGGGCTGGGCTGCAGGTGAGGCTGAAACAACATGGATACAAGACCCCCCTCCCCAGCATACTACTAGCTAACGTCCAGTCCATTGAGAACAAAGTTGATGAACTAAGGGCAAGACTGACCTACCAAAGAGAACTAAGGGACTGTTGTGTACTATGTCTCACTGAAACATGGCTTACACCTGCTTCACCTGACTGTGCTATTCAACCTGAGGGCTTCTCAATTCATCGAATGGACCGTACAGCGTCTTCAGGCAAAGTTAAAGGCGGAGGGGTCTGCTTCTTAATCAATAACTTATGGTGCTTGGACGTGACTCCTGCTCACCCAGCCTGGAATATCTAACGGTGAAGTGTCGACCATTCTATCTGCCAAGGAAGTTCACTTCAGTTATCCTGATGACAGTCTACATCCCACCACAGATGGACGTGAAGCCTGCACTCAATGAGCTATAGTCCGTGGTCAACAACCTTGAGACAGGATACCCTGAGGCTCTCTTCATTATCGCAGGTGACTTCAATCAGGCCAACCTCAAGAGTGTGTTACCAAAATACTACCAGCACATCTCCTGCTCCACCAGGGGTGCCAACACCCTTGACCACTGCTATACAACCATCAAAGATGCCTTCCGAGCCACTGCTCATCCTCACTTTGGGAAATCGGACCACCAGGCTGTGCTCCTTCTCCCTGCATACAAACAGAAACTGAAACGGGAGGATCCAGTACAGAGAGTCATGCAGTGCTGGTCTGAAGAAGCAGATGAGCTCCTAGGTGACTGCTTTGAGACAGTGGACTGGTCCATGTTCAAAGACTCAGCTGCCAGCCTTGATGAGTATGTCACCACCATCACAGACTTTATCAGCAAGTGTGTGGAGGACTGTGTACCAAAGAAGACAATACAGGTGTTCCCAAACAGGAAACCATGGATGAACCGGGAGATACACTCACTACTGAAGTTGAGGACTGCTGTACACAAATCTGGTGATCCTGATCTGTACAAGAAATCGAGATATGACCTTCGGAAAGCTATCAGGGATGCCAAGAGGCAATACCGACTCAAAATGGAGTCCCAGACCAGCCGTCAGTTATGGCAGGGCTTACATGCCATAACAGGCTACAAGACGAAGATGGGCTGCATAGTTAACAACAGCGCATCCCTTCCTGATGAACTTAATGCATCCTATGCACGTTTTGAACAAAAGGGACATGGATTGTCACCATGCACCCTGACAGCCTCCAATGCAACAGAACCTGTGATCACCACTGAAGATGTAAGATCAGTCTTCTGGAGAATGAACATGAGGAAACCACCTGGCCCAGATGGTGTCCCTGGCCGTGTGCTCAGATTTTGTGCTGATCAGCTGGCAGAATTATTTGCAGACATACTTAACCTCTCCCTGCTTCAATCTCAGGTTCCCACCTGTTTTAAGACCACTATCATCCCGGTACCGAAGAAAAGCAAGGTAACATGCCTCAGTGACTACCGACCAGTAGCTCTGATATCCACCATCACGAAGTGCTTCGAGAGGTTGGTCATGGCACGCATCAACTCTAGCCTCCCAGACAATCTTGACTCACTGCAATTTGCCTATTGCCAAAACAGGTCTACAGCGGATGCCATCTCCCTGTCCCAATACTCAGCTCTGGAGTATCTGGACAGTAAAGACACCTACGTTAGACTATTGTTTATTGACTACAGCTCTGCCTTCAATACAATAATCCCAAGCAAGCTTGTCACCAAACTCAGAGACTTAGGACTCAACACCTCCCTCTGTAACTGGATCCTTGACTTTCTAACAAACAGACCGCAATCAGTGAGGATAGGCAGCAATACCTCCGGCACGATTATTCTCAACACTGGTGCCCCACAAGGCTGCATCCTCAGCCCTCTGTTCTACTCCCTATACACTCATGGCTGTGTGGCCAGATTCTGCTCTAACTCCATCTACAAGTTTGCAGATGATACCACCGTTGTAGGCCGTATCTCAAACAGTGATGAGTCGAAGTACAGGAAGGAGATAGAGAGCTTAGTGGAATGGTGTCATGACAACAATCTTTCCCTCAATGTCAACAGAAGAGCTGGTCATTGACTTCAAGAAAGGGGGCGGTTTACATGCACCTGTCTACATCAATGGTGCTGAGGTCGAGAGGGTTGAGAGCTTCAAGTTCCTGGGAGTGAACATCATCAAAAGCCTGTCCTGGTCAAATCACGTAGATACCACAGCCAAGAAAGGTCACCAGCGCCTCTACTTCCTCAGGAGGCTAAAGAAATTTGGATTGTCCCCTTTGTCTCTCACCAACTTTTACTGATGCACCATAGGAAGTATCCTATCTGGATGTATCACGGCTTTGTACGGCAACTGCTCTGCCCAGGACCGCAAGAAACTGCAGAGAGTTGTGGATACAGCCCAGTGCATCACGGACACCAGCCTCCCCTCCTTGGACTCTGTCTTTACCTCTCACTGTCTTGGTGAAGCAGCCAGCATAATCAAAGACCCCACCCACCCAGGTCATTCTCTCTTCTCTCCTCTTCCATCGTGTAGAAGATACAGGAGCCTGAGGGTACATACCACCAGACTTAAGGACAGCTTCTACTCCACTGTGATAAGGCTATTGAACGGTTCCCTTATACAATGAGATGTACTACGACCCCACGATCTACCTTGTTGTGACCTCGCACCTTATTGCACTGCACTTTCTCTATAGCTGTGACACTTTACTCTGTACTGTTATTGTTTTTACCTGTACTACATCAATGGACTCTGTACTAACTCAATGTAACTGCACTGTGTAATGAATTGACCTGTATGATCAGTATGCAAGTCAAGTTTTTCACTGTACCTTGGTACAAGTGACAATAATAAACCAATACCAATAATGGTGTAGGTTTGGAACATAGATTGTTCCATGTAGCCAACGAAAAGGCAGGTGTGCAAGCAATCTTCTAAATTAATGCTTAGTCAAGTGTTCTTTGTGTACAAAAACAATAACTCTTTGTTTTCATATCAAATATGCCATTTCTCATTCTAATTTCCATTAATAGCAAACATAAACTTGATTGTTATCACTTGATCTGGCAAACTATTTGATTATATTTTACATGTTTACCTGCTATGGCAAATCATAAAAAATACACTTAAAAATAAAACAGCATTGCTCAAAATAGATACTGTTGAATGCATCATTCAAAAATATGTACTGTACATATGAACTCACTTAAAAGCAAAACTAACATGATATTTAAACCAGCACATTTAATGACATAACACATTATATACCTTACCTTCTATTCTTTCATTAGATTTGGTAGAAATTCCAGACTCTTCACTCCGTAGGTTTGATGAGTTACTAAATGGTCCAGATTCAGACTTGTTCTCAGTTTCCAAATTTAAACAAGGTAAAAAGACTGTATCTGGAGGCATGGATTTTGAAGGAGTCTGGTTATCATTCTCAGTGTACAAACTAAAGTTAGCAATAGTATCAGGCAGCTCCGTATCTTCAAAGTCTGTATTGGCATGGTTCAAAAGAGATTCTCCTGAAGATATCAAAAAATGGGTGTCTCTAACCACAGGAGAACCAGGTGGTGATAAGGAGGATAAGGATGACCTTGGGCTCAATGAAGTTACAGATTTGGGCGTCTCGGACAAATATCTCCGTGCGTGAATCTTGTTTGTATTTCCATAAGAATCGATGTGCGAGGAACAGTTACGAGTATTTGCAACCTCATTTTCATGTATGGTGGTTATAGAGCTTGCAGGTCTAGTGCTTGTGGTATCCTCTTGAAGCAAGATATCTAACTTATACTGATAGTCTAAGTCTGCTGTTTGTTCTGGGAGATCATAGTACAGGTCAGTAAAGCTAACAGAACTTGAAGATCCTAGGCTGGATGCACCAAGAGATCCATGGCTGGAAGTCAATGATCCTTTGCTGCTACCAGATGATAATGAAAGAGTGCTGGTTGAAAGACTTGGGGGGAGAAAAATAAACAATTATTAGTATCACAATATTACAAATAGTAAAATCTTTACTGAATTAAAACAAAGCATATGGGAAATAAAAGTAGTTTTAGGATTAGAGGTTGACCACCTTTATCCAAGAAAGCTGTGAATGCTCAAATAAAAACAGAAAATGCTGGAAATATTCTGCAGGTCAGGCATTATTTGTGGAGAGAAAAATCAAGTTAATATATTAGGTCAGAGACCTTTTATTAGAATGGAGTCAGAGTCAGAGAGAGATACAGCATAGCAACAGGTCCTTCAGCCCACTATCAAGCACCCATTTTTAAATTAATCCTACCCTAATCCATTTTACTCTCCTTACATTCCCAACAGCTCCCTCATGATTCTATCACTCATCTACACACTTGGACAATTTGCCATGGCCAAAAATCTACTAATCTCCAGATTTTTGGGACGTGGGAGGAAACCGGAGCACCCAGAGGAGAGGTGAGGCAGGGGCTGGTCAGTGATAGGTGGACGACAATGGAATGAGGAATGATGGGCAGACGGATCCAGGAGGGGGAGGGGGTGGGGTAGAGTTGGGAAACAGAGGCTGGGGGTGATGGGTGGAAACAGACAAGGAACATAAAAGGGCGCAATGAGCCAGGTGGATGAAAGGGAGGGTAAATTTAGGGAAAGAGACTGGAGGGTGATAAATGGAGGCAGAAGAGATTCAATTGCTGGACTCTGATAAGTAAGGAAGGTGATAAGTCCAGTTGCAGAGTCTTGACTAGAAACATCAATCATTCCTTCCCCTCCACAGATGTTGCCTGATCTGCTAGGTTCATCCATCAGTTTGTTTTTCACTTTTTTGTCTGTCTTGTGTTTCCAAAAATTTATCAGTTTTAGTCTGGAATATACTCAATTGCTAAACATTCAAGCTGTCGAAAAGCAAACAACTACAGATGCTAGAAATCTCAAATACAAGTGCAAAATGCCGTAAACTCTCAGCAGATCAGGCAGCACCTGTTGAGTTAACATTTCAGATTAATACACTTTCAACATAACTAGGAAAAATTAGAAATCAAACATGTTTTAAGTTGCAGAGAATGGAGAGGGATGGAATTAAGCTTGAAATTAAGTCAGTGATGGGCTGGCAATAAACCTATGCCAAAATACAATTGTGTGTAAAACCCAAGGTATCAATGATAAAGGACAGTGGGGAGTAGGACAATAGTGACTGGACACCTGCGATTCACTGCTGTTTTTATAGGATCCAGAAACAGTTTAGCGTTATCTGGGAACTCCGCTTTAAGTAATCAGTTTTCCAATGAAATTTTATCACATAACACATACAGATTTTCCGGTACACAATATCATTTCTAGACCCTAGCCTCTACAATCCTGACAAAATACAGCAGTGGCATTGTGAAGATTCTGTGATCCCAGCATTATTTCAATGATTAACCTGTCCACATATTCACAAAATAACTTACCTTTGCAGTTGTGAGTGTAATACCGATGCTAAACGTGTTGCTTCTTCTAACTCCCTCAACAAGTTGTTCCTCCTGCTGTGCATCTTTAATCTGCAGAATATAACTTTATCATAAATCTAAGAAAGCAATAAATTTCACGATTACACGTTGATTGATTTCAACCTCCCATGCAAATATTCACAGTCATTTTGTAAAAGTGCATAAAAAAGATATACTTGTTAAAAATGTATTCCAGTGCATTTAATACACAGAACTAGACTACAAAATTCAAAAGGTCTATGCCAATATTCTTATCTAGCTCTCATGTGTAAATTCTGAGGCTCATTTTCATGTTTCTGGCCCCATGTCATTTCTTTGTACTATGTTTCAAGAGAAGATAATTTCCCAAAGTAAATATCAATTAATCATCATCTCTATTCCAAAATTGGTTAGCATCACTTTAAATTGATTCCTTGGAAACAGCTTTGAAGGATTTCTCCTGAGATTTTTTGTTTCCTGATTGCTATTTCTCAGTAAAGCAGCACTTCTTTGGTGTCAAGATATATTATCAACTTGTTTCCATTGTTAGTTTTCATTCAACAAGTGCAAATTATTTTATTTGCATATTGATAATTTTTAAAACATATCCTTTCAGCAATGGCACATGACACTGAAACTACTTCAATACGCTAGATTACAAACCTTTCTGTGAGTGCTTTGCTTTGTGTATCTCTTGCTACCTGTAGGTCTTCTGCCAGTTGCTTTCGTTCCATTTCCAGCCGCTCCACCTCACTGGGTACCCATTTGCGAGGGTTTATAAACTGCAGTTCCTTCAATAGTTCTTCTTTCTCATTAATCAGTATCAGCCTGTCTCGCTCTGCATCCAACACTCCAGGCCATGCCTCACTAGAGAGCTTTGCCAGCTCAATTTTGATGTTTGAAATCCTGTCATAAAATAAAGATCACTAAAAACTGAAGCAAAAGGGCAGATAATCATAGTTTGGCCTTGAATCTATCTTTGGGCCTACAGCACACACCGCAAATTTAACCAATAGAAAGTAAGAGCATACACAATGGTAGATGCAAGCATAATTTGAAGTACATTTTTGCAATGAAAAAATAACCATTGTAGAATTTTGTTAATTTTACATATATAATTATACCAATAACTCCCAAAAATGGTGCCCACACCTGATAACAATTTCCTATTTGAAGTTTGGGATTATTAAGCTAACTTGTATCAAGTCATCCCTCATTTCAAGTCCAAGATTCTTTCAGTTAACTGACACATTTCTATGCTTAATTGATAAATTGTGAAGTAATTTTTAGAACAAAAAGACAATTGGAAAATTAGTTATGAACCAAACTGACTTTTATAGTCTTTCAATAATTTCATTTCATTTCAGAAATTTAATATCCTTCAGGACATAAACAATCAAGACAATTGAAAAGCAGCGATCAGAACCTCATACGTTGACCATTTTTTGAAGCAGCTCACACTTTTTGGACAATTTCTTTCAAATGTCTCAAATTGCATGGAAAAACAAATTTCACCGTGTACTGACCTTCTCTTTGATTCTTCATACTGCAGGCTAAGTCTCACCTTTTCAGCCAATTTGGTGTTTCTACCACAAACAAACTAAATACAAAACAGATTAAAAAGAAAACAAAATTAAAGAAAAGAAGGCTTTTGAGGCATTTTGCAATTACTATTTGCACAGGAGTAGTTTTGTATTACATTGACAACCATTTTAGAGTTAACAACACCAGATTTATCATCAGAATCAGGTTTATTATCACTGACATATGTCATGAAATTTGCTGTTTTGCAGCAGCAGTACAGTGCAAGACAAAAACGTAAAAATTACCATAAGTTACAAAAATAAATAAATAGCGCAAAAGAGGAATAACGAGATAGTGTTCATGGGTTCATGGATCGTTCAGAGATCTGATGGCGGAGGGGAAGAAGCTGTTCCTGAAACATTGAACGTGGGATAATGGAGCCATGTTTGTAAACAATATGAAGCTAAGTGGAAAAGTGCACTGCAAGCAGGGCATAATGCATCAGCATTGGGATATGAACAAATAAAGTGAATGGACACAATGTTGACAGATGGAGGGTGACACGGGAAATTGGGTAAATTTCTACCACACTCATCCATTATTCAAATGGCATGAGCTACAAACAGTAGAACTGGTCTTAACTAGGAAGCAAAAAGCCTGCTCTTCCCCGGGCCCAATTTTCTTAGGGTAGTTTCCTTTATGTCTTCTTCTTGCCACTTTTTAGCAATGGCTTTGGATTTCATCCTTCTCCCCATGAGCCCGATCCTCAACTGGATCTTCTGATCTCCTCTCCTAAACCTCCCAACTGCAGCACCAAATTCTTCCTCAGATTCCCTAATCATCTAATCATCTCCCTGGCTGCATCTCTACCCATTTCCCAATACACATTGATCACAACCACCCCTCTTCCACCTCCTTGGAGCTTCAACACTAATCTTCCTTCTGCAATCCTCTCCCCAACCTATTCCTATCATCAACACCAAAAGCATTTCTTTCACTCAACCCAATTAGTTGCCTTGCACTCTTTCCTTGATCTGTGTTTTGGGCACAGACTACTATAAAACATGAGTGGGAGATCCCCAAGCATCACCTCAAATATGTGGGGAAAAAAACCACACTCAGAGGGTTTGCATTGATTATCATTGTTATTCAAATGAAACATCAGAATTTATACTCACATCTCCTGAAATATCTGTCTGGGACCCAGCATCTGAACAATGCCGGCTAACAGATTGCTTTGAATTTACTGATGAGGAACTACTGTTCCAGAGATCAGACTGAAACTCTGTTTGAAGTCGGAAACTCTCTCTCAATCTGGCCAGACTCTAAAAACAAAAAACAAAAGAATTAAAGAAAAAACACTTTGCACAAATGTATGGGGCTGAAATAGGTTCTATCTCAATTAAAATGACAAGCAGTAATTTTAATTTTTTTAATCTTATCATCCTATAGTTCTGGGTTTTACTTGTACAATTTGCATTTATGTAAGAAAATAAAATATAGACTATAAGTAGACGATACACTGCACCCCTCCAAGACTGTTCTGTCACTCAAAAAGGCAAAGATGATCACTGACCTCAAATCCAAGTTCCTGCCAAATCCCTATATTGTTTTACAAAAGTGAGCAGCCTTGCATTTTTCCACATATCTAACAGTGAATGGGAAAGAAAGCTACTATACTCCAAAAATTAGGACTTGACACTACTAAAGCATCTCAAAGTCCTAAAATAATTATTCTATAATATTCAGGCTTACAATCCAGTACTTATTTATTATACTCATCCTATGAAGCTGTCCTCCATGCAGCAAGCTAACAGACAATGCAGGAAAAGGGTCCTGTAGGTTTAAAGACTTCGTGGGAGACAGAAACCTAGTGTTCCATCCAGAGCAGCGGGAAGCCACAACCTGCTCACAGTGGCAGGATCATGTGCGTTTGTGTCTGTAAATGTGCCCCCATCTGTCCATGCAAGCACCCGTAGCCACATACATATGACATGTCCATGCAGCAGTCTGCCCTCAAATTATCTTGGACTTGTTGCTCTTGGATCAAGACCTTCCTCTGTGAAGTCAGTATCATAGCTGGTGTGCAATGGGGACTAGATTTTAAAAGAATTCAAAACAGGTTTCAATCCATCCTTTACCCTGAGAGAAAGTCTTCCAGGAAAGTCTTCTTTAGGATCAAAAATTTAATTAACGTTTGTTACTTAAAACTACCTGATCCAAAACCAACCCCCAAATTGGGAAGATTTCATAATTTATATTACATTTTCCAGAATGGTGAGTGGTTGAAATACTTGGCTGAAGTCATTTGCACTCTACCTGAATGAGGTCTCTTTTTTCCTTCTCTCCTGAGTTAATAGCCTTTTTGATGGTTTTCATTTCATTCACAATCGCCTTTGCTTCATCAAGTTTGTATCCTCCCCGAGTCCCTGACATCTTTAGGTCAATTCTAGAATTAAAAATACACTTAACACTCCACAATTGAAAATGCAATAGTTATCCAATATCTCTGAGCACAGCAAGTTTATTTTTATAGTAAAAGTAAGTGAAATGTAAAACATTTTCAAGGGTAGTTTTTAGATAATGTATTAAGTAAACTTCAAAATACTTTTGTACTCAGTGCAATGTCCTCTTCAACAAAGGAGAAAGCACAGTAATGCTTTATATATATTTTTCTTCTGTTAAGATTAGATTGTATATTATAGAAATGTAATACGATAATGCCAATGTAAACATTTATTTAAGTAGGCCATAGAAATCCAATAGTTAATAGCTTAACTCACAAATATAATATTGTAGTTAGTTTATGAAATATTGAATTGTTTGTATTCTGTGCATTATTGAAGAGCAATTTCAGGTAATATGAAGCAGTACAACACCTGGCATTCTAGAAAAGGAACTTGTGAGAAGGGCAAACCATAGCAGGTCTCTGCCACCAAACAGATTGAAGAATTCTCACTATGATATACAGTCTAATCTAGAGAAAGCAAGTTAGAACATACAATTCAATAGCATTTCACAAAAAACTAAAATAATGCAATTTGAAAAATGAAATAGAAAGGGGAAGTAAAAAATTCTTTCCTTTCCAAGCTCAAACAATAGAAATAAGAACCCACAAATACAGGTAAAATTTTCAGTTCCAGAGATTATTTGGCTAAATTTCGAACCATCACCACCGTTAAAAATTCACTTACACGTAAATAGTAAATTCTACTATCTATCTTGGATGTTTAGTTAATATCCAGAAGATTAATACCTCACTGCTTGCATGATCTACTGGCAAAATAACACTACAGCAGAGCTTGCTAAGCAGGATAAATTATAGCAAGCTTACAATATCCAAGTTTTACTGTGCAAATGCATAATTATATAAATATAGTGACAATGCTGTTGCTATTCAGAGTGAGGCTTATTGGGGAATTCTCCTGTGAATTACTAAAAGTGAATGAAATTGAATTAATAGAAATAATTTGCATCTAATTCTCCTCCAGTCAATGTATTTTTCTGGAGATATTACCCTGATTTTATAGGAAGAAGTTGCTGCAGTCTGAAAATGTGCTTTTTAAATGGATTCTGCTTTGAGTAAATTGATTTTTCTGATTGTGTCTAGATGCAAGCACTTACCTGCTTCCAATTCATTGATTAACACAGTAACATCAATAGTTTCTCTTGATAATTACATATATATTATGCCATTTTCCATTCAGTTAATTAGTGCATTGGAGTTCAAGTAAAGGAAATATCCCACAGTCACAAAATAACATGGTTGCCTAGAAACCAGAATTCACAGCACCAGAATACATTATGTGATTCAATTTCAATGGGAAATTGAAGAGAAAGGAAGTTTAGGGACTTGCTACACTTCCCATACTCACAATATCTAATGCCAAAGGACAAAGGCAGCCAATGCATGGAAAAGCTACGCCAACATTCCCTTCCAAGATACACACCTTCTTAACTTATATTAGCATTCCTTTTTCAATATGGGATCTAAATAAACTACCCAATACCACTGTGAGTACACTCATCAGGATGGCAGCATTTCAAGATGTCAGCTCACTGCCAACTTCTCAAGGGCAATTAGAGATGTGCAATAAAAGGTGGCCATGCCAATGACAGCCACATTTCAGAAATAAATAAAATGTTACACAAAGTCTGCAAATCTCCTTCCTAGTCCTCAGTGTCTGTCCCAAGTAGGTCCCAGCCAAGGAGTTTGGTACTTTCAGCCCACCTCTGACATATCCCCTTTCTGTACTTATTTGGATCTCCCTGCCTAAACCACAACCCACTCATTTTCAACTCACAATCTAGCCATCACCTTCACCCAGCCCATGGGTACAGACATACCAACCCAACCATAGATTTGCTGACCTGATCTTCTCATGCAATTGATTAGCCAACCTCCCCCAATCTCAGACAGCCGATGCTCACCAGATCCTACTGTCAACCTGCCACCCTGACCCTCTGTCCAATCGTCACTTGACATTCACCCTTCCAAACACTGGGCCAACGTCCATCCTTCCCATTCCTCAAGGTCCATTCTTCTATGCTTGGTCACCTCTTCAGATCCCTAACTCTCCCCTATCCTTCAAATGGTGCATCCTGCAAAGGAATGGCATTTGAGGCCATAAGACACGTTAGTTGCACACAATGCCTTGGCCTCGTGTACACTGAGTGAGCGTTAAACAGATGTTTATAGGTCTTCCATACATTAACAGTTTAATCAACCAAACAGGTGACATTCAATTTCTAGATAGATATATTTTTTTCATTCTAGTAAAGCCAATCTTCATCATACAAACTACATCCATACAACAACGAAAAAGTAGTGTTATCTTCATTCATTTTTGTTGGGGTAGAATTATTCACATATCTCCCTTTTCCTGAGAAACAAATACTACAAAGATTAGCATGCTTTGCCAGACCTCTGTTCACCTTCTCTAACTTCAGTAGCGATAACAGTTATTAAGAGTCTTTATCTCCCTTTGCAACATTAACATCCATTATCAGTAATAATAAATCAAACATAAAATGCCCCATAATCTATTCCCTGCACACAATAAAGTACATACAAGCAGTGATAGAAAGTAATAATTTATTTCATAAAAGGGTTTTGTTACTTTTTCTCTGGTATCCAAATTTCCTCAGCATGTTAAATGATTGCAGCACAGCAGGCAGTAACCATTTTGGGCATGGATACTCTGCTTAGAAATTCTACAGTAATACTGAAATGGCCTTACACAAGATAAGGCTTTTTCTTCAGAACATGCAAATGCAATTAGGTAGGATATGGACCATGACCGGGTATGGTGGGGCCAAAAGTAAGGGAGTCATAGGGAGGGAGGTGTGGTCAGGTCCCAGAGAGGAAGCCTCGAGGTGAGGGTTGGCTGCCATGGTTGTTTGGATCAGAATGGTAGTGAGTTGGGGATTCATCATTAGTCAAAGAACCAAAATTGTCAGTGCAGGAGGGGGGAAAATGGGGTGAATATAGTAGCAGAAATAGGCCTCAAATGCAAATGGTGCAGGTCACTCCAACGTGCTTGGAGATCCCAAAAATAGCCACAAGCTATGCATTGTATATCACTAAGTGTTTCTGAGCACATTTGGAGCCTTGCATGCGTTATGCGGTAGATGTATGGTGGAATCTGCAATGGATATCATGTACTTCTTGATTCATGTTCTGTTCACAATTTCTGTTATTCTGCACCGAAGCTGGATTGTGTGACATGCAATAAAAGGTGACACGTGATCTAATTTCTAGGCAATCATCTTTCAGTAGTTGTAGCATGCACCTTTCAGTCCAAACAAACAAAATGCCATGAACAAGAACAAAAAGCTTTCCAACAGCACAAACATAATATGCAGTTACTAAAACAGGAAACAAAAGTGTATGCAAAGAAGCAGAGATGACAAGACAAAGGAACTTGCTTTAAGTTTCCTCGTATTTTGTTACCAACAAAGCTACTGCTAATCAAAATTCAGGACACATTCCAGAGGCACTTATCTACAAGTCTAAACAAGATCATCGGTCAGAAGGTATCATAAAATCTTAGAAATTTATACCACGAGGTGGCAATTCTGCCCATTGCATCCATGCTAACTGAGAAAGAGCCATTCACATTCAAGGCCTTGAATATTAAGACATATTATGGGCTCATGCAGATTCTTAATTAATATGATGAAGGTTTCTGCCTCCACCATTCATAATCCTGCCACCTATTACCTTAAATCTACGGCACGTGTTATTCACTTCTCTGCTTCGAGAACTTGTCTTTACTAGTCATCCTAACCAGGCCTATATTAATTTGTCATTTTTCAGAAACAAGCCCAACTTCAGAATGAAACTTCTTTAGCTTTAGCAATACGTTTGGAGATGTTTTGGAGAACATTCATACTACCAGGGAGGAGGTATTTGCAGCCTTACAGTGGATAAATCCCCAAGGCCTGACCGAGTGCATCCTAGGACTTTGTGGGAGGCTAGAGAAGAAATTGCGGAGGCCCTTGCGGAGAGATTTGCTTCATCATTAGCAAATGGTGAAGTTCCTGAGGTTTGGTAGGTGGCTAATGTCCTGTTGTTTAAGAAAGGTAGCAAAGACAAGCCAGGGAACTACAGGCCGATCAGCCTGATGTCAGTAGTAGGGAAATTACTGGAGGGAATTCTGGAGGGACAGGATGTACCAGTATTTGGATTGACAGAGTCTGATTAGGAGGAGACAGCATGGGTTTGTGTGTGTGGAAAGTCACGCTTGATGAGCCTTGTCAGAGTTTCTTTTGAAGAGGTAACTAATAAGGTAGATGAGGGTAGGGCAGTGGATGGTGTCTATCTGGACTTCGACAAGGTCCCGCACGGTAAACTGGCCTGGAAGGTTAGGTCCCATGGAATCCAGGGAGAGATAGTTAGGTGGATTCAAAATTGGCTCGGAGGTAGGAAGCAGAAGGTTGTTTCTTGAAATGGAGGCCAGTGACTAGTGGTATGCCACAGGGGTCGGTGTTGGGACCCTTGTTACGTGTTATTTATATAAATAATTTGGATGTGAATGCATGAGGCTTGATCACTTGCGGATGACACAAAATTAGGAGCTGTTGTTGATAGTGAAGGTTATCGTAGATTACAGGGGGGATCTTGATCAGTTAGGGAAGTGAGCTGAGGAGTGGCAAATGGATTTCAATATAGATACGTGTGAGGTGATGCATTTTAGAAAGTCAAACCAGTGAAGGACTTGTACTATGAACGATAGGGCACTAGGGAGTGTAATGGAACAGAAGGAATCCAAGTGCATAGTTTGTTGAAAGTGGCATCACAGGTAGACAGGGTGGTGAAAAAGGCATTTAGCCTGCTGGCCTTCATCAGTCAGGGCACTGAGTATAGGAGTTGAGACATTAGGTGGCGGTTGTACAAGCTGTTGGTAAGGCCACACTTGGAGTACTGTGTACAGTTTTGGTCACCTTGTTGTAGTAAAGACTTGGTTAAACTGTAAAGAGTGCAGAAAAGATTTAGGAGGACGTTGCCAGGACTAGAGGGTCTGAATTACATGGAGAGGTTGGCCAGACTAGGTCTTCACTCCTTGGAGTGCAGGAGAATGAGGGGTGATCTTATAGAAGTTTATAAAGTCATGTGTGGCATAGATGAAGTGGATGGTAGCAGTCTTTTCTCCAGGGTAGGGGAGTCCAAAACTATGGTGCATAGATTTAGGGTGAGAGAGGAAAGATTTAAAAGGGACTTGAGGGGCAAATTTTTCACCCAGAGGGTGGTGAGAATATGGAACGACCTGCCAAAGGAAGTACCTGAGGCAGGTTAGAATAGTATCATTTAAGAAGCTCTTGGATAGGTATGTGCAGGGGAGGGGCTTAGAGGGACTTAGAGGGATATGGGCCGAATGCAGGAAATTAGGACTCGATGGATGGGCACCATGGTCAGCATGGACTCGTTGGGCCAAAAGGCCTGTATCGGTGCTGTAATGCTGTATGACTCTGACATATTTATAAATATCATCTCTATGTTTCCAGGTGTTTCTGTAATGCGGTAACCAGAACTGTATGTGTCATGCCTAACCAATATTTTATAATATTTTATAATGGCCTTCAGGAAAGTGTCTTGTTAGCCATCTTACCTGATTTATCTACCTGCCTTGCTACTTTCAGGGACCAGTGGGCATCCATTTGCAGTATTCTACCATTTATTCAGCCTTGTTTCCCATACTTGACTTCGATTTTCTACTTTTTCTTTCGCAATCCAACCAATCCTTTGTTATCTTCCTGCAATCTACAGCTTTCTTCTTTATCTGCTTATTTGTGGCCCATACAGTTAAGTCTACAACATTGTTGTGTGCAACAAAAATGAAGGGACATTGCACTGAGTTCATCTTGTTACCATCTCGAAAAATTCAACCAAATCCATATTAACTGTTCACAAAATATTCAAAAGCCACAGAATATGAACACATGGTAAAGTAATCTGCATCTTGAGAATATTTTGTGTAAATGAACTATAATTTCTCCTTTTATTTATTTAACTCTAATCCTGAGTTTGAACTCTATTACTAATTCACTAGCATGTTGATAATCTCTCGTTAGTTAATCCCTCATGATTTTGGTCATTGTTTTAAATACCTTCTTTACTTAAAGAATAAAAATAATAACCCATTTCTTTTTCTTTCATCTCTCCATGGTGAATTAATTTTCTCAGCATAACGAATCTACATTGCATTCTTTTTGAAGTATTTTCTACCCAAAAATTGCAAAAAATTTGCAGCCTTACCAACATCAGCAATAGAAACACTGTTACCATTACTTCTTGCTTTGATATGGAATGGTTCTGTGTTCAGGGTAAAAGTCATTTTTGTTTCTTTTTTATAGTCTATAAGTCTATAATGAGGAATTTAGTTTTTCAAAATAAAAAGGTCTTAAAATTTTATACTCACGCTTTGAGAGTTTCAAATCCTTGCTCTTTATACTGTAGTTCATGCCTCATATGAGTTAGTTCGCTCTTCAGTTTTTTCACCTATTGTGAAAAAAAATAATATATTGATTCTGGGCTATTTTTGCTAAGTCACATATCTGTTTTTTTGCGCATCTGTAATGCTAATACTTAGCCACTTCGGCACACAAAAGTCAATTGCAAAAGCATTCTAAATTCTTGGTAAAAGTATTGTAATCTTAAATGTTTTGATTCTGCAATGAACAGGTACATCCACGTTTAAATTCTATCTCCAGCATAAGCTTGACAAATCAGGAGTTTTCCCAAGGTCATAACTCACAGAATAGATGAGGGCAAACCAGATGAGATGGTGTACTTGGACTTCCAGAAAGCCTTTGATAATATGGCACATGAGATTAAAATGAGACTGCATGGTATTGGAGGTAATGCAATGGTGTGCATTAATGATTGGCGAATGGACAAAAAACAGTAGGAATAAATTGGTCATTTTCGGGTTGGTAGACTCTGACCAGTGGGTTGCCACAGTGATCAGTGCTAGTGCCCTGGCTGTTCACAATAATTGTGTAATGAGAAAGGATTAATTGATAATCTCACACTAAAGGATCCTCAAAAGTGGCAAAGTTAAATGTCAGAAATTAGAATCTTGAATTTAAATAATGGCAATTATATGGGTATGCACAATGAGTTGGTACACTGAGAAATTAGATTAATAGAGATGATGATAAATAAGGAGAGACAGATATTTAAAGAAATATTTCATAATTCTCAACTTCATAATTGTCAGGGGATCAAGTGTACTGGATCTAAGTTTGCTAATGATACAAAGCTATGTGGGAGACGAGACTGCAGATACTGGAATCTGGAGCACTGAACAATCTGCTGGAGGAACTCAGTGGGTCGAGCAGCATCTGGGGGGTGGGGGGTGGAGGAGGAGGAAATGGGGGAGGATGGATTCTACAGAGGATACACAGAGGCTTCATGGGAAAAGAGACATGCCAAGTGAATTGGTGAGGATATGGTGAGTGCAATATAAATGTGGAAAAAATGTGAGATCATCCCCTTTAAGGACAAGAGTACAGACACACCTTGCTGCAATTACGAACAGCCCAGGTGAGATTGCATCTGGAATATTCCGTACAGCTCTGGTCTCCATATATAAGAATAGATATAATTGCAGTAGAAGGAAAGCATCAAAGATTTATCATATTGATTCCTGTGATGACTGTTTTGGTACAGAAGGATGAATTCAGTGAACTGGGCCCATGCCCAGGAGATCTCATTGAAACAGACAAAACCATTAAGGAGCTTAACAGGGTAGATATGAAATTAATCTCTCTCTTGGCTGTGGTGCCTAGAACCAGGGATCAGTCTCAAAATAGGTTGTTAGCCATTCAGGACAAAGATGAGCAGAAATTTATTGACCTAAAGGGTAGTGAATGTTTTGAATTCTCTATCCAAGAGGGCTGTGCAAGATCATTCACTGAGTAAAAATATAGAAGAGATTTATATTTAGATGTTAAGAAAATCAAGAGATATGGAGTTAGTGCTGAAAAGTGGTAAGATAAAAGATCAGCCACGATCTTACTGCTGAGGAGCCACATATATAACTGAACATTGTAGAATCAGCAGCAAACATCCCCAGTCCTGAATTTATGATGGGAGGAAGTTCATTGATAAAGCGGCTGAAGATGGTTTGGACTTGGACAATGTCCTGTGATGTTCTGGAACTAAAACAGTAATTTTTACAGACATGAACTGAGCCTGATAGATGTATGTGACCTCACCAGATCTGATAGTGAATGGCTAAATCAGTTGTTTGCCTTGTCCATAAAGCTACAGAATGTTTGTTTCAAGACCAGAGGTTCAAGAATATGAATCTCCATAGCTCTAAACTAGTACCGAGTACAGCCAGTGTATTGGCTCCACATAAACTGATCATTACAATTTAAAGAATTACTTTTGATCTTACCCTAGATTTGGTTGTTGAAATTTCTGCTTTGAGAATGTCTGGATCATATTTAGTACTAGATGAAGAGCCCGAGAATACTGGAAAAAAAAACACAAAAATATTCAATCAAGCATTTTGGCTTTTAACAGCAGAATAAAAAGGTAAAGATATATGCGGGTTAAAAGTTAATCACTGTAATCCTCCTCGAAACTCAAGGTAGAAGAAATTGCCAATCTACCACTTTTTAGAAAATCTTTCCAGATTGCAGAGCCTTACTTGACAAAAAAATCCACCAGCCCTAATTTTCAACGAAATATTTGTAGTTCCACATGGAATTGTCAACAATTCCCCACATAGCTGTCAGGAATTTTGGTACACCTCCAAATTGGACTTGGCGCAGGTCCAATTTGGAAAGGAAAAGGCAAGTTTTAAAAGATTATTGGCATCTCGACAGAGGCCATTCCATTTGCTAAATACTGATTACAAGAGGAGTGTTTTGCTCAATTCTTTCGTTTAATATCTTTATGTATACCATATCATTCAACAAATCTCCACTCCCAAGTGTTGCAAGACTAAAGCCTAAGTCACAGGAAGGATTGTAGCACCAAAGTCAGTTTCTGACTCAGAAGGTTCAGAGATTGTAGAAGTGAAAAGGCATGTTTCAGATTATCTGCATTACTTTGATTAAAGTTAACTTAAAAGTATTTAATTGTTCATTTTATTAAAAAATAACTTCTCATACTTTTTGAATGTTCACCAATGTCAGGGGCATTCACTAAAAATTAAACTTTGATGGCTGGTTCAGCCTGGGCATGTTTTAATAGCAGTCATAAATTTCTACAGGATTTACAACCTGAAAGCCCAAACCAAATCAGGTTAGAGCCAACTTCGGAGATAAAGCTGCCACTGGAAGGCAAGTGCAGACCTAGACAGTAAGGAAATGGCAAGTGCATGCTCCCAGGGGATTCCAGGCTCAAAGCAAAGGTTAATTCTAGTGAATCTACATTCGAAATTGGTCTGCTCCCCACAACAGATTATGCCCAAAGTGGTAATCCAAATAGCAAGGACCAGGGAACTCTTTCGCCAATAGGGGAAAAACACAAATCCAAGATCAAAAAGACTGGAAACACCCAGTTCCACCCTGAGCTTCATTATAGAATCTGTGCATGTGGATCAGTGGAAGAAGCACTACACTAATGTAACATTATATTAAAAAAAATCAAATATTTCTGTATGTAGACACAAAACAGCTGGACTGAGAACAGTACTCACAGCTGGTCTGGGAACTAGATTTATCTTTCCAAACATCATACAGCTGTTTGTATTCATGTTGAGCCAATTCTAATCTCTGTTGCTTCACTAGGTAGATTTCCTTCTGTGCAGTTAGTGCATCCTGAGCTACTACCAGATAGTCCTTCAACATGCGTTCCTGTTCTCTTCGCCATTGAGCCCGAGGATCTTCCACCTGCGTTGTCTCTGAAAGGCAATAAACCATGACATTATGTTAAAATTCACATTTTTTAAAAATTAAGGAAATGTGGAACATGTACAAGGTTTCACGAAGTAACAGAAGTTCAATTATCCATAATTTGTTGTGGGACTTGAACTTGGAACACAAAACTAATTTACACATTTATTCACACCAAAAGCTGCAAAATAATGGAACTGTGGATTCATGATTTCTAAAACAGTTGGAAAATAAGAAACAAGAGCAGTAATAGTCCACATAACCCCTTGCATCTGCTCTAATAATCTTTGATCTTACCTCTTCTGTCCTGCCCAACCCCTATAACCTTCGATTCTCCTGTAGTTCAAAACAATATCTGTGCCTCAAAGACTCAACATCTACATCTTCCTAATGCAAAATTACTAAGATTCAGAACACTCAGAGCAGAAACTCCACCTCATCTCAAAGTTAAGTGATTGATTTCTTGTTGTGAGACTATTCCCTCTTGTTCCACTTTCACTATAAAACATCCTCAGGAGCTTCTATTCTGTCCCTTCAGAATCTTGTGTTTCAATGAGATCACCTCTCCTCATTTGTTTTTAAATTCAAGAGTACAAGTTCACTCTGCTTGATCTTTCTTCATCGCACAACTCCCTCATTCCAGGAATTAGTTTAGTCAAACGGCACTGTACAACCACCAAATAAATCACTCCCTAAAAGAGGCCAAATCTGTGTGCCTCACCAAACCCTTACTTTTGTTCCATAATCCCCTTGAAAAACAGCTCAATATCCAATTTAGCTTAATTACTTAAGCATGCTAACTTTGCGTTTCCATATTTCCTTACAACATAAAAGGAGGCCACTTTAGCCCATCAATTCTATGCTGGCTCACAGTGCAACCCCCCTGCCCCACTGATTTTACCTATAACCCATTCTCCCCACATTTCCATCAATTCATCCCAGGTTCTACATACCAGGAGCAATTTACACTGGTCAATTAGCCTACTAACCAGCAAGACTTTGGGATGTGGGAGGAAACAAGAACTCTCAGGAAAACCCACACAGTCACAGATAGTGTGTGCAAGGTCCACACAGACAGTGCTGTCCAGAGATCAGGGTTGAACCTGAGTCACTGAACCTGTGAGACAGCAGCCCTACTAGCTATGCAACTATGCCACCTTATGACACCTTGGTCCCACCTGTGACACCAAGATCTCTCTGAACATCAACAGTTAGTACACTCACACCAATTAAATAGCACTGTGTTTCTACCCTATCCTTTTAAGACCTTCTGTATCTACCTCACAACTTGCTTTCCCACCTATATTTGCAATGTCAATGAAGTTAGATACATTACATTTTGTTCCTTGCTCTGACAATGAGAGAGGTGGTAAACATGAGGCCCGAGTATTGATCCCTGAGCCATCCCACTGGAAAATGATCCCCTTTTCTACCTGCTAACAAACAAATCCCATAAGCCTCTCACTTGCACAGTATATTTTACATGAGACCTTACTGAATGCCTTTTGGAAAACCAAACATACCAAGCCCGTCAACTTCCATTTACTTACTTGATAGTTACATCCCCAAATTCTAATAAATTTGTTAAACACAATTTCTCTTTCACAAAAGCATACTGTCTGTACCTAATCATGTTATGCCTTTCTAAATGTTCTGCTATCACTTAATTATGAGTTGTAGGATTGCATCATTATTCCAATAATTAATGCTGGGCCAACTGACTTTTATAACTGTTGAGAATTGTGAAATATTTCTTTATATGTCTGCCTCTCCTTATTTATCATCATCTCTATTAATCTAATTTCTCAATGTACCAAAGCATCGTTCATACCTATATAATTGCCTTTATGTAAATTCAAGACTCTAATTTCTTACAAATTTAACTTTGCTACACTAAGGCTGAATATGATAATTAATCATAGTATGATCACTCATCACTAGAGGATTCTTTAGTGTGAGATTGTCAATTAATCCTTTCTCATTACACAACAATTTCCAAAGCAGCCAATTCTCTGATTGGGTCCTCAAAATGTCATGGGAAACCTACCTTAAATGCATTCCATTAACTTGCTCTCAATATTCCCTTAGAAGTGTAGTAATATAATTCCATAACTAGAATGCTTACGTGTATTGTGATCAATGTAATAAACTCCAACTTGTGCATCAAATGCTTCTTCCCAGCCCAATGGTAACTCATCTCCTACACAATCACCAAATGAAAGGGGTTTGGTCCATCTAGAGAACAAATAATAAAAAAGTCAGTCTCTTATTCTCAGTAACTATTAATTAATTAATAACACGCATCACTGAAGTCTGTGTCAAATATCTATTTTAATGTTGTATAGCACCAAGAAAATCCAAGGACAACTTAAAAATATTTATTTATATCACTTCCATCACAAAGAAAAACATGTTTCACATAGGCAAAATGGGACTATTAAGAATCTAGAAGTTTGGTCAAAGTGAGTTTAAAATCGGATTCCTAAGGACAAAGTGTGGAGCTTTTGGAATTTTTATAGTGCTGAGATGTTGGGCTACGTTACACGTGGAAGAAGCTGCTTTATGTTGAAGAAGATTACAATGGATATTTTGATAACGAGATAGCAATTTGGTTAGCAACCAGAGAGCAGCCAGTGAAAGGGATAGAATTGGAGACAAAATTTAGAAATTGAATCAAATATTGACTTGGGCTTTTGTAACTTCCAGCTGGAAAAAGGAGTTTGTCCTAGACTGGATTTTTAATAGCATGCAGGTGTATTTACAACATGAGGATCACGTGAAGTGAAGTGGTAGATCTGATAGAAACATGTTAATATGGATGTTCACCCTTTGCAGGTGATGTCACCTATGGGCTGTAGATACACAAGAAAGAGGAAAGAAAAATATGGATTTTTTTGGAAAACTCCAAAAAGTGATGTGTGGTTGGGAGAAAAAGCGTAGCTACATCTTGCTACAACCAAATGGTAAAAATGTGGGTTAAAATAAGGCCAATGAGGGCAGTAGCACAAAGACAGTTAACAAAGAGGTGCTGGACAGAATACAAGCTTTGGAAAGCATGCTGTCAAGGACCACCAGAGCAACGTATCATGGTCATAATAACTGATAGCGCTGTTCATTATTTTGGCAAGAAACATTTCAGTTGTCTGCAAAAGGCAGAATCATGCTTACTACCTGAGTTGTTGATTTCAAACAGAAAAAATTATATTATTGTATCGATAACAAACATTTATGGGGGAACATAATTAAGCAAAGTTCATAGCTGTTTTGAGTATTGCCAACATTATCTAACAGTCAAGCAGCAGTGGGAAAAAAAGATACTCAAGAAATACACTTCACCTATTACTGAGCCAAAGCAAATTAAAAATTGCTTAAATAGCATGAAATCAAACTAATGGACTGGTACGTACTACTTCTCTGATGAATTAAACAATTGCCTATATCATCACTGACACAAGTACTGGAGATTCCAAGTTCAGTGTCATCCCGAAATTAATTTTCCCCTTCTGTCCGCTGTAAATAACACAGTGCCATGAGGTTGATTCGAACAAATACCTTTATTAGCAGTGCACCGCTAGGAGAATTCTCTTCAGCACTCACTGAGAGTCGCTTCCCGAGTTCTCCCCGCACAAAGGGCAGACGGACATTTATACAGGAATTGTCACGCACATCCCATGCAAACGGCGCCGCGAGTTTCGGTCAATCTATAGAGATCCCGAGACAGCTATCACATCTCTTGTCTTAGTATAATTGAGTTATAATCAAGGCATTCAAAGGCAGGTATCACCCTTCATTGTTTAGACCAAGCCTGCACCTCGATGTTAATTACACTCAGTATCGCCACCGTCTGACAAATCGGAATGGTCCGTTACCCGAAACAAAGGCAGTTAACATACTTAACATTCCAACTTAACTAGTGGGCCAGCAGCTTGCTAGCCCTTGCTAGAGAAATATAAATGCATAGATATATATTTTGTTTACCAGTTATAGGTATGGTTGCAATTCTTAATCCTTCACTTCCTCATCAGGACATTTCCAGAACTTCATACACACCTCAAAAACGTTTTAATCAGCTATCCACCAATAGTTACAAGATAGAGCAAATAAGTCTGACTGTAGTTCTATTAAAAGGTACATGAGGTGACAACACATACATGTTACATATGATGTACAGTAAACAATGGGTGACTGAGATACAACACAGTAAATTCAAAATCCTACTGGTTTCATTCTCAAATACTGGTGTGGATAGTGGGACCATAAAAGTTCACTATCCAAGCAAAACTGATTGCCCCGTTTCTGATGCTACAGCACAGTTTGAAAAAGAAAGGCCTTGAAATTCTATAAAGCAGCAGAACATTTAATGAAAACCAGAAAAACTGCAGATGCTGGAAATCTGTAACATAACTAGAAAATGCAGGCAACACTCAGCAGGTCAGGTGGCATCTGTGGAAAGAGAAACAGAGTTAACTTTTCTGAACAGAGACCTTTCATCAAAATTATAAAAGAGAGAGGTAAGCTTTAAAGGTGCATAGAAGGTGGGGTGGGAGTGTATAAAACAAAGGGAATATCTGCAATAGTTGCAGCCAGGGTTGCTATGGTGTTGTTCATGGGGCAGTTGGAGGGTGACAAAGAAGTGATGTGTTGCAAATAGCAGGTCAGGGTGTGCTAATGGAGAATGAGGGAAAAAAAAGAGCCAATAACACTGAGGGATGACTAACAGCAAAAATGGCCAATTCTGATCATAGATAGAGAAAGCTAATTATCAGAAGTTGGAGAATTCGTATTGATTCTGGAAAGGTGCATCATAGCCTCCTGCATGATGATAATAAGGTCCTGAACAATGTTGAGGAACAGATTCTCATTTTCCATCTGAGCATGTTGCAGCCTGAGTAGATCACAGTCTGCCTAGAAGGTCATAGGCTGTGGAATCCAGTGCTAGGAACCTACTTCAGAAATTTGCCTTGCCCAACAGCTCTGACATGGGTATCCCCACAACAGCCTTCCCCAGGCACAACACTCCACCAAACCTGAACACCACCATTCTCCCAGCAATCAATTCTGGCCCAAACTTCAAATCCCCAACACAACTATCATCTTGCTTTTGCCCACTCCTCAGCCAATTCTCTCTTCCCAGTAACTTCCCCTGCAATGCATTCAAAGCTATTTTCCTTCTCATGTTTGACACCAAGTGGAGTACATAAAGGAAAGGATCTTCAGCATATTAAAGGTGCAAGGCTAATTCCACACAGAATGTTATCTTGAACCTCGTGCACTATATATTGTGAACACATAAAATATGCACAAGAGTAGGTCATATGGCTCCTCGAGCCTGCTCTGCCATTGAATAAGATTATAGAACCATAGAACAATACAGCACAATACAGGCCCTTCGGCCCACCATGTTGTGCCGACCTTCAAACCACACCTAAGACTATCTAACCCCTTCCTCCCATATATCCTTCTATTTTAAATTCCTCCATATGCTTATCTAACAATCTCTTGAACTTGACCAACGTATCAGCCTCCATCACCACCCCAGGCAATGCATTCCATGCACCAACCACTCTCTGGGTGAAAAACCTCCTTCTAACATCTCCCTTGAACTTCCCACCCACTACCTTAAAACCATGCCCTCTTGTATGGAGCACTGGTGCCCTGGAAAAGAGGCGCTGGCTGTCCACTCTATCTACTCCTCGTAATATTTTGTATACCTCTATCATGTCTAATCTGATATTGGCCTCAGGTCCACTTTCCTGACTGCGCCCATAACTGATTACTCTCCTAAAGACCAAAAACATGTCCATTGTTCCCTTCAATTTATTCAATAATTCAGCCTCCTCAGCTCTCTGGAATAGAGATTTCCAAAGAATCATAACCCTCAGAGAAGAAACTCCACTTCCTCATCATCTCTAATGGATAACCCCTTTTTATGAAACAATATCCTCTACTTTTAGATTCCTCTATGAGGGAAACATCTTTGCAGCATCTACATTGCCAAATCCTCTCAGAATCTTGTATGCTTCAAGATCACCTTTCATTCTATTCAACTCCATAGAATATATGCCCAACCTACTCAACTTTTCTTCAGAAGACAATCTTTTCAGGCTATAAAGGTATTAATATGGGAAATGACAAACCTTTTGTGACAGAAAGTAGAAATCTAAGAGTAGATTAATAGAAAAGAGATTACAAAACTAATAATAGGGCAAAACTAAAGGCTTTGCATCTGAACGCACTTAGCCTTTGAAACAAAAATGAACTGAGAGTGCAAATATAAATAGAAATGATCTGACAGTCATTTTAGAGATATGGCTGCAAAATGACACCTGAATACTGAATGTTTCGCAACATTTAGGAAGGACAGTAACCAGGCTAGAAGAATGGCTTTGTTAATTTATGATGGTCAACAGAGGGATGACACAAGTTCAGGAAACCAGGATGTAGAAGCAACTTAGGTGGAGGTAAGGAAAACAGCATCATGAAATCATTTTCGGGAATGGTAAACAGAGTCCCAATAGTAACCACATGGTAGGACAGAGTAAAAAGGAAGAGACAAATATGAATTTGTCAGAGAAGTACGTTAAATAAATTTAATCCATTCATAAACTGGAAAAACCAATTAAGGAAAGGCCATAATTTTTTTGGAATCGTCTCACTCTGAAGATTATATCCACTGTGTCTCTGGATGGAAGGAATCCACACAGCAATTCGGGAAGCAGTTCCTCAGCCAGTGGGAGGAGGTGATTGAGGAGGTCTCTGTCGATGACTTAGCTTGCTAAAATCAACTGGTAAACAGGGTTAAAGCATCAATCAATCAGGATGCAGTGCCAGATATTTAAGGAAATCTTTCAGAAAAGACAAAATAGATAAATACCAACCAGAAAGAAAAAATCCAAGCAGAAGACCCACTGTCTGATTTTTTTAGAAGTTTGAAAATATCAAACTTAAGGAAAAACCAGATGGTTAAAGAAAATCCAAGTACAAAATCAGGTGGCCAGTCAGAAGATTGAATACAACATTAAAAACAGCAAAAAGAGACTAAAAAATTAAAAAGGATGTAAAATTAGAGTACAAAATAAAACTTACTAGAAATGTTAAAATACAATAGTAACAGTTTGCACAGCTACTTAAAACAACAAAGTGAGGGTCCCATATAAAGTGAGTCTGGGGAAATAATAATTAAAAAACAAGGAGATGGCAGATAAATTAAATAGGTGCTTTGCATCAGTCTTCAGTGTAGAAGATACAAATAACATCCCAGAAATAAATGTAAATCAGGAGTTAAAGGGATGAACAAGGAAATTACAATCACCAGGAAGGTAATACTGACCAAATTGGAGTTGTGGGTTGACAAGTCTCCCGATCCTGAGGAATATAATCCCAAGGTTTTAAAACAAGTGGGGAATGGAATTATTGATTTAATTAGTTTTTTATCTTGAGAGAGATTGCAGAGCTCTGAAATGGAAAGGGATCTGGTTGTCCTCATGCATGACTGATAAAAGGCTAGTATGCAGGTACAGAATTAGGAAATCTACCAATATTATAGTTCATTGTGTGGGGATTCGTATACAAAAGTAGGGAGGTTAAATAAGGATACACTCAATGTTTTTTTTAAACACAGTTTTATTGCTGATTTTGCAGAAGAATTAAAACAAATATAAATGGACCATTCAAACTCATCATCACCTGGTGACCTTAAAAGCACCACAGAATTTAATGAGCTTGGCTGCATCTTGCAGCATTTCTGATAACAATAGGGACTCTATAAAATTAATTAAGCTGTCTTCTTTCTAGTATATTGATGGTCACGGAATCAAACAATGTACTGGAATGTAAAAGTGCCTTATTTTTCAAGTCTTTTTCCTAACCCTGCAAGAAAAATACTAAGAAACAAAATGAAGAAAATTGTAGGTATGGTTGAACGAAACAAGAAGCTGTTAAGGGAGAATATTTGTTTATTAATTGTTCTTGAATTCAATCTCTTCACCACTGGCAACCACGCCTTCAGCTGTCAAGGTGTTAAACTTTGCAATTCTCTTCCCAAGTACAAATTTGATATATGCCACTGAACAGGAGATTGCCATACTTCAGAGCAATCAAAAAGCCCATTATAGGAACACTATTATCTAGCTTGACAAAATGACTAATATAATGCAAATGTACTTTACGTACTTGCAAGAGGTAAAGCATAATGCTATTTGAGGAGTTAGAGCGTGTATGAATTTTGAGGTAGTAAAATATTGTCCATCCCAATTCTTCTGCAAAGGTTCACTTTTTCTGATACCCATGAAACATTTTTGAAACACCATTAAAGAATTTCACATAGATTTTCATCTAGGTATCTATGCCTCTCGATCATGCCCAAGTTTAATTTCTTCACCACTGGCATCCATGCTGACAAGGTTAATTAATTCTCTCCCCAGACCTGCAAAACTCTTTCCACTTTTTAAGATTCTTCTTTCAACCTAACTCATTAGTCTGAATGTCTTTTAATCTGTTCCAGTTTCAAATCTTGTTTAAGGACGCTTTCGTGAAGAACTTTGGCATGTTCTGCAAAGCTAAGAGTGTGATACAAAAAACACATTGTTGTTGCTCTAAATACTCCATATGCAGCATTTATATATATTGTATTCTTCTGCATAGCATTTCCTTCCTGTTAATGTACCTATGCGGAATTTTAGCAAAAGCCATCATTCTACACAATTACCATTTAACAACTCATCCAAGCACCTCAGACTCTGCAGCAGGATTTGAACTTACAATCTTTTGACTCAGAGGAAAGAGTAGCATCAACTGATATTGCGTGGGTTATGTGTGATAAATGTATTCACAAAATACACTTAGTGCACACTCTCGTTCGCGGTTGCTCTATCGGTGGAGTGCTCTTCAGGGGTAAACTACACAACTGCCTCATTTAAATGGCTTTCCAAACTTGGCTTTTATTATTTTTGAACATATGAACTAGGAGCTGGAGAAGGTCACTCAGTCCTTCAAGCTTGCTCTGCCATTCTGTAAGATCAGAGCTAAACTGATTGTAACCATCTCTGCATTCCTGCCTAACCCATTTAACCTTTCAATCTCTTGCTTATCAAGAATCTATCTTCCCCTATCTTACAAAAGATTCTGCTTCCATTGCCCTTTTAGGAAAAAATCCAAATGACTCATGATCCTCTGAGAGAAAACATTAACTCTGTTTTTCTTTCCACAGATGCTGTCTGATCTGCTGATTATTTCCATCATTTTCTGTTTTTGTTTAAGACATTGGCCCCCTCCAGATTCTCCCTCAAGAGGAAGCATCCTTTCCACATCCACCCTGTCAAGGACCCTCAGGATTTCAAAAATTTCAATCAAGTTGCCTTCCTTTCTTCAAAGCTCCAGCAGATACGAATCTAATATTTCTTGTAAGACAGTTCACACATTTTAGATGTTAGTCTAGTAAAACTTCTCTCAACTGCTTCCCATACATTTACATTCTTCCTTAAATAAGAGCATCACTACACAAAATGCTCTAGAATTAATCTCATCAACACCATACATAACAGAAGCACAAGTTCCCTACTATTGCATTCATTCCTCCATGCAATAAAAGCTAAAATTCTGTTAGCTTTCAAAATTACTGCTCTACTTGCATTCTAGCCTTCAGGGAATCATGGATTAGGACACCCTCAGCATCTCAGAGCTCTGCAATTTCTTACCATTGAGATAATACCCTCTTATTTTATCTTTTTCTGCCTCGGTGACCAGTGGTGTTCTGCAGAAATCTGTTCTAGGACCCCTGCTTTTTATGATTTTTATAAATGACTTGGATATGAATGTGGAAGGGTGGGTTAATAAGTTTGCTGATGATACAAAGGTTGGTGGTGTAGTGGATAGTGTAGAAGGGTGCTGTAGATTACAACAGGATATTGCAGACCTGGGCTGAGAAGTTGCAGATGGAGTTCAACTCGGATAAGTGTGAAGTGATACACTTCAGGAGATTGAATTCAAAGGCAGAATACAAGGTTAATGGCAGGACTCTTAGCAGTGTGGAGGAACAGAGGGATCTTGGGGTCCACGTCCATAGATCCCTCAAGGTTGCCGCGCAGGTTGATAAGGTTATTAAGAAGGCATATGGAGTGTTGGCCTTCATTAGTCGGGGTATTGAGTTCAAGAGCCGCGAGGTGATGCTGCAGCTCTACAGAACTCTGGTTAGATCACAGTTGGAGTATTGTGTTCAGTTCCGGTCGCCTCATTAGAAGAAGGATGTGGAAGCTTTAGAGAGGGTGCAAAGGAAATTTACCAGGATGCTGCCTGGATTGGAGAGCATGTCTTCTGATGATAGGTTGAGTGAGCTAGGGCTTCTCTTTGGAGAGGAGGAGGATGAGAGGTGACTTGATAGAGGTGTATAAGATGGCATAGATCGAGTGGACAGTCAGAGACCCTTTCCCAGGGCGACAATGGCTAACATGAGGGGAAATAATTTTAAGGTGGTTGGAGGAAGGTATAAGGGGGATGTCAGGGTTAAGTCCCCCTCCCCCCCACACAGAGTGGTGGGTGCATGGAATGCACTGCCTGCAGAGGTTGTGGGGGCAGATACATTAGGGACATTTAAGAGACCCTTAGATAGACACATGAATGATAGAGAAATGGGAAGCTATGTGGGAGGGAAGGGTTAGATAGACCCTAGAGCAGGATAAAATGTCAGCACAACATTGTGGGCCGAAGGGCCAGTACTGTGCTGTAGTGTTCTATGTTAAATGGACAATTTCTCTTTTTCCCACATTATATTCCATTTGTCAAGTCTTTGCCCATTTACTTAATCTACCTCTGTCCTTTGTAGCCTCCCATGTCCTGTTCACAATTTAGTTTTTCTGCCTTTGTGTTATCTGCAATCTTAGCAGCCATATCTTTAGTGTCTTGTAATTTTTAAAGTATAAAATGTTGACACCCCAGCACCGATCTCTGTGGCACAACACTCGTAACATCTTGTCAACCAGAAACGGGCTCATGCATATCTACTCTGTTTCCTGTTAGCCAGCTAATCTTCCACTTATGTAAATGCGTTACCTCCTGCACCATAAGCTTTTATTCCATAATGACACTTGAAGTGGCAAATGGTTTTGAAAATCTAAGTATAGTACATCCACTCGTTCCTCTCAATCCACAGCATGTTACTTCTTCAAAAAACTCTAATAAATTGGTCATAAAGCCATGTTGACTTTCCCCGATTACCTTAATTTTTTCTAACTGCCTTGCTATCACATGCTTAATAATAGCTTCCAACATTTTCTCTATGACATTAAGTCAACTGGCCTCTTGTTTCCTGCTTTCTTTCTACCCTCTTTTTTTTGAATAAAGCAGCTTCCAATATAACGGAACCTTCCCTGAATCAAGGGAATTTTGGAAAATTCAAACCAATGCATCAACTGCCTCAATACAGGCGACCCCCCACGTTATGGGGTGTTGTGTTCCTAGAAAACTGTCCATATCGCAGTTTTCTGTAACACAAAGCCATGTCATCTGCACATGTTAAGAAATGCAAGTTGAAAAAAAATAAATGTTGTGTTTATTTAGTTACTTTGTCCCCACATAACTTCAATAAGAATAAGTTCTGTATCTCAAATTTCTGGGTAGTGATTTGTGAATTCTGTGAGGGCAAATTTCTATTACCTGAACAACCATAACATGGGGATCGCCTTTACCACTTCTCTCAAGACACCAGCTTGTAATCCACCAGGGTCCAGATACTTGTCAACAATTTGTTCAGCACCACTTCCCTGGTAAATTATAATTTTCCTGAGTTCCCCCTTCTTTCCAATTTCTGACTAACAGCTATTTCTGGGATGTTACTAGGCAGAGGACCAATTTATCAACTGAGGAAATATTAATTAACATTGCTCTTACTGTGAGGTATCAATAATAAACTAATCTTCAGAGAGCAGTAATTAAACACCACTTGCAATTCTGGATATTGCAGAAGGAGGCCAACTGAGCCTCAAGGCAGAGTGAAATTAAGAGTTTAAGGGGAGCCATGAAGGACCAACAACTGCCAGTTACAAAGTAAAATCCAAAATAATGTAGTCCATTACACAGGCAGCAAAATAACAGAAGTATGTTCAAGTTCATGAACTGAAATTGAGCACTGACATCAAATATTTCTTAACATTGGCAGTGATGAGTAATGGGAATTGCTAGTCAAAAAGGGTGTTTGAAGCAAGCACACGGGACATATTAAAGAAGCAGTAGACTGGCATTTTAAGCCTGAGCTTGTGGCTGAAAGAAAGTTGTGCAATAGCTTGCTAGGATCCCCTCTTGGCAGACTCAGAAAATAATCGAGTGCTGCCATATCCAGGTACAAATAAGTCATAAAGAGATACAGCATGGAAATAAACCCTTCAGTCCATCGAGTCTATGCCAACCATCAATCACCCATTTTTATTCTCCCCACATTCTCATCAATTTCCCCCAGATTCTACCATTCATTTACCTACTTGGGGCATATGAGATTCACCAATGAACCTACCAACCCCCACATCTTTGGGATGTGGGAAGAAACTGAAGCACTCAGAAGAAACCTATGCAACGAGAATGAGCAAACTCTACACAGACAATACCCAAAGTCGGGTTTGAACCTGGGTCTCTGGCTCTGTAGGCAGCAGCTCTATTAGCTGCACAACAGTCCCATCCCTGTGGAAAATTCAATATCTAACAGGAAGAGCTGACTGTAACCTTATCATGAGTGCAAAGACAAAGCTCAACCATTTGCATCCACCTTCAGCCACAGCAGTGGTCTCCTTCCGCGGATTACACCATCACAATTTGACTCAGTTCAAGTACAATCTCAAAAATGTCTGCGTGCATTGGATACACAAGCAACAGTCTATACATATCTAAACTCAAAACAATTCTATTCACCCATCACGCCTTTGCCTATTGATCTGCATTGGCTCATGGATGCGAGATCATTTTCACATGAACATGAAACTCCTGTATCTGCAGTGGGGTAAAGATGAATAGTGTGTGGGTGAGATACCAATATTCCATCAAGTTCTGATTTGCTTCCCATGTCTCCAAATGTCATACACTGCTTTCTCCTTTGGCCTTGCACTTTTGCTTCCTCCAGTCTCTAGAAACAAAGCCTTCATTTTCCATCCATGGACCCATTTTCAGTTAAAGGCTCTTTGGTAACTTCTCTGAGCCATCTTATTCTTTGCTCTTTTCATCTTTGCCAATCACTAATAATTTAATCTCAGCTTCAAATAAGTGAGATACATGAAATGCAAATTAAGAAAATCCTCTGTAAATTTGCATACCATCCTGTTAATTGCTGCAAAAAATGTGTTAGCACGAGGTCAATGTATTACTTAATTACACCAAGAACAAATTTTAAAAGCATAAGTTATAGCTCACTTATTAACACCAATTCACAAAATTATTGAAAATTAATATACATTCAGCACATTGGCTAGCTCAAATGTACAAATAAGAAATTAACAAATTTGTGAACAGTTGCCTTTGCTCCGATACACAAAATTCTCTCACTAGTCACCAACTATATTCCTCTCTCAGCAAAATTTATGAGGTTGAACAGATTGTTAGTAATCATGGTGTCAAATTTGACTGAGATGAAACTCCAATGACATAATAATCCTCAATTTATGTACAATCCCACTGCATGTGGTGAGAGGAAGGTGAAAATGGCAAAGAGAGGGAAAGCAAAGCCAGAGCTCCCTACGTGGCAACTTTTCAACCCTGTTCAACATGTTTTAATTGCAATTCTTAGGATTAATTCTGGATCTAATCAGTGTCAGTTGAGATTCCTACGTTACCCCTTTCAATCCAATACAAAATTTTATCAAGCCAGCCAATTGATTTCAACATCATGTATTTCTCATTGCAAGCAAACACAAAGAACACTGATTTTGGTGTACAATATGTGAATACGGTATTCACAGTTTTTGGGATACCAGCCATTTCTAGAACATATCCTCCACAAAAGTTATGGGCTTATAGAATAGAAAACAAAGAGGGTGGGGCATGAAAGTGGAAAAAGGCAAGGAGAGAATATGAGAATAAGCAGGAGATAACAAAGGAAATGTAAAAGTCTCTTATAGGCATAAATATAGTGAACAGCTGGGAAGAAGAGAGGTATGAACAAAAATGGAGATATTTTCATGGAGGGAAGCAACATGGCTAATGTACTAACTGAACATCTTGCAACTGTTTTTAACCAAATATGATGATACTGGCTGCCACTAGAAGTGGTAGTGAGATGCTGGATGGGCTAAATATGCATAGAGCTACCAAAAGGCTCTTTATGTTTAAATAAGTCACATGATGGAATGCATCCTAGTTGCTGAGGGAGGCTAAAGTACAGAATATAATCTTCCAATCACTTTACATAGGGATGGTATCATAAGGATAATGAATGTCTTCCTCAACTGTTATCATTCTAAAATTATGTGATCCACAGCTTTACTAAGGCCATCTAATTCTACCTTCATGAGATTATCTCATCCCGGTCTCAGCTACTTTGCTTCAGAAGTCCTCACTGTGCCAATGAACTCCAAGACTAAAGGTAATCAAGTCATGCAAGTGAAATTATCATACTCTTGACCAACTCCTCATATTCCAACCACCATAAAATTGAGGTCTTGCAAAATACTGAGGTATTTTGCACCAAGTTAGAATCACCCACATGCCTGCTGATCTGTATTGGCTCCAGAATTCTGATTTGTGCTTGCAAACTCCTCCACAACATTCCTTTTATTTCTTCCAACACTCTTGAGATATCTGCACTCCTCCATCCTGGCCTCCTGAAGACTTTTGATTTTATCACTCCACAATTGGCAACTGTGTTCCCAGCTGCCTAAGCCCCAAGCTCCTGAATTCCTTCATTACATAGCTATACCTCTTTTCCTTCTTTCAAACACACCTTAAAACCTCTCTCTTTGACTAAACACTTTATTATCTCATGTTACTCTGCGTTAAACTCTGTTTGATAATGTCCCTGTGGAGCATGTTCAGATGGTTTACTATGTGAAAGATCTTTGTACATACAGATTGTTGTCAAGGTTATCAAGTCATTTCCTCTGGTAGAAAGAAGGAAGAAAAGTCAACCTGGCTAATTTAAACACACACAACTGCATAAATTAAACCCGGGAAACTGGGCTGTTTGCCTAACCTTGTGCTCACTGAATGGTACTGAGTTTTGCCAGAAAAAAGGGAAAAAGATAAATTTCAAAATGAGTAGCAGATTATGTTAAACTCATTGAAATCCTATTTATCATCGTTTAATCTCCATGTACACTTTTAATTTTTTTTTAGCTGGATGATTTAAGAACATGAAATTTGCATATACTTAAAATACAATAAAAAAAACTAAAAATATAAAAAATGGACTGATAATACCCCTTTCAAAAAATGGAAAGATATTAAATAGATGGCACAACTTCCAAGCATCTTTTGTATTCTAATGTTATAATATCATGCTATTCAAAATTAATTGAAATAGATAAAATACATTTTAATGATCAACGTTAATGAACAGTAATAGAAATATTAGCCCCAGAGAGTATGTGATTGCTTATCCAATCACTCATAGAAAAGAATCGGTGGAAAATGTGATTAATAGGATTCTCGGAGGTAGTTGGAACAGTCACTAAATCTCATAATGTCCTCATAAGACCGATCAAACACCCTTCATTTCTTGACATTAAAATCTGAAATCTCTTTTCAGAAACATTACTCTCAAAGCCACAAGTCAATATTAGCCAACTGAAATATATCACTGAATTCCAGCGAGAACATCAACAGACATCAGAAAATATATGAAAATCAAACAAAAAAATTACAGATGTGGGAAATCTAAAATAAAAGCTGAACATGTTGGTAACACTCAGCAAGTCAGGCAGTATCTGCAGTCAGGATCACACAGCACAGAAACAAGCCATTTGGCCCATCAGGTCCCCGCCAACCATGAAGTATCATCCACACTAATTCTATTTACTGGTACTTGGTCCAAGGCTTTCTATGGCTTGGCAATTTAAGTGCTCTTTCAGATACTTTTTAAATGCCATGAGAGTACCTGCCTCCACCACTTGCAGCCTATGGGAGCCTTTGAGCTTGTGGAAGATATTGTCGCTAATCCATCCCAAGACTGAGACAGGGATAGACCACATGAAGGTGAGAGCAGGGCAGCAAAAGTAATGAGTGCAGGAAGCAGCACCAACACAACCTTCAAGTACTAGAGAGCAAATTGAGAGAAGGGTGACAGAGTAAGCCAAAAAAGGTCGGTTCCACATATCCGACAAAAGGACAAACAAAGCTTGGGCCCATCTAAGATAATATAACAACATCTTTATTCTGGAGAAAGTGAGTGGAGTTGAAGGATATGTTGTTCAATGTGACAATGAGTATTGTTGGAGGAAAACTGGTTGGGTCTTTGTTCAAGAGAGAAGCAGAGGGCCCTCAGATCACTCCAGTGTGGAATGGAGGTGTAGAGGAATTGTACAGTATGTCCATGGTAAAAGTGAGCCAGCTGGCACCAGGAAAATGGAAATAGTCCAAGTGCTGGAGCACTCATGAGGTGTTTTTATACCAGAAAATATATATTTCATATATTCTCCTTCAAATACAAATATATACAATAATATCTTAAACAATGAGGAAATTGGCTAAATATCAGAATTAAATGATACACCCTTGTCCAGAGGTAACTAAATACCTTTAATTGATGACCAAAATGCAGTAATTATTTTGTGAGTAAACCTGCAGAGCATTATCGCCTGTTCATTGTCATCATTTTGCCAAATGTTTCACTTCCTGTAGTAGTATATTTATTATTTGTATATTCACCCATAGCTTACTGTGTACATTTGTATCTCTTTCTATCTCTATAATTGTCCGTGGTTTGGTCTATACTTCAGCTAATCTTATTTTTTTTTATATATATGCCCATCCAAATTTTATTCCTAAATCTATTTTTCTACTCTATCAATAGTTCAATAAGTCAAATAATACAAAAAAGCCAAAGATTCAATGTTTCATCTGTGTTGATCATTAAAGCGTGATGACGTCTGTGTCTACCCTGGTTTTTTAAGAAAGATGACCATTTGTTTGGTCAAAGCAACAGGGTTGAAGGAATGCTTTAAAATGGGGGAAAAAGTAGCAGCAAGGTTTAAGGAAAGAATTCTAGACCTTATGGCCTTGGCAGCTGGAAGTACAGCCACCAATGATGGAGTAATGAAAACTGGAAATATTTGGAGTTCAGAATTGGAAGAGTGCAACCTTCTTGAAGGGTTGGAGGAGATTACAGAGATTTGTGAAAGGATGAGAAAACAAGAAGAGGAATTTATTTCGTGTTTTTTTAAAAGTACTTAGTGCACTTGATCTCTTAAAAATCATAGCCTTGGTTTCAAAATTTCAAAAGCCTCAAGTTAAAAAGTAGATGCACTTTTGTAATAACATTTCTTAAAAGATTGTCTGCAAGCCATGGTTTAAAGGATTAGATTAAGGCACACAACCTTAAATTATAATACTCAACCAAGCATGAAAGTTTAAGTATTTAATAACATTTCATTCTTTGAACATCAGGTAGATACTTACACCCTGCAGCACACTGCACCACAGCATATGTCACATTCCATTGAGTCAATAAGCCTTTTATTAACATTGTTCTAGTTCCACAAACATGCTCTTACATCAAGATTACCAACTTCGGTGTATAACATTCCAAACTTACTTAAAGTACATGCCGAGGATATTATTTGGTTCATAAACAGGCACATTGCTAACTCTCACTTACACAAGTATCAGCAAAAAGTTGTGTGACAACATGTAACCACAAGTTTGGTTTAACTGGAGGTAGGTATTGATACTTGGCACTTTCTCATTACCAAATATAAAATATCTGATATTTATTACGTTGATGCTACTTGCTTTAACCAATAGATTTTTCTGAACATAACTCTTCTCTCTTTCCCTGTGGCAAATATATCATACTACATTATGTTGGTAGAAATGTTGCTAGTCTCTACTATCTCTTAATTTCACTCAGCATTCCCAGTTCCACTTTTCCACTACTGCTTTATTATCCCATCCTGATTGCCCCACTTTCTTCTCATGTACAATTTCATTCCTCTGCATTACATTATGAAGATATATTTGATATTTATCTTTATTTGATATTTCTTTCATCATAGTAATTCTTTATAGTTTTGCACATTCACATGTTTTACTTTGTTTATATAATCCTTTATCATTTCCCTTTATATAGCTTTTTAAAACAATTTTTTTTGAAGATTTCACTCTATATTCGATATTGCACATAAAATTTATTTGACAGTGACTCAATAAAAATTCACCATTATAATTTAGAGTTGCCTTTTATACTGATAAGCATAGAATAAAATAAAATCTGCAGACCATTCACACAGTAATAGTCACGGACACATTCAACAATGGAATCAGGCTCTTCAGCCCACTGCATTCAATCTGACCACGAAGTGTCCATTTACAGCAATCCCATTTTTCTTCTGGCATCCCCACCAACTCCCCCCATACACACCAAAACCTTCCACTTGCCACCCAGCTACACTTGGGCAACTTACAGTAGCTAATAAACATGCCAACCAGCCATAGAGTCAAGCACAAAATTGGCATATGGGAGGAATCCAGAATACCTGGGACAAACACACATGGTTAAAGAGAGAATATTCAAACTCCACAGAGATAGCGATCAAGACCTAACCAGATTCTCTTGACCTATGAGGCAGCAACACCTTATATAGAGAACTATATCATTTATATACCTCATAATTCTGCATATATATTCCTATCATTAATCTTCTTTCATCTCAATTGCTTTAGTATTTCTTTAGTTCATACTTCTGACACCAAGTGGCAGCTTTGTGATCTTCCATCGCACCACTTCTACCGTCTGGAAGTTTCATCTGTCCCTCAATAACTAAATCAATGTACAACAAATCAAGATGCAGTATGACCAAACCATCAAAAAGAACAACACTGGCTAAGGTTTCAGGTTTCAATTTCCTGCATTAGCTGCAGAATATGAAGGCTGCCTGATCTGAACAATTCCAAACACTGAACTACATTGGAAAATTGGCTATTAAAGTGTTGCAGCTTCCACAGCACACCCTTCACCTTGCTGTTCTGGATCATCAACAGCCTAATCAGTGGCCTATAATTGAAAAACTGGAGGCCTATGACAAAATAAATAATCTTTTTTTAATGAAGTTTTTTTTCCCCATTTATGCGATGTAATGATCAAGCTCCACGAAAATACTGTTGGCCACTTCCAGAGCAGGATAACACTCATTTTCCCTCACCCCTCGATTTGCATACCCTGCTTCCATATCAACTTGCAGACTGGCATTGGGCAGACCTCCTGAGAACTCTTAGCAAGGAATTGTTAGTAAGAGCCAATAGAAAAAGTAAATAAGCAAAATCATTCATTTCTAATTCCTGATAGTAGTAGAAAATCTAGCATTTTAGTTTTTTTTTTTCTTTCAATTAACTGCAACAGAAAGATTAACAGCAGAAGTAAATAATTAATGGCAATAACATAAGAAAATAAGCAGAGTCCAATGCCCCATAGACCTTCTAATGTACATACAAATACCATGGAACTTGGAAAAAAATTGTCTGTGAACAGCAGGGATTACAAAATATTTACATCAGAAGAGGTGTAAAATTAAAAAAAGGATGGAAAACGCACTTCCAAAAACTGGAAACCATTTACCAGCCTTTCCTGATAAAATAACACCAAACGTGACCAGGATATGCATACCTAAATTGGTCCTATCATACTTGATCTTGTAAACAGTACATTACTATTGAAGAAAAAGAAATGTTCTTCATGTTAGTAAAATGGTAATAGAAGAAGAAATGGACAGCTAAGTGAATTCTAGGAAGTGTAGATTACAGTAAAACTCCAATAATCAGGCACCGTCAGGACTTTGGTGGCACCTGATGAACAGCTTTTTTCTACACCATTGGCTGTTTATCCAATTAATATATGAACATATTTGTCATTCAATTTATTTTAGATGTTACTCAGTAACATAATATATTTTCTCGTGAACAACGCAAGTTTATAGGGAGCCCCAGTGAGCTTAAAGCAATGTGGGAAACTGGGCCATTAAGTTTAAAAGGAGCATGGGAACTGGGCCTCAGTGAGTTTAAAACAAGCATGGGGAAGGAGCCCCAGTGAGTTTAAAGGAATATGGGAACGGAGCCCCAGTGAGTTTAATGGAAGTGTGGGAACGGTGTCCAGTGAGCCAGATGCCAAACCATCAGAATTTCAGAATGGTGAGATAGCAGATTATAATTTTATTGTATTTGCATTTTCAGAAGAAATTCAATAAGATACCGCATAAAAGGTTACTCACAAGGTATGTCATTGAGGGTAATATATTAGCATCAGGTTAAATATTAGCATGAATGAAGGATTGGATAACTAACTCAGAACAACGTTGACAAAAGTGGTTCATTTTCAAACTGGCAAACTAGGGCCTCAATTGTTTGGAATCTATACCAATGTCTTTGATGAAGGGGCCAATTGTATTGCAGCCAAATTTGCTGATGATACATAGAGATGCAACAGCAAATTGTCAAGAGGACACAATGAGACTGCAAAGGTATGTAGAAAGGTTAAACATGCAGCAAAAAAATTGGCAATGGAGTAAAATGTAGGGCAATTGAAAAGCAAAATACTGTTTACATGGAGACTACAGAATGCTTTATAAGAGGGACCTCAATGTCCTTGTACACGAAACAGTTGATATGCTAGATAGATCAAGTAATCAGGAAGGTAAGGGGAACGCTGACATTTATTGCAAGAGGAGTATAAAAGGAAAAATGTCCTACATTGGGGCAGTTTGGAGAAAGTTCAATGGGTTGATCCTGGAGTTGAATAAGCATTCTTAAAAGAACAAGTTGTACAAGCTGGACCCATACTCAATGGAGTTTAGAAGGAGACTTACTGAAACAAAAGCTTCCGAGAAGGTTTGGCAAGGTGGTTGTTGCAAGGAAATTTCCCCTCATAGGAGAATCCAGAAACGGTAAACCCAGTTTCAGAAAAAGAGCTCATCCATTTAAGACACAGAAGAAGTGGAATTATTTTTCTCAATCTTCATGAAGCTTTGAAGTTCTGTGCCCCAGCGAACCATTGAATATAGTCAACATGGAGATATTGACTATGAGGGACTAAAGAGAGCTATGTGGAACATTGACATGAAAGTGAAGCTGAGGTCAAGTTCACATTAGTTATGACTATATATTTTAGTGGAGCTAGGTTGAAGGGGTTCATATTCCTGTTCCTATTACTATATTCTTATATTCCATCTACAAGGCATTTTTTGTTTTACAGGAAGGAAAATGTCAGAAGGCCAAAATCAGAAAAAGAGAGTTTGTCAAAAATTAAGAGACAAATACATGAAACAATTTATGATCTTCATTTCGAAATGTAAAATTAAGTCAATGTAGATCATCACAGACAAGAATAATGGGTCTACAGAATCGAGACCAATAGATCAGCAAGGCAGAGTTTCAGAACAGGTTTTTAATTTATTCATTTTTTTAGGATGTGGGTATAACAGGGAAGGCCAACATTTGTTGCCCACTCTCAATTGTCATTCAGAAGACAGTGGTGTGCCACATCCTTCAGGTAAAGGCACTTTCACAATCTTTTTGGTTAGGGAGTTCCAGGATATACAATGGAAGCGTGAGAGATATGCCAGTCCATGAGGTTACAGATTGTGGTGTATGTTTCCAATGGTCCACAGCACGTCATGAATCCCAGATCTGTTCTATCATATTTAGCACAACTGTAGTGCCACACAACATAATGGAGGTTATCCTTGGTGTGAAGGCAAAACTTTGTCTCCACTTCGGCTGCACGGTGTCATTTCTATGAGTGCTGAGGGAGAGAAACATATCTGCTGAAGGTGGATTATGGAGGATAAGGTCAAGCAGGTTTTTCCCTTATGTTGGCTCATTCACTACATGCCACAAAGCCAACCTGGCAGCTGTTTCCTCTAGGTATCAGCCAGCCAAGTCAGTGACAGTGTTACCAAATTACTCTTGAGTAACAGACTTTTAGATAAGTTCAGGCTTACAGGCCAATCAGGAGAAAGTGGTTGAAACTCGATATCACAAATGCATGAACATGGGTCTCAGAAGACTAACTAAGCCCAGAGTGGACAGGTCCAATGTTAGAAATGATAGTAGCTACTTAATATGATAAAATAAGGAGATAGAAGATCAGCTCAGAGTTGTTCAAATACAGTAGAACCCCGATAATCTGCTATTCCCTTGTTTGGAAATCCTGATTGTTCAGCACTCAGCTCTCCAGGTTCAGTTTCCCAAGCTCCTTTAAACTCAAGGGGTCCCATTTCCCACACTCGTTTTCATTTCAATGGGTTCACTGAGAAGGTTATTATATTTCTGTGCAAAATCTTACAAAGGGGGAATGAAAAGTGTCTTGAGGTATTCATAGGAGTAATATCCAACAGACTAGAAAAATCTTCCAGACTGGCAGCACTAAAACCCCAAATGTGCTAGATTACCAGAGGTCTTATTCAGCCTGAGATAATAGCCATGGATAAAAATGGAATTGACAGCAAAGGTACAGTTTACGGCAAGGACTGCAAGATTTTGACTTCTGCATTTCCAGTTTTCATCTGCAAGAAATAAAACCACTCATGACTGAATCTCAGTCATTCTTCAGCAGTGCAGGGGATGAAGACATCAGACTGAGTTTGAACAGCATGCACATGGAAGTCAATCCAGTTAAAAAAAAAATCAAGAATCTGCAGACATTGGAAATCTGAAAATAAAAGCAGAAAATGCAGGAAACACTCAGCAGGTTCATTCCAAAACATTAAATGTTACTCTTTCTACAAATGCAGCCCGACCTGCTGAGTGTTTCTAGCATTTTCCGGTTTTTTAGGATGTTCCTAAGTGCCAAGATGTAGTTTGAGAACACAAGTGGCCAAGATTGATTCCAGGTTAAATTGGATTTAAGTTACTGAATTAGAGGCCTGGATTACTAAATTTAGAAACACTGCAGAAAGTAAATTTAAGAACTTTGAGAAACTGGATAAACAACTATTATCTGTAACTGTGCCATAAAACCACAGGACATAAAATCCCACTAAACATCTTCAAAGAAGAAAATTTGCTAGCCATATCCAATTCTTGATCCATCAACATGGTTGGCTAGTAACTGTTATCCCGCAATACATTCTTCTAGGGGAAATTACACAATAAACCCCACCCTTGCTTGTGATGTCCACATCACTAACATACGAAAAGTTAACAATGCAGTTTTTTTAAGGCTGAGGTACACAGATACTTGATAAGCAAGGGGGTGAAAGGTTATCACAGACAGGAATGAGTTGTTGGGGTTATGATCTTATTAATGGAAAAGCAGGCTCAAAGGGCAGAGTGGTCCACGCCTACTTCCCTAAGTGGGCAATAGAGCATCTTTGCTGGAGGTCCTATTGGTAAGCTAGGAAAGTTAAATGGAACCAAGCAACAACGATCCCACTGAACAATGAAGATGACATGTGAATGTCATTTCTGCCTTTCTGTCCACAGATGTTTCTTGACAAACCAGGTGTTTCCAACATTTTGTTTCTTGCATCTACAGTGCTTTACTTGTGTAAACACTCTGGGTATTGAATGGCATGTCTGTTGAATGACAAGGATATCCGGCATGGATGAGGTACCTTGTCATAGAGTTGTACAGCACAGGATTAGGTCCTTCACTTCCATGCCCAACTATTTGCCCATCTACACTAATCCTATATGCCCACATTAGATCTGCATCCTTCTATGCCTTGCCTATTTAAGTGCCTGTCTGGCTTTTAAATGTGGTAATTGTATCTGATTCCAGCACCTTCTCTGGCAGTGAGTTCAGATGCCAACCACGCTGTGTTTAAAAAAACAAGCTTGCCCTTCAAATCCCCTTTCTCTCACCTTAAACATTTGTTTGCAAAGAAGATTCTGACCAACTACCCTGTCCATGCCTCTTATTTTATACAGTTCTATCAAGGCTCCTTCGCGCTAGGGAAATTATGCCCAGTCTATCCAATCTTTCCCCATAATTAAAGTCTTCCTATCCAGGCAACATCTGATGAATCTCCTTTGCACTCTCTCCAGCACAAATCAATTTTTCCTATCGTGTGGCGATCAGAACTGCACACAATGCTCCAAATGCAGTCTAACGAGTGTTTTGTAAAGTTGCAACATAATTCGCAACTTTTATATTCTATGCCCCGACCCATGAAGACAAGCATGCCTCGTGCCTTCTTCACCACCCTATCCATTTCTGTTGCCAGGGAAGTATGGACTTGAACCCCCCCCCAAGGTCCATCTGTTTATCAACATTCCTTCACGCCCTTCTGTTTACTGTATACGTCCTACCCCTATTTAACTTCCTAAAATGCATTACCTTGCACTTGTCAGGATTAAATTCCATCCACCAATGCTCCACCCAACTTTCTGTCTGATCTATATCCCACTGTAACCTAAGACAATTTTCCTCACTATCCACATCGCCACCAACTTTTGTGTCATCACATGATTCTGTTTTAATTGTGTTCTTTTTTGTAAATTTTTATGTTTGTTTTTCTTGTGAATGCTGCTTGTGATGCTGCTGCAAGTAACTGTTTCATTGCACCTGTGCATACATGTGCACATGACAATAAACTCGACTTTCATACCTCCTACATTCACATCCCAATCATTAGTGTACTGTACATCGCAAACGAGGGTCCCACCACTGATCTTTGTGGTCCAGTCAGAAAAACATCATTCCACCAGTACTCCCTGCCTCTTACCACCAAGCCAATTTTGGATCCTATTAACCAGGTCACCATGTGCCTTAACCTTCTTGACCAGCCCGCTATGTGGGACCTTGTCAAATGCCTTACTAAGGTCCAGCTCTGGCCTACATTCATCAATCTTAGTTACCTCCTCAAAAAACTAAATCAAATTAGTGAGACAGGATTTCCCCCACACAAAGCCATGCTGACTATCCCTGATCAGCCCCTGCCTTTCCAGATGTACATCCCTTGCTACATTTCCTCCACTAAGTTTCCTACCACTGACATTAGGCTCACTATCATGTAGTTGCCTGGCTTATCTCTGCTGCCCTTCTTAGATAAAGGAACAATATTAGCTATTCTCAATTCTTCAGGCACCACACCTCTGGCTAATGACGATTCAAAAATCTCCATCAGGACACCAGAAATCTCCTTCCTTGCTTCACAGAGTAACCTGAGATAGACCTCAACCAGCCCTGGGGATTTATCAACCCTTATGCATCTCAAGAACATTTAACATTACCTCCTTTTTAACAATGACCTGCTCCAAATTATCCATATACCCATCCCTGAATTAATTATCTTGTGACCAGTGGTGTCCCACACAGATCGGTTCTGGGACCTCTACTTTTCGTGATATTAATTAATGACTTGGATGAGGGGGTAGAAGGGTGGTTTAGCAAGTTTGCGGACGACACAAAGGTCGGTGGTGTTGTGGATAGTGTGAAGGACTGTCGAAGCTTGCAGAGGGATATTGATAGGATGCAGAACTGGGCTGAGAAGTGGTAGATGGAGTTCAATACTGAGAAGTGTGAGGTGGTACACTTTGGAAGGATAAATTCCAAGTCGGAGTACAGGTTAATGGCAGGATTCTGGGGAGTGTGGAGGAGCAGAGGGATCTGGGGGTTCATATCCACAGATCACTGAAAGTTGCCTCACAGGTGGATAAGGTAGTTAAGAAAGCTTATGGGATGTTAGCTTTCATAAGTCGTGGGATCAAGTTTAATAGCCATGAGGTAATGATGCAGCTCTACAAAACTCTGGTTAGACCACACTTGGAGTACTGTGTCCAGTTCTGGTCGCCTCATTATAGGAAGGATGTGGAAGCATTGGAAAGGGTGCAGAGGAGAGTTACCAGGATGCTGCCTGGATTGGAGAGTATGGATTATGAAGAGAGACTAAGTGAGCTAGGGCTTTACTCTTTGGAGAGAAGGAGGATGAGGGGAGACATGATAGAGGTATACAAAATATTGAGAGGAATAGATAGACAGCTAGCGCTTCTTTCCCAGGGCACCAATGCTCAATACAAGAGGGCATGGCTTTAAAGTAATGGATGGGAAGTTCAAGGGAGATATCAGAGGGAGGTTTTCCACCCAGAGAGTGGTTGGTGCATGGAATGCTCTGCCTGGGGTAGTGGCGGAGGCAGATACATTGGTCAAGTTCAAAAGCTTGTTAGATAAGCATATGGAGGAATTTAAAATAGGGGGATATGTGGAAGGGGTCAGATAGTCTTAGGTGTGGTTTAAAGGTCGGCACAACACGGTGGGTCGAAGGGCCTGTATTGTGCTGTATTGTTCTATGGTTCCATGTCCTGTCCTTGGTGAATATAGATGAAGTATTCATTTAGAACCGCATCCACGTCACCTGGCTCTACACACAAATTACCCTTTTGTCCTTTAAGAGGACTCGCTCTTTCCCCATTTACTTCTTGCTTCTGATATACTTATAGAATGTATTGATTAATACATGATCAAAATAAATCTTTCTCAATAGTTAAGCAAAAGATATATACCTCAAGATGGAAAATGAACAAAACCTGAGATGTTAAAATTGTTGCAATAAGTTGCCTGCAACAGCACACCATCCAGGAATGGACCCTTTTCAATGTTTACATCCCATCACCTTGGCTACTGTGTGTACATCTTTTCTCATTTTAAGGTGCGAGGACAATAAGTACAAGGCAACAAATCATCTGCAAGTTCCCTTCCAAGATGCACACTGAAATAATTGTTCATCATTCATCATACCCAAGTTAGAAGTTATGTATAACTCATGTTTTCCTTGTGAAAGCTTCTTATCTGATGCTACGTGCCTGTGATACAGCTGCAAGTTTTTCATTGTACCTGTGCATAGATGTACTTTTTCATATGACAATAACCTCCACTTTGACTTTAATACCACCCACACTAGGGAAGTAGATTGCTATTGTTCAAGCAGGTGCCTCCTTAACATCCTTTCAAGTACAATAAAACCTGACCTTGCCAGAAATACCCCTTCACGAAGCTAATCTCAGGGCTTTAAAGGATCACCTGCGCCATTTACTCAACTAATGCCACTTAAAGAAAAAAAAGTTTCGCGCAAAAAAAACATTTTGTCTTTCCAAGCGCTGTGCCTTCTTTTTTTCCCACGGGCAAACTATCCCAGGAATGTGAAGCATGCGAACTGCAGTGACCTCCAGAATGGGGCGAGAGATATCGGAACGTTGCGCAGACGCAGTGCTGAGACTGGATCCCACCCACCGCCCTGCGATTGGAAGACGACGCCTGCGCAGTAACCAACGATGTTTTCCAGACACCCCCTCCCAACCAAGGACAGCAAGCCTGTTTTTTCCCTCCCCCCAGCTTGACACACTGCGCATGCGCAGTGACTCCGTTCGGCCGGGCCCCTTATTTGGCAGGCAGGCGGGCGGGCGATTAAAAAAAAAGAGGGGGGCGAGCGGGCAGGGCGAGCCGGGGTCCACGCACCTGTCCCGCGGATCCACCCAACTGGTCTGCTTGGTATTGTGGTCGATGTAGTACAGCTTGCCGTCGTAATCCGTGGCCTCCTCCCAGCCGGGCGGCAGGGGCAACTCTCCACCGCCCTCCTTATTCGATTTGGGCATAGCGAGCGGCAGGTTGTCCTGAAGTCAAGCCGCTCCATAGGAAAGTGGAAGGGGCGGGGAGGGGGAGAGACACCGAGTGGTTGGCTCGGCTCGGCGGTTCCCCGGCTTTCCGTCGGCGATTAACGGGGGGGAATGCCGATCGAAGGCTGCTTCTTCACCCTCCTCACGCCACGGCCTCCATGTCTGTTGAGCCCCCCGCGTCGGGAGGGAAGGAAGCGGACGGCCCCGCGTTCGATGCCCGGGCTCCCCCGCCGCACTCCAACCGATTCCCCTCAGCACCACCTTCCGCAACGCACACCCACAAAAAAAAGCTGTCCAACGGTTCGGGTTTCCCTATTGCATTCTCTTCTTTTTTCCCCCTCCCCCTTGCCGTTAATAATGATAGCAAATATTATCTTTCCCCCTCGACCTTGCAGCTGGGGTCGGTTTCTGTTTCCCCCCCCCCTCCTTCACCCGATGCCGAGGCGCCCGGCTTCCGAGGGCTCGCCGCTTACACCGTGACGTCATCCAGGTTGTCAGTCAGGTACATCGCTGCCGTAATTACCGCAAAAGGAGCGTGGCGGTGTTTGGCCCCTGCCGTAATGCCTTTAAAAACCCGCACAGCACCTTTCAGGTCCCTTCCCAAATTCAAAGTAGAAATCGAGGGTTGGGTGCCGTGAAAGGATCTGCAATGAGAATGGCGGAGCAGAAAATGAAGGGTGGGGGGGGGGGGGAAGGTGGCTGAATGACCCACTCCTGCTTCTATTTCTAATGTTGTAACAATACATTTCAGATTTTACATGATGTAGCTTAGTTTAAGTGATGAGATTCAGTTCGCAGGAAAGTACTCCATGAAAGGGAAAGCCAAACAAGTACAAAGTGATGGGATTAATACAGAATGGTGCCCATTTGTTGGTGTGGATAAATTGGGCTGAATGGCCTGTTTCCATGCTGGATGATTCCATGAAAATACTTGTACATATATATGCACAAAAGTGAAAACATAATTAAGAACAGAAAGGGAATCTTTTGGAGGCAGAGGGCATGACAAATCCTAAAGGATTACTTTGCAAGTGTCTTCAGAAAAAAGATGGTTTGTGTTGCAGTAGAGGGGCTATTAGATTGGTCAGTGAAGTAAGGTAAGATATCTTTATTTGTCACATGTACATTGAAACACACAGTGAAATACATCTTTTTGCATAGAATGTTCTGGGGGCAGCCCGCAAGTGTCACCATGCTTCCGGCACCAACATAGCATGCCCACAACTTCCTAACCCATACGTCTTTGAAATGTGGGAGGAAACCGGAGCACCCGGAGGAAACCCACGCAGACATGGGGAGAACGTACAAACTCCCTACAGACAGTGGCTGGAATCGAACCTGGGTCGCTGGCACTGTAATAGTGTCACGCTAACTGCTACACTACCGTGCCTGCCCATAGGCAGCAAATGGTTAATTCAATTGAATATGCTTGTTAGAAGATGGGAAGAACATGCAGCAAAGTAGTATAATCTAAATGGTAATGTTTAGAAGGGATATAAGAACAGAGGGACCTGGAGGTATGTATTCACAAATCTTTGAAGATGGCAAAACAAAATGAAATGGAAATTCAGACATCAAATGAGATATTGGATTTTGTAAATAGAGACATTGGATTTCAAAACAAAGAAAACATGCTAAGCTCTATAAAATATTAGATGACTGTGATGTAAAGTTCCAAATACAACACTAGATGACCATGACGTAAAGTTCCAAACACAACACTAAGATTTAGGAGAAGTTGAAAAGGAAGCTTACTTGGATGAAACCATGGATACAGGCACCAGTTATCTGAACATATTTAGTATCACAGATTGATACAAAAGCTGTCCATTTTATCCATCAACTGTCTATTTCCCTCCATAGATGCTGCCTGACCCGCTGAGTTCCTCCAATGTTTTGTGTATTGCTCCAGATTCCAGCATTTGCAGTCTCTTGTGTCTCCATTTTATCCATTGTGACTTTGCCAACTCTTTGGCAATACTATTCAATGAATACCATTCATCCTGCTCTTTTCCCACAGCCCTTGTTATTTTTCTCTGTTTGAGTATTTATCCAGTGCTATTTCAAAATTGACTTGTGAATCTCCTTGTAATATACACAAGCAGTGCTTTCTAGTTCAATAATGCAAACAAAATTCCTCATTTGCTTGCTGATTCCAGAAACAGGGCAGAAAAAAAAAACAAGGTGACAGTTAATGAGGATACTTAAAATAATGAAAAGTTTTCATGAAATATTTACAGGAAAGCTATATCTGGTGACAAGTGAAGTTAACAAGAGCTCATAAATTTATAATTACTGGCAAAAGAATTGGAAGGGAAAGGAAGAGAATGTTTTCCCCCCACACTATTTAGATCTGGAATCTGCTACCCGAAAGGGTGATGGAAGTGGGTTCTTCAGCAATTTCTGATAAAAATGTTTGACCTGGCTATTACTTTCTTCATACCTGCTGTGTATTTGCAGCATTTTTTTTTACATTAAAAGTTCAATTGGTCATATTCCTGCAAAGGTCAATTCTACAGAGAAAAGGAAGAAAGAAAAACTCAGATCAGACATGGTTCAAATTCATACAAAATTGGCACTCTTATTTTCTGGGATAAAGATTTTTTAACAGGGGTCAGACAGAGTCGAGCTCTGATGTGGTGGGGCATGTAATTGTGTTGCTGCTAGTTCGGCTTGTCTTTGCACATTTAGGTTTCTAATATGTTCAGTGTGGCAAAATGTTGCAATGATGGAAACTAGACATCTGTGACCTTTGTGAACATGGCTTCTCCTTAGCCAGTCATTTTGAAGGTTTGTGAAATTTACAGTGCAAGGACAGAAAAGAAAGTTTAGTGTGGGTAAACTCACTGGCAAATAATGAAGAGAAGGATAAATAAAAAAAGTACAAAATGTAGTTTGGATTGAGAGAGAGAATAAAAGACAAGTGAGACAAATTAATTCAATATTTATGAATGTTATGAATAGTTATTGATATGTTAATGATTGAGCCTCATCCCTTGTGAAAGTTCATTTTTAATGCTAGATTTGTCACAATGATTAACACAAATTATTTTATCTAAAGCATACTCACACTAGAAATAACAAGGTGTAACTTTCCACGGCCAGTTCTGTTTGCACTTAGTGCAGAAGTACATCCACTTTTGATCTATCAGCACCTTTCAGTGATGATGGAGGCAGCAACAAAGAGTTCATGGAGCTACTTTGGAGGGGAGTTTATGCTTAACTGTCAATGTGACCTTTGCTAGAAGTTGCCGTACCTATAAGTGACTGCTGATAACATTAGCCATGCTATTATTTTGTCTGCAGTTTTATCCATTATAATCAGCCACACCATTTTCTTGGCTGCAATCTTAACTTTACTTATATTATGGCAGTCAGCAAAGCTAACACGTCTCAGTTGATTACACCTGGAGGAGTTTACTGAGATACAAGGAGGTGAGGCCAGAGAAGGATTTTTTGAAAAACTAATCTATTTTAGAATCAAGACCTTGAGCCAATCAACATAGGCAAGCATAAAGGTGATGGGTAAATTATGGGTAAATGAGGTTTAATCCAAGTTAGGGCATTGGGAGTAGAGTTTTGAATGGCCTCTGTTGAAACCTCATTGACTTATAACAGCAATTTATTTTCCCTCTCCACAGATGCCTGACCTTTGTTAGTATTACAGCACCTTCTGTTTATATTTCAGATATCCAATATCCATAGTATTTTGCTTTTGTATTAAATGATAAACAAGATCCAATATTCAATTCAGCAGCTGATGCATCATACTTCATTCTAACAGTCTGGTTCCATTTCAAATATTTGCCAGAAACAGCTCAAGTGATTGGTGGAGAACAAATGAGGACCAAAGGCAATGGCTTTGGGCCACCTAAGATTTATAGAGCCATAGAGAGAGAGACAGCACAAAACAGGCCCTTCGGTCCATTGAGTCTATGTCAACCATTGACTGCCTATTTACACAAACCCTACATTAATCCCATTTTTTGAATCCCATCAATTTCCCCCAGATTCTACCACTCATCAACATACTAGGGGTGACTTACACTGGCCAATTAACCTACCAACCAGCGTGCCTTAGGGCTGTGGGAGAAAGCCCAGAGCACCAAGAGGAAACCCATGCAGTCACAGGAAGAATGCACAAATTCCATACAGATAGCCCTGAGGTCATAAATGAACTGTAGTCTAAGGTAGCTGCTCTACTTGCTGCAGCACCGTGTCCCAACCAATATCATATCAAAGATTAACAAACAGCAATGGAGAAAATGAGCAGGGACAAAAAAGTAGATAAATGGATTGTCAAGGAAAGAATAAAAGGAACATCTCTTTGTTCTAGGTAAAAGTCATCGTTGTACTACCAAATCTTAATTAGCCTTTGTTTAACTAACAGTTACAACGGTTACTATATGGTACTACACATACCAACAACCTTCAGTATAAGCACATAAAAATGTGAGCCACGTCATCAAGCATCAATATGCGAGATTGGAATGTCCAACCACCCATTCACCATGGTACCTAGTGTAATGATTGCAATGTGTGCCACTTGAAAAGTCAAGTCCCATGCTGGCCTCAGCAGCATATGTGGAAGATCACATGACTAGGCCTAACATCTGCTGATGACACCAATGTTAAAGGACATGTCCCAAAAACTTGTTTGTCGACTTCACAGGTAATGCCTGATACCTGAGTTCTTTTTATTATTAAGGATTTTGGAAATAAAATACCAAGGTTAACTAATATGAGGGTTTATTTTGGAGACACAGGAGACTGCAGGCACTGGAATCTGGAGCAAAAAAACAAGCTCCTGAAGGAAGTAAATGGGTCAAGCAGCATCCGTGGAGGTAAAGGGATTGTCAATGTTTTGAGTCTACACCCTGCATCAGGACAGAGTGTAGAGGGAAGATAACCAGTATAGAGAGGGAGGGTGTGAGACAGAGCTGGGAGGTGATAGGTGGAAACATATAAGGTGGGGCACGATGGGCAGATGGAGCCAGGTAGGGGAGGGGAAGGGGAAGGGGGAAGGTGATAAGTGGACTCAGATAGGAGAGGGATGATGGGCAGTTGGGGGAAAGGTAGGCTAAGGGAGAAGAAACCCAGGTGGATAGGTGTGTGGTTGATGGGTAGATGGAACCAGGTGGGGGAGGATAACGAATCTAGGTAGCGGGGGGAGGGGGTAGGGTGGGGAATGGAAAAGGCGAGCAAAGAGAGAGTGGACCTAGGTAGACCAATGGGATGGGAAAGAAATACAGGGGTGTTGGTTACCTGAAACTGGAAAAATCAATGCTCATACCATTGGGTTGTAGGTTACCCGAGTGAAATATGAAGTGTCGTTTGGCCTCACCGTGGCAGCAAAGAAGGCAGAGGCCAGGCAGGTTGGTGTGGGATTAGGAAGGGGAGTTGAAATGACGTGCGAGCAGTAGTTCAAGATGGCCATTGCAGAGTGCAGGTGCTCGGCAAAACAATAACATAGTCTACGTCTTTCTTGCTGATGTAGAGGAGGCCACATCAAGAGTATCAAATGCAATAGATGAGATTGGAGGAAGTACAACTGCAGGGAAATGCTAAAGTGGTGAGGGAGGAGGGGTAGGGATAAGTCTTGCACCTTTTACAGTTGCAGGGGAAAGTGCAAAGGTATGGGGTGAGTGGGCAGGGACGAGCGAACCAGCAAGTCACGGAGAGAGTGGTCCCTCTGGAAAACATAAAGGAGAGGTGAAAGGGGAAGATGTGACTGGTGGTGGGATCCTGTTGCAGCTGGACGAAATGGTGAAGGGTTTATTTTCCTTGATTCAGGTCTTGAAAATTCAACAACATCTAATTACATTGCCAAATAGATTCAGAAATTCAAATATTAGTCTAAATGTCAAAAGGTGAAATGTGCGGTCTCTTTTTAATTTATGGAATGTATCAAATATATATTTCCATTGATACTGTTATAAGATCTGGAAGTTTAAAATCCCTACAGGGCATCACTGTAGAATTAATCCGACAAATAAAAACCAAGGCCAACACTGCGGTGACAGACAGCAAACACATTCAATTGGCCAATAACACAACATTTGAAATTTTGGTTTTAGGCAGTAAGGCAGACTTTGGTGTACTAAATCTCTATTTTGTGAAAAGAGCAAGTATTGCTCAAAGGGAGTTGGCGATAGCAACAGGAGAGGTTGGTTGTTGCTGGGGCAAAGACAGATACAACGTCTGCCATTGCTTCATTCAGAGTTATCAGCCCTTCAGTTGAATGTATCCCAGACCATTAATCAGACTGAAAGTAGTTCTCTGGAGTCCCCTTAAGATTGAATATGTAAGCAGATGTTTCATTTTTCATTGGTTCAAATGAAAATCAAAACAAAACTGCAGATGTTGGAAATCTGAAGTAAAAACAGTAAATGTTAGAAACACTCAGCAGGATAGGCAGCAATGTGAGAGTTTCTAGTTTTGTCGCGCCTTTCTCATCGATCACCATTTTGTACATAAACAATGTCTCAAGCTGTAACTGCTTTAACTCCCTGTGCCCATTGACATGTCTCACCCCATGTCCCAGGGTCTCTCTCAGTCACAGCCCTCGCAACTCTGATCCTCCAACATCTGCCTAACCATTGCCTCTATGGCCTAACCCCAAACCCTAACTTGATCATCAGCTCAGCCAACTCTCTTCTTTCTCTCTCTGAACCTTCAGCCTCTTTGTAACTCTTTCTAGAATCCTTCTCATTCTTTCTATCCACCCTAGAGAGAAAATAAGAACAGTTATCCCCTTGTAAGCTACTCAGATATTGCGATAATGCTCATGTGGAGACAATGCAACAGATTTCACTTTCTGCATTTGCCAAACTGGATTCCCTAATGGTTAGATGGTCAGTCCAACAAGTTGGCCAGTGCCAAAATCTCATTTTCTGCCTGCCCACCTTCTCCTTTGGAGGGGTGCTACAATTAAATACATATCAAGGTCTTTTGGAGACTAACTACTTTTACAAAGGAAATTAAATATTTAATTTAGAACTATTCTCTCTTTGGTTTGAGTTTTATGAAAGTAAAAAGAAGGCAGCTGACTTGCATTCATTTTTCATATATATATTTCAAGAAATGACATTTATTGATTGGATTTCTATCATGTAATTACCATACTAGGCTTTGTTGCATAGTTCCCCTTGCCCTTCATTCCCCCCTCCAGCCAAATCCTTCTCTGAGCCAGAGAATTCCATTCCTTCCCAGGGTATAATTCAGCTGGAAGCTTTCCGCCAGTCAGCAGTCCAGGTTTTCTGAACATTCTCAGTTGAGCCTGGATTTCTGCGAGTGGAGGTAACCCACTGATGCAAACATCAGGAGATTTTTCATTCCCAGTGAAGTGAGAATGTGATCATTATGATCACCAGTGGCAATCTGATCATCGGCTTGAATGATTACATCAATCTGCCCATCTTCAAACCAGAAATGAAGGTAAGTACTGGAAGTAAATGCTTAGCAGCAGAATGGATGTTCCAGCCTGATGTCCCACTACAGAACAAATCACTACATACAAGCACAGAGTTCAGCAGAGATTATTAAATATTAATGAGGAGAAGGTTCTTAAATTTATCTTTGGAGATTTTTGCTAGACTTCCAGAGGGAGGTTTATATTCATAAACTTTTGATTCTCATGAGCCTAGATGAGAGTCTAGATACTAGATGAGATGAGGGCCTAGAAATTCACTGAAATTTCTTATAGAACATACACATTGCTGATGACCTCAAAAAGTAGATACATTTACTCAGTCAAATGATTAAAAAAAATCTGTTGTTTACCAAGTTTAGAAAGTTATCCTCTAGAGTTTAAAAGTCCATTAGTAATGCTGTAAATCTGTGAATTCCAGTAATGTGGAAATTGTGGAAGAACTGAAAGTAAAGCCAGGGTTATGATCCAATTGCAATTCTAAACTGTTTATTCCAGTATTTTATAAAGCAGGGATAGGAATGAAATTGGTTTACATTTATGTCTGACAAGCATAGAATCAAATCTGATCTTTGCACAAGGCAATATTATGAAAGGTAAGACTATCTTCAATAATATTTCATAGAAAAGAGGTAAGGTTGTTATGACAGGACTCAAATTGAAACTTTTTTTAATAATTCCATAATTCTATACATCACAAATTGTCTAAGAATAAACTAGAGTTCAAAAACTTTTGTGAATCATCGCTTATTGTGAATTATTCAATTTGTCATTCAGAACTACTTCATTTTGACCTTTCACTGGGAATTGAAAACAAAGGTTCAGCATTTGGAACAGTGGGATTTTAACATTGTTATGAACAAGGAAGGCCAGATCTATCACCATAAATTATATTTTGTAGTTAAGCAAAGTTCTTGATGAATGATGGCTCTTTTGCAGCCAAAAGCAACATACTTGAAAACATGGAAGTAAAGTCAGGTTGCACATTTTGCATTCCACCTATATGTTGGATTCAAAAATTCACCTTGCCTGATTCAGTTGAGTTATATTCCCTGCACAGTTTTAGCTTTCCAGTGGAGCAAAGGGAAAGAAGTAAAGGAAGAAGGGAGGAGTCATGGAGAAGAGAAGGCAGGTGATGGGGAGATTGAGGAAAAGAATTAAAGTGGGGTGACAAGTGGGAAGATGAGGAGATTAGCAAGAGGGGCAAGGAGAGGGAAGGTGATGGAATTGGAAGCAAAGTGTGATGGTGAGAAGCAGGAGCAGGAAATGAGATGGGGATAGTAAAGGAAAGAGATGGGATAAAGTGGAGGGACAGAGGATAGGAGGGAAATGGAAGGAAATAGCACAAGAGGACTAGGAATAAAAAGATACAAAAAAGAAAGGAAGGTGAAATTGAAGGGAAAGGAAAAAGTAGAGGAGGACAAGGTGGGAGAAAAAGAAAATGGAAGAGAGAAGAGGAAGAATAGATGTGAAGACAAAAATTGTTCAAAGAGTAGAGAGGAAAGGAGAAAAATATATAAGGGAGTAGTATGGAGGAAAAGAAATGGAAAAGTGTAAGGTGGTGAGGAAAGGAAATAAAAGTGAGAGGAGTATGGGGAAAAAATAAATACTTTGTTTCATTTTAAACTTTCTGCACTAATTGAGATCAATAACTTATTGAATAGTAACTCGAGGACAGAACAGTTGACTTTCCATTTATTGCTACATTACTGCCAATCATTTTTATCCATCTTTTAATTCCTTTCTTCTTTGTTTCCCTGTCTGTTCTAGCCACTCACCAATGAAAGTGATGGCTTCTCCAGGTACAACTGCTGTGTGCCAGAATGTATGGAAGTCACCATTAATGCCCTGGTGACAGTTTTCAAACATGTTAAAATAAGATGTGTAATGAATCTGCAGGAGGTCAGCTGTACACAAAAAGCATCAAATTCTGTCAAGAATTGTAAGTAGACTAAGGAGTCAGTGACCCAGATGGTGCCCCTCTTCTCATGTTATGGTGCTCTTTGCATACATCATGGATTAAACAGAAAGCCCTTGTGTCTGATTGCATCATGTGACACATTTCACAATGAATGGAGCATTTTTTTAATGAGGCTATTCTGATATATTAGCCACAAAACACTGGACTGGGCAGCTGGGAGACATTATGGTGTGGAGCATTGTTCCTTTTCATCATGCAAAAAAATCACAACTATTTTGTAAAACTATTTACATAAACCGAGGACCTGAATTTTGAAAGAGATAGTTGAGAAGCTAAGGGTTCTTCAGAAAGTAAGAGCTGAGACCAGAATATATAATTTATTTCCTGAGCAAATAGCTTTAGTTGCATACTTTCTAGACAGTTTAACAATAAGAGGGAGTTTGAGGCAAATATAATGAGGACGGATACATTTTGGAATATTTTTCTTGAGCAAAAAAGGACCCAGGAAATCAGCGCAGCAATGCTCTTTGATATATGTATGATGGTTAAATCACTCTCATTTTCAAAATAGAAAAGTATTGTAAATTACTCACGAGGAACTGCTTACTTTTTATCCAGGGTAAAATAGGACATATTCAGCAATATGCATTACCTCTGGTACACTGTGTTCACACTCAAATCTCTGAAAGAAACAGAATGAGATGATAAAGCTTTTAGAATCATAGAGTAGCACAACACAAAGAGGATATTCAGTCCATCATACCAATGGCATTTTATTGAAAGGGTTATCTAATTAGTCTCACAACCCTGCCCTATTGCCAAAATAATGCAAATTTTTTTCCATTCAAGTATTCATTTAATTAACCCTTTGAAATATATGTATGCTTAGAAAATGGATCATATAGAGATGTTTCCTAGCCTGAGGTCTTAGTACGTACACAATTTCAAAAGCAATGAAATTACAATACAATTATATTGCACTTAGGATGGAAAATTCTTTGTTGGTTCTTATTTTGAGAGGATTTGAATAATGGAGTAAGGAAGTTTAATTGTAATTGTGCACTGCCTTGGTGAGAGCTTATCTGGAGTATTAAGTACAGTTTAAGAAAGAATATACTTGTTACAGGGAGAATAAAGCAAAGATTGACGAGACTGGATCCAGGGAACCCAGGCTTGTTGTTGAGAAAGATTGAGTACTACTTTCTAGAATTTACAAGAATGAAAGGAAATCTCATTAAAACATACAAAGTTCTTTATAGGGTTGACAAGATAGATGCAAGGATGGTGTGAAGCACCTAAGACCAGGGGGCATAATTTCAAATGAAGGAGTAGGCTGTTTAGGCCTGAGATGAGAAGAAATGTCTTCACTCAGAGGGTGGTGAACCTTTGAATGTTTTTCGATCTGGGAGGGCTATGTCAGCTCAGTCATTGTATTTATTCATAAGACAAATCGACAGAATTTTGGACATTAAAAGAATCCAGGGTCAAGGGGAGAGTGTTGGAAAAGTTACTGAAGTAGATGATCAGCCATGATCTTAATGAATTGCAGAACAGGGTTGAAGGGCCTGACACATACTCCGGCTCCTACTTCTTATCTTCACAATTCTTATCAATTTGAATTGTATTCTTCTTTGCACATATATTCTGGAATTATGCAGAATAGGCAGCAGTGATGTTAATCTTTGTGCAATGCTGATTTGACACCTGCTCTTTTTACCACTTAAATGCACCTAATGCACAGAAGGGCAAAGTTGAACAGCAGGAAGAACCGCCCCATAAGACAAATGAGCAGAATTAGGCCATTCAGCCCATCGAGTCTGCTCCACTATGCAATCATGGCTGAGTTATTTTTCCCTTTCAACCCCATTCTCCTGCCTTCTCCCTGTAACCTTTGACACCCTTACTAATCAAGAATCTATCAACCTCTCCTTTAAATATACCCAATGACTTGGCCTTCATGGTCATCTGTGGCAATGAATTCCACAGATTCACCACCCTCTGGCTAAAGAAATTCCTCCTCATCTCTATTCCAAAGGGACGTCCTTCTATTCTGAGGCTGTGCCCTCTAGACCTAGACTCTCCCACAACTGGAAACATCCTCTCCACATCCACTCTATCCAGGCCTTTCAATATTTGGTAGGTTTCAATGAGATTCCCCCCTCATTCTTCCAAATTCCAGTGAGTACAGGCCCAGAACCATCAAATGCACTTCATATATTAACCCTTTCATTCCCAGGATCATTCTTGTAAACCTCCTCTGGAACCTCTCCAACACCAGCACATCCTTCCTTAGATATGGGGACCAAAACTGCTCACAATACTCCAAATGTGGTCTGACCTACGCCTTATAAAGCCTCAGCATTACATCCTTGCTTTTATATTCTAATCCTCTTGAAATGAATGCCAACATTGCATTTGCCTTCCTTACTACCAACTCAACCTGCAAGTTAACTTTTAGGGAATCCTACACTAGGACTCCCAAGTCCCTTTGCACCTCCGATTTCTGAATTCGCTCCCTGTTTAGAAAATAGTCTATGTCTTTATTTCTTCTTCCAAAGTGCATGACCGCACACTTCCCTACGCTGTATTCCATCTGCCACTTTTTTGCCCATTCTCCCAACCTGTTCATGTCCTTCTGCAGACTCCCTGCTTCCTCAACACTACCTGTCCCTCCACCTATCTTTGTATCATCTGCAAATTTGGCCACAAAGCCGCCAATTCCAGCCCACCTGCACCATATAAAGGGGTTCTGAGTACTTGAAATCTTAGGTGAACTTCTTGTGGAGAATAGAGATGATCAACTAATTGAGTTGCAAATATTGCTATGAATTATGGCTAAGCAGAACTGAAGACTTCTCTTTTTCTCATTAAGTTTGAGACTCTCAGTGCATTTGTTGGGAAATCAGATTTGTTGGTATGTTCATTGACCTCTAGCACACATAAGATCATCAAACTTTTTTCTGAAACTGCACCTAGATCTTGGGGGAACTTCTTCAATGACCTGTCTTGAACTACACCACCACACACCCCCCCCACCCCGCCTGGCTATATCCTCCCATTGTTCCTTTGATACCAATTTGGAGGACTCCCGGCTTGATTTTCAATGGATTGAGTAAAGCTTTGCAGTGCTGGTTTCCAGAAAGAATAGTAGGCTGTGAGCACTTCCCCTTTAAATGGAGCAGCCTAGTCTTCAAATAGTATCTGTTAAATTCAAATGATGCTAAGGAAGTCACAATAAATGAAAATAAGATAAAATCTTCAGATTCTGAAAATCTGAAATATAAACAAAGTGCTGGAATGTTTCCAGCAATTTTACTAGGATTTTACTTCCAATAACATGACCTTATGTAGAAAACAGTCACCTACTGGTGTCTGGGTTCAAGAACTTTTAAAAAGAGATGCACACATGAATTTCTAGCTTCCCCCATTTCTCAATTGAAACTATTCAAGTTAATCTTTGCACAATCTCTGAAAATGATTGAAAAATTTGCATAGATCTTTCAAAAAGTAAACATAGGTAAAATTGATTAATGGTCACCTTTTGTGCTATAGAACTCACTGGTCACAAGTACAAGGTAATTACTGAAGAAAATCAAAAAAACTGCAGCTGCTGAAAATCTGAAATAAGAACAGAAAATGGTGGAATTGCTCAGTAGGTCAGACAGCATCTGTCAAAGGAGTTTATATATCAGGTTGAAGACCATTCTTAAAACTAGGAAAGACAGAAATTAAATAAATTTTAAGTTACAGGGAAGCTTGGGGAGGTGGGGTACAAGGGATGAATAGGACAAGGGGAATATTTGTGGAAGGGTGAGGCTGAGGTTGCCATGGAGATAAGTTCTAGAAGCCCTCTGGGCAAATGGGTTAATGGGGGCAGTCAGAGAATGATAATACAGACAAAGAAGCTGTGGGATATATCCAGCTTATCAACTGTTGTTTTGGAGAGAGAAAAACTGATCCAGTATCACAGATGGCTGACTTCCAGCAGAAATGGCCAGTTCTGATACAGACAGAGAAAGCAAGTTACCTGATGTTGTAGAATTCGATAGTGAGTCTGGAAGGCTGCAACATACCCAGATAGAAAATGAGGTACTATTCAAGGTCACGTTGAACCTCACAATAAGAGTGCAGAAAGCCACATATAGGTCAGAGTCAGGGTGATAGAAGAAACAGTCTTCATTTGTATAGCCTATTACACAACAAGAGATGAAAGTTACATTCAGCACAATTTTGTAAGAAAATTATCAACAATTCTAACATATCTTCAGAGAATTAGACAAGTATTTGATTTATTTTCTGATAAATACGCGTGAAAAAGTATATAAGTTTATAAAGTATATAAGCCTGCCATGGACTACCATCAATCTAAATCACATTGAGGTAAATAAGCCAATCAGTCACTGTTGACTAGTGAATTAAGTATAAATTGATCTATATTTGCCATTCAACATGTACGAAGAAATCTTTCTATTTAACACATTTAATGCAATCTCAAAGTGAAATTGCAAAAAAATGAATCAGTTAGATGTTCAACAAAATCCACATCATCATGGACCTAGCAATAATTAAGGGCATCACAGCATTTCAGTTCGGGTTGTTTTTTGTTCTTAGTAACAATTTAAGATCAATGCTGAAGACTACAGAGTGTCTTAGATATATTAGGTTTACGTTCTGATTTCAGTGAATCACTGAATAATTTTAGAATTAAGACTATTCCACCATGATATAAGATACAAGATAGAAAATCCAATCCTTCTGGGATTGGTAGATGATGTGGTTTTTCACAGTTTTGACTTCCTCTAGAATGCCAGGACTAAACTGTGGTTGCTTACAGGGAGTTAACAGAAACTTTAGACAGTTTTTTGTTACTGACTTATGAGCTTAAATTATACCTTCCATCATACATGGATCCTCCAAGTGATCTTTAGGTCATATATCCAAGGACAGTAGCACATTAATCAATCTGTGCCTCTGCTTCTTTATCAGACTTTATTCAATTGTAGCACTAAAATTTTAATTGGAAACATCTGCTATAGCAGCATGCAAATTTTTTCCCCCTTGTTCAGCATTTCCTAGCAAGTAAAAATAAACCTTTTAGCTTTTTCAGAATACCTGCAATATAAATAGGATAACCTATTTTTCTCCAGGTAAGTATAGCAGGTTTATAAACAAAGTAAGTTTTCTAACCATATGGTTTATGTCCCTTGTACTAATGATAAAATATATGTACAACTGTGAGTATTTGCAGATTATGAGCTATAGTATTCAGCAATTATTTTTTCTAATATTTTTCCTAGTAAATTACAGGTAAATCAAGGTGAGTTTTCATCTTCCATTTTTTTCCAAATTATTTATTATTTTTTGTTTCCCAATGTTATAGCAATAATTGTTCCAATAATTAGTCTGGATACAGGTAATTTAAGATTGCCAAAACTGCAGGGTAAAGATAAGAGACACCAATGCATAATAAGTTTAACCACTAATTAATTTCCAATCATCCCAGGCAGGAAACCATGACTTAATATCCACCCATTAACAGTTTAACTTCTGGCCTATTAGATCTCTTGTCCAGACCTCACATATGGCATAAGCAGAAGACATCCTTTTGAAGATTAATGCAATCCCTTCAGGGCACTAACCTGGTTACCTCAGATTTTTGAGCGATGTAGGTTTTATGGGATGAAGTGGGATTGAATCTAGATCTAGATTCACAGAAATGGGGGAAATGAATAGTGTTGTCTTGGACCATATCCAAATTAGCTGGGAGGAGGTATTGGAGGCCTTCAAGTCCATTAAGATAAGATAAGATATCTTTATTAGTCACATGTACATTGAAACACACAGTGAAATACATCATTTTGCGTAGTGTTCTGGGGGCAGCCCTCAAGTTTCGCCACATTTCCGGCGCCAACATAGCATGCCCACAACTTCCCAACCTGTATGTCTTTTTGGAATGTGGGAGGAAACCAAAGCACCCGGAGGAAACCCACGCAGACACGGGGAGAATGTACAAACTCCTTACAGACAGTGGCCGGATTTGAACCCAGGTCGCTGGGGCTATAAAGCGTTACACTAACTGCTACACTACCATAAATCCCTAGGACCTGACCTGGTGCATTCTTGGACGTTGTGGGAAGCAAGAGAAGAAATTGCGGAGACCCTTGCAAAGATTTTTGCTTCATCTCTGGCCGCAGGTGAGGTTTTATGGGCTGAAGTGGGCCATACTGGACTGGAGAATGGCTAATGTACCATCGTTTAAAAAAAGTAGCAAAAACAAGCCAGAAAACTACAGGCTGGTGAATCTGACATGGGTGGTGAATAAATTGCTGGAGGGGATTCTGAGGGACAGGATCTACCAACGTTTGGAGAGACAGAGTCTGATTCGGGACAGTCAGCATAGCTTTTTGAGTGGGAAGTTGTGTCTGACAAATCTCTTGGAGTTCTTTGAGGAGGTAACCAAGAGGATGGACGAGGGTAGGGCAGTGGATGTTGTCCATATGGACTTCAGCGAGTCCTTTGACAAGGTCCCTCATGGCAGGCTAGTCTGGAAGTTTAGATTGCATGGGATCCAGGGGGAGATAGCAGACTGGATTCATAATTGGCTCAGTGGTAGGAAGCAGAGGGTGATGGTCAAGGGTTGTTCCTCAGACAAGAGACTTGTGTCTAGTGGTGTGCCACAGTGGTCAGTGCTGGGACTTTTGTTGTTTGCAATTTATAAGACTGCTTTGGATGTGCATGTACAAGGCATGGTTAGTAAGTTTGCGGATGATACTAAAATAGATGGTGCTGTAGATAGTGTAGAAGGTTATGAAAAATTACAAGGGGATCTTGATCAGCTAGGTATGTGGGCTGAGGATTGGTAAATGGCTTTCAATCCAGATAAATGTGAGGTACCACATCAGGGTCAGCTTTACGCAAAGGGTTGTGCATATTCGGAATTAGCAACATTTAAAAACCATCTAGATAAGTACATGGATAAGAGAGGTTTAGAGGTCTATGGGCCAAACGCGGGCAAGTGAGACTAGCTCACTGGGCAACACAGTCGGCGTGGACGTGTTGGGCCGAAGGGCCTGTTTTCATTCTAGATTGCCTATTATGTTTAAAACAATAGATAATAAAGATTGAATATGTGTAATTTTAAACTATACTTGTCAATTAGATTCATTTCATCAGGGAACAAAGTGATCGTAATTTGTCCTGTGGAAATTTCTCATATTTAACCTGAAGATTTTCTTTCCAAATAATTTTCAGAGTAAAGCTTATTCCAGTAATTCCAATATGATAAAATGGAGTAAATTCTATAAAATGTGAAAGGAATACAATTTTATAAATATATTAAAATATGTATTACATAATGGATTAGTAGAATGTGAGTCCCCTCTCCATCCCAGTCTTGCATATCCCACCATATATGCAGAAGGCAGGAATGGTGGGATGGCAGGTTACCTGGATGGTCATCTGTGAAAAGTACATTCCATGTGTGGAGAAGTAAAGAACAATGAAAGATAGTAATAATTTTTAAGGTGAGACACAGATCCTAATTATAGGGGAGATAGAGTTGCACAAGTCCTTTTAATTCCTCTGTGAACTATTGCCTTTGTGTATCAAAGTTAGTTCAGTTGAACTCCAATTTTTAAACAAGCTCTATCCATAGAATGAGAAAGAGCCACAGTGATCTTCTTTGCTGGGTATTCTCTGATGAATGGAAGCAGTATGACCCACTGGTGAACACTTTGCAACGTCTGTGTATTTTTCAATAATGTAAAGGAGATGTAAAAGTTAAAATCATTGTAATTGACTTTATTATGTTACGGACTCAGTGAAAGTCCCTTTAAGATAGAGAGTGTGTGTGTATGTGTGTGTGGGGCGTGCTTACGTCAATAGAAGATAAAGGACGTAATGACGTTGTTGAAGAAGTAAGAAGAAGAGGAAGGAGAGAGAGAGAAGGGAGAGAGACACCAGCCTGCTTGTTTTCTCTATCGATGGATGAGAAACAATAACTGTGTTTGCCACTGAAATCCATGTATGGAAGTTGGAAGTAATCCGGTGGAGTTCACTTTGTTGCTGACCTGTAGAAGGAAACAGGTATTTGTATGTGGACGACCACGGTTCGGATGCTTTTCGGGGTGAGGAAGTCACTACCGAGTAAACACTGAAGTGTCGTTTGGGTTCCATCGTGGAACATTTGGATTTCGTATGTACTCTCTCTCTGTTTTTCTACATCTACATCTTATCTTCAGACAACGGTGGTTGTTGAAGAAGCCCTTGCTCATGTTTCACCTTATGGCTTGCGGAACTGAACTTTAAGAACCATTCCGGAACTGGGAGTTTTGGACTTTGTCACACACACACACGACGAGTTTAGTTTTGGGGTTAACGTTCGAGGTTTAACATTTTTGAATTCTAACATACTAACATTTTTACTTTTATTTTACATATTATCATAAGTAGTGATTAATAAAATAGTTTTTAACACTGAATCATGCTCAGTGTGTTTCTTTTGTTGCTGGTTCGTGACAATTATCATTGTTATTGTATTGAAAAGGAATATGGATCACTGATGAAAGTGGAAAACAATTTTTTTTGTGTAGAGGCTGAGATGACTAAAGGAAATTTCTGTTGTCACCCCTTTTGTCGTTTAATCTCATTTGACTTTCAGTCTTACACAGACTTTTCCTTCCCCCTCTCTCTACTTCACAAGTCTTGTTACATCTCCATTTTCTCAGTTCTGTTCTGAGGTCATTGACTCAAAGCTTTCTTTCTTTCTTTTTCAATATTTTTATTAATTTCAAATAAGAAATACAAAATGCATGAAACAAAGGAAAAAAAGAAAATGTTACAAAATAGATTGTATTGAATCACACTAGAAATCACAATGCTTCATATTGATAAACAAAAAATATATCAATTGACATTGATAAGCTGGAATAATTTTATTATAAAAAAAATCTAACCCCACTACCAAAACCAAAGCTTTTTAATAACATCCTAAAAACATAGTAGTATTGGCCAATATCTGTACATTAAGCACCAAATCAGTGGTTTTGAAAGTAGTTCAAAAAAGGTCCCCATAATAACTGGAAGTCCAGAATAGATGCAGAAATAGAGCAACGGATCTTCTCTAAATTTAGATATGACATAACATCCCGTAACCATTGAGCATGAGTGGGAGGAATAGTTTCCTTCCATTTAAGCAATGCAGCCCTCCTGGCTATAAGAGAAATGTAGGCCAATATGTGTAAGTCGGAAGTCTCCAAAATTATATCTTTTTCTCCAACAATCCCGAATAATGCAGTTAAAGGATTTGGCTTAAAATTTATTTTAAAATGTAAGGAAAAAGTTTAAAATACCTCTATCCAGAATTTTTCCAAACTTGGACATGACCAAAACATATGGATTAAAGAAGCCTCTCCATTATTGCATTTGTCACAATTAGGAGATATATCCGAATAGACATGCGATAACTTATCTTTGGACAGGTGAGCTCTATGGACCACTTTAAATTGAAGGAGGGAATGACATGCACATAATGATGAAGTATTAACCAGTTTAAAAATTTGATTCCAGGTTTCCTCAGAAATTGAAATCTGCAGATCGCGTTCCCAAGCATTTTTAATTTTGTCTAAAGGGGTCTTATTCATTCTTGATAATCTACCATAAATCTTAGATATTGAAGCATCATAAAAAGGCTTCAAATTAAAAATTACATCTATTAAGTTCTTATCAGGACTTATAGGGAAGGTATGTACTTGAGATCGGAGAAAATCTCTAATTTGCAAATATCGAAAAAAGTGAGTTTTTGGCAAATTATATTTAGTTGCCAATTGTTCAAACGTTAAAAAATTTCCTCCTACAAACAGATCCTGAAAATGAGTTATACCCAATCTATCCCATTCTTTAAAAACTATATCAGTCATAGGAAGGTTTAAAGAAAAAGAATAGCAAAAATGGGACTAGACAAAGAAAATGTCAAAAAACCATAGTATTTTCTAAATTGTAACCAATTCCTCAAAGCATGTTTAACTACCAAATTATCAGTTAATTTATTTATTGATAAAGGAAGTGAAGAGCCAAGCAAAGAAATAATAGAAAATTTTTTAACAGAATTAACTTCCAAAGAGACCCATACTGGACAGGCTTCGTGATTAATATAATAAAGCTTTAACATCTTGCCCTCCACAGATGCTGCCTTTCCTACATTTCCTGTTTTAATTTCAGACTTTCAGCATCCACTGTAGTTTGATTTTTGACAGAATCACTTATTGAGATTGCTCCAGGTATGCTTTTAAAAACAATGAGGAAAATACTGTGGCAAAGGATTTAAGGAGGGAAGATTGGGCTTTAGGGTTATGATGACCCATCTTAATGAACAGAAATATCTCAATTAAAAAAGCTACAAAAATTAGTTATAAAATATTCAACCTTTATGTGTATTTACATCATTACTTTTTGGTTGCAGACCTTAAACATGACAGTATTTCAGTGTAATCATGTATTTACTTGTCACTTTTCTGTACATTGCCACATTTAATTTCAAGGAGGTGTTCTTGCCCTTTTTAATCTTTAGAAGGCAACATTTTTTTCATAAAATATGAAAGGAAAATTCCAGTATTTAAAATGCATCCTGCAAAAGATGAAAAAAATGGAGTGCACCAGTCAGAAAAAGATAAAACACCAACAAAAGATGATGGGCTGGAATACAGCTGCTGGCAGACAGCTAAGGCTGAAGTTTGAGCCTTGTGTGAATAGTAACAGAGTGCAAGATTTAACAACTCAAAATCAATCTTATTATTCATCATGTACTAGCCAAGCCTACCAACACTGGAGTTACTTACTCAACAAATGTTGACTGCTCAGCATTCAGGGATAGAATAAGACAGCTGATGTATGCTCAAGAGTAATTTTGGGGTAATTCTAAGTTCCATAATTAGTGAAATTGCTACTATTTAACTAATATGTGTTTGGTTCCTTATTTAAAGAAAATTACAGTGAATATTTGTTGCATTAACCTTGTAAATACCAAAATCCATTTTTCATGTTTCATAGTATTAACAGGTTTCACAATGTTATTGCACTTATTTTGCAGCTATAAGATCAGTGGTTTGTTAAAGGTGCCACTGTCTGCCAATGAATAATTTTAAGTGACCAAACTTCAACATGAAAGTACAGAAATTGAAGCTTAAGGTCAGCAATGCACATTGTTATATTGGTGCTCTGGAAATCTAATACATTGCTTATTTATCATTGCTGGATTTGGTTTCAGAGCTTGCAATAATCCTTTCCATTACTTGGGTCCTCTACACAGGTACACCATTGCTACTACTACCAGCTCATGTCAGTAAAGTAAGTGCAGCAGGCTGTTGAAGGCACAGTGGATTTCCTCCTGATGGTCCTACCCAACAGACATAACTTCCCATCATTTGAGGGTTGCCAAGATGAAGCCAGCAATCTTGAATTTTCATGCCTTCCATCCCTCTCTGCCATGACTCCTTCTTATCTTCTTGTCAGCACTTATACACCATTAATTCTGGCCTTTCGCAAACACTCATTTTAATTGATTCATTATTAGCTGCCATTCCGGCAGCTGCCTTATTCCTGAGCTGCAGAATTCCATAGATATATTTCTCCACCTAACTCTCCTCCCTTAAGATTCTCCATTAAACTTTTTATTTCTCACATTTGATCAAACTCTTACATTCATAAGGTTCAAATTTTATGTCGCAACTCCACTGTGAAGAGATTTGAGATATTTCAGTTGATAAAGGTGGTAAATGAGGGCTGTTGTTGGTTTTATGATTTCAATTATTTTGCTTTTATTGTTATCTAGAAATCAGTGGATATGATGTAAATGTCAATTGAAACAAAAGAAATGAATGCTATGAAACCTAAAAGCAGGATTTGGATATTTATAGGGTTAATGCAACAAACATTCACTGTTATATCCTTTTGAATAAGGAACTAAACATATACTAGATAGATAGTAAAAATTTCACTAATTATGGAAATTATAATGATCCCAAAATTACCTTTGAGAATTCATCAGCTGTTTTGTTCTGTCCTTGAAATTATCTATTTATGCTATTAATAACAACTACTACCCTAAGGCAGAAAATTACAGCCTCTTACCTGACAATGACAGACTAATACTAAATAATTGTATGTTAGAAAACCTGATGTGCACAAATTGCTAACGTAAGAATGCTTGCAATTTCCATTTAAGCTGACATTGCCAGCTGCTGTGTTAATACAATGGAACATCATTATTACAAACTTTTTTTTATTACCGTGTCCTGTTATAACAGAAACTTACTTTGCTGAAAGACTGGCTGATGTTTCCAATCAACACTTTTAGACTGGCTAACACATATCTTATTAATGTATAGTAAATTGGAAATTTGTTAAACCTAAGCTTATAGCATTCACTGTTGACCAGAAATATAACTTTACTTGTCACTCCAACACTGCGGCTATAAGAGCAGATCCAGCAGTGAGTGACTCATTCCCTGACATCCCAAAAACCTTAATGTCATCTACAAGGCACAAGTCAGAAGTGTGATGGAATGCCCTTCACTTACCTGCATATGGTCAGTTCTGAAAGCATCCAGGAACCTTGACGTCATCTGGGAATACTACAGGAGTACCTGCACTTTAAAAGCTGCAGCATTTCCAGCAGGTGGCTTGGAATAACCTTCTCAAAGAGATTTAGAGATCAACATTATATTGTAAGCCCACATCACAAGAATGAAAAAAAATACTAAATGGTATCAACAACCAGAGTAATTTTTAGGTGTCCCAAAAGCAGTGTGAGGAAGTACCCAGGTCATTATTGATGCCAAACTCCTGATAGTTAAGAGATGTAGCATAGTGACCTTGGGGAAACTTTTCCTTGATGGGAATTACCCAGCCTTACCCATTATTTCCAAATATCTAAGATCAATAATTGATTGCAAATAGGATTGTGACCAGAAATCCATGTTTCACCATTTTCTTTGCTCAGCTGTTTAGCAGTCCATCGTCTGAACCTTTAAGAGTGCAGAACCAGACTTTTAGAGGTCTTGAAGCAAGTTGATTAGACATTCTCTCATTTATAAGATGACAGGCAGTGTTTGGAGTTTGCACATTTTCCCTGTGACTGTATGGGTTTCCCCCACGTGCTCCGGTTTCCTCCCACATCCCAAAGAGGAGCAGGTTGGTAGGTTAATTGGCTACTTTAAATTGCCCCAAGCATAGAAAGGTGACAAGAAAGTTGTTGGAAGGGGGAAGAGTTGATGGGGATGCAAGAGAAAAGAAATTAGGACTGGTGAAGATGGGTGTTACGTGACCAGCATGGACACCGTGTTCCAAGGGTCTGTTTCCTTGTTTGATAATTATGAAGAAAAATAATTAAATAAATAGAATACTCTATTAAAATACATTTCTTAGTTAATGGCATCTCTTGATCCTTTCTAATATGCTACTGAATTATGATGTCCTTCCAGAAATTTTTTTTTGCACTGCTGTCCAATCATAGATGATGTAGATGCTTTGAGTAAAACAGCTAATTTAAAAAGTATGTGTTTGGTACTTGTATATTGTGAATTGAACACTAGATGGCCCTCTGATGTGAGTCAGCACATTGTATCACTTACATTATCGGGTTCCTCATATGCTTTCATGTATTTTGAAGACACTATTTCAGAAGTGCAGGATATAGAAGTCATTATTTAGTAGCACTAATTTAAATGTTTTTTTTCCGGAATAAATAACTCTTCTTTAAATCAAGTATTATGTACACTAAAGCTGGATGCTCCAAGATAATTTGTTAGACACTTAATTACACCTCATTTGAAGTCCTTCTTTCAATGACGGTTCAGAATCTTTGGGGGTTCTCTAACCAATACTGATGTCAATGCTCATTCATTAAGTGTATCTGAGACATTGATCAGTAGTTTTTAGGGCATTAAGGAGATCAAGGGAATTTAGGGATTAGGTAAGAAAGTGCACTTGGACAAGGATCAGCTATGATTGCTCAAATAGGATCAAGGGAGCATGTTTACATTTTTCAAAACCATCCACTTATGTTAACTGTCTTTGATATAATGGTTGCATTCAATATATCTTCACAGTTCCACTCAAATCAATGATTAAAAGCAATTACCTTCTTATTTTGTCCCCCTTTTTCTCTCTTTTGCTATGGAAATAGCACATGGTATTATTGGGACATTGGTAACAAATATGTAATTGGTCAAGGGTAGGAGATAGAGATTGTAGGTGAACAGATGGTTTTCTGAAACAAAAATAGAAAATGCAGGAAATATTCAGCATCTGCAGAAGGAGAAACAGTTTGTGTTTCAGGTTCAGAACCATTCACTAACATTGGGAAAGAGGGAAAAATAATTTAGTTTTCAGTAATAGAGAATGTTTGGGAGGGATATGTAAAAGAAAGAGAATAACTTGATAGGATGTGTCCATATGGCTAATGGGGGCAGTTGCCTGCATCTTAACATTCTTTGCCTGTGTTATGTGTTGTACATAGTGAAGCTGTAGGATATGCCCAACAGACTAGACAATACAAATATTGTACAGTACAAGAACAGACCCTTTGGCCCAACTCGTCTATGATGCCTATCTGTATTCATCCCATTTGCTCACATTAGGCCCATATCCCTCTACTTTTCTATCTCAGTACCTGTCCAAGTGCCTTCTAAACAGGATAAAAATGTCGTAATTTTATCTGCTAACTAGAATATAAAAAACTGAGCCAACATGATGAAAGGCAGAAATGGTCAGTTCTGATACAGATAGAAAGAAAGTTGAACAACTCAATATTGAGCCCGCAAGGCCACAGTGTATTGTACCTCAAATTTGCATTCAGCCTTATATCAATGCAATGCAGGAGGCCACAGAGAGGGAAATCAGAATGGGAGTGGGATGGAGAATTAAAGTGGTAGGCAACCAGAAGCTCGGAGTGGCTCCAGTGGACTGAATGCTGGTACTCCACAAAGTGTTCACCCAATCTGTGTTTGATTTCTCCACTTTAGGAAAGACTCCTTTGTGAACACTGAATACAGTACACTCAATTGGAAGAAATGCATGTGAACCGTTGTTTCACTTGGTAAGGCTGTTCAGGTCCCTGGATTGTAGGAAGCGAAGAGGTGAAAGAATAGGTGTTGCATCTCTTGCAGTTGCATACTGAAGTGCCATAAGATTAGAAGTGGTTGGTGGGGACGGAAGAGCAGACCAGAAAGTCATGAAGTGAATGATCCCTTCAAAATGCTGAAGGGGGTATGGAGGGGATCATGTGTCTGGTGGTGGAATCTTGTTGAAGCCTGTAGCAAGTATGAAGGATGATCTTTTGGTTGCAGAGGCTAGGGTGCTGGAAGATAAGGACCAGGGAAACTCTTCTTCCCCTGTCCAGGACAAGAGGGCAGAGTATATTGACAGTAATGGTGATGAAATGACTGGTCAGATGGTTTTCTGACTTGGGAGAAATTTGCAGTTGGTCCCTCATGGATCAGTATTAGGAACATTGCATATATAAAATAACCAGGACTGAGAAACAAAAAGTAGACTTTTGATGTGTGCAGATGATAGGAAACATACTAAATAGTGAGTACAATTGTGACCTGCTTCAGGTGATCATAAACCAGTGAAGTACATAATCATATGGAAAATGCAATTTAACCCTGACATGTTAAGTGATGTATTGGAGGAACCACATATGGAGGCAATTTATGAGATGTAGTGGAGGAGAAGGAGGGGTGGCTGGGAGTAAGAAAGGGACCTGAGGGTGCATGTTCATGAACTTCAAAGATGGTATGACAACGTGATACAGGCAGCTAAGAAAGTATGCTGGATACTTGTCTCTATATTTTGGGCTCCTGAACACAAAGGCAAGGAAATTATCTTACACTTTACAAATCTCTTGTTAGGCCTCAGCGCTGTACAATAAACAATACTAGTCACTGTGTGTTAGAATGGATATCAAGAATTTGGCAAGGTTCATCAAGATACTACCAAGGATAAGGTACTTCAGTGAAGACTCAGAATCAGAATCAGGTTTATTTTCACTGACATATGTCATGAAACTTGCAGTTTTGCAGCAGGAGTAGAGTGCAAGACATAAAAATTGCTATAAGTATCAAAAGTAAAGAGGAATAATGAGGTAGTGTTCATGAGTTCATGGACCATTCAGAAATCTGTTGGTGGAGGGGAAGAAGCTGTTCCTAAAATGTTGATTGTGGGAATTTAGGCTCCTGTACCTCCTCCCAGATCATAGTAACGTGAAGAGGGCATGTCCTGGATAGTGAGGGTCCTTAATGATGGATGCTGCCTTCTTGAGGCACCGCCTCTTGAAGATGCCCTCGATAGCGGGGAGGGTTGTGCCTGTGATGGAGCTGGATGAGTCTACAACCCTCTGCAGTTTCTTTTGATCTGCACATTGGAGCCTCCATATCAGGCAGTGATGCAACCAGTCAGAATGGTCTCCACCGAGCATCTGTAGAAAGTTGCAGGAGTCTTTGGTTACATACCAAGTCTCCTCAAACTCCTAATGAAGAAGAGCTGCTGGCGAGCCTTCCTCATGATTGCATCAATGTGTTGGGCCCAAGATAGATCCTCTGAGACGTTGACACCCAGGAACTTGAAGCTGCTCACCGTCTCCACCACTGACCCCCTCGGACTTGTGTGTGTTCTCACCAAGATGCTACCAGGGATAAGGTACTTCAGTGAAGATTCATCAAGATATTACCAGGGATATTACTTCAGTTACTCGGAGTGATTTGACAAGCTGGATTATTTAGAGAGCAGAGAACATTAAAGGGAAACTCAACAGAGTTTTCACAATTACAAGTAGTTCTCATAAATCAGGAAGAAATAGATTCCTTTGGTCAGTAGATTTTCCCCTTGGAATATTTGACAAGAGAACTGCAGTTGTTTTGATGATCTGAAACAATTGTTATAAAGGATGGTGGAATCAGATTTCAGAGGAACTTCCAAAAGGGAACGGGATTTGAATTTGAAAAAATTATAAAAAAAGGTGTGAATTTTACAGGCATCATCCAATTACTTTATTACCATTTTAACAAAATTCTCTGAGGTATTTCTCCACAGAGCTCCAACCATGAGCCTCTGTCTCCAGCATCTATCACTTAGTTACAACAAAGAGTTTGTAGCTATAAATATATCAAATCCCAGTGGCAGAAGCTAATTGACCTAAACTTGCAGCACTCCCACAGCAAACCTTATTTAGAATTTGCCTATAAAGAGCCATGGAGGAGCATTAGGGGTCACAGCCAAATGGGAAAAATTGTCTTTTGAATTACTTTTAAGTTGGACTGAGTCTACATTTTCCCAGCAGTGTTGTATATTGGGAGTTCATAGATTTTGTTTTAAAACAAGGCTGCATTAAATCATGTGGAGAAGTCACACAAAAACTGTGAAACTGAATAAAGTTATCAAAGGGCATAAAATGGTAAAACACTCAGCATAGTGGTGCAGCTGGTAGTGCCTCTGTTCCAGTGCTCCAGGTTCAGTCTGACCCTCAGTGCTGCGTGTGTGGACTTTTCACATTCACCTGTAAATGTGTTGGTTTCTTCCCACATCCCATTACTTGCTGGTTATTAGGTAAATTGGCGACTATAATTTGCCCCTGGTGTAGGTGGGTGGTAGGAGAATTGGTGTGGGTAGCTAATGGTCATGTGTGACCGAATAGTTTACAGGGGAAATAAGTGGGTGAATAGAATTAACAGGATCAGAGAGCCAGCATATTCTTGATGGGCCAAATGTCCTCCTTCTATGTTATTAGGAAATAAAATCTACATAAGCAGAAAAGTTAGGATTAGAAAAGGGTGACCAAGTATGAAGGGTTAAAATAACAGGCAGTGAAATGTTGATTACTTAACTGGAATTGACATAAAAAGCCAAGATTTAAAATGATATTAAATACAGCGAGATCGAGGAATGAACTGAGGGAGATCTTCAAAGTTAGGAAAGGTCCAAACTAGGCAATAGAGAGGGTCTTCCCACTGCTACAAAGAAATCAAACAGGGAAATGAGGAGAAACTTTTTTTTCCCAGGGAATGTGAGAAATTGGAAGTTACTATCACAGAGAATGCTTCAGGCAAATATTATTGATGCACTTAAGTGGAACTAAGATAAACATGAAGAGGATAGAGTCTGGTCGAGATAGAAAAATGTGTTGAGACTGAAGAGCAGACACACTGGCATGTACCTAGTGGGCTGAATGGCCTGTTTCTGGCTGTGTATTCTCTGTGATTCTATTTAAATAAATTCTGAGCAGACACTTTCACCTTTGGAAGCTTTTAGTAGCATGGGGTAGATGATATTACAAATAGGTCCCATTCTGTGTTTATTGGAAATGTACAGTACGCATACAATTACATTGGGAAGGGATTTAAAGAATGATGTATGGTGCAGAATGAATATGTGTTCCATTAGATAAGCAGATGTTTGGCAAAGATCAATTCCCACTTTCTATGAGGTGCATACCTTTTGTTTCTTTACTTATCCTGTCACTACTCCCTTGGTCTTGCATCTCTATGTCTTTTGCTGTTTATTCTCTCTTGCCTTTTAATTTAGCACAAATGTTTCCTATTATTCTTCCATTTCCTTTCTCTGCATCTTAAATCTTGCTCCAACTTGAACTTTTTTTCCGTTCTGATAATATTACATCAGCAAGGTCATTGGACAGAAACATTAACCATTTGTTTCTTCATAAATACTACCTGAAATTTTGAGTATTTCTGGGATTTTCTGTTTTTATTTTGGATTTTCAGCACCCAGAGTATTTTGGTTTTTTGAAAACTAAAAATCTGCAGATGATGAAAATCTGAAATTAAGTATAAGGAAAATACTGGAATCATTCAGCAGATGAGACAGCATTTTTGGAAAAAAAGAATTAATGTTTACCATTTAATGTTGAAGGTCCTTCATTGAAACTGTGTGTGTGTGTGTGTGTGGGGGGGGGGGGGGGGGGGTGGGGGCGTGCATGTGTGTGTGTGTGTGAGAGAGTGTGTGTGTGTGGTGAGAGAAAGAGAGAATATGAACAAAGAAACATAAAAGCTGCAACATGCGGACAGTTGGAGAGTGGGAGCATAAACAAAGGAACATAAAAGTTGCAGAATGCAGAATTATAGGACATGCCTAGCAGGTCAGGCTGTGCTAATGGATAGAGAACAATTGAGCACATCTTACAGAAGGCCTGGCCAATTCTGTGCAGACAGAGAAACAAAGTTAGCTGAAGTTGTAGAATTTAATATTGAGTCCAGAAAGTGTAAGCTACCCAGACTGAAGATGAAGTGCTGTTCCTAAAGCTTCATTATAACACTGCAGGAGGTCACAGATAGGCCAGGGTGGGTCTGGGATGGAGTACTGAAGTAGTAGGCAACAGGGTCTCCTGTGGACTGAATGCAGGTGCTCTGCAAAGTGGTCACCAAATCTGTGCTTGGTTTCTCCATGGTTGGGACTCCTACATTTTAGCCTCTGACGGGACCTTACATATCCATGGGCACAAGGCAGGTATAGGCACATCAGCTTCCAAAAATGTGGGTGTGCACTCCAGTAGGGAAACAGCCCAGGTCCCTGAAGAATCACAAAGAAGGCACGCCAGCGGCTCTACTTTGTTAGGAGTTTGAGGAGATTTGGTATGTCACCAAAGACTCTTGCAAATTTCTACAGATGTACAGTGGAGAGCATTCTGACTGGTTGCATCAGTGCCTGGTATGGAGGCTCCAATGTGCAGAATCAAAAAAGGCTGCAGAGGGTTGTAGACTCAGCCAGCTCCATCCCGGGCACAACCTCCCCCCTGCCATTGAGGATATCTTCAAGAGGTGGTACCTCAAGAAGGCACCATCCATTATTAATGACCCTCGCCGAGGTACAGGAGCCTGAAGACCCGCAATCAACATTCTAGGAACAGCTTCTTCCCCTCCGCCATCAGATTTCTGAATGGTCCATGAACCCATGAACACTACCTCACTATTCCTCCTTTGCACTATTTACTTATTTTTGTAACTTATAGTAATTTTTTATGTCTTTTATATCTTGCACTGTACTGCTGCCGCAAAACAACAAATTTCATGACATATGTCAGTGATAATAAACCTGATTCTGATTCTGAATGTTGCACATCAGCTTTTTGAGCAAAAGAGAAGGGTTCTGATGAAGGGTCTTTTTTTTGACCTGAAATGTTGTGGTTTCTCTTTCTACAGTTGCTGCTGGACTGGCTGAGTTCTTCTAGCATTTCTGTTTTTGATCCAACTGATCTTACTCAAATCTTCAAGTGACTCAACATCAATGATTGCACAATAATGCCCATGAGATGATTTGCAATGATTTTGCTACTATAAAAGTGCCATATAAACGGAAGTGTACAAAATTATATATGGCAATATCTGTTTTTGTAGTCTGTATCTTACAGAATCATAGAGTAATACAGCATGGAAACAGGCCCTTCGGCCTGCCGTGTCAATACTGCCCTGATACTATCTGCACTCATCCTATTTATCCGCATCGTTTCTGCTTCATCCTGCCAGGGTCCGCTCCCTCTTCACATTTTGCGGTCCACTTCCTATCCCTCTGCTGTCCATGCTTCACCCTACTCCTGGTCACACGTTCCGTTGGGCCATCATGATTTCAGGTCCACTTGAGTTCCAGCCTCTGCTCGCCCTTTCAGGTCCGCTTGAGCTCAACCTTTCTGGATCTGCACCTGGTTTGCCAGATCCATTTCGGGTCATCCTACTGCTTCTCCCTGCTGCCTGCTACCTCTGTCCCCTCTGTTGTTCGCTCTCACTTAGCCTGTTCACGCTTCCCCCTACCTGGTGAGCTATCTTGTCATCCTGCACCTCTTCACATTTGGTGGTCCACTTCCAATCACTCTGCTCTCCAGGCTTCATTCTGTGCCCGATTACTGGTGCGTATTCTTGGGTGAGTTGTCCCTTCACTCTGTCCATCCCTGCTCCTGGTTCACCCTACACGGTCCGCTGTGCCATCACCCTTTCAGGTCCGCTCGAGCTCCACCCTGCCTTGTCTTGAGCATTGCTGATTTGTTATCTGGATTCTAAGCCCTGGAATTCACACTCCAAAATCTCTAAAGCTTGTTCTTTTTAAAAATGTTACATAGAGCATAGAACAGTACAGCACAGGAACAGACCCTTCAGCCCACGATGTTGTGCCAACCTTATTGAACTAGTAGTTAAATGCCAAACGAAACTAATCCCTTCTGCCTGCGCAATGGCCAGATCCTTCCATTCCCTGCACATCCATGTGCCTATATGAGAACCTCTTAAATGTCACCATCGTATTTGCCTCCACTACCACCCTGGCAGCGCATTCAAGGCATTCACCAGTCTCTGTGTAAAAAAAAAACCTGCTCGCACATCTCCTTTGAACTTAACCCCTCTCAAACTTCCTTCAAACTATCTCTGACCAAAGCTTTGGTCATCTGTCCTCATTTCTCATGAGGATCAGTATCAGATGTTATTTGTTAACATTCCTGGGAGGAAGTTTTGGGATGATTTACTATGTTAGAGCATTGTGTTGATGTATGCAAAATGTTCAAAAGAACCTGTCAAATAGACTGAATGTAAATTAGGCTGTTTATAGGTACAGCATTCAAGAAAAAGCAAATTGCAACCTATTTTCTGCGTCCTTGCCATAACGACCAGCGTCTGAATGTTGTCCAGCTGGTTGTAAATTTGCCACCATCCATCTTTTTGAATTGGATGATGGCAGTAGATATGAGGTGGCAATACTCGATGAACTGGAGGCCGCAATGTTGCAGGTGTGTGTGTGTGTGTGTGTGTGTGTGTGTGTGTGTGTGTGTGTGTGTGTGTGTGTGTGTGTGTGTGTGTGTGTGTGTGTGTGTGTGTGTGTGTGTGTGTGTGTGCGCGCGCGTGCATATGCACATGCGTGTCAGGGGGAGGAGGGCAGGCACATGGTGCTGGAAAGATGTTTGTAACAATCTGCTGGCAAATAAGTGCTCTTTTCTGATTGAAAATCTGAGGCCATTAGGACTTTGTGTTATGTGGTGTGCAAATTTCACTTGATTTGCACACCAACTTATTCCTAATAGAGTTCGCAAAACCACGATGGCAACTGAAATTATTTTCAAGGAATATTTTGAGTGCCTTTCTTGATTCACAGGGATGGATCATACTGGACTTGTCCCCTACCCACAGTGCTCTCATATATATGGACCAGATATGGAGGGCTTATCTTGCTGTCTCTCTACATTCTAGAGTCCAGCTGCTGGGTCCTGATAGTGTCAAAGGCTTTGGGTGGTGTCGTGCGAAGGCCCTGCCAATGAAAATACCCTGATGCCATCTCATAGGTGTTTATATTAAAATAATGCAAAATAATTGTTTAGCATCCACATAATCTGAGTGAGCAATCCAGCAAGAATATGCCCCATAAATGATAGCAGAACAGCCAAGCAGGTTTGAACCTCTGAATCTCTCAGCAACTCCTGATTTACACATTTTGCAACACATTTGTGGATATCAGTTTCAACAGCTCACAGCTGTTGGTCACAAATGGAACTGTTGGCCACAGCGTTTACAAATCTGGCCTTTTGGAATTCTTTGCTAATTTTTTTTAACAAAAATGTAGTAATGCTTGGATAGTAGAAAACCATTGATGCTTCCAAACACCCATCAATCCTTCAGCTTTTATAACAAATGTACCAGAGAATCTGAACCCTGTGCCAGACTGAAATTTGCTACCGCAGAGGGCTATGGAGGCCAGGTCAATAAATATATTTAAAAAGGAGTTGAATAAATTGGGGAGAGAGCAAAAAATGTTCTTGAGATAGAGGGGCAGCCATGATTGTATTCAATGGGACCTCTGTTGTTTATGATATATATAAAGGATTTGGACGAAAATGCAGGTGGATGTTGGCAGATGACACAAAAATGGTAGCGTTGTGGAAAGTGAGGAAGGTTGTCAAAGGATTCAGCAGGATATAGACCAGTTAAAAATATGGGTGGAGAAACAGCAGATGGAGTTTAATCCAGACAAGTGGGACACGTTGCACTTGGGAGGTCAAATGTAAGAGGAAAGTATACAGCAAATGGCAGAACCCTCAGGAGCAATGATGTACAGAGGGATCTTGGGCTACAAGTCCATAGCTCCCTGAAAGTGGCAACACAAGTAGATAAGGTGCTAAAGAAGGTGTAGAGCATACTTGCCTTCATTGGTCAGGGCACTGAATTGTAAAAGTTGGCAATTCATGTTGCAGCTGTATAAAACACCTGGAGTATCATGTGCAGGTCTGGGCGCTGCATTACAGGAAGGATGTGAAGGCTTTGAAGAAAATGCAGAAGAGGTTCACTGTGATTTTGTCTGGATTAGAGAGTATTAGCCAAAAGGAGAGTATGGACCAACTTGGATTGTTTCCTCTGCAGTGATGGAGGCTGAGGGGCATAGATAAGAGTTATTTTTCCAGGGCAGAAATGTCAAGTACGAGGGGGCATAGCTTTAAGGTGAGAGGGAGAAAGTTTAAAGGAGATGTGTGGAGCAAGGTTTTTATGCAGAGCGTGGTAGGTGCCTGGAATGTACTGCAGCAGAGGTGGTAGATGCAGATACAATAGCAACATTTAACAGGCATTTAGACAGACATATGAACAGGCAGGGGATGGAGGGATATAGACCATGTGCAGGCAGGTGTAGAGTTTAAATTGGCATCATGGTCAGCACAGACATCATGGGCCGAAGGGCCTGTTGCTGTGCTGTACTGTTCTATGTTCTATGAATGGCAGAGCAGGTTCAAAAGATCAAATGGCTTACTCCTTTTTTTCTATGTTTTCTATGATCTTCCTTAAAATTGGTATTGGTATTGGTTTATTATTGCCACTTGTACCGAGGTACAGTGAGAAGCTTGTCTTTCTTACAAACCGATCGTACAGGTCAATTCATTACACAGTGCAGTTACATTGAGTTAGTACAGAGTCCATTGATGTAGTACAGGTAAAAATAATAACAGTAGAGTAAAGTGTCACGGCTACAGAGAAAGTGCAGTGCAATAAGGTGCAAGGTCAGAACAAGGTAGATCGTGAGGTCATAGTTCATCTCATTGTATAAGGGAACCGTTCAATAGTCTTATCACAGTGGGGTAGAAGCTCTCCTTAAGTCTGGTGGTACGTGCCCTCAGGCTCCTTTATCTTCTACCCAATGGAAGAGGAGAGAAGAGAGAATGTCCCGGGTGGATGGGGTCTTTGATTACCTAACTTTAAATCTAAAATCTAACTTTCTGATGATCAGCAAGCAATAACCTGCAATAAGGGATCCAGTACAGTTAATTAAGACCAGCTCTGGTTATTTTTCAAAGTAGGACTTGGTCATGAAATTCGAAGATGTTGAATGTATTCTTCACGTTAATATGTGATTTGCAAGTACCTACTGTTGATTTGGATTTGTGGATAAAACCATCTTGACAATCTCTTTATAGATGTCTGATGAACTTCATTTGAAACAACATTACTAACAAAGAGAGATCACATCTCAAACTTTATTTTGAAAATATTTGAATACCCAAAGACATGGTTGTAGTATTCTATAAATATGGGTTCACAATATCAGACATTTTTCAGTTTTAAAGACTTTATTTTAAAGTATATAAACATTATTGAAACACCTTTACATAAATTATTTTTTTTTATTTCCTGTGACTAATATTTGCTGAGCAGCAAAATCAGAAATTAATATAAAAACCTTCATGGACAATTCTTTCAGATACAGTATTACAAAAAAAAAGTAATAATAAAGTTCTCAATTTGCCTTCTGGTGACTGCAGCGTGATTGTCGTAATTTGAGAGGCAAGTAAAAGCGAGCAGGGTACCATCATCGATCATTTACTCTATCAGCAGCTATTATGCCTCCTGCCCCCTTCCCCTCCCCTCCCCCGCGCCTCAGTGAACAGGATCAGTGAAAAGCAGTGCCATTTGTAGCAGTGAAACATTGGCCACAAGTCTACCATAAACCATTACTGACGACTACTTTTAAGAAACTATGCAGACTACACCCTGCACACGTCAACCTGTCCACAATGTAACTTTATTTAAATTTCTTTTTAAAAAGAGTACGACAGTGTGTATGACAATAACATACTTTGTTTATTAATTACGTCACATCCTCAGAAACATTATGGCCCCTCCCACCCCTCCCAAGTAGGAATGCAGGATTCAGTAACTATAACCTCAAAGGTTTACTGTGTCCACTACAGTTGCTATGGCAATAAACAAAACAATAACATCAGTGTAAGAAGTCTGGCTCAGGCTTCAACAGATCCATACATTGCCAATATGCTCAAACAAGTTTTCCTTAGGGGCATATATTACAAAAGGTTGCATCCATGAAGTTCCTGTTTCATTCAAGATGGGCATTTTGGACTCAAGTCTTTCAAATGAGACACCCATGAGGCAGTAAGTTTAGTGAGTCCATCAGAGAGAGTTGTCTTTTTTCAGCCCAGAGGACCTGAGCTATCCTATAAAAAGGGGTACTTGTCAAGTCTTCTCCTTGGGCTCCAGTCCACTACAGAGAGTCCTCAAATGCTGAAGAACAAGGTGCAAGCTCACTTGACATGAATTTGATTCTTCTCTTCAGCTCCCGGTGTAACTTACTTTCAGCACCCACTTTTGAGTTTCCATCTCCTTAGGAGAGGAGATAGTGATTGTGATCACCCTTCCAGCTCTTGCCAGAGATGACAGCAATTCGGTTTGTTACCTCCTTCCCATTTCATTCTGTCTCAGGAACTGAATATTGGTGGAACTGTCTGCCAGTTCCGGGTACTGTTCCACAGGCAACACATAGTACCCATCATAACCTTGAACTCTGCCAGAGCTCAGAAGCTGTTGTTTTTCTCCTTCTGTCCAGAGTCGACTTCCTTCCTTCCCATTCCTTGCGTTCTGCTGTTCTTTGGACCAGGCATTCATGAGAGCTCTTAACCTGGCCTGGTCTAGCAGACGTGCCCTTTCCTCTTCCAGAGTATCTGGTGTAATTCCATAGCGAATATTTAGCAACAGGGCGCTGTACTGAAGTTCAATATTTGTAAACCTTCTAGTCCTTCCATTAAGCAGAATTGTTGGCTGTGAAACTGTGATGTTAATTCCATTCTCCAGCACTTTTCGGCCACTTGTCATGCCCAAAGTTGCCAGGTCTCTGTCCGATGAACCGATTTTCACCAAGTAGTGTGAATCTCTCCCATTGATGGTGTAATGCATTTTGTCCAAATAGTATGCATTGTTAAGAATGCTTGCTATTTTCCGACTATCTTCACTTGCAAGAGTGGTCACCCCTGTTGTTATTCTGCCTTCCTTGATGGCAAACATGATTCCCTTTCCAATAATTGAATTTGGGGCTGAAAACCAGTGTCCTGGCCTGTCTTTATGGCCGACCCTGGAGAATTTGGGCAGTGAGCATCCTTCCAATGCCATAAAGGCATTATTGAGCCTTTCTGCTGCTTGTTGAACCCCTGAAACAAACTTAAAAACAAAGCAGAAAAAAAAATTAGCAGTTTCATAAAGGAAAGCATTAAAATGATTGCTGTGCTACAGAAAGTGGAGCCACTGGTAATTTGTCTGGCTGTCAATGTTCCTTTACCTATCCATTTAAAGGGCATAATGCAAAAATGCTAAATTCACCCACTGAATTGGGCTGAGGCCAATGTCCTGATGAATCCAATAACCTGGGCTGCGCATGTGGCTTTAAACGAAATAGCAGCAGTGGTGGAGGATGGGGTGGAGTGGTTGTGGGGGTTGGATAGTGGTTCAGAAAGTTATACAGAAAGGAAAAGGCAATGGATAATAACTCCAGAGTCACAGGTAGGGGCAAAGCATACAAACATGAGGGTACTTACAAGTAGTGTCAGAGGGAAAGGAGGTGGAATGTGTCTGTAAATAAAGAATGAAATGAATCATGAGAGTAATCAGAAACGATCATGGCCAAAAAATCATGTTTATCGTTATTTGTTATAAGGCTTCTGTCATCAAGTAGCAGTACTCAAGACTATTATAAGCTAACTCTTTTCGTCCTACCTATAGGAGAGTTCTTGGCTGGGCTGTCAGTGAATCTGTGGGTATTCTACTTTACTACTTTTTATAGTTGAAGCATAATTAATTTCAAATCTGGGGTATTGATTAATATGCTCTATTTCTCCATAGCCGACATTTAATTTTGCAAAAACAGATGGGTCACGCTTACTCTTTCTGAGGAAAAGTTTAATGACAGAAATTTTTAAATAAAGGAAATCGTAGAGGAGAGAATAACATTTCTAAATCTGGTTAGCATGGGGCAGAAAAAGGGACACAAGAAAACCAGAGAAGGAACGCAAAGAGATGACTATGAAAGTTGGGAAAGAAGGAAATTCAGGGCCTGTTGAAGGCTGGAAGGGAGGTACAGCTTGTGAAAAGAAGTTATGAGACAGGAGGAAAAGACAGAGCTAGCACTGCTGGAGGTGAGGGTATGGTGTACTTATAGTGGAGACATGCACATTTTTCAGATAATCCTATAAAATGCATGGATTGGAACAAATGACAGACCCATTATACCTTCATGCACTCCAGCTAGATCTGTCTAAGCTAATACATCAGCTACATTTAGATCCATCCCTCTTAGATTTGTGGGAGCAAACATTATAGGCATTACCAAGGGGAATGATGGAGATGTGAGACAGTAAAAGGTTTTCTGCGGATAAAAGATACCAAATGAGATTGTGAGAGAGTATAAAAATAGCTAAATGTATTGTCTTTTAATAATGATATGAATGTATTAGATTTTCAAAACCTGTTGGCTTGCTTACTTCTGTAGTTTACCATAGAGCATGAGAGAAGACAAGTGTCTAAAGTTATTAGACAGGACAGGTACAAAGTCAGGGAGAAAGTTACATTGTCAGACGTCAGCAAGGTAAAAGACATACAATGATCATTGGACAAGCAGGAAGTCAAATAATGATAAATTCATTTAGCTTTGTTTCCATACCCGTACATTATCACGTTCTTGACTCTCCACTAATTCATAAGGAGGTGCTGCAAAACGAACCGCTGGTTTAGGGAAACCAGGAATAATGTTGTATAACTGAAATCCAAACATCACAAGCCAGCTTTTAACATCTGCAGGAAGATGGAATTTAAACATTGTGTATTTGTTAGAATAGAGATTTCACTTCTACTACTTTGTAAATCATTTTTTTCCCAAAACATACAGAGAAGCACGCAATTGGCTGTACCAAAGATTCTGTTGGAAACATTAGTAAATGCCATTGCTATATGACCAGATCTTTGGTACTGCAGGTATATTTGTATCATTGATTGACGACATATTAATTTGGAACTGTTTCTGTCTGACCAGAACATAACGGTCAAGTCTTACTGCTATGTGATCAACATCAGAAAAGGAGATAGAGAAAACATAGTTTACAGATTTCCTTCACAATATGAGGGTAGGGGAGTCCGAAACTAGGGGGCATAGGTTCAGGGTGAGAGGGGAAAGATTTAAAAGGGACATGAGGGGGAACCTTTTCACACATAGGGTGGTGAGTATACGGAATGAGCTGCCAGAGGAAGTGGTTGAGGCAGGTACACTGGTATCATTTAAGAAGTATGTGGAGGGGTGGGGCTTACAGAGATATGGGCCGAACGCAGGAAATTGGGACTAGCTGGGTGGGCACTGCAGTTGGCATGGACTGGTTGGGCTGAAGAGCCTGTATCCATGCCGTATTGCCCTATAACTCTATAACTTCATCCAATCCCACCACAAAATGGATGTATAATTTCGCATATGTTAGCACTGTGTGGTGTGTCAAAAACAAGGTCACAATGCTGCCTGAGTAGGAACGGTACACTCTATGAATGGCAGCCTTCCAGAAGTCGGCACCTTATTAAGTCAAGTCCCTGCTGCAGTTGACAAGGGTTTACTGAGAAAGTGCTCTATTTTCCAAAACACATTTCCTCATGACTCAGGGCATTCTCAAACAAAACAGTCATATCCAACCTGAAGTAAAAGATTCAGTTCTGTCTCTTACACTTTTCAAACTTATGCTTTTATTACTAAAGTTGGCGCACATCAAGAGAAAACTATATTTATAGCAAGCAGGTTCTTGTAACAACTATTTTTAAATTGTAGCTGTGCTACCATGGGGAGATGCCATAACTGTGCATTCTCATTAATTAAAGTTAATCTCATTCTCAAAAAGTACAATGCAGCATTGGCAAAAAGCCTGGTAGTAGGTCTTTTAAGGGTACTCTCAGGAAGGCAATCTTGAATGAACTGAAGACTAAGAGGGTATCAAGTGAAACATATAAATACTGCATCCCTCTTGTCTGAAACAAAATGAAGACAAATAATTAAATCTTTGTTGATGATAACTCAGCAATGAATTCCTCGCACCCAAAATAATTATGAAAATCCAACATATTTCTTCTGTTGAAACAAATATCAAAGCTTTAGTGAATTAACCAGCAACATATTATTGATTCTTTAAAAAAATTCTTAACAGTTTAATGTAAATTTGTAATTTAATGTAATGCAATTCATTAATATAAAGTACATTGCTCTTACTCTTTTTATTTGTTAATGATATCACCACGTACCTGTAACATAGTCTTCCACATCCTGCACGTTACTGAGAGGATTGTTGTTTTTGAACATGTATAAAGTAAAGGGGGCAGGATCTTTGCCAATATCATTCCATATGGAGTAATCAGGAGCTGTCCAACGTCCAGCTAAGACATCATAGTCTCTCTGTCCAAAGTGGACCAATTTAGTAAGAGAGTCATATAAGCCACCATGGAATCCAACTACAAGTTGAAAATCAGGGTTGGAGTCATGATAGATTTCACCATAGGCAGTGTACTGAAGCTGCTTGATCATTAGGCCTCTACTGCTGAATACTGCTAAGGGTGTTCCTGTGTTGTCTGAAGCAATATAGAACTCTTCTCCGCTGCTGATCTCCATGGCAAAAAGATGTCCTTGGAGGTCATAGTATAGGGAAGTGATGTCTGAACTGGAGTGATTATAAATGTGGGTTACCCTAGTTGGGTTGTTTAGATCCGAATAAAAGAATTGCAGATGTTGGCCAAAATTAGTCTTGCTGGAAACTCTGCGCCCTAGGCCATCGTATCGATATTGCACACTCCACCCATTGGTTTTGCTGTAGACTCGGGTAAGCAGACACTTGGAATTGTATTCAAATATATCAGAGCCTCGCTGAGAAAGAAGGCCATCTTCATCCAGCTTGTACTGTACATCTCCGAGTCGGGTAATCCTGTCTCTTAGATCATAACGTAAAGGCATCAAACGAATGCTGCTTCCAGGATTCAACAGATGGAGGTTGCCATTTAAGTCATAACTGTAGCGCCAAGTGACTTTATCATTCACAGCAACGTTCTGCAGCTGACCATCTCCATCATAGTCATATGTATACTTGGTTGTATTTGCATAAGGGCCAAGCTTAATCTCTCTCTTTATCACTCTTCCCATGCTGTCATATTGAACTGTCATCCAGTACATGAGTGACCTGAATATCTCATATTGAACCTCTTTGATGCGCCCATGAGTATCAAAATGCTTACTCAAGGTCATCACAGCTGTAGTTATGATCTGATTGATATCATAATATATAACTCCAAACTTCCCAAAGTGCTCTACCTTACCCGATATCTCATCATAGCGATACAAGTCAACGGGAAGTGGTGTTTCACTTATAATTGGCTTCATGCTGGCAACTCGAAAGCTGTTTTCATGGTATGTGTAATCAAACCGTGCATTAACCATGCCTTCTTCTGAGAACCTATAGATTTGCCTGTCAATTAGAGGACCGATTTTTCGATATCGGATCGTGCAAGAGAATCCACCGCTCTGCAAGTTGACCATTTTGAGCACACCTGTTGACTCATCATAACCAAAGGTGACAGCAGTACTGTCATAAAGGATCTCAGATAGCTTTGACAACTTTCCATATTTATAAAACACTTGTCGGCCAGTGCCCAAGTAAGCAGATTTCAGTATCCGTCCTTCCATAGTGAAATCAAAGATCATCGAAGCATTGCTTTCAGGAGGATGGTAGATGTTGCGGATGTAGCCAATAGAATTGTGAGTAGACATGGTATGCCGGGCGACACTAGGCATTGTCACTGCATGAAGACGATCTGTTTGGTCAAATTCAAAGATGTACTGACGTTGGCTCTGGAGAAGTAGTACCATTGACTGTTTAAAAGAATAAAAATGTTTTAGAAACTGGATAAATCAAATATAGTCATAATTTTTTCATATCCCACTATTTCTCTTAAAAATGGTAACTATTTGATCGGATGCAATTACAAATATGCCAATTGTTCAAATTGTCTGAAGTTCTTTGTTTGTCGGGCCAGATATGGAACCCCAACTAATTCTGCTCCCCATACAATGGGTGCACTCATCCATTTCCAGTGGGTGCGCATACAGAACCATTAGAGGCAGGAACTTAGCCTTCTTTAAATGAGTGAGCACTTCTATCACAGATCACTGAAATCAACTCATTTGAGAAAGATTGTTTGTGAACCTATGACTTTGGGTGCATGTTGATGAGTTGTGAAGTGCAGCAGAATTGCTTTCTGCTAATATAGCAAAACTGGCAAATAAATTGTAGCCTGTGTTTCTGTGATTGTACCATTGTGCCAAGAGCAAATTCATCATAATTTTCATAAAGGCTTGGATAAATAGTGCTCAAAGAGGAAAAAATCATGGTACACTGGGGAAAGGCAAATAGCAATTCTAAAGCGCTGGCATATTGAGATAGATGCCCTCCTTCTTTCCTGTATCATTCTATGATTGTATGATAAGAACATTACATCACAAGGCTTTTTTTGTTCTATTTGCAAACTGCTTCAATAAGCTTCATATATACTTGTTGACAGCAAATCAATAGACTTGATTTTTTTTGTGCAAACTGAGTAATTGTTGTAATACGTTATGCTTATTTTCAGATATATAGTGATAACTAGGCTCTATGATTACTTAATCTGTAGACATTAGCTCACATCAGTACTCTTGGCATACTCAAAAACATTTAAATATTAATACAATTCTGTGAACCAATCTTTCAAGTTTCTGTATCAGTACTTTGATGTTGGTTTAAAAAAAGTGATGGAAAAATTTCGGTAGGACAAAAGTGATTTTCAGTTCAATGTTTTATGAATTTTATTAGGAACATTTTAACTTATCTCTTTTATCTACCCTCAAGTTTCCCAGCTGAGAGAGCATAAAGACAACTAACTGGTCTCTAGACTGTTGTATCCCCTTTATTAGGGCAGTCAGGTCCATAAATTCCCTAAACCAGTGCCCTACATGTTATTATTTGAATCTATATTATGACATGCTGAAATTTCAGTGCAATGTGCCTTTGAACTTCTAAATTTCTCTTACACTCTCAGTGTAGAATTACTTCATAATATTTTGTTGAAATATGATTGAGACAATGTATTATCAAGCAGATTACCCTAATGTTGCTTTGATAGTAAATGTTATCCAAAAACAGCTATAGGACAGATTTTGACACAGTGAGAACTCCAAAGACTATTTGAAGATTTAAACTAGTTTATTCCTAGTATACAGTTTATTAATACGTTCCCTTTTGCATAAATATTTCCCCCCAATATTAAATTTATGAGAGGGAGAGGGGGAGATTTTTTCAATTAACCCTGTCAGTGGCTATAATAGGGACTCTCCAATAAGGTGGTGTGAACGGATTCAACAGTAAACTTCATAAGGGAATTGGGCATGCACATTGAGGAAAACTCTGTAGAGAATAAGAGATTGGAAATAATTGGACAGCTCTTTCAAAGAGACATCACATCTATGATTGGCTGATGTTGCATTCCTTTATCCATTGCTTGCATAAAAGGTGTAATTTGAAAAAGACACAATACAAGAAAATTATAAATTTAAGCAAGATTGTTATTTCTGCTGTGATTGTGATCAAACATCACTGGGGTATGAACTTACAAGAAAACCCTATCAGTAATAATATTTTAAAAGTAAAATTAAATCTCATTGAATAAAAAAAAACAGAAATAGAGTTGGCTCTGAGAAGGTCCATCCTGCACTCAGTTTAAATAAATAAACAACGTGTTTATAAAGATTAATATAACCTGAAGTTTGGAGATGCAATGATCATAGGAACCTAAAAGAGTTAGAAGCAGGATGAGGCCAGTCGGCTCTACAAGCTAATCCTGCCATTCATCATGATCATGACTGATCTTCTACCTCAGCACCATTTTCCTGCACCATATCCTTAAATATGTTTCTCTCACCTTGAACCAATGCCTTCTTGTTTTTGATATCCTTACCATGGGAAAAAGATTCTATCTACCCTAACTATGCCTCTTATAATTTCATATACTTCCATCAGGTTAACCCTCGGCCTCCTTCATTTGAGGGAAAACAAGTCCAGCCTATCCAATCTCTCCCCATAGCTACAAATGTAATCCTCCAATCCAGGCAACATCTGGCAATCTGCTCTGCACTCTCACCAGCACAATCACATGCTTCCTGCAGTGTGGCAACCAGAACTGCATATTACACTCCAAGTGCAATCTAATTAGTGTTCTGTAAAGTTGCAACATAACCTCCCAACTTTTCTATTCTGTACCCCAACCTTTGAAGGCAAGCATGCCATGTGCCTTCTTCACCACCTTATCTACCTATGTTGTCACTTCCACGGAGCTATGGACTTAAATCCCAAGGTCCTTCTCTTCATCAACATTCCTTAGCACCCTACCATTTCTTGTATATGTCTTACCCTTATTTGATACATCACCTCAACCTTGTGGGGATTAAATTCCATCTGTCAATGCTCTGCCCAACTTTTCATCTGATCTACATCCTGCTGTATCCTCAGACAACCTTTTTCACTCTCTATGAGTCCATCTTAGTGTCATTTGTAAACTTACTAATCATACCTCCTACGTTCATAGGAACCTAAAAGAATCAGAAGCAGGATGAGGCCAGTTGACTCTACAAGCTAATCCTGCCATTCATCAAGATCATGACTGATCTTCTACCTCAGCACCATTTTCCTGATCTCCATATCCCTAAGTATGTTTCTCTCACCTTAAACCAAAGTCTTCTTGTTTTGATAATTTCTAATCAGAATCAGATATCTAATCAGAAAAGCATTTTTCAATCACCATCCTCTGCCTTTTACCATCAAGTCAATTATGGATCCAACAAGCAATCTCACCCTAGATCCCCTTTTCCTTAATCTTCTAGATCAGCCGACCATGTGAAAGCTTGTCAAATGCCTTCCAAAGTCCATACAGACAATGTCTACCAGCCTGCCTTCATCAGTCTTCTTACCTACCTCCTCAAAAAACAGGATTTCCCCCTCGCAAAGCCATACAGACTATCCCTGATAAGCCCCCTATTAATTTGTAATTTGTTTCATGATAACGTAGCACATTTAATATATTTCGCCACTGGGTACCCAAACAGCATTGCACCTTTTTGCCTTCTACTGATTTTGCATTTCTATTGTGCTTCTATTTTCTCTGATTAATCATTCAACCTCACATGATTACATTATCCACCTGGAAAGCACAAGTGACACTCATGATTTACTGGACTCAATTAATTTTCAGGAAAACAATTGGTTAGTAGATGAAAAGGAACATTTCCCTATAGGGATGGAAGAGAGTATTATGGGGAACACTTTGCAGACACACTGTTCTGCTGAAAGATCTGACCTGTTTTTCTAAAGTGGGATTGTCTCTCAAGCTTGAAATTTCAACAAATTTGTAGCATGTTCCTTGTAAATACATCACATATCCTGTGGAAATGTTACCATATTTTGATAATTAACATGCAAGTGCAACATTTACACTGGTTAAACGGCAAGATACTTTATTAAGCCACCCATCTGATGGGCTTTATATCCACCTATAATTTATAATTGTTAACATGCCAGTCAAGGTCCTGACAGAGCATTCAGATATAATTTTGGTTCCATTCTCTGAACATTATATTGCCCTGGTTTCAAATGCACTAGAAAAGAATATGAATGAAGCACCAGTTCACATCTCCATTTTTATCATCTTATTGCAGTTAAAAATTGTTCTCATTCTATTTCTTGCACTTCTCTGTAGATATTTTCTATTTGCACATGAAGGTTCTACACACTTTTATTTTTATTCAACGTCTTATTTATTTTATTCAACTTTTATTCAACATCAACCGTACAGCAAACCAAATATTTACTTAGCCAGGATAATATGTTTGATTAACTTTGATGAGGGTTATCATGAAAAAAGAATTAATAAGCTGAAACAATGCAAGGCATTTTGGTGTCTGCAAAACCAGCCTCCATGAAGTGCAGGAATATTTCTGATACTATAACATATTAAAAATCAGTTAAGAGAAACATAGCCAATTGACATGAGATATACATTTTTCCTATAATCTTTCCTCAACGGCATTCAAGGAGCTCAACACCATCCAGAACAAAGCACTTGCTTGGTTAGCACCCCATATATCCCTAAACATTCGTGTTTTTCACCAGTGGCCACAAGGTTGCAGTGTGCACCATCTACAAGGTGCACCGTAGTTCCTCACCTGGGCTACTCTGACAATATTTCCCAAACCAATTACCTCTACCAACAAGGAATGCAGGTGCATGGGTGCCCCAGCACCAACACAGTCCCTGATCAGTCACACACCATCCTGACTTGGAAATATATTGTCAATCCTCCATCATTGTTGGGCCTAGATGGTAAAAGCAAAAGAGAGGGCATACAATATTGCAAGAATTAGTGGGAAGCAAGAGGATTTGGAAGCTTTTAAAAAGCCAACAGAAGGCAACTAAAAGAGCAATAAGGGGAGAAAAGATGAAATATCAAGGTAAGCTAGCCAATAATATAAAAGAGGATACCAAAAGTTTTTTCAGATATATAAAGAGTAAAAGAAAGGCAAGAGTGGACATCGGACTGCTGGAAAATGACACTGGAGAGGTAGTAATGGGGAACAAAGAATTGACGGATGAACTGAATAAGTATTTTGCTTCAGTCTTCACTGTGGAAGACACCAGCAATATGCCAGAAATTCAAGAGAGACAGGGGGCAGAAGTGAGTGTAGTTGCTATTACTAAGGAGAAGGTGCTTGGGAAGCTGAAAGGTCTGAAGGCAGATAAGTCACCTGAATTGGATGGACCACACCCCAGGGTTCTGAAAGAGGTAGCTGAAGAGATTGTGGATGCATGAGCAGTGATCTTTCAAGAATCACTTGTCAGGAATGGTTCCGGAGGACTGGAAAATCGCAAATGTCACTCCATGCTTTAATAAGGGAGGGAGGGGAAAGACAGGAAATTATAGGCCAGTTAGCCTGACTTCAGCGGTTGGTAAGATGTTAGAATCCATTATTAAGGATGATGTTTTGGGGTACTTGGAAGATCATGATAAAATAGGCCGAAGTCAGCATGGTTTCCTCAAGGGGAGATCTTGCCTGACAAATCTGTTGGAATTCTTTGAGGAAGTAACAGGCAGGATAGACAAAGGAGCATCAGTGGATGTTGTTGACCTGGATTTTCAGAAGGCTTTTGACAGGGTGCTACACATGAAGCTGCTAAACAAGACAGGAGCCCATGGTATCACAAGAAAGGTACTAGCATAATAGAACATTGGCTGACTGGCAGAAGGCAAAGAGTGGGAATAAAGGGGCCCTTTTCTGGTTGGCTGCCGGTGACTAGTGGTGTTCCGCAGGGGTCAGTGTCGGGTCCGCTACTTTTCACGTTAGATGTTAATGATCTGGATGATGGAATTGAGGGCTTTGTGGCCAAATTTGTGGATGATACAAAGATAGGTGGAGGGGCGAGTAGTGTTGAGGAAGCAGGGAATCTGCAGAAGGACCTGGACAGGTTGGGAGAATGGGCAAAGAAGTGGCAGATGGAATACAGCGTGGGGAAGTGTACGGTTGTGCACTTTGGTACAAGGAATAAAGGTATAGACTATTTTCTAAACTGGGAGTGAGTTCAGAAATTGGAGGTGCAAAGAGACTTGGAAGTTCTAGTGCGGGATTCCCTAAAGGTTAACTTGCAGGTTGAGTCAGTAGTAAGGAAGGCAAATGCAATGTTAGCATTCATTTCGAGAGGACTGGAATATAAAAGCAAGGATGTAATGCTGAGGCTTTATAAGGTGTTGGTCAGACCACATTTGGAGTATTGTGGGCAGTTTTGGGCCCCATAGCTAAGGAAGGATGTGCTGGCATTAGAGAGGGTCCAGAGGAGATTTACAAGAATGATGTCAGGAATGAAAGGGTTAATGTATGAGGAGCATTTGATGGTTCTGGGCCTGTACTCGCTGGAGCTTAGAAGGATGAGGGACCTAATGAATATTGAAAGGCCTGGATAGAGTGGACATGGAGAGGATGTTTCCAGTAGTGGGAAAGTCTAGGACCAGAGGGCACAACCTCAGAATAGAAGGCTGTACCTTTAGAATAGAGATGAGGAGGAATTTCTTCTGCCAGAGGGTGGTGAATTTGTGGAATTCATTGCCATGGATGGCTATGGAGGCCAATTTATTGGATATATTTAAAGCTGATAGGTTCTTGATTAGTAAGATCATCAAAGGTTACGGGGAGAAGGCAGGAGAATGGGGTTGAGAGGGAAAAATAAATCAGCCATGGTCACATGATGGAGCAGACTCGAAGAGCCAAATGGCCTAATTCTGCCCCTATTTCTTACGGTCTAATTCCCTGCCCAGTAACACTGTAGGAGTCCCTTCACCCGAAGGACTGCAGTGGTTCAAGAAAGTGACTTACTGCCATCTTCCCAAGGGCAGAGAGGAATAGGCAATAAATGCTCTCCTTTCTAATGACACCCATGTCCCACAGATGTATCTAAACATACCTGAGCAACCCATTTCACTCTGTTGGCATGCAGGTGTTGACCTGCATGGTATTAGGCCCTAACTAATACCTTTTGACTGTATTAGGGAAGTTCCAACAATACGTTTGATACTCAGTGGATGTACTCCATTTCCCAGAAAATTTTGTTAAATGCCTCTGTGAGAGTGAGAGAGGAGCTATTTTTCACAAGTAGTAGTTGAGCAACTTTGCTGCTGTTCACAAACAAAATGGCGAACCCTATCGTTCTATCCTAACCGGATAGGTGTTTGGCAAGTAAACTTTGTTGCCCTACAAAGTGGATCAAATCTTCCAATTTCAATGTTTTCAAACCAACACTACTTATACACTAAATGTATTATTTCATTGCCAAATTTTCTTCATATTCAAGCTCAATAACAAGGCAGTGAGAAAAAGCAGGAAGAGTTAATTTCCCTTGAACAATAATATGGCTCACTGATTATAAACATACTTTGTCAAGGTAAGCGTAGCTCCAGACTTTTCCATCAGAGAAAATTCGGGATATAATCCTGCCCTGTTCATCATACTCATTTTTCTCGCTCATCGCACCTCGTTGAACTCCGATCACTTTCCCACTGGAAGAATACGAGACATTAACTGCAGCTAGACCACTGCTTGGGAGCCAGATTGTGGGACGACCCAAGGAATCATAAATAATCCGCAATGTAAATTTGCGATGATCATCATAAATCTTCTCTGTCCGGGAATTACGATCAAAATCAATGGAAAGCAAATTGCGTCCATGCACCTGTTTAAAATTAAAGAACCACAATCATAAACGTTCCTCTCTTTACTTAAAACAGGCCTAGTATGCGATTACTGGGGCAATTTATTTCATTTTAATTATAATGGCTTTTGCCTGGTGTAGATGATTGAATTTTGTACCTTTGCCAATACAGAAGAAAGCTTTCAAATGACATTATCATCAATATGATTTAAGTGATTGCAATCTGGCATGAGTTCAAAGAAACTGCAATGCGTTCAGCCTTTGCTAATGAGCATGAACACCGTGATTAACAATTTAATTATCAGTTTTTCACTTTTCATATGAAGTTTTAAAGAATACACACCTTATTTCTTCACATCTTTTGAAAAAAAACATTATACCCTCAAGGATTAGGAGAAAATTAATTTCTATAAGTTTAAATTATGAAAACATAAAGCAACACGCCAGTGACACGTATCTCCAAGGAACTTGAAGAAGTAATTTCATTATCCAAATTAAGTAAATTGAGATCGTATCATAATTTTGTTTTGCTGCTTAAAATAATGCTTTCTTGGTTGCTGGGGTGTGCTGTGTATAAAACGAGTTCTCTGCAATTCCTCTGAAGGGAGTTATGATAAAATGAATCAATGCCTGATGCTCCTTCAGAGTTGCTTGCCACTCCAATTCCCTAAATGTGGCCATGGTACATTGTTTGGCTTTGGGACAATGAGAGAACACAAAGGACCAGGGGAGTGAAAATAGATCATTATTTGAGCTGCATGTTAAAGTGACTGTCCATTCACAAGTGTCTATTTTATACTATTATCCAAGTTAGTTTTCAGCCCCAGTATATCCTGGCATTGGTTTGATTACCCTGCTTCAATGCTATAAATACTATTTAATTCAGTTAATCTGGATTCCGACCAGGACCTGAAGTTTTTTAACCATTCACTGATGTGGGCAAGGCCAGTTTTTAGCACTGCCCTTATTCGTTTGGGAGAAGACGGTGATGAGACATTTTTTTGAACTTGTGGAAATGGTACGTGCTCATTACTGTTGGGTAGGGAGTTCTGAGATTCTTAACCAGCAACAATAAAGTAATGGCCATACTGTGTATTTCAAAGTCAGGATAGTGTTCAACTGAAGGGCAAGTTGCAGGTGCTAACCTTGTCCTTCTTGTCCAAGGTTAGAATGTATTTCCACATATGTGCTAACCTTGTCCTTCTAGGATTGGGGGAGCAAATGAGAGAGTAGGCCTCCCTTTCCAGGTGCATGCTGTTAATTCCAAGTGATGTGGTCCTGACAGTTTCTGTGCTCAGGGATGCAGCTAGTTGTAAGTTAAAACAAAAATCCTTCCTGAACAAATTACTAATTTTAGCAGACACCTCGCATTCCGCTTTAAACAATTAAAAAGGCCCTGCTTCCGAGTTTGAAAACCAATGCTTGAGGTAATAGAGGTCACAAATTCGGGAGGTGATGTTGAAAAGACCTTGGTGAGTTGCTGCAGTTGTAGACAGTAGACAGTTGCTGCAGAGACTGACCAGATACTGGCTGGAAGAAATCTAAATTGCATTTTCAAGGAAGAAGAAATCTTAATAGAAATTTAAATAGAGGCAAGGTAGGTTGCTGCTCTATTTTAGATCCAGTGAACAAGCTGGATACCAAGTCCCCAGCAAACCCCGGAACCCTGGCTGGAAAGGGGCGATTCAAGTAGGATGGTCTGTAAATAACCTACAGTTAAGGGTTGGTCACATTAAAATTTAAACTTGCCTCCTGTTGGCATTTGAGCTTCCATGAGATTTTGTGGAAGATGCTTTTAATTAAATTTTTTTTGGCCACGGCTACCTTCACAGAAACCTAACGGTTTGCCAATGTAAATCAAAGTGCTTGGAAGAAGAGGATGACCAGAGGGTTGCCAAGCAAGTTCGAATGGTTGAATTGTATTCTTCCTGTGTCTGTGAACATTTTTTTCTGCTTATTAAGATGCAGGGAAAAAAAATCACCATCTGAAGTTATGAGTGCAGATCCTGCCAATATATGTGAATACCTTCTTCTGAAGCATCCAATAATGAATATTAAGCTTATGAGGTCGAAAGAAGACATGCCAGGCTAATGAAAAGCCAGCACTGCATGATTGGCATCTTGTCAACTGCAGGCATGAACCAACTCTACGCGCTTCTACCTGCCAATGACATTAGGGAATCTGCGTTTTCAGGGTCAGGGTCAGGGTCAGTCAAGGGATAGATGCTGAGCTGAGCCATCTGCTGTAGGGATACATGGAGTTGCCATGTTGCAAAATGCAGTGTATCAGGGACAATGATGGTCACCTGTATTTTGAAGCGTGGCTGTTTCTCAATGGAAATGCTTCAATGAAATAACTTGTGTAAAGGAACATACATGCCACATGCCAGAAGTCATTTAAAAACCAAAAAAAAAAGAAACCACACCATAGGGCCACAAATCCTAAATAGGTTTGGATCTCCACAATTTAAAATTAACATGCTTATAATGAACTACCCTAAGTTTCCTTCCAAACACAGTGACTTTTCCCTTGATCTGTTCCTTCCTGAGGCGCCATTCAATTGAGTTCAGTCCATTTTCCACTGGCAGTGTGATATTGCGCCGTCCGACTGTTGGACTAATGGTCCCAGCAAGAATATGAGGTTCAGTGTAAAAGCTGACCCCCATTCCATTAGCATACATCACACGAAGGGTGCCGTTGTTGCAAAGCTGGTAACTGTTTCTCACTTGATCTGGTGGAAGAATTACAGCAATAATTATAAAACTGTTTGCTTTGCTAAACACTAGTTAACATTTTGAATACAGTTAGTTAAAAGGAATACATATTGAGATTTCTAGATTTCTAAATAAATCATAAGCCATTTGGCACGTAACCTGGATCTTACAATGAAAGTTATTTTGCAATTATGCAAGCAAGATTCAGTACTTTCCTTTTCTGCAAATATGACATCTCACATAGTGTACCCAAAAAATAAAACTGTTTTTTTAGAGACTCATTATATCACTTTGTTTAACATTATTGTGATCCTTTAAATTTTTTTTCCAGTTTCACTGTTAAACAACTGCATCAAAATAAAGAAATTTTACATCATAACCTCAGTTTATCGCCAACTATGCTGAAAAAGAGGCTTTGCAATATTCTAATTGCTCAGCAAGAGTGGATTCAAATTGTACAGCCCATTAATGAAATCAAATTAAAAGTTGGAGATGATATGATTTTCATTGCTAGCTATTCAATAAAAATTATGAAATCATATTTACATTCCATATTAAAGCTCACAAAAATGCATGATCATTCCCTACATTGTTATCCTTTCACTCACTGAATATAAAATCAACTCTTATTTTCAGAAATATGTAGCTAACAATAAAGAGATTTTGTATCGGCAGGATTACTACAAAAAACTTTTACTTGAACTTAGACCAATGTACAATGCAACAGCCCTTACTAAAACCACAATTGCTTCAAGACACAAGTATCCTGTTTTACAAAATCCAGCTCTCAATTTCAATAGAGATGGGCAAAAAATAGCCCTGCTATACCATACAAATGAATAAAAGATAAATCAGTGCAGATAATCAAAATTATGCATTCTTACCAAACTTACTACCTTGCAATTTCAGATCACAGTTTTTTTTAGATGAATCAAGTTGTTTACCTTGAACCAGGGTGTAAGACGCATCTACTGAAGAAAGATTAGTGGTGACAGTAACATCGTCCTCTCTGTTGGAAGTTTCAATGTCAATATTGATTGACTTCTCCATTTCTCGATGCAAACTGGTTACTACACCAGTGGGACGAGTCAAATTTGTCAGTCGTCCTTCACTGTCATAACTAAGTGCAAATAAATGATATCAGGTCAACCTACAAGTCACATATAGAACCGTCAATGAACTACAGAGGGAACCAGATGCATGGGAGTGGGTTACACAGAGAACTGAACACTTGGAACCAAGTAACACAAGAACAATGACTGTTTAGGATTGAAATACTGAGGAAGTTAAAATGTATTTCATTTTGAGCTTCACAAAGATTGATGGATATGAAGAAGTGAGTTACACAGAGACAATTCATGCCCCTTTTAAAACTGTATAGGGAACAATGGGGCTACTTGTTATGATTTATGATGTGTATGTATAGTAATTTTTTGTGCTACGTGCTGTTCCATTTACATTTGCTGGTGTTGCTGCATGCCACGGGAGTTGTATTTTCAATGATTATACTGCAATTGACAAGCCACAAATAGTCTGAAATAATATTGGTTTGTGATAGTGAAGATCTAATATTTCAGAGAATTAATTGCAAATAACATTCACTTTGAATTGTGCATTACAATGTAACCGGCAAAGGTTTCCTAATGCTGAAGTAGCTGGTGATCTTCCCCAACAACTTTAATACACCAACATCCCCCACTCCCTAATCTCACCCCCTTCCTTCTCGCTTCCATTGGGAATAACCAGACTGATGTTTTGTAAATCTTATTAACACAATATTATATGTCTCATGTCCACGGGAAAGTATTACTCAGATTTTTCTTCAAATTATAGTTAATAAATTTCTGACAGATACAGAGTGAGTTCTCACAAACTGATATGATCAGAAACATTCTTACCTATTTAATCCAAACATGAATGTTGCAATTCTTGGGAGGAAAATCTAAAATGTTTGATTTTCAAAGAACAATTTGATTCAAGCTCATAAACCCCCATTTTTTCTTTACAAAACTCAAGTGTTCAAATATTAGGCCGCTTCAATTAGTCACCAGATGCTGCAGACTGAATGTAATACTCATTATTCTAGCTTTACTGACTTTACTTCAAATGTCATCCAAACCTATCCATCTGCATTCATTAGCATACTAATCATTAAACTAATTAAAGCAAATGAGATTACCAAATAGAAGTGTGGCCCATTCTTATTTTAAGGAAATAGAACATTACCCATTATATGTAGTGCTGTTTTCAAGGGTTGTTTCTGCAAATCCAGCATGAGATATGGTGGAAACTCAGGAGTAATAAATTCCTACAGGTAATCACGTGCAACTGATACACACTTCACACTTCTGTACAAACATGTACTCAATAAGTAAATAAATCTTACTCAAAGAAAGTGGTCCAACCAATGTCATCTGTTTTAGTTGCCAGGAGGCCACTATTCCCGTTGTAAGTAAACATAACCAGCTCTTGGTTCTGGACTGACACCATCTTTAGTCCGCCGTTAGCATCAATGGTCAGAGAACACACCTGGTTATCTGACATGAGTAAATGCCGTGGCACTCCATTGCTATCCCTTCGGATCTTTAGAGTGTTTCCATTGTTGTCAGTTACTTCCACAATGTCATTATCTGGACTGTAGGAGAAATTGTATATGTAGTCACCGGTGATGAGACTCATTGTATACTGATGTATCCCATTTGAATTGAAAACATACAGCTCCTGCTCAGCTGCTGAAGCAACCTCGTAGAAGCTCATTGAGTTCATCTGTGGCTTGTTTCGATTAACTGCTCGGATGCGGATATTTCCCAGGTCAGCTATGTAGATGGTCCCATCAGGTGAGACTGCCAGTGATGACGGAGAATTCAGCTTTGCATCTGTGGCATATCCATCATCACCTGAGAAGCAGTCACAGTTGACATCATTCTTGCAGTCACAGTCCGATGCCATCCCTGCCAGGAGGGAGATTTCCCCATTGGTTGTCACTTGGCGGACACGATTTATCTTCTTCTCATCAGTTTCTGCAATGTAAAGTATGCCAGTGTGGGAAACAGCAATGGCACTGGCAGACTCCAGTGCCGAGTGTATGGCCAGCTTGCTGAGTGAGTAATCAATGCCAGGAACCTGACAGTGCATAGGTCGGCCAGCTATAATGCTGACCTGGTGGTTCTCAGTAATCCGCAGAATGACATTATTCTCCAAGACATAAAGAGAATTATCGATTGGGTTGATGGCAAGATTAGTTGGCCACTCTAATCGTACCTAAGTAGAGGAAAATGGGAATTTGCTGCATTGAATGTGGTAGTTCAAGCAAAAAAAATTAATTTCAATGAAAAGGCATTATATGGCTTACATGGCTTTTAAGGTAATTTGTCTCTTTTTATTGCATACTATAGTTAGGTAGATATTTGACATTATTAATTTATGTAAATTTGAATGGGGCTCTTCTAGATTTAAAGCTGAACTTCTTGAATGGTCCCACTAAATGCCACTCTCTTGGCCCTGTAATAGCTGTTGCTTTTCACTCCCCACTGAGATAGGAACTTTATAAAACAGTCTCCTTTCAGATCATACAAAAATATCTTTTGCAATTTTCCCTCAATTTCACAGCTAACACTGCAGAAGTTATGTGACATAGTTTTCTCCATAACAGAAGTAGTTCATGCCTTGTTCATTCCCATTATGATAGCACTTCTATACTGTATCCCTCCCCCACATATCATATAGTCTGATGAAACTGTATCACTTATTTCCTTTGAAGAGAGTCAAACAGTTTTTTAGATTACATCTCTACATCCCCAAAATCACTTTAGATGGTGTTTACTTCAATTGTATCATTTTTTTTCCGATAATAGTTCTTAATTTTTTATTTTCAATGAAGTCATTAAAAACTGCTTGCAATTTTAGATGAACCATTGTTGACAAGCTCAGACATTGCACAGTGGCCACTCTAAATGCCAATTTTAAATTAAGTTGCATCGAAATGAATGCAGAATGTTCAGACATTTTCAGTTTGGTAATGCTCTACCTAACTAGAGTATTAAATTAAGGACTGCCAGATTGATTTAATAAATCCTATGGAAGACAGATACTGCCTTTTCTATAAGATTTTACCTGGCTTACATCCATGCTGGAATCACAGCTCAGAGGACGAATAGCTGTCAAGTCATTGGAACCAAGCAACGTAGAAATAATTCCATTTTGGTCGACTTTCCTGATCATAGTTGCATCCACAAAGTACATTAATCCATTCTTGTCCACTGCAATCCCTGGGAAGAGGGCAAGAATAGTTAGGACCGCTGAGGGAAGCATTTCCAATTGGACAGACCCACATTCAAATTCCATGCAAATAGCCCTAATTCTTTTATAAAGTTAGACATTTTTAATCCCTTCCCTGGCAGGAATAAATCCATAGGACAGAACTGCTCAATAGAAACGCCAGTTCATTTATGCTGGCAGTTTCAGTCAAGGATGTCACAAGGATGGCTGATGTGTGAAATTTCATAGTGGTGCTGCAGATGGTAAAATTTTGAGACAGATGTTGACAAGTTGGTGGGGTATTGCAGAGGGAATTGTAACCTGGTATTCACCATTTTTCAGCTTGGAATCTTTTATACTGCTGTTAGAAGGGCAAATGGAAAATATTCAAATCCCCAGCATTGATCCCTCACCTTGATCAGCATAAGTAAAAAAAAACAATTGGAACCATTACAGTACCTAGTACTGACAGATGTCTGAGAAACAATGATAATGAATTATCCAACAGATTCTGTTTGAGTGCTAATTAAAGCCAGAGCAGAGTGTTTTAATTATCTCGATATATTCCAAAATCCCACTGTGAACTCAATAGATCATGCAAAACTGACACTAATATATGGTCAAAGATGAGCCATTTCTGTTCTCCTTTCTACTTAATCCCCATATTGAGAAATGACTGACTTGTTCTGCTTTATAATGCTGTCCTTAAAAGCTCCTACCAGCAGTTATTGATTGACAACCAACTGGTGAAATCTTATATTTTCCTCAACTATTTATCACTTAAAAATCGCTATTTCTATCTAATAGCATATATATTGGGTTCGCCAGAAGAGTTCCTAAGTAACAAAAGTAATTCGAACATATGTATTTCTTCTGTAATTATGCAAAAAGTAATTGGAAGGAGTACTATCTTTCCAGTATGAAGACCAACAGTTCCCAGCTTCTCAACTACTTTTCATCATCCTCTACCAGAGAGTAAATTTTGTTTGAGGTGGAAGAAAATAAGAGTTTTCTTCAAATTGCACATAGAGTTTTATACACTCCTGAGCAATATATCCAAGTAATTTTAAGGTGAAATTTTTATCAAACCTCATACTTAAAGTCTTATGGTGCCATTCATTTGGAAACTCATTTTATACAAAAATGCTTGTCATTAAATATCTTCTAAACAATTCTCAGATGGAAAAAGGATTAGAAGAGAATGAAATTATTCAAAAAGATCATGGATCATCTTATTCAAAAGGATCATGGATAATCTGAAAATTATTTTCTAAGAATCTTAACAATGTTAATTTATTCTGCTTGGGATCTTAAAACTATCAGAATCCAGATAATTTCTTAATTTTCGAGTATTCACAACATTTTAAAAGACCTGGGAATACTGAAGATGAAAATCCATCAGAATTCTTTATCGCTTATAACTAATTAATCTGTACAAACTTCTTTGTTCATTTACAGCCTGTGATCTCAATTCCATACTATTCAAGTTAAAGACTGGCCTGGATTTTGCTGTAGCATTGATGGCAAAACCCATGAGTAGTTGTTATCAGAACTTTTGCATTAACCTAGATATAAAGTTCAAAAAGTCCAAGGCTCCTGTTCGTGACCTTACATGTCCCTACAGTCTGCATTGTTTACTATCTTCTATGGTACAATCAACTGAAATCACTAAACTCAGCTGAATTTAAGCTACTTGCAATGTCCTACTGTAAAACATCCTGAAAATCCTGTGCAAATTTACATGAGGATGATGTAAGTAAGTTTTTAAATAATGTGCCAAACCATAAACGCTGCTTTGTATCCAGTGCTAGGAATCAATATTTTTGATGCATATTGCAAACTCCTTTCACGAATATTTCAATATATATGGGTTTTTAAAATGTATTCTTTTCAGTTTATACAAAGATTATTTGGGATATTTCTGCTTCTACCTTAATCCTATATGTATGTTCCAATCTTTAGTTTGCATTCTATATGATATTTATGAAGTTAGTTATATATTGTGGTTTCTGGATTAGGGTATAACATTTATGAAGCTCTTTAATCTGATTGGTTGTTCAAGCAGCTTTAAGGCATTACAGCCACTGGTGTCATGGACCTTTTAAGCAGCAAGGGTGGCAATTATTGCCCATCTGCAACTGCCCTTGCAAAGTTGGCAGTGATTCACCTTCTTGAAACACTAGTGGTACTTCAGAGGGCATTTAAAAGTCAACCACTTGGGGTGAATCTAGAGTCAAATGCAGGCTTGACCTAGTAAGGCGAACAGATTTTATCCCTGAAAGGAATTAATGAACCGAATGGATTTACAATAATCGAGAAGCTTTGATGGTCATCATGACCAAGACTCACTGGTGTTTCTTCCCAAATTCAAGATTATTAATTGAACTTAAAATCCACAGCTGATATGGTGGGATATGACCTCATGTCTCTGGTAGGTAGCATCAGAAAAGGGGACATTCTCAGTACGTAGATTGTTGGATCTCAACAGATTGAGCAGTTTGGGTCTGTTGTCATTGGAGCTTAGAAGAATGAGAGGTGATCTCAGTAAAATATATCTGATCTGACAGGGCAGATGCTAAATACAGGAAAATGCTAAATATCCGGGAAACAAATGGGTTCTGTTTTCACAGTAGGTCGATTTTGTTCACAAGTCAGAAAATACACAAAAATTACTCAATATGGTAAAGATACCTCCACAGTATTGTAAAGAATGGCATCAAAAGCACGTAAAACTAATGACAAAAAATTACTTAAAGTGGAGAGAGACAGGAAACTAGCTATGCCATTCATAGGAACAAACATGTGCATGCACATCAGACTTTTGAGTTTGATAATACTATGGGACCTTGTTTGTATGTAGGGGTGTCTATAAGTCAGGCGTTCCTAAACTGGAGATGGCCAGCAGATGTTTTCTCTTATGGGATAATTGAGAACCAAGGGTCATAGTTTCAGAATATAGGGTCACTCATTTGAAAGGGAAGAAGAGAAGGAATGTTTTTCTTTCAGAGGGTGTGAATCTTTAAGTGCTGTAGAACTTTTAATATATTCAAGGCAGAGTTTTGGACTATGTGGGCTTGAGGAGCCATATGGCCTACTCATACCTCTTATGTCTTGCAAATAGCAGGCCATCAACCTTTCCACGACATTACATTCTGTAAATTATTTATTTAATATTCATTTTTGGGATCAGGGCATTGCCAGCAAGGGTGGCAGTTATCGCCCGTCTATGATTGCCCTTGCAAAGCTGGCGGTGATTCAGCTTCTTGAACCACTAGTGGTACTTCAGAAGGCATTTAAAAGTCAACCACTTGGGGTGAACCTAGAGTCACATGTAGGCTTGACCTGCAAAGGAGAACAGATTTTATCCCTGAAAGGAACTAATGAACTGGATGGGATTTACAATAAACGAGAAGCCTTCATGGTCATCATGACTAAGACTCACTGGTGTTTCTTCCCAAATTCAAGATTATTAATTGAACTTCAGATCCATAGCTGATATGGTGGGATATGACCTCAGGCCTCTGGATTGTTAGTTTAGGTCACTGGATTAATAGTCTGGTAATTTAACTGCTGTGCCACCACCATACATCATTCTTGTGCATCTATTATTCAAAAAGTAAACAATTACTTTTCCCTATAACATTGCATTGTATCAAGTCCTTCCATGCAACTAATATCCTAGGCAACCAGATGGCCTAACTTTTTTTTCTCACTTTTGTAATTCTGATGAAGGTCCTTGACCTGAAATGTTAATTGTTTCCCTTTCCACAGATACTGCCAGACCAGTTGAGTGTTTCCAATATTTACTGGTTTTATTTTATATAGTTTTATTTTAGATAGTTGACTGTTTTCAGCAGACCTAGTGAAATGCAGAATCTTATAAAGTTAATTATTACTAAAATTCTCATGTGCAATCTTCTCCCTCATATCCCTTTAGAACAGATACATGTCTTGAGACAACTGTCAACACCCAAGTGCTGAGCACATAATTGTGTTATTACCTTGTGGGATGGCATTTGATCTTTCAGGGTGACACTGTCTGTTTAACCACTGCCATTCAAACATTACTGCTGGACTCAATGACTTGCAGGAATGAGCTCTAAATTCTGGCCTTGCCAGCAGTCAAAGGTGTCTGCATGTGAGGGCAACCATTATGTATGTTAAGAACGTGTAGTTATAAGCATAGGCATACAATATTTGTTTAATGTGTTCCTCCAAAAGGAGTCAAATTTAAAGTTTTGGGCATGCTTCTGTCAGTAACCCTCACACAAACAATAAAAATAATTTCAGAAAATGCACTAACAATCAGAAGGTAAGCACACTGTGACACGGTGAAGACTCTTTTAAAGACAATACCTCTGGGGCTCATCAGCGTAGCCTCGACTGCCTTCCCCCCATCACCGCATCTGGCTTCATCAAAAGGCAGGCACTGCTCTCCAGTCCCTGCTACCACCTCTGAGTTGGAAGCAAGATCCCTTGCTCCATCAAGAGACTTAACACGGATGATCTGTCGACTATTTGTGTCCGACACATACAATGCCCCTGTGACAGGATCTACTGCCATGAAGTATTTATGGGCAGGGTTGTTGCTTTAAAATGAAAGGAAAGCACAAATTAGGTTGAGGTTCACATGCTGGGGATTCCACTTCCAAAGCTAAAAGCACAAATGGGTTGCAGCAACATTTTTGGAAAAATAGCTTTAATTGCATATTCAGGATACACTGTGGATTCATATAAATATGGCACATCCTAAGTTGCTCCAACATCACAATATCAGAATATCACCCTTTACCATGCAACATTACATCTCAATTTTTATATCAGTCATCCTGTGGCTCTATGTATCAATTCGCTATGAAAACTGACATCAGTTTTATTTGTTTTATAAACTCGTGCTCACACTAACTTTGTATAGCACTTGGCATCTGTACAATTTCATAGATCAGTCTGTCCTCCACAGGCTTGGAATGGTGGTTCTAAGGTTCTGTCACTTAATCTCCCAGCAAAATTCTTATCACATAGAGGATGTAGAATGAATCAAATTTTGTGTGGTGCCTTAGGTTATATCCCAGTTTTGAGATGATAAAAACATAAGTATAATTTATAAGCATCTTACTGATTGTTTCATTATAACATGCCGTTTTCACAACAAGATGACAGTACACTTTTAAATGAGGTTGAAGATGTCAGTGGGAACCAAATTCTATTTAAAATTAGTTTATATCTGAAATTTTGATTTGTGCACATTCAGGTGACCTGAAACGAAATTTTGATTTGAAGGAATTGATTTGAAATCATCCACAGTTAAGTCTTGAAAATGGGAAGGCCATTATTACAACTAATACAACAGTTTTTCATTAAATCAGTAGTTGATGGAACACATTTTCCTCACAAGAACAGATTCTTAGATACTTGGTGTGGATAATGATTATGCAGTTTAGATTCCAAATCCCTCACCATATCACCATGTCCTTTATTGTGCCTTATTTGAACACTCTTAACTGAACTTCTTCTGGCAACTACCTTTTCAAAGAATTTTTTTAACCATTTTCATAGAGATCTTGCTTCAGCACTGTCCATGTGTTACATAAATAATGAAGCTTGTCTTTATACATCATGTCTCGTGAGAACAAACGATGATATCTCAATACTGCTGCAGATATACTGCTTTATTCAAGGAGTCTAATGAAAAGACTCGCCATGTTTCTCAATGTTGGCCATTTACAACCTTCTGTATATTTAACATTCTGGCAGATTGAAGAACTATTTTCTAATAAAATCTCAAAGTTATATTCACAAATACTTAACTCCACAAGGGCCTTGAGCAATGTTCATAAAAAATTACATTTAAAAAAATAAACAATATGATAGGTTCAATAAAACACTACAATGGATGTTCATTTATAAATGTTATAAAGGAGACAGTAGCTCTATGGGTAAGTACTATCGGTTATTTACTACTAGTAGTAAATACATATGCCTAGATGACCTCCCATAGATATTTTCTAAGAATATCATTTCAACATAGTTACACAATTCCTTCGTGGAGCTCTTGAAATTTGGCATTTTGTTTCTTTCCTCACCACTTATCTTGCCTCTTCCTTCATACCTCCAGGTGTGATGGAAGTCTTGCAAGAATAATTTACCAGCAATACCAACCATTCTCTGGTCTCCCACCAAAGTGCCCATTATTCAGGAATAATTCTAGATTTGTTATGAATATAAGCTATTTAATCAGAGGACAAGCAAAACTAATTCTGATTCTATAAGCACCCAGAGCTGAACCAGTTCAAGCATGAGGTTGCTTGACAGTGATTAGAAACAGGATTGATCTAACATCGCAGTGTAAAATTATTGCTGCCGGAGTTGAGAGCAGCTTACTCAATATAATCTGGAACACTCACAAGTCAGTTACTCCCTACCTAATACTGATAAATCAGGTGGGCTATTGCTCTATACTTTGTTAAAAAAAAACAGACCAATCAAAGATAGTTTGATTCATTTCTAGCTCAGTTGAGCATTTAGCAATGCTTAAGGGTGACTTTAAATCAGGTAGATAGGCAGTTGCTTTTAGCCATAGAACTCACAATCCAAGGTTTGACATTAATCCCACTAGTTTGATTTTCTTTTGAGCTGGCAAGAGAACACTCAGCAAGACTCAGTGTGATCCTTCTCTAAATATTCAAATTGGGGTCCATGACATCATCAGAGTTAAAATTAAAACAGAACATGTTGGAAATACTCAGCAAGTCAGGCAGCATTCTTTGGAGAGAACCAAACTTAATGTTTCAGGTGACCGATCAATCATCAAAACTATCCATGTGATGTCAGTAACCTGAGACATAACTCTGTTTCTCTCTCCACAGGTGCTGCCTAACCTGGTGAGTGTTTCCAGCACTTCCTGCTTTGTATTACTGATTTAAGTACCTGCAGTTTTTTGATTTTCACATCACACCTGATTGCAATTTTAACTACTAGCTTGTGCAGGAATCCAATTTTGTTTTTTTTACATAAATCAGAGCAAAATTAATAACTTTATTTTGGAGCACAGAGGGAGGAATTGTTAGGTGCAAGTAGGCATAACCACAGAAGGTTAATAATTATAGTCTACAGAATTATTGCTTTCCAACCCCAATGATAGGAATCATGAGGAGTGACTGGGAGAGTGGGATTGGAAATCATCGCAGAAAAATACATAGAAGAAATGAGAGGAGAAAAATATGTAAAACAACATGCACTTTCAAACAACATTAGGACGTTCCAAAGTTGTATAATACTAATGTGATTAACCAATTGTCTCTTTTTGCTCAGTCACATCATATGATTCTAAATGGATGAAAGACTGAGTAGAATAGATGGTGAAATGGGAAGAAAAGGATGTCTGGCCTGGCTAAATGAGTTCAGCCCATAACTACTTACTAATAACAAAAGGAAGAAAAATAAGCTTATATTCTTCTATGAAGTCTATTCAGATTCATTTCTCAACATACAAAACAGCCAATGAATTACTTTTGAAGCTTGTGGGCAAAAGAAATAGCTAACTGGCATGCAGCAAAGCCTCACAAACAGCAATGGAATAAATAATCAGTTAACTCATTTTGGTGTTGTTGATTAATAAAAAAAAACAAAGTTTGACACTGAGCTACCCATGGTAATATTAGGTCAGGTGAGCAATAGCTTGTTCAAAGCGCTCCAGTTTAAGGAACTTCATAAAGGAAGGAAGACAGGTATAGAGATTTAAGGAAGGAATTCCAGAGGCTGGGTACTTTGTACCTGAAAGAATTGTTCTCTATGCTATGCAATTAAGTCCAGGGATGCTCAGGAAACCAGAATTAAAGGAGTACATATATCTCAGAGGACTGCAGAGCTGGATCACACAGATTTAGGAGGAATAAGGTCACAGAAGTTTTTAAAAACTAGGCTGTGAATTTTTAAGTGCTAGCACTGCATACCCAGGAGGCAAAGCTGATCAGTGAACACAGTTATGATGGACAAACAGAATTGCTGCACAATGTTTCCAATTTCAAGTTCCAAAAGGGTAAAGCAGGAAGACTGACCAAGATTCAACTGGAATAGTCATGAGTAGAGGTGACAAACAAATGAATGAGTGCTTCAACACCAGTTAAATTGAGATAGGAGTGGAATCAAGTAATGATGTAGAGAGGAATAAAAATGAATTCATCTTCATCTTGGGGTCAAATATCACGCAAAGGTTTGGTCTTGTATAATCTCTGCATATTGCTGCGGAGAGGGAAGGAGTTGGTAGCAAGGGAACAGATTCTATCTTCTCAGAGGGAATTTCTTCTCATTGGATAAGTAAACAATATAAATACATTAGAGAGTTCAAGCAAGGTGGCAGTGAGATAAAGCTCAGTGTTGTCAATGAACATATGGAAACTGTAAAAACATCCATCACACACAAGTACCAGGCAATGATTATTTTCAACAAGAGAAAGTCTAACCATCTTCCCTTGACATTAAAAAAAAATTCGCCTTGCTTGGTCCCCAGCCATCAATATTGTGAGGTACAGCATTATCTAGAAGCGTAAATAATCCAGTCACTTGAATATGGCAGCTGTAAGCTTGGTGACTTGTGGTCACCTTCAAACTTCCAAATGCCTTTCTACAACCTGCAAGTCAAATGTCAAGGGTCTGACAAAATATTCCTCACCAGTCTCACGGAGTCCAGCTCCAGCAATGCTCAGGAATCTCAACACCATTTCTCTCCATTCCATGCCCAGTTCTCTCTTGTGGCCTGGTGTCTAATATGTTGCTGTCAGATAAAGTTAATTTAGTATGTCCTTTGAAAGATATGTTTTCACAGCAAGAAGGCTGATGGATTGCAGTGCGAATAAATACACCATCAAATTTGAGGTGAAGGTTTTTTTTGGCATTAATCCATCTAAGACAAAGCAGCCTGCTTCATATAGACTTAATGTGCTAGGCTGAAAATTCACTCCTTCCACCATCAGGGTAATGTGGATCCTGTGTTTACCTTCTGCAAGATGCAGTTTAGTTTCTCAGCAAGGCTTCTTCAACCAGACTTCCAAAACTCATGATCTCTGCCACCAAGATTGTAAGAGCAGCGAGTACATTGAACAACACTAACTGAATGTTCCCCTTCAAGTCACTTATTGTCTTGACCTGCTTACACTGCCATGGGACTAAATCCAGGAACAGCATCTCCAAAAGCATTGTGTGAATACCTTCTCTGGATGGACTTCAGCAGCTCAAGAAGACTCATCAACACCTTCTCAAGGGCAAATGGAGATGGGCAAAGAGAATGGACATTTAGTGTTGATGCGCATACGTACGTAAGTGAACAAATATCAGGCTGTTCTTCTAAACGATGTGCCTGTGGGACAGCATATAGGTGAGCAGTAGGATAGGGCCAAAGATAGATCCTTGGGAGACACCAGAAAGCAGAAAAGCCCTGCCTAGTGATTAGTTAATGGGTCAAGACTAAGAATGAGATCAGGTGAGGAGGATGGTGCAAAAGGCTGCAGGCAGGTCCAAGAAGCATAAGGAGGGATAGTTTAATTTTGTTACAGTCACATGGGGTGCATGAAAAATGATGGACGCCATCTGTGACATTGTGGAGTTATTTTAAAAACACCTCAATTTGAAAATTCTCACCCTGGTTTTCAGTTCCTTCTATGGCCTCTCCCCTCCCTACAGTAGAAAGCTTGGCCTTCCATAGAACCATTTGAATTGTCTGCTCTCCTCCATTTCTGGTCTTTTGACCATTCCTGATTCTAATCACTTCACTGCTGGGCGAGTGCCATCAAAGCTCGAAGCTGTGGAATGCCTTCCCCAAAATCTCCAAAACACAATCTCGCCTTAAGACATTCTTTAAAACTTTTCTCTTGCTCAAGGCTTTGGGCAATTGTCCTAATATTTGTTTATGTGGCTCAGTGTCAGATTTTGCTCGATAATGCTGGTGTGAAGTGCCTTGGGACATATTGCTACATTGATGGTGACATATAAACACAAGTTGTTGTTGTTCTTGTTGACTCAGTACTGTGACAACAGCTAATTGGAAAGATTAAGGCCAGGGGAATGTTTGGCATGGATTTGGAAAGGACATGCATTTTGGCAAGGAAAGAGCAGTTGGAGGCTTGGTGGACAGAGAGATGATGAGTGATGAAGGTAGATCTGATGGGAATGGACGAAGAGAGAACTCTTGCATTGGTCTACAATCAAACCCTGAAAAGGAAATTGAGTTTTCAGCTATTTAGTAAAGCTAAGGTTGAGGGAGCTTGAGTGGGGTATTGTAGTTAACTTGACCTTGCATTAGGTAGGAGGGGAGACAGGAAAGACACTCAAGTGAGATGCAATTTCGGGGTCGGGGTTGTGATGAAGATTTAAGAGGAAGTTTAGAAAGGCAACTAAGGGAAGGAGAAAGCTGATCGAGGTCTCACCTTAGTGATAAAGAGGTCCACGAGACCCTCACACTTTCTGTTTGAGATAAGGGTTGAAGAGACAGGAAGAGAGGTCTAAGAAGCTGCTATTAAGCAGATCAAAGAAGGTTTAGGTTATCATTTCATTCTGCAATGATCTTGATATAATGACATTCTGGTAAATACAACATTTTGTGTGGTTCAGCAAGATCAATTTGCAAATGGCTTAACCAACTGTATGCCAGGTCCTTTTAAGTCAGCATTCCTTTGGCTTATGGGAGTGGAGGTGAAGATGTACTGGAGGAGAGATGAGAGTGAAGGACCTTTATAAATGTAATAAGTAGTGGTATTTCAAAGGGGGAGGTGAGGGATTAGATGAGCTCAACAGCCATGGAAATGTTATGGTAAGTTGTATGCATGAAAATTGAATGCCACCTGTGTAGGGCACATTAATAGTGTGTTGCATGGGGGGGGGGGGTGCAAAGAAGGTCTTCTTTATGGGTTTGGTACAGTAACATTCAGTTTTACACGGTACAAAGCATTGCATACTACTGAATAGTCTTCAAAATGAAAGGCCATTCATTTGCGCACTTTAGTACTGCGGAGCAATCGAGGGTGTCTTCAAGGTTTATGGGGCTAGATACTGGGGGGGGGTCTGTTGAGGGTGATTGCTAATGGGGATCAGTGGAATGGGTGGAAAGCATTGAGCTGGAATGTCAGTACAGGGTGTGGGTGATGGAGAGGCTTGGGTTGGAAAGGAACCGATTGATTTGGATGGGTAAGGAAGTGATCTTAGGTGGCCTTTATCAGATATGAACCTTGGGCTGGCTCACTGAAGAACTCCCACATTTGAATAATGTCTTGGCATCTTTTACATCCACCAGAAAGGTGAGGTGGGTCATCAGTTTGGTATTTCACTCAAAAAGGATCAGTGTTCAGTATCAAAGCAACCTACTCAATTCCTGGAGCAGGGTTTGAAATCTTTGGTTTTGATAATGTTTTGATATTTTAAAGACCTGATATTGTTCCAAAAGGAGACATTTACTTTGCTTTTTCCACTCTAAGGCTACAGAAAAATTGTCACAGATACAGCCCAGAGGCGTTTCCCTCTTCCCCTCTTTGTGCCGATAAACTATAAACTGTACACAAGGACATAAGCTTCTATTGGTAAGTTCTAACCACTGATAGTACTTATTCACAGAATTACCTCTGTCTAAAGCAGATGGAACAGTAACAGGACAAAGAAAGGAGACAAGATATTCTCTCTCAAGAAGACAGGTTAAAGTGATTGGCTTACCTATGTCTAAAATCTTTATTTCTTTGTGGAAAGACAGCAAAAGAGAAAGAGGAACAGGCAAAAATTATCTGAGACATACATTATTACATCATTAGTTTATTAAATGATTGCTGAAGCTCTTAAACACTGACAGACGTGATGGGGAAAAAAAGGTTACTAAAAATCAAAATTAAGATCGATATCAGCATTGCAGCCAACACTATGTTTTGGGCCTAATCATATTATCAATGAAATTGTTACGGTAGAAATTTTAAATGCTTTTTTTCCTACTGGACTGTAAAGAGTGTACCTGTTTCTAACATTTAAAGCCACGTAATTCAGTAAATCAAACTGTTAGCATTATCTTTTGTGCAGAGGGATGCAAATAGCAGTAATGAATTGAAATGTAGATTCTGGAGATTTTAGGTTGTTCCAACACTCAATGCGAGACATGTTTGAACAGCTAACAAAAAAGTGATATAAAAATAATAGAATGAGAACAAAAATTACCCATCATTGGTAACAATTAAATTTGTTTTCTCTCAGTTCTAGTTGCAGAGAACATCTTATTCGTGTGTTGCCACTCAGCCCACTGCTTCAGCAGATAATAAGCTCATACAATTTTTAGTACAGAAAGCCTTAAATGAGTGCAGACATTCGTGCAGTGACATGCAATGTCTAATATTCAAAACTATATGAATGAGACTTTTCTTTGTTTGGAATTCTCTCCCCCTCTGAGCAGTAATTCAGCAGACTTCTTGTTGCTTATGTGTGCACATAATTTCAAAACTTGCTCATGATTTAAGCTAGAAATCACCAACATATTTGTAATATACATGATGCCGGATAAATATTTTTTTACAGAATGAAGGTGAGGATATCCGATCGAATCAGAAGTGACGAGCCAACTCTTTCTTATTTGTGGAAAGAAAAAGAAATTCTGCAGCGAAGGTACCAAGAATCATATAATTCCATTTGAGTTAGCTGGCAAGCTATTATTCTGCTCCTCTTTTGAACCTTCCTGCTCCGCATAATGTCTGCAAAGCATGGCAGCTCACTCCACGATTCCTGCCAATGATGCCCCTTGACCACCTGCTAGAAGCTGTATGTGTGCATCAGACAAGACTGAAACTTCACCTTTTCCTTACTTCCTGCAGGGAAGCACCTGCTTCCACTCAGCATCTACCCTAATGGCATTGTTGAGATCAGAACAGGCTGGCTGAAGGTGAATTGCAAGCACACTATACTCTGGGGCATTATACACTGATTCATCAGTGGGTTGTATCACCACATTACCTTTTCATTTTACAGCCTTTCCTTCTGAGGCATTTTAACTGTCAGTTTTCATCATGTCTTCCTAATGTTTGTCAGGACTAAATTGGGGATGTACTTAATGGAAATAATTGTGATCTGAATTGTGAGCAAGAATTTCATTCAAAGGGAAGGCCCAGGGGAGAAAAGGCACGAATTAATCTTGACCAGCAAAGTATTTTGGAATAGGGAATATAGGAAAAGGAAGACATTGTATATGTTTGTGTCACAGTAAATATGTAGAACAGTGCCAAAACTTGACTGTATTAACTACAGAAATCTATCACTGCTCTTAACATAGCAACAATGGCCATAGCAGGAGTCTTTCTGACTGCTGATCCTCCTATCACCATTTACTGAGTAAATCAATACCATTGTTCCTGCCAATGGAAAGATCCATGAGTTTTGTGAATGAGTATGAAAAGAAGAGGATATGACAACAAAAACTACAAGAACATTTAGTGTTTGAACACCAACACTAATAATGCGCATTTACGTTTCACCTTCAATGTGGTAAAATATCCAAGGTGCTTCACAGGAACATCAAAGAAAATTGGACATTAATCAAACTGAAACGATATTAAGGTTGGTAGTAAACGAGGGATTTTTTAAAGGAATGTTTAAGGAGAAAATGGTGGCAGAGAGGCAAAGAGATTTATGGAGGGCATTCCTTGGCAGCAGGGCAATTAAAATCACAGGTGTGTAAGAGAGAAGTCCAACAGGCTGAAGAAGGGTACAGGGATAGGGAGGGACAAGGCAATGGTGGAGTTTTAATAGAAGGGTGAACAGTTTAAAATAAAGATATCCAATTAGGAGTGAATATAACTCATTTAGCATAGAGATGGTGGGTGAATGTAACAAGGTGTGAGTTATTGCATATTATTAAGCTCAAAATGTCTTTCATCCTTGAATGTATTCCAATCTATGGTCCATGAAAACCTTGGAGAGGATTTGGGGGATTTAATGAGCTTCTTTGATATTTTGTTTCGCTAGCAATGGATCTCATGGTTGACTGCAAGGAAGTTAACCTGCCATAATTGTAATTTTTCATTTAAGATGAAATAATTTAGAAGTGAACTTTAATTCACTAGAAGCTGTAGAAAATAGCACAACTATTTTCTATTTAAATTATTTTTATTTCCCAAGAATTTGATATTTGATGGATCTCTTTATATTTTACAGAAAGCTGGATGAATGAGGAACTGCAATGGGATTTGAGGCTCTTTCAATTTCAGCAAAGCTGATTTTCTGCATTTTATTTGACAGATCAGTTCCTCCCTTCATAATATTGTTAGCAGAGATAAGGTACTGGGTAGTTGTCAGCAATGAAGCAGAACACAAAGTTGAATTTCTAGATGAATAGACATCTAGGATTATCATAAAATTATTGTTTTAGGGAAAACATATTTTAAACAATATAAAGCTAAACATAAATATCATTTCAATGCCATGGACACCTTATGTTGGAGGAGGGTCCATGGACAATGAATCTATGCTTGCCAGTATTCACTGGTTTAAATGATTGCAAATGCTGTTTGATTTGATTGCTCACTGGGACAACCGGACACAGTGCCTGTTAAGTTGGAACTGCTGCTGGAGCCAGACTAGAGTTTGCGGATGCAAGGTTACATTAAATATTTGGTCTGCTATTTTCATGGTACTTTTGTTGGCAGGGCAGATGATAGGGAACAGTTTACATTAGCAAAAGAATGTTCTTTATTATCTCCAGTCAGGGATTTAAAAGTAAGTGGGTTAATCAAATAAATGACATCAGCATTATAATACTAGAGATAAATAGCAAAACAATTTCTAACAAGTAGGAAGACATTCTGAGGTGAACACTAGACTCCTTTGACTATTTACCTGTGTTCTAGACATGATCAAATGCAAATTCAGTCACAGTGCTCAAACCAATATTGCAACAAACTAGGAATCTCCAGGCAACAGTGATTTATGACCATGTCTCCTACCTCAGCTCTAGGATACTGGTGACATTCTTGGCAGGGAAAACACGTCTGATAAAGTTGAAATCTCCAATGTACAGACTGCCATCTACACCAACAGCCAAGGCCACAGGGGCCAGGAGTTTGTTTCCATCAGCAAGACCATTACAGCTGGGACATGAGATGCTTCGCCTGCGCCCATTTCCCATGATGCTGCTGATCACTGCTGGCTGCTGAGACAGAAACTGGTTTTCCCCATTTCCTTTGTGCAAGACGCCTGAAAAAACAGAACGGGTTAGCATTAACATTTCAGAGTGCACAGTTATCTCAACAGGCTGAAGGGTTGCCAACAATTGAATGCCAGAGACAGACAGGTGTGAATTATGAGGAGAGATTAAGCATAGTGGGTTTATATTCTCTTGAGTTTAGAAGAATGAAAGGTGATCTCATTGATACATGCAAAATTCTTGTGGGGCTTGATAGTGGCAAATGTGGGGATGATATTTTCCCAGACTGGGGAGTCATAGTGTCAGAATAACGGGCCAGCCATTCAGGACTGAGATGAGAAAAAATTCTTCACTCAGAGGTAGTGAATCTTTGTAATTCTCTACCCAAGAGAGCTGTGAAATCTCAAGACTAGGGATACATTGATCTTTCGATACTTAGAGAATTGTACGATATGGCATTAGTGCAGTAAAGTGGCACATGTAAAAATCAACCACAATCTTATGAGGGGGATATGGCCTCTCCTGCTTCTACTTATGCTTCATCTTCTATGAATTATGGGGTTGAACCTTCTTGTTGCACACCCACCAGTCTCATCTTCATCATTCCACTAAAGCCTTTCCATCAATGCATTTCAATTGTGGCTTGAAACTTTGAGAATACATTAGGTAATGACTTTTGGACAGATCGTTACCTCACTGTTTAAGTTACATCCCATGTTCAGTTGTAGGGAGGCACTCAGACATTGGTAATAATGCAGAAGAGAGCAACAAGGTTAGGTTCTAGTGTCAACCATGTGAATTAAATACGAGCATGAAAAAAAGGATGTAAGTTAGACAACGAGAGCATCCAAACTGGATTACACAGATATAACTTAAGTTATTTGCATCATGAACACATTTCTACCACCCCCAACCCTGCACTCCCTATGCCCTGCCTTCCAGCCACCCAACCCACCCCACCCAATGCCAAGGGTAGTTCTTCATTTGGGTTTAATTCTGGGGTGTAAATTCCCATAATTTTCCTCCCAATAGGTAATTCTGCACACCATATGGATATATAAGAGTTTAGTATCTTGTTGAATTCAAATTAAGGTAAGATATCTTTATTAGTCACATGTACATGGAAACACACAGTGAAATGCATCTTTTTGCGTAGAGTGTTCTGGGGGCAGCCCGCAAGTGTCACCATGCTTCCGGTGCCAACATAACATACCCACAACTTCCTGACCTGTACATCTTTGGAATGTGGGAGGACTGGAGCACCCGGAGGAAACCCACACAGACACACGGGGAGAACGCACAAACTCCTTACAGACAGCGGCTGGAATTGAACCCGGGTAGCTGGTGCTGTAATAGTGTTATGCTAACTGCTACACTACCGTGCCTGTCATCACAGCAGAAAAGATATTTAGAATCATAGAGTGGTACAGTACTGCAGCTCACTATGTTCATGCCAACCACTTTGCCCATCTACACAAGTCCCATTTACCCACATTACAGCTGTATGATTCTGGGCCTTGCCTGTTTGAAAGGATTGCATTGCGACAAAGCATATAGAATTAGCTGCTAGAAACTGGCAAACTCACCACTCTTAACATTCAAAGCATGGTGCTTATCCAGTGACCAACCGCCCAGATTGGATGGATCTAGTTCATAGCCCTGTAGCAGGGCAGTTCTCTTCTCCCACAGTATAAGATTTGGACAAGATTCATATTCATATCCAACAGACACTGGAAAAAATAAAGAAATTCAACATTAATACTTATGATTTTCACAATCATTATCATATGTCAGATTTCAAAGTGCATTTGTCCTCCCTTCTTTTTATCCTAATTCAACACATTACATTGTTGAAAATACATTATTCCTGAGAAGCTAGAAGAAGAAGATTAGGTGAGGATAGGAAGTCATAGGGTAATACAGTACTAAAACAGGCCCTTTGGCCCATTGGCTCCGTACTGACTATCCAACTCCCATTTACAATCGTTCCAATTTTATTCTTCCCACAGTCCCCAAACTCCCTGCACATTCGACAATTCACTGACACAGTCGAGGCAATTTGTAGTGGCCAATAAACCTAACAACTTCCACATCTTTGGGATATGGGAGGAAACCAGAGCAAACAGAGGAAACTCACGTGGTCATAAAGAGAATGTGCAAACTCCACACAGACAGAACTGGAGGTCTGAATTGAATCCAGGTTGCTGGAGCTGTGAGGTAGCAGCTGTACCAGCTATACCGCTGTAGATATACTCACAAAACAAATAGCATATTCTCGCTTATTTGCAAATGACTGGTCTGATACAAAATTGGTTGGTTTTCTGTTCTAAAAACGTGTGAAATCCACTTTTTAAAGGAACTTGTTGACTGAATGACATATAACAATGGCAAAAGATGTGATGATATGCTTTGAAAAAAAGGCTCCCAGTTTGGCTGTGCAGCACCCATTGGTTGGAATGGATGGTGTGAATTTCTTTGCAATCTGGCATACAAAGCTCATACATGTGGAAGCCGAGGCATGACAGCCACCATATTTGGTCTGTAATGCTGGAAATGTACAGAGTAGGCAGATTACGACATGAATCAGCATACAACACTGATATAAAGCCACATTATCATATCAGAAACCAACAATGCATGTTCATTTGAAGAAGGATGCCACAGTCACCCATATAATTTAAAGGGCTCACTGAATATACACAGGATAGTCACTGATTGATTTCTATTGAATGCTGTTTCAGGTCATTGAGTGTTTAGTGCTCTCGCCTTCTCTAGATTTGTTTAAGTTTATAAGGAGTGATCTTCCAGGAGCTAACCAACTTTGCCTTGAATTCCAGGTTGCTCTATTAATCATTACTTCCATGCTTTAGTGACCATTCCTCTTGGATTGATGTGTGAACAGGAGACACTAAACAGGATGATATGCTGGAAGAGAGAAGGGCTCTTGGCAGGAGATCATATCCACCAAGTGTTTTCAGGAGGCAATTCTCCATAGTGTGAAGACCAAAATGTTTGGCATCTGGCCTTCCTTGGATACATCAAATGCTTTGGATGTTAAAGATCACAGTGACCATCACTACCTATACATAGGGTTCGCTCCAGGCCAGGGAATTCTCTGCTGGATATCACAGTTCACTGTGCAGGTGGTATTGCAAACACTTTATTCCAAGAAAATTGTAGGTATCTTGTTCTCCATTGCCAGAGAGCACTTGGTGGAGCACATTCATAGCTCTGTGAGGTTTGTGGACCCTATGAATGTTATTCAGGTCAGAGATGCCATGCAAATTCAGAGATGATACACAACTGGAAGGAATTCGACTTCCGCAATGTCCAGCTGTGCATCCATAACTAATACCTCATGTTGGTCAATGCTTGGTACCCTATCAGTACCATGATGCCTTCATACTGGTATCTTTTGTTGCATATTATCACCTCCTTTCACCTTGCACTATTGTCTTTCATTTAATATCTCCTTCCTTACAGTCCATTGAAACTCTTCCCTTTTGCTCTTTCCTTCCTCACCCTATCTCTGCATCTGAAAACTTGTTTTACCTCAAGCTATTCCCAGTACTGATAAAAGATCACCAATTCAACATTTTCAGCCTGCTTCTCTCTTCACAGATGCTGCCTGACCTGCTGAGTACTTCTAGCATTTTCTGTTTATATTTCAGGATTCCAGCATCCATACTATTATGTTTTCGCATTTACTGAAGGAGTTATCCACTAACCTCTGTGTATGGGGCTCTGGCTCATATAACCCTGTGCAGGGTTGGTGCTGGATTCCTCTTTGCTCATTGACATTGCATGCAAGCTTCCCAGCAGGGTTGCCAAAGCATTTCAATTGTGCAAACACCTGTTATTTCTTGTAGGATGTTTTGTCAAAGTCCCATCTGTTCCCCCTGTGGTATTTCACCTTTACCTGTGCTAGCTTTCCTTTTGACCTGGCTGCGACCCACTAATGCCTGGTGACTCACTGTGTTCAGACCTTGCTTTCAAGTTAACCCCTACAGTTTCCCAAGTGCCTGTACCTGAGCTGGTGGCTGGTAGCCTTAAATCAAGCGATGGTGTGTGGCTTCACCTTCACTCTTTCTCCCTGTCTCCAGTGCCTGACCAGGTTTTGACTGTCTGAAGACAAGGTTTCAAGTGTGGAGCTATTATGAAGAAAGGAGGGGGAGATAGTCAGAGGTTGATAGAAACTCCTTCTGCAGGTTATATGTCAGTAGAAAGTATGGATTATGGGTGAAATGGGATACAAGGAGGAGGATTAGGTTTGTGTATACCATTACCTAAGATGGTTTCAGCCCCACTGCTATCACATCTGCTCCAAACAGAGTGAGCACTATCTATGCCAGGTGCAAGCTGTGTCTATCTCTGATGATTTTCTGTTGTTGCTGGTGGCTGTGCACCACCTTGCCCTATGAGAGAGAAGGAAGTGTGAAAATGCTACAAACCACCCTTCAGTGATGCACCTGGCATGGTAAAAGCACTGGCAGTGTGTGCAAGCTGAGATATGGTTGTATGGCTTCGAGTAATGCAAATGGGTGAGGCCAAGTCCTGACTGAGAGAGATAGTTGCTGAGCAATTGATGCAGAGTTATTGTGCCTGAGGTTAATGATATATTTGGTGGAATATGGTTTTTGTCGATGCATTTGCTGAACTTGAGCGTTACGTGTGTGATCATTGAATTCTTTGTGGGACTGAACCTCAGTCCTTGAAGTTTGACTCTATAGCTGTGGGGGTGGGGGGGGAGGGGGGAAATTCCTCCAAAGTTTTTTCAGTGTTTGCCTTGAGTGCCTCCTGGTCTCTAAAGATAGAGGCCACCTCTCGCTTTCACCACCTCCTCCTCCAAATGAAGCTCTCCACTTGATGGGTCATGCTTGCTATCAGAACTCATTGCCTCCAGAACAACTTCTAGCATCTGCTGCAACTGCAAATTACTTCCCTTCTGGAAGTGTTGGCTGGTTTTAAGCAGTTCAGGCTGGCTTGAACTGGTGAAGATGGGTTAAAAAATTGGGCTGCTGCTGGCGCAGAACAGTTAGCGCTGCCTGGATTTGGAAATCATGATACTTAACTGGCAACATGAATCTGGTGTGCTGCTTCCGCTAGGTTGAAAGCACATGGGTTAACTGCCCCCATGCCCATTTTCTACCCAAGACAGTGAGCTCGCTCCAGAAAGGTGCTTTACATTATAACCCAGTGTGGTAAGTATACAGGTGTTCATTATCTTTTTTAATATAACTACTTAATAACAGTGAACTGTTGCCAGGAGAAGAAAAAGTGATGCCCAGGTTAAAAGGTTAATAAACCTTGCAAAAATGGACTCATTTTGTCACAAAGTGCACAGAATGTCATCCTATTATCTGAGACTCCGTGAAAGACTGTGAAAAGTCAATTAAACCATTCATCTCAAATGAAAAGCTTTTCTTTCAAAGACAAATTTAGCTTTTAGATAATTCAGGAGATGGGTTTAAAATCCAATTATAAGGGACAACTCTGACAGATTGAGGGTTTATTCAAGCATTCAAACCTTCCCTCTCTTTGACAGGAATACAGGTTACAGCATCAATTTGATCAAAATAAATGAAGAATTCCAAACGAAGGATATTAACAGTATGTGTCTGTTGACAACCAGGTGCATGATTGGCTAAATTGCTGACATCCCCCAATTTCTTGTCTACTTTGCGCCACTCCTGATATAAACCTGCTCTTCTGAGCAGGCAGTGAAGGCACGCGCCTGAGGGTGACAACTGACTGCAATCTTAACTGAAATCTAAATGAGTGGGTTCCTTTGTGACAAAGCTGCTTAGACGTTGAATGGGATGTGGAGAGGATCTGAATGTTTAAACCCTTGTTTGTTTTTGTTGTCAGGAGGAACATAAGGGATACTAAGAAATACCTTTTAATCTGAAGATGCACATTTCTCATTCTCAGAGACTGATGAATAAAGGGAGCTTCGCAGCTGAGCCTCACCCATTCTAGAGCTACTCAGCACTGCTGCTGAAAGTATGTGCTGTATTTCTGAATGTTATCAGAACCTGAAATGCAGGAACATTTTCCTCTAACTGAAGCTAATCATGGTATCTTGTTTACTGATGTTGCAGAGATTGCTCAGGCATTGTACCTGTTTTTCTGGTCTGTACAGCATATGTACAGCCACACTTAATATGCTATTATGGAAGCCACATTAGTTTGCAAGATTGTACAATGTACTTTTGAAATTTTACATCCAATTGGAGTTTATATGGTATGGAAAAATCTTGGAGGTGGAGTCAGATAATGACACTAACTTGAAAGATGGAAGATTTCAAATAGTAAGGACAAAATAAACAAAAAGCTAGTGGATCTCATTAGGCTGGAGAGGGGGGATAATGTTTGACAAAGAACACAGTTTGAAAAAATGTAAGATCATGACAATATTGAAGACAACAGAACAGCATAAAGACAAACTAAATGGGGAAAATTGTCACACTGGATATGGTGTTGTCCATTGGCTTAATTTAATTTTTTTAATTTTTATTTTTACAGCGTGATAACAGGCCCTTCCGGCCCAACGAGTCTGCGCCGCCCATTTTAAACGCAAATTAACCTACCCGTACATCTTTTGGAACGTGGGAGGAAACCAGAGCACCCGGAGGAAACCCACACAGACACCGGAGAATGCACAGACTCCTTACAGTTGTGGCTTAATAGCTTGAACAAGTTGACTCCAATTCAGAAGGCTGAGGGCTCAACCACCTGCTAGAAGGTGCTAACCTCTGTTGACATTCCCAGAACTGTACTGAAAATGTAGGAGGCATAGGCACTCACATGGATGGTTAAACTGAGACCCCAAGTGCCTTCTCGACTGGAATTAACAAATTTATGCTATTAAAAAAGCAGAGACGTTTTGCCCAATGTCCTCGCCAATATTTATCCCTGTCAAGTTTACTAAAACAAATCATCTCTCATTATCTTGTTATTTTTTGGACTTTGTCAAACTCTAATTGGTCATTGCATTTCCTACATCGAAGAATGCAGCAATGGAAATAGATCATAGGCTACTTGTGGACAGTTCATTGGTACCAGCGGTGCCGTGCATAGCAGCAGCAGAAAATCCAATCAGATCTTGACTATTATGCCTGAGTGATTGCTTGCCATTACTCTGTACAAAGCCACTTGAAATAGAAATGCAGATCTGGATGCTTTATTAAAAAATGGGATCCAGAATGAGAGGAATGGAGAAGAGAGCAATTGACCTTTAACTACTTGAATTCATGTAACAAAGGGCTAAAGTGCATGAAACCCTGAAGAGAAAACTGAGCCAGATATTACACTGAACAAATAGGTAAAGATCACAATCTGTTCAAGATTGTGGTAAAAGCTAGATAGATGTTTCCAGCTTTGGGTAAGGAAGGTGTTCTGCCAGTTTAGATTTAACTATTTTATGCAAATTGTCATGACAATTTAATGAACACGGAGGAGTAAAAGGAGTCAGATGGTTTAGAAGCATGAACACGGGTAAATATTTGAGAAAAGAGATAACAGTGCAACATTTGTTTTTGGAACTCCCCAAATTGACTGCAGAATCCTTTCCAGTCCTGTGATTACCTATGATTCTATGTAACCCACTTGGGCATCCATGTGTGATGTCAGCAGCCTTATTTCCATGGTAAGAACGTCAGGGGATTTTCTTATGAGGATCTGCCAGAATATCTACATGCACAGTTGGCTTTGCCAAATAAGAGCTGATGTGCAATGCTTGAGCTGGTAGGTGACACACACAAGCGTACACACACACACACACACACACACACACACACACACACACAGAGCTGTTGCTGGCAGGGCATATAATACTGTTTCATGTGTGAAAAGAAAAACTTTGAATTTTGTTTGACTGAAATTTCTGGGCTGAGAGGCTGCACAGTCAACCTGCTCTCAGACAGTTAGCCAGAAGTTTTCTTGATTCAGGCTTTCAGGAGGTATGGGAACATGGTGAGTGTGAATATTCCTGCAGGTCTGCTCTCATTTCCTATGTGTTAAGCACCTGACCTCCATGTACTAATAGTCAGGGGCACTGCTGCTATCACATTACTCTATCCAGTGTAAACATTTCATGAATCAAGAGCATAATGGGCCAGAATAAATTAAGAACAAGCTGTGTTTTCAGAAGACCCATGTTTCAGTCTTAATCACTGCAAGAATACAACAGCATGTCCCTCGAATGGACAACATGTAAAATACATTAAACTCATCAAGGATATTTTTGGTTTCTGTTAATTATTTTATAGTCTGATTATCATGGAAACAAGCTTTCACTGAGACTTGATTCATTCTGCAAAGATTAATACTGCATATTAATTGGATAAGCTTAACTCATAAGTTTTTGCAACATTTCTTTAACTGGGATTTGCAACAGTAAACTGAGTTCCTGCTGTTTGAGATGCTGGAACAATTATTTCAAGAGCACGACACGTGTTCCAATTCACAATCATTCTGCCATTTGGCTTGTTGACTGAAGAAATGAAGTTTGGACTCAGTTGCCTCGACCTGCTGTCACCTTCAGGTATTTGAGTCCTGGGGAAGACAGCTTGAGATGGCCTGACTGCAACCATCGGGAGTGCCCTGGGGTCGAAGGGATAATTCCTGCTCTTCCTGCCACCACATGAATTAAAAAATACTTTCCTGGAAATTGTTTATCACCCTTAATTGGTCTGCTAAACCTGCACTGTGAATAGTGCTAACAGCCAAAGTGAAAAATAAATCTGATATTGGCAAAAGCAAATAAACAGCATTAGGGTGTTTACACTTAGAAGCATACACTAAGAAGGAACCTCTGAGGTTCCCAAAGGAATCAAGCACAAACGAAAGTAGCTCTGACAATTCCTGCACACCAATCAGTGAAGGGCATCAGCTCTTAAAGGTACAATCCCCATAGAACCCAGGCAGCGGCAACACACATTATGGCTGCCATGGAGAAGTGGAAGAGGGGGAGGGAGAGGGGGAGGGAGAAGGAGAGGAAGTGAGAGAGGAAGAGGTTTCCCAGATCCATTTAAAGAGATATGGAAGTCCTCATCAGAGCAATACATGGAAGAGGAAGATCCTGGGCACCAACTGAGCCAGGAGCTCGGCTAAGAAGAGGTTGGCAGGAAGTGTCTTAGATAGCGATGAGGAGAGATACAGGAGGGAGACAGATCAGCTAGTTGAGGGGTGTCGCAACAACAACCTCACATTCAACTTCAGCAAGACCAAGGAATTAATTATGGACTTCAGGAAGGGAAAGTTGGGAGAACACACACCAGTCCTTGTTGAGAGGTCAGCGGTGGAAAGGGCAAGCTTAAGTTCCTGGGCGTCAACATCTCAGAGGATCTATCCTGGGCCCAACACATTGATGCAATCACGAAGACGGCATGCCAGTGGCTCTACTTCATTAGGAGTTTGCGGAGATTTGGTATGTCAACAAAGATTCTTACAAATTTCTATCGATGTACGTTGGAGAGCATTCTGACTGGTTGCATCACCGCCTGGAATGGAAGCTCTAATGCATAGGATCACAAGAGGCTATAGAGGGTTATAGTCAGCTCCATCATGGGCACAAACCTCCCCACCATCGAGGACATCTTCAAGAGGCGGTGCCTCAAGAAGGTGGAATCCATCTTTAAGGACCCTCACCATTCAGGACATGCCCTCTTCTCGTTACTACCATCGGGGAGGAGGTACAGGATTCTGAAGACCCACACTCAATGTTTCAGGAACAGCTTCTTCCACGCCACCATCAGATTTCTGAATGGTCCATGAACCCATGAATACTACCTCGTTATTCCTTTTTTTTGCACTTTTCATTCATTTTTGGAAGTTATAGTAATTATATATCTTTGCACTAGACTGCTGCCACAAAACAACAAATTTCATGACACATAAGTCAGTGATAAGAAAATCTGACTCTGATTCTGTTTCCTTCAACTGTGAGAATCCCTACTCATTTGAACAACGCAGAAATAAATTTTATGTCCTCAGGATATATCAGGGAGAGCTGCACACTCCTGAAAATTACTGTAGCTTTCAGTAAATGGATCAAGGATTCATTCCTTGACATGTTATGATCAGTACAGCCAGTCCTGTGAATTATTATGTGTTGTCCATGCTCTCTCGGCTATCCATTGGTAAACCGTGTTAGTGATAAAGACAGGAATGTGAAGATAGTTACTTTGTATGGATTGGGGTCTATGAGTCAGCAAGCTTCTTTTGAAAAGGGTTTCCTGATCTTGTGCAGTCAATGCTCTGCTCTGCTGGGAGTTTATGTAATTGATGTTCTGCTGGGATCTCCCCGAGACTTTCTATCCTTCTGCTTCTCTTGTTCTTGCTGCTCTTCAATCTGTGCCTCATGTCCCTCGGCCTCAAGACCTGCATTTGGCTCTTCTGTAGTTTAGCAGCTAAATGTTGGAGGGAGCACTCACTGTTGGTTATACCTCACTCGGTGGACTTTGGAAAGTGTAGCCTGCAGTGAGCTCTGAAGCTGTCTAGTTTTCTTGATGTTTGCAGAGTGCCTTTTTAAACTTAAGCCAATGTAACAAAGTAGTGCGATGTACTGCTGCTGTAACTGCTCAACAGCAATCACAGGATGCGCTTGCAAGCTCCCATTTATGACAGTAAGAATGGAAATAGACATTGTGTACATTGTAATGTCTTCATGTATGCTCATGATCCCAGTAAATTGTGATCAAGAATCAGAAGTGTTTGGTCTGATTTCCCAATGGTTGTGATCTCATCTGCAAATGATAACCAGAGCGATTTATCCTGAATTAAATCCACTTTATGCATGATTTGTGGATGAAAATTGGGTGCCAAATGATCTGGTTTCCAGACTATTGTGCATTTATCTCCTCAGTGGTAGCTGTTGGTTAGGCCGCATCCCTATCTTGGAAACCTGAGTGGAACAGGCCTCAGGCCTGTTCCATTTGGAATAATCCAATTTTTCTAGAGCTCCTCGAACAGGCATTTACACCCCTGAATGGAAGATGAAAAGGGGTCTGATGTCTATTTCAAAACACCATCCTAGATTCCTGAAAACTGTGGATGATTTTAATGTCTTGAGGTGCAAGGCACTGGTCCCAAAAATTTCACGTTTTAAACAGGTACAAATGTAAATTATCACACAGTGTTGATCTTCACAGCAAGTTTGAGCATTGCATTCTTTGCGTTTTGCTGGAAATGAAAAGCAGGGAAATGGGTTTAAGGGGTTAGGTTTAAGGATTTATGGGCATGATTGTTATTTTGGTATCCAGAGGTCTCGTCCATTCATCCAGCCACACAAGTTCATACCCTACCATGGCAACTGGAGAGGGATAAATAAATCTGGAACTAAAAGCTCATGGTCTAGAATTTTTTTCTCTCATTCAGGCCTCTAGTCCAAGCAGCATCCAAGTAAACCTCCTCTGCACCCTCTCTAAAGCCTCAACATCCTTCCTATAGTGAGGTGCCCAGAATTGCATGCAATATTCTAAATGAGGTCTAAGCAGAGTTCTATAGGGATGCATCATAACCTCTTGACTCCTATACTCAATACCTCCATTAATGAAAGCAAGCATTCCATAAGCCTTCTTAACCACCCTATCTACTTGTGTAGCCATTTTCAATGAGCCATGGACTTGCACCCCAAGGTTTCTCTGCTCTTCAACACTGTTAAGGGTCTTGCCCTTAAGAGTGTACTGCCTCTTGACATCAGTCCTACCAAGATGCAATACCTCACATTTATCTGGGTTAAACTCCATCTGCCATTTCTCTGCCCACATCTCCAACTGATCGATATCATGCTGTATCCATCGCCAGTCTTCTACACTATTCACAACTCCACCAATCTTGGTATCGTCTGCAAACTTACTAAACCACCCATCAACATACTCATTCAGGTCATTTATGTACATCACAAACAGCAGAGGTGCCAGTACAGATCCCTGTGGAACACCACTACTCACAGGCCTCCAGCCCGAATAAGTCCCTTCAATCACCACCCTATGTTTTCTACAGGCAAGCCAGTTCTGGATCCACACAGCCAATTCTCCACTGACCCCATGTATCCAAATTTCCTTGATTAACCTATTATGTGGGACCTTGTCGGTTTTCAACATTATTTTCCACCTTCTTCAAACTTTTTCTCTGGAATAAAACTTCATCAAACTGCAACTGGAAAAATTTGTCTACAATGAGATTTTCAACCTCGCTGGTCAGAGAAATGACATTTCTTATGAACTTGTGGAACAATTGGGTTTTACCAACCCACTTTTTAAAGGGGACTACACTAAATCACATTCTTTGTCCACACTGAGAATTCCTGCAAACTCAAATATAACCTCACTTATGCATCTTGGTTACATTGAGGTAAGGTCTTTGCCATTCTCAGCTTCCTGATCTCAGGATCATTTAATGCTGGTGCTGATCCCAGTTACATCTCACACTTTACTGCTCACTGCTAAACTTCATACCCATGGCGAAGAAACTTCATCTACTTATCCTTCAGTCCGCAATGTCCTTTAGGAAATCTGGCCTAAATGTGACTCCTGATCCACCATTGTAGTTGACTCTAGCTGCCTATCAAGCTATACTGTTCAGGGACAATTTGAGATGGATAGTCAATGTTGGCTTTGCCCGTAGTATCCACATCCCATAAAAGAATAAAACAAAGGATGTTTATGGTGTGAAAAGAATTTGAAGATTTTATTTGTTCTCCAGTAAAAATGGGCATGTAGCCCAATGTAGTGGCAGACAGGTAGTTCTGCGATGGATTAACTTGTGAGTCATGTCTGACTGAAATAGCAAAGATAATGGGCACCTTGGGAAAATGTCCAGGACAGGACACAGTTAAGAATTTTGAGGACCGGTAGAGGTGAGGGGGTGATTGAGCAAATTGATGATTGATGAGGCATTGTAACAATTTGGTTGTTGGGACAGTTCTTCCTGTGGCAGATGCAGAAGGAAGTGAAGGCTGGGAATAAAATATCAGAGATTGCCCGATCTCTGATCAAGGCCATAGATGAAGAGAGGCCAGGTATTGTGAAAAATTTGCCAAGATGCTGATGAATAGGAAAGTTTACATGGAAGGAGAAATCTCAGGAACATGGGAGGGCAGTGAATTGAGAGAGGTGAAGGAAGATGAAATCAACAATGAGGAATCAATCAGTGAACATGCAGGAAGTGGTAGAGTTGGGTACAATTACAATATTTAAATTGCATTTGGACAGTTCCATGGACAGGGAAGGTTTAGAAGGATATGGGACAATTGCAGGCAATGGGACTAACTCAGTTAGGCAACTAGGTTGGTACGAATGAGTTGGGCTGAAGGGCCTGTTCCCATGCTATGTAACTCTCTGCTAAATGGAAAGGAGAGTGGATATCAATGAAAAACATGAGGTGTGTCTTGAGGGCAAATGAGGTGGTCTAAAAGAATTATAAAGAAATGAATAAATTAAAATAAAGGCAGGTGCTCAGAGGAGATTCAAGTCAAGTCGAGTTTATTGTCATGTACACAAGTACGGTGAGGTAAAGGTACAGTGAAAAACTTGCTTGCAGCAGTATCATAGGCATGTAGATACAGACAACACACAGAACATAAATTATCCAAGACGGTGAAGAAAAAAAAGACAGTGCAAAACAAGACATTAGTGTAAAAAAAACATAAGCCCATGGTAGTGCAAGAGGTGGTCTGTAGTGTTCTATTGCTGAGGTAGGGTTAGGGTTGTGCAGGTCAGTTCCAGAACCTGATGGTTGTAAGAAAGTAGCTGTGTGGAATTTAGGCTTCTGTACCTTCTGCCCGATGGTAGCAGCAAGAAGAGGTCATGACCTGGATGGTGGGGATCCTTAATGATAGATGCCACCTTCTTGAGGCAGCGTCAAGGGATATGGCCTAATGTAGGCAAATGGGATTGGTGCAAGTGGGCATCATAGCAGCATGGATGAGGTGTGCCGAAAAGGCTCATTTCTGTGCTGTCTGATTCCATGATTCTATGATTCTACCTGTAATATTCCTCAGGTTTTTCTTTGTTAATGCCCTGGACATGTCCTGCACCCTGTAGTAAGCAAGAAATTGGGCTTCTTTGCTCATGTTATCTCCCCCTAACCGCTCACATTAACCCATTTCACAGCAACCCGACCTCACCTTATCACAGATATTTCCTACCCCCAGCTACCTTCTCTGTAACATAAATTGCCTTCACTGAGGAGTGGGGAGAGAGCCCAAGATGTCAGCCGGTGGCATTAGATTTAGGTAGCTGTGTGGAGGGAAGATTATTAGGGTAGTGAAGACTTTGGTATGGGACACCGTTCTTCCCTTTGAGCTGAGTTTCGGTCAAAACCATTGCACGACTTCACAGTTTCGTCATGGCTAGCAGGAGATTTGTTTATCAATGTGCAGATATATCAGAGGGTTATTAGCCCGAGGAAAGCATGTTCCTTGACCCATCTGAGGGTGTAAAGTTACTGTTGCTGCACTTTCTGCTCTAGGCAGCAGCTTACAACATCCTTCAGGACAATGTGGTCACTTTGATGCACACTCCATACTCAATTCTCTATCTCCCTCCATTGGCCCTAAATTATCAGCAGTCCATGCAGTGGACTCGTGCCTACTAGACAATCATATTGGATTTTCCATACTTGGTGCAGTTCACAGCCCAACAATTAGCCTGCTAGCAGGAGCCATGTTTCAGACCCTAACTGGTCGTTACAGTCATATGCTGTTCCTGTGCAGCAAGGTATATTTTGGGTGTCCTTGTGGCTCGGAAACTGCCCATATCCTTGTATAAATCATGGCTCCATTGGTAGCCCTCTCAGCTTCGAGCCAGTTTCATGGATTTCTGTCCCACTCCAGAGACTAAAGCATAATATTTTAAACTTGCATCTCAGTGCAGTTGTAAGGGAGTGATGCATTGTTGAAGGTGCCATCTTTTGAAAGAAATGTAAAATGCTGCCAATTCTCTTAGGTGATTCAAAAAAAAAGTCAATAACTAAGATTACTAAACAGATTATTTGGTCATTATCACATTTCTGATTGTGGGAACTTACATTCACAAATGGGCCACCACAGCCCATACATTAAAGGAATGAGTGCCAGGTGCTATATAAGTGAAAGCCTTTGGGAAAGTACTATCAAATGTTCTTTGGAATATTTTTTCTGGGCCTGCAAACACGTAGCTATATGAGTACTGGCGGGTTGTCACCAAGCATCTTCCATGAAGCCCAATCTGTCTAATTAATCCAATCACCTTGTCATCAAATACAATTCATGTCCTGAATTTCTTCAAGGAAAGCAAATGATGCCAGGCATATGGTTGATGGAGAAAATTAAAGTTAAGATTTCTCGGTACAAGAAGAAAAATAAAAAGGACCATAAAGTACTCATCTTGATCATGTCACACTTTACCTTGTGACCTTTCATGAAGTAACAATTATCTGACAACTCCCAGATATTTATTTTACATGGATCTGCTTGAGGTAGACAATAGCAGCCAAAATGCTCTGTTCTTGGTTAGCATTTGAATGAAAACCCTGCTAGTTTGGTATGAAGTTGTTTTTTGTCGAAGTTGCTTTTTGTCATGTCCCTTCCACTTAGATTGTGTGTGTTTTAAGGTAATGGAGAACTTAGGAACTTGCTGCTACACTGCCCACGCTGAAAAACTTCAGTGAAAGCTTACTACTAATTAGTCAGAGGCTGGATTCAAATCTAGATCCCTAGGTGAAAAGAAAGTTGCTTTGAAATCAGTACAAAATTACTAACAATTTCCTGTTTACTTTAATGAGTTGGTGCCTTTGAACAGGAGAACACTGCATGTGCCCTTTTCCCCAGCAGAGGCCATCCTGACTTTAGTAACTGGGTAATGCAACCGATGGACATTCGTTAACTCTGGAATCTTGATAATGGCAAATCAATAATTTTGCAGGCTTTCAACACAAACTTCCCTTTTCCTGTCCATCAATATTATTAAACTTGTAAGAATGGGGCACCAGTCCAGGATTAAAGAACTTAACTATGGTCATCAACTTCATTAATAGTGGGGAGAAATTCAATTCACATCAGCTTCTGGCTTGTGGTAAATGGTGAGATTCCAACATATGCCCAAGGACCTTGGGAATAAGTCCAGGCTTCAGTTGCTTTAACCCACCAAGCTGTGGATGGCATCTGAGCATTCCGTTACAGCTCACTAGTCAGAGATTTAGAATTTTGGCCAGTTCTGATGCCGAACCTTGATGGATCTTAGGAGAACAACACCGTGAAAGAGCAGGTGAGATCAGATTTTCAAGAGACAGGTGCAGCAATCCTGCTTCTTTTTGGCACCAAACTATTTAAAAGGTTTGCTTAACACTTTCGTGGTCTGACCTTGGTGGGTCCTTCTAGGACCACTGGTTAGAATGTGAGAAATAGGAGCAAAAATAGGTTACATGCCCTTTTGAGGCTGCTCTGCTTTTAAATAAGAACATGGATGTTCCTCTGGCTTACATCTACTTGTCCAGATGATGACTCTATCCATCCCTAGAGCCCAAAAATCTGCCTTAAATACACTCTATTAAAGAGCACTTGCTACCCCTTGGACTGGAGAATTCCGAGGGGTCACAAGCGACATAGTGAGGATGGCTAATCCCATCTACATCATTAATATCCATCTCTTATCCTCTCAGTCCTCTGAGAAACTGGAATAATTGAGCGTAGCATGCTGAGCACAAGCTCCAACTATTTGTTAATCATACTTATTGCTGGCTTTAGACCAACACAACAATTCTGAACAGTATATTGAGCACCCTGTGAAGTCAAAGTGGGTGCTGGTCTGAAGTTAGTTCTGACAAATTTAAATTTCTTACTGAAAAAGCAGGTGCAACAAGGTTAATCATGGCCCTTCCCTCAGTCTTCATTCTCAGCGACACTGAGTGGCTGTTAATGCCACAGGCTGAAGGTGGCAGTACAAGCCTGAGTTTCAGCAGCTGCTGCCAAAATCTAGGCAAGGGAAAGAACAGTGACTTTCATTAATGCTTCATGTAACTAGACTGACCTTTGTCTGAAGGTATGCTGAAGGGGACACAAGATTGATTTAGCAGCTGAAGAATACACAGAACAGTCTGTGAGATAAAGAAAAGCATCATTTTGATACATGTGACAACCAAATAGACTTACGGTTAAATTTGTTATTAAATGCAAGCCGATTAGCAATTTCACTTTGAATCCATAATTACATTTGGTTGTTATTATCCCCCGAAAACAAACACATAATTTCACTAGTCTATTAGCATAAAGAGCCAAGTGGTCTTCAGTTAAGTGAAAAGTTAATGCTGACATGGTGTTATATTTAGAACATTAACAGGTTCACATCTATGGGCTGCTTTTGTTTAAAGGTGAGCTCTGGAGAGATCAGAGTTAGAAGCTGTCAGGAGTTACAAAAACTGTCACACTGTCAAAGAAATAAAAGAAAGTCGCAGTTATATAGTGCCTTTCATGACCTTAAGCTATCCCAAAGTGTTTTACAGCCAATGAGGCACGTTGGTTGTTGTGTTACAATTGCATTATGGAAATAATGGTAAATGGATCAAGATCCTAGAACCCCCTGACCAAAAGCTCTGTGGGAGGACCTCCACCACAGGCACTGCAATGATTCAAGAAGGTGCTTCACCATAATCTTTGCAAGAGCAAACAAGAATGGACAATAAATGCTGGCCTTGCCACATACATCTGTATCCCACAGAGGAACTAAAAAGAGAATCAGTTTATGCACAGAAAGGTAAGAAAAATGAGAATGTGATAATGACCAATCATTCTGATATTTAAAAAACTATAAATATTGTTTAAAACACTGTAGGTAGAACTCTTTTTTTAATGTGGTGCTCTGGCAATGCTTACATCCAGATGAGAGGGAAAACAAGGCCTTGATTTAATACCTCATTTGAAACTTGGTGCCTCTGGGAGTACAGCACTCACTCAACCCTTTACAGGTGTATCTGCTGAGGCTATGTGCTCAAGTAATGGAATGGGGTGTGAAGCTGGTGTTAAAAACATTGAATTTCAAGAATAAGGGATAGGTTATCGTTGTACCTCCTCCTCCCTCCTCTTCAGTCCTCCAGCATAATATTTAATGGCAGCTTTGTTAGCCAGCTAGGTCAGGGATGTGGCTTAAATAACAATCTATTTTTGCATGGTTTGCTGTGGAAAGGTGCTCACCATGTAGACTCCTCCCAACAGTTCAAGTTTGTTGTCAGAGGCATACGTACACAGGGTATAAATGCCATGAAAACTAGCTTTTAGCAGCAGCAGCACAGTACATCACAAAATGAGGACAAACATAAGTTAACATAAACTTAAATTAACATAAATTATACGTAACTTACACGTGCAAAAATAGACAACTAAATAAAGAACAACACTGGTGCAAGATTGAGAGAGAGAAAGAAAAAAAATAGTCTGATTTAGTGTTAAGGTCTTTCAGGTCGGTTCAAGAACCTGATGGCAGTGGGGAAGAAGCTGTTGTTGAACCTTGATGTGTGGGTCTTCAGCCTCCAGTTGGGAAGATCGCTGGGAAGCTGGTTTCAATGCCAAGCCACCAATGTTCTCATTCTGGGCTACTGTGTCCAGAACCATACCAGAGACATTCAACTCGGCATTGGGCTTGAACTTTGTAGGTGAGGTGCCTGGGTTAGAAAAATTACATGGAGAAAATGTGTCGTGTTTTGATATCATTTAGACATAGGGCAGTTATTTACCATTAAATATAGGATGTCCTGTCCATTGAGACAATCTTGATCGAAACCATAAACATTCTGACTCCTTGGTGAGGGTGCTGCTGCTCAAGCAAAACTGAAGTGTCGAAGATCAACAACAATCTCATTGAGATTAATTTAATTCCTCATAGTAGCTCATTTTCAGTCTCTTACCCTATGAATTCAGCAACACACATTCACACAGAAATAATCATCCAACGAAACAAAGAATAAATCTAAAATAACTGAAATCATCCATGAAGATTTGATTTTTTAAGCACTGGTGTTGTGACATAATATTTAATAGTCCCATTTCCTCTATTTTTCTTTGATAAGAGCTGTTAATTGACTTTGTTAGATCATTTTACATTGTTATATCTGACAATTAAAATCTCAGAAATGACTCATTTTGCCATGCTCAAACAATCCCCCTGAAAAAAACTTAGTTCTTTAGAAAATCTGTTTCATTGTTATGATCTCTTTTAAATGACATATCTGTGATTCTTCCCGCTGCTTCAGGCTAAGTTGTGGAAATGGCCCAGTTTTTATTCAATGGATTTCTAAGCAGCTAAAACAGTAACTGCGCATGGATTAGGTGAAAGACAAACACTTGCTTTGAAATCATTATCTGCATCTTTGTTTCTGTTAATGGTAATTTTTGCAATGATTCGTTAAAGTCTATCTGGTTCAATTTATAGAAAGTATGGCCAATTCTGTCAAAAGTGGTCATTCAGACAGATATAACTCTAGAATCATAGAATCTATGTATTCATGGGACACTGGTTGCTTTCTGTCCACTCTTGCCTGATGTTTCATTGTTGAATGACCTGCACCTGTACAAGTTACAACAAGCTGTTGTGACATGTGAAGCTATTGCCCGGAGCAGTGGTAACTTCCATTCTGACAAAAGGTCTCTCTGCCACCACTGCCTAACCTGCTGAGAATTTCCAGAATTTCTTGTCTTTATTTCACATTTCCACCATTTGCAGTGTTTTGCTTTTATAATAAAAACAGGGGTGATTTTCATTACCCAATCAAGCTGTCTATGTATTAATGGGACACTTGTTGCTTTCTGTCCACTCTTGCCTGATGTTTCATTGTTGAATGACCTGCACCTGTACAAGTTACAACAAGCTGTTGTGACGTGTGAAGCTATTGCCCGGAGCAGGCAACAGCCTTCTAAATACCAGGTCAAATCATAGTTAGATCTCTTGCCAATGATGCCATTTTCATCTCTGTTTATCAGACTTCACCAGTTCCTGGTACTGTCCATCAAACGCTGTTGGAAGTAGGTGGGAACTGGCCTTTGTGTGTGTGTGGGTGTGTGTTCCTTCTCAGCTGCTGTCAATGAATGCTGGAGGCAGCTTTGAAAGTTGCATGGAGATTTTGCGGCTTAAGTGTATCCATAATTAATGCTGTAAGTGCCGCAAAGGATGCTGGCTTCTTGAGGTTGGTGCAATCTGTCTTTCCTGATAATGCCCTTTAAGGGTGCTTCTAAAGCTGCACCAAAATCAGCAGCACTGCTGGATTTACCTCGCACATGCTACTGAGCTGGCAGTTGGTTGAAATCATTGAACTCAGACTTGGCCACAAAGATTACCAGTCACCAAATTGCAGGGCACAACTCAGCCACTCTCCGCTGGATTTATGTTGGAGATGAAATTACACCTCAGCCTCCCTTCCTGTCAATTTTTTAGATCAGATCCATAAAGACAACAAAGCTGTCTTATTGCTTTTTGTGCTGTGGCTGTTCAGTAAAGTGCTAGTGCTGTGACAATGAAAATATAGCATTAGGTCTCCAAACATCTCAGCTTCACCGTTATGTATTTAAAGTACATCATGGAAATCCGTGATCACAATTTTACAGTTTTGATCATCTGCTGTGGCAATTGCTTGTGATTAAGTCTAAGAGCATTTCTTATCTTCCCGTAGCCAGGGTGATCTAAATCTTTTTATTCTTCTATTTGTCTAATACTTTGCCTCCTTTTCTCTGCAGTTACTGAAATAAACTGAATATCTTACAGAAAAATGCACTCTAGTGATGCCTTTAGTTTTAAGAATAATCAACAAATATAATTACTTCCAAACATAGCAATTAGTTTCTTAGCTTTTCTTAAAAAAAAATACATTTTGCATCTAAAATTCACAAGATCGAAATTGTGGTACAATTCGTTCAAATTGTATTTTCAGGTGTCCCTGACACACAAGTGAACTAAATAAAAAGCATGATGTGAAAGTAAAGATGCTGTCCTTGAGCTTCTTGTCAGCATTATATGACAGCATTGCTGAAATGGTGGTGGCAAGGCCAACCACAGCTGGAAACATTTCTCTTTGAATTACTCTAACAATAGGTTTCTCCTTGGAAAGCATTTCTAGCCTAGTACTATATATTGTCCTTTAAGATTTCTGACTGGTCTTCAGGTTTATGACAACATGTAGATGAATGTTGAGATGCAGCTATGTGCTTCCAAGCTGTAGTTTGTTCACAGTGAGCCACTGCTTCTGGTTACCCAGGAACATTGCTAATAACCTCAACAACTGGAAACTCTTCATGGGAAGTAATACAACAATACAAATAAGTAGATGTGGTCACATTCTGGTTATCAAGCTGCATTTCACAGGATGTACAGGAACTCTGTTCCCTTTATCATTCATCCTGTCTGTATTACATATAGTGAATATATTACTAGAAACTACACAAAATTGTCTGTATCTATGGCTCTTTATAATACACATCAAAATTTATTTCAGTTATAACTGCTGTCCTGCTCCTCACCTTTCAGACATAGTAGCAGTGGATTCTTTCTGATGTTGTTTATTACAATCAAATGAAGAGATTCGACAGCAGCTTATTACATGGTTACATTACTGCGTACAGAAGAGTACTTGCGTTGTATAAAGTAGTACAAAATAACCCAGTCAGAGCTCCTGGTGTCAAATTAGAGATAGGATCTGAATAAAACTCAGGCGTGGTAAATACACAAACTCTATGAACGATGTTACGATTTTGCAGTTGACTCTGTACCTAAAGTGCGTCTCTGTGCAATTTACTCTAATCAAATAATGCACTTTTTTTCTTTTCATAATAGAACACAAAAGCAAATTTAGGAAAAAAACATACCAACAGCTTCGGAGAGTCCGTAGACCTTCTGACTGTAGGCATCTGTTTTGTCCCATATGTAAGTGTAGGCCAGGTTGGGTGATGAATGGAACCACTTCTGGAAGAGATGTCCTTCCACGGCCACCATCAGATGAACCTTAATCAGATTGATTGGCACAATTGACTGAGTCATCGTGACTTTCAAAAGGGATTTATAGCCAGTGGTGCGTGAACTCAGGTAGCACAACTTCATGCTGGAGCCAGGGATTTCAACAGCTTCATGGAGAACCTGAACACATTACACAAATAATACCTGCATGTTAAAGCCGTTATTAAAGTCTAATTTGCGAAGTTGTGAAATCTTCTAATAACTCACTATTATCATCTAGCGTTTTATGCTGTACAATCAGCTATCTACGATCAGTAATTACCGCAAATTGCCCTGGCCCATTACAAACGGTATCAGAAATCATTTATGTGCTTGTCACACGTTGGTTAAACAAAATATTCAAATCTGTTAAAAGAAAAAAAGTTTCCTTTCATTTTATTTCACAACAGACAAACATCTTCCCAAAGACTGAACTAATAGTAAGTAACTTATTCCTTCACAAGCATGAATGCCATGGGGGTTGTAGGTTTTAATACGTAATTTGTAAGAGACATAAATGAGGGAACATAATAATTACTGACAGAGACACACACACACAGTTAAATGGGATCAGGACCTTCAATTCCGGAACCTATTCCAACAATCAATTGGATAATGGAAAGTGTGCACTTCAAATCCATCTATCTACACTGTTGAAAGAGAAACAAAGGACTGCAGATGCTGGAATCTAGATGAAAGACATGATGATGCTGGAGGAACTCAGCAGGCCAGGCAGCATCCGTGGAGGAAAGCAGGCGGTCAATGTTTCAGGTCAGGACCCTTCTTCAGGACTGAAGATAGGAAAAGGGGAGGCCCAATATACAGGAGGGAAAAGCAGAGCAGTGATAGATGGACAAAAGAGGGGAGGCGGGGTGGGCACAGGCTGGTGATTGGTAGATGCAGGTAAGAGATAGTGATAGGCAGGTGCGGGGGAAGAGGGGAGAGCAGATCCACTGGGGGATGGGTCAAAGGTAAGGAGAGAAAAACAAGGGGGTGGGGTAGAAAAAAGTGAGACAGGCTAGGAAAGGGAAAAAAAGAACAGGTATGGTTGGGGGGGTGGTGTGGGGGGATTACTTAAAGTGGGAGAATTCAATGTTCATGCCATTGGGCTGCAAGGTTCCAAGACGGAAAATGAGGTGCTGTTCCTCCATTTTGCGCTTGGAATTCTCCCGGCAGTGGAGGAGGCCGAGGGCTGACATATCTGTGATTGAATGGGAGGGGGAGTTGAAGTGACTGGGGAGATGCAGATCGTGGTTATGGACAGAGCACAGGTGTTCTGCGAAACGGTCACCAAGTCTGTGTTTGGTCTCATTAGTGTAGAGGAGGCCACACTTGGAGCACCAAATGCAGTAGATGATATTAAGGGAGGTGCAGATGAATCTCAATCTCACTTGAAAGGACTGTTTGGGTCCTTTTATGGCAAAAAATAGATCTGGATGGCCAAAATTCAAAGAAAAAATAATAGATTTTTTAGCATAAAAATATTAACTTTTTGATTAATACATTACATGAATCAAAACTGCATTAATTCTTTATATTTCTTTTATTCAGTTTGCATACAGTGGCAAATCTATTTGCAATCTGACTGGAGTTGATTGGGTAATCCAAGCCAAGTGACTGCACTGCTCAGAGGACTGGGATTGAGACGGATTATTTTTGGAAAAATTACCCTGCTTTTATTGGGAAAAGTTGTTGTAGTTTCTGTCACAAGTTCTGTTGCTTCCACTCTCTAAGCAAGTTCGTTTTTCTGACAAAATTGACTTTGTTTGTTCTCTGGAAACACAAGAGATTCTGCATATGCTGGAATCTGGAGCAAACACATATAGAGATCCAGAGCGGGCAGAAGACCAGGACGAGGTGTTGAAGAGGAGGAAGAGGGCTTAAGGCGGGAGAAGGGGTCGTCAGTGGGAGTGGGAATCCTTGCCAAAGAAGTAGGTCTGGAGACAGAGGCAACAGAAGAAGAGATGGCCTCGGCCTTGTTTGTTCTCTGTTGTGTTGAAATGTTGCTGGCAAGCTAGATTCCAAACAGGCGCTTAGTTACTGGTGGCTGTGCCAGAGGAACAAGAAATCTGCTACCTCCTAACCTAAGCAAGACAATTTGGGTGGTGTGGTGGAAAGGATATGAGAAAGCCTATGGGGAGCCTTAATGAGGATGCCAGCCAATAGATTTAATCTCTGGACATAGAGGCATCAGGTGGCCTTGGACCACAAAAGGAAAGCCAAGATCATCCTCCCCAACTATTTTCAACTGCTGTGGCAAATTGTATGGCGTGTATTGAATTTCTTCCTCCTTTCTGTAACGAATTAATTTTCACAGTTTTTTAGCATGCACCTACCTGGGTCTCTGGAATAATGGGGTTCTGCCCAGGAGAGGAGCTAAAGAAAGTCGAGAGTGGTGAAGATACAAGATTGGTTCTGGTCGCACAAACCCACTCAGGTCACAACTTGGAATGGTGTTTCCTCTGTCTTCATAACCAGAGTGTTCATAGCATAGAAAGTGTTTCCAAGGAAGCCAGACTGTGCGTTCCTGGCTGAGAAATGGAGCACGCTCAAAGTGCAATGTAAGAGATGCACCACCATTTGCAATTAAATCAAACCTAAGGAGAATACAAGGAGTCACACATTTAGCAAAAGCCAGGCTGAAAAGGAACCACACTATTGTTGCTATCACATAAACTCATCCCTTTGGCGTAGGTGTGCTAACACCATTCAAGGCCCTTGACAGCAGGGTAGAGTTTCACACAAGTGCTGTCAAAATGAGCATCATAAACTGTTAGCATTATGCCCAATGGTCCATGTGCTTTTGTGTTGGGTATGGAGAACCCAGATCGAAAACTGTCAGGTAAATTTGCACAAAGTACTTTATTGTATTCAGTAACTAGGTTTTTGAACTTCTATTGTATTGCATACAAAAATGATGCACTACATATTAAAATTTCTAGGTCTATGCTTATCACTTGATCATACAAATAGAATCATTCACAGGAATAGAGGAATGCAGGGGAATTCTGGTGACATTTAGACATCATGGAGCAATGGGGCAGCATTAGTGGAGATGCCACACAGCTCCAGCAATCCAGGTTCAATTCTGACCTCCTGTGCTATCTATGTGCAGTTTGCACATTCTGCCTGTGATATCTTGGGTCTTCCTCCCACATCCCAAAGAAATTCTGCAAGATTAATTGGTTAATGTAAAATACCCCTTGTGTGCAGGAGAAATGGGGGAGGCTGAGTGGCATGTGAAAGAGAACAGGTTATGGGGAAAATTGGAAGGATGGGATAAATGGGAATGCTCTGACAGCCAGCATAGATTCAAAGGGCTGAATGGCCTCTTTCTATGTTGTGATAGAAAATTTAAAAAAATGAGTATACAAAATTAACAAATTATTTTCTGCATCCTGTTTTTATCACTGGGGGTTTGATTTTTTTCCACTTTGTGTTGGAGCTAATGCACATACACTGTATTTAACAGTGACTGCATGCCTTTGGCATTGTTTGCAAGTCTGAAGATGTATTGTTTCATTAAAGCAGAAGTGTTACATAATGCAAGGTACTGAGGTGAGAGCTGTGTGTCCCTTCAAGGTGACAAAGACTGATTGCTATTTAAGAAAAATTGAGGTCAACTGGAAGTTAATTGCTGTTAGTAAGGAAAGTTTGAAGATTGGTAGGTATTTCTAAATTCCCAGCTCGTCAGAACAAAATAAAAGCACGGAAAGTCATTAGTAATGTCTGAAGTGTGATGGGCTAAAAATTGTTTTTAATCTTGTTAAGTCACCCATAGCATTTCTCACAATCAGTTGAAGAAGGACTCAATGTATCTGCTTTTCTTTATACAAAGACAAACATCTCAGCTGAATGGGTTTGCAGTGTTTGTCTACAAAATTTCTTCAGAAAAGATAAAAGTAAAACATAGGATAACATCACCATAACAACCATAATTGGACAATGTGTATTCAAAATAGGTAAAAATAAAATTAGCAGGAAGGAATAAAAATGTCATTGGCTCCCTAATGTACCAGATTAAAGTGTGGACTGAATATGTGGAACAACATGAGAGTTGAATATAAAATAGTGGGAATGGGAAGTTATGGGAGTGGTTGAATGTTAGTAGGATTCTGGCAACCAAATATTTTGGAATTGAACTTCAACAATTTTTCCAGTAACTATGGTGTGGGGTACAGCACATCAAACTGGGGCCACGGCTTCAGCTGGTCTCTTAATTCCCATATAGGGTGGCTACAGGTGAAGGATATAGAAGGTGATTTGCCACAACAACTGTTGGAGAAGGGCACTGGTGCAGAGACAGCAAAGACTGGAGCATGAGGATGCCATGAAAGTAGCTGAGAAAGATCTGAATGACTTCAGGAAAGGTCTAAATCAGGTTAGGAAAGGCTGGATACAGGGCTGAAAGTGGAGGAAAGAGTTGGCTTCAATGTTCCCGTACAGCCGAAGGAAAAGGCCAGATTTCCTGATAAAGTTCCTGACTGCGAGTTCTTGCATGTGCAGGATTGGTTTACACAAGATTGAGCTTGATTATTGACAACATTATGGAAAACTAGTCCAATAACAGTCAGCTGAGTTTCACACATGATCAGTGTGAGGTACCAGACTATGAGCCGATATAAGAAGCTAAAGGACTGAACTATTCATCTTCTCCCTGAAGAAAAATTTAGGAAGAACATTGAAGTGATAAATTAATGGAATGGAACTAAGTACCTAAATGGCTTAACTTCCCTGTATAATTCCCAAGCAAGTCACTCACTTCGAGCAATTAGAGTGGGACAAAATGCTGACCTTGCCAGCAGTGATCACAGTCTCTGAATGGATAAAGCAAAATTATTCAATGGTTGAATTCGATTGTTAATATCCTTGAAGGAGGGACCTTATTGCTTGAGCTAATCCATTGAAAATCAAATTTCTGACTTACGTGCCATCCTGACGAGTGATTGTGTATCCATACTGAGGATATTTGACAAATGACACATTTACTCCAACTAATGGTGTTCCATCCTTTGTAAAGACTTGTCCTCTGATTAGTGAAGCTAAGCTGTGAAAGAAAACAGAAGGCCAGATTGAGATTGCAAGTTTTCTTTGAAAATAAATGACAAAACAGCAAATGAAGCTTTGTAATGATAATACTCTAAGCAGTGCAAAGCCAAGATGTGATTTCATAACACTGACCCTCCGCTCTCCTTATTCCAACACAAAAATGCCAACCTACAGAGTAAGTTCTATTAATGTGAAAGGCATTGGCCTGCAGGCAGGTTATTACTCCAAGAGAGGGAACAGCATATATAGGTTCTGAATCTCTCAAGGTTTTAGTAAAGAATGACCAGAAACTTACAGAAAATTGTCATGACATCAGCCTGACCAGAGCAAAGTGGGCCTGATACGGAATAGAATGGGCTCACTTTTCCTAAAAAATGCTGTCTGCTCCTTGTGGAAATGCAGACATCTCCTCCATAACCATCAGGAAGTTCGGGCCCCTGCATGAGTGTGTGGGAACACAAAAGACTGGAATTTATTCTGAGCTGCTCGCTGACAACTTCCTGACTACACTCTGTCTCATGGAGTCCAGCAAAGGAGAACAATCTTCCTGCAATTCTTCCAGCAGTCAACTGGGCTGCTGGCTAAAGCTGCATAAGAAAGACTGGAAGTTTTTAATGGTGTGATTAATTTTTAATGATTTTTGAGTGTTTATGCCAGTAACATTTACAAAGATGCAAAACCTTTAACAATTTTGATGGACAGTTAAGCCGGGGGTAATGGCTTAACTGCCTGTGAAAGCATTTCTGTGGGTTTGTTCAACCCCACTGTGGGATACTATTTATGGTTGTAAGGACTTGTGTACTGACCATGTTCAGGAAGTTGCCACCAGAAGATCTACTCCAGGAAAATGTGGACCGGTCAGGTAAAGGAAGGCTGAGTGTGGACAACTCATCGACCATGCTTCCTTGAAATGCTACTTCCTTCTTTGTATTTTCCATTGCTGCTTAATATTCAGAAACACAAGCCTAATATTTACTTTTTATTTGGTGGTATCTTTTAACCAGCCAGACTCTTAATAGATTCAAAATGTTATGAACTTCTGAACTAAACTTTTGAGATGTCTACTGTTCCCTTTTCCAGGTTATCTGGCTATCTCTCTCTTAAATAGCAGTGGAGCACAAACCTCTGCTGAATTCTCTCTGGTTACATTGGAAAATCTATCGACTGAACCTACAATTTAGACTATTCATTTCATTGAAGCTTAAGGGCTGTTATAAAGAGAGTTAAATTTCAGATAATTCATATTTTTGACTGAACTGAATTAATTTAAATGTATTTAACTGTTTTCAACTACTTATGTAAGGACATTAGATGTAGGAGTAGTCCTTCAAACCTGTTCTGCCTTTCATCAAGATTATGGCTGAACTTCTAACTCAGCACAATTCTCCTGAGCTATCCTATGTCCCTTGAATCTTTTAATATCCAGAAATCAATTGAATTCTCTTTGGATTGAACTCAATAACTGAACAACCACAACTCCTTGGGTTAAAAAATGTTCCAAAGATTCACCATCCCTTGATGGTGATACAATTTCTCCTGTTTTCACTACCAGATGGCCAGTCCCTGATGCCAAGATTATGATCACTTGTTCTAGACTTCTCTATGAGGAGCAACATCTTCCCTGTGTTAAGCCCTGTAAGAAATTTGTGTTTCAATTTACTTTTCTTGTCTTTTTTTTAATAATGTTACAATGTTGTGTCTATTGATTAATAATTTTTGAATGTTTGAAATGTTTATTGTCTGAGAGGTATTCATAAACATTCAAGCAGTTGACAGCTTTGATGGCTGGTTCTCTTTGAAGGAGGACGCGACAGCTTGTCCAGCTGTTAAAGCAATTACGATGAGGAGGACTTGTACAGGCCTTTGCTGATTAGGTTATAGCTGGCCTTGATGAGGAAGTTCTCATTGGGAATCAGCTCATGGCAATGTGAGTGTAATAGCACACAGATAACATAGGCAGTTCACCACTCTGATGGAATTCTGTTCTCTTGGGAAACATGCATTCACCCAGCTTGCAACTGAGCACCTTGTAATCTTGTGTTTATGATCTTAGTTCAATAGGATATCAACAAGTAATACAAAGAGTGGAAGTCCATTTCACTGTAGGAGACTTGTACAGCAACAGTTGCACAGAATTTATGAATATGAAAGTTTTCTATCCCATCATTGGAAAGCTATGAAAAAAAACCATGTCCCTTACAGTCAGAGTGCGGTTTATCCCACATAACTGTAACTGAAACATAATCACTACAGCTCCACTTGTCAAAAATGTGTAAACATGACAGATCAAATCAATAACAAAGTTTGTAACAGCTGAAATACAATGTAAATTTTCTTTAGGCCCTCATTCTGTCCTTTTTGATTGCTCTGCTTTTTTGAATATACAAGCACATTTAGGGAATGTTTGGAAAAGTGTAACCACTGCAGCAGTACATTATTCTCCATGGAAATAAATGAAAATAATCATTTTCTGCAATTAAAATGGTGGCTTTATTCAATCCCAATTATTTTTACTTTTTTGCTTAAGTATCTACAATCTGCATCATGATAATTTTAATTCCAATATTCCCATAACACACAGAATCAGACAAGTTAATCTACCTCTGTTATATATTTTTGGATTCAGTGGTATGTCATGTGTTAGTTGGCAAGGCCTTCTTTCTTAAATCGGTACAGTATTTTCATTTACCTAGCCATCTTAACAAATGTGTGGTGTAACTGGGAAGCAAATAGAAAGCTCTGTTCATCTGTACTTCAATTTACTGGCTTTATCATGTACCTTCATGTGATCTTTGTTGAATTTGGAAGGCAACAGATTGTCATTACTCTAGATAGTGACTGAGGTTTTAACTGACAAACACATTTACTGAACGGTAAAGGAATAAATGAATATTGCAATGACACAATTATAGTTACTGAGCTCAAGTGTCTTTTCAAGTAAGTAGAAAATAACAATTGCAAATTCTGCTGTAAACCGTAATGCAATTTCCATGTGGTACATTTTATCACTATTCACAGAAATTATCTGTCTTGATTATCTCTGGCCAGAAGCTTCAGGCAGATTCCCCATTTGAATCAATCAGACTGAGAAAATGTTTCACAAAAATAACTGAGAAAAAACAATTTAAATAAATGTTAAAATCCATCCTAAAATTGCTGTTAATTGAATTTATACTAAACATTATGAACATAAGAAGCAGGAGTAGGCCACTCAGCCCATCATTTCTGTTCAGCCACTGAGTAAGACTATGGCTGATTTCACCTTATTCCTTTCATACCTCAAAACTGACCAGTTCTTGTTTTAAATATATGCAGTGACCGAGCCTCTGCAAACTTCTTAGGATAGACAATATCAAAGATTCACTACCTTCTGGGTGAAGGACTTTCTTCTTATCTCTGTCCCAAATGGCCAGTTTCTTATTTTGAGACTGTGACCACTGGTCCTAGACACCTAGCCAGGGAAAACATCAGCTTTGCTTCTGTCCTGTCAAGCCTATAAGAATTTTGCGTGTTTCAATGAGATCACCTTTCATTTTCCTAAACCCAAGAGGGTACAGGCCTGATCCACTTAATCTCCACTCACGTGACAAATCTGTCATTTCAGGAATTAACCTGGTATCTTTTGTTGCACTTCCTCTATTGTAAATATATCCTTCCCTCTGTAGAGAGACCAGACTTGTACAGAATATTTCAGGTGCAGTATCACTTGGGATCTATATAATTGAAGCAAGAAGTCTCTACTCTTGTATTCAAATCCTTTTGCAATAAAGTTCATCATACCATTTAACTTCCTAAATTCTTGCCATGTCTGCATGTTAACTTTCCGTGACTCATGAACAAAGACACCCAGGTCTCTCTGAACACCAAAACATTTTGATCTTTCACTATTTTAAAAATACCCTGCCTTTTTAATTTTCTCTACCTAAGTGGATGACCTTAGATTTATCCATATTATATTCTATCTGTCATGTTTCTCGCTATTCACTTAACCTGTTGATAACTCCCTGAATGTCTTCCCACCTTAAAAATTATCTATTTATTCCTGCTCTCTCTTTTCTATCCATTAACCAATCCTTAATCCAGAGTAGTATGTCACCCCAAATTTATTTAATAATCTCTTGCTAGGCATATACCAAGACCTTTTGAAAATCCAAGTACACGACAACAACTGGTTTGTCCTTGTCAATTCTTTTAGTTATGAGCTCAATAAAGTTTAACAGAGGTGACAAAAATTATTTCCTTTTCAGAAATCCATGCTGACTCTGCCCAATCCAATTATTATTTCCTCAGTACCGATACTCCTTCCTTAAAAATAGATGCCAGCACTTTCCTTTCCACTGATGTCATGCTAATTGGTTTATTGTTCCCTGTTTCCTTACTCCCTCCCTTTTCACAAGATCACAAGACAAAGGAGCAGAAGTAGGCCCATTCGACCCATCGAGTCTGCTCCATCACTTCACCATGAGCTAAAGTATTCTCCCATCTAGCCTCAATTCCCGGCCTTTTCCCCATATCCCTTGATACCCTGACTAATTAGAAACCTATCAGTCTCCTCCTTAAACACCCCCAATGATTGGGCCTCCACAGCTGTATGTGGCAACAAATTCCATAAATCCATGTGCCTCTCGCTGAAGAAAGTTCTCCTCATGTCTGTTCTAAATGGGTACCCTCTAATTCTAAGACTGTACTCTCTTGTCCTGGACTCACCCACCAAGGTAAAAACTTAGCCACATCTACTCTGTCCAGTCCTTTCAACATTCGAAATGTTTCTATGAGGTCCCCTCTCATTCTTCTGTACTCCAATGAATACAGTTCAAGAGCCGACAAATGCTCCTCGTATGTAAGCCCTTTCATTCCGGGAATCATCCTCGTAAATCTTCTCTGAACCCTCTCCAACATCAGTACATCCTTCCTAAGATAAGGGGCCCAAAACTGCACACAGTATTCCAAGTGAGGTTTCACCAGTGCCCCATAGAGCCTCATCAACACATCCTTACTTTTATACGTTATTCCTCTCAAAATGAATGCTAACATAGCATTCGCTTTCCTCACTGCTGATCCAACCTGGTGGTTAGCCTTTAGGGTATCCTGCATGAGGACCCCCAAGTCCCTTTGCACTTCCGAATTTTGAGTTTTCTCCCCATCTAGATAATAATCTGCCCATTTATTTCTTCTTCCAAAGTGTACAACTGTATATTTCTCAACATTGTATCTCATCTGCCATTTCTTTGCCCATTCTCCTAAACTAAGTTTTTCTGCAACCTTTCTGTTTCTTCAATACTTCCTGCTCCTCCACCTATTTTGGTGTCATCTGCATACTTAGCCACAAAACCATTTATTCCATAATCTAAATCATCGATATACAGTGTAAAAAGAAACGGCCCCAACACTGACCCCTGCGGAACACCACTAGTAACCGGCAGCCAACCAGAACAGGATCCCTTTATTCCCACCCTTTGCTTTCTGCCTATCAGCCAATGCTCCACCCATTCGAATATCTTTCCTGTAATTCCATGGGATCTCATCTTATTAGCAGCCTCTGTGCGGCACCTTGTCGAAGGCCTTTTGAAAATCCAAATACACAACATCCACAGCCTCTCCCTTGTCCATCCTACTTGAGACTACCTCAAAAAATTCCAATAGGTTGGTCAGGCAGGATGAGTTGATGAGTTTACATTTGCTACGTTCCAATCTGTGAGCACTGTAGAACTCTGCTCTGCAACTTAAAATATGCTCATATTCTCACTTTTCCAGTTCTTGACCAAGAACATTGATTCTGTTTCTTTCCCCACTGATTCTGCTTGACTTGCTGGGTGCTTTCAAAAATTTCTGGTTTTGTTTTGGATTTTCAGCATCTGCAATTTTTTTGTTCCAAATGAAGGAAATATATTCTCCCTTGAATTGTAGAGCTCAGGAGCCTTATCCAAAACTATTAGTTTCATTTTGTGTCAAATTAACATCCTGGCATAAGATCCATGAAGGTATCTCTGACGTGATAAAGATGGAGATGGAGATTTCCTCATTCATCAAAGATGGTCCGATGACTTAGGAGACTTGAAATTCTAAAAAAAATGGTGCTTTGCAACTGAAAACCAATTTAGCCTAGAGTAATTTTGCTTTCTCAGGGCTCCTTAGCCCCACTGAGAAATCTGTTTACTTATTTTTTGGCAGGATGTTTGGTCTCCCTTGCAGTTTTATTTCTGGTATAAAACTCCCCAAATGATGTCAATGGCTGCACAACTGTCCAAGTTCATCAGCAATGAGATTTTCAATTCACTGGCCTGAAGAAGGACAGTTCTTATTTACTCACAGAACAAACAAGTTTAACTAATTCTGTTTCTCCTGAAATTTTGCTCCTGAAAGGATCAACACTTATATTGCATTCTTGGTCCCCACTGAGTTCTGGAACTTTCTTTGACCTCTGAAATGATGTCCTATGCACCTAGACTGCTTTCCTCATGGAGAGCAGGGTCGCAGTCACTGTCCACTCCTAGTGACAGGATTATTCAGGCTACTGTCACTTATTTTTGCCATATCTCTCAGTTTGCTCTTCATTGCTACAAATTCCAAACTCAAGGAAAGGGAACTTAATCTAATTTTCCTTCAGCTCACAGGAGCAAACAGAGTGGTGGTTAACATGGCCCTATGTTAGCTATGGATGTTGTCATATCCAGGTGGACGAGAGGTCAAACTCCAGAACTGAGGTGGAATCAATCTTCCTTAGTCATGTGTCCATTTCCTTTTTTCTGTATTAAATATTTCCTAAATTATATACTCCTCCAATCCAACTTTTCCATTCAGTCATTCAGGAAATATTTACTTCTAGATTTGCCTTTCAAAAATAGCGCTATTTGTTTTTTCTTGTGACCTGAGTAAATAGCGGGGAAGATATATCACTGCACTTGCAACTGTGACAGATATATAATCTCTTTACCAGATTATCTTTTTCAAGGTCTGAACTTGGTGTACGTCCTTATAAGGTGCACTTATTGTAAGATTATTGTCCACCTTTCATAGACAAAAAAACAAGTAACTTTTGTATCTGAAGTTTCATTCACAATTAAGATCGACTCAAAAGCCATTTTTACTATGATGCTCTTATAAGTGTCTGCTTATATCAATAAAAACAAACTTTCTTTACCTTTCATTGAAAGGGTTTGCCCCGGGGATTATGTGAGTTCTGTCTTTGCCCACAAGGAGTTTAATGCGATCATAAAATGATTTCACAACTTGAGTGGAAAGTGCCCATTGGTTCTGCTGGATGATGTCAAGGGGGTCATGTGACCCATGGCAAAGCGGGTTAGACTGGCAGCTGGATTGAAGGCAGCAGTCTGGATCCATGCAATCTATCAGTCCATCTGCATTAACAGAAAAAAAAGAATAGTACATTTATCCAACCTATGTCAAATTCAGCTTTGCAATAGGATGATCATGTCTTAAGGTTAGCTTCCCATGAGTGGACGGATTATAGGCTCAGTCATAGCAGACAATGTTAGTGATGATTAGTTCTTTTTAAAATGTTCTTTTTCTTTAATATGGATGGTAGAGCGACAATTATAAATCCAGTTTAAGCTTAGCTAACTAGTCTAATGCTCTTCAGGAGAGAAACATATCCTTGTAATGTCACTGTCAAAATTGTGTAGAGGGCAGAATGTTGTTATGTGAACCATAACTTTATCTGGATTGTCACTGACACATTTAAATTTGAATCACATATTTTAAAAGATTCTGGCCCTTAAGGAAATTTCTTTCTTCAACTTCAGGTGCATATTAAAGACTGTATAGCATTATTGAAAGTACATCCATGAACTCTCCTTGGTTCTATAATAGCAGTGGAACAAAAACTTTAATTGGTCATTGCTGTTGATGTGGCCTCATTGTGCATAAAAAAACAACTAGGCATTTTGAAGTAATTAATTGTAAAGTGGTTTGGAATGAGTCTGAGAGATCTGATAAAATGTCATTTTAGTGCGAGTGCCTCTTTGACATACCACTGAACGGCTGGAGAGGTTTTACGTGACTTACACCAAGACTTCTGTCAATGTTGGTATTAAATCAGCTCCTTGCACAAAATGTGTGAAACAGATTCAGCCTCCGAATTTCCAACTCACAGGTTAAAACGCATCATTTCTACGATGACATACGCTGTGTGGAAGTGCATAATTGCATAAAATATACATGCAAAATTTAAGATAAGGCTGACCCGAGATAACAGGACGGGCAGATTGGCAGTCGAGTTGGCAATTACTTTTTCATTAAAATAAATATAACAAAAAATACTTATACAACTTGTTACGTCAAATAAAAAGCAAGATATTCAACCCCATAATTAACCTGGTTTTCTGTGAAAACTCTCTCTTTAGAAAAAGGCTCATGGACATTATGTATCTTCAAACCATTTTAAAGTTAGACAAATTATTGTAGGAATTATGAATTAAAAGGAAAAACAAATTGGTAAAATTGAAAAGTGGATATAGCCGCATAACAAATGGTACATGGGACGAGGTGTGCCCTTACCAGCTTCTGAGGCATAGGTACATAAATACTGAAATAGGTTGGACCTTGTAAAAAGATAAACTAAAACTGTAATAAATATCAGACTTTAAACCATCCATGAATTATTTTCTATGGTTAATGTGACAAGAAATAGTGAGTGATTGCATGTGGCCAGTACCTCATTGATCTAGACAACAAAATGATTGGTGCTGTAGTTATTTTTGTTCTGGATTGTTATTACTGGGCAAAACTGGCAAGGGTTTCATGCAGCTAGACACTTAGTGGACTCCTCATCTGCCCATTTTATTCACATGAAAGTCTCCCAGAGAGACCGTCAGTCAACATAAGCACATTTATCTGTCAGCCAGCCCCATCAGAAACACAGTTGCACAACAATCTCCAGTAAATTAATCTGCCACTCAATTCAACATTTATCTTGCAAACAATCAAGTAGTCATCAAACTGTGAAGAACTGCCACTTCAGGAAGCAGTATGCTGAAAATGTGATCTTATAGCCTCCTTAGACAGCACCATCAGCAAACTTGCAGAGGTGTTCAATCAGCTACAAGGAAGGCTTGATGTTCTCAGGCACAACTGTCACCCCAGAGAATTGGAATCACATTGGCCTTGTTATTTACTCATGTACATTATTTGCAGGCATGAAAATTTTGCGCCTTGTTTGACTACAGCATTACATTCCTCGTATTGAAGGATCATCGTGGTTTAATTTGATCAGTATTTTCATCAACAGGAATGGTCTCATGAGCTTATTTTAAAATTAGAAGCCCAGGATCGCTTGAGACACTAATCTTCAAAATGAACTGACCTCACTTCCCGTCAAAAGAGAGTTACAAGACAGAAGCAACTATGCTCAGTGTCACACTTGTCATTGAACCAAAGCAGAGGCTTGATGAAGGAAGACAGGGCCAGTTTGCATGGTTTGGCTTTGCTCGTTCTTGCTGTGTGAGGTTTAGTGGTTTCTACTCCCTTGTGCTTCAAGCCTCAGTCACATTGGCTTCACACCTGTCTGCAACTCAGCAACTTGCTCCAGCAAGTTTCTACCAATGAAGGCACCACTCAGAGCTTTGCCAGGATTCATAATTCATGTGTCAGCCACTTAATTAATGGAAGATTTGTAATCCTTGTGATTCACATGGGTAAATTACATATCGGTTTATACATGTCTGATCGGCGTACATTAACAATCACCATTGGAAAAACCTGCATGAATCTCTGGACATGTAAAGCATGAATATTGGTAAAGCTGTTTTAAAGAAGTGAACAATACAGAAAATGAAAAAAAGATTTAATTCAACATGTCTATGCAATTAACAGTTTTTTTTAATTAAAGATTCTAGCTTTGGAGTACCAACACCTAGCATCACAAAGTGATGGGACATGGGGCTACACATAGAACAGCACATCAAAGTTCCTGATTTAAAACAACCAAATGTAAGGAAGTACTGAGGAGAATCTCATGTTTCCTTACAATACAGAAGAATGTCATTGGGCCCATTGAGTCCATACTAGCTCTCAGGGCACACCTGCCAATCCCATTCCTCACTTCCACTCTTTTCTCACTGCAATCTATTCTCCCTTATATACTCTCCTTTTCTCCTTCCACCCGCCTACACAAGGGGTAATTTACAGCAGTCAATTATCCTACCAGCCCGTCTTTGGGATGTGGAAGGTAGCCAGGTTACTGGAACGAAACCCATGCAGTCACAGGGAGAATGCGCAAACTCCACACACACACAACACCTATGATTGGGATCAAACTTGGGTCATTAGAGATGTGAGACAGCAGCATCACAGCTGTGCCACTGTGCCACTCTGATACCTTCTGACATATGGCAAGAGAATGATCATTCGTCCATTTGCATGTAGCTTCTCTTGTGTGGGTTTTCCAATCCTTCAACCTTGCCGTGAAAAGCCCTTGGAATTAAAGCCTGATCTCCAGGACAAAAGCGCGAGGAACCCAGGAAAAAAATGGTTGGGAAAACAAAAATAAAGATGTGGGGATTTCAAAGCCTCTTTGAAATCATTTTCATTTACTTGTTTCTAAAAGAAGTTAAACATGTGGAACAAAGACTGACAGTGGTTGGGTAATGAAGAGTCTGTTTAGTTTCCAATCAGAGTAAGAAGGCAAGAAGGCCACCATTACATCGATCAATGGTGTTAGGGTAGGGAGGGACAGTCGGAGGCAAAGTCATGTGATGAAATTTCCAGGAATATAGAGTTGGTGACCTTACTCCCAACCAATTTAGATTAGTTATGATTGATGTAAAGGGAAATAAGAATGCATCACCAGAGAAACTGGCAGCATCACAAGAAATGGGAGGTACTGTCTGTGAATTATGAGGAAAAGGGGGGCCTTTTGAGGATATCAATAGGTACAGTGCAGAAATTCATCTTGGTTATGTCCATCAGACATGGAATATACTATACTCATTCTGCTTTGGTTCCAGGACCTGGTTCCATTTAAGTTAACAGTAGAACTAAAATCTCACTATCACAATAAATCTTTAAAACATATAACCTGGATGGAGATTTCTTCCAAGGTCCTCCTGTAGTGAAAATGTTGCTTTAATAAAACCTGAAAACTAATTCTAACAATTACAAGAATTCTACAGTAATGTATTAGTGGTGCAAATGATGAAGTCATGAAAAAAAGGAGAAATTGCAAGGAAAAGAATGGATAGAGAGATTAACATTCAGGTAATTCTGAAGAAAAATAGCTGAGGGCATTTTCTTGTCAAAGATCCCACCTACCCTGGATATTCTCTCTTCTCCCCTCTCCCATCTGGCAGAAGATACAAAGGCCTGAAAGCATGTACCACCAGGCTCAAGGACTGCTTTTATCCTGCTGTTATAAGACTACTGAATGGTTCCCTAGTGTGATAAGATGGACTCTTAACCTCACAATCCTCCTTGTTATGACGTTGCACCTTATTGTCTACTGCACTTTCTCTGCAGCTGTGACACTTTACTCACATTCTGCATTGTTTTATCTTGTACTATCTTGATGCACTGTGTAATGAATTGATCTCTGTGAATGGTATGTAAGACAAATTTTTCACTGTACCTTAGTACATGTGACAATAATAAACCAATTCCAATTCTAATTCCAAGATGCTGCAACCTGAAAAATAATAATTCTGGGCTCAGTATTGGTATTGATTTATGATTGGTGTTGGTTTATTATTGTTACATGTACTGAGATACAGTGAAAAGCTTTTGTTTTGTATGCTATCCAGACAGATCATGCAGAGGGTTATAGACTCAGCCAGCTCCACCACAGGCACAACCCTCCCCACCACCGAGGACATCCTCAAGAGGCAGTGCCTCAAGAGGGCAGCATCCACCATTAAGGACCCTCACTATCTGGGACATGTCCTCTTCTCGTTACTACCATTAGGGAGGAGGTACAGGAGCTTGAAGACCCAAACTCAACGATTCAGGAACAACTTCTTCCCCTCTGCCATCAGATCTCTGAACGATCCATGAACCCATGAACACTACCTCGTTATTCCTTTTTTTTTGCACTATTTATTTATTTCTGTAACTTATAGATTCTTATGTCTTTGCCTTGTATTGCTGCCGCAAAACAACAAATTTCATGTGATACGTCAGTGATAATAAAACTGATTCTGATACATAATTACACAAGGTAGTAAAAACAAAACAGAATGCAGAATACAGGAGGGAGAGAAGATTCAAGTGTTTCAAACTATTGAGGGCATGGTAAAATACAAACTGATTCCTTCATATCAAATCATGAAGCACTGGAGATCAGAATTAAAAGATGGAGGAATAAAACTCAAGATCTGTTGAAACAGAGAGTAAGGGGCTGAGACCAAAAGAGGTTATTTTGAAGAGTCATAATGATGTTAATTGCTCAGCCACAGCATAGAAATAACCCATTTTAAAATAAAATTCTTAAATGTGATAGTCAGAACAGATTATCTTCAAAATGAAACCTGAAGATAAAATGAAATAGTTCAGAAATAAGAGGGAACTAAACAAAATAATGTTATTCCTTCATTTTACTGATCTCTGTTTGCTTACTTGCCGTGATAACACATTTAGGATGGGCAACGGCTGACACAGAATTTTGGAGTATGAACACTGTGTAACAACTCAATGCAGAGTTCCTTAAATAAATATTTTCAAACAGTTATAGGATTTTTTTGTTGAGAAAAATGGTGGCATAAAGTGTGGACTCTGCACCATATGCTTCTCATTCTTATACAAAATGCATTTAGTTCCCAATTCATCATGATGGGTTTGAAGGATTGGGAAATAACATTCTGCAATTCATGATAGATTTCTTACTTGGAACACACACACTTTCCCCATTGTGGACTCACCTCCTTCATTGTCTTTGCCATCTGTACAAGATGTCTCCATTGCAACATTGCATCCTGGTCCTCGCCAGCCTGTCTGGCAGACGCAATGCCAACTGTTTTGGCTGAGGGTGCACCTCCCATTGCCATTGCACAGATCAGGACAGCCATCTGTTATTGAAAAAAATGACATTTTAAAAAATTATGAATGACAATTCAGGTATAAGTTCCAAAATACTTATTAGTACTTCTTAACAAATCAGAAACCTGCAAAAACATTAAGGCAGCCAAATTCATAAGAGGGATTATTTTGCATCTGCCAGTTTGTATTGTTTGAATCTAACCTTTAGCTGCTGAAGCTCTTCAATGATTTGATGCTAAAAAGGATAAAGAGAGCCTTTAGCATGTATTAAACAAAACCTCCAAGGTAATGCCTTTTGACCACAAGGTAATCCATTTCAGAGTGACTGATGAAGTAGGTAAACCAATTTTCAAAAGCTAATAGGTTACCTCATGAAACAAAAGGGAAAATTAAGCAGTAATTTTCAACCTTTTTGCCACAACTTCAATTGGAAGTAATTAGATAAAGCACCAAAGGCCTTTGTCAAATGGTACTTCATCGACCATTTTTCTTTCTGGTCCAGTATTCTGCTGTTATCTCTCCTTAGCTTAGCAACATGAGTTGGGCTAGTTCTCCATGTGTGGAAATGAAATCTTGCCCAAATGACTATCCTTCATGATAAGTGGGATAGATCATGCTGATGCCTATTGCATCTGTACAATGATTTTACTACATTGTTTCCTACTAATTCAGGAGTAGGAATGGACAGACCCAACGACATTATACTGTATTATTTCTAATGAAAGAAACCTTTTGTTAAAAATACTTCAAAAATCTGCTTTCATTTCTATTGTACCTTTGATGCAGTAAAACATCTCAAGGCCCATTATAGGAATGTTATCAAACAAAATTGATTATTAACCACTGAAGGAGATATAAGGGCTCTTGACAAAATATTTGGCCAGAGTGCCTCAAAGGATGAAAGATAAATAGAGTGGTAGAGAGGTTTTGTGAAAGGATCCCAGGGTTTGCAACTTTTTCAGCTGGATTAATGGCCAACAATTGTGGAGTGAGTAAATTTGGGGATGATCAATTGGGGAAGTGTGATATCTCTCAGAGGCTTGCAGAGTTGGAGGAGAATACAGAGAAACTATGGCCTGATTCTATTGGTCCAGGCCTGTTTGTATTGCATTGGTGATTCTTGAATGGTAAGGGGGAGAATATGATGCCTTCTGTGTCTACCCTTTTTCAACTCTTTATAATAGGAGTTAAGTTTGCCAAGAGGTTGTCATATGCTGGTATCCCTTTTAATTCTGAAACCCATTTTGCACCTATATAAGAACATAAGAAATAAAAGGAGTAAGTATTGCAAGCCTGCTCCATCAGGACCACACTGATCGACCACCGCAGCATTATTCTGCACTATTTCCATACCACTTGATTCCTTCATATCCAGAAACACATCATTTGTGTTCTGAATGAGCTCAGTCACCACCTCTCCAGGTAGAGAATTCTAAAGATTCACCACCGTGTGAGTGAAGAAATTTCTCTTCTTAGTCATAAATGGCCAAACCCTTATTCTGAAACTGTGACCTTTGGATCTACACTCTTTAGCTAGGGCAAACTTCCTCCCTGTTGAGGTCTGTATGAATTTTGTAGGATGCAATTATATCTCCTAATCTTCTAAACTCCAAAGAACACAGGCCAAAAAAGATAGAAATAGGACCTACAGTTCTGACAAGACTTTTTTTATGTCAGTGGATTTCAAAATGATTGCACACTGTAGGAACACCATTATTTCTACCACACCCCAGCTATTGAGGATAGTGTCTAAGGCCCTCCTGGTTATGGTATTAACCAACTTTATCACTGCTTTACCCTAGGCATTTTGAGATTGTCAGGTTATTTTCTTACTGGATTAGAAAAAGATCCACTCCTTCACTGCTATGGTGATAGAGCAGGAACACTATTACTTTGCCAAGACTAATTCTGCTTTCTCATTCAATATAGTTCATTAATATTTGAAACCAGTTTTGCTGATTTAGAGTTGGAGTTAGAGTTGCCATTTGCATGGAATTAAATATCTTAAATGAAACCATCTGCTCCAACTTGTTTTTAATTGTGAAATATAATCTATTATTTCTGTGGCTGATTCTGAATGACTACTTTAGGTGTCCTAGAAGACTGCTGAGTTAAAACAGATTTTACTAATAATATATCGAATTTTTAGATGCTAAGATAGAAGTGTGCCATAGACTGAAAAAAAACTAGCACCAAGGAAAGCAGCTGAATCGTCAGTTAATGAAAAAGGTGAGAGACTCAGTCTCAGACAATAAAAAATAAAAGTGAAGTTAATGGAGCCACTAAGTTGTACTTTCCCTTTCAGAGGCTAATTTTTTTTCAAAATCTGTCAAAAATAAAAATGCTTCTTTAAAATATAAAACCTCTTTCAGACAGATGAAAAGGATACCATCACATCTCTACACATGTAATGTAACAAAGGAAAAAAAGATACCTGCATTGAACAGAAACAGATAAAACCTAGAAATGCAGGAGGAAAAAAAAATCCAGAAATGCTCTAAAAAGGCAAACCTTTTATATTTCAACTTAAGCAACATGTTGCATTCTAAAATGATGGCTGACAGAGGGAAATCAAACGTGACCACGTTGATGTAACAGGTAGTTAGCAATTCTTGGAATCCATGAGGCATCTGGTTGATGATGAAAGCTGACTCGCATAGCTGAAATTCTGTCTTGCAGCTCAATTTCTTTCTTCTCCTCCACTGCTTGTCTTTTCATCCTGGTGTCTGCTCAAGTGCGGTGAGTGGATCAGCAACAAAATCATAACTGAAAATTTCTTCACAATTCCTCTGATGGCAACGAGGTTAATTTTGATTGTGTGCATTTGTGAAAAGGAGTCAAAAGCAAATTGGCATTGAAATGACTTCAGTGGAAATAAAAATTCAGAGAGCTGCTGAGCAGTCTGCTGAGTGATTATTGTCCATTTACACAGCTTTCATACAAAGTCAAATGTATTCCCAGTGCTTAGTGAATGAGGCCAAATAATTTTGATGAAGTGACTTGAGATCAGCAGCTGGGGAATGAGAGTAAGGGTGCTTCCAAGTGTAAGAACCTGGACAGAAGATTCACTGGAGCATGGTTAAGTCTTACCACACCCATCTAAAAAGAAGTTAGGAAACACCACCACACTCAGCTTCAAATGTTAGTTCCCAGAGACAGGATACCAACTCATTACCACACTGGGCTCAAAAGTTATACGCCAACTACAAGGGGTAGGAGAAGGTCGGGACAGTTGGGAGGAGGTATTAACAATGAGAAAAAAAGCAGGCTATGGCCCCTAACCTATTGTACATGAGACCATTGTCATTTATACAACAATTGTCTCTGAGACCCTCAGTGTTCCACCATGGGGGAACTATCTTAACATAACTAAATAGGGTCCAACAGTGCAGTCGGGAGCTTCTGCTTACTTTTCCAGTTGCTGTTCTGATTTCCCAGGGGTTGGAAAATTGGTAGTATAAAGGAGACAGAAGTTGCCAAGTCCATCGAAGGTGCCTCTCTCAACATTACTAGTGGACCAGGACTGCTGCTCTCGGTTCTCCACTGAACCACTTGCTCTCCCAATTGCAGTTGCTTCCTCCATGCTGCTTCCATTACAGTCTCCCTACCTGTCCCTGCCCCTGTCTCCAAGCCCCGATAATGTAGAGCTGCACCCTCCCCTCACAAAAAGAAGTAATCTCCCCCACGTTTCAACTCTCTTGTCACTCAATTTCCCATCAGACTGTCAATTTGACCTGCAGCTGGAGAGAAAATGAAAGAAGAAATTATAATGAGGCCTGCTGTGCCTCTGCCCTTTCTGGGTTCTATGACAACTTTTAACCTTCCCCACATGCTTCCCACTTCTCTATAAATATCAAGGCCACTATCACTTTGAACCAATGAAGTCTTTGATAAACCTTGCATCTGGGAAACTGGTGTTGCAATTTGCCACCTGCCACAGAAACCATTCAACACTCATTCGCATTTGAGGAACCTTGTTATTCCCTCAGTTACAACAGTTATGACATTTGTGGCAACTGAATGAATTGTCTACAGTCTGAAAGAAATGTCATTACAACTTGTAAAAAAAACTACTGCCGTTTTTTTCTCCCAAAGCGTTCTTATATTGTCAACTTGTTTTGATTAAAACAAAGTGAAGATATTTCATGGAATTCTTTTTTAGTCGAACATAATAACCATACAGATCTTCCAAACAAAAAATACAGACCGAGAGGCACAGTGAGAGGTTTGATATGCCCTCATCTGACCTTGAACACATTTTGAATTTCCACACTTTAGTGTGCAGATACAGAAGTACGGAACATGCTGACATGTGTACGAGGACGAGCCACCCAGTGCTTTAAAGAATCACGGACTAGCCACCAATATAATCCAGCTCAATATATTTATGGGTTCAGGTTTGCTCCCACATCCCAAAGGTGCACTAAGAGATTAATTGGCTATTGTAAATAACCACTTAGTACAGATTAATGGCAAAAAAAAATCAAAGGGGGAGTTAAAAGGCATGTGTGCAAGTGAATAAATTGCAGGGATACAGGGAAGTAAGAAGCAGGTGAAGAGGACTAATGGAATTGCTCCCCTGGTAACCGTCATGGATCCGATGAGCTGAATGGCCTCCTTTGTGTCATTATAAGTACCAGATAAGCAGGATGAGGAAGTCCCAGCAGAATGTAACAAGTCTCTTCTCCCAAAAGAGCGGAGGAGGGAGACATTGTCCGCAATGTGCAATATGGGACTTCTTGATAAGAAGGTTGTAAAATCACAGACCCCAATCGAGACAAAATGTCCTTCTCTACACTCCAATCCCGAACAGCAACATGATTCACCTGTAATCAGTTGAGGGAGACCAGGTGATGCATAATCTCTAACACCTGCACTGATCACATTAATGAATGAATCCCTCATCCATTTACTGAAATTGTTCACTGCAACTGCTTCCGGTGATGTGCAGCTCACCTTGATGTACTTTGTGAGGAAATGAAATTTATTTCTGCATTTTTTGAATGTGTGTGGATTCTCACAGCTGGAGGAGAGAGCCGGGGCCACCTCCTGCTGTGCTTTGCCCACAATAGCCCGAGCCGATCTCCTAACCTTCTTGGCACACAGAACCACCGTCCTGCCATTGATCTCACTCACAAAGCAATATATTTCAGTAAATTTGGGGGTTTTCCTCCTCTGCAATGTAGCCTCTTCCTCCACTATGGCAGCTACAGTGTGCGTTGCTGGTTTCAGTCTAACATGGGGAATGTGCTTTTAACCGCTGATGTTCTATTTAGTTAGGTGTGCAACAAATTTTTAAATGCTGTGTTCAGTTGAGCCTCTTCTCCTCAGGTCAAGTTCGAAGGCACATTTCTCAGTGCAAACAACCATAGTACCTTTTTTGAAGTATTTTTGAGCAATTTTACGAGTTTTTGTATGGGATCTGATTGGACGTCAGGGTGAAATGAGGCCCATGTTTTGCGCACCATCAAAGGACGAATCTCATTTCTAGGCAACTACCTGCTGACCCACTTTGCTAATCTCAATAGTTAACCAAGAAAAAAAAAACAAAGATTTATCTGGAATTATTTTAAAATAGACACCAGTGACCTTACCCTGATCATAGAAATCACAGAAAATTTTCCAAAAATGTTTCCATAACATCATTACTTATCTGTAAGATTTTGCTTTTTGTTGTGTCCTCCTTTTTTGTGTCTCCCTGTTAATCTAACTTCCCTTATCGCATCCACTGAGAAACAATCCATGCCCAGGCCTGAGGTGAACTTTTGCCTGTGCCACCTTCAGATTGCTCAATTCTCCTAATCTCACCAATGTCCTTCCTTGGTCTCTTTCTCTATATTTCTCTTTTAATATAATCTGTGTCACATACCCATAATGGCAGAGAGATCAGACAGAATGCTGCATTATTCTCTGAGGCCTAAACCTGTGCTTTGGCTTAAACCGTTTCTTTACATTTGCCTACAGTTTTTCAGTTCCACCCCGCCCCCCATCCTTGCCCCCCACTGTGTTTAATATGGCAGATTGTGTACGCTAGCCTTTAGATTCAATTTAGCATCAGTTTCAATTTTGTTTCTGAAGTTACATGCATCATATAATGTCAAGGTCTCATTGCATCTGATTACAACAAGCTAACAGTTTCTCATCACAAACTGCAAGACAGTGACTGTGATAACTATAGGAATTGAGGGTCCCTCTCTCCCTCTCCAGACACAGCCAGACAAACTAATACCAACTTAACTCTGACCTGCTCCTTTACATTTCTCCAAAACTGAAAGTAAAAAATGCATTATCTAAAGAATGCTAAATCTCCATTTTTATTCCTTGCTCCACACAAGAGAAGGAATAATCAATGGGCTTGCTAAAAGTGTTCCAAGTTCAGACAATAGACAAAATTACAACAACAAAACTATGTAAAGTATAACATCAGCATTATCCAGTTAAATTCTATGCTGTTTCATCTACTCTTATGTAACTGAGCATGAACACTACAGGAGACTTCAACAAATTCAGTATGCTTGCAGACTTTCACTATCTTATCCTAATAGAGGATTTGACAAACATCACCATGAACACCCTTGAGAAATGACAGAATTGAAAAAAATGGCAGTAATGGAAACAAATAGAATCAATGAATCAGGGCTCGTCTAAACTCTGAAGGAACCCAGAACTTTGAACAATCTTGTGAATTTATTTATTTGAAAGTACAAAAATGTGGACAACCTAGGTCAGAAATACACACATGGCTTTTATTTGCATCCTTATTTTAAGTTCTTGTCTTTTTTTCAAATAAAAGATATAAATGGGCGAAAGTAAAAGTGACTGTACATCAATGAATTTCTATCAATGGAATACTCCTAATCCAGGAATAAATCACTGGAGCTAAAGTAGTTTCTGTCAGAATAGGGTTAATGAAGAAGAGAAATAAAAAATGTTGAAAGGCCTGGACAGAGTAGATGTGGCTAACTTGTTTCCCTCGGTGGGTGAGTCCAGGACTAGAGGGCACAGTCTTAGAATTAGAGGGTACCCATTTAGAACAGAAGTGAGAAGAAATTTCTTTAGCCAGAGGGTCATAGATTTATGGAATTCGTTGCCACATACAGCAGTGGAGGCTCAATCATCGGAGGAGATTGATAGGTATCTAATTAGTCAAGGTATCAAGGGATACGGGGAAAAGGCTGGGAATTGGGGCTAGATGGGAATGGTTTAGCTCATGGTGGGGTGATGGAGCAGACGTGATGGGCCAAATGGCCTACTTTTGCTCCTTTGTCTTGTGATCTTGTGAAAATAAAGGCAGAAATTTTCACCTGTTATTTTGAAAATCGCTAAAATTCTACAATTTTTTTTAAGGTAAAAAAAATTCCTATTCTAGGTATTGTTGCTTCTTTGGATCCATAGTCATCATTTCCTTCAGTGTAGAGGCAGATGATTAAAGATGTAATTCTACTGCACAGGGATCCAGAAGCTGACTTGTCCACTGAACTTTCCATTCTTTACAAAGTTAAAGTGATCCTCATTCTTTCTTGTCACCCCTCCTATTCCATTGTGGAGCTCAGACCACTGAGGAAATCCATTAAGTAGTGCTGAAAATAACTTTATTTAACCAGTCACTATTTACTGTCTCCGGTGTATTGAGTTTGAATGAGAAAGAAATAATCAACCTTGTTCCCTACCAATGGTGCAGTGCTCTCCATTCCAGCCCTCTCGGCATTCACACTTTCCATCTTTGCAGCTTCCGTGCTCTGCGCAACGAGGGTGACAAACTCTCTGATCACACGCCACACCTGTCCAGCCTTCCTCGCACCGGCACACTCCAGATATGCAGACGCCATGGGTGCCACAGTCCACAGAACACACTTCTAGAGATAGAAGAAAGTGATTCAAGTAACACGACAGCTCAACAGTACATTATACAGTCTCACCCATGTGAGATATTAGAAGCTGAATTTTTATTAGGTTCTGAAACACTCACAAAGGAAAACCTTTCAACCACAGGTGCAAGGTACAGCCTCAAAATAATTGAGATTCTAGGCCACAGCAAGCCATTTTCAATTAATGTTGAGACATTTTTTTCTCTAAGTCTAACAAGGGTGATGGAAATGTTAAACATGGCACTTTACTTTTAACAGTAGGCCCTTTATTCTTAAGTAATGTATTAGATGCACTTATAATATTAAGGCATTGACATACCAGACATCTGTGCTGAAAATTTCTGCCCATTACTGCATGTAGAGGAGAGGGAGGAGCTGTGTAACCAAATGAAATAACTCAATCTGGTCAACTCTAATTCAATAATTCAGGCAACAAGAAATATTACATTAGAATTAGCCAAAGAATGAAGTCGACAAATGGTATGAGGCCCAGCCAAAATTTGGTATAGTGTACTCGTTCCCTGATGCTGCTATTGGATGGGTGTGTTGCTAACTTGGCCAAGTTCAGTCAGAACTTAACATTTACCCCAAGATTTTACTTCTGATTTCTAGAAATTGCTACATTTAAAGGGTTGATCCACTGAATTGCAGATTAATTCAGCACATTAATCCAATGAACACAACAGAAAACACATATCCTAACATACAATCTTGTATGTTGCTTGATTATAAGATAGATGCCTTTAATTCTAAATAGTGTTAACATTTCATTGACTACCTATTTAACCATAGAACCATACAGCACAAAACAGGCCCTTCGGCCCACCATGCTGTGCCGTCCATCAAACCACCCTCACACTATCTAACCCTTTCCTCCCGCATATCCCTCTATCTCACATTCCTCCATATGCCTATCCAACAAACTCTTGAACCTGTCCAATGTATCTGCCTCCACCACCACCCCAGGCAGTGCATTCCATGCACCAACCACCCTCTGGGTGAAAAACCTCCCCCTGACATCTCCCCTGAACCTCCCACCCATAACCTTAAAGCCATGCCCTCTCATCTTGAGCATTGGTGCCCTGGGAAGGAGGCGCTGGCTGTCTACTCTATCTATTTCTCTCAATATTTTATATACCTCTATCATGTCTCCTCTCATCCTCCTCCTTTTCAGTGAATAAAGCCCTAGCACCTTAAGCCTCTGCTCATATTCCATACGCTTTAATCCAGGCAGCATCCTGGTAAATCTCCTCCGCACCCTCTCCGACGCCTCCACATCCTTCCTATAATGCAGCGACCAAAACTGAACACAGTACTCTAAGTGTGGTCTAACTAGAGTTTTGTAAAGCTGCATCATCACCTCGCGGCTCTTAAACTCAATCCCACGACTTATGAAAGCTAACATCCCATAGGCCTTCTTAACTGCTCTATCCACCTGTGAGGCAACTTTCAATGAACTGTGAATATGAACCCCCAGATCCCTCTGCTCCTCTACACTGCCAAGTACCTTGCCATTTACCCTGTACTCTGCCCTGAAGTTTGTCCTTCCAAAGTGTACCACCTCACACTTCTGCAGATTGAACTCCATCTGCCACTTGTCAGCCCAGCTCTGCATCCTATCAATATCCCTCTGTAACTTCCGACAGCCCTCCACACTATCCACAACACCGCCAATCTTAGTGTAGTCTGCAAACTTACTAACCCAGTCTTCCACCCCCCTCATCTAAGTCATCTATAAATATCACAAAAAGTAGAGGTCCCAGAACCGATCCCTGCGGGACACCACTAGTCACTGCCCTCCAATCCGAGGGCACTCCTTCCACCACAACCCTCTGCTTTCTACAGGCAAGCCAATTGCTAATCCACACAGCCAAGCTTCCCTGGATCCCTTAGCCTCTGACCTTCTGAAGAAGCCTACCATGAGGAACCTTATCAAATGCCTTACTAAAATCCAATAGACCACATCCACTGCACTACCCTCATCAATCTTCCTCGTCACCTCCTCAAAGAACTCTATCAGGCTTGTGAGGCAAGATCTTCCCTTCACAAAGCCATGCTGGCTGTCCCTAATCAGTCCATGATTCTCCAGACATTCATAGATCCTATCTCTTAGAATCCTTTCTAACAGCTTACCCACCACAGATGTAAGGCTCACCGGTCTGTAATTCCCTGGACTATCCCTACTACCTTTTTTGAACAAGGGGACAACATTCGCCACCCTCCAATCCTCCGGCACCATCCCCGTGGACAACGAGGACTCAAAGATCCTTACCAGCGGTTCAACAATCTCCTCCCTCGCCTCTCGAAGCAGCCTGGGGAAAATCCCGTCAGGCCACAGAGATTTATCTGTCTTGATATTATTTAACAACTTCAACACATCCTCTCTCTTGATATCTACAACCTAGAGAACATTACCCTTATCAGCACTCCCTTCCGCGTCATCAAGACCCCTCTCCTTGGTATTTGCCTTCATGTTGATGACTATTATTTCAGTTCTTTTATTTTAACTTCCATTTTAGAATTTTCTTTCTTCATTGGTTATTTGTGCTCTTTTGCAAAGGTTCAATTTGTTTTCCAATTCTTTATCCATTGAACCCTGCCTGTAGTTGATGTGCCTCTTTTGCTTGTAGTTTTTATCCTGTTCTTTCTTCATCTTGCCCTGAAATACATCCCTCTGTTGTTCTGCTTTTTGATTTGCTGTTTTTCTCCATCAATCTTGAGTATGCTGCTTTTCAGGCCAATGAAATCAAGCAACTGTCAGTCTCAGACCTTTATCTTGAACTTCTTCTCTTTACCTTCATTTGTAAACTTAACAATGTATTTCCTAAATGGGTCCAAATGTTTTTGCACCTTTATTCCCCCAACGCAGTTGGAGCACAGCTTTTTACCACGTTCACTGTACAACAACTGGCAAAGGTCCCTCCCCATAATTACAACAAAGGTATGACTGGAAACTTCTCAAAAGTTAGAACATATAAGACAAGAATTACAAATATAGTTTTCCTGAAAACAAAATGAAGTGTGAAGTTTATAGTTCTCCTTTGATGGAAGTTAGTCCCTGAATAAAAGAGGTGCTAAAGTGAAACAGTGGAATGTTAGTTTAACGTGCATGTCTCTTATAATTTCATACAATAAGAGCTCTTTTAAAATGTTGAAAGCTTTGATCAATGTGAAAGTAAGAGGAATATCAGCTGAGTACTTCATTGGGCAAAATTCCACCATGTGGTTTCAGAGTCAAGGAAAACACTCTTTGCTGTACCTTTCATTTATTTGTTACATACAAAGAGAAAATTAGGTTCTGTTCCTTACCAACTGAACAGTCCGGGCCTATCCAGCTTGGATCACAGCTGCAAAGGCCTGTTTCTGGAATGTAGGTACCATGGCCCGTACACTGATCCGGACATTGGGCGCGAGGAATTTCACAGTTTATTCCACCCCAACCTGGGCTGCAGTGACAATCCCCGTGGGCACATACTCCATGATTTGAGCATGTTGGATCCAAACAATCCACTGGAAGACATCAACAGAGACAAAAATCATGGGATATCTGTAGAATGTTATGAGAAGTCTACAAGAGTCCAGAATTTATATCCTTTTGGCTTTACGCAACAACTTATATGTTCAAATGCACAAAAGAAGCAATAATGGAGGAATAGTATAATTCTAATGCCAGCAGTTAAGTGCTTTGTCAGCTGTAAACAATCCACTTAATCTCCTCAAATATCTTTAATTCAACAGCTCAAGTTTTTCTTCAATTACTTATTATATCTGGAAAATATCTGATATCAATAGTTTGTTAACTTGCATTAATGTCACACCTTCAACACTGTAAATGTTCCAGATGCTTAATAAACAATAGGCGATAACTGAAGACCAAAAATATTACTGCTATTGGCGCTTCCAAAGATGAGATAAGGAATGGTAATGTAGAGGAGTTCAGAAGGGAAGTCAAAAGATTATGGCTATTGGTTTTGACAATAATGGTGGAACAAGGAGGACAAATACTTGTAGGAAATCAGAAGATCAAAGGAAATTGAAAATTAGGTTATTGAAGAATTTGTAAATGATGATGAGATTTTGAATCTGATGTTTTGAGCAACGGGGAGACAATCAGCAGGATAAGATAGGTGAACAGTGATAGCTAGGTGTTGTTTTGGATGAGTTGGTATTTATGATTGTGAAGGCTCAGTGAAGAAGTTGCTGAAAGAAATTAAATCTGATCATGATAAAAAAACATGCATGATAGTTTCAGTGAATTTTTTCCTAGCGTGAGAGGAGTAGAGGGTAGATGATGGTTTGGAGAAAGAAAGAAGTGATCTTAATGCTGGGGCTTTTGAAAAACTCAGATTTGATAATTTGCAAAGCTGTGGTTCTCTAAAATGTACATGCGAAAACTGGACAGATACCACATTACACCTTTAGTATGAAGAGTTTAAATGAACAAAACTATCTTCAATGTTGGGGGTCAATTGAACATTAATTGATTAAAAAATGAACACAAACATTAATTTAGAAAACAGATCATTCTTTTCAGAAAGGAATCTCAAAAAAAATTATATTGATGCTAACTTTGCATCTGGTCACCCAGCTTTGCAACATCTCTGTTTGGCAATCTTCATTCAAAGTCAAATTTGATTCAGGTTTTCTTTATTTTTCTTCTTAATCACTTTATAATTTTGTTTTCAATTAGTTCACAGTAATTTACTGTGTTTTAAAAATAAGATGTACTTAGCCAATTTTTAAAAATAATGATTGTTTTTAATTATTTGAATCGATTTTATCATTTTTTGGATATCTCTGAATATCACAGATATTTAAAATCAGTGAAAGTGCTTTTGACTCCACCTGAGGTGTAGTCACCACTCCCAGCCTGCTGCACCTCAAAGAAGGGGTGTATAGTGGAGGCCTCCATATAACAGATCCCACAAATTCTACAGGGACAGAGTGCAAGCAGCAGATTGGATCAAGCATGATCTGACCTATCATCTCCAAGGCTATGGACAAGTGCTGGTAAATGGGATTGGTATAATTGGGTGCTTGATGGTTGGCATGGAACTGAATGGCCTTTATCTGTGCGGTATGATGCTATGACTTGAAGGTCTCCTATTTAAATTTGTTCTTGCAGATGGCAACACTTAGCCAACTGCACCAACAAAATCTTGGTGTCTTGGATATGTTGAAGGAAGCAACCACACAGGTAAACTGTAGCACTGGTTAAAAGACACCTGTTGCCAAGGCCTCTTGAAGATAACATTCAGATCAGAGGCAAAGTAATTCACATGTCAAAATAAAGCACAAGGAAGGGTGCTTGGCTGCAGCAAAGCTTGTTTTCAATGATTATTCACAATTTTCTGTCAGCAAATAGCTATTACTACTGACATCTCATCTTCAATAGTTGGAAGTGCTTTGTAGATACCAAAATTTAAAATGTCACTGTGCAAGAATAAACACACTTTTTTATATTACCTACTGATGGAGAAGAAAATATTAATACCAATAGAATTTCCATAAGCATCACTATGGTGGGAAAACAGCAATGTTGAATAACACAGATATCACTCATATTGTGTGTTAAAAGAAGTGTCATGAAGAAAGTCATGGATCCCATTTTATGTTGCACTATTAATGATAGCTGCATTGAACAACACTTTTTTCGCATCCTTAATTATTTTGTGCTGGTTGACCAAATGCCAAGGCAGGTAAATAAGGTTAATACACAGATCTTCCAAGATGTTAATGAATGACGGAACAGGCTTGAGTCATAGCATGGCCAATGCCTGTCCTCATGTTCCCACAGTCTCACCTGCCCTGCCATTACTCATTGAAAGACAAATGTTATGCATATTTATAGAACAAATCACAAGCATCACAACATCCATCCAGTAAAATATTATTCTTGCTTTGAAGTAATGGTAATCAAGTATGTCAACTTTAAGAGTATTAAATGGTACATATACAAGCCTATTTGTCATAATTAGCATATCATGAGGTCAATTAGAAGCTAATTACGATTTGTTATATCTTGATTAGAGGGAAATTATTGGCTGAGCGTTTTTTTAAAAAAAATTCATCTGCATTTGCCCTTCTAAAGATATTCTATCAACATCCATTTGAAAATAAGCAGCTCTTTCTAGTGGGCATAGGACATGACCAGCTTTCTTCAGGTTTATACACAGGAAGTGGATGACATCGGAAAGACCTTCTTGAACTCTCGCAGTTAACGCGTGAAGGTTTAATTTCCGGTCTATATAAAGTAAAAGTAGATATTTAGAAGTCAGGATGGTGTATGGGCTGGGGAATCTACAGGTGGTGGTACTCCATTGCATCTGCTGTTCTAGTACTTTAAAAGTCATCGAGAGACATGACATGGAAACGGGTCCTTCAGCCCACCAAGTCCACACCAACCATCAACTACTCATTCATACCAATCATACATTAATCCCACTCCTTAGGTGGCAGAGTTATGGGTTTAGGAAGTGCTGTCAAAGAAACCTTGGAAAAATACTGCTGTCTATTTTGTGGTACACACTGCAGCTACAGTGTGCCAGTCATGCTGGGAATGAACATTGAGGGTGGTGGATGGGGTCCCAATCAAGCAGGGTGCTTTGTCTTTGTGCTGTTGACATTCTCAAGTGTTATTTTACCTGCATTCATCCAGGTAAGTGGAGAGTATTCCATAATCCTCCTGGTTTGTGGTTAGCAGATGGCGGAAAGACTTGTAGCAGGCAGAACACTGAGTCGCTTATCAGCTCTTGTGCCCATAGCATTTATTTGGCTGGTCCAGATGAATTTCAGGTCAATGATAACCCCCAGGAAGTTGACTGTTAAACACTGATTATAAGAGGGCGATACCATGGGAAACAAATAATGAGATAATTTTCAAAAGCTTCACTAGAGTAAAATTTGTGTGTTTTTTAAAGGATCATTAAGTATCTATGAATACACGTTCAAACTAGGGCTGTGACTGATTGTTAGACTCTGTAAATTTTAGAAAATAGATTCCGCTGGGAGGAGAAGGAATTGCTGTTAGAATACAGATTGGAGTTAGGGGAAGATGGAGGAATTAAAGAGAGGAAGAGATCAAATTAAAGTTGGAGATAATGCATCCTACTTGATTAAATTACTTCACCTTTCGAATAAGAAATATCCAGTTAAACTTTGTTGCCAATTAGTGATTTGTTTTAGCAAAGTTCAGGAAAGGTCAATACTAATTTCTCACACACTGGAGACAAAGGTTCGAATGTCTAACATCAATTAGGCAGAAGAGAAAATCAAAAAAGACTCAGAGAGGCAGATAGGCATTGTTTTTCTTCATTCTAATTTGATTATTTTTAAACATGGTAAGAACATCATCCTGATGGAAATCCTCTAGGGAAGGGACAGTTGGCAGGAAGGTGAGTGAGAATTTTAGGGGTTGGGTAGGTCTTGCTTCATAGACCCTATCTGATCAAATGGGTTAGGAGCAACTGTTGGGCTGAGTGGTAAAGGACACAGGGGTGGATATAAACCAGAGGTGAGTGACAGTGAAAGCAGAAGGGAGGACAAAAGGCTTAAAAGGAAATTTCAAAGGAGAAAATATTGGGTAATGCTAAATCCTGGAGTGAAGACAAAGTAAGAAAGGAGACTGGAACATCACAAGGAAGCCAGTTAATGTCCAGGTGGCTGAACGAGGAGATTAGTCATTTCTATCACAAGGTTCATTGGAAATACAATGAATAGCTTCTAGTGATTCATATCTCTGTCACATCATTCCAAAATACTCATGAAAGTTTTTAAAAGAAAAAATACCTTGTATTCTTTGGCCTCACCCTGGGACCCATACAGACCTCCAAATGGCCCCTTTTGTGAGGTGCAGAAAATAAACTCAGAATTTATTAATTCCCCACCTCAATGTTCATTGCCACTTATATAACTTTGCTCTCTTTACAAAAGCGCTGATCAAGGACAACATCAAAGAACAGCTGTCCTTTTTCTATGTCTCACTCGTTTTCTTTGAACCATAGGAGCACACAGCACAGAAATGGGCCCTTTCAGCCCACCTCTCCCACACTGAACGTGATGACCAAATTCAGATCCCCTTTAAATTTCTCTCCTCTCACCTTGAGGCGGAGGAGGATGACGGGGCTTGGGGTGGAGAAATACAGAATTATGAGAATAGATGGAAGGAAACTATTTCCCCATAGCAGAGGTATCTAAAACTGAAAGGCATAGGTTTAAGATGAAGAGTAAAAGACTTAGAGAGTGATTGGAATCTGGAACTCAATGCCTGAGTGGGTGGTGGAGGAAGATACTTCCACAACATTTAAAAAGTATCTAGACAAGCATTTGAATCGCCAAGGTATGCATGGCTGTGCACTATGTCCTGGTAATTGGAATGAGTATAGATAGGTATTTGATGGTTGGCATGCACCTGGTAGACCAAAGGCCGACTTCTGTGGTGTGTGATTTTATGCCTCTGATCTCGAGAATGTTTCTCCCGAAGCAAATTTTAGAATAAATAGACCTAATGAATTTGCGACTCACCTGAGTGGAACAGAGTAAATACAGACTTATTTCTTCAAAGCATTGCTTCCTTCCTATCATTCCTAAGTTACTGTTCTTGCTGACATGTTCCTGACAGTTGGAGAATGCTTGAGAACATATAGGTCAATAAACCCTTCCTCCATCTGTACCCTCTGTTTCGGCCTACCTGAGATTACATGGATAATCAATATGTACAGATATGTGCATGGAATTGTATTGGGATAAAGGTCTTGCTAAGTGGTGGAAATGGGAGAGGTATAGCAAAACAATGATGAATACAATTAACCTTACGGAACTTAACCCCAAACAAGGTCTCATCATTGAACCTTAGTATGCGTGCTTAAGTTGGTAACTTGGATGATTCTTTCTCAAATGAGCGGTTGGCAGAAACTATTACTTCTGGAAAAAAAATGCAAGATCTTTTCACTGTGTTGAGGGAATATTTGGCTCATTAATACTTCAACTTGGTTTTAGCAGTATAGGGTTGCAAAATGCTATCATCAAATCCAATGTCATTGCATGTATTAAGTATAATAAACACAATGCTCAAGGCATGCTTGTGACCCAGTAAGTTCCTTTAAGGTAATTAACTACCTCCAATTCTATTTCCTTGCAAATTCAAAGCTTGTAACTGCATACAAATCAGCCAAGTCCATTCTTTACTTAGGAATACAAATCAATAAGATTATTTCCATTTCTTAACATAATGTCTGATATATTTGCAGCAGTTTACTCTTATCACTCAGCCTGCCGAACTATCACATCTCATATTTTAAAAAGGTTTGTGCAGAATCCTCCAGAGACAAGGCACAGCGTTTGGATTTACACTATGTTTTCAATTTTGATTTAGCTGAATCAGTTACTTTTGTATTGATCAATGTCATGGATAGTGTAATGCTGGAATGTACCAGTGAATTCATGCAGCACCTAGATGGCAGAAAATGATCTGTAATTCTGTTGGGGAAATAATCATATTCAAATATTTGGAATGCACTTCTTTATAAAAAACAGAGCAGGCATTTATAACACAATCATGTTTGAAGGGCAGTTGGGAGTATTTTGTGTGATGTCTGGCTTGATTAAATGACATGACTGACACCAGGGGGAGCTTCTGGGTAGATTCTGCTTCAAGAACAGCAGTTGCAGAATATTTTGTTGCCAGTTTTCTATTCTGTTCACTACTGCTAGAAGTATAACTCTCCAATTAACTCCTCTTTCTCATTTCCTGTCCCAAAGAAAATGGAATGCAATCTTGGAAGATGATTCCGCTGGTGGTAGCAGGTTTCTGGTATTTAGTTCAAATGGCCACATTTTAGAGGCAGCTTACTACTCCCTGATAAATAGTGATTCTATCCTCAATGGACATCCCTGCAATGGTTTTCCCAGTCAGGGCGAACAGATAGTGATCATGGAAATCAACCCAGCTGGAATTTTCTGCTCCTGTTTAGGGTTACTGCTGCCTTAGATGTGCCTTGAGATGTGCCAATAGATGTGCCTTGATCTGTTTGACACACTGATGGAAAATGAGCCTCTGCTTGTATGGCCTTGTTGGCCATGTAATTATCCACTGGGTGCTATAGACAGGCATCTGACTCAATATGGTCAGTTCCTTGAATGGTCTGTCAGGTTAAAATGATCTCAAACCTGGAAATCCACCCCATGTTAAAAATTCAAAGATATTCCTTTTTCAGATCTTTTAGGTATATTAAAGTATACCACCAGGAAGACAGGATTGAAAATTTAGCCACTGGCTTTTGATCAGTTGTTGATTAAGATGGAGGGCTTCCACACTCAATGCTTTTACTTTGGCAGGAGTTAACAACCATTTTCATTTGTAATTTCTAGCAATCAAAACATAATAAAGATACCTACTGCTCCTGGTAAAGTTAAATTAACCTGAAATGATGCACTTCATTGTTGCGTTGCTTTTTGCAGATCAGTCTTGATGAGGAACAGAGTGGAGAAAAATATCAAGCTAAGATTTCAAGTGCAATGTAAATAACAGTACAGAATGGGTCACCATAATGTTAAATTTGACTTGCTTGAAGAACAAAATAGCAACCCTACTTATGAGATAACATACAGACTGGATTGTGCACTATAGTAGTCCAATGGCAAAGGGCCCAGATATTATATATACAAGCAGTTAATCCCCAGTTGATGAATACCAAGTTATGACTGCTTTTGAAAGAAAAAAACTATGCTGCCCTAAAATAATATATACATGCAGAATTAATGAGTATATTATGTTGTCAGTCATCTTATTTTGCCAGTACAGGGGGTGATATGGGACAATAATGCTCTGAAGCCTCTGATAAGCAAAATAAAATAATTAGATATCAAGAGTGGCTGTACTGTGTAACAAGAGAGAATACTAAAGAGCTTGGAGTACGTCACAGGGAAAACACATAGATAATCATGTGTTTCTACAGGAAAATATGTCACCAGCTGCATTATAATATAGAAATGCACACAGCTGTGTTCTGATACAGGAAAATAAAGCATAATACTGCCAGTATCTTAAAATAGGTTAACACATTGCTCACTGCTGGTTTATAAAGGATAATGCATAGATGGTCTTGTATTAAGAGGAAGTAACCGTAAAGAAATCCAAACAAGAAAGGAAAACATTTTGATATGGTCTAACACATTTAAAGTATTTGTTTTTTTATGATATATCGAAAGAAGGAAAAATAATTTACTACTGATTAAATCAGAGATGTTAAGTTTGGAAGATGCTTTACATCTTTTCATTTTTGACTTGTCACTAATCGCTATTGCACCTTCAGCTGTCCGGGTCTTAAGCTCTGAAATTCTTTAACTAAACCTCTCCACCTCTTTTTCTTCCTTCTTTAATAGCAGCTTTTTTGGCTCAGTTTGATTTCTTGTCTGACTATTTCTTATGAAATGGCTTTGGTCTCTTTTGCTACATTAGAGGTGCTACATAAATAGAAGTTGTTATTGAAAAAGTGGTGAACTCCTTTGATTGTTTGAATGCCATTACAGCGAGACTACCATGGTGTATGTGTATGTAAGAATTGGGAAGTATCACGTGGTATAACTTTGATAAATCCTTGTGCCCAGACTCTGGTAGTTTGTTGCTAATTAATGCCTTGAATGAGGATGTGCTGGTTACGCTCTACCTTAACCTGAAAGTATCTTCTTTGCAGCAGCTTTCAGGAAGCACAGAGACACAATGAGGAAGGGATGTTGCGGCATAAAAGCACAACAGGATAATGATTGACAGTGAGAACATGTATGAAGAGAGCAATGAAAATGACAGATTAGATATACTGGAGAGCTCAAAAAATATGAGTAGAGTCAGCAGATCTCCCTCTATCTAGAAAGAGTGGAGCTGTTTATTAGGGGCAATGGCATCATTAAAGTGCTGGGAGAGGATGTGATGTAGAGGAACAAGATAATGCATGAAAAGAGGAAAACAATATTGAAACTGGCAGTAGGTTCAGAGGCAAACGAACCACTGCAGAGAATAAAGGATGTCTTGGTAAAGCTCCAAGTGAACAACTTTAAAGAAATTCATGGACACACAACTACAGGATTCAAATGACAGTGTGGCTAGGTTTTGATTCACTGTTACAATATTACAGCTGAAAATATGTCATACTGAAATTCTCATTTGTCCATTGGATATTCTGTCATAGCTTAAATCTTCTAATTATGGTGAAAAAGTTCTCCCAGTTTCATTGTGGAGTTGCTATGACTCTGAGTTTTACTTTCTGTGTTTCTTGGAACTTTATTTGTCACTTTCATTACCAGCCTGGTTTCAAACAATCCACCAACTGACTACTTGTGCTTGACATGGATCTTGACTCTTTAGTTCCATGGAATGTCGTGGTTCTAATTATTTTGATGTAACACTGGCAAGGATGAGTGATTAATTAATGAATCTTTTTTTTTCTTTCATTCAAAGAAACCAGCCTCAATATTGGTATCAAGCAATGAATAATAAGGACTAGAAATATATTTGCCAAATAATCCTAGCAACAGCACATGCTACAAGGTGCATTGTTTGGCTTGACTGAAGCAGACAACTCCAAAACCTTCAATTCTCCAACTTGATATTCTGAAGATAAAATATCTGATCTTTAGGGAATAGCTGATAGGCCTCAGTGTGGTGGAATAATATTGCTCACTGTGATTATATCAATAGGGTATATGTCGGGTTTGGTGTGATACATGGACATGTGCTAGAATCAGTGTATAAACCAGGTGTCTGATGGATATCAGTGCAAGCGCTGACATTTTGGATATGATGCACCAGTGTGGGTTGCCACTGGGTGCTGTGTAATAAATGGGCATTGCAGCCTGGAAGTTGGATTGATTATCATACAAGGCTGGAGGTAATCATACAAAAAATCATTTTTCCCCAGAATAAATCAGAGCAACGATCATTTCAAATAAAATGGTGTCCACTGGGAAACTGGCCCCTGTACTTCTGGGTGAGATTCACACAAGTGCATCTGACCTTGGATAAATAAATCTATTTCAACAGTTTTTAAATCTCTCTGCAGTTCAAAGGCCTTTTTCAGCAGCAAGTTGTCAGAAGGTTGGCAGGGCTTCAACATACTTCATCTCAGGGGATGGCTTCAGTACCGTCATTATAGACAAGTCCAGTCATGGGAGCAAGCAAGGGCAGTGGGAGGTTCAAGCACAACCCAGCCTGTTCCCGATTACACTCAATAACTCCTACAGTCCACAATTCTGTCCATCTTGGCCTTGAATGACTGTTTCCTCAGCTCTCTGGGCTGGAGAATTCCAGCAATTTACAACCCTCAGAAGAAATTCCTCTTCAGCTCCATCTTAAACGGGTGATGCCTTATTTTATATTTCATAATTTCACATGACATAGAAGAAGGCCTTTGGGCCCTCTACATCTCTGCTAGCTCTCAAGGCTTTTCTCATTATTAAAAAGGATGCTCTGTTGACCTTGGGAGATCTAACTAGGCAGACGCGCAACTGACCGCTACTTGAACATTCTCCACATAGAGTGTGCTGCAACTACAGGGGAGTGTTTTCTCCTACATTCAGCTGCTGAAAAACTAATTGGTGCCTAAATGGTGACTCTACCAGTTGCACTCCATTACTAGAAGGGTTGTAATGGTCATGGCTGACCACTAAAGGTGGTGCAGGGGCCTTAAAGTAAGAGGCATAGATGTGCATATCAGCAAAGAGCCCATTCCCAAAGAATCTCAGAGAGACACTATACCCTGCCTGGACCTCACTGATGAACATATACTTGGGTCATTTCATTAGACTTAGTAGTTATCTCAAACTTCAGCTACAGACCAATGAAGTGCAACCCCTCTCCACTTTTTGAGGACACTTCCAGAGGAGACAGAAAAAGGCAAGGTAGCAAAGAGCAGAATCTTAAATGAGAACTTTTTCTTTCTGGTGTGATGAGGCCAGTTAAGGATCATATACAAGGCCTGAGATGTGCGCGAGTGCTACATTTGGGAAGTGTTGGGGTCTCTTAGGCTGGATTGAGGATAACTTCCTCTGTCAGGTGCTTTCAGATGCCTGCTGTAGGTAGTCCATATCTCAGAAATCACTGCTACCTGGTACAGCATGAGCTTTATACCAGGTTTGAGGTATTGTTCTTCAAACGCTCTTATCCATAGATGGTCGAAGGTTGAGCTGGCTCCACTCCAGCAGGAAGTTTGTTTGGGTGAGGAGCAAGATTGTGGTGGAAAAATACTGTTCACTGTATTTACTTTCGAGTTTTTGTGCAGTGAACATGATGTCCATTGTGCCTCTAGGAGGACTGACTGCACACAGTGATTCAGTGAGCAGCCCTCCAGTGGCAGGAGGTGGTTAGGGAGGTCTCTTGCGATAACTTTCCATGTGGCAGACAACAGGAAGTTCCCAATGTAACTCCTGCTGTAAGATTTGCCTTCTTTCTTGAAGACGGTGATGATTATGGTATCTCATGCCCCCAGTCATGCCCTCCTCTTACCAGATGTGTGAGAAGAGGTTGTGAAGTTGTGACTGGACTGTACTCCCTTGGTCCCCATAGCCTACTGATCACTGGTAACAGGAGGAATATTTAGGAGATGTAATGAATTGGTGTGTAAAATTGTTCTGAAGCTGTCATTGTCATTTTCAAACTTGCACTCCAGCCAGCGCCTTGTCCTTAACTCTCAGAGCTGAACACCAGCCCCTTTCAAAGGGGGAATCATGAAGCACTTACAGGTCACTTACTGGTTAAGCATTGCTGAACTGCATTTGTCTTTCACTCAGTTGTAGCCATTCACAAGGTTCCACTCACAAAAGATTTCTTGCAGCCCTAAGAGGTGCAGGTGCTTTTAATTACAATGATATCAGATCTCCTCCCAGTGAACAGCACAGACAGCATGACTGCATGGGGCATGAGTAAAACATCAGGCAACATCAATTTAAAGTGAATCTGCTTCCAACACAATGAAAAGGAACAGAGTGATAACAGTTTGTCCTTATAAAGTCTTAACTGCAGAAACATGCTCCAAGGAGCTTCACAGTAGTGTTAGAAAACAAAATTTGACACTGACCCCAGTAAAGAGCAACAAGGAATACAAAGCTCAGTCAAGCAGTTTGGTTTTAAGGAATGCATTAGAGAACTGATATGGGGCAGAGAATAGAGAGGTTTGGAAAGGGAATCCGGAGCTTTGAGCCTTCACACCCACCAATGATCCAAACAATATGAACAGAAATTGCTGGAAACATCGAGGTCAGGCAACATCTGTGGAAAGAGGAAAAGAGTCTGACAAAGGATCTCTGACATCTGCAGATTTTTTTTTGATTTTCAAATAAGAGCAGAGGAGTATAATGGAGAATCACAGGATGAAGATATAATGGAGAATCACAGGAATCATAAAGGACTGGAGGAGGTAACAACAATATAGAGATTAAAAACGATGGAGTGATTAAGATCAGAGATGTGCAGGAGGCCAGAAATGAAGAATTGCAAGAGGCTTCTGAAGTAGAGAGGGGTGGGTCTACGGAAGGATTTGGAAACAAGTCTGAGAATCTTGAAGTTGAGGTGTATCAACTTCAAAATTCTCAGACTTGTTTCCATGACTTCCACATCAGTTTCTGGCGCTTATTCATTTCAACCACCCTCTGAAATCTTAAGTAGACTAACACTTGAAACTGCATTAGTGACATAACTGTGGCTATGCAAGTTCAGTATACTGGAAGAACCTCTACAGTCGCATTTCTCCACTGCTTTTTTACCTTCCTCACAGTTCTCGCCTTTGAAGCCTGCAGAGCAGACACAAGTTCCAGCGGTACATATCCCACGGCCACCGCACGCAGGGTCAATGCACTGTCCAACGGGTACATTACACTCAGCTCCCTTCCAGCCACTGTAACAGACGCAGTTGCCCTTCGCGTATTGTCCATTCCCACTGCACAGCACAGGACAAGCAACTGGAGAGGCACAGACAGAGGGGGAGAAAGGAACAGACGGACAGACAAAGATAAAGAGAAATGAATGCTTTTATCTGTGGTGGCCATATACTTCAGTAGTAAAATGCATACTTAAGCAACAATAATTATACCGTGAGTTTATATCCCAAAAATATGGAATTCAAAATAACGGGATGTGGAGAGGATCTAGTGTCTCTACTGTGATGGAGTCATTTCCATGGGTTTAATTTTGACAAATGGATGCAAATTCCTTTGAATCTCTTTTCAGTGAACTTTCAAATGTATTTGGTGTGTTCCATTGTTCTGAGACACTGTCCCTAACAGAGAGTCTTATCCCATAATGATCTCCTGCAATGTCACTATAATAATAGTCTAAATAGTATTACGAGAGTAATTGGGATCATTGTGAAAATTGATCAGTAATTTGGGAAAAAATTGTGAAAACATGGTGGAGAAAGAGGTTGATTTTAACTGTGATGGGAATTAGTGTTAAAGCAGGTGGCAGTTTGCCAACGTGCCTGAGTATCAGACTGGAGAGATTTTAATTCCCAGAAACCAAATGAATCCCCCCAAACTGACTCCTGCTTGGAACAACTGTGATGTTGATGATGGCAGGTAGTAATGGAAAGTCAAGGGTGGTGGGGGGAGAGGGTGGGCAAGTAGATCCCAGATGTCTCCCCACACCACCCCCCCACCCCCCAACTCCATGTTATCATCAAGGTAAGTAAATGAGGCAGGGAGGGTGATAGTGGAATTGCGAATAATCAGGCAACTTGGTTGTAACAAGCAAGGCCCAAGGTTCCCTTCTGACTCACCAATACTCTACAGAACAATTAATATCTTCTTGTTACCGTTGAGGTGCCGGGGTTAACTGCATGCAGATGTAAATTATAATTCTATTGCTATATCAATGAAAATATGAGGAGGAAAGATGAATTATTCCTGTAAAAGACATGTTGCCCTCTGTCAAACTTGGTGATGATGTCATTGGGTGAATTGTTTTGTGAACTCAGATAGTTTAAAAACACTTCATTGTTACAGGTGGCTTTGGGGATTTAGTTAATGTGGGTGATGGGTGGTTAAAATCAAATCAGAACCAAGCCAGTTCACCTCTGGGACCAAGGTTACGATTCAGTCCAGATGGAGAATAGAGGAGAATGAAAGTCACTTTTCTCTGACAGCTGCCAGAAGTCCAAGTGATTCGATGCTAATTTAAGGCAAACTTGAGGGAAAAGATCACTCTCAGAGTGACATCATTTAGAATTCAAATGTGATGCTTCAATCTGGAGCAAGTGATCATTTACTCTGAAAAAGAATCAATTCTTTCTGTTTAAAGGGTATATTTCAAACGTGCTGGAGACATGAACACTTCACTAACGTTCTGTTTTGTGACTGAACCTCTAGTGGTTCTGCATAGCTCCATATTTATATTTCATGATATACTGTGACATGTTCAAAATCATTTTTCTATGGAAATGACATCACCACATGTAGCACCAAATTACAACTTGCAGGAATATGTCTTATTAAAAACCGGTTTACTTTGATCGTCAATTGGTTTTTACTACAATTTTCAACTGGACTTTTTTTTAAAAAGTACATTTATGCATTCAATTTGACACTTAACATGTCAATTTCAACTGGTCATGTTTGTGCCTACTGATCTGATGCCTTATTGAACTTCAGTGAGGGTAGGAGAGACATCGTTTGCCTTCAAAAGTAGATTTATGGACAGGAATAGTGTCAAAATGGAGCACTTCTGACCTTGCATCAGAAGCAACACAAAACCCTGCTAATATAGTACGGCACAACTTGAGAGGAAGGCACAAATCAAGAAGGCATCCCTAACCGAAGGAAGGGTTGTTACCAGGTGTGTGCCATCATTGTCCTCATGAACCTTTGGGAGTACTGTGCTGAAGTAAGCAGCAAATTCAACAATATGTAATTAATCCGCTGTGAGTTATAATTGATTTAGTTAAAAGGAAATCGGATTTTTTTTATAAACTGAACCAAAGGATGCTGATGTATGTTAAAAACATGACAGGCGACCCTGGAGAGATCAACAGATTCAAAATCACAGCTGCTTAATTAAACTTTCAGTGAAGTTGTTTGACGTTTTTTTTGCAGAAGTTGTCTGTGATTGATGAGGATAATAATTTTATACACCTGTAAGTGAGTTTAACTGTAGTAATACTTCATTCATGCCACCTCTTTCACTAAAATAAAAGTGTTGCCATACAAATGCTTTCTGTTTATTACATCTGCCAATGCTCTGTGCATAGCTGAGTGGCAGAGTGGGCAAAGTACTCACCTTTTTCCACTGAGACCTTTGGTCTCAGGAAATGACTAAGAGACAGGTACAAATACAGGACCGGTACAGGCAGTGCATGTTGAAACTGGTAAAAATCCAATAGTTTGATGCCCAATATGCCAATTTCCTCCTCCCCCCAATAGCTGAGGTCTCAAATATTAGCATCCTATGTTCGTAGGATTGCCCACTCATTCTACTTGGCTGCTTGCGATCACCATCAGGGATATGCTGCATTGATTCACTTGGGACATACACATTATCAGCCTCATAGCTTGTACATATTTAGTCACCTCGAAAATCTTTCAAGTGTACCATGAAGGTGACTCTCACATTTACCCAGCATTGCTCCATTATATTGCAATGTAGGCACTACTCATGGGCTCATGTAGACAGGGAGAGGGTCAGTGTGATGTTTTGACTCAGTAAACAGCAGCTACCTGACTGATGTCTTGTTCATTGTACCAGTGAGGATATACCATTAGCCATGTGCTCTTTAACAAGTGCTCCCTGCCAGTATGGGTTGGAGTGGGGTGTCAGTGAGGGGAATGCGGTTTTGCCAAAATAGGTTTAATTAACTTGGGAAATGTGTGACATAAATAATACGGAGGCAAATAATACAAAAAGAAAACCTACCCTTGTGCTTAAATTTAGAAAAATGTCGCCGTCCTTGAGTAGAAAGCCATAAACAAACAAGAATGCACAACAAAAATAAAACAGCAAACTCAGCATGAGAACCAATATCTGAAAAGATGAAGCTTTATACACATCTGTACCTGGAAACAGCTTAACCTGGCAAAGGAGAACCTTCCTTTTTCAAGGTAACACATTAATCCATTTGAAGATATTTGAATTTTGGTTTTGACCAAATGATTGGACATAAAAATTAAAATCAATATTTCAGGGCCTATTTTCACCTAGCCACTGCCGGATTAAGTTGCTGCAAGGTACCATATCATGGGCTGTTGAAGGACCTAAAGCTATCAGTTCTCTTATATGTATCTATTTCCCCATCATTATTTGCTCTTCTAAAGCACATGACTCATACCGAAGCATAGTCTTGGGGGCAATGACAACCATCCAATTCCTCACCCAAGGAATCAGTTTAAATATGTGGAATAAGGCAGTGACTGTTGGCAGGTTTAGCTGTGGAAGGGAGTGGTGAGGGACTGGACATTGCAGTCAAGACTGAGCCAGTCCCCACCTGACATCCACACAGGCACATTTTCCAACAGCACTCGTTGGTTAATAATTGGGAGCATGAACTATGATGGAACTTTATTTCCTTTCCTGATCCAGGGGCAATGAGGTCAACTGGGTGCCCTCACTGTCACATAGACAAAGATCAGCAAACTTGAAAAGAGTCAGTAATTTTCATTTTTCATTGTTTTGTTTTACATCAGCAGTTTTACATCACTCACTCACAGACCAGTAGGGGCCCAATGTTTACACTTCTATAAGTATGCATAAACATAAACATTTTGACAAACTAAATTCTTAACTTTAGGGGTAGAAGCTTTATAAATTGCAGAGAAAAATATATTTAAATATTTTCTCCCACAGATGAATTAATTTCATTATTTCAATCTAACCAAAAAATATTAAATTAATAAACTGGAGCTGCTTTTTAACTTGGCATATACAATATAGAATACCTTGCTATCATTTGGCAAGATTTGGCTGCAAATATTGTGTACCCTGCCCTACAGATTCAGAAAACAAGGTGGAGCCTGTAGTTAACCATTGTCCAGATTCTTAGATTAGTAATCCAGAAAATCTGAGCCCCCAAACCTCTAGGCCTTCTTCATCATTTAAATTCACTTTGAAATAAAAATGAGATACAAGCTTATCATGAGGTCAGAAAAACCAGCACAAATTGCCTTTTAATTGAAGAAAGTTAAGATATGATTTTGTGGTTTATAACAGATACATAACAAAATTTATCTTCATGTGAATATTTATAATGGAAATTACTGAAAAATTCCATGGCCCACTGAAATTTTCAGTTGGGGAAATGGGATGCGGTTTATTGGAATGCTGAACTTGGAATCAATGACAAGCTTGTTTTAACTGTTTGATAAAAGAATTGTATCCAATGACATGATAAATATTGTTATGAATTTGCCACATTTACATACTTCACAGGAATCTTGTGCTATTCACAGTCATACATCAATCTACAGCTACAATTGATTAAATTGGTATGTTTAGAAAACAAATGTCCTTGGATGAATTGTTCAAAAAAGTATATATTAAATAAAGATTCTTATAAAACAGTATTATCTGAGGCCTCCTTCATTTCCTGAGTAAAAGGATATTCTGCTGGTGAGTGCCCAGCACAAGATCAGAGCTACTGAGAGGATAAATGTGACTGTTAAGACATTGCCCATTTGGGTAATGGTCGTTATAAATAAAAATAAATATATAGAAATAAAACTGACTTGGAACTAATGGTCCAGAATCTGTATTCATTGATGAGCTGCTCACATTCACCACTGATCTATGACAGAAGATCGTACAGATCTCCCCTGTGTTAATGCCAGCTCAGTCTTCAACAGTGAGACTCTGCCCTGCATTAACGCCTTTTGCTTATAAGCCTGGTCTTGTGAGGGAGCCAAAAACAAACCCCCACAAAACTGTTGGAAAAAAAAAACCTGACAACAGGCTAAGCCACATCTGCTTGCTAAGCCAACTGCCAAAGCATGGTGATTGTTTTATGCCATTCAGAAACATTCAAAAACATTCTAAACCAATTTAAAATCAAATAATTAAAACACTTAAGTAAGTTTAAAAGAAATCAGAGGTATTTAAATAATCTCAAACAACGTAGCTAATCTTACAAAACTAACGCTCACCTTAGTCGCTCATAACTGTTCTCCTCCATTGAGATCAATGGAGGAGACATCCCTCCCATAACATTTCACTCCAGCTCCAGACTTTCTGGCCTGGAATTTGCCGGGGTTTAACAGCAGAACTATCGGCAATCAACACAAGTTCCGGTATGTTTTGGGACTCGGTGTGCACGGAATCCCTGAGCTCTGTCACCCACTTCCCAGCTGTGTTCCAGTGAGATTACCCAGTATCTGTGCTGGGGATCACTCTCAGATCCTTTGAAATTCTGCAAACCCATTCATTTCAATGAAGATTAGAAGACTGCAGAGAAGTAATTGAAGAATAAGGTAATAATCATTAATAATCATTTGTACTTTGTTTAATGTTGCTAATTATTTAAAAGTGATTACATTATTTGTTGTTTGTTTTTAAATGAATACAGTTTGTGGATAATGTATTTCAGTATTCAGAATAATTAGATTGATTAGAGACATACAGAAACATTTAAAGGGTTTTACATCTTTGAGGGATGGCAAATGTGGAAGCAAGGCTTTGCCACCTGAGAAAGACCTCAAACAGGTTTTGTGGGGTTTGCTTGCTCGGGCCCACCTGCATCACCCTATGATGTCATTCAAAACCCTGGTGCAGGTCAGGACCTCACCTCTGAGCTCCAAGAGAATTTAGGTCAGAGAGGTCAGCCTTCAGGATCCAGAGAAGATAAGTCTGGGGAAAGGAGAACAAGGGCAGTGAGTGCACATAGTGAGCCTCAGTCAGGATAATCGGGGTTTACAGTCCATCAGGGAAGTGAGGAAATAGTTAGTGAAAAGGCTGCAGCAGGTTTGAGACTTGTGCCTTCATGGATGCATGCCATAAATCCCAAACGTGGAGTCTGGCACTGGGAATTTACCCCATGTAGGTCTGCTTTAATTATCTTACTCTCCTTTGCACCTCACAATTTTGTAACCCTTGCCTGAAACCTCCCAAATACTGAAATGACGATCTAATGCCAACCATTCTCTTCCCAAACTACAAATATTTCCTCCCACATTTTCAACAACACCACCAACCCATTGCCCGACCCTGACACTTTTCACCTCCACCAACCCCCATTTTAATTGTAGCCTGAGCCCATTTTGATCCTGACCCTCTTCCACTCTTGGCCAGATGACCACCTTTCTGATAACAGCTTAACCCTTCTTCTAACCTAAGAAACCTTTCAATGGCATGCCATTGTGCTGTAAACATATATGGAAAACAATAGAGGTATGCTTTCAAAATATCAATTGTTCCTTATTTAATTGCTTTACCGTTGAATTAAAACCAGAGCATGCTGGAGATGCTCAGTAAATCAGACAGCATCTTAGAGAGAGAAACAGTGACTGCATTTCAGGTCCATGACCTTTTGATGAAAAGTAATCAACTTGAAATGTTAATTCTGTTTCTCACTTCACAGCTGCTGCATGGTCTGCTGAGTATTTCAGCATTCTCTGTCTTTATTTCAGATTTCTGGCATCTTCAATACATTGATTTTTGATGACTGCACTGTTGAAGAATGTGATTTCCAAGATCATTTCATATTGGTGCCTGAAAACTGGCAAAAACAAATTCCCTCTTTAGCATCACAATTAACTGTGTTCTGTTGAACATTGATACCTACCAAAGGACTGACAAATAAATAAACTTCCACCATCTGTATCTGCATTTAGCTTCCATGCATATCTCTCCTACCAATTTTAAACCGATTGTGCTGACTGGATAAAGTCTTCAGCCAGAACAAACGCTTGGATTATTATTTATCTAAACAAATAACAAATGATATCTTCTGGTACTGAATTGGGAGGGATTAATTTTGCTGGTTTTCTGATATGATTTCTTGCTCTCTGTTCTTATATTTTTTAAGCCATTAAGATGAAAGAATGGATTACTTTGTTGGTGTAAATGCTGGAATTGAGCATTCTCAGGTGGGCTACAGTATGGTTTTCATAAAATCTGTAGCTCCATCAGCATGTTCATTGACTCACAATAATCCTAGCGTAGGTGGATATTCCAAACCCCAAACATCTTTTGTTCTCCTCACGAGTCTATTCTGTGCTGCCTGCAAGAATGATTCTTAAATTAATATTAAACTGTACCCTGCTCTCCTTAAGTTTCTCCATCCCAAAAATACTTCGTCTCACCAAGGAACTTTGAAGAGATCAATACAAATAAGGATTTTATTGGTGGGACTTACTGTGAAATGTTTCTCTTACTTGTGGGTCTGTCAGGAAAAGTTTAATTTGGTGCTTCACAGTACTTCAATACCAAGTTAGCATGAACAAAATGCAGCTTGAAAATAAGTAATTGTAATTTCTAACATTATCTCTAAAATATAGTTCCCTTTTACCAACATCAAATTGCTGGGCATGAAAAGATTCCATGATACATGCAGCAGAGTTGATGTCTATGGCCTTCATCTATTAGCAAGAGATCAAACGGTACCTTTTGCACAGTCGGCCCCATGGAATCCTGGGAAGCAGTGACAAACTCCTGACACACACTCTCCATTGCCATGGCAATTGTGAGGACATTCCTGCACAGAATCTGACAATGTCATAAATACGGTTAGTAAACAGTTTCTACTTAAGTGAATCTTCAATAATTGAATCTTTCCAATGAAGATTCAAAGCCATTTTTGTTCTGAGTATACTATGCTCATTGAGCCAATACATGCGGATGCTGGAGAAAGAGATAGCTTTTCTGTGTTGGCAGGAGTTTCAAGAATTGATAGGTCAGCATTGTCCAGAAATAGAGTTAACAATCCTTTCGACCACCTGAACAAACAGAGCTGAGAAACAGCACTCACCAATCCTCCAGTGTGACATTTTCATTTCCTACAACTTTGTAGGATTTGACTGAAAATGTCAAGTTAAGGACATAAGAATGCACTGGATAATACTGTAAAAGGCTACTTAGCTCATCAAATCTGTTCTTTGGACTGACCACGTCCAGTTTGCCCTCCCATGGACTCCATCCAACTGATCTAATCTCAAAGGAAACATTCTTCAAATTTTCTCCCTGTGGCTCCAAGATAATTAAGCTAAAGTCCAGAATATTTTACCGATTTTACAGTTTAGATTATTCAATCTTAATCAGCTACTTTCCACAGATAATATTTTCGTGATCTCAGCAGTACTTGAATTATCATATTGGGTACAGTCATTGATCACTTTTTTTTAAATTTATCTCTAAAACATTCATTTCCATTCTCTGCCAGATACTTAGCAATTAGCACAGAATTGGGGCTAAATTTGAAGACAGATTCCAGAAATGTGAGCTTAAATGCTAATTGACTGCATAACTCAGCTTCCAGGTTTCTAATCTTCTTGCCTTTTTCCCTTCTCCTTTCAAGTTTGGTCACTTTTGGACATACACTTCCACATGAGAATAGAAATGATATACAAAAAAAAACAGGATCTGCTCCAAAATGCTACCAAACAAAGAAAGTAAAAGAGAAAGTGTTTTTCATTCTTTAATTGGGTCCATTTTGTGTAAATTAGCGGCTGTGTTTGCGGATGATACAAAGAAAGGTGGAGGGGCAGGTAGTGTTAAGGAAGCAGGAAGGCTGCAGAAGGACTTGGACAGATTAAGAGAATGAGCAATGAAGCGGCAGATGGAATACGGTGTAGGGAAGTGTATGGTCATGCACTTTGGTCGAAGGAATAAAGGCATAGAGTACTTTCTAAATGGGGAGCAAATTCAGAAATCAGAGGTGCAAAGGGACTTGGGAGTCCTCGTGCAGGATTCCCTAAAGGTTAACCTGCAGGTTCAGTCGGTAGTAAGGAAGGCAAATGCAATGTTAGCATTCATTTTGAGAGGACTACAATATAAAAGCAAGGATGTAATGCTGAGGGTTTATAAGGCATTAGTCAGACCACATTTGGAGTACTGTGAGCAGTTTTGGGCCCCATATCTAAGGAAGAAAGTGCTGGCATTGGAGAGGGTCCAGAGGAGGTTTACAAGAATAATCCTGGGAATGTAAGGGTTAATGTATGAGGAGCATTTGATGGCTCTGGGCCTGTACTCACTGGAGTTTGGAAGGATGAGGGGGGAATCTCATTGAAACCTACCAAATATTGAAAGGCCTGGATAGAGTGGATGTGGAAAGGATGTTTCCAGTAGTGGGAGAGTCCAGGACCAGAGGGCACAGCCTCAGAATAGAAGGATGTCCCTTTAGAACAGAAATGAGGAGGAATTTCTTCAGTCAGAGGGTGGTGAATCTGTGGAATTCATTGCCACATCAGGCTGTGGAGGCCAAGTCACTGGGTATATTTAAAGCGGAGATTGATAGGTTCTGGATTAGTAAGGGCGTCAAAGGTTACGGGGAAAAGGCAGGAGAACGGGTTTGAGAGAGAAAAGTAAATCAGCTATGATCGAATGGCGGAGCAGACTTGATGGGCTGAATGGCCTAATTCTGCTCCTATGTCTTATGGTCTTTAAGAATGAAGAGCAAGTATCTAAAGGAATGGGACTTCAAAAAAAATTTGCAAAAAGCACAGGAATCGCACATTTCCACTTGAAATACAGCATTGTTTCTACAAAATCTGCTGCTCCTTCAACCTAATTCCTACTGGTGAGGATTAATCCCATCATGGGTGGACATCCCCAATTCCAATCGTCTTTAGTTCCACTGACCATGCATTTCTGTGGTGTATGCAAGAGTGATTACAAATTTAATGCTCATCAGTGTCACACAGCAAGGATAGAAACTGTTCTGTTGAGATGATTTGTGCTCCTAATCTTAAACTTACCTATCCATAAAAAGACCTAGCTCCTATCTGAAACAGGATTAATATATTATCTTTGTCTTTCAGGATTTGGAAATTCAAGCAGAAGTTATAGAGATCACCTTCTGCATTCACCTCCTTCAGTGTGAACTAAATACCCTGAACCAGCACCCTATATGCAGAAAGGATAAAGCAAGAATGGAAGGACTGTAGCTGAATGAAGTGATGCCCAATACTTTACAATACCTAGGCCTGTTGGAATTGAGAGGAGTGGCATTCAATTTTAGGTGGGACCAAGGTGGAAGATGGTGTTTTAAAATTCTCCTGATATTCAGCAAGCTTAGAACTCCTATTTATCCTAAAATCAGCCTCCTGATTCCAGATCTCACAGTGTACTAAATAGGGCTCTGACTTTACCATAACTTTGAGAGTGGCCCTGGTCTGGGGATCTGAGATGGCAGCTTCAACCTCCCCTCATCTATGGGAGACAAAGTTTTTTTTTAACTGATTATTTAAAGTGCAAAGGGTTAACATCGGTATTTAAATCAAAGAGCATAACATGCGATGGACATTATGAGTCAGAATTTTCAGTAAGCAGTGAAACAACCACACTCATGGTGGACCTCAAAAAAGGCACAAGGCAAAGATCTAGTGAGCTCTGTGGTGATAACTTCCTCTTTTATTGAACTTCTGCTGTGAGGAATCAATTCCAAAGGATCCCTGATGCCCAATAGGCGTGATGGAATCAAACTCGCTGACCAATTTTTTGTCCTCCTTCATCTTTCACCCACCTGCCTCAGTCTCCCAACTCCACCCCTCCATCTCCCCTACCTGGCTCCATCTGCGTATCATCCTTCACCCCTGGAGACACAAGGGACTGCAGATGCTGGAATCTGAAGCAACAGGCAATCTGCTGGAGGAACTCAGCGGGTTGAGCAGCATCTGTGGGACAGGATGCAAAGGATAAAGCAAGAATGGAAGGACTGTAGCTGAATGAAGTGATGCCCAATGTTCATATGATGCAGGGTTTCAACCCAAATTGTCGACAGTTCCTCTCCTCCCACAGATGCTGCTTGACCTGCTGAGCTCCTCCAGCAGATTGTTGATCCTTCGCTCCTCCTCAGCCCACCAATCACCTCCACTCCCCCTCTCCTCTTTATACTGGCTACCTGGCCTCTACACTCAGTCCTGATGCAGGGTTTCCACCTGAAACACTAACAAATCCTTTCAACCCCACACATGCTGCTCGTCTCGTTGAGTTCCTCCAGCAGATTGTTTGCAGCTGATCAGCTGATCACATTAAAGAATTAATTCAGACTGCATACAAGAATGCAAAGTACACAGTTATTAATTAACTTCTTAATTCTTATACAGAATGCTAAGTAAAAAATGAATCATACGCATATGATTAAGCCTTGCAGCTCCATGGAAACGGACTTGATCCTGACCTCGAATGCTGCCTGTGTGGAGTTCACATGTTCTCCCTGTGACTGTGTTCGTTTCCTGTGGATGCTCCAGTTTCCTCCCACATCCTAAAAATGTGCTGGTTGGTTAATTGGCCATAGTGAATTACCCAACAGTACAGGTAAATGACGAAAGAATTAAAGCAGATTTGAGGGGCACATGAAAAAGAATAAGTTGCAGGGCTACAAGGAGGTAAGTAGAGAGGGAATGGGGCCATTGTGTTTGCTCTTTTGGGAGCCAGCACAGTGGGCTGAATAGCCTCATTGTAGTAAGTTGACATGTCATCAGTAAACAATAGAAACATTTAAAAACCCCTATATTATGAAATATTTATGTGAGGGAATTTTAATATGCAATCATATAATTTGTTTTCAGGTCAGATTGTTTGCAAAGCAATAAATAGGGCTCTGTGGACCATTAAAAATTCACTTAGACCCCATGTAACATAAGATTTTCAGAGTACTTTGTTTTTAGTTGGACCAGTTTATAAGAAGCTTAGATTCATGTTAACTCAAATGATTTCCCATTGTTGTGATGGAAAAGACTGTAAAACTGTATCGCTACATGTGGAAGCACATTGAATCATTAAGAGAACCAATGATTTCCATGTTGAACTGCACATCAGCAGAATTTTTAATATTGCTGTAGGTTTCATTGTTCAATGTCAACAAACACTGACAGTTTCATCCAAAGTATCAGAGCAAAATCTGTGCCATTGCTGTCAGTGTCACCCTTTCTAACTGACTCTCAATCATCCAAGCCTCATATCAGGCTTGCCTCCACCAAAGCTGCTTCTCTGAACTTCTTTCAGATTGGATCTCCTGTTTTGCTCTTGATGAACAAGAGGAGAGCTTAAAATGTGTAGAATTTGTTGTTGTAATTTGGGGTGTGGGAACAAAGCTCCAGAAGGTGCAATGTCTAAACCTACAGTAACATATTGTGGTCAAAATGCTCCAGTATCACACTTCGTTTATGAGCATCTATGGGTGTAGAAGACCTGATTGATCTATCCACAGGAAAACACCCTGCAGGTTAACATGGTTTTCCCCTTCTCAGTTTGTTGTCAGGATGTGCTCTGAGGACACATCCTTCACCTAGTCCTGTTCGCAATGAAAAGGAGAAGACATTCTAAGAAATGATGAGAACCTGTATCCAAGACGATGCAAGAATTGCTGTGATTCCACTGGTAATGATACCATGTTTGTGTTTGGTCAGGGCCTCGAGATTTTCAATGTAGAGGTGAAGAAAAAACAAGAACATTTGTTCAATTTGGGATAATGAGTTACAAAAATCAAAAATCTTGGAATATAACTGAAGGCTCACTCATAAAATTAAGCAAACTGGGCTGATTTAAATCACACTCATGTCCCAAAGCTGGCATGAAAGCAATTTAGAAGTTAATGCTTCAAAAGAAAATTGCTCTATATTTTTTAAGTAAAGAAGCAGTAAAAACTTAAAACAACACAAAGTAATTTGGTTTTGATTTAATCATCTGTTACAAAATAAATCATATCCTCTGTTTCATAAGATTGTGTTTTCCTGTTTAACATTAGGTGCTGTTTATTCGCACCATTTTACTTTTTTTGGATATTTAATGAATTGTAATGAATGTTCATTGTAGAAGTCTTGTACAGTAATGTGCTCTTTGTATTTCCCTTCTTGCCCAATTACCATGTTGACATGATTTCTTCTTGTGTCCTGGACTTCTCCCTTCCATTAATACACATTGTCTCCCATAGAAGGCAGGCATCTGCAGCCAAAAGACCTGAATCTATTGGACTCACAACTCATCATAATGAGATAATTAAGGAGGATTGAGTTCAAGAGCCAAGAGGTAATGTTGCAGTTCATAAGACTCTGGTTAGACCATTCTTGGAATACTGTGTTCAGTTCTAGTCACCACATTACAGGAAAGATGTGGAAAGCTTTGGAGAGGGTGCAGAGGAAATTTACGAGGATGCTACCTGGGTTGGAGAGCATGTCTTATGAGGAGAGGTTGAGTGAGTTAGGGCTTTCCTCTTTGGAGCGACAGAGGATGAAGGAAGACTTGATAGAGGTATATAGGATTATGAGAGGCATAGATAGAGTGGACAGCCAGCATCTTTTCCCCAGGGTGGCAATGGCTAATACTGGAGGTCACCTGTTTAAGGTTTGTGGAGGAAAAAAAAACTTGCCCCTCAAAATCCCTTTAAAGCTCCTTCCTTTCACCTTAAAATCTATGCCCTATTGTTTTTGATAATCCTACCCTGGGGAGAAAAATTCTGACTATCTTCCTTATCTGTGTCTCCTATAATTTTATACTTTTCTATCAGCTCACTCCTCAGCCTCCTTCACTCCAGGGAGGACAAGCTCAGCCTATCCAATCTCTCCACATAACTCAAGTCCTTCAATCCAGGCAACATCCTTGTGAATCCCATCTGTACTCTCCCCGGCACAACCACATCATTTCTGTAGTGTGCTGATCAGTACTGCTTTAAAATGCTTTAAAAATATTTGGTAAGTCTTGCACACAATGGACCAAAGGAGGTAAAAGTATGCACACAGGAATATGTTTGCTTGTGGTATTTGTAGGTGTGTAGGTATCCATGTGTATGCTGTGTTTATCTGTGTATATGCTGTATGTTCATTTGTGTGGGATGTTTGTTCACAGATAGATGTGTACACAATATATTTGTGAGTGTGTATATGTGTGTGTTATTGTATTTGTCCCTTTGTGGAACATGAATGAAGTGCAAGGATTAAGTTATCTACATAAACACTATTTTGCTTGGAAAAAAAATCTATTAGAGTTGTGAAACATAATGTCCTTGATTATACTGTGCATCTGGAAGTGCTTACTAATTTGGTCTTAAGTTATGTATTCTCAAAGTTAACCTACACCTGACATTAGTGAAGCAGGGCTACTTCATCAAGTCTCTTAGCTTCCTCCCTCAGCAATTAAAGCTGTTATTTAAGGAACACACTGGAAAGAATTGTGGGCTATGAGATAATGATGAGATTGTGATGAATTAAATAAATTCTTACACACGAATGGAAATCTGTTATTAGAAAGTCTTGATTTTACAATGACTGTCTAACGTTCTTTTGTTTAATTTATATGTGTACACTGCACACTTGAGTTTATAGCCATGGTTTAAGTCTGCAGTTTAAGGATGTAACAACAGCATTGCTGTTATACTTAGCTCAACCTCCTTTTGTTTATGGGATATGGGTCTCTCAGTTATTCTCCTAGTACCTGGGGTTTAAATTCTTTGGGAACTGCTTTACGCTTTTATGTAACATTATTTCATGTGCTATTTAAAGCGATCACTATTTGACCAGATAAATCAGTGCAAATTAAATACCTTTGTGTTTTTTTTCCTGACCTGTTTCCTCATGGGAAAGAGGGTTGCAAGAAGTTCTTTATAGATCCTTCCTGAGGCTTACCTATTTTTCCCACTGCTTCTATCTGCTGTTCCTCTTTCCTGCCCTCCATTTTACATGATAGAACTCCCTGGAGTGAACAATGCAAGTTGCAGTGAAAATGCTGGCTCCCAAGGACACTGACCTCTGATAGATTGCACAGCAGCAATGTTATTAACCTGCCATTGATTCCACCACTGTGCAAACAGGGATAACATTAAAATCTTTAAAGTGACAACAAATAGTAACTGCTTATTTTTTTTAAAAAAGGATGAGTACCAGAAATGTAGCATTGACAAAATGCACTGTAGGTAGCAATGTTACAGAAACTAACTACTGTGATGGAGCTGAAAGTGATCGACTCCTTTTTCAAAATTGTGACATTTTAGTTGTTAAAGCATTTAATTGTGATCTTGCTCCTCATTGCTAAATTGATCAGCGTCAGCTGCGAGATTTTTTAAAAATTCAATATTTACTGGCCAGTGTTTTGCAATTTTCACTTTTTAAAAGTGCTTGCATTCCGTTCATTTTCATCCTGGTCCAGCAATGTTCTGATTTTAAAATTCTTTCCATGACCCTGAGCTCCTTATCAATGTAGTCTCCTCAATAATGCTTCTGGATCTCTGCACTCTTCCAATCCTAGGCTCCTGCACATACCTGATCTTCCATGGGGCCCATGCCTTCTGATGACTAGCTCCAGAGCTCGGAATTCCCTCTGAATTTGTCTGCCTCTCTATCTCTCTCTCTTCCTTAAGGATACTGGAAATGTACCCTTTTGATTGAGCTTTTAATCAGCTGTTCTAGTATTTTCGTTTGTGGCTCAGTCTCAAACTTTATTTGGTAACACTTTTATTAAGCGCCTTGGGACATTTTACCACATTACTGGGGCTAGATAGATGGAAGCTCAAGTTGTTACATTGCTATACAGCATCAGAAATTTCCTGAGCCACTGTATTAACCATGCTATGCGTGGTTCAAAGTCAGAATGATTGGGAAACTGAGTGAATAGCTTCTCCGGTGATCCCTTTCTCAGTTTTTGTCGGGAAAAGGTTTCTTTAGTCCTCCACTTCTCCTCCCCCATCCAATGAGTATAGTTAAAATGAGAAACTTACAGAATGAAAAACATTAGGCACCCAATTAACTCCACAGCTTTTGCCATTTATTTCAAAAATAAAAGTGCAGAAAAATAGTTGGGGGGGGGGGGATGGGTAATTTTTAAAATTATATTCGTTCACGGCATGTGGGCCTCGCACAGGCTGAGCCAGCACCTGATTGCCCATCCCAAGATGCCCTTGAGATGGTAGCGGTGAGCTGAATGTATAAATAACAAAAATTAATTCATAACTTTTAATTTGGGTTAATTTGGTTTTAAATTTGGGTTAATTTGGGTTTAAAATGGGTGGCGCAGACTTGTTGGGCCGGAAGGGCCTGTTTCCACGCTGTAGATAAAATTTAATTTAAACCTTTAAAAAAAATTCAGGCAAAAATAATGGCAAGCATTTGAAAACAGGAACAAGGCAATGCCTTTCAGCCCCTCTTGTTCTGACATTCAATTAGATCATGGCTAATCCGTATCTCAGTTCTGTTCATTGGATTCTTCTCCATATCCTGCCATACTCTAACCCACCCCCCAAAAAAAATCATTGACTGAAGTTTTGAAAGCTGTACAATTCATCTCGTTTCAGCCAGAACTGAGCATTAAATTTTAAACAGAGGATCGAAATGATTAGTGACAACTGAAAATGAGACATCTTTTTTAACCTCTAGTAAAAGACCAAGTGCATCACAGGAAACGGGGCCAGCAATAAATATGGACCAGAAGAATGTATAAGTTACACTGATTACTTATTGACTAATGCAAATGAAAGAAAAATGATGACGACAAGCTGCATGAAACAACATTGTTCAAGATCCACTACAACAAGCTACAGATTGCTTTCTCTAACTGGAGGGAGAATGTAAGCTTACAGACCCAATTCTTACCACACTGTTTGTTTATCCAGCCAAAACTGACTTAAATGGAAATGTCAGTTGTGGAGCCATAATCCAATTGCTCGGCACAGAATCGTTTGAATGAAACTTTAAGCAGAGGCTCTGTTGCCTCTCTTGGCGAGACAGAAAAAAAACTAAACCATTTAGCAGAAGAGCATATGGGAGATATTTCTGGTGTCCTGACAAATTGATTCCTGTGTTCCCTTACAGTATAACTATGATTACACCTCCAGGATACCTCATGGGCTGGAAAGAACAGTGGAATGTCCTGAAAAGCACGACATAAATGCATGTCTTTATTTTCACTAATCATAAAAAACCTCTGTTCAAAACTTAACTGTCTGGTAAGAATTAATGGTTTACAGACAAAGTTCAAGTATTTACTTATAATTTCCACCTCTAATTCTGAAGAAGGAAATATTTACAGTATTGTAAAAAAACTTAACTTTTGATTGGAAACCTCCCTGATTATTAAAAATTCATAGCCAAGGAATGCTGGGGCAAGTTGCAATGACTGAATCTTTATTGAAATGCTGCATGTGGTTATATTACCACGTGACCTCTAATATGTACCCTTTTCCCTTTATTCTTAAATTCACAGCTGAGACTGAGGACCCTTGGAGGTTTAACTAGATCCCTGGAATAACACTGGATGGTCCCACTTCCTTGGCTTGTTTTACAAATAGCATTGTACTCCAGATAGTAGAACCAATGAGTTGAGACCAGCCAGCCTTTAGAAGGGCAAACATGCACTCATGAGAAGAACTGATCAAGTTTAGTCAGCCCATTTCTTTTGGCAGTGGAGTGTAGGTGAGGGGTTGGGGAATTTTGGGAGCAGGGCTAAAGAAAGAAGACAACGAACAGAGCAAGGCTCTTATCCCTATTTGGACCTGCTTGATGTATATTAGATGTAGCCAAACTTCAGTGGAGGGCAATCCTAGATGATAGACTGAGGATGTTTAGGGCCTTAGAATCAGCAAATATTCCAATAATATTGTGATAGATAACTAAAACCTTGATTAATCCAATGAAGAATGCTACCACTGACCTACATTCCAAGGCATGGATATAAAAGCAAATGTCTTTCTTGGCCCTATTTTAGTCCTGGGATTTGGAGTTAGATGCTTCAGTAATTTGACACTGAGGACTTGCATTGTATACTACAAACAACCATAACAAGAGCAGCAGTGAGCTGATTATCAATATTGCAGGCACCCAGAGAAGCTGATATTTCTTGGAAAGGATAAACAGTGCCATAGGAAAAGTAGTTATTGAAAACATGACAGGGAAAAAACACTCCACAGGGTGTGCCTGTCAGACAGATCAGAGAAGATTATGGCAGTTTCTGGGTGTGAAAATGTGCTTTCAGACTCCTGGATTTAATATGAATCCAGTCCACATTATCTTTATCTGCGTGTCTTCTTTCTCTATGAAAGATGCTTTCTCTTGATTACATGATTTGCTAAAAACATACAAGATCCTGAGAGGTCTTAACAGGTTGGTTATGGAGAGTGGAGAGGATGTTTCCATGTAGGAGAATCTAGAACTAAGGGTGCTTTTTTAATTATAAGCGGTCGCCCATTTACGACAGAGACGAGTTAATTTTTTTTTTCTCGAGGAGTTGTGAGACCTTGGAATTCTTTTATTCAGAGCACAATGGTAGCAGAACCTTTGAATATTTTAAGGCAAAGGTAGATGGTCTTTAATAAATAGGTGGGTGGAAACTTACAGCGGGAGGCAGTCATGTGAAGTTAAAGTTACAACCAGATCAGCCATGATCTTGTTGACTGCCAGAGCAAACTCGAGAGATGGAGTCTCTCCTGCACTTAATCCATATAATCATATGTTTGTATGTACATTCTCACCTTTCTCAACACCTTACTGTTGTTCTTACACCTATATTTCTCTTATGTTAAAGAAAAGAAATATGTGAAACTCCCAAAAATTCCATCACCTCAAAAATTAATCTGCTTGTATGAGTGGTTTAAATTAAGGATTGATGAATTTTGCTCCTGAACACTTCGGTGAATCCTTTGACAGTGCCTTTGAGACCTCCAAAGTCTGTGATGTAATTTGACATCACGCAATTCCAAGCAAGTTACCATAGTGCAACCCTTCACCAAATCTATGCCCGAAGCTACTTCAGGTTACTCTGCCTGTGTTGTAATTAATGGTTCTTGCTCTGACCCTCTTTCTGTTAACCTAAGCATTCCCCAAGGATCAGTCCTTTTTCACTCTGTTCTTTCTTTCATGTCCGTGACCTTCCCCACTTATCACCCAATGTTATCCACTCTGACTTGCTGCTGATTCAGTCTCCACTTTTATTCCATCGCTTGTCCCCCTTGCACATAATTTCCCTGATCCTCCTGCTCTCCAATGGATTAATCATTATTGGGTAGAAATTACTGTCAGCAAGGTTATTCTTTGAATGATTAGACTCTTATTTTTATGTCCTGTGTCATTATTTTATCAAAGGAGCTAATTTAAATAATTTCTACAGTTAGATCTTGATTTGCTCTTTTTTTTAGTTAAGAATTAAAGTACGTGTATTTTGTTTCTTCAAAGTTTCTTTATGTCTTTCACAAATCTAATCAACTTCTAACTTCTATCTTTAAGAAAATAAAGACTTGCATTTATATACAACGATGTAGAAGAGGTTCACTAGGATGTTGCTTGGATTAAAGAGTATTAGCTATAAGGAGAGGTTGGACAAACTTGGATTGTTTTTTCTGGAATGTCAGGGGCTGAGGGAGAACCTGATAGAAGGACATAAAATTATGAGAGGCAATGATAGGGTAGATAGTCAGAGTCTTTTTTCCAGGGTGAAACTGTCAAACACTTGAAGGCATAGCTTTAGGGTGAGGAGGGGAAGTTTGAAGGATATTCACAAGGAATGTATTTTACATAGAGAGTGGTAGGTGCCTGGAAAGCACTGCCATGGAAAGTGGTGGAAGCAGATACAATAGCAACATTTAAGAGGCATTTAGACAGGCACATGAACAGATTGGCAATGGAGGGATATAGATCACGTGCAGACAGATTGAATTAGTTTGGATTGGCATCATGGTCAGCATAGACATCATGGGCAAAGGGCCTATTCCTGTGCTGTGCTCTTTGTTGCTCTATATAGTTCCTTCCACATCCCTTTCTGATGTTGCAAAAGCACTTTACAACCAATTAAGTATTTCTGAAATTTACTCGCTGTCTTGCAATGTAACAAAAGAGGCGTCTTATTTGCATACAACAATCTCCAACATATATCAACTTGAAGAGCATTATTGTCCCTGAGTTGGAGGTTCCATGTTCAAGTCCTATTTCTCTTCTCTCGGCTGATAATACAGTGCCTTGCCGAGGGAATACTGAACTGTTGGGGATGCTTGCTTTTTGATAATCTGTCTTTAGTGATGTTGGTTGAAAGATAAGTATTGACCAAGAAACCAGAGATAATTTCTGATGCTCTTTTTCAAAATAGTACCATGGGATCTTTTATGTCAGCATGAGAGAGAACCCAGTTTAATAAAGATTCACTTCAAAAACCAGCATCCACAATTCAGCACAACCTTAACACTGCACCGGAGTATCAACAGGGTTTTTGTGCTCACATCCCCGGAATAGGAATTGAACTTGTAACCTTCAACTCAGAGGCAAGAGTGCACCCCATCAAACCACAATTGACACGGCAGGATCTACCGTTACTTCTCCATCAGCTGTCACCAGTCCACTAGATCCAAACTAGTTCTCCTGACTTTAAACAATTTGCCAGATCTCCTCTATTGCTGAAGTTGTGACGAAACCCAAAACCTCTTCTTTCTTTACCTCTTTGTGAAGCTCAGATTTATTCTGAACATTTACGTCACTGAATTAGTAAACCCGTAAATGTGAGTTTAAAACCTGATTGCAGTTTGAAAGCTAGAGTTCAATTGCGAAAAAAAAATTCATGAAATTAAAAGGAAATTTGGTCTCCAAAGTGAAAGGCGACGAAGATGAAAACTCAGCTGTCTCCGAAATGTGTTTTAGAGCAGGGAACCTTCTGTCCTTCCCCTGTCAAGTTTCTGCGTGACTCTAGTCCACACACTTGACTAATAATTGGTCTCTAGGGTGCTCAATTAAGAGTTGTATCAGAAGATTACAAATGATAAAAAGTATATAATGGATGGACAGTATGGTTGGATCAGGCCACTAATCCTGTTGAACATCCATTAACATTTGGGGACTGGGAGAACGTTCTGACAACATGCAAGGGGCAGTCTGATGAAGTCATAATATTCCAATCTTTTCTGTTTTGTTCTGCCAACAGGACAGAAGCTCCAAGTGAGAGGCACAGTTGGATGCAAGTCTTTAACCTTTGCTTTGCCCCAAATGAAGTGCCATGTTTTCAGGTCAAACACAGGGAATGGAAATCTCTTGCACTTTGCCATCTACCATGTGGCTTCAATAGATGAATCTGAGAGACACCACTCCCAGAATGGCTCCATGGCAGTTTGAAAGCAAAAAAGGACACAGTCTTCCAGCAAGTTTGTCCCTCAGAACTGGTATCACAAACTTCTAGCAGTTCTTTCATTGCTCTGGAACATCTGGCTTTATTAATATGAAATCTAAAGTAAAAGAACAGCTATCAACACTGTTTTATTATATTGTGCCATGTCCACACACTGTATGCCAGTTCTGCTCACCTAGAACTGCGGTATTGAAGGAGATCAGCTCCTTTTCCTTTCCATCATTGTAGAAAGCAAGATGCCATGTGCCTGAATCCAGATACTGAACAAATACTGCTTCATTGATGACCAAGGTCTGGATGCTTCTCCTCTCACGTGGTGATTCAATCACACTCCATTTTTCCTTGCCGTCAAGGCGCTCCATAAAATCATACTGAAACCAGAAACAAAAACAGATGTGGTGTAAAACCTCCATCAAATCAGCTCAGATTTACTTTCGTAAATGTGATAATCCTCTCAATGATCATCTTAATTGGAGAGTTGTAGCTGAAAGAAGCAATTGAACTATAATCAGCTGAAAAAAAACTTAACTCTCTTCTAATTCTGCTTTAACACTGCTAAGTAATTCCATCATAATTTTTAGAGTGTTTGCTTCACCAATTAATCTGATGATTACCACTTGATAATCAGAGTGATTGTGTTATTTTATTAATCATCCTATGTGGACGTCACTGTGCTTCAAATACACAAAAGAGGGTTGTTTTGATTTTGTATAATGGTATACGGCTGGTGAAACCTGCATCTCATTGGTCATCTCTGAATATTTTTATTTCAATCAAGTGTTTTTTGGCCATTTTTGATGAGAAAGATGCTGAAACTCAGCTGCTTTCTGCAAACTACTCTGAGGATGATTAAGAAGCAAAAATTCTCTGCAAATGCCCTTGATTAGAGTATTTCCCGATAAAGAAAGAGGTAACATTTACATAATGAAGTGAATTGAGCTTAATTTTAAGCAGCAGCCCAATAGAGAACTACTGGCCATCTGAAGTCTGTGACTCAGCAGGTCTTGGACTTGTGCATGCGCAGTAACACATGGATTCCAAGATGAACTAGAACTCAGATGCTGGTGCTGCAGAGAGGACACAGATGCCCATTGCAAATTGACCCCTGAGCCAGAGCTGGTTCAGTCATATGAATGAAGACACACATTCTGCAAGGAAAGGTAGTTTTATTTTAATGCCTTTCAACATTTGCTTGCATTTAATGTTTTTCTAATTAAATTATTTTTTCTTAGTTTGCACCTTTTGTTTTACTTTTCATTTCAGTCATTTAATTTTATTTGAATGGATTTTAAATGCCTCTAGCTATCTGAGGCCAACATTAAGTATGGAGCCCACCCCACCTTGCAGGAAGCCTCTTGGATACGGAGCATCAGCTTGGTTGCCCCTTCCTGTCCAGACCCAGTTCGGATGAGTGGGCGGGCACCACAAGCAGCAAGGTTGGGCAGCGGGCCGGAACTGAACAGATCCAGTTCATCGTTTCATCACACCCTTCGTGCCCTTGATGTGGCAGATATGATTGATGGTTTGCACAGCTAGATCCCATAAACAGTATGTCCCAAGAAAACAGGAAAATTCCCTAATGTGGATTGAATAGAGTTATGCCTGAATTCAAAAGAATAGCATCTTTGAAAAACAAAGCATTTAAATCATCACTACACTGAATAACAGCCTTGATTATGTGTATGCCATGAAGTTAGCTCTGAACAATTTACATTTATATAGCACCTTTATTCTCATTTTAAAAAAACCTTCCAAGGTGCCTCAGGGAAGTGTTTTCAAACCAAACTTGATATCTACAATCTCTGGTTCGAAGGAGAAGTACAGGCCATCCCTGAGTGATGAACGGATTCCATTGAAACAGACGTCCATACATTGACTTTGTTTGTAAGTTGGAAAATACACAAAAATCACTCGATAGGGTAACCATACCTCCACAATATTGTAATGAATAGCATCAAAAGCACACATAAGCCTGATAAGAAAGAACAATTATTGAAAGTGGAGCAAGAGAGGAAACTAGTTCTGCCGTTCCTAGGAGTCAATGTATGTACTTTTATACAATGTATACAATACAATTCATACAATGTATGTTGGACTTTTGAATTTAATGATATTATGGGAGTTCGTTCATATGTGGGGGTGTCCATAGGTTGGGTATTCATAACCTGGGACAGCCTGTAGCTACCAACTGTGCCAAGCTAACCCTTGACAGTACAGAGTAATGGGAGCCTCCTGCAGATCTTATGAGTGTATTGTTCTATGCCAATGTGAAATGTAATTAGATCTCTTGCTTTTTATTCAGTGCAATAGCACTGTTTATATTTTATTCAACCTATTAGTATGCATTACAAAAGTGACAGATGACACAGAGTTACTGTGAAGCTTTATTCAATCACAGACTTCAGATGATATCTACAAGTTTTCCTCTCACAATGTTTGAAGCCATCTGGATCCCTAGAAAAAATACCCACACTATTAATCATTCACATTTCATATTTATTTCTAAATTTCACATAATACATCTGTGGGCTGAACGATAATTAGAAACACACTGAAGGGAATCCAAAGGGATCCCAACAGATACAAAAAAAATTTACACGCAGATCAGGAATGATGACATTCCCACCACCCCACTGCCATTTTCAGAGATTAAAACCAGGAAGGAAAATACTTCCATTGATATAGAACCTATATTGACTTTAGATTGTCCCAAAACATTTTGCATGTATTTTGAAGTGGAGGCACTGCTGTGTTGCAATGAAAAGCAGCAACCAATTTGCACATAGCAAGGGCCCACAAACAGGAATGTGATAATGACGAGATAATTAGTTTTAGTAACGTTAGCTCGGGGGTAAGTATTGGCCAGGACCCTGGGAAGAACTCTTTTTTTCTCCAAACTGGATCTTTCAACATTCTTTTGAGTGGGCAAATGAGTGCATGGCTTAATAATGTCTCATCTGAAAGACGGTGCATCTGACATTGCAAGACTGCACTGGAGACTATGTCTAACTTATTTTTCTGGGAAGGTATTTTGAACACACAGTCTTCATATTCAGGATGCAAGTGAGCTACCACTAAGCCATGGTTAAAATTTAGTTGGCCAACAGAGACAGAGGATTGAACCTGGATCCTTTACAGAATTAACTACAGGCTTATGCTGGTGTTCATGCTCCACACAAATCTACTCCCAATATGTTACACTCCTATGGATAAACCCTGCTGTTTCTTTTGCCAACACTTACTTCCCCAGATTCCGCTTGATCGCATTTATACTAATTACCTCAAGCACTCTTTAATTCCACAATCTCATCAGTCTATCACTAAAGAATTTTCTTGAGATCTTTATTGGATTAATTTGTGACCATCTTATTTATGGATTCCATCAAATAGAAACATATTATCTACATCTATCAATTAATTTCATAAACATAAAGATCCCTATTAAATCAATCCACAATATTCTCTTTTGTTATTTGGAGGTCCATGGCAGTCAAGGGAGTTTCCTTAATATCTGAGGAGAAAAATCCAGTTCCACCAATTTGTCACACTGTGATGACAATGTATAATGTTTATTTGCTTCTACAACCCATTTTGCAGCTTTTCCTCATAACCTTTTCAAATCTCTCATCATCTCTCAGCCAAATATTGCATTTGCCCAGAGGCAGTAAGCAACAGCTAGAGGGGATGGAGTGTGATGGATACAGTCATGCATTAACTTTGACAAAAGAAAATGATGAAGAAGAATTTACAACAAGGGAATAAGCAATATGTAGTAGGGTTTAGCAGGCCTATGGTCCATTAATAGGAATGCTTGGCTACAGTACACTCACTTCAGACATTTCTGGTTGATAGAGACAGTGCAGATTGATAAAGAAGGTGAATGATAAACCAAGGCTGTATGAAATATATATTTCTCACATCTATCAATCATTGCTTTAATGTGATTACTACATATTTGATTGTTGAGAAAGGAAAGTTAAGTATTACAATGCAATTAGAAAAATAATGCAACGTGCTTTGGGAAAAAAGTTGGACTCTATTTTATACACTTTTGGATAAAACTAGAAGTTCATAATATGTCACACACCCCTTGCTGCCAGTGTCCTTCTCTTCCGTACTATATTGTCATAAAGAAGCCAGAAAGGAATGTACGTAAGTTAAAAGAGTGGGGAAAGATCTGACAAAGAGAGTATAATGTGAAAATGTCCATTTTGGCAGGAAAAATAAAAGAAAAACATTTAATCTGAATGATGAGAGATTGAAGACCTCTGAAATGCACAGTTTCTGGGTGTCTTAGTGCATGATTTGCAAGACGAGAATACGCAAATAATTAGGAATGTTAACGGAATGCCATAATTTATTGTGAGGGGAATTGGATACAGAAGTATGAGGTTATAGTTCAATTATATGAGGCATTAAGACTGTGTGCAGGGTTGGCTTCCTTATTTAAGGAAGGATGTAAATGTGTTGGAAACAGTTCAGAGAAGTTTATTAGTCTGATACCTAGAATGGTTGAGTTATCTGATGAGGAGAGGTTAGACAAGTTAGACCTGCTGGAAATGATTGCTGGATTGACTGAAATACATAAGATCCTGAGGGGTTTCCTTAGGGTGGATGTGAACTGAATGTTTCCTCTTGTGGGCAAGTCTGGAACTGATGATCACTGTTTAAACATAAGGGGTCACCCATTTAACACAGAGTTGAGTTGAATCCTTCTCTCTCAGAGTTTTAAACTCCTCTTCAAAGAGCAAAGTCTTTGCATACTTTTAAGGCAGACGTAGATTCTTGAAAAGCAAGTGGTTGAAAGGTTACAGGGGTAGGTGGGAATGCAGAGTTGTGGTTACAATCAGATAATTATGATCTTACTTAATGGCAGAGCAGGCTCAAGGAGATTTCTGCTCCTAATCTGTATATTTGTATGTCTTCATAAGGCTGCTGCCAACCAGTTAGCTAGTTTAGATTGAAGACTGGTAAACAGATGAGCTGTCATGTACAGCAAGGGTCCTCGAGAACATCCCATGAACCCATTTCTTTCCTAGGTTTTTGCTTACCTATCTCAACATTTTTGTATGTGGCTCCATGCCATATTTTGTCTGATTATACTCCTGTTATGTACCTTGGATTGAAGTTCTATATTAAAATCTTTGTATGCAAACAAAGAGCACCGGAGAAATAGCTACATAAGGCTTAAAATGGAACAGGCCCATAAATTCACCATAGGCATAATTCCCTGTACGAATTGATTTTGGGCTCAGGTTTTCACAGGCTCTCTCAAGACATATTACTTGATGGAGTTTGCTTAATACAAATCAATGGATAAAGAGAACAGATTGTTTTCTTTGGCTGTGCCTACTTTTACTCAGCTGTTATGTGATGTATTGGGCTATTCCTCAAGGATTATCAGAAATGCAAGTGCTGATGTTGTGTGAGATCAAAATGAGGTTCAAATATAATGGCCCCCATGAGTTAACAGGCTGTTAGAGCTCACTCTCTAAGCCACACTCACACATGGCGTATGTCAGTTTGACAAAACTAGCAGAAGAGCTTCAACATGGATGAACCAGCAGCACCTCAGCATGAGTTAGTGCCTCATAGATGTTGGGAGGGAAATGGGGGAGGGTGAAGTGTGTGTGTGTTTATGGGTCAATCAAGGAAAATAAGGAGAAAAGAGATCACATTCTAAACCATACAGCTACCTATTTTTCAGATACACAACACTTAAACACATATTATCTTGTCATTAGCACAATGCTGCTTACGGGAGCTTGCTGTGTGTTAATCAGATGTTGGATTTCCTATACTTTCACACATACTTCATTAACAAAGTACTTTTAGATGGTCAGAGGTTGTGAAAGATGTCATATCAGTGCAAAATCTTAATACACTAATATAGTAAATGGACAAGGCACTTCCTATCTGAGCCACCACCTTGTGTTTTGAGCCTCACTCCCTCTGTTTAGAAATCACTCCTTGGGCTGACAGCCTCATTACTTGTTGGAATGTGTAAGTAAGAGGAACCTCAATGAAATCTCAATCTACAGCGATCAACAGAATGCAGCAATTTCAAGCAATCAACGAGATTTATAACAGTTTTCAGGATTGAGATTCTGTGGTGCAGGAGAGCAAGACATTAGTTGTACGTAATGAGTTGTCCTGTCAGGTCCCATTTATTGTGTGCAGGACTCACATGTTTAAAGCCTCTCTCTTTCATTCATGCAATAATGCCAGAATATCATTGTAAATGGCAGCTTGTTTCCTTTTTAAAGTTGCATAAGATAGCGATTGAAGTGACTGGGCACTTCATGTCTTTCCCTGATGAAGTGTTGCAGCTTCCATTTGGCATCTGTCTGTCAGGAAGCATCTGCCTCAGTGCTGTTCCCATGCTACTGAGCAAGTGCTTCCTGACAGTCCTAAGGGCAGCAAGCTCCGATAGCAAGTACTCTTTGTAAATGTCCTGAGTGCTACAAATGCACATCTTATTGCTGTTCCCATGACAGCAAACATCTCCTCATTAGTGCCCCACTGCAAACACACATCATTCAATTGCCCTGGGAGCTGCAGCTTAACGTTCATCATCATCGCCACACTTGGCAGGCCCATCATGAGATGGCCCTTAACATTGTCACCAGAAGCAAATGAACATCCCCACAGCAACAAGGGGTCATGTTATCATTGTTCTGGCACTCGTACCCCAGAATACTGTACACACCCTTCCAATACTGACCAGAGAAATGAACCTGCCTCTCAATACCATCCTGAATCTCAGCATTATCCTGGTACAGGAAGTGACTTCCTTACCATATATCTGCAGCACTGAATGGGATCCCCAAACATTTCCAACAGAACCAAGTGCTCTCCCCAAATAGATCCCTCAGAATCAAATGTCTTCCTCATATAGTTCCGACTAAACAAAGTGCACTTCCCACATAATCTCCACAGAACTAAATGTCCTCCCAACGGACTCTCTGCAGAATTGTGCCCCCATATTGACCGAGAGTCCTTCCTCACAGATCCCTCAGAAACAATTGCTCCTCCTCCAATAAAGTCCCACAAAATTAAGGGCCTCCCCACAGAACAGTGTTCCCTCACAGTTTCTACAGAAACAAATGCCCTCTCTACACAGTTCTCACAGAAGCAAGTGACCTCCTGACACACTCCTCATAGAACTCTGCACCCCTCACAATTTCCATCCAACTGAATATCCTCTCCATATAATGCCCAGAGACCCAAATGCCCCCCTTTATGCAGACATCACAAGACCAAACGGCCCCTCACAGTCATCACAGAATAAAAAGGCCCTGCAGAATCATATGTCACCCCTCACCCATCCAGTGCCATCCACATAGAGTGGTAAAGAACCGTGTTCTCCCTGCACACTGTCCCTACTTCGCTATGGTGCTCTATTGCTGTTTCTTCAGCAACAAGCACTCCTTTCATTTCATCATGCCATTTTCAATTTACTTCATTTTGTAATAATAGCTTAAACAGAATAAATTGCAAGGTTCGAATTTGAAACCAGAATCAGTATCCTTACCTGAGTGTGCGAAGGATGAAGGCCTTTCCTTATGTACAAGCCAAAAAGTGCATCCTTCCCCAGAGAGACGTTAAACTTAACAAACTGTGGCCGTTCAATATATAACTGAGATCTCCAAAACACTGCTGGAGGCACTTCCTGTGACACTCTTCGACCGATGTCCACATCTCCCAAATCAATGCTGCTATTTTTAATAGCAACTGTCCCTATAAAAGAAAAGAAAGGAAGCTCAAAGCAGTGTCCAGCATGTGTACTGACAGGCTAACAGTGTAAGAACAAGGAAATGCACATAAATGTTTTTACTCATTTCATGGCAGCTGCATCCCAGGAAAGCAAGAGTTTGGTTTTCTGTTGTCCTGACTTTCCTTTCTAATTCCAAATTAATTTGCAAAATAAGATGAATAATCATCTGACTGGGCTAATTTTTTTCATATGATGTGATTACCTCCATTATTCTCAGAGTTTGGAAATGAAGAGTGAAAATACATTATTTGAAAATTAGAATTCATGCAGAGAACACAGTCGGTCCCTCAGTCAAAAAAAAAGAATTTGAGCAGGATCATTCCACACTAGAAATAAGTGCACACAAACAGGAGCTTCGCATTAAACTAACTCACTCGGTGGAACAGATGGGATTAACTTGGTCTCCTGTTTTACAGGCCGACTTATTTTTCCTACCTTTGCAGTCAGCAGAATGTAAAGTCAGTTGGGGTGTAAAATGGGTTGCTAATTTGACTCCCATGGGTGATTTGGGATGGGGAGGGGGAGGGGGGGCAGTAGTGGTGTTTATATTTATCCCCATTAGATAGGGTATTAGAATAAGAAAATAGTTAAGGAAATGTTGGACTAGGGTTTGAGAAGAAACAGATTCTGCTCCTGGAGAATGCAGTCAAGGGCTATTGGGAGAAGGAAGGATGGTGAATTTAGCATTAATTTCCTATTGATAAACACTTGGAGACTGGAAGTGGTGACAGTGGGATCATCACTTTCTTCTCGCTGAAAATGAGCATTCTGATGACAAATAATAAAATAAAAAATAAAACAACCTTTGACCTGAAACATAAAGTCTGTTTCTCTTCCCACAGATGCTGCCTGTCCTGCTGAGATCTCCAGCATCTTCTGTTTATTTACACCTCCAGAAACTGCAGTTCTTTTGATTTTCACTAATCTGGACCAAACCTGACAGGACCGCATTACAGGCTAGCAAGGGCATAAAAGAAATCCATTTGGGAAAATCTGGAATAGTTGAATTGACAACACCAATACAAATGGAAAATTTACTGAACCATCAGTTGTGATGTCTGTCAGCTTAGAATGCTCATGTATCAGGACCATTTTCAGGAGAAGCCATTCCCAATATTTTCTGGAAATCAACTGCTGGAACACTCCCATGTTAAAACAGCACATCTAAGCCCATAAGATCTTGTAACAAAGAATGCTTCTGACTACAATAGTGTATTTTGTGCAGTGGCACTTTCACCTTGTGTTTTAATGGGTGTGTGGTGGCTGGCTTCACCAAGAACATGAGAATTCAGTGACTATTGATAACAAAAAGTTATTTTGCCAGCGCTGACATGTTATTTATTTTGTATATTTGTTTACTTGTTTGTTCTCCTCACAAACTAAAAAAATACTTCCTGATGTCTTATCAGTGGTACCCTACCTGAGCATCATCATGCTATATAAAACATTTGTGCTAAATAAATAGGAAAATACATCCAGGCCCCTACTCCAATGCAAGTTATGCAGTGTTTTTCCTGTTTGTTTTCTACTGTACTTACACATCTGCTAGAACAAAACAATAAATAATCTAAGAAAGGTTTCATATAGCAATTACGTATTTTATTTTATCCCTCAATTTCCCTACTGACTCTAACCATGCTGTTTGCACTTAAATAGAGATGAGATGCTGATGGACTGAAAGTCTTCTTTTTCCAGTATTCAAATGGTCGACTGATTCCTCACAAATTGGTGCAGCCCAAACTTCGCTATTCATTTTTCCAAACATGGCTGTGTTCTAAACTTTGCTGCAGTTACTCGGAGAATGCAGTAATTTTCGTTTTCAATTTGCACTGCAGTTCTGTTAAAACTGGGTTATTTATCCCCAGCACCCCTTAAAAAACTTTTAAAAATTGATCTGAAGTATAGTTCGGTTATAACTAAATGTGGAGGTACATGGAAACAAGTTGCAAGGGAACTGAGGGAAAGAACTGGGCAGAGATGCAGTTTGAACTGGCAGACGGAAAGGAATCAGAGCTGCAAGACCTTAAGGAAACAGAAGTGGATAAGAATTGAAGGGAGAGAAGGGGCCAGAGCCTGGAGAGAGTAGTGACTGTGAAATGGAGAGAGAGAAATGGATTTACTATGAAAGGTAGAGAGGATTTCATTACTGGGCTAGAGTATATGCAGAGTACAACTAATTACAAAGTCAAAGGCTGAGAAATTGGATTCTGCTGTTAAATGTTGAACTAACGAATGTCAGTTTGACCCAGTGCACCTCACATCTTAAATTCATGTGCACAGCTAATTATCATGATTGCAGCATCCAGTCAGCAAGGATGTGTTGCTTATTACATTAGAGATCATCCCTAAGGTGGACTTGAGGGAGTCATAGCTCCAGCAGCAGCCAGCTGTTGCTGCTGTGCTCGCATTTCTTTAAGACAAGATGCTCATTGCCTCCACATCCCTTGATTCCCTTAATGATCTCTGTTTTGAATGGACTCAATGGCTTCTGCACCCCAGCCCTGCTGGATAGAAAATTCCAATGAGTCATTGCATAAAAACATAAGAAAATAGGAGCAGGCGCAGGCCACTGGGACCCTCAAGCCATTCAACATGATCATGGTTGATCAGGCCCGGGCCCCAATTCCTCTTCTGCGCCAGTTCCTCAAAAGCCCTCAATTCCCTTTCAAAAACATGTCTACTTCCCCTTTAAATATCCCTAATTACCTAGCCTCCACAATCCTCTGGACTAGAGAGTTCACCTCCCTCTGTGAGAAGATCATCACCCTCTGAGTGAAGAACTTGCTTCTCATCTCAGTCAGGCTACCCTGAAACTATGGCCGATGTTCCCTTAGCCAGGGGGAACATCTTCCCTGCATCTCGCCTATCAAGCCCTTAAGAATTTCATATGGTTCCATGAGATCTCCTCTCATTCTTCTGAACTCTAGAGAATACCATCCCAGTCTACTCAATCTCTCCTCATATGGCAAACATACACCATCTGTCATTCATGAGCTGTAAGCAAAAGATGGTGGTCTGCCGTGGACTTCACTGTCACAGGAAGAATGGCTAAGACATGGCTTTCCAGTTGGAGCTTGGCCCATATGATGAACGATAGCCTTTGGATGTATTACTTATCTCCCAGATGCATGTATGGCCTGTGCTCCTTGAATGTTGATGGGTTATTCACTTCTGGCAGGATAGTTCTCCACCTTCTGGCAAGGTAACCTTTACATCTGGCACCTATCCTGTCCCTACTGGCCACAAATTCTTCATTTCTTGCCCACATACCAGCTCCCAATTGTCTCATTCTCCCTCTTTATATTTCCCTGTAAGCCCACAGCTCATTCTCCCTCACATGCCTATCAACTCCCTTTCTTTCTTTTGTCACTTACCTACAGTTGGGGTAACTCACAGCAGCTAATTCACCCACCAGCATGACTTTGGGAAATGGGAGGAAACCAAAGCACCTGAGGAAACCCATGGGGTCAAGAGGAGAATGTGCAGGGTCAGAATTGAACCAGAATCCCTGGAGCTGTGAGGCAGCAGCATTAACTGCTGCCCCACTGAGCCATCCCAATTCCCTAAGCACTTGCATGTAGTTAAGGATTCCATTGGACAGCAAAGGTTGGGACTGTTCGATATTCTGCTATCTTTAAGTCAGGCTTTCTCCTACATGTTTCACACAGCATCAGGTGTTTCAACAAGGCTCATTTGGGTAGCATCAATGCCAATTCAGCATATTTACTCTGGGTACATATTTATGCATGCATTGCACAGGGTACTCCCCCGTTCAGTGAGCTGAATTACGTGAGGCCTATTATTCAGTGAACAAGGTTCAAGAAAATCACTACCACATAGTGCATTAGAAACAATGGCACATGGTCCAATTGTACAACCACTTGAACCTTCATAAACAACATTTCACAATGAAATACAACTTTACAACAAGTACCGAGCAACAGCTAATGGGCTGTTAAAACATATTTGATGCAATGGCAACATTGGTGACAAACAGTAAATTAGCCTGTTAGACATTCCAACCTCCAGCTGCACATTTATGCCATGATTTGCAAGAGAAATTACATAGAACGTGTTGCAGCCTGCTTAGTGGTGAACAGGGAACACCAGTGGCCAAAATGATAAACTGCTGGGATGTGATGACTGTCAGATCTTTGAAAACGAATGCTTGTAGGTTGAATGGGCAGAAACAAACATACAGTATATTTAAATTGCAGAGGACTAATTTGCCTCATGCCCTGTTTTTGGTATCTATTTACTGGTTCTTCAAAAGGAATATTGACTTCCTCTTGCCCTTCCCACTGAGAATATATGAACTAAAGGAAACCAGAGGCTTTTAGCCTTGAGCTATTCCTGGCTTGCTGCTTGGATTGTCGTATGGATTATTTCTTAAACAGCATGAAACATGCTGAACCAGCCAATCCTATCTGCAATGATGCCAGTGGCTGCAGTGATCACAATGGCATTCACAATAATCTTAATCAAAGAATTGATTTGCATGGAGAGCAATGGTGTGTGAAAGTATCAGGACATTATGGTGTGATGTAAGTAATGGCCGATGTTACTGCTCCCACAATTTCCTGGTACTTTTGTACCATTACTTGAACTCTGCAAATTAGATTCACCATTACAATGGTGCAAATTCAATGTTCATGACTCTTGCTGAAGTTAAATAAAATCATATTAACAGCAAGAGGGGGTGACCCTTCACTGACTTCAGGCTCTGGAACATGCTTATTGCTTAAATGTGAAGGAATAGCATTAATAGGTCCCTGATGCTATCATAGCTTAGACAATATTTTTAGAGGCAACACTGCGCTATAAGGGCTATTTACCATGTGCTGCAGAAATTCAGAAACCTTCCTTCCACTAACTGGCCCAGTAGATTTGCAAGATTAATCTGTGTGGGTAGGCTGAAACATGACCTACCCCTGTGACCCCTCCCACCCTCTCCAAGTCCCCATTGCCACCAATTAACTTTGCTGAGCTAGTTTCATTGGAATGATTAAAGCCTGCATCTAAACCAGAGCAAATTATTTAGTGGCAAAGCACATGCCATTGGGTCTCATGCTCTCCAAGTGTGGAGGTTGAACATGCCCACACATGGCTGAAATCCCAGCTTGTCCACATCTCTTGGTGAGGATTTCATCCAACCTACGTATGTGTTTCTCTGTAGGCTTTAAAGCTGTGTTGTTGCTAACATTAGCCAGTTGGAACCAATTCTCCTAGGTTCTAATGGTGTAATTATGAAATCTCCAGACTCACTTGCACCACTTGAACTGTGAAGAGTCATCTGAGTAGCTGTCTGGTACTCGAGGAAGTTGAGAGATTACACACCTATACTGTGGAGAATATCCTTCAAACCATATTGGATTCCTTTGAAATAAGTTGTCAACAAGTTTTGCTTATTATCTTATAGAGCAGAATAGATAACTGGGAGTGATTCACAGGCTGTAATTTAATCAAGGGGCTCAGGTGGTCTCTTGCAGAATAATGGATGTCTGGGAATGAATCCAAGACAGATCTCACTGAAGAGTTCATGATGCATTAGAAGTTGCTTGAGTAAAGTTTGAGCGGATCAAAGCAGTGATCTGGATGACACACTGATATTGCAGTCTTGAAATTAGTTCAAGCAGTGTGTGTTCTGCAGATTATACACTGTTCTCACTGACCACCAATTACCGGCATGCTCCATATTGCCCAGGAATTAACAAATTGGATGCAATGACTGCAGGTTTATTGAGAGACAAGCAACAGCTATAACAAGGTAGTACCAAGCTGTATAGATCTCAGAGAGGGAATAATGATTCTGTAATCCTGTGTAGGAAATTCAGATCACAACAGGCCAATGTTATTCCTTGAAATCCACTTAACACTCTTTCCTCGTAAACAGATGCTTACTGGTGCTGCAGGCATCTTATGTACCACCAGGTACATAAGGGCACATACCACCAGGCTTAAGGACAGCTTCTATCCCACTGTGATAAGGCTATTGAACGGTTCCCTTATACGATGAGATGGACTCTGACCTCACGATTTACCTTGTTGTGACCTTGCACCTTATTGCACTGCACTTTCTCTGTAGCTGTGACACTTTACTCTGTACTGTTTCTGTTTTTACCTGTACTACCTCAATGCACTCTGTACTAACTCAATGTAACTGCACTGTGTAGTGAATTGACCTGCACTGTGTAATGAATTCATGTAATGAATACGATTGGTATGCAAGACAAGTTTTTCACTGTACCTCAGTACAAGTGACAATAATATACCAATACCAATACTGTATTGTAAACTTTTATATTAAGGATGCTTTTGTAACTCCTTACCCAAAAGAAACTGGGTAATTTGAGGCTATTAAAATGGAGCACAAGACATGGCTCCTCATCCTGGTTTCTCAAATTCTAAACGGCATGTGTCAAGGATAAACCTCAAAGCCAGAGTTTGAAAATGCAGATTGGTTCTTGCTGCTGCTGATGTCCTCGGGGCCCATCTGGAATTTTAACTCCTAATCTATATCTTTATAGGCCAAGAGAAACCTCAGGGCTCACTTGTCCACATTGAATATCTGATCATCCAAAATAGTGCCAGAAATCATTCATCTGGGAATCTCAGTGACAGACTTTTGTCAATTGACGTCCAAATGATAGCCACCAGTCATATGGCTCTTCCTACCCCTTTCAAGAGGGAAGGCTCCTCTAAATAGATACAGAAAATCCAGAAGATAACAATGCCTTGGCACCTGGCTGTACTGATTCTGCTTATCTTTAAACTCCGCTCTGGAGTTTAAGCAGATTGCTATCTCAGGGACCTGAAGGCATGAGCTGTTTACTGGAAAATCTCTCAAGTTATTGTGGGGCACTGCCCAAAATCACTGTTGGTATGAATTATACAAGGCAATATTGGAAAGTTCACCTCTCTACACTCAAAACAATGGTGTGACCTTATTATAATTTTCAACACTTTCATGCAAATTATTAACTTGTTCAGCAAGCTTTTGATGAGGTCCCAGATAGATGAGTGTGCAAAATTAAAGAATGAGGGATTGGGGGAAATTCACTGACATAGATAGAGAACTGATTGGCAGTCAGGAAACAAGGAGTAGGAATAAAAAGGTCCTCTTCCAAATGGCAGGAAGTGACGAGTGAGGTACTGCAGGGCTCAGTGCTTAATCCACAGCTGTTCATGATATATATTAATAATTTAAATTGGGGAATTAAATGTAATGTCTCCAAAACTGCAGACAACATGAAGTTGAGTATAAGTGTGAGCTGTGATTTGGATGCAAAAAGGCTCCAAGGTAATTTAGACAAGTTGAAGGAGTGGCAAATGCATGGCAAATACAGTATAATTTGGATAATTGTGATTTTATCCATTTAGGTGACAAAAAAAAAGAAAGGCAAATTATTGTCTGAAAGGAAGGGGGAGCTGTAACAAGACCTACTGTAGGTGTCTTTGTACACCAGCCAATGAAAGGAAGCAGTTCAGAAGACAAATGGCATGTCAACCTTCATAGCAAGAGGAATTGAGTTTAGGGGCAAGGACATCCTATTGGATGGTGCCTTGGGCATAGTGTGCAGTTTTGGTCTCCTTAGCTGAGGAGGGATGTATTTACTATGGATGGAGGGTGGCAAAGGTTCATCTGACTGATTACAGGACTGATGTATAAAGAGAGATTGGATTAATTGGGTTTATATTCGCTGAAGTTTAGAAGAATGGGAAGGGATCTCATTGAAATGTATAAAATATGGATGGGCCTGGGGACACCAAATGCAAGAAGGATGTTTTTGAGGTGAAGTTCAAAACCAGGGATCACAGCTTCAGAGAAAGCACTTTAGGACAGAGATGAGGAGACATTTTTTCACCTAAACAATGCAAAACCCGAGTAATTCTCTACCACTAAGGCAGTTGAGGTCAAACCGTTAAATATATTCAAGAGGGAGTTAGATATGGTTCTAAAGAGTTCAAATGATATGTGGAAAAAGCAGGAAAAGGTACTGTATTTGGATGATCATCCATGATCATATTGAATGGTAAGCAGGTTTGAAGAGCCAAATGGTCCACTCCTGCTCCATGTTTCTATATTTGTTCTATCTGTATGTACAGAAATGATTTGCTCTATCTAACACTGTTTGAAGAAAGAGCATCATTCATTGAAAAGAGTTTCATTTATGCACCACCTTTTTTGCCATCAGGACATCCCAAATACATTCGTGGCTAATGAATTACACTGGGAGTTTATATAGCATGAGTAGACCATTCAGTCCCGCAAGTCTGTAGGTTTATGGCTGACCTACATCTGGTTTTGGTTGTTTTTTTTTTTGCATTTTATGAAAATCCCTTGATACTCATAGTGAATAAATGTAGATCAATCTCAGTCTTGAAAATTTTAGTTGACCCAGTATCAGTTATCCCATTTGGGAAGAGAGCTCCAGATTTCCATTATGCTTTGTAAGCAAAGATGCTTTGTGATTTCACTCCTAATTGGCTTGGTTTGAATACTCTTGTTGACAAACTTACCACTGGAGGAAATAGTTTCTGTTATTTAGACAGAAATCATGTTAAACACAGTACAGGTTCATCCTGTTTGATGGTACCTGCATGAGTAGAGGATCATAATAATTGGAGAATTACATCATCTCAAGCCTGTCCTACCTATCAATAAGTTCATGGATGATCTTCCACCTCAAATCCACTGTTGATTCATATTGCCTGCACCTTTTTCACTGAGAACAAGTGAGGGAATCATATAAAAAAGACCTATCCCACTAGCCCCATTAATAATGATTATAACAGTGCTGGCTTACTCATTGGAAGGATGGTAGCACATGTTTACTTCCTAAACTGTTCTGCATTTTGTCTCCAGATGGTGTAACAAATTTGAATCTGTGTTATGGCATCAGATGCTGGCTGGTAAACTTGGGCGAGTTAGGGAATGGACTGGAAGATTAGAGGGTAGAATAGGAAACCTACATACTGCTTGCATAGTGTTCTGCAGCCTTGCACAGACTGGGCTAAAGTACACTTGCACAATGCATGGTGATGCGCACAGCAGGCTGAGATGCTCTTAATTCAACATCATCCGTGAACAATTGCAGTTTATCAGTGCAACTGTGTACATAACGTATAGGTGGTGTGGTCCAAAGTCTGTTCAAGCATTTTAAAATCTGTCAGTCTGACAGAGTGAACACACAGTAAATTTCCCCAGCCTCGCCAAAGAAATCCTTCTGTTGTGCTCTCCTCACACTGGAAAGTTATCTAGGCAACAGGCAAGCAGTCAATGTCATTCCTTCAGTTGACTGTGGTTGATTTGTGCACTTGCCTCACAGACAAGAAAGGTGGGTCTTGTTAGTCTGAACTGAGCAACAATTGATTAAAGCAATGTACTGTTCAGATGATTTTTTTTGACCTCAGGAACTGCTGTCATCCTTGAGAAGATGTACGTTCTTCAAGTAAGAAGTGGGTGGCATGAAACCTACAAATGAAATGACCACCTATTAAAAATGATCCATTACTAGGGGCAGGTCTCCTTGCACCTGACAGATGTTACAACTGTTGAGTGCGGAGACAACAGGAAAATCAGGCAGAGAGGTGTTTATGGATTATGTTCAATTCATTTTCCATTTAAATTAATGGATGAAATGCTTCGTTAGGGATCTCTCCACTTCCCAGGCTAATTCCTATATTAGATGTATCCAGGTAAGACAAGGATGGCTCGATCTTTTAACTCACACCAGCACTAAACACCTCAGGCAACGCAAAAGGACACCAGGCATTGATCTTAGTGTCAGCAACAGAGATTGCAACAAAGGGAACTTGCCTGCATACAGGTTAGTATAATCAGAGATCACAACATCAACTTCTCTCCTTCCACTACATCCTGCACAAGTCAATCCTTGACTGTGTATATTATCCATCTGCAGATAACACTTTTTAAGTAAGAAGAGCATGATACAGCCTGATAGCCTGCCCTGGAAAAAAAACTGAACATGTGATGTGATTGATGCATAGACTAGCAAGATAGTTGGTTTTAATTTTGCAAAATAAAGTAAACTTAGGGAAGGTGCCATCAGATTGGAAAATATCAAATATTTGTTCAAAAGACAAGAGAGAGAGAAAGCAGGAAAGGCCAGTTGGCTTAATATCTTTCATTGGGAAAATGTTGGAAGCTATATTTAGAGCTGTTTTAGCAGGACATTTAGATAGTATCAGGGTAATTGGGCAAAGTCAACATGATTTTGTGAAATGGAAATCATGTCTAATCATGTGGCTTCCATTTCACAAAATCATGTTTAACTAATTTATTGGAGTTCTTTGAAGTTCTCTGGATTAAGGGAAATGCATGGATGTTCTATACTTACATTTCCAGAATGCATTTGATATGGTACAACATCAAAGATTATTGCAGAAAATTAAAGCTCACTGTGCAGAAGTAACTTTGGTGGGGATAGAAGACTGGCTGGCTAACAGGAGAGAGAGGGTAGGCATAGATTTTTTTCCTGTTTGGTACGATTTAACGTGTTGTGTCCCACGAAGTTCATTACTGGGGCTTCAATGTCTTACAGTTTATTCACCTGATATGGAGGAAGACATTGAAGGTATAGTTGTTACATGTGCTGATGCACTAAAATAGATAGGAAAGTAACTTTAAAAAGCATATAAACATACATAGGGATTATAGATTGACTAAGTGATTGAGCAAAGGTCTCACAAATGAAGTATAATGTGGGAAAACTGAACATTTTAGCAGGATAAATAAAAACATGTTATTTAAATGGTGCAAGATTGCAGAGACTTGAGGTGCAGAGCTATCTGGGTGTGCTGGTGAGACCACATCTGGTGCACCAGTACAATGTTGGTCTCTTTATTTAAGAAAGGATGTTAATGCATTAGAAGCAGTTCAGAGGTTTACTAGACTGATATGTAAAATGGGCATGTTTCCTTATGAGGAAAAGTTGGATATTAATAACTTTTCAAATTGTTCAAAGGTCAGAGCTCTGATTATTTGTGGATAATCACTGTAGCACATTAAGATCAATAACATTTTCATAATTAATAATATAAGAAAATCCACATTTAGGCTTGTATCCACTGAGTTTAGTAAAATGAGAGGGGGCTTGACTGAAACAAATAAGATCCTGAGTGGTCTTGACAAGTTGGATGTAGAGAGGACATTTCTTCTCATGGGGAAATCTAGAACTAAGGGTCACTGCTTAAAAACAAGGGCTACCCACTGAAGATAGAGATGGAGCAAACTATTTTTCTCTTACGAAGTTCTCTTAGGAGAAACAAAGAACTGCAGATGCTGGAATCTAGATGAAAAACACTATGATGCTGGAGGAACTCAGCAGGCCAGGCAGCATCCGTGGAAAAAAGCAGGCGGTCAACGTTTCGGGTCAGGACCCTTCTTCAGGACAGAAGATAAGGAAAGGGGAAGCCCGATATATAGGAGGGAAAAGCAGAGCAGTGATAGGTGGACAAAAGAGGGGAGGCGGGGTGGGCACAAGGTGGTGATAGGTAGATGCAGGTAACAGATAGTGGTAGACAGGTGTTGGGGAGGAGAGGAGAGCAGATCCTTTGGGGGATGGGTCAAAGGTAAGGAGGAACAAAGAGGGGTAGAAAAAGAGAGAAGAGGCTAGTAAAGGGAAGAAAAGAAGAGGCATGGTTGGGGCTGGGGGTGGCGATTACTTAAAGTGGGAGAATTCAATGTTCGTGCTGGCCTCCCTGACCTGCTGAGTTCCTCCAGTATCAAGGTGTTTTTCATCTTAGTCTTTGGAACTCTCTTTCTCACTGTGTAAGCTGACAATCTCATCATCCAGATGGAAACTTGTAATGGAACCTTATTTTAATTCTTTAAGGATGGTTTCTTTGGATGTGATATGCAAATGATTAAGTAAATTATGAAAAAATGTTTCATATTTATATCAAGAAATCTATACAATAGCCTTCACTGGGAAAAGGAGATGAATTTGCATTTATTTAGCACCTTTCATGGTCTTAGGTCCATCCCAAAGCCATTTATAGCCAATGAAGTACATTATGAAATATAGTTACTTTTGTGATGTGTGAAACACCACAGGCAATATGTGCACAGTTAGCTCCCACAAACAGGAATGTGGTAATTTAGGGACAAATAAGTAATTCAACAGCTGTAAAGCAATTTGGGAGACACTGAAAATATGAAAGGCTTTTTTAAAATCTTTCTTTTTTATGTGTAAGCCATGGGTGCTGATGGACCTACATGGGGTGCAGGGAACTGTGAGGGGTACTAAATTACATCACGGCAACGATTCAGCGCCACCAGATGTTAAGGGAAGCCAAGAGGAGAATTCACTGCTTATGACATTTCACCAGGATTGGCTTCCTAATTGGGATTCTCTCATGTTATTAATTCTGAGAATATTATTGGTCTTAAAGTGATATGGTGATTATCCACATATGATCAGAGGCCTGACTTCTGAAACGTTTGAAAATTATTAAATGAAAATTGCACCATTTATTTGATATTAAAATGCAGTATGAATTGTACATATTGAAAATGCAGATTGACCTTGCTATTGCATGAGTTTTGCAAAGAACAGGATCAGATTTGCAGGATTCTACAGGAAGTGTTTGACAAAGATGGAGTAGCTGTGATGTTAATTTTTGTGTGATTATGTTCCTGTGAAGTGCCTTGGGATGCTTTACCATGTTCAAGACATTTTATAAATGCACTTTTTTTTGTTAATGAACGGTTTTCTTCTTGGCAGTCCCTCAGGCTTGAGGATGACTTGCATCCACTCAACATTTGTGGGTTCTGAACCATAAAGCACAGTTAGAAAAGCTTAGACTTGTATAACTGTCACACTCATACATGCTGTCTGCTTAAGCTTGCTGCACTTGCTCGTACTCACTTCAGTACTGAATGAAGCCTTACAAGCCAATTCCTTCATCACAGATATAGTTTGTTCCTGCTCCTAGCTATCAAGTTCTCCTATTCTGCTGGGTTACACGATTTACAGTCTACAAGTGAAGGCCTTGTAAGCTCACTTTTCTACATGTATCGAAGTTGACACCTAGATCTATGATTTGTACAGCACCAACTGTGAATTGTCACCTTTTGTTCATTGTGTGCTGTACATACACTGTTAGCACAGTGATAAGCGCAAGCAAAAGAGTGGTAGAAGCTGATGGGACTGAGTTGTCAGCTTGTTCCTCTTGTATTTAAAGTGTTGCACCCGTGACATTTGCCAGCCAGTAATTTTACCTACACTTCTGGAAAGCTCTAATATTATTGCAAATAACTTAAGCTTTGTTTCTCAAATAACATGAACACAAAAAGTATACATGTTAACAATTCTGGCAATATTTCAGGTATATAATACACAGGCTGAGAAATATGGTGACAGAGAAGCAGAACATTTCACACTTAACCCTTTCACCTGGGTAGTTGTGATCACACACAATCTCTCAGGATGACACCCTGTTCTCCGTGAATGCTGGCTTCAGTCTGTTAATTACTGAGAATTTTCCTTCTATTCTGCTAAAACTGTTTGTAATTGAACCTACATCATTTAATTCACAAAATGATAAATAGTTGTGACATTTTACTGTCTGCGCAAAAGCTGGCAAAGATGGTTCACAGTGCATAGCTGATCTGACCTGCGGGGCGTTCTCTATCTAGGTCAGTATTATCTTTTGGCAAACGCTGACCAGACTCCAATCACAGAGGGAAAGGAACACTGAGAAAAACTCCTGACGTGAGCCTTTGTTTTAACTCTGTCATTAATGCGAATGATAATTTTGCATTAACAAAGAAAAGTACTTGGTGAAAATGAAATGAAGCAATTGGCACCCTAAGTCTTTAAGGGCTTAGAAAGAACAATGAGGATAAAACAAATGACTTTATTAAGAGACAAACATTGTTACTGTTTCAATTTCATCAGAAGAGAACTGAAACATTAACTTTCACAGATGCTGATTGACCAGCTGAAGATTTCCAGCAGTTCCTGTTTTGAACTTCCGGCATCTGCAGTGTTTGTACTTGTTGAGTGTTTGTCATAGCTTTGTTGATTCCTACAAAAATTACATCAGTAAGACTAGACTTATGGTGGGAATGAAATGTGCAAACAATGTCATTTTCAGCATAATGCACATTGCTTTAATGTGCACGGTGCCATCAGCTCTTGAAGGTAGTGTGTGTGCACCCAAAACACTCATCAAGGCCAGGGGAAGGGAAGATCATTTTTACCAAGTCTTCCTCACTGCAGCTTTTGGAGACCAACTTACTTTGGGATTGCTGCATTCAGTCAGTTGTAGTAGATTAGTTGGAGGAGATTACTTACAGAAGGAAAGCAGTTCTTGTTGCATTGACAGGTGTCAGTCACAGCCATTAGCCAACCAACCCAAAATCAAACCTCCAACTCTGCGCTCAGCACAAATTTCCTGAAGATCTCGCAACATAACCTGCCCTGATAAGATGTCTGCACAATCACCAACTAACTGCCAGTGATACAAATGAGTGAACAAAGTCACGGGTAATGTGTTTCAACTTTCATTCCCATGGAATCATTCTTCACAGAATAAGGCCATATTTTCCAACAACTACAGGGCACAGTTCAGCGGTGTGATGGAATATGCTTTACTTGTGCAGCTCCAACAGCACTCAAGAAGTTAACACCGTTCAGCTCACTTGATTGGAACTCCACCTAAGCATCCTAAGTAGTCACTTCCTCCACAACTGGGCTGCAATGTATATAATCTACAAAATGCATGGCTGTTACTTGCACAGACTATTCTGGCAACATCTCCCAAACACATGATCTCTACCACCATGAAAGATGAGGGAAGAGGATACAATTTGCATTCCAGCCTGATTGGGAAATATATTGTCTTTCCTTTACCATTGTTGTGGGATTTGGAGAGAGAGCTTCCCACCACATGCTGAAGGGCAATAAATGCTGGCCTTGACACTGATACCCATGTTGTGAAAATGAATACTATAAATGCTGCATCTTCCCTTTCCCCACATTCATGTAATTTTTTTTCTTTTCAAGCACCATACAAGTTACTGTTGATATTGCTTCTACCGTTCTTTGGACAGTGCATACTCGATCATAATAACTTGCTACATGAAACAAATGCTTTTCCTCCAGTTCTTTAGCTAATTATCTGTAATGTGTGTCTTCTGGTCATCCATGGCATGTGTCTGCAAACAGTCTCTCTTTTGTTTGCAACTCATTCGTTTGATACACTTCTGAAACCAACCTATATCTTTCATTCATGGCCAGTCTCGACTTTTAAGAACGACTGACTTCTCAGCTGAAATATTCAGTGACTTCAGTTATTCTTAATATTGGAAAGGGTGAAGTCATTTAGAACACTGCTTCGGGCAGAAGAGGCTAAATGAATCAGCACAGACATGAGCACGGTGCACGCGCACACACGCACACACACCTAGACACACCCGTCAACAAATCAACTGCAATTTCTGTAACAAAAAAACAATCTGCTGGAGGAACTCAGTGGATCGAGCAACATCTTAGGGAGAAAAAAGATTGTAAATACTTCGGGTTGAGACCCTGCACCTGTAACTTGATTCATCTCAATATGTGAATGTTGTGGTGAATTCAACTAACACTGGGCTTTGTGAATTTATTGAGTGATCTCTAGTGAATTACTAGACCTCGGCATGCGGTAGAATTATGCCAAGGTCTAGTAATTAGAATGAAAACAACATCAACTTGCAATTATCAAGGGCTTTCATATAACATAACTTCCCATTGTGCTTGACACCGGTATTATATAACAGGAATTGACTCTGAGCCAAAATAGACATTAAATTGGCTTTAAAGAACTTTGGGAGAGGTGGAGGGATTTCAGTAAATAATTTCAGAGTCTAGCTGAATGTATGGACATCTGTAGTGGAATTGGAGAAGTGGCCGGAACTGCGAGAATTCGGAGGGTATTCTGGGGCTGGGGGACATCATGAAGATTAGGAAGAGCAAGGGGATTGAAAATGAGTTGTCAATTTTTGCTGAAAGATTTTGTCAGACTGAAAGCCATTGTCAGTGAGCACAGGGTCAAAGGTGAAAAACACAAGAGAAAAGGAGCACAAGCACAAGCCCCTCAAGCCTTCCCCACCATTCAGTATGTTCAAGGTAGATCTGTCTCAGCTCCTCTTCTGTGCCATGAGGGGGAATCATCAAAAGTTAAAGACACACAGCAAAGATTTGGAAGAGCAAGATTTTGGAGCTTGGAAGGTGGGGGGTGGATCAGAGGATCATCGGAATTGTTGAGTCTGGAGTTGTTGAGGGTTTCAGTAGCAAATTGGCAGGAGATTGAACTGAAGTGAGAACTGCACTAATTCAAATGAAGGAGAACAAAAATTCCATGAACCCTCAACAAAAATCTCCTCTCAACCCTGACATCTTCCTTATAATGAGTGGTTGGCCCAACAAGAGGAATGCTTTGCATACTATTTCTCGCAGGAGATCACTCTATAAGGTCACAAAGCCCAATGACAAAAATTAATATAGATTTTCATTTCTGACATTTGTTTTAGCTTTAGTTCTGAAAGACAGATTTCCATAATAAAGGGAGTGGTATTTCCTAAAGCTTTGGAGCAATCAGCTCACCAAACCAATCATCAGAGAAGGGGACAATACCAGATTAAAGAAGGTTGCAGTAAAACAGAAAAATGGGGTAAATTCAATGAGACACTTAACAGGATTTCCCAATTCACTGCGACCAAAAACATTTAATTAAGTCTGTTTTTGTGCGGAGCATAAAATATTACAATAGATCTCAGATAATTATATGTTTAATGGAACCCAAGTTCCGCTCTTTCCTTGCGGCACAATCGCCAGCTGCACAAGTAGCTGCTTTGTTCGAATTTTAAAAGAAGTATTTAGAACAATTAGAACAAAGACATGAATAAATAAGAGGTTGCTCACAATGGAGAGATGCGATGGTTTCAGGCCTTAGCAACAAAATCATCATTTATTTATTTTGAATTTTAATTTGTCTTAATGGGGAGGAACAGAAAAGTACCAGTATGCAGTGAGTGAAGATTCAAGTTGTAATATTGGCTCTTATAGTGCATCTCTCATGTGACTAGCACACTTTTCCATTGCAATGCAGACATGCTTGGCTTTTCTTGTAAAGAAGTGCTGTTGTCCCATCCAAAAATAGTTTAGTAACCATAGGATTGATAAAAGGACAGAAGTGATACCACTATTCACCAGCCTCACCAGCAGCATAACTCCTCCCCCCTCTCCCCATTGCCACACTCTCCTTGCCCTTCCTGCTTATGATTGATCAGTGCACCTGCACCTGGTAGAACACCCAGACAGGCATCAGCCTCACAATGAGCTCAAAGATTTCACAACTACGTTACCTTTGGAGCCGAAGGAGGCATGAGTGCTGGACCATCTTTCCACAGTTCTCCTGAATGTTTTTGCAGTGATGTGATTTTGCATCCAAAACTCTAGTTAGAGGAATGGGATTAGCATGGGGTGCTCCTGATCTTCGATGCATATGGAAGGGAGATGGGAGATAGGGGCAACAAACAAAGGGATAGAACAAGCTGCTTAATTCAGCAAGTGATCATCAGATCAGTTGCGTAAACATTTGACAGCAGGTACTTAAAAGAAAGGCAGCACTGCAAATCACTCTCCCAGTTGAAGTAGGGTTGAGACACACCATTTGTATGTAAAACCAAGTGAAGGACATAGATAACTGGATCCAAAGTGGGGGTCGTGTAGGAGGTAGGGGTAATTGTGGGGCTTGGGAAAGGGATGGAGATTCTTTACCTGAAGGGGAAAAATAATGAATCATCTTTTACTGTGCCAAAAGCTATCTGGGGCAATTCAAGCAGAGCACAGTTGTCTTTCACAGAACACACCAAAGATATTTTACCTCTGCCACCAGATGGTGCTATTGTTACATCACTCGGGCCTCCTGTTCTGACTCCATTTTTAAACATCTGTCCATCAGCCGGTTGGAGCTGCCAGTTCAGACCAAGGAGGTGCATTGCTTCAGTAGGGAAGGGAGGGAAAAATATTAAAAGTGCTCATTAATATTTAGATGGCACTTAACGATAAATCTATTATAGAATGACTGTGCTATTTCATTGTAATGACCTGTTGATTATCAGTCAATGAAAGTGCCATGAAGCAGCTTCCTACCTATCCACAATTAACCATTGTGCCATTGATCCTGAGGGCTTGGTTATGGATTGCAATGAGATTTCATTCTGGAGTGAAAATTGAAGCCTTGCTGTGTTCTGTGGCCTGACCCAGGAGTTTGGATGATCAAGAACCATGTTCCTTGTAAAAATTTTTTACCATTCACCAACCAAAGTCTCAAATTCTCACAAAAAAAGTATAGGGATGATGGTCAAAATAATATACTTTAGATCAAGTGGATTTGGCATGAGCTAATGTCAGTTTATAAACTGGGTTAAACATGAGAGCAGGCTGGGACTTGGCTTCAGATGTAGAAATGGGTCAAAGGCACTGCGGAGAGGTAGGTCAGGGAGGCACTGTGTCAAAGTTGTACCCATGCACTGCGTGAAAAGTAAGAATCAATGGGAAGTGAAAGATAAAGTATATGATTCACCTTAAATATGGAGATTAGAAAGATGAGAACCTGCATTCCTTTGTTTAAGAGGATTTAAGAATTGAGAAGCAGGAGGTTATCCCAGAAACATGTAAGACACTAGTTAGGCCACAACTAGAGTACTTCATTGAATTTTGGACACCACATTACACGCAGCTGCAGTGGAGAGAAAATGGAGGCAATTTATAAGGATGTTGTTTAATAATGAGGAAATATTGGGCAGGATGGAGCCACTTCCTTGGAACAGAGGAGGCTATAGCATGATAACAAAGGTATATGTTACAATGAAGGAGCTACTTCGCTCAGCAGGGAAGCCACTAATCAGAGGGCATAGATTTTAGATAATTGGTACAGAGGGGAGTTGAGGAGAAATTTTTTCACTGAGACAGCAGTGAGGGCCTTGAACTCACTGCCTGAAAGGGTGACAGAAATAGAAGCTGTTAACATATTGAAACAAGTACCATCCTTAAAAGGCAATGGGTCAGGAGATGGAAAATGAGATGAGGCTGGATGCTTGCTTTTTGGTCAGCATGAGCTGTTAATTTCTCTAACCGTCTGACACTATATTGTGCACAATGTGAAAGTTGGTTTGAGTTACAATGTGCATCTTAATTCTTCCTCTAGCTGCATTCTTCTGGTCAAGGCTATGCATTCTGGAATTCCCTCTCCACTCAGAAGACCCCCTCTGTGACCCATCCTTTTGTCATTTGCCCTTAAAATTTTTATGAGACTTAGTGTCAGCCTTTGCGCGGTAAACGCTCTTGTGAAGCACCTTGGCATATTTTACTCCATGAAAGGCACTACATAAATGGAAATCGAGGGATGTGGGAGTTAGGCTGGGATCTGATGCGAGTGAGACACTGCAGGCAGCCTGAATACTGCGCTGCAGTGCAAGCTGTGGATTCCTCCCACATAGCAACACCATCCGGCATTAACCTTCCACCACTAATTATTGTGAATCAGAGATCACCAAGTGCACATAAATTTGCATTGTGCAACAGTAAACACAGCAAGGGTATTTCTGGTTAGCAGGTAAAGCCTTTATTTCAGGTAAACTGGGAAAGGTCTCACTGGGATTCAATCTTTGGTGTCTGATACTGACGGTAGTCAGACCCTAACACCACTTTAGGGAGATCTGGAGCCCAGACGCAGCAGGCTCAGCTGTGGACTGTGAATGTAAGACTTCCTGAAAGAAGTATTCTTCTGGGCACTGCAATAAAATCAAGAGCCTTGACCGGCTCAATCTACCCTCCACACATCTCCAAACTGTGACTGCTCTCCGCATCTCCTCCTCACTGATCGACTCACCTGATTATCAGGTGCTGATCCTGTTGGTTCCTGGAAACAGACCTATGCACGTCAGGCTGTTTCCTAACAAGTTCATTGCCTGGATAGCATCTCACCTCCACCTCGCTGCAAGCAAGGCAGAGCTCCACTGTCTACACAGTTACTACTCCTCCTACACACATGACACACATTACACAAACACACAGACACACACACACACAAGATAAAGCTCCAATGCCTACACAGTTACTCCTCCACCTACATACATGACACATGGCACACACATACATACACACACACACAAAAGACACAGCTCCAATGTCTAAACAGTTGCTGCTCCTCCTTCCCAAAACACTCCCCACACCAACATGATACAGCTCCAATGTCTACATAATCTCTCCTCGCCCCTGCATGCATGGGCAGGGACACACACACACACACACACACACACACACACACACACACACACACACACACACACACACACACACACACACACACACACACACACACACACACACACACACACACAGCACTAATATCTAGATAGCCTCTCCTCCTTCCCAATGATATGCACAATATAATATCAATGTCTACACAAGGTCCCTCTCCGCTCCACCAGCCTAATAGTGGGATACAATAAAATCCCATAAAGGAAATGAGGACAGTCATAAATTTTGTCACTGTGGCCCCATAATCAGCCTTTCAGATTTCAAGTGGATTTACAACCACAAGATCCGATTACATTTCAAGACCTTTGCTGTTTCTATGAGTCAGGCCTGATGCATCACAACTCCTTAAGCTTACATTTTTTTATTAAATTATTTTGTGTTATACTGAGAATTTTTTTAAGGGAGCCTTTTTGATATGGATGAGAGTTATTCTTGGGGAGCTCTGCGTGGGTTGGGATCTTGGAATGCTTGAGTAATTAAAAGTCAAGGTTAAACCTGGGAATGGTGAGTGGAAATGTGATTTTGGGATGTCTGTATTTATACCTTTCTGCCCATAGTATCCTGAGGAAATAATTAACAGACACGTTTAGAGTCACAGAACTCTTTTGCACTTATTTTGAAAATGTGCCTATTTCAATGGATGAAATAACCAAACACCCTGCATATATATGATTAGTTAGATCTACTTATAACAAATTAATTTGGGAGAAAGAGGTCATTTGAGTAATAATTAATCCTTCGGAGTTAAAGGATAGGTAGTACATCATCCTGTAATCGCTGTGTCAGAAATGAGGTAATAATTGAAAACACTATGGGTGAATAATTGTGCCATTTCGCAATGTAAATTTTACATTAAGGCAGACTGGGAGCTTTTCATTTCCTGGGTTATTTTGGCCTTTGTAACCTCAGCCATTCATTTTCAAGAGATCCGAAAAACACAGCAGCAGAACTCAAATGGAAGGCCAGGCAGAGCAACTTGGTGGGACCTTGCAATGCAATTCTCAATACAGCATGAGATCATACTTATGGGCTTGCTGAAAATTCATCCTGAAAGGTCACAGTTTAAATCCCAGGTAAGATTTTGGCCTCCTCTTTCGAGAAGCATGCTTGAAGGCCAAAGGCATCAGGAAAACTATTAATGATTTGTTCACCAGGCAGGGATTACAATAGCTGCAATCGCCAACCAACACCACCCTGATAATCACAGGGCAAGTGCCTGGATGTTACAGTGTAATAAACCCATCAATGTAATATCAGGTTTGTTTTAGGATTTTATATTCCTCTGATAACCTTTGTTGCTAAGTTGCACCAATTCCAAGCACAAATGGTTGAAGGAAAACTGATGAACTTAAAATATACAAATTAGGAAGAGCAGTAGACCACTCAGCGGCTCAACCCCCTGTTTCTAATTGTGTTCTTGCACTAATGTCTTGTTTACGCATAGTCTTTTTCTTCATTGTCTTGTATAATTTATGTTCTGTGTGTTGTCTGAATCTACATGCCTGTGATGCTGCTGGAAGCAAATTTGTTATTGTACCTGTAGCTCACTGTACTTGTGCTTGACTTGACAATGAACTTGACTTGACTTTCTATTGCATAAGATCAGGGCTGTTCTGATTGTCTCCTCAGCTCAGCATTCCCTGCTGTCTGCAGCAGCCTCTTGCCTCCTTGTTTGTCCAGAGTATATCTGCCTCCACCTTAAAGCTATTCAAAGACTTTGATTCCCCTGCCCTTTAAGGAAGAGAGTTCCAAAGGACTCATAACTCACTGAGAGATTAAAAAAAACTTCTCACCTCAGTCATAAATGTGTGCCTCCAAGTTCTAAATTCTCTCACGAGAGGGAACATCATCTTCACAAATACCTTGTCAAGACCCCTGAGGATATTAGATGATTAAATCAAGTCTCCTCTTACTTTTCTAAACTCCAGCAGATACAAGAGACTGAAGCTGCTGGAATATCACAAGATCACAAGACAAGGGAGCAGAAGCAGGCCATTCGGCCCATCGAGTCTGCTCCAAGGAAAAGGCAAAAAAGAAATGAGAAAGGGGGAATGGGAAAAAAAAACCTATTCTAATCCCAATTTCCAGCTTTATCCCCATATCCTTTGATAGCCTGACAACTTAGATATCTATCTATCTCCTCCTTGAATGCCCCCACTGATCTGGCCTCCACTGCTGTACGTGGCAAGGAGTTCCACAAATTCACCACCCTCTGGCTAAAGAAATTTCTCCTCATCTCTGTTTTGAAACTGTACCCTCTAATTCTAAGACTGTGTCCTCTGGTCCTGGACTCACCCACCAAGGGAAACAGCCTAGCCACATCTACTCTGTCCTTTCCTATCAATATTTTAAATGTCGCTATGAGGACCCCTCTCATTCTTCTGTACTCCAGTGAGTACAGTCCAAGAGCCGACAAACGTTCGTCATAAGTAAGCCCTTTCGTTCCTGGAATCATCCTCGTAAATCTCCTCTGAACCCTCTCCAATGTCAGCACATCCTTCCTTAGATGTGGGGCCCAAAACTGCGCACAATATTCCAAATGAGGCCTCACTAGTGCCCCATAGAGCCTCATCAACACTTCCTTACTTTTATACACTATACCTCTCGAAATGAATGCCAACATAGCATTCGCTTTCTTTACCACCGATCCAACTTGGTGGTTAACCTTTAAGGTATCCTGCACGAGTACCCCCAAATCCCGTACTTTGAATATTCTCTCCTTCTAGATAATAATCTGCCTGCTTATTGCTGCTTCCAAAGTGTACAACTGCACATTTCTCAACATTGAATCTCATCTGCCATTTCCTTGCCCATTCTCCTAAACTGTCTAGGTCCCTCTGCAACCTTCCTATCTCCTCAATACTCCCTACTCCTCCACCTATCTTGGTGTCATCCGCAAACTTAGCCACAAAACCATTTATTCCATTATCCAAATCGTTAATGTACAAGGTAAAAAGGAGCGGTCCCAAAACCGACCCCTGCGGCACACCACTAGTAACCGGTAACCAACCAGAATGAGATCCTTTTATTTCCACTCTTTGCTTCCTGCCAACCAGCCAATGCTCCACCCATTCTGTTATCCCACCCGTAATTCCATGACCTCTCATCTTATTAATCAGTCTCTTGTGAGGCACCTTATCAAAGGCCTTTTGAAAGTCTAAATACACAACATCTACCGCCTCTCCCTTATCCACCCTACCTGTGATTTCTTCAAAAAACTCCAATAGGTTGGTCAGGCAGGATCTTCCCTTCACAAAACCATGTTGGCTAGGACCTATCTTGCCTTGCGCCTCTAGGTATTCCGTAACCCCATCCTTGATATGGAGCAATAATCAATCTGCTGGAGGAATTCAGCAGGTGGAGCAGCATCTGTGGAGGGACATCTTTACATCCACCTCACTGCTTGACATCCCACCTAGACGAGAAACTAATGTAGGTTCTAGCTGAAGCCTAAGCACTGATCTTTGAAGCCACACACTAAGAAAAGCATGCCAACCTGTTTTCTGTCTGTTAGTCAGTTCTCTGTTCATCTATCCCCTCAAGTCCCTATTATGTACCTTACCAAATACCTTTTGAAAATCTAAGTATGCTACATCCTCTGGTTCCCATTTATCTTAGTTCAGACACATCCTGAAAAAAAACTAATAAATTTGTCAACTTCCTTTTCATAAAACCATGTTATGTATTAATCCCCGTAATAATGGACTCCAGGATTTTCTCAATACAGGTATTAAGCTAAATGGCACACTTTTCTGAATTAATGGTGTTATATTTGTTGTCTTCTAGTTTGCTGGAATTGTTCTGGGGTCTTGGAAGATTGCAAGCAATGCATTCACAGTCTCCACAATTACCTCTTTAGAATCTCAGACCAGAAGTTCCAGGCACTGTGTTGGTTTAAGACCTGTTAGTTTCTCATATATCTTCTTTACAGATATTAATTATTTTTGTATTAGTCCTCTGCTTCCCCATTATATCCAACATTTTGTTTTACTGTGAAAACAATTACAAAACATTTGCTTAACATCTTATCTATTTCCTTATTCCCCACTATTCATCTGCTCAAGTCAGCCCTAACAACCCTAACCAATCTTCTTTGCAATTTTTCTTTTTATGTACACGTAGAAAATATTACAAATGGCTTTCAGATTTCTTGGAACTTACTCCTATTTTCAACTTTTTTCTCTTGCCTTAAACTGTGGTCATCTTTTTCTGAATTTTCCAAAGTCCTTCCAATCCTAAGGCTATCACTCATCCTTGCTACATAAATGCCGTACGTATTAATCCAAAGCCATCTTTAACTCATTTTGTTGGACAGAGTTGGAAAGCTTTTCCTACAGAGTGTTTAGTTCTCAATGAAATACAATTTATTTGCAAATTCTCAACTATTTGTTTCAATATTGATCATTGACCAGGGCACCAATGCCCAATCCAAGAGGGCATGGCTTTAAAGTAATGGGTGGAAAGTTCAAGGGAGATATCAGAAGAAGTTTTTTTTTTACACAGAGAGTGGTTGGGGCATGGAATGCACTGGCTGGGGCAGTGGTGGAGGCAGGTATATTGGTCAAGTTCAAGAGATTACTAGATAAGCATATGGAGGAATTTAAAATAGCGGGATATGTGGGAGGAAGGGGTTTAAAGGTCAGCACAACATTGTGGGCTGAAGGGCCTGTATTGTGCTGTACTGTTCTATGTTCTTCTATGGTCACACTTTTTAATCTAATTTTAAAATTTAGGATTTTCCAACAGGGTATTAAGTTGGAGAATTGAATTGATGAGTTTGCTCTGAGAGGCTGGCATGAACTCAATAGGCTGAAAAGCCGCCTTCTATATTGTAGGTAAAAGTGAAAATTGAAATAAATAGCAATATGAAAAATCACCCTTCACTGCAATGAAATTGGCTTTATTTAAGATGTGAGATTTAGGATGTCACTTTTGAACTCAATGTGACTTATAAAGTAAGAGTATGAACACTCTTTCCCAGAGGAACCTTCCCAATGAGATTACTCATTAACTTGGTCTCATTAAACAAAGCAAGATCTAAAATAGCCATTTCCCTGGTTGCTTCCACTTTGTCTTGTTCTATATATTGTTTCAAATGCATTCTATGATCTCAGCCCCTAGACTAGCCTTGCCAACATGACTTGTCCTGTCAATATGAACATTAGAGTCTCTTGTTATTATTACATCTGTCACAAGCTCTTGTTATTTATCTTCTTATTAGGTGTAGCTCTAGGTTAGAGGCTGATAAGCTACTCCCATTTAGATTATTTGCCCTTCACCCATATTACTTCTTCCTCTAGATTCCTACACCAAATTATACCTTAATGTTGACATTATGCCATCTATTATTATCCTAGTTACAATCCCATTCTTCCCGTCTTTTCAAAATATCATCCAGAAAGAAAGGAGGGAAGAGTAAGGAGTCGAACTAGCGGCTAAGAAAAATTATAACTCAGAAAAGTTCACTACGATAGCCCCTTTCGCTAAATAGCAAGATCCTGTATGTTTCTTTTCTTTTAAGGAGCAATCAAACCATATTCCCCTGGTACATTATAATGAGAGGCTATATTTCAAGGAAAAATATCATTTCAGCAAATAAGAGGTGAAGATTGCAAGAAAAGATCAATGTTGAAAAAGGATAAAAACACAATAGTGTCTACTTACAATTAATTAAGGTGGAAAGGGCAGACCTTTCATAGAGTACTTGATCATTTTTTGTTCACACCAGTTGACACTGAGTCTTTCAATTATACAAGGCAAAACACAGATCAGAATATCACTGAAAGGAGAAATGCTACAACTACCATAAGAAACCACATTCTCATCTTTCAGGCTGATCAATTATTCCCAAGTACAACTCCCACAAAATGGAGATGTAATTTACGAACTCCAAAACTTCTCACATTTCATTCTTCTGTCATTGGCTTCCAACTGAAAAATGCCCTGCCCGCAGGGGATTTAATGAGTGTTTCTTTTCTCCATAACCCAACATGATCAGCTTTTGATACCATTTTATGTGGAAACAGAATTTTACTTTCATTGTCATTTCCAACAGCAAAAAACGTTGAATGGCTGTCAGCTGGTTATAATGACAGATCAATAAGGACTTCAACCAATCTCATTTGTTCAATTGAGATCTGACATTGAAATACTGCCTACCATGTGCCACCATCATTATATTTTAATATCTATTTATCAAATTGCTATTGCTGCTTCTTTTGTTTCACTTGCATTGTAAAATGACAATGGGTGGTTACACATTGTAGGGTTCAGATAAATTCTCATACTTTCCTATGCTGTAAGTGAAGGCCATTCAGTCCATCGAGACTTTTTACCTGTTTGATGAGCCACAGAAGTGAAATCTGAATCGTTGTTGGCCTTGTGTCCCTGAATCATGTTTAAATCTGTAGTTCTATACAATAGTTGGCAGATTGTGTCTTTAACATGGTGAAATATTTGAAGGTGCTGGAAAGGAGAGATAGTAAACAGAATTTGCCACCAAGCAAAGAAGCTTGTACAGAAGGACAAAAACTTGGTCAAAGGGATAAGTTTTAAGGAGTGCATTGAAGGGGGAGAGAAAAGTAAACAAGCTGAGAAGTGTTTGGAGGGAATGCCAGAGCTTGTGGCTGGGAGCTGGGTCCTCAACTGCTAAAGGTGGTTAAAATCAGGAATGGTAAAAGGTCAGAATTGGATCAGCAGAACTGGATAATCTCAGAGTTAAGGTTCTGGTGGTTATTGGGGCATTGGCTTATTCTGCTGGTACTAGCTGCCTATAATGTTTTCCTGTCATCAGTAGTCAGGAAAATGCTGGGATCTATTATTGAGCAAGTGGAAACAGGGCACTTGGAAAATAATAATAGCATAAGGCAGAGTAAATGTGGCTTTATGAAAGGGAAATCATGCTGAACAAATGTGCTGACTTTTTTTTAATTGTAACTAGCAGAATAAATGAGGGTAACCTTGCTGATGTGGTGCATTTGGACTTTGAGAAGACCCTTGATGAGATACCACACAGGAAGTTATTAAACAAGATTAGAATGTACAGTGGTAAGGATAATACACTGAGGATTGGCCAACGGACAGGCAAAGAATAAGAATAAATGGATAATTTTTAGGTTGGGAGTCAGTGACTGGTAGGTTGTGGCAAGGATCAGCCCTGGGATTACATCTGTTCACAATCAATATTAACGATTTTGACGATGGGATTGAGTGTAATTATTCCAAGTTTGGTGGCAATACAAAGCGAGTGCCAGTGTGCACTGTGAGAAGGATATAAATAGGCTAAATGAATGGGCAAGGACATGCCCAATGGAATAACATGGGGAAAATATGCAGTTATTCACCTTCTTAAAAACTAAGAATTGAAAGATGAAGTGGTTTTGAAATGGTGAGAGATTGAAAGGAGAAACACAAACAGAAAATACTGTAAACACTGAACAGGTCAGGCCACATCAGTGGGAAGAGAGACAAAACTAAAATTTCAGGTCAAAACGATAGAACTGGAAAGAAGAAATAAGAAGCTTGTTAAGCTGCAGGGAGGGTGGGGGACAAAGGGATGTCTTTGATAGGGTAAAAACCAGGGTGAACATGGGGAAAAGCCATAAACAAGGTTATCTGGTCAGTGAGTGAATGGGAGTAGTTAGAGAGTGAGAACATAGACAAAAGACTGGAGGACAGACTGAAATGCAGAACAGAAAGGCATGCCCAGTTAATACACAGGTATATCAAGCAACTGGGAGACAAACAGCTCAATAGCCTTTATTGCAAGGGATGTTGGTACAAATATAGAGATGGGGTCCTGATGAGACCACATCTGGAAAATTGTGTATAAACATGGTGTACTAATTTAAGGATATACTCGCAACTGAATGAGTGCAGTGAAGGTTCACCAGATTGATTCCTGGGATAGCAGGTTTGTCATATGAGGTGAAATTAAATAGACCAGGAATGCAGCCTCTCTTGAATTTAAAGTGCTCTCTTGAATGCAGAAGGATGAGAGGCAATATCGTTGAAATATACAAAATTCTTCAGGAGCTTGACAGGGTAGACACACAGTTAATGTTTATCTTGTCTGGGTTACCCACAACCAGGGTTCACAGTCTTCATGTAAGGGGGCTGGGGGGTTGGCCATTCAGGACAGAGATGGGAAGAAATGTCTTTACCCAGAGGGTAGACAATGTTTGAAATTCATTACCCAAGAGAATTGTGGAGGTTCAGTCACTGAATTTATCCAAGACAGAGATCACTAGTTGTTTAGGTATCTCGAGAATCAAGAGATATGGGGTTAGTGCAGGGAAGTGGCACTGAGGTAAAAGATCAGCCATGTTCCTTTCGAATGGTGAAGCAGGCATGAGAGACTACTTCTATTCCTTATGTTCCAGTGAATGTTAGCAATGAACGTAACTATTGTTGTGTTGTGGATTTAAATTGAAATGTTTTTTTTACTTAACTGGATAATATGGACATGTATTGCAAAAAGGATACTGAAAGGGAAAGGAATAGATTACAAGGGAGTATTAAATTGAAAGCTTGACATGACTTGCCAATCCAGAACAGTAAAACAGAAGCAATTTGTGAACCAGATTGGAGTATTATTCACTATTCCTTGTCAAGCATGAGTATTTTTAGAACTTACATCTGGATTTCATTTTACTTTTGCCATTTCTACACTGTCGATAACTTTGAGTTATTTTCACTGATGTTCATGTGTTATCGAGCAAAATGGTGGAATCTTTTATATTGCACCTCAACACAAAATAAGATGAAGGCTCATCAAATACCACTGTCTTTTGACAATGAAGTATGAATGCACACAACATCTATATAAAGTTAATGAGAAAACATTCCTCTATTAGGACCTTTGTTCTGTAATTTTCTTCAAATAAGGGGAACATTGGTGGAAAAAGCAACAAATTACGAAACTGAAGCAAAAACAAATTATTCACATGTAGTTCCTGCTATTCTCTATTAGAGAAATTAGTTTGTATCTAGTTTAATGTCTAATTGTGCACAGAGGTTCATCGTAAGAAGTTCCCAAGAGTCTTAAATGCAAGAAAGTCACTAATCTCAAGGAAACAATTATAGCGTATACCAATCTCCACTTTTACCTCTCACTCCCAGGAGCAAACATGCTACCTAGCAACCAACAATTCAACATTCTGTCTCTTTTTTACTTTGGCTATTTTCCCTGCTGTACCTTGGCCGGCATGCAGATTTTTCTTTTGTTTTTGAAATTACAGACTTTTTTTGTCAAACTATATCATTTCTTTGGGAGGGTTTTTGAAAAGAAAGTGCTGTTATCTCATCTTTGTTTTATGGTATTTATGAAGACAATTACAGTGAGCCTACCACCAGCTGTGTCCTTCAAAAATGAAGTATTAAACCGGAAGCTTGATGTAATCCCACATGTAATGGAAAAACTCAATTGTATTTCAAAAGCAAACTCTTCATTCCCAAGCTTCTTTTCTGCCTTCTTTCACCGAATGTATACCGTAGAAGTCAAGGTCCTCTATATTTTAACATTCATAAGCTTTTCCTGCAGCTAATGTATGACACACAAATCAATGGATATTCAGGGCTTCACCAGCTTGCAGTGAAAGACATCAGAAAAGCACTGTGTTATTGAGACAAGATACACAGTATTGTATCTTCTGGATTTTTTTGTGACCTGAAGCACATCATGTTTGTAAAAATGTACTCAAGCCTTTCTTGATTTATTGATTTAGTTCTTTGCTGATGCAGGGTTTTGACCCTAAATGTTGACAATTTTGTTCCTCCCACAGATGCTGCTTGACCTGCTGATTTCCTCCAGCACATTGTTTGTTGTTCCAGATTCCAGCATCTGCAGTCTCAAGTGTCTCCATGGTTCTTTCCCTTCTTCGGGCTCTCTCTCATTCTCTCTCCTGAGCAAGCTATCTGCTTGGGAGCTCTAATTTAGAACCAGGTGCCAGGAGCTTGGTGAGATTGGGCTTGCCCTCTCTTAATTCCCCCTTTGGCTCTCTGCCTTGATCTACTCTTGTCACCTCTTCTCCTTCTGCACAAGGAATTGTTAGAGGTGTTCAAGATCAGAAAGAATGTAGGTAGAGTAACAAAGAAAAAAACTAGTTTCCAGTGGCAGAAGGATTGTTAACCAGGGGACACAAATTCAAGGCAATACATTAACCTACAGAAACATTTTTTTTTACAGTTATTGTTATGATATGTGAAATCATGGCAAAATGAGCAGCAGTGACTTTTCTTTTCTTGACCTTCATGATGTTTTAAAGTATCATCCTAAGCTATTACCGAACTAGGTAATACCCAGACCAAGTCAACCATCTGCCTGGCTTGTGCTCATGCACCAGTTGGACATTAAAGGGTACTTCTAGGGTTTCTCAGTGAGGTGGTAGGCCATCCATAAATAACTACCCAATTATGCCTTTGGTGTACATTAAAAAGTTCAAAAACTACTTTTTCTCGAATGGAACATACTCTTATGTAGAGCTACAAATAAGATTATTTCTGTCACCTGTAATTCTGGAAAATAGGAAGTTATTGTTCACAAGGGTTGGATATAAAAATGCTTGAATTGTACTGGTGGAATGACATTCAAATACTGCACATTTATCTAAATGGAGAGAGATGAGGTGTTCTTGTGCGCGAATCGCAAAAATTTAGCATGCAGATTCAGCAGGTAATTAAGAAAGCAAATGACACACTGGCCTCAGTTGCTACAACACTGGAGTTAAAAAATGGAGATGTGTTGTTTCAATTGTACAGGGTGTTGGTGAGAGCACACCTGGAGTTCTGTGTACAGATTTTGTCGCCTTATTTAAGAAAGGAATTACTTGTACTGTGAAGAGATTCACTCGGCTAATTCCCGGGATGAGGGGTTTGTAAATCACTGAAAGCTGAAAAAAAGACCTATTTTCTTTGGAGTTCAGAAGAAAGAGGAGTGATCTTATTTCAATATATAAGATCTAATGAGACATGACAAGGTAAATGTTGCAATTCAACTAGTGGGAAAGTCTTAAATAAGGGTTGATAGTTACAGGGGAGCAGTCATTTCAAACTGAGGTTCTTTAGCCACAGGCGAGGTCTTGGAAGACTAGAAAACAGCCAATGTTGTTCCTTTGTTTAAGAAGGACAACAGGGATAATCCAGCAAATTAAAGGCTGGTGAGCCTTATGTCAGTGAGAGGGAAATTATTGGAGAAGATTCTTGGGAATGGGATCTACTCACATTTAGAAAAGCATGGACATATTAAGGACAGTCAGCATGGCTTTGTGCAGAGGAGGTCATGTCTTACAAACTTGATTGAGTTTTTTGAGGACAAGACTAAAATGATTAATCAAGGTATGGCACTGGATGTTGTCTACATGGATTTTAGTATAGCATTCCTCATAGGCCCCTCATAGTAGACTGATCCAGAAGATTAAGGCACATGGAATCCATGGTAACTTGGTAGATTGCATTCAAAATTGCTTTGGCTATAGAAGACACAGGGCAGTGGTGGAGGAGTGTTATTCTGACTGGAGGTCTGTGACCAGTGGTGTTCCACAAGGATGAGTGCTGAAACCTTAACTTGAACAGAAATGTAGGTGGGCTGATTCATAACTGTGCAGATGACATAAAAATTGGTGGAGTTATGGATGGTGAGGAAGGTTGTGAAAGGATACAACAAGATATGGATCAGCTGGAAATACGGGCAGTGAAAGCAGACGGAGCTTAATCTGGACTAGTGTGAGGTGTTGACCTTTGGGAAGTCAAATGCAAGAGGGGAGTATAAACAGCAGGACTCTTCGGAGCACTGATGTCGAGAGGGAACTTAGTGTGCAAATTCTCTGAAAGTGGTAACACAAGTAGACAGGGTGGTAAAGAAGGGATATCGCAGACTTGCCTTCATCGGTCAGGCCTTTGAGTATAAAAGTTGGGGTGTCATGCTGTAGCTGTATAAAACTTTGGTTAAGCCACATGTGGAGTATTGTGTGCAATTCTGGTCACTGCATTACAGGATGTGGAAGCTTTGGAGAGGGTGCAGAAGAGGTTCACCAAGACTGGAGAGTATTAGATATAAGGAGAGGATGGACAAACTTAAATTGCTTTCTCCGGAATGTCAGAGGCTGAGGGATGACCTGATAGAAGTACATAAGATTGTGACAGGTATACATTCGGTCTTTTTTCCAGGGTGGAAATATCAAATACTAGAGGGCATAGCTTTAAGGTGAAAGGGGGAAAGTTTAAAGGAGATTAATGAGGCAAGTTTTTTTTTTACACAGAAAGTAGAAGGTGACTGGGACACGCTGCCAGGGGAGGTAGTGGAAGCAGGTACAATAGCAAAGTTTAAGAGGTATTTAGACAGGCGCATGAACAGGCATGGAATGGAGGGACATAGATTATATGCAGGCAGATGGGATCAGTTTAAATTGGCATCATGGTTGGCACAGACATCGTGGCCGAAGGGATTCTTCCTGTGGTGCACTGTTCTATGTACAGAGGAATTTCTTCTCAAAACGGTAGTGAATCCCTGTGAGGCTAAGTCACTGAAGGTACTCAGAGAGGACGGAGAAGTTTATCACCTTCTTGAAAGATCTTGGAATTGAGGGCTATGTGGGATTGGCACAGAAGGGGAGTCGAGACTTGGGATGGCCCATCCACGATTGTATCAAATGGCAGGGCAGGCCTGAGGGGCTGAATGGGCTACTCCTGCTCCTATTTTCTCGTGCATACTTGTGACTTAATGAAACGCAGCAAGTGACAATGTTAAGAATCACAATCAGGCTTTGCTGAATAAAACACCCTTGTTCTTTTAAAAGTTCAGGTGGCCATATTTTAAGAATCACCATCCATAAACATTACCGATTGTCTTAAACAACATTATTAAGCTATAGGGTTTCATAATTCACCTATTATGTGGATAGTTCAGGTGACCACCCTCAGAAGATACTCAGGATCAATATGTCTGATGGTTGAATGGGCTACTTTGAAACTTCACGTTTGGATTGCAGCATTAGATGAATAGATAATTATGTTTACTCTGAGATTCTATATTGTTGATGACTCTCTGCATCAAGGAGATTATTTAATCAGGCTTAACTCCTGGAACAAAAACAGAAAATGTTGGAAACACTCAGCAGGTCAGGCAGCATCAGCTTCTTTGTTCTGGGTCCCAGACCTGAAATGTTAACTGTTTCATTTTCCACATACGCTGCCTGACCTGGTGAATGTATCAGCTGTGTTCTGTTTCTATTTCAGAATTCCAGCACCTGTAGTCTTTTGATTTTAACTCCTGGAATAAATTAAACACAAAAAGTTGGATTTCCACCATCTGTAATGTTTTATTCGAACAAATGAAAATGCCATGCTCACAATATACAACTGCAGTGGAGACTGCTGTAGCCCATGTATATCATGAAGCTTTGTCATATTTCACCAAATGCTTTTCTCAACCATTATTTGTATCTTTAATTGCACTAAACTGGCATTCCAGAGACTGACACCTGATGTCCTTCTTAATCTTCATAAAGGAAACTCCTGATTGGTCCAAACTACTTGGATCATTTGTATTTAGTCCTTTATAGTTCCAATTGCACAGCTATAACTAACAATATGAACATATTTGTTTAAAAAAATAACACAACAAAAGCAGGCAGGAGCAATTAACTTAATTTCTTTTAATATTTCATAAGAGATTTGATAATGATCTAATTTTTTTCTCTGCTTTTCTAAGTACCTCAGACCTTATTACTTCTTTGGGCCAAATGATAATAAAATTAGCTGGGTGGGAACTAATTGGGCCCCAGCCTCCTTTACAGCAGCTCCAAGCACAAAAACCAGGAAAAAGAGAGAAATGACATTTGATGGAAACTGTGCCAAATCATTAAAGTAATTTCCCTAGCCTGTTATGTTACTGGCAAAAATTTGAATTCTGACAGCTAATTAATCCTTATGTAATAATCAGAATCTTCAAAATGCTTGGCATCCTGATTATTATATGCTCAGTTTTAATCAGTAAATATCTGTTGGTTTTATGTTTTGATTAGGTTCCCCATCAACTGATATATTTGATCCATACAGGAAGGACTATTATTTATCACAGCTTCAAACTGTTTCCTCCATGTGCTGAGAACTCAAACCTTGGAAAACAATCCCAATCTTATCTTTTTCATGCTTGACCTAGGTCCAACATTGAAATTTACCTTGAAGTTAAGTCCTTATCTTAGATATCTGTACTGCATCTTTTCATCATCACACCTATAATGGATGGATAGTTCAAGATATTCCTCATGTTGTAACTTCATTACTATTCCTTGGCTTAGTTCCAGAATCTTTCCTTTATCCCCTCCGTGAGTTAAATTAATCTAATCTCAAGGCCATTGTCAATCTCAGACAAAAGTATGTGGAAATGTTAGCACTCTAGCACATTCAGTGCAAGTGCAGTTTTCCAAGTAAATGCTCATGTCTTTGAATCTTGAAACAATGGCCGAAAAATTGGATTGTGCCCGCATAGTACCTAGTCCAACCCATGGCTGACGAGACCAGTGCATGGTTGATCGATAATTGCTCTGCAGCCTCTGAGGTGGTATCAGGGAATTGAGGCAGTTGCCCAGGTCCTTCAGTGTGATCAATTTCAACTGAGGGGCTCAAAGAAGTTTGGGGTTTGGGCAAAGGAAGGATAATCAGAACTGATTAAGCAGTTAAGCAGTGGTCCAGAGTTTTAAGCAGAAGATTGGAGGAACATTCCTGTTCTTCATGCTTCCATAAAGCAGGAAGCACAGTACGTTAGATCTATCTTCGGGAAGTGCCAGTTATTCACAGGCCATTTTTAAAAAGCAACATGAAATGGATCTAATTCTGTTTTTTGGCTATAGAATGGATGCAGAGCTATAGAATTTCAAGGGCATTGTAGGTAATTTTGACCTTCACAGCTTAGAAATATGGAAGCAAATTTCAATTTTAATTCCATTGATTTCTATAATGGGTGTAATTCACTCTGGCAGTTTACTACCCAAAGCATGAAGTTGAAAAATACCTATAATGATATTTCTGTTTTCTGTCCCATGTCTCAGGAAAGAGAATGAAGCAAGGAGATGCCAACACAAACCTTGAGAAAAACTTAAACATTCCTTGTTACGTCAAGAGAAATATCCCTTCTCCTCCTGGCTCCATCAGGCAAGTAACATATTTATAAAATACATGGTTGCCTCTGTGTGTGTGTGTGTGTGTGTGTGCGCGCGCGCACGTGCGCGTACACTTTTAGGGGTGGGGAGGGAGTGACCGAGAATGACAGTGTAAAGTAGAATCCCAGAGAAGGGAAGATGTCTGGTAGTTAAATGTCAGACCAATTTTAACTCCCTGCTTTCTGCCTTGTGGAATTTTCAACATCACCCATCATGGTTTCAGGCTGAGAGTCATTTCTCCTGATCTACTTTTTAAATATGATATTTAATTAAAAACAAGATGTCAAAGGGACCTCTACTACTTCATTTTACCTTTCCTGGTGCTCTGATTTCAATCAATGAATCAGTAAAATCATGTTTGTGATTATATTGCATGTTTAATGTTTGAACAGAAGCTTCTATGCTAATGTTTACTCTGAAAATTGAAAATAAACAGTAGAAAAAATAATTTTGGCATATTTACAGAACAGAATGCTCTAAAGTATAAAGAGAGGGAGAAGTAGAACAGATGGGGGACAAGCATCCTGTTCCACCAACAACAGTTTCAATTTAGTTCGTACCTTTAACATATTAAAAAGTCCCAAGGTCATTCACTGGTATCTGGCCAGAAATCAAACTTTTGGAAATCTGAGCAAAAGTTTGGTCAGAAATGCAGGATTTAGGGAGGTTATAGGAAGAAAGGGAGGTGGAGGAGGGGTAATTCCAAACTTATGGATGAAACAGCTGGATAACCTTCTACCAATGGCAGGTGAAGGAAGTTGGGAGTGTGAAAGAGGCAAGGAATGGAGGTTTTGGACATTTATCAGGGCTTTTAAAAATGATTCCTTTCCAAATGAATCATTTGGTTACTGGAGTGGGAATCTGGGGATAAATGTTTAAATGCAATCACTGAACTTGAGGAATTTAAGTTTAGTTTATTAAATAAACCTTCAATGAACAAATCTAGATTCAGTAATACTGACAATGAAACTGCAGGGTAACTTTGAAAACCGACCTGGTGACAAAGGTACCTCAGGGTCATAGGGTCATAGAGATCTGTTGTACTCTCCAAGTTTAGCCTTCAGGAGACCCCTGATGTATGACTGCTGAGATGAGCAAGCAAGTTATTCAATAATATAGAACTGTTACTGCAAAGTAAATAAGGATAATGCAGGATGGACAACTAGGCAGTGAATGCAACAGAAACAATGACACATGCAGTCTAGTTGACTCTTCAGAGTCCTCCTCACTAATATCTAAGGACTTGTGACATTTTGGGAGAGCAAGTCAGAGAGGTAGGTTTTAGGGGGCTTACAGAAATAGAAGATGGAGAAGAGGAAGTTTCAGTGAGACAAACCAGGCACCAACTTGCTACAGCTATATCATATTCTATCAGCTAACATCCCAGACTTCTCCGTCATCCTCTGCAGTCAGCTCTGTTTCCTCAGAAGAACAGACCCACCCTTGTTGGCTGTGCAATGACATGCGGTGATGCAGAAGCACAGAGGGTAATAGCAAGGCCACACATTGTATACGGGGTGGAGACTTAAGTGTCTATCACCATGAATGGATCGATTGTACTGGTCCAACTGTTTGAACGCTAGAAGGAGATGGTTGCTGGACTGAGCCTGCAGTAGAACAAACCTGAAGGTAAAAAACAACAACTTTAACCGACCCTCATCTATCTACCTGCAACAAACATATCACAGGTGTTACCAATGTACTGTCACAGAAACAATGAGGTAAAGTAGATTTTTGACAGCATTCATTGAAGTAACCATTGTGCATGGATAGTAAAGGCCCACCTTTAAATTGAAGACACCCTCCATCATGTTGTGTGGGACATCACTCTACCATTATAATCAAGTCAGACTACAGTGACCAATGCTGCTTGAATGACTGTAGAGGAGCATACCAAGGTGCCAAGTAGCTGAAGCTGCAATATAGTTTCAAACACATGCTGACCAGTGGAAGGAGGACACTGTAGACCAAGTTATCTAAAGCTACAAGCAATAGATCACATCAAAGCTTTGAAATTCTGCAACACCAGTTGTGAACAGTGGTGAACAATTCTACAACTATTGGGATGGGGAGACTGCATGCACCTCTCCATCCTCAACAAAGACAGAGTACAGTGCAAGAGCACAAAAGATAAGGCTGCAACCTTGTAATCACCATCAATGGATGTTCCATCTCAGCCTCCTCTTGTGACTCTTGACTAGAAGCCTGTCTTTAGCTTTTAACTCACTTCATGTTACATCAACAAACAGCACTGGAGACAACAAGCAGTATGGTTCCTAATATCACCTTAAAGGCCGTCAGGTCCAGCATGATCCATGTCTCTACAGTGTGAGAAATTACCCTGATTTGGCCAGATCATGAAGGAGAAATTTAATCTAACCATTTACCACCCATCAGCTCACTCTCAATCAAAAACATAATGGAAGGGGTCATAAATAGTGCTATCAAGTTCCAGTTGTTCACCAAAACCAGGTCACTGGTGCTTGGTTTGGGTTACACACGTAATACTCAACTGCTAACTTCATTTCAGACTTGGCCCAAAGATGCATAAAAGGGCTGAATTTCAGAAGTGTGGTGAGAAGAATAGCCTTGACCTCTCAGTGGCATTTGACTAAGTGTGGTATCAAGGACCGCTTTTAAAATTGAAATCAATGGGATCCAGGGTTACAACTCATCCTGGACCTGAATTATACAGACCTGAATAAATACTGCCAGCAAGAAATACAAGTATAGTAGGCACATAAGAACACCATCCCATAGCAATTCTGCTGCAAGTCATAGACCATCTTGACTTGGAAGTATATCACCATTGTTTCTCTATCACTGAGTCAAAATTCTGGAACTCCTTCCCTCACAGGAGAGTGGGAATATCTTCCCCATATGGAATGTCATAGTTCAAGATGGCAGCTCACCACCATTTTCTTAAGGGAAATTAAAACCTCGTCATTGGTCCCATCTCCCGTATATGATGAAAGGAATTCTTCAAAACTGAAACTGCATTAAGCAACTACAAATTACATTTATTTAAACTCAGACTAAAATAATTCAATTTTAATGCCACCAAATTATCTTCTCTGATCTTTAAACAGATTGATGTTATGTCCTGTATTACAGGGCATTGCCATAGTCATTTTAAAAGTATCCCATCATGAGGACAATTATGTTTTAATTTCCCAGGATCATTTTTAAGTCACCTCTGTGCTGACCATCACTCTTAGCAGTGTGTTCTGATAATGAGCTGCATGTCTCCACCATTAACAGTTGCTGTGAGAACCACCAGGCACTCTCAACTGCTTCCAGTGGGGAAAGAAAAGAAGTATTTCCTACATTAATTCATAGAGTATTTACACCCTTTGTGAAGTCTGGAATCATTTTTTTTACAGCCTGCCACACTTAAATACACATGAAGCATCAATTTACTTATGACTTATATTTATAAATGTATGGTATAAATAGATTTTGTTAGAGTCAGCAGTGTAATATGATAAATATCTCCAGTTGTGGACCTGGCCAAAACTCACCTGAGATCTTGCTGCTTATGTCTTATCCAACCAGCCTTCCTTACAGCAATATTTACTCTGTGTCTTGCTGCTTGTGGATCAGATCCTTCAATTATTCTTTTTTTTAGAAGACAATATTAAGGAATGAAAAAGACTTAAAGGTAAACAGCAAATTATTGTAACCCACCCTTAAACCTGGTCTCAGGTACTTTTTCAGGTTAACCGCAAAACCTGGCAGCTCACTCAGCCAACAGAGCGGAACTGGACGGACAGGGTGTTGATGGGTATGTTTCCCCTTGCAGGAGAGTCTGGAACTGCAGGTCAAAATAAGGCATTGCTCATTTAAGAACAGAGATGAGGCAAATATTTTTCTCTCAGGGGGCCATGTGTCATTGGAACTCTCTTTTACAAAAGGCAGTGGAAGCAAAGTCTTTGAATATTGAATATAAAGCAGAGGTAAATAAAATCTTCATAAGCAAGGGGGTTGAAGGTTCCACAGATCTACAGGAATAAGGACTTAAGATTATAATCAGAACAAGCTGGCACTTAATCAGACCAAAGGCAAGCATCCTTCTTTTGCTCCTAATTCGAATGTCCATACGTACATAAGTCGCTACAGGAATTATCCAACAGCTGAGGTCCCTGTCAACTTCCAATCATCTTAAGGGGTGGAAAAGTTATTGTGGTATAAGAAAACCTAACAATCCAGAAACCACTGCATAAAATGACAGCCCAAGATGATCTTTTTTGTAACTCCTCTCTCCCTTTTTCAGTATAGCTGTTCATCCACTTGCAGTAGGTCTACACGCATTTCCACTAAAATAGCAGGAACATGAGGTGTTACCAGAATTTTCAGATCGTAAACTAAAGGCTTTTCTGTGGTGGTGCGTGCAAATTCAGAGCAGTGAAGTGGTGAGCTCAAGCAAAGGCCAGGTTATCGACATTCTGATAAAACAAACTGGAAAGAATATTCCCCCTGAATCCAACTGTAATCAGTACAAAGATTCATTTTGGAGATTGACTTTCACAATGCTGTTAGACTTGTTGCTTACACCTAATTCCAATGATTGCTCTGTGAGTTATGTCTTGTTCACTTTTCAATCCAACTTGTTGTTATTTTCCTTTTACTTTCAAACAGACATTCCTTAACTTTCCCAGAATGTGCTCCCACAGCCAAGTTTAGCAACTGCCCATGAACCCCTACCAGCACATTTACATCTTTTAATCCTTTAAGGCCACTTGTTATCATCTGCCCATCAGATCATCTACTCAACTCCCAACCTGCCCTCTCCGCCCATCCTTCCACCCTCTGCTCAACATCTCACTGATCATCTGCTTGACCATCTCCCAAGCCAACACTCATCTTGAACACTATTTTAGGGTGAGATGCAGCATAAACGTGATTCAATTACTTCCCCCCAGTCTTCTTTCCTTCATCCTTCTTGGAAGGAATGGAGTTTTCAGGCCTTGCCCCAGTTTTCTCAGCACGACTTGATCACATAATTTTAAGCACAAGTCCTGTTAAGCTTCCATAATCTTTTGCACCGATCATGAAAATGATGTGTCCAAAGGCAGCTTTGCTGACAAAACTGGCTTCCCTCCAGGGTGAAATAATCATCATTGGGAGTTTCTGCAAACTGCATTCATTCCAAGGCCTTTGAGGAAAGCTAAGCTGGATGTTTTGGATAATAAGCATGATTAAAAAGTTACCAAATGCATTTTTAAAAATTGATTAACAACCTAATCTAACCAGGAAGTAGTTTTGTATAAAGTTTGAAGGTCATTTTCAGTTATTTAAATTCAGGTTACTCAGTTGTAATTATAAATGCTTCTTCTTAGTGAGAACCCATTTGGAGCTGTGTGAAATAAACGTGACAAGCTCTTTTCAGGAATGATTTTTAAAGGCTAATAGTTTTTAAAGCAATTACAGATTAAACTGTTGTCTGATTATCCTGTGGTTCATGGACAATTTTGTGGTTGGTGATAAGTAAGTGAAATTAGCTGAAGTCTCAGTGAGAAATAAATCACTTTTCAAAATGGCCACAACTTTGGGTGAAATTCACACTGGATTACACCCAAACTCTTCTCCAAGTATGTCCAGGTCAGGATCTGGAACATCAACCAAAAGACCATAATTTTATGTGCAAGTTTGGATAATCATTGCTGGAGAGTTATATCACTTTCAGCTGCATAAAGGAAAACTTAAATGTCCTCAGTTGATGTATCTTTTTGCCCTGGGCCAGACAACTTGGCTATATTTTCCCTCCTTGGCACCGCAGTATTTTGTGGTGCTCCTCATTATGATGGGACAAGTCATCATAGGCAAGATACCAAATATAAGAACGCAATGGTTGGAATGGCTCAGTAACTGACCATAGACAATGAAGGGATATGCCGTGATTTAACTATTCACAATTCAGAGCACTACTGTTGTGCCATGAATAGGTTCCTGATAATTTATTTGTTTTTCACTGCTTTTGTGCAAAACATGTGAAAAAGAAAATATCCTGCATCCTGTGGAGCAGGCATAGCACAAGGGTACAGCAGCTCTGATGAAATTCCAATTATATGTGTCCCTTGTTGAAAAAAAAACTTCAGAAGATTATTTCATTCATAAGCACATTAAACAAGAAGAGTCAGTTACAAGGTCGTGTCATCTTTTGACTAATTGACTGTCAACCAGTTTAGTGCCTTAACGTCTGAACACTCAAGTTTAACAATGCAGTAACAGAACACACGAACATAGGAACTTGGGGAAAAGGAAATGACCATACATTTACACTATCCAATTCATGTTAGCTGCATCTGGTTTCACGACCTGATTTGATCATTTTTCATCTTTTTCAGCTTGTATCCATATCTTTCCACTTTCTGCTGAATCAGTAATTGACCCAATTCCCTTCTGAATACTTCAACAAAGTCAGCATTTACTACACTAGGTGCCAGCCCATTCCATAAATCAAAAACTCCAAGCGTGACAAAGTTATTTCTGAAGTCTGGTAGAGGCCTCTTCAGATTCCATTCATGTCCTCTAGTTTTTATATGTTAATTTTGCACAAAATGCCTCACTCAACATTCACACCATCAGTTCCCTTCATCTTTGTTTCAGGAACTTGGATTCCTCCTGTCCTTTAATCCTTCAGAATTGTTGATTTATAGAATATACTCTAACCAGCTGCAGGGGTTCAGACATTTTATATCCAGAATAATGAATAGTTGGCTGTGAGTGAGTTGCAGGCTGTAATCTGATCACGAGCCTCAGAAGATTTATTCAGAGAATAATGGATACTTGGAAAAGATTCATCGGTAAACTGTAATTTTTAAATGAGAATTTTTTTTGCAATAGGCAGGCTCAATCATGGAACAGCCAACACCGGCAATACAAATGCTAGTCACTGAACAGTGTCCGCAATGGATTAAAACTCTGATTAAAAAAAAATCTGTGCTGTCAAACATGCCACCGATGCAAAAATATTTCTGCAATACACACCATTGCCTTTGCTTCTGTTTACAAACATAACAATCTTTCACAGAACTTTCTACTTCTTTTATCTTCAAGAGCATTGCTTTGAACAGGCTAAAGCATTTGTTACTGTTTTAATCCAAGAACGGAGAAAAATAGTACTGTTAAGTTGTAAATGAAAGTGGAAATAATGCTTTCACTTAGTTTTGTTTTGTTGCTAGGGTTTTGCAAAATCAACTCAAACTATATTTCACCCCAGTCATGCACCATTATGAATAGGCTAGTGTACGATGACTCTTTCAGCACAGTACTATTGCATGCAGCCTGCTGCTTTAGTGATGATTCGCTGGCTTTTCATTGCAAGTTTAGGGCAGGCAGGAGGGGTTTAACAGGTTCTAAAGGAATTTGGAGTTTTACCCACCCCACCAAACAACATTTAGTCAGATTTAAGAGTTGTAGATTCATGATGGCGATGTAATTACTGCTATAATGGGAGATCTGAGAATGAATGAAATGTATGAGAAAAAGCAGTTGCCAATTTTCCCTCTGTAGAGTCAGGCTTTTTGCCAGACCAGAATGGCACTCCATTTGCCGGTATGGGATGTAGCCTTAACATTTCCCTTTACTCTTGGCTAAATTATTACAGGCACATCAATTGAGGGGAGGTGAAAAATTAAATAACTAATCAAAAATACACCAAATGATGCTGCTAAAATCTGACTGTGGTAACACCGGAAATTGTTCCCTCAAGATTTCTCACAAAGGAAGCATTGCTTCTGTATAGTTGTCTGGATAAATATGATTGAGAACAACTTTCTGTCTCAGAAACTTTAAAAGAATTCACTGTTATTGTACTGTAAAATTTCTTATCAGGATTTTGTCTTCAATTAAGTCATGAAATAACAAAGCCACAATGGGAGTTCCTTTGAAACGTAATGAGATGTTGCTTTCTTGAAAAAATGTTCGGTGATCATTTTTTTGCTTGATAAATATGGAAAAGCATCAGGAATTAATATTACCCAGTCCAATTTTTAATTAGAGCATGATGAATTGAAGAAACTGTTGAACGGTTTTGCAAGAAGGTATGTATTTTCTGATTCCAACATTTATCCAATTTATTCAACTATAACAACTATTTATAAATTTTTCATGACCACAGGAAACCAGAAAACCTCTTAATCATGCTGTTGGAGGCATATTTTAGCAATTAAATTGTTATTTGAATGGCCTCAAATTTTTCTGTGGCAGATACATGTTAAAAGCATTTTTGGTTTTCGCTTCGTAGCAGTATACAAGTAATTAGTAATTGCTTTGAAATTAATGCATCAGACATTTGATTCTTTTAAATGGGATGAAGGATTCATTTATCTTACTTTGTCAAATAGTTTAAAATTAATTGGCACTGTAATCGGCATTGATGTCGTCATTTAAATAGCTGCAATCCAAAGTTTGAAAGTAAAGGTCTTTTTTAGCTTTGAACTCACCATCAATCTCCAGCAGGAGGAAGGAATAAAAATACCCATAGCAAGAACATTTAACAGAAAATTTGCCATTCAAGGATTTCAGGTGTGTATCATAATTAGATAAATTATCTGAGAGAAAATGTCTATTATTGCCCTCCCCCATTCTTCCACTTCTGTCTTTATCTCTTGATCTCACCATTTTGAAAACCATTCCTGAGCTAAGAAACAAATAAGCCACTTGCTACAATCATTTGCTGGTAGCTTTCTGCATCACAAGAAGCTACCAGAAAGTAGCCTGGTCTACCCTCCCCATGACTTAGTCCTTTTTCTTTCAGCAATCAGTCTTCAGCTTGAGACTCTTTCTTCCCTCTCTTGACAAGGTGGATGTGGAGGGGATGTTTCCTGTAGTGGGAGAATCTAGAATGAGGGGTCACTGTTTAAAAATAAGGTGTCACCCATTTATGATGGAAATGATGTGATTTTTTTTCCAGAGGGTCACAAGTTCTTGGAATTCCCTCAAAGGGTGGCAGAAGCAGAGTCTTTGAATGTTCTTAAGGCAGATGTGGAACTTGAAAATCAAGTGCATGACAGGTTACTGGCGTTGGAAATACAGAATTGAGCTTACAGTCAGATCAGTGGTGATCTTAATGAATGGTAAAGCAGGCTTGAGGAGCCAAATGATCTATTCCTGCTCCTAACTCATATGTTTGTATGTTCCCTCCACCTCTCCCAGTGCCACAATCCCCACACCACCCCATATCTCCCCCATGCCCTAACTGCGATAGGAACTACGACTGTGGCCATATTTATGGAAAGTACACAAAAGGATTGATTACTAATCCAGGTAAAACAAACACTGCACAAAATCAGAGATACGCACCAATGAAATATGCCAGAAGTATAGCCAGTACCACCGAGGCAGCGATAGAACACAGGGCAGCACACTTCCAGCTGCAGTACTTGGATGGCTTCTTGAGTTTAAAAGCATTTCGGGAGAAGGTGCTTCTGGGTAAGAGCCGTGGAGGTGGAGAGTAGACAGTACCAGAGGTTAAAGGATAGCCTGGCGAGGATGTGCTGAACAGAGGTGTTGTCCCAGAAGAGGTCTTAAAAAGAAAGTGCCTGGAAGAGAGAAAGAACAAGTCTTCAGAAAGGAAATACACAGTCAGGCATGATTACTTTTGCATTTCCTGCTTGGACAATGTGAAAAGAATACAAGGCACAAAACCCTGTCAATTTTTAATGAATTACATTTTCACTTTTGTAATCTTAAGATCTTGTTATCATGAAATCATAATTGCATTTTCAAAGAGTTTGGCCTGGGGACTTAGAATTTGTAAACAGTAAAAAAACTATTTTTTTAATTTTTAGTCCAAGGGCCAAGGTTTGCTTGGTGTGCTTAGCATTGCAAAATCATCAAGCTGGTATTTATGTACACATCTGCATTTTCAACAAGAGGGCAGCTAAAATCTCACAAGTCAATTATGCAGTGATAGCAAGACTTAGTGGTAATGTCACAGTGTGCACTTCATTTGATTCCTATCAAGGGAACGATGGATCTTGCTGCACACTGTTGGGCAAAAGCCCAAAGAAAGCAGGATTCATATTTGCTGGGCATAGAGTGCAACATCTTGCTCAGAGCTTGTAATGTCATGCAGTTCCTTTCTAGATATTTACACAGCCAGTTCTAGCAAAGAAATTCTCTTGCTGGTGCCAAGTAATATCACACCTGTAAAACTGAAGATGATGGAGATTGATAAAGGGGCTAATTTGCAGTCTCTACTGTCTCCAAGGGGCTAATCTTGCTGACTGGAGTCAGTAGTTCTGATCAGAGCCGCTAGCATTCAGCCATTTAAACTTCACTAAGTCGAAGGCTTATCCGCTGTCGAGCGCGGAAGTCTGAGTCTAACTGAGTGACAGATGGTGTCGCATCTGTCACTACACTCTGTCATTGGATTCCAACGGCGGAACCCAGTCTTGATGGGAATCCCCGGCATCATGTTGGGGAATCATCTCTCAGATCATATGCCTGGTCTGACCTGGCATAGGATCTAGGACCCCAGTGGGGATTCTGATTCTTGCAGGTGAGGAAGCAAGAGGGAAGCTGGGTTTTCTTTTAATTATTTCACTAAAGTTTGACATCATTTATTATTTCTAAGTCTTTATATGTGTTATGATTTAACCTAATTTTTTATCATTTTAAAAATGATTAATATTTTTTCTTTAATCATCGATGTTTTTTGCATGCTTATGAATGTTTGCAACATTTAAAACTATTAAAAGATTTGACGGCTTTGTCAGAGGGAAAAGCTCAGTCTGTCAGGGTGTTGCAGGTTGAAACCTCCTCCCTGGGCGGAGTGAGGCATCACAAGATCACCACTCCACAACTAGACCAGGTAAGTATGGGGACACTGAATTGCAAGTGATGATTTTAGGCAACAGGCTGGCTCTAGCATGATCTGGCTCAAATTCAGTTTGGTGAGGATAATTTATTGAACCAAAGAAACTAGATGGGGTTAATGGACAGGAGTAGGCCGTTTGGCACTTTGACCCCACCTTGGATCCATCTTCCCATAACTTTCTAAATCCTATCATTTCCTGTTTCTAAAAATCTATCAAGTTTTTGTCTTGTCTACCTTGAGTACCTAAAACTTTTAGGGTCAAAACCTCATGGATTAACAATGTTTTGAGTGGAGAATTTTAACTTCATTTCAGTTCTAAACATTTAATCCCCTGTTCTGAAACTGTGAACCCTAGTTCTAACCTCGATTACCAGAGGAAATCTTTCCAAACCTCTGAAGAAATCTTCTAAATTCTAGAGATATAGGTCCAATACATAAATATCAAGTTCCTCTTCATTCTCTCTAAGGCAAGTATATTTTTCCAGAGATCAGGACTCTAGATGTAGTCTCACCAAGGTCCTACGTAATTGCAACAAGACTTCTTGACTCTTATACTCCCACCACTTTATAATAAAGACTAATATTTCATTCTCTCTCTTATTTGCTTGATGTACCTGCAGGTTAATCTCCCATGATTTCTGTACATTGACGTCAAGGTTTCTGGCCTTTTAGAAAATGCTCTACATTTCAACATTTTCTGACCAAATGGGATGGGTTCACATTTCTGCACATTGGATTCCATCTGTCACATACATGCACACATTATGCATTCCCACCAAGCACTGTCCTGTCAGCAAATCTAAGTACATTGCACATGACTTCCCCATTCGTGATTATTATAATTTGCAAATAGTTGAACCTTTGCAGTAATGCTTGTGATATGTCTAGATAAGAATGGCTTCATGTCCTCCATTTTCTAACCTTAAACAATCTGCACTTCACGCTAATACCCATGAATTATTAAAACTCATAATCCAATAACATACATAACACCTAACTGTGTACAATCACCTTTCATGTGGCATTAAAGAGCCAGAATCTAGTTAGAGCTAGCCTACTGTCTGAATTCACATCCCAGCACTATTCCAGCATCTGCACCAACTTTTTGCAGGAGAGTGGGTCCAGTTATCCTACATGATGAGGCAGTGAGCAGTGAGCTTGACCATGAGCAGTTAGCAGAGTAAAGACCATCAGCAGTGACGAGGACTCTGCCCGCAGATCTCCAGGCCCCGCCCCACAACAGCTCAATGGCCAATGAGACGGTGCAGATGACAAAGGCCTTTGAACAGTTCATAAATATTTCTGATTATCAGAGATATTTTAAAATAGTTCAAATGGATATGAAGAATTGAAAAGTTATAAGTTATTTAAAAATAAACAAGTATAAAAACACTTTAAAGAAAGGAAGACATCAAGATGAAGCAATTTATAGGAAAAACATAATCTATGCACCTGCACTTAACACTCTCCTCAAATTTGGTAACCCCATGAAATGAATGGGGCAAGCTGCATAAGAGCTCATGTCTGATACAAATCTGAGGGGATGGATGCAAAGTGCATCTTACTCATTGTTTCATTACTGGGTTCAGTGATGGAATGGGAGATCAAATGTACCAACATCCAGCGCATTGCTTACTTCTGTGTTGCAAGGTGCAGGTGTGGAAGTCAGAAATGAGCTGACCAGCGCACTGCAGATACTAATCAATTTTCCCAGAAACAGCTGGCTCCAGATTATGACACTTCAACCAATATCACTACTTTGTGAAAATCCAAATATACCACATCCACCGGTTCTCCCTTATCTATTCTGCGAGTTACAGCATCAACATATTTCTGCAGGTCTTCTCAGCATGAATTCCCTTCATAAATCTGAGTTCACTCTGGTTTATCATGTCATGACTTTAAAAGTGTCATGTAGAATGCCTGAATAATAGATTCTAGCATGATCCTTGCAAAATAATTTCAGATTCGTTGCATTTTATTAATTGTCTTTTAATCAACATTCGATCTAAAATTTAAGGAATTCTGGATGATCCAAACCAATAAAACTGCTATTTCCATTGCCTTCTCTTTAAAAGCAACAAAGGCTATCAAATCAGAAATCTGTTGGTTTTAGTCCTAAAGGTTTCTTTAATGCTATTTATTTAATTATATTAATTTCTCTAAGCTCACGAGATATTTTGCTTTCCATTACTTCCACTACGATCTTTGTGACTTCCATCATAAAGGTACAATGCATTAGTTTAAAGTCCCTGATATTTCTTGATTCCACCATTATAATTTCTCCTGTCTATGACTCTGACACACTTGCTATTAATTTCAATGATCTCTTCCTTTTCATATTTTTTTGAAGCTTTTACATTATTTTATGTCTCTTGGAGGCTTACTCGCAAATTCTATTTACTCCCTCTTTTTTTGATCATCCTTTGCTGAATTCTAAAATCCTTCTAATCTTTGGACTGACTACTGTCTTTTTGGTATAATTATAAGCCCTTTCCTTTAATCTAATACAGTTTTCATATCTTGTTAGCCATGGATGGACCATATGTCCCAAGAGGATATTATTCCTTAAGGATATAGATACCTTAAGAATGATGAATTGCTTCTTTAAATGTGTTGCCATTATTTAAATAGCTCCTTATCTTTACCTAGGCAGTGAAGCTGGGCAGGGAGTTTGCAAACTGTCAAAGTTTTCAAGGTCTTTGTGGGGACCCTTGAAATTAGTTCACAATTTCTCCATGAGTCAACTCATTCCCCATCCCTATGTAGTTTGCTTTGCACAGATTTAAGAGCCTTATTTCCATCATGACCAGATCTATTTCAAATTTAATGGCAAATTGTATCAAATTATGATTATTCTTCTCAGAAGGCTCTTTCACTACAAGGTCAACTAACTCTGTTTACCAGAACAATGCTGGATCTGAAATAGTTTGTTCCTTTATCCAGAAAACTGGCTTGAATGTATTCCATGAACTTCTCTTCCACTGCTACTGCAAACCTGGTTTGCCTAGTGTATAAAAAGATTATGCTCCACTCTGATTTCTGTATATCAGTCACAGATAGCAGAACAGACCAGAGGGACCGAATGACCTTCTTTCATCTCCATATGTGTCATTAAACCTACTTAATATGTAACTATTTCGTAGCTGTCTGAGATACCTGCCCATCTGTAGTATTCTGCTCCAGCTATTCCCACCCAGCGGAGGTGACCTTCCATTACTGAGAGTCCTCCTGCAAAGCTGAGTAGGGCAGCAAGTGGTGACTGAATCTCAGGTGGCATTTCCTGAAGCCCCAATCCTGGACCTCCATGATAGACAACTGGCCCATGACAAAGGCCTTTGAATTCTTTTTTAAGTATTTGGTAGAGACTTTAAAAATTATTCAACTAAACTTAATTAGGAAACAAAACTTAGATTAAAAATGAGGAATAAAAATAAATTTAATTACCAACACCTTGAAGCACTAGAAATTAATTAAAAACATGAAAAGAAAATGCATAAGCTGCTTATCCGCACTTTGTTCAAGGAATGGATTCAAGCTAGAGTTGACGGACCCTTAAATGAATGGGTCATGCTCCTTCCAGCAGCCATCCCTGCCATAAAGTTGAAGGACTGGATGCAAAATTCATCCATGCTCTCTTACTGGACTCTATGGAAGGCCAGTGGTGAAGCTGGAATTTAGATGCACAGTATCTGGCCTTCAGCTCATTCCTCACTTCTGCATTTCAACATGCAGCTGCAGAAATCAGTGATGAACTGAACAGGGAGAGGCAGGGAACAGCAGTTAGCTACTGCCCAGCCATTAGAATTGAGAGCTTGTTCAACAAATTCGATGACTGGGGTTAAATTCATCACTCAACAGCTATCATTGCCTTGTAAAGTGAAGAATTACAGTTTCTTCCATTGATTAACACGTAATCTGTGGACACTCTTCCTGAGACTATCTCTTTACATTAATTTTACACTACACTGGGGCCTCTTTCGAATATTTTTGCCTTCCTCAAATGGCTGTCATACCCATTCAGGATTAGTTAACTGCTTGCAATAACATGGTGACAACAAAAGCTGGAATCTAATCATGAAACTGACAGATTTTGTTTGTGTCAGAGATTAGTGTTGGGTTTTCTGCCATTTTCCACATACAGAATGTCAGGGAATTCCAGCGTGAGTCAATATTTCTAGATTGATTGACCCACACCGCAGCCAGCAGCGAAGACATATTGCCTGTTTATTTATAAGCTCCTCAGGAATGAGCCTGCAATGTTGGTGGGTCCTTCAGTTGCGAGGCGCAAAGTCTGAACATAGATGAAAATATCAGGAAACCTTTCAATGCACCGAGCCCACTCTTTTCATTAGTTATGCGCAGACTATTCCAATATGAATTCAAACACATTCATTGAATTACAAGAGAAAGCAAACATGGTCTGGTGACAAAGCCATCAGATAAGAGGGTCGATGATCATCATAAAGCCTCTATTCATTAGTGATTGGCTTTCCAATTATGCCATTTTCTTGTTTCTTGCTGCCTTGTCTCTCACATAAATTACTGGTATCACATGATTAGTTCCACTCAAAGCCTAATATTTATCCAGTTTTATTCTCCATCAACACAACAGCTCTTGCTCGAAGTTTAGCTGTATATATTTGTGACCCTTTGTGGAAAAAAAATCTTTTAAATCCATAGTCTCTTTTGAGACAAGTATCTATTAGCACCTTCCACTTCTGGCTCCAATCCATAGCACTTGGACCTCATCCTGACTCTGGTTTTGACCCCAATGCAAACCTCCTGAGATCCCAGTTTGATCCTTGATTGAGGGTCCAATCCATCCAAAGCCCCAACTGAACTGCAAACTACAATTACTGACTCCTCCACCTTCCCTCCCTCCCCATTGTAACCACCTCCATCTGGCTCTAATCTCAAATTTACATGATACTTTTCTTTCCCACCCAATCATGCTCATACCAATGATTGGTACTTAACCTTACAATTCATAACTGCTGTAAACTTAACAGTGCAGCAAGTAATACTCCATATCTCAGTGTAGACCAATAACTTTTCTTTACAGGTACTTAAGAACAGGAATCTTTGAAGACAAAGGTATACAGTACTAGACATTCTCTGATGTGGTGCAACATTTATATATAATACATAAATGTTGCTTTACACCTCAGAAATTATTCAGAAAACCTGTCACTGAATTTACTGCTTCTTTTGCTTCAGTTGCTAAATTGCTCAGGCTCCTCTGTGATCTGATGTGTTAATGCAGTAAGTGCCCAAACATGTACAACGGTGTCCAATTGTGTGGCCATGGATAGCAATAAATGTGAAGCCTGCCTCAGCATAACTTGAAAGGGGCACGTCTGATCTGGTCTGATGCTGTGGACTCCAGCAATTGGAAGGACCTGCCAATAGGTTCCCTTTTGAGTTACAGATTCCTAGAGTGAGGGATTACTGGGCCTTTAAATCCTTAAATTAGTGCAGGTAATCCCACTCCATGTTTTTACCACATCACCTTGTATTTTTTTAAATTACAAATGGTGATTCAATTCGTTTTTAAAAACCAGGCCATCTAGACCCGGAGCTGTTCAAGATCAATGTCCAAGTCAAGCTGGAGTCTTTGCAACCGAGGATCAGCAACCAATCAGCACCCAGACTGAGCCACAGGGTAGTGCCTTAAGCAAAGGCACACAGAGGTAAGGTTGATAAGTTGTTTTTTTTAATGGGATATGATTTAATTTATAAAATCACCGAAAAGGTACCTACAAATCTGAATTTTAATTGCTTGCTGTCAGAAATGAGATGACTTGATGATCAATGATAGAGGTTGTGGGTAGCTTTGTGAAGGGAGAAATGGTTGAAGCTACTGGTGCCACTCAGGAATTGTGTAATCAGGTAGAGCCTGGACAGAAAATGACTGTCTACATTGCAGTCTCCCTTCCTCTGCATGTATTTTTCCTTCCTGCAGTACATTCTCCTCTTTTACATTCCCGCTCCTCATTTTGTTATCTGCCGACTGATGGAAAGGATTGCTTTTTTATTATGGACAAATCATGCTCCATCCAGCATGCTCTTCAGAATGTGACACCAACTCAATAGTAGGGCAACTCCATTGTTGTTCAGATAATAGGGGGATTGCTTCAGCACAAAGATGGAGTGCCCAGGCAACACACCTTTCACTGTAGATCTGCTGTGCATGTGTACACGGTTTCTCTCCAGAGTCTTGAGCCATAAGAGTGGATAAGCTTTGTATTGCTGTGCTGGGTATAATACAGACGGCACAGATGGTTGCCTCTGAATGAAGAAATCTTGACCCTTCAGGGTTGCAGACATTCAATTTCATTGTGCACATTGCTTGTTGAGGGAGTGTGATTGTTTTCAGTGAAAACGAAGCTTGTCCAAGACAATGGATGTGCACTGCATTGCATTCTGTATGGTGAGGAAGCTTGCAAACTATTCAAACCCACATGCTTCCTCTTCCTTCCTGTATCTAGTGAGAGGGAATGTGATGAAACTGTGGGTTGAAAGCTTTTGTGATTCTGCCCCCCAACTATTCCTAGCTTTCCTACTGAAGTCCTCTCTCTGACTTGAAGCGGCAGTTTGAAAGGAGCCAGTAGCATAAAAGAGCTACCGTCACCCTGCCAGGCACAGAACATGCCATGGTTGTGGTACTTTGAGGTTGTTGTTGTAGGCACTAGCAGATTTCAGTCACAATCTCTTTTACAAAGCAAAGACATCTCAGACATTGGTCTCTGCTGAAGCTGTGGGTGAGGAATTGTTCCCTGAAGACCATCAACAGACATGGTCTCCTGTTGAGAGCACTTCTCTCCCTCCTCCGTTCAAGAGCAGCTTGCTCGCTGTGGCCTCTCTTCATTATCCCAGTTGCTCTGCTCACTGTGGCCTCTCTATGTTCTCCCAATTGTCTTCAACACCACCCCCTACCCCGAGGAAGGCTGAGCAGCCCATCTTTGCCTACAAGCAACCTGTTTGAGCTCAAGGCTTTAAAATCAACAAACAAGTATTTCTGCACCAGCCAGGTCACTCCATGTGTTCGACTGAGAGTTCAGACAAATGTTGGAAAGCTGTAAAATTATCATGGAAGCAGCCTGAAGAAAATAATCCAGTAACTAACCTGTAATTAATTACTGATCTCTTTAAATAGCACTGGTTGGGAATTTTTCATCACATCTAACATTTATTCAGCTGTTCAGAGTTAAGTTGGACATAGGCTGGATAGCAGCCTTTGAAAATGGCAGCGCTGGCATCAAGTCGATTTGGACTGATTAGTATGATTATTGGACTGTTCTCCATGCTGCTATCAGTCATTAAGTGCGTCTGCAAAATCTTCTTTAACCTAATCGCACTTGTAGCATTCTGACGAATGTCTAGGAGCCCATTTTCAAGCAATGTGTACTCTGGTGTTACATAAGAAGGTGGGTCCAGGACCTCTCTAGGAGAGTCCTTAAACTTCTAAATCTGACCATCCCCAAAATACAGAGTTTTAACAAAAACAGCAAATGAGAAGCATCCCCATTTTTGATTTGCTACAATAATAACAAAGTAAATCCCCAAACTGAATGCCCAATAAATCATACCCAGCTCTTTAAATGTATCACCTTTACCACAGAACATTATCATGTACATTTGTTTGCAATTTGCTGTTGCAATATGAATTACCTTCCATTAATCCACATTCAAATTCCCTCCTGGTCAGGTAATTAAAAATTCCATTGTACAACAGTACCAAAACATAGGAATGTAAAATTCAAGTCAAAGAAGCTGTCAACGAGATTAGGCACTTCATTTCCACATTGCTGTAGAAGCTGGCCCGTTGAGGAGGAAAATAAAAGTAAAGAAAAAACATTGCGAATTGCACCACGGAACATTCTGGTAAGAATGGAGAAATTAATTGCCTTTCACAACTAATTCTCTCAGAATGCCAGTTTGTTGATCTAAGTTTTTTTTAATACCTTAACTGTGTGTTTGGTATAATTGAAACAAAAATGAAAACAAAAATACTCAAAATATTGCTCAATTCTGTCAACACATGGCAGAAACTAATTTAAAGTTATTTTTATTGCGGTGATACATTGTTCCTAATTACAGTTAAAAAAGGAAATAACGGTGCTTCCTAGTTTCATTGCATTTAGGAGCTTTATAAGCAGCAATTATTTAAATTGGTCCAGTTTTTATTCTTGATTCTAACATGGTCCTTTCACCTTGGACCTGAGTATGAATCAAACCCAAATGACAAGCCTTCTATAGCTGTTTGCTGTAAAAGTCTAATGATAAATGAGGTTTGGACATTATCAATCAGAAGGGAACAGATGCCAGCACAAAACTGCTGTACTTGGTGGAGACGAGGCATACTGCCATAAAACAATGAGAGAATCATGGAAGAATGAAGCAGAACTGGTCTCTGATCTCACCCTCCGGAGACTGTTACAATGACGCAAACACAAACTTGAGGAACAGCACCTCATCTTCGGTCTAGGCATATTGCAACCTTCTGGATCAATGCTAGGTTCTATAACTTCCAGTAACTCACCCTCTCTCTCTGTATCAGAACAGGCCATGTCTGTAGTAAGTCATTCATCAGTGATACTGGCTCAGTTTTTTTCTCCTCATTTTCAAAGCCTAATCTGCTCAGCCTGCCTGACAGCCCTGCATTTTGAATTCCTTTGTCTGTATTATCGCTCTCTAACTGCAACCATTGACCCATTGACCATTACTAATTTCCATGGCAACCCTGGCAAATTCTGGCCTCACCTTATCAAAGACACTTCCTTTATCATATCCATTTCTCCTCCATGCTCTCCTCAACTTAAAACTAATTTTTCTCTCTTACCCAGTTTTGACAAAAGGTTTTTAATCTGGAATGTTAACTTTGTTTCTCTTTCCAGTGATGCTGACTGTTTCCAGATTTGCTGTATTTTTATACATTTCCAGCATCTTTTCTTGATTTCTAAAATATTTGCCATTTGGTCCATTAAGTCCATGCCATCTCCCCAAAGCTCACTCTGCTCAGTCCCATTTTCCTAGTCTTTCCCCACTAACATGCAAATTATTTTCCCTCAAATTATTGTTCAGTTCTTTTTCAAAAACCCTGATTTTCATCACCTTTACAGGCAAAAAGCTCCACATTTGACCCATTCTTTGCGTAAGAAAGCTTCTCGTCACATCACCCTGATAGTAGATGTAGTGTTTGATTCCACACTCCTTTCATTTACTCATCTTTCCTGTTCTATTGTGGTGCTGTGGGGATACACTTAATGGAAGGCATGTACATTTTCATTGATGGGTCTTGGCATCAACTTATCTTGAGTTTCTACTGACCCATCCCTTGCTAGTTAAACCAAATCTTAAGTGCTATAAAATAAAACACCATCCAGGAGCAATGAAGAAGGAAATTATCACATGAGTGCTTTGAGTACTATCTACCATGACTACCTCCACTCATTTGATCATCAGGATACCCTTCTAAGTGCCTCTGCAGTTAATCATCTATAACAAGCACAATCCTCCAGCCCATCTCCTTGATGTTTCTTAATCAGGAGATTACTATAAGAAATACCAAATACATATTGTTCTTCATCTTGGATAATTGAGTTGTTTAACAAAATTAACTAGCTTCTGAATGGTATCAAATTTGCCGATTTCAGTTGGCAACTCCCTTTCCAATTCTATCACTCATTTTTATTTTATTTTTGAACATTTTTAATCTACATGAAAGTACTTAATTAACAAATTGACTTACATCAGAAAGTCTTTGTCAGAGCAAGGTTATATATCTCATAAATATTAAAGACTTAGGGACCAATTTCCATAATTCACTATTTAAAGGACTTCAGTCATCCTGGTGAGATAACTTGAGAAACATTTCCCACTGAAGTGACAACATACTTGGCTTTACTGCAGCAGACTTTACATCTGTCACAATGCAGAAATCTCGGTTGCTTGTGATTGCTGTGGATGCAGAAGCCCAGATATTGGTCAGTAATGGCATGACAAACAGCCAGTGTTCAACCAGACAACAAAAGATTTATTTTAGAGTCAATTCAGAAGTACACAAAGCCATTATGTCTATTGCTTTTTGAAGCATGTAAAGGACACAATGTTAGTGAGGCTGCATTTGGAATACTGTGTTCAGTTTTTGGTCACCCTGTTTTAGGAAAGATGTCAGAGTGCAGAGCAGATTTACTGGGATGTTGCCAGGACACAAAGCACTGAGTTATAGAGGGAGTTTGAGCAAGCTGAGACTATATTCATTGGAGTGTAGAAGAATGAGGGGTGACCTTATAGAGGTGTATAATATCATGAGGGGCATAGATAGGGTGAATGCACACAATCTTTTCCCTAGAGTTGGGGAATCAAGAACTAGAGGGCACAGAGGGGAGAGATTTAATAGGAACCTGAGGGGCAGCTTTTTCACCCAGAGGGTGGTCTGTATATTGAATGAGCTGCCAGAGGAAGTGGTTGAAGCAAGAACATTAACAACATTTAAAAGACACTTGGACAGGTACATGGATAGAAAAGGTTTAGGATATGGGCCAAATGCAGGCAAATGGGACTAGCTTAGACAGGAATATTGGTCAGCATGGACCAGTTAAGCATTTGGCAAGATTGAGGTGTTGTGGAGTGGGAGGCCCAGAGTTGGAGGATTGATGGGAGGGGGGGGGGGGGAAGGTTGAAGTCAACAGTTAGGTAGAGGAGCTTGGTGAGGGTTGTTGCACTGGAATTCAGAGTGACAGTGTAAGGGAGCAGCTGGGAGATAGTGGGGAGTGGGGTTGAGAGTTAGCTAGAGTAGGATAGGGAAGGAGCTGCAAATGGAAGTAAAGGAATGTGAGGTTCACTGCGATCAGCATGTGCAAATAATTGTCAAGTCATACATTTTGGGAAGACTAATAAGGCTACAACATAAACAATGAATGGTTGGGCCCAAGGGTATATTGAGAAACATAGAGACCTTGGTGTACAAGTCCAAGGATCCTTGAAGCTGGTGAAGAAGGCAAATGGGATATTTTGCTTTCACTAGATGGGGGATAGAATATAAGAAGAGGGAGGTTATGGTGCAATTATATAAATCACTGGTTGGGTAACAGCTGGAACTATAGGAAGGAGGGGATTGCACCGGAGAGGGTACAGGGAAGATTAACCAGGATAGTTCCAGGGTGGAGCATTTCAGTTGAGACTCAAGAGACTGCAGATACTGGAATCTGGAGCAACAGACAATCTGCTGGAAGAACTCAGCGGGTCAAGCAGCGTCTGTGGGAGGAAAGGAATTGTTGATGTTTCATGTCGAAACCCTGCATGAGGATCATGGGTCAGTCGTCAGGAGAGAATGGACGGGCTGATTCTATTTTCCCTGGCGTGAAGGAGGCTGAGGGAGGACCTAATTGTGGCATAAAGCATCAGGAGGGTCATAGAAAGGCTCAGGTTCAAATCTAGGTTGCTGGAGCTGTGAGGTAGCAGCACTACATGTTGAGCCACTCTTACAGAGAAAGACAAAGCTTCTCTTACACTTACAGAGAAAGACAAAGTTTTTTTGAAGATGGTATTCAGAGAAGCCTAAGTATTCTGGTACATGAATCACTTAAAGTTAACATGCAATGCAGCAAGAAGTAAGAAGGCAAATGATATACTGGTCTTTATTAAAAAAAGGATATACTTGCGATGGAGGGAGAGGAGCAAAGTCATAGAGTTATACAGGACGTCAGTCCACCATGTCTCCTAAATCTAGTGATTGTATCTGACTCCACCTCCTCTCTGTGTACAAAAGCTTTCTGCTCAAATTCCCTTTAAAACTCCTTCCTCTCATGTTATCCCTGTGCCCTCTTGTTTTTGATATCCCTACCAGGAGAAAAAGATTGTGACCACCTTCCCCATCTATGCCTTTTATAATTTTGCATGCCTCTATCAGGTCACTCCTCAGCTTCCTTCGCTCCAAGGAAGACAAACTCAGCCTATCCAATCTCGCCCCATAACTACAGTCCTCCAATCCGGGCAACGTCCTGGTGAACTGCCTCTGCACTCTCTCCAGTACAACCGTATCTTTCCTATAGTGTGGTGACCAGAAGTGCACACAATACTCCGGTGCAGTCTAACCAGTCTTTTGTAACTTGCAACATGAAGTCTCAACTTTTATATTCTCTGCTCTTACCAATGAAGACAAAGGCTCACGAGAATGATTGCTGGGATGGTGAGTTTGTCAAATGGAGAGAGATTAAGAATCCTGGTCCTGCACTCTCTAGAAGATTGAGTAGTATCTCATTGAAATATACAAAATTCTTGAGGCTTAACAAGGTAGATGTAGGGCTAATGATGACCCTAGCTGTGGTGTCTAGATCCAGGGATCACAATTTCAAAATAAAGAGCTGACCATTCAGGGCAGACATGAGAAGAAATTCCTTCATTCCAGAGGTAGTGAATCTTTGGAATTCTCTTTTCAAGAGGGCGGTTGTCAGCTCAGTTGTTATGTATATTCCAGATAGGGACTGATGGATTTTGAGATGTCAAATGATTCAAGGGTCATGGGGTTTGCTCTGAGAAGTGGCACTGAGGTAAAATACCAGCCTTGATCTTATTGAATGGCAGAGTAGGCATGAGGGACAGAGTGACTGATTCCTGCTTCCGTTACTTATCCTCTTATGTTAGGCTGTCTTTGAGTGATACTCAGACAATCCTCAGAAGTGTTATGATAGGTTGCATCTGCATAAGGAAATGAGAATTACAGAAGTGAGATCCGAACATCCATTGTGGGCCCCAAAATACCAGTGTGCACGTTTGCAGTCTTCTGCATGTTAGTGAGCCATGGAGAACCTGGAAGGAAAATGGTGGACTTTGTGCCACTCGCAGTAGTTCACACTGAGTTCCCCATTTTCCATAACATCTTTTTCTTTCAGTGAAATTTAATTGCTAGCACAAATAAATGTGGTGCCAAATGACTCAGTTTCTGGGCATGTACACTTTGAAGCTGTCTGCTCTTTGTTTTCTAATTATGGTTCAACTCACAAGCTTAAGAAGCATTCATTTGTTTTCATCTTTACAATGAAATGTAAAAACCAAAAAGGCTAACTAAAAATGGCAACAGGGAGAAGTGCACACTGTACACATTGATCCCAATACACAAATATATAGGCATGTACTGTCAATTAGCAGCGCATTCAAAATGAAGTATCTATCTGTGTACGTAAATACTTATTCATAAGATGAAGACAATGAGGTATATGTGATCAGTTTGTGGTGACTGAAGTGGAATTTTTCAATTGTATTTTTCAGAAAGGTTCCAGGAGGCCCTCTGGAATTTTTCCTCTCCTTCCAGATTATGTAGCTTCAGGGAGAATGTAGAGGATGACAAGCTTTTAGTCATGTTGTTCCTGCTATCACAAGCCGGAAAAAGTTCAAGGACCAGCTGCTCCTTTCTGCCACGTTATTTGAATAGCTATTTTGGAGGTTTGGGATGAGGTTAGAGACTGAGAACAGTCAATCCTTAGATTCCCCAATTTACCCATCCAAGGCACCCCTCCCTGGAGCAGGTGTGATAAGTGCAGCTATCCAGGGTCCTTCAGTGCAACCTCAGTGTTGCCGATAAATGTCACAGCCTCTCCCTTATGTGTGTAACATGACATAGTGACTTACTGAATAAGGGAATGGTCCAAACTGACCAGGCTGCAACTCGTAGTTACGAATGAAACAACGGGTGTTCAGCACCTTGCAGGAAAGTACATCAGGATCTACATTGACTCATCACACATCTATGACAAGCTGAGTGACAAGTACCCAGTGCATTTGTCACTCAGCTCCTTTGCTGGACTAAATCTGGAATCCAACAACAAAGCCCGGTCATGCCGGAATCAGCCAGCACTGGTTTCGGAATGATATCCGCCCTTCATTTGAATGGGGTTCCTGAGCTGGAGATAAGGAAGAGAAAGATTAGTTCAACCATTTCGTTCTTATCTTTACTCTGCCTTTGCGTTTGAATCATTTATCAGTGATTGTTTTTGTAATTAAAAAAAAACTTATAATCACTTGTCAGTGACATTTAAAGAAGCTGACAGAACCTATCTGACTTGGAAATGAGGCAAGGCTCAGTTCCCACTCCTATCAGGGCTATCCGAGCATTTTGGGGTGAGGGAGCTCGGGAGATGCTCTCGGCAGTGCGCTGACTGAGGACGAGCTGTCACTCAGGCCTGACCCTGGCTCACCACCTGACTCCAGGATTGGGAGGCCCAAGATAACGCAGCTGCACAAGGTTTGACCAGGGAGAGTGCTGTGGCAAGGATCTGGGTCCAGGCGATTTGGCCCAATGGCACAGTTTTATGCACCATTCCAATACTGCTTGCTGCGTGCTCCACCACCAGGTCATAGGATGTTTTTTCATGCCTGCAGTTGTCCAACTGAGGATCTACTGATCCCTAGACAGCTTGACAGTGTGGGAGGGAATAATCGGCATGACTGTCACCACATGAGTTGCTCTAACACACCATTCTGGTGTCTCATCACAGTGCCGTGCTGACAGAGGCCAGTGCATCTCAGAGAAAGATTTTTAGCGTAGGCATAACCCAAGGAAAAGGAAGGGAGAATATAACAATTATCTTATCAAGAGAGATTATTTTTATATAGAGCTGGCATTGACTCATAATTATATCTCTGTTTTTATAAATACCTTTGACCCATTATCATCTTGATGCCAAACACTGATAAAATATACCGGCAGAAAATATACTTGGACTCCACCTCCAGCAGATTAAGAAATCTAAAAGGCAGAAATTAGCTTTCATCCACATATAAAGATGCAGGATGAGTCATATTCCCAACACCTCATCAGCTTGTTGCTTTCAGAAACAGTTCAGAACAGGGTGGATAAATAATTCAAAAGCACTTTCAATAACAACGAAAATGTCTCCACTGCAGATCAAGGGTATATATGGGCACAGCATATATGTATATGTTCGATATGTGTGCAAGATCACACATATCTGTGCAAAGTACATATGCACACATCCACAAATATAAATGAAAAATCCACATTATCATTCATTCTTCAAATCTCTTGTTCCCTAAATACAATCTTCTATCAGCCTCTTAAGCTACTTTTTTAAAAGCTGGGGAGTGTTAAAATGCTTCAATGACAAGATGTCAGGGATCTGCCCTTTGGTGAAGAAGCACTCATTATTTATCACCTCATACTTTGGCCCACAGTGACAGATGTCAGAATAATTCAACGAGAACCTGAAGAATGAGGGTGAATGCTGAATGCTGTGGTATCTGACTGTAACCTTTGATGCCACACTGCTTTCTGGATTACCAGCTAGAAATATGTTCCTCTATTACCATACTTCTATTTCTCACATGATTTTGTACACCTAAGGGCATATTGCCATCGATGCTGCTTCATACATTTTAGCCTTTCATGTAACTTAAGGACCTGTTGCTCTCTATTGACTGGTTGTCCATTGATTACTACGCTGCACTGTTTAATGCAAATCCACTTGTGAAAAACACAATGGTCAAATACTATACAAAATGGCTTGAACCTTGTTCCATTTCCCAGTTCTTACAAAAGCGTCTTTGATTTGAAATGTAACCCTGTTTCTCCACCTACAAATGTTGCTTGACCTGTTGTATATTCCAGCTTCTTTTGCTTTTTTCCCCCAGATTTCCAGCATTTGCTCTATTTTGCATCTTAGTATATAAAATAGCGACTGGAGTCTCGGGATGCAACACATCTGCGTTCAGAGGATTTCACAAACCCCTCTTGTCGTTCATTGCAATCTCCGAACTGACTGTCACCCATCTGCTGCATTAACTAGCTACGTATCAGAACAGCTTGAAGTAAAAAGCGTACAGATTTTTGGGAAGGATGCAATTAATTTTGATGCACTTGAATGAAAATTGTAAAGTCAAATTATTTTTTGTTTGTTAATTCATAAAGGTCAAAATTCAGATCCACTGATGAATGTTTTGCTGGGTGATGCAGGTTGCTTAAGTTTCAAAATGGTATCCAGAGTTACCCCAGAAGCCATTTCGTGAGGACGTTAGCACATGTGCAGCCAACGTCTACAGGAAGTACACAGAGTACACAGGTCATTGTGCCAATCAGCATGTATGCCAACACCTCTGTGTTGGAGGTCAATACTCTGCCTTATGCTCTCTCTCAATTTTATGTGGTTCAAACACGGGCTCAGCAGCCGGAAGCATTCCCTACACCCTCTTTTCAGGAATCAATAATAATTATCAGATTAGTTGTTGCTATAAGTGTTTGATTCTTTGTAGAATGTCTTAAAACTGTTAAAATCTGCAGAGAGCAGTGTAGCAGAGTCTGAAGAATTTTGTCTTGATTTGAAGGATTCTGCCAGATATGGGTGGACTACCAGGCACAATACACCAGAACTGGAAGAACGTTAGAGGGCATGCAGAGCAGGTCAAGCTGTTAGAAGAATGAGAAGGGCACTCGGTGGGAGGCCACATCCACCCAGGTGGTTCAGGAAGCATTTCTCTGACCTGACCTGCTGCCAGGAACAGTTTGTGATGTGCCTGTGCTTCAGTAAGGAACCCTCACTGAAATTTGCCACCTACTGCAGACACAACACACCTCCCCTTTGTCAGATCCTTGCTGGCTCCAAGTAGTTCAGACTAGCTTTATCTGATGCTGATCATACGTGATACTGGTCTGGTCTGCAGCCATGCAACAGCACAGTCTGAGCTGCCTGCATGCTGCAATCATGTTAATTAGCAAGCAGCTCAAAGTTGGCAAGCTGCCTGAGTTGGAGACACTGGGTGTGAGATAACACTCCATGCAATCTTTATGTGTGTTTTAGGGGTCTATATAATTTAGATCCCCAATTATTTAAGTCACATAATGTAATTGTGAAATGCAATGTTTCTTCTGATTTTCATTCCTGTCAACAGTTTTGTTCAAATGGTGAGTGCTGGCATCATTGCAGGAACTGGCTTGGAAGGATTACTGAGCCTGACAGTGCGAGGGCATGACACTGACATCTATTCAGCAGAAATGACATGATCCCTGAAGCACCTGGGTTAACGAGGTTTCTGCTGATATTAATTCCCCTCCCTCACAATATTCAACACCTCCTAGCTAGTTTCACAGTTTAATGAAGTTAGGCGCAATGCATATGGAAAGCCTAATTTTGATGAGGTACTTTGTTGGCTGAGAGTTTGGTGCTAGTGTCAGTTAGAGATTGTTCCGGTGTGATATGAAGCTGAAACAAGGCTAGATTGATGGCATGAAAGTTTATTCTAATTATGAGCAGAAAGGTCATGGAATAATGAGACTAGAGAAGTCTCACTTCATACCTTATGCACAGGAATCCTCAGGTCAGGGTTTGGCACTAATTGGCATCAGATTGGCAATCTTACTCAGCAAAGGCATCAAAATGGCTGGAGTGGCAAATTAGAATGTCATTCTGATGTACTGGGGTTGAGACACATCCTGGAGCACTCCTTGCTCTGAATAAAATATAACCTAACCTAACCTGAGGCACCCGAGGTTGATAATGGACATGTGGAAAAGACATAAAAAAAACAGGTCATTGCCCAACTTTGACAATCTTCACCTTGAGGAGTATTATTGCAGTTCCAGACATGAGAAAGTTACGCTGATGGTACGGTTCTGTTATTAATTTGATTGAAACTACCACTCTAGGAGGCTCAGACTGATCAAAACTAGTAACCTGCCAAAAAATTTATGTAATCTTTGTGACACCAGCCTATTGCGCTACTCTGCCGTCACAGGCTACATGTCCAAATTCAGTAATGATCTCCACAGGGTAAAAAGAGTGACAAATGTTTGGAGGTTTTTTTTCTTCACCCTGTGGAGACATGAGCATGAGTGTAGTCTCAGCCTTGATCTCCAGATGGTATGATGGTGACATATTTCAGAACTGTGCCAGGCTATGCTAACGATTGATCTCTTATGGGACAAGAATATAGTTACTTCCAGTTACCCTGGAGACACACTTATAAATAAAATAAAGGTAAAAGATAATGATATTTCAAGTGAGGCACATGCAAGCAAGTTAAAAGGCAAATGCACCCTGTTGGTGGTGTTGGGTGTGGTGACAGCAGAGAGATTTAACTTTAGCTTAACAGCAACAAGCACTGCCACAGAACAAGAGATCATTGGTCCATGTTGGAGGAGGGGAGACCCTATTTTCTCAAGAAATGGTGGGAATACTTGGTTGGATTTGCCAAACCTTTGCCAGCTCTAAATGGCTATTCATGCAAGGGATGACATGGCTTTAGCTTAACTGACCACTCATCCAAGGAAAACTTAAGATGGAACTAAAGATAGATAAAACTTTATGCAAGCACTAAAACATATATTTTTACTTAAGTTAGGAAAACAGAACATGCATGAAACAATTTCTTTCAAAATCTTTGTTCAGTGCCTATGAATTATCAAAGTGCACTACCACAGAGGGAATAGTTTCAAAGTGGAACACAGCGCACATTGTCTTTTGAAGGCATGGAAAATATATTTTTTTCCAGAGGATTTACATATCTGCTGATTTTGTGAGTTTAAAAATGGTCACAAAAAGAATCCAAGAGCAAACGATAGTGAGTGCGAGCAATTCACCTTTCAACCAAATTAAAGACCCACATTCCCAGCACTGTGAAGTATATAAACAATCCAACTGAAGGTTTCCCAGCTGACTTTGACAATACAGAGAAATGTACTTAAATGAGAATTAGTACAAATAAAACACCCTCTGAGCCAGATATTGATTCATTCCCTCCCCCACCCCCACAACCCACCCACCCCCCTGGTTCTCAACCAGTGTATTTACTGCAGCCCAGTGGCAATTCAGCAGAAGAGTTATTACGCTGGGAAACTGGTGTAAATTGCTGAAAAGGCAGAATTATTGGCTGATTATGATACAGTGCCTTAGCAATATGAAAAAAATTCTCCTCTGCGGCTGCGGGTTCAGTGCTTTTATCATCATTTGAGTGCTTATTTAAAAGGCTCATCATTGTTGCCAATGCACCAAAAAATCTCTGATATACCAAAAGCTGAACAAATAAATATCCAAATTTAATAATAACAAATTTGTTACTCTGAAGACTTTTTTTTAAATCAAAACAGTTCACATCAATTTGATGATAACAATGTCTAATCCTCAATTGTGCCTGTTCTTTCTTTTGGGATTACAGGTATTTGTCACACAGATAAAGAGCAAAGATCAATTTTACCACTGAAAACATTGTATCATTCTGATGTTAAATTAGGATGCAAGACACGGTACGGCACGGTAGCGTAGCAGTTAGCGCAACGCTATTACAGCACCAGCGATCGGGGTTCGATTCCCGTCGCTGTCTGTAAGGAGTTTGTGCGTTCTCCCGTGTCTGCGTGGGTTTCCTCTGGGTGCTCCGGTTTCCTCCCACATTCTAAAGACGTATGGGTAGGTTAATTTGGGAGTTTAAAATGGGCGGCGCGGACTCGTTGGGCCAGAAGGGCCTGTTACCACGCTGTAAATAAAATTTAAAAAAAAATACTCTTAATGAAACTGGATCTTTTTTTTAGAAAGGTTCTTGATAATCTCTGCTGCACTGCAATGGTGGTGGTGCTATAAAGGGATGGGGTGGGCGGGGGGAAAGAGGATTGGTTTTGGGATTTTGAGTGTGTTGGTGGGGGTAGAAAATGACCACTTTTTACCAGTTATTAAACTAGAAAGTGAGGGTAGAGATCGGGAAGCAAGGTGTAGGAAGAGACTTATCAAAAATTAAATTAATTATTTCAGCTACTGTGGCACCTTGACATTCAGTTGATAAAGCTGTGCACTTATTAAAATGCTGTGTCTTTGCTTCACAGCTGCATGTTCTTGGTTCCAGCCCGTTTTCCAGGTGCTTGCTTAGGTGCTTGAAATTTATATGCAGTGGCATTAATTTCCAGCACCAGTTGCCTATGTAGCTGAAGGAGATGTTCATCTTTACTTTGAGACCCTTATTGTTCCTGGCAGCTTTAGGGATCCCTTGAACTTAATCTGTGTTGTTTTACTATGAACTCCAAAGACTGGGCACAAATCTAGAAAACTAGTTTTTCTTTTCTTCTTGCATCCACTGGCCCAGAAGCACATACAGTTTGCTTAATCAAAGCAATCCATTCAGCCAGAAACCATGGAGGTGACCACACCAGCTTCAAGCACCAAAAAAAGAAAAAAAAATATTCTCCTATGTAAGCACTGAGGGCTATTAAATGCTGGCCTCACAAGCAATGGCGATGTCCCATGAAAGAATGAAAAAAAATGGTTCAGAAATAGATGCTAATTTACAGATAGCATTTTCTTATTCAAAATCAAAGCAGGCTGCAGCTACACACATTCTCTCAGGACAGAAAATTGTGAAGAGTCCAATAACTCTCAAAATAAATGCACCGGAGAAGCCAAACATTTAATGAATTACTACATTTTAAAGGGCAAGTTTTTTGACGGTGATTTTAAAAGGGGAGCTCGCTACCAGCACAATCGCAAAAGTATGCTGTTATAAGTGTCGAATGCTGCTTTCAAAATCCTGTCTGTCATTCCCAAAGATACGACGAGTTATCTGCAAAGTGAAATAATCCTGCAGGTTATTGAGTTTGCATGTTGCAATTTTGTGGGATTGCGGATATGGACAAAACGAGGCAAAGCAATCTCACAGGAGTGGCAAGGTGTACCTAATGGATCTTTTTTAAATGTGTTGCATTACATAACGTGCACTACTGAGAGGGAGTTCAGCTCAACCCAATAAACGCTCAACATCATACATCAAATTAATCAGCCCACAGAGCTGGGCTGAATTAGCAACCGGCAGAAAACCTCTCAACTATCTCAGGCTTGACAGACTACACAGGCTTAAAAACTGGAGCTAACAAACTCAACATCACCCCATTGTACTGTTCAGTAATCACAGGAAAACTCATTTTATCTCTTATTTCCAGTTTGCCAATTGGACATTTCTCAATATGCCATTTTCATGCATGAGATGAGAGAATCTTAAACGTTGGCACATTGGATTTGAAGGCAATTTACCCAAGTGCAAGCTAAGGGAACAATTTTTGATTTTTATGCTCAGGTCTCAGATTGGTAATGGTAGGGAGCTGGAAAGAGACTTCAGTGTAGGCAAGAAACTCACCACTGTGGGGGAAAAAGAATCGCTGTGGGCAGATATAGTTAATCAGGTTGGTGGTCTGGAGAGCTAAGATTGTTGCAATGGTGGTGGGGGGGCGGGGGGGGGGGTGGTGGGGAGGGGATACCCAGCAGTTGCAAGTAATTTTTATATGGGGCCAATAGAACCATTTGTTTAACCTAACAAGAATCAATGGCAAAGCTTTTTCACTTTTTCTTTGGGAAACTTTCATTTCAAAGGTTGCTGCCCTGAGCTCTCAATGAGTGCAGATTTTGTATAGTTGAAGACCAAAACTGCAGAGCAATTTTGCACATGGCAAGGGGCTTGATTTACCTTCTGTGTATCGACTTTTTTTTCATTTCAGGGAAGATACATATTCTTTCACTAAGAGTATCCACTGATTCAGTCCTATGTGGTCAAATCATTCTGCAATTTTTATTTCAAAATGAAGTGTAAATTTATTATGAGAAATAGACATTTATGAAGTGATAGAATTTTGCTTCGTGCGAGATGGAAACCAACAAAGTTTTGTACTTTATTGTGTGATTAAACATCTTGTTACGGACTCAGTGAAAGTCCCTTTAAGATAGAGAGTGTGTGTGTATGTGTGTGTGGGGCGTGCTTACGTCAATAGAAGATAAAGGACGTAATGACGTTGTTGAAGAAGTTAGAAGAAGAAGAAGAAGGAGAGAGAGAGAGAGAGAGAAGGGAGAGAGACACCAGCCTGCTTGTTTTCTCTATCGATGGATGAGAAACAATAACTGTGTTTGCTACTGAAATCCATGTATGGAAGTTGGAAGTAATCCGGTGGAGTTCACTTTGTTGCTGACCTGTAGAAGGAAACAGGTATTTGTGTGTGGACGACCACGATTCGGATGCTTTTCAGGGTGAGGAAGTCACTACCGAGTAAACGCTGGAGTGTCGTTTGGGTTCCATCATGGAACATTTGGATTTCGTATTTACTCTCCCTATGTTTCTCTACGTCTACGTCTTATCTTCAGACAATGGTGGTTGTTGAAGAAGCCCTTGCTCATGTTTCACCTTATGGCTTGCGGAACTGAACTTTAAGAACCATTCCGGAACTGGGAGTTTTGGACTTTGTCACACACACACACGACGAGTTTAGTTTTGGGGTTAACATTCGAGGTTTAACATTTTTGAATTCTAACATACTAACATTTTTACTTTTATTTTACGTATTATCATAAGTAGTGATTAATAAAATAGTTTTTAACACTAAATCATGCTCAGTGTGTTTCTTTTGTTGCTGGTTCGTGACAATCTTGACTGTTGCAGCCCTTGCTGCTACAGGAACCTTGTTCCTTGTCTCCTTGTTTAACTTGAATTTACAGTATATATTCCCTGAAACTCACATCCATTCTACAAAGAGAGATATAATCCAGAATAATTCAATCTGAATCAAAATGTCATTGGAACACTTAAAGAAAATTAAGAAAAAAATATTAAAGTTTAAGAAAGTCGATTTAATTTACATAAAGTTTAAATCAGCAGAGTCTGTTCAAAAAAAGTCTCATTGTAAAGTGTGAAATTCACTCTGTGGGACCCACTATTTCTTGAGCCAACATATTAATGCATCAAAGACAACAATGCAGGACTGCTCAGTTAGCTAGGCTTTTACTTAAGAGTTCCAGACATCCATTATCAAGCTATTTTCTGCGCATGCCTGGATTGAAGGTTGCACTGACAGCAATGTCTATCATTGAGGGTTTTATATGGAGCCATATGCTCCCTTCATCACTGTTGTGTGTGTGGATTGAAGTCCAGGATTTGGCTTGCTGACTCATAGAGATCAGTAGCAGGTCCCACAGTGTATCAAAGATTTGTAAGTGCCTGATAATATGAAAAAAAGTCCAAGTTTATTTTGATGTAGTATCAGGTGAAGTAGACAATGACAAGGACTCTACTCCTTTTCTATTAGTTCCACACCTTGCCATCTGGTTGCAGTGTCCCTCTCCCCACAAATCAAGAGCTCGGTTCAGCTCAAGCACACTGAATAATGGAGTGTTTCTCACAGGGTGACACTTTTTCTGAGTCACACACAATCCTAACCTGGAAATTTGTTGCTGCTCCTTCACTATTGTTGAACCAAAACTCAAGGGCTCCTATCTGACAGAGTCTTTTCACCGATTCAAGTAAGTACTTCCCCACTCTTCAATATAAATCTCAAGCAAGAGCAGAAGATTTGAAAATATACAGCAGGTCAGTCAGCAGATGCAAAAAACATGAGTGACAATACATTGGACGTACACCCTTTCACAGTTCTGATGGAGGACACATGCTAACATGCAATCACTTTAATGGCAAGATTTGGATGCACAGGAAGACCTCAGGAGTGAAGATCATGAATGGCTGAAATCAAGAGGCAAAAGCCATAGTAAGAGGCTAACAGAACTTTCAATTTTATGAGTACATGAATAACGAGGTAATGATGAATACACACAGAACAAAGGTTAAATCCCAGATAGAGTGCTGACTGCATCTTGTCTTAGAAAAGACAATATTCAGCAGATTGTAACAGGGTAAATGCCTGGAAGGGAATATTAGAGACTTTTGGTGTATTTCCACTGGCATAGCAAGGGCTAAGAACAAAATTAATTGAAAGATTTTAAGAAAAGTGTTTTGACTGAATGAATGATAAAAACATTATTTCTTCTGGTTGAGGAGCTGGTGACAAAAACTCATAGCATATTGAACAGAGAACAGTGCAGCACAGGAACAGGCCCTTCAGCCGGCAATGTCTGTGCCAACCATACCAAACTAACTAATTTCAGCTGCCTGCACAAGGTTTGTATCCCTCGATTCTCTGCCTGCTCATGTACCTGTCTAAATACCTCTTAAACGTCACTATTGTATCTGCTTCCACTGCCTCCCTGGCAGCATGCTCAAAGCACCTACCACTCTCTGTGTAAAAGAATTTGCCTCGTAACTCTCCTTTAAACTTTCCCCCTCTCACCTTAAAGCTATGCCCTCTAGTATTTGACATTTCCACCCTTGGAAAAAGACTCTGACCATCTACCCTATCAATGCCTCTCAGAATTTTACATACCTCGATCAGGTTGCCCCTCAACCTCCGATGCTACAGAAAAAACAACCTAAATTTGTCCAAAGTCTCCTTGCAGCTGATACTCTCTAACCAAGGCAACATATGGACAGGCACTGTAGTGTAGTGGTTAGCGTAATGCTTTACAGCGCCAGCGACCTGGGTTCAATTCTGGCCACTGTCTGTAAGGAGTTTGTACGTTCTCCCTGTATCTGCGTGAGTTTCCTCCAGGTGCTCCAGTTTCCTCGCACATTCTAAAGACGTACAGGTTAGGAAGTCATGGGCATGCTATGTTGGCACCAGAAGCGTGGCGACACTTGCGGGCTGACCCCAGAACACTCTACACAAAAGATGCTTTTCACTGTGTGTTTTGATGTACGTGTGACTAATAAAGATATCTTATCTTATCCTGGTGAATTCCTTCTGCAACCTCTTGGTTTTCAATATCAGGATGTGATAGGGGATCGGGAGTTCAGGATCATGATCAGCAGGCGGGGAATGGGTCACAATCTTGATCAGGTGGTGAAGGAGAATAAAGCAAGTATCAAGACAAGATACAGTCATGGGGAGCTTGAAGGAGATTAACAAGAGTGGGGTAAATATAAAATTTACAGGGAATCTATCAGTGGAAGGTTCCAACTGAAGGACTACACTGCCCTGAACTTTGTCGGGCAGGTTCCATTTCCTATGTTACCAACCCGTGCTGCACAAGTGGCCTCTCCATCTGTAAGGAACATAGAAACATAGAACAGTGCAGCACAGAACAGGCCCTTCGGCCCACAATGTTGTGCTGACATAGCTATTCCCTCCTACCTACAGAATGCACATATCCCTCTATTTTCTTCTCATTCATGTGCCCATCCAAGCCCCTCTTAAAAGCCCCCAATGAAATTGCTTCCACCACCCTTTCAGGCAACGCATTCCAGGCATCCACTACTCTCTCAGTAAAAAAACATACCCATCATGTCTCTTCTGAACCTACCCCCTCTCACCTTAAATGCATGCCCTCTGGTATTGGAATACATATATATTGCACATCCATCTGCCCAAATAATGCTTATGGCAGTGGAGGTGCATTATATCATGCATATGTCCAGGTACTTCCACTCTGAAGTGAGTCTTTCTTTTGGTAGACCTAGACCAACATTTCGCAAAACATGTAGCAATGGCTTTTACTGGAATAAAACAAAATTCTGCTATAAATATCCTGTGATGCCTAACATTTTTAGACCCATATCTCAGAATGCAGTGTTTTTGGTGACAAACTGGGCAGTATTTGTAAAGACCTTAAGGAAAACAGAAAGGTGAAGACAAAAGAAGAGAAACAAAGGACTGCAGATGCTGGAATCTAGATGAAAAACACTATGATGCTGGAGGAACTCAGCAGGCCAGGCAGCATCTGTGGAGAAAAGTAGGCAGTCAACACTTTGGGTCAGGACCCTTCCTAACCTGAAGCGTTGACTGACTACTTTTCTCCACGGATGCTACCTGGCCTGCTGATTTCCTCCAGCATCAGAGTGTTTTTCATCAAGATGAATACAAACATCACTTGAATGGAACTGAAAATATATTGAACAGAGTTTGTTATCGATACAGAGAAATAATATCAGGACTGGATCTGATCCTGAGATAGTTGTATGACCCTCATATCCAAAGAGATTTCAGGGGTGTTATTTGATCAGACTTAAGAATTAATATTGCTGAATTGTTCCTGCTTTACCATTATCCTCAATAAGCACCAAAGATTTTTGGCTCTGAAGCAGGACTCTTAAAAGCTATATTTTAACTGAATTTCATAAGTAATACATGGGATATCCTTTTGTTTCAACCTGATTGTGTTACCAGAGGGAGATTCACTGAAAACCAAATATCTAATCCAATAATTCTACCGTACTTATATCAATACTTGCTCCACAAACAAGCAGTAATTTCTTAATAAGCTCGATCTGGCACAGTAAGCTGCATTCTGATTCAGCTTACTGGAGAATTTTAAAATATTTCTTTGTTTAAAAATTGCTCAAACTTTCTGTACAAGAGTAATGTACATCTCAGATAAATAGAGACCATGCGACAGTGATCCTGATGCTTGACGTAAATATATTAGGATTATATTGTCAGATAGCATAGTTGAGGTACAATTTCTGCATTTAGTCTGTGTTAATTGGTTCTCTTAGCATGGTAAGAAATTAACTGGTAAAAACAGGTATTTCCTCAGACTTAATCCTTTCACTGAATCAGATTCAATTTTGTTGGGAGAAAATCAATATGAAAGAACAGCAACACAAATATTAAACAGGAAGTATCTGCCAAGTGCCTTAAGAATTCTCAGCCTGCAAAGAAATATATTGGAACCATCAAACTTAACTTCAAAAGAATGCCAAGAATATCTTTCAGTTCTCAATAGGGGCACATGGTATTAAATTTAGAGAGGGAAAAATAACAAAAGAAGGCGTTTTGGATAAAGCTGAATCCTAATAAATACATAACTAGTTTGCCAGGAAATGTTATGCTGAGATCAGGAAGGATTTTCGTAAACTGCAGATAAAAACTGCCAATTTGCAAATAATTGGCCTGCAATCTGTTTGATCAGTAATTCAACAATTGAATCTAAACAAAAACAGGAACAAAAATGAACAAAAATTTGCATATCGCAATGAATAAGATGTTTACTTGGCTCCTGGCCTCCAACTGATGAACTTATCTATTATCCTTCAGCCATGCACGTAATGGAAAAGGAAAATTTTCAACATGATTATAATTTTATGAAATGGGACAGGAGTTGGGGTTTGTACACTGAAACAACCTTTTTGAAATTCACTTTTCAGGATACAAGTACTGCCAGTGAGGCCAGCATTTATTGCTGATCAGTAATTGTTCTTGTAAAGGCAACAATAAACCACAATGGAGTGAATTTAAGACATGGTAATTCTGTAAAATGGGACTGATTGTGCCAAAAGAACCCTTAGATCTTAAATGGTATAGTGTAGCTTTGATGCTGCAGTGGTAATATCTTTCCTTGCACATGTGGTTTCTGATTGTACTGTATTCAGCTTTTTACATATTTCAAACCATGAAGGAGCTATGAATCATTATTTTTTCAGTATGTAACAAGAAAATCTTGTTACTATCAGGCAACTAGACTTCACACATTGAGAGTCAAGTGGTTACTCAATTTTACTACGAGAAGTTTCTGCTGAGAATCAGTGTCTTTGGGGTGAGCTTTTGAAGCAGTAGGTCAAACAGAATTGGGACTGTTTGAATTCATTTAATTCAAGAAGTATTCAAATTGCACTTGACATTCCTGCCCGTTCTAGATAAGAGCATCTGCAGGATTATACAAACAGAGTGAGTGCCTTGAATGCAAAAATGTTCTTTGTGCTGACATGATTAAAAGCTAAGAAACAACTTTTTAATTTTTTTATTGCATTTATCAAGAGTCTTAATTTCCCTTATTTGTGGGCCATGTACTATCTGGAGCCCAAAACATGACAGAATTATTTCTTACTGGGCTAGATTAAAAAAAACTTCTCTGAGTTCTTCCTTTGAACTCTGCTCCTTCTGTGCAATAGCTCCGCTGCTACATAGTATCCCGTTGGCACTGAAATTTGCCTGGATCATAGGTCCAGAATTGTGTACTGCCTCATCTTTGTTATTGGTGGTTCTTCAAGATGCTATGCTCCACGTTCTGTCTTTCTCTACAGTTGATTTCAATTTCCTTACTATATTTAAGATTAAGTACCTAGTTTCAACATGAAAATCCTGCCCTTAGTTATGTTGTAACTGCACAAATTCTTGATTAAATGGCAGCCTGCTAAATAGCTTTTGAAATAAGTCGTGTTAAGCTACCTTAATACGAACACAAACCGGAAAAATGCATGAAATAATATTTAGGACACACCTGAAGTCAAAAAAAAAATCACAGGAACAATTAAGATGAAATCCAGATTATTTTACATATGTGCTTTGTAAATAAATTGATAATTTATAAGGTTGTTTTATAAACAAAGCCATGTCCTAACGACAATCACAAACATTCGCAATCTCACAAATATAAGCAAGTTAAAATGAATCTTAAGGAGAAAAGACAGAGCATGACGTAAGTTTCAGATCTCCATGTTTGAACCAAAATAGTTTATACGGAACTTTGTAGGGGCGTTCAAGCTTATGAGTTTGCTAAGCTATATCCAAATTATTTACACTGAGTGTTGAATCAGTGACAAGAAGACACAGAGTTAGTGTTATCATCAAAATAATGAAGGCTGTTTTTGGAGATTCTTTATCAGCAAAGGATTCTGAGACATGAAATGGTGTCCAAATAGCTCTTAAAAGTGGAAAAATATTTGAAAAATAACTTAAAGGTATGAGATTAAAAAAAACACCAAAAGGAGTAAGACTAAAGGATCATCTTTTTGGTAACAGGGACTATTGTTGAATGGCATTCTTGGTTGTAACAATTTAACATTCATCTCCCAGACACTTTGGTGAAGCTCATTCTGCTTTGCACTGGTTTAGAGTTCTGCAATTTTTATTGAGGTCTCCAAGTAAGGGTCAAGGTATATCACACAAAGTAAGTTTGGGAATGGGTCAAAGCAATGCCATGGTTTAAATTGCCTAAAGATTACTGGAGAAGAAAGATTCCCAGAGGTCGAACTTCTATTAACGTTTGGGTGCAAGGAAAGGATAAATTAGGATGGAATACATGATGATAATTTTTTGTTTGACTGCAGCAAGGTTACAGCTATCAAATATAGCATTCTGACATATTTACCATTAAGCAGAAACAATGGTCTAGATACCAAGAGGAATGAACTATATGAGTGTAGTTTGGGATAAATGGACAAAATAATTTGGGCAGGAGACTTGAAGCCAAGGCATTCCTAACTCCACACATGAACATTTTTGTTATTGACAAACTCCCTATTTGAAAGCAAGCCTGATTAACAATCTTGGCTTCCAGTCAAGCATGAGGGAATCCACAATTGGTCTGATTCATGACTCTGTGAGGGGCTGTCACTAATCCTGGGGTGGCTGTCTGATCCTCAGATCTGGGGAGGAAAGTGGTGGTGGGGGAAAGTGGCTTGTTTGACCTTTCAGGATCTTCAACATAAAGTTGGGTCCAATTCTGAGGGAGGTTTGATCCTGGACTCCGGAGATCTATGTATTGGTCAGGGGTCAGTTGGTGCTTGATGGCAGATGGCAGGTTAGTGCTACATGCGGACTGGATAGAGGCACACCTGCTTCACTTGGCTTACAAGGAGTGTTGCAAGGGCACTTTTCTACTTCATCAGAATTAATCCTGTTATACTGGCTTAAAATTACAGCCCCTCACAGGGTCATGAATCAGACCAATTGTGGATTCCCTCATGTTTGACTGGAAGCCAAGATTGTTAATCAGGCTTGCTTTCAAACAGGGAGTTTGTCAATAACAAAAATGTCCATTTGTGGAATTAGGAATGCCTTGGCTTCAAGTCTCCTGCCCAAATTATTGTGTCCATTTATCCCAAACTACACTCACAATAGTTCATCCCTCTTGATATCTAGACCATTGTTTCTGCTTAGTGGTAAATATGTCACAATGCTATACTTGATAACTGTAACCTTGCTGCAGTCAAACAAAAAATTATCATTATGTATTCCATTCTAATTTATCCTTTCCTTGCACCCAAATGTTAACAGAAGTTTCACCTCTGGGAGTCTTTTTTCCTCCAGTAATCTTCAGGCAATTTAAACCATGGCATTGCCTTGACCCATTTCAAACTTATCTTGTGTGATATACCTCAAAACAAAGTATTTTGAGTAAATCAGTAGTGGATTGGCTGCCCACCACTTCTGTTAAACACGGTCGAGGGTGCATTGGTGAAAAATGGGGCATGAGTCAAACTCACTTTGGACTTCCTCAGACTTAACTGGAAAATGCTTACTTCTAGACTGGGAAGGCTTCAATAACAAAAAGGTCCCATGATGGAGTTAGGGATCCATGGGCTTCTAAGTTTCTTGCCCCTATTGCCCTACAACCCCACCCCTCTTCACTGCAACCCAACACCAAACCTCCACCCATAGAACATGTACTAACATCAGTTAAAGCTAGAATCTATCCCAGGAAGGAAATTTTAAGGGCACAACTATCAGATACAAAATCATTTAAATGAAGAGAAATTATATCAAAGATTTCATGAGAATGTGTTATGTAAATTTTATAAATCAGTCAATTGAAAAGGTAATCATAAAAAAATGTTATGCAAGGTGATGTTCTATCAAATGAACTTATGGAAGAAAGCATTTCTTCATTAATATTTAGCAAGTAACAAGTTAAGGATGTTGATCTATTTTGCATGAATCAGATTTAATAAAAAAAATTCTCTGCTCACAGGTGATATTTCACAGGTGAAACAGCTGAACCTTTTTTTGCCAAATCATTTCAAACATTCATTCCAGAGACAACATCAATCTTGTAAAAGTATCATTAAAAAGAGCTGACATTTTCAATGCTATGCTAATCATTTGCAAATCAATTTGAGTCTTTTTTTTCCACACCTTAAAATAAAAGCCACACTGCATGATCCCTGAATGGGTCATTAATTACCATTGTCAAAGTTACGCCTCCTTTCACTCATATTTTTCTGTGCTGACTCTTTAGGATATCCCTCCCTTGGCAGAAAGATTTCCTGTTACAGAACTCTGCCAGTGATACATTTTGACCACAGAAGACATGGGCCTGCAATAACAGTAGAACTTTTGCTGCATATTCAGGAATTCAGGAGAAACTCCTTTTCTTAATTAGTGGTAAGGGCGTGGCATCAACACAGAGGGAATAGCTGAGGAAAGCATAGACACACTTAGGGGAAAAAATTGATGAATACATGAGGGAGAAAGGAATAGAAGAGTATCCTGATGCAGTGAGCTGAAGAGGATGGAAGGAGGCTCTTGCAGAGCTTAATCGCTGGCATGGATCAGCTAAATGGCCTGTTTCTCTGCTATAATGAAATGTAGCAAATAATCTAACCCTCCCTTTGGGGAAGCATCCATCTTTTGCTTCCAATATTCCATCTTTTCACTGAGGGCAGACATGCACTGTATGGCATCTATGGGGGAGAATGAGCCATTTTCATCCTACTTTAGCCTAGTATAGTTGCAAGTCAGGAGTCTAATGATCTGGTTAATTATGATTTAAGAAGGTAAGACAATAATTTGAATGTGTTTTATGCACCAGAAGGAAAAAGCGAACAAAAAGATAAAAAAAAGGGAAACAGATTCCCTTTAAGGGCTGATGTGAAACCACTGTCTGAAAGCTGGTAGTGTCAATAAAGCAGCAGAATACCTCAATTTGCAAGATGGATTTTAAATGTGGCAGTGTGTAATTTATCATTTCAATTGGTTGTTGCTGCACAGTCTCTCCAGAGTCTTATCTGAAGAATTCCAATGCTTACAAATGGCCTCTAACACAACAAGGCCATCCTAACAAGTGCTGAGCAGCCCCCGATGACTGAAATGAGGCTGCTGCTAGTACTTACTGGTAATGTAGTGTCATGCAAGGCTCAAACACAACTTATTTTTTTCCCCCAGAAATAGAATTTCTTTTCTTGCAAATGGCAAATGAAATCTTCTCCTCCTGGGAAAAACATGCAATCCACACGAGATTAGAGATTCTGCTCTAATCTGTTCCCAATCTTTTGAAAAGTATTAGGGTGAGCCTATACCACTATGCAGGCTCCATCATCTTCTCTGTAAAGGAATCAACTGCTGCAGCACCAGTGGCCAGCCCTGCTCACAACAGGATTTCCATGTAGTTCAGCCTTAACAGTTAGATTCCCAAAATGCCATGAATCTATTTTTCCAATATATTTCAGACTTGCATCTGGAAGAATTTCGACAGAATTGAGAAAAGGATACCCTTCTTTTTATTCATCCAATAATTCATCAATCCATCAACAAATGAATAATGCCATATTAAGCAGAATAGTTTTCCAAAATGTCAGCGTAAACTTCTCATCTTCTAAGAGAGTCAAATACAGGAATACAGCACTAAATCTAAACACTGCCTTTTCACCATTCTGCCTGGAAAATAGGTTTTTTTTAATGTGCTAAGGCACCTTTGTGTGTATATTGGGTCACCCCAAAAGATCACAAATATACTGGCTGCTGACACGTGCTTCCACTCAATAAGTTGCATTCATTCCTGGCCTATCCAGGTCCTGCTTCTGGAACTTGGCCGCAAAGCAATCAGAGAATGGTGTTAGCCTTTAGAGGCCTCTTCCCATGGTAGATGGGTTGCACCAATGTACATTATGGTTGTTTCAATGGAGAAACAGGTCAGGGTGTGGAGCATGTTTGAAGTGAAGATATTAAGATACTTTCCAGGAGGGAGAACAACAAACAATGGAGCAGTGTTGCAAAAAATAGTTTGGAATCACTAGATATGTCAAGGTGACCCTTCCTGTAGACAGATCCATCCTATGCATTAATCAAGCTTTTAAATATATTTTAGAAAGTTATTTGTTTCATATCCTTCACTGAGGAAGAAACTGTCATGTATTGGAGGGAGAAGCACTTTCAGGCACAGCTTCTCACCAGACTCCTCACTGGAACACAACAGTTGATTTCTCGACCTAGGTTGGAATGGCTTCAACCATACATTGCTAAATGATTGATGTCATCAGGTGCTTGTATAATATAAGTAAAACATCAGATGCAATTGCATGGATTCCAACTGGAAATGGTCGGTCAAATTGCTCAATTTGTCCAATTTCACCTGAAAATGATTGCTTATGCAATTTACTGTGGACTATGCTGATTTTTGTACTGCAGAGCAATCAAAAAACCACCAGCACTCTACCTCTCCCCTCTCCACCTGGCATCATCTGCCCATCATTTCCCAACTCACCTGGTTCCACCTATCGCCTGCCAGTCCCTACCTCACCCCTCCGTCTCTCCTCTTAATCACTCCCCTCTACACTCTCAGTCCTGATGCAGGGTCTCCACCTGAAATGTTGTCCACCCCTTTGCCTCCACAGATGCTGCCTGACCTGCTGAATTCTTCCAGCAGTTTGTCTTTTGTGCTGCAAAAAAAAGCATGATGTGATCCAATTTCTGGGCCTTCGTTCATCAGTCACTCACATGGTCCACTGTGAAATATCCCACCTAGGTTGCAGACCAACTATCAACATGCATTGTAGAACTAACATTTGTGTTAGCAGAGCCAGTTGCTGAAGGTGATCTGAGGTAAGGGAGAGTATAACAGCATCTAGTGAAAACTGCTAAGGTGGCACAGAGACACTGGTAGTGGAGTTGCTGCCTCATAGCTCCAGCAACCTGGGTTTGATCCAGAATTAGGATGCCATCTGTTTGGAGTTTGCATACTTTCCCTGTAACTGAGTGGGTTTCCTCCAGCTGCTCCAGTTTCCTCCCACATCTCAAAGACATGCAGATTGGTAGATTGATTGGGCACTGTAAAAATTTCCCCTGGTGTAGATGGATGGCAGAATCTGGGAGGAATTGATGGGAATGTGGGAGAATACAGACTAATGGGATGAGTAAAGTATTAGCGTAAATGGATGCTTGATGGTCAGTGCATGCTTAATGGGCCAAAGAGCCTGTTCTGTGCCACATGAATCTATGAATGTTAATAAAAAGCAAACTCTTGCAATCATCTTATTACTCATTAAACGTCAATGTGCTGTTGAAGGTTTAATAAGCAGCAGTCTGCATATGTGCCTTGGCACGATTGAATGGGGTTCTGCCTCTAGAGGTCTTTGATCTTGTGTTGATTCATGTGACATGCCAGAAGGAAAACTGCTCAGAAATTTGTCTGCAACTTTTTCTCATGCAGGTAAGATAAGATATCTTTATTAGTCACATGTACATTGAAACACACAGCGAAATGCATGTTTTTGTGTAGAATGTTCTGGGGGCAGCCCACAAGTGTCGCCATGCTTCCGGCACCAACATAGCATGCCCACAACTTCCTAACCCGTACGTCTTTGAAATGTGGGAGGAAATTAGAGCACCCGGAGGAAACCCATGCAGACATGGGGAGAATGTACAAACTCCTTACAGACAGTGGCCGGAATTGAACCCAGGTCGCTGGCGCTGTAATAGTGTTACGCCAACCGCAACACTACCATGCCTGCGATCTACACTACCGCACCTGCCCTAATGTTACACTACCCTAATACACTACCACCTGTGCCCAGATCAATGTTAACAGGGGAAAGATTTAAAAGGGACCTGAGGGGAAAGTTTTTCACATAGAGGGTGGTGGGTACGTAGAACAAGCTGCCAGAGGAAGCTGTAGAGGTGAGTACAATTACAATATTTAAAACATATTTAGACAGTAACATGGATAGAACAGTCTTAGAGGGATATGGGCCAAACACAGGCATATCGAACTGGCTTGGATAGACATCTTAGCATGGACGAGTTAGGCTGAAGGGCCTGTTTCTGTGCTGTATAACTCTATGACACCTAGATTTCTGAAAAACATTCACTGATTTTTCTAAGGTATTCTGGAATTGCATCTTGGATTTCAATAGAATTGAGAATATATTATATTAACCACTAGAAACAGGTTATCCTGGATGACCTGACAAGTTTGATTGGGCTGCCTCTCACTGACTGTTGTCAGCTACGTAGATTGATTGTTTCAGGTGCTAATTGTTAAATGTATACTCGTCCATAATGAAAAATAATATTAGAATATAGAAGCTCATTCCCCACGGTGCTGATGTCTGTCATGAGTCAGGAGGTAGTCAAGAGAAGACACTGCATCACAAGAGGTGCTGGCAAAGTTGATTGGGTAATTGATTGAGATGCTATTAGATGTAATAAAACCCAGCAAGTCTGACCAACATATGTTAACAAAGAAGTTTCTCTTACAATACCTTGTCTCCAGTGGCACGTTGCTGTTAAGAACCCAGCTGTCCTGCAGCTGAACAGACTCTGGTGTCGTAGGCAAGTCATTGGGTGCAGCAGCAGGTGCGTGGATCTGGTTCCTTCTGTTTGTCAAAGAGTTCCTGTTGAGCGAGTTAGCAGACGAATGGTGGTGTGACAGCGTCTGGTTGTGAGGTGGCGGAAGAGGAGGTCGCAGAGTGGACTGACTGTGATGGTTTGGAGGACCTGTACAGATGGGAAGAACACAATGATTGGTCTGCTGTTAAGCCCACTCATACTTTACAGACTAAGTGGGAAAGTTTAAGAAAAACTTTTACAAATCTGTTGACATTTAATCCGTGGGGAAAAGTACTACCTAATTACCACAGGTTTCAAATAACTTGTTTACATTGTCTTTATTGAAATGTTGTTTCCCTGTAATTCCGTCAAATAAAGCTTCACAGTACTGCAGTACAAGACATGTAATCACAGACCTGCTGCGTTCATCCATTTTTGTTTCCCACATCTGGAAACTTGCTGTTCAACTCTGCCTTGCTGGTCTTTTTTTCAATGCTAAGCATTTATCTTTTTACCTAGATCACAAATAATCGCCTATTTAGGAATTTGTTTCAAGGCAACTTCATATCTCGGGGGTTCAGATGACATTGATAAACTGCTTAAGCTTTGCACCTGTGGTTTATGTCATCATCAGCCCCCTTCATCTGTTACTGACTTGTAACAAACTCCTTGCTACCTTTTATTCTCCAAGCACACATATGCCACCATGGATACTTGCAGGACTTCTGGTTGAAAATTCTAAAGCAGTTAATTTTGCGCCATGGAAATCCAAAGAGTACTCAAATTAAACTGAGCAGACTGCACAGAGTGAAGAAACAATTGGGTTAATGAGGAGCCCTGCTTGTCCTTAACAAGCTGAGGGAGATGTCAGAGTAATAAGCAGATTCTGAAGGAAGTATAACAAAGAGACTGTGGTGAGCATTTTGAATATTTTTAATTACAGGAGTGTGCTTCCCTGCTCATTTTCAATACTGCCAGGAACTTTGGAGGACAAATGTAAGAATATCATCTTTTGGTACTACAGAGCATTGTTCATGTAAATTGATTCAGAGTAAAGATTACATTATTTCATTACAGTAATAATATTGATGCTACAAACTTATTAAATATAGAGTACTGTACATGTAAGGATTAACCTTGATCTGGAATGCTGCTTGTCTCAATTGCCAAACATTATATAGGGAGATAACTTCACATTTAATAAACTTAGTTTAATAGGTGATATCCCTTCATGTGCCATGTGTATCTAATGTGCTCAGTAATGATTTGTTAGTTAGATAGATGGGGTAACAGTTATGCCTAATGATTGAATTGGGTTGTAAAATGAGATAGCTTATAGTCTATTTTTCAGGTAAGATATTATCTTAGTGGACCATTTTGTTTTAAGCAAACATTGCAAAAGCAGGTTTGAAGTGGCAAAATGTAATGCTAGGCTTTTCTTATCAGCAAATTGTCATGGAAAAACTGCAAGATCCAGATTACAGCCCCTTGTAGTTGTCAAATCCAGTACAGGATGTACGAATAATAAATAGGATATTGAAAATAAAACACAATCAAAATTTCCATAGGTCTTAAAATGACATTTTCCACACCAATGAATTCTGTTTTCGGAGCCATCTTTCAATCCCATCGGATGGTCAGGGAGGTAAAACAATTTAAGCCTCCTTAGCTGTCATTTTTATCATCATGGGCACAAGTTCTGCTGGATGCCAACATGCCACCTGTGGTGAGCTTTACTAGTTTCTTGGCTGGAATATTGACAAGATAATTTTGATGAAAATTATTCAGCAGTCTAGCTGTATTTACTTTGCTGGGTGGGGTTGATGATGGGGGAAGGGGGAAGCAGAGTGGGAGCTGGTGTGAAAATGCAATGAGAGGGTCCTTCAGCACCCACCCCCTATCAAAATCACCACCCCCACACTGTTTTCCTTTACCAAATTTTGCAGTGGGGTGGGGGTGTTGTATGGATAGTACAAGAGAAAAATGGAAAGAACAGAAGGAAATCCAAATAAAGAAACATCAAACAACACAAAAATTCATCGAAATAAAAAAATGGTCATTTCCCCTTTTAGCATTTTCTAGTGCTGCAAAGTGAAAGATCAACCCTTCACAAGCTAGGATCATTTGACTGATTTGTTGTGTTTTACAGCTAGAAACAAGAATAGGAAACAATAACAGTAATTTGTGCTTTGTGTTCTTAAAATGTTCTCCTTTTTAAACATACAAGGATTGAGATGAACATCCTTCATGAACTAATGCACAAATTGGACCTCGAAAGCACAATATCACAAACTCAGCATGTGTCCTCAAATATAATGGTAAACATTCTCACCTGCATCTCTACTGGTTCAGGTGGCTCGACCTTGTTTAAATGCAGCCACTCAAAGTGGTTAACAGTAGATAATTCAAAAATACACTGGGGAATGTCTTATCTGCTGTGAAGTCCTGCGACTTTCATCACAAAGCAAATTTTATTTAAAAGACCTTTTTATCTGGTCCAATGAATTCGGATTGTTTTTTCCACTAAAGATAGCACACCTCAGACACATCCTTTTAAAATTCTTGATAGGAACAATTCGATAGCCTTGAGCTCGGCTATGAAATTAGTAATAAAAAATTATTACATATGGCAGCTATTTCACAAGTTTTCTTACAGTCAAATTACTCCAAATTTGCAGGAAATAAAATCAGAACTCATTTTGTTTTACAGATTGTCTCACATTCTACACAGCCAATGTAGAACTTTACAGTGCAATTAATTTTGTTATGAAAGCTACAATTGTTTTCATAACCAGATCTTACAATTCATTCAGTTCAGGGACAGTGAAAGAACTCTTTACTTCTGTGGAGCACAACACTAGGAGGAAGCAATTCAGAATAGTTAACACACCTAGACAGTGGATAGGACCTTAGTTTAATATCTCATCCAATTGTAAGCATGTTTAACAATGAAACACTCAGTTTTATATGGAAGTGTCAGTCGAGATTCTGTGCTCCACTTTGGGACCTAGGGCTTGAGCCGACAAACTTTGTGGCAGACAGGCAAAAAAGCCAGTTCTGACACTGGGATATTAATTATTGGTAATTGTCATTATTATGAAATTATAGCTTCCTTTTGGGATGCAAAGGGAATTTACATTTTTTTACATTTGACACCTGTACAATGAAGTTATACAAATAGAAACATTATGCCTCTCGTTAGAATTATGTCCATTTTTGCAATAACTTCAGATATCTGCTTGGTTTCTTCTGCTCTTTTGGATGGATGTGTGTAATAAAATTTGTGTAGCCTTAAACGAATTCCTACATTGCAATAGTTTAACATCCTGAAATTTTTCACGGACAGTTGGCGGTGGGGGGTGCAGGGGCGCTTTTTTTGTTAGCTTAGAAAAAGCATAAGGTTTTTACATCTGTTGTAAATAATTCGCAATATAACACTGCTGCTAATCACTGATTAATTCTCTCGGTAATGGGAAAATAATAATTGCATTTCTATAGCACCTTTTGCAACTTCAAGATGTCACAATATGTTTTTGGAGTATAGCTACGTTAGTAACAGAGGAAATGTGGCAGTCAGTATGTGCACAGCAAGCTAAAATAACCAGCAATGTGGTAATGTCGAGGTAATCTGTTTTAGTAATCGTGTTCAAGGGATAAATATTGAGCAGAACACTGGAATAATTCCCTTACTCTTCTTCAGTATTGTACCATGGAGACTTTAATGTCCACTTGAGAGGTTAGGTGAAGCCTGTTTTACATCTCATCTCAAAGGTAACACCTCAAGTTTGGTTGAGCCAGCCTATATTTTTTTGCGCTGAAAGCATGAGAATGGAATTTAAACTCACAGTTTATGACATAGAAAATTAAACATAAATACACTGGTTCTTAAAAGTTTTTGTAGACTAAGGAACTAATGTCACTAATGTACCCATTGTATTAAAGACTAGGAAATCAGGCAGCTTCTGTGCACAATTTCAGGTCCCCACTTTGCCCGACATCGCACACATTTCCAGATGTGATACAATTCCCAGCCCCTCAAGTCTACAGAGGATAAAACATGGGAGGCCAGCCACGTTATAATAGCGTCTAGAGATAACAAAGGCATGGACAAGTGATTCAGCAGCAGAAGAGTTAAGGCAGGGCAGATTGGGACAATGTTGCAAAGGCAAAAATATTGAAGGTGTGGCTATGTAATCTGAAGCTTATTTAGGGTTCAGATATGACACTAAGATTAAAAGTAGATTGCGCTTTTGACAGGAAAAGAAAAGGGATTGGTGGCTAGAGCATATTTGGAATTTTTAAGCTCTTCTTTAAGTCTGCACTTAAGGTAAGGCCACTGGATATAATATTTATTAAACTCAACTCGATAATGCACTGCAGTAGGCAACAGAATTCTTCTATTGGATATATACACCTGAAAATGGCTATGGTGTATGTTTCTGTCCACTTAAACAAATATTGTTAGTTCTAATATCTGTTCAGCCAATGATTTGCTTTCCAATGAATTTAATCAATAGATCAAAAGTATTAGAATCCTTATTACTCCACAGCTTCTCATGTTTGTAAATGTGAATGGATATTCACAAAAATTGTAAAATACTACAACTTTAATTTGAGATTTTATAAGTAGCTAACTTTGTAGAGATAGTAATAATTTTAGAATGTACCAAATCCAACCATGTTTAGAGCTATGGACATTAACCCAGAGTGCTTGGGAAATTATGCTTTGTTGACTGTGTCTTGCAGCCAATAGCTCCCTTCAATTTGTTCCCTGAGGAAGTTATCAGTGTCCACTAATTGCAATTTGTTCTTCTCAGGTTTTTTTTTTGAGATCATTATGTCCTCATTACACAGAGGAAAGGTGGTAAATTTGTCAAGTTAAAATTCCTATCTTTGTGATTAAATAGATTCTCTATTTAATTTTTTTCCTTTCCTGTAACTTCCCCAGGTAGGCCCACCACACCAGTTCTTTATTCCCCTGATTTAGACTCTGCACATTTCTCTCCCTTTCAACCACCACAGTTAGGTGGACAAATCACTGAACTAACACCCATTCAGTGTGTGTTTGAGTCCCACCATGGCAGTTGAGGAATTTAAATTTGGTGAGTGAAATAAATCTGTATTTTCTTTATTGTAGCTTCAGTATCAGTAACTGTGCCAGATTGTTGTATAAGCCCATCTGGTTCACTAGTGTCAGTCAGGGAAGGAAATCTGGTCTGGCTTCTATGTAACTCTAGATCCAACAATGAGGCTGATCCTTAACTGTCTCCTCAGTTCTGAGGCAATGAGGGCTGACAATAAATGCCAACATCGCCTATGACATTTGCACCCACGAATGAATAAAAAGGAAATTCTTAAGTTTCTGCACATTGGGCTGGGGTAATGCAGAAAGCTAAGGTGCTTAGTATGGATACGACTGTGATGATTTAGACTTCTAAACTATTCCTTGGCCATTTCACAGGACTGTCTATCTTTCCATTACTCTGCAGAAAATGAGGTGTCTACCAGTTGTTCAAAAACCTCACAAGACTGTCAGCTGTGAACTGTGGCCCATTATTTGATCAACACCAAAAAGATGCCATATCTGATAATTTAAACTTGCATGTTATTCTCAATGTGGGTGGTTCCTTAGGTTTATTTCCCCCCAAAAAATTCACTGTCACTGATAGATTCATTTTCCTATCCAGCTAAAACAGATCTGACCCGACTTTTGCTCAGGGTCTGCCTGGCACTTGATGGGAATGAAATATTTCCTTGGCTGGTGGCTTTCTAGAGACTTGAGGGTCTTATATTTCTGCACACAGTCCCTGATGTCCCCGTTCATCCCTAGCCAGCAGACATTTCCTCCTGCTCTTTGGAGGCAATCTCCTACACTCTTATATGGGGAATGAACACTTTTTATTTTATCACAATTGACCTTGCACCTCTGACAATCAGGTCACATAGAGTGCCCAGTTCATCTCCCATGTGGAAAGATAGTGTGAGAATAGGTTCAACAGCAGGCTGTCTGATTCCATCTTATCTGAAACATGTACTTCAAGAACTATATCATATCATCTTGTCTGACAGCCACATCAACCTAATGCATCAGCAGCTGAGAGGCTGGAATGTGTCTCACTGTTTTGTCTCAAGGTCAATATGCTGAGCATGTGTTGTGTCCTTGAGATTCCCTTGGCTAAGTGTGTCAACTGCTGGCACATCTGCCTGGATAGTAGTGAACATTTACATTATATCCGTGCATCCTCACGGATATTCTCTGCAACTTTCTTAGTGCTCTGTGGAAGGGCTTTATGGTCTGCTACAATTCTTTACCCTTGTGACCAGTGAGATAGATGAACATCTTTACTTTCATTTGCTTTGGGTTATCTTTAGTAGCCAGCTCAATATACAAAGTGAAGTCTTCCTTCCACTCTTTCCTTTCTTTAGACAGATTATTTGCCTGGAAATCCAATGGCTTGAATGGCTTTATTTGTTCTATCATGTACTCTCTCCAATGAATCACATACATGCATACATGTGTTATCTCAATCAGGAGTAATTATGCCTGGCATTTAATATTCTAATTCAGCCATGGCATCCAAAGTTCATAATTTCAGCAACAATGTCTCAGTAGCTCCCTTATTTACTAATATTTATTGATAGTTTAATTTATCCAGTATATCGAATGGATTCAAAATATTATTAAATTAAATTATCAACAAAGGCTCTTTAGCCATGCAAAAGCTGATAGAGCCTGCAGATGTAGTTAAAACTGCATTCACTTGAACAATTTCATTCTGGGGCTTTCCTCACCAAATGTCATTGCAATACCAGAAAGCAGCTGGTTGCGTGAAACAATGCCTGAAGGGGTGACCACATTAACAAAATAATTATTGCACATGGAGAGATTTTACATATTTGAATGTCTGGTCTCAGGCCTCTGTTTACATTATAGTACTTGGCTACATGCAGGTATTTTTTTAAATGTCCTCTGCATAACTTACTGTGAGATTATTGTCTCTTCCCTTTTATTTTGGATGGGAAACAGTGGAAGAACTATATGGCCTTTATTTGTTGTGACCCTCCAACTGCAGAGTCAAGAATGGGAACTCCCATGTGGAAGATTAGCTCAAAGTCTGCATCCCATGACTCAGTATGTTGCCACCACTGTCATCTTTCTGCAAACAGGCTTTTTATGCTCTGTTATTTTAGACGTATTTTATTTACGTGGCATGATCAAGGAAAAATACTGAAGAGCCTCCCTGTGGTCATCATTCTAGCTATTGACTCACTTGACATTTCAAAAGCTAGAGTATATGGTAAGTTAAATGACAATAGAAGACAAATATCGTAATAAAAGAAGAAAATTAGAAAAAAAACACTGCTTTGAGAGTATTGTTATCAGCGGCAACAGCATTTTCAATGAATGTAATGTTTATGTCAGTTAAATGGCACAAAGTGTTGCAAGAACCACGTCAAAGAAGGTAAACAAAGAATCACAGATTAAAACAAATCACAGAATATCACCAGTGGGTGTACTGCCCCCTGCTTGAAAATAATGGCACAGAAGGCATAAATGTCATTTTAAAATGGTGAATACAATTGAATTTTGTTCAGGGATACAATCTATTTTTGAAAAGTCAGGTGACTTATTTATTTTGGCACTGATGGTAAGGGCAGAAATTCAAGAAGAACATTTCTGGAAAGCAATAGCTGAATTTTTTCATGACAAAATTTCCTATATATAGTTTCTGATTAGAGGTCCAATGTCACTACTTAAGAAATTTTAAGAATACAATCCCCCCTCCCCAAAAAACCCTGACAATCTTCTCCCTATTTTTGATGGATTAACTCCAACTACTGAAGGTCCCTTTGACCGTTTACTGCATTATCCACTGGCATTAGAACCCAAGCCTGGCAAATTCCCCCCTTCCTTGCTTGACAACAACCACACCCAGTGACTAAACTACCAAAACCTGCCTTGAATTGAACTACGTTCCTATCACTCATTATCTGTCCATTGACCAAGTCAGACATTTGCAGAATGTATTATTTGAAAGTGCTCTTTTTAAATTATAATCTTAGTCTCTGCATTTAATGCATGGAAACATTCGATACTTGCCCTTCCTGTCTTGAAGTTAATGGAAAAGGTGTGGCTATTGATCGGTTTCACAATAGATTTATGCCTTAATTAAAAAATAAACTAATTTAAGCCTTGGATATTTGAAAAGTATTTGTTCTTAATTGGAGCTGAATCTTAAATCCTACATTTTCGACTCACGATGGAGAAACATTTGGAAATGGGCCAATGAAGTCTATGGAGAAATCTGCAGCAGAAACAATGCAATTGAATGCAATGTATTGTTATTACTGGGCCTGCTCCAAGTTTTGTTGAACTAGGTTTTCCCAGGATACTTAATGTTGAAGACTTATATAGAGATACCTACCTTGTTGTTCTACTGAGTTGTCACTAAACTTCTAAATGCCTTATCTAAGCTGATTCTACCACCTAATCACTGAATTTTTAACCTTTTATGAACTCAATAATGAGAAGCAAAGCTTAAAATGAATTTAGGAACAGGTCACTCTATCATTTGAAGGAACAAGATATTGTCAAGTTTTCCTCTGGATTTCCTGAGGCATATTACCTAACTGACAAGAGTATTCATTCAATTTATCAAAGACACTGAAAGGTCTCACCAGAAATGCCCTAAAGATGGCTGCAAATGACTTTACATGGTTAGATGTAATAACAACACACCTGCAAATTAAAAATGGATTTCTTTGTTGTTAAAAACATTTGTTACCTTCCTTCCTCTCTTATCCCCTATCTATATCAACAGTAATGTGGTTCAAATCTGCAATTCTCTACAAATACTGTGTGTTTTTAAGCACCAAAGCTAGGGAAGGATATATTGGCTTTGCTTGAATTACAGTGTAGTTTTTCTGGAATGATGCCTGAATTTCAGAGGTTAAGTTATGAGGATAGTTCATACAATTGAAGTTTTTTCTGGAATTGAAGTTTTCAAAAAGAGAAATGGATAGTGCTGGCAGAGGGAGAGTGAAACTAGGTCTGTTGTTTGAGTGTCTAGTTTTAGGGGACATAGCTAAAAATTAAAGGGATTCAGGCATATGTGGGAATATGAAGGTATAACATAGACCAGACTTAATATCATTGAATGGTGGAACAGGTCCAAGGGGCAAAATGGCCTATTTCTTTTCCAGAGTTTCCATGTATTCAAGAAATCAGTTGAGTAATGAAACACTCCTCCCAAAGAAATGAGGCAAACCAGCAGAATAAAATGCAAGTCACTCTAGGGTGTTATTTCACATTGCCAGAAGGTAGAGGATACCACTGGGAGCAAGTCAGTCTCTGCGTCATTAAAGATACAGAGGCTTAGTGGAAAGGATTGACTGACTTCAAGCGTAGCAGTGTAATGGATTGTCTGATACAATGGACTCTCAACCTCTAAATTTGATCCTGGATCAGAAGTGCTAGTTGTGCAATATAGTAGCATCTGTACAATGTCTGAAATTCAAATCTATTGACTTTAATGGAACCAAGTTTCCAAAGTAGAGTACAATGCACAAGTCTATTACGTTGCATATATAATTCAATCAATCTGAGGGCAAATTTGCTGTTAATTTATATACCATGTTTTGAAATACATAGACAACAGACAAACCTAAATACTAATGTTATAATTTATTTCATAAATTTCTGGCTGGTAGGTAAAGGATTAGAAGGCATGCTGGTGAATAGAAATAGATTAACAGAAATGGAGAAAGAGGACTTGTAGAAGGAATGATTATCCGCAGTGTTACTTAAATACACTTACATGGCATATGGCTGAAATTGCAAACACAAATTTCAGTCTGAGCCCTTACAGCTAACAGAAAGAGTAAGAATTTGTATCTCATTCACTTGAAAACTGATTCAGACCTTAAATCTGGAGTTGAAAGGATAGCATTCTATCTGGTAACATCTCCAAATCATGCCTTCTGTAGAAATTGCATGATAATGTATTATAGTATAATGCATCAACCTACAGTTCATTTCTCATCTGGTATCCTAATTCCACAGTCAAGAAGACGAAACCATACTGCTCTCAGCATGTAAAACTCCGTTGGTTTCAAGGAAGAGACTGCCATGTTTGGCTTCCTCACAATAAGGAAAAGAACCAATCACTTATGCAAAAGACAAACATCGAAAATCAATTGTTTTTGCCTTTGTGAATCATCTCTGGCCTAAAACTTAGGAATACAATAGAGAAAGAAGGTTATTACTGATGTTGCTCCTTTCCTTATCTAACTTAAATCTACTTCAAAGAATCAACGGTTACTGATGATATAACTCAAGTGAGTAGACTGTAGCTTCAGGTTATTACAACATAATCAACATGCAAGGAACATAAGGTTTAATTACCACCTGTTGGAAGAAGAGTACTAATTATCACGCACCTTAACTGTTTCTTATTACTAGGTCAACTTAAATTACGCTCTTTAATTTACAAAATATGAAACCATGGCCATTTTGTGGGACGAATTTCATTTCTAGATCATACATTATCCCTAATTAAAAATTTCATATATCTGTTATGAGACTCAGAGGGATCATAAAAACAGCACTAATGAAGTTGCAGAAATACTTCAATAGCAAATGCAGGTTTAAACTACAAAGTGCAAAGAGCAGTTTTTCTCCACCAGCAATTTCAACTTTGAGCTAATTATCATTTAATCTGGCACCAGTTTGAAATTCTATTTCCTAGATCCAGATTCCAGTCAAAGTTCTAACTTTAATTGTGCATCTTGTACATAAGTGCAGCACAGAAAGATGCCATTTGGGATATTGTGCCTATGTGCTGGTTCTTCAAAATACTTATCCAATTCATCACATTCCCTTACTCTTCCCCATAGTCCAACAAATGTCTCTGTTTCAATATCTGCTGCTCTTCTAAAAATCACTAATGATTAAACACTTATTCTGCCAATGCATAACCTGCTGCAGAAAAAAGTCTCCTCATGTCCCCTTGGGACTATTTTTTTCCCCAATCATTAGAAATCTGTATCCTCTGGTTACTAATTGGCTTCCTTTCCAAGATATCTCAATTGCTCTGCCTTTGAATGGAATGTTCCACATTATGTTTACTGATCTCAGATTTACCACTGCATGCAACACTAGCCATTCCATCTATGGAGTGGAAGAGAGCCATTAGAAGCTGTGTCCCGAGTTTGTGTAAATACCAGCAGTCTCTTTTAGGAATATCTCTGAGGATGCAAGTAGATAATAACAACATGGTGAAGATGTTTCCACTTGTGAGGGAACTATCATCGAGAATTCATCTGTGGACCAGTAGCATTCAGCTGGTGATATAGTAGTGAGTGTCGAGTTTTAGCGGGTTAACAATCCAATGATGAAAGACAGTTACTAATAAATCGAATAAAGAATGTAGAGAAACTTCTTTGTCCAAGGTGTGGTTAGAATGTGTGAACCTGCAGCCTCATAGAGTGATTAAGGTGATTAACATAAATACATTTAAGAGAAAGAAAGATAAGTTAACAGTGGAGAAAGGAATAGAAAAATAAATTGATAGCATTCGATTAAATAGACTTGAAGGAGGCTAGTGTAGACTACAACAGGCTCAAGCTGATTGGCTGGGTAACCTGTTTTATGTAGTAATTTTAATATAATTCTGTGCAATAATATAGTTTTTTCAGACCATTGGAAAACTTTTGACAGAATTCTGCATTAAAGACTTCCAATTGCATTAAAAGCCAAAGGAAATTAGTTTGGAAGTTAGAATGAGATAAGCTCATTGCAAAATTTGAAACAGATGGTACTCCTCGGAATTTTAATGCCTGACTGGGGAGAGAGAGGATTGGAGTTCCACAGGGTCAATATTTGGACTCCTATTGTTTCTAATTTATATGAATGACCTACATACAAAAACTAACTCTGGGCTTGCCAAATACTAAATTAAGAAAAGTAATCAAGAGGGGAAATTCAACTAAGGATTTAGATTGGTTATGAAGTTGGGCAGGCAAACAGCAAATGGAATTTAACACACAGCAATGCAAAACACTGTCGGTAGATTGCCAAAATGTGGGTCACAAGTACACAGTGAAAGGAAATGAATTAGTTCAGGGACACAAAATGAACCTGGGAGCAAACAAGGCTCATCACTTTCAATGTCCAGTTAATATGACAAAGCAATTAAAAAAGATAATGAATACAAGGAAACATAATCAGAAAAGTTGAATCTGTATCTTTAGAAGTTAATGCCTAGAAATTTATCCGTGATCATTAATGATAACAGCGCAATATAATAACAGCTGTGAGTTATATACTGATTCTGAAATTCAGTTCAGAAATCTGAAAGTGCAATAAACCACGCAACTGCCCTTATAGGGTTTCTGACTGGGTCTGAATTTCTCGGGATAAGATTTTAAAATGTACCGATCAAACAATATCTTGAACAACTGTATTCATTCATGACCATCAGCCAATAGAAGCTAATGGTTGCAGTTAAGAGCAACAATGGTAACCCAAAGTAGAAAGAGGATCTACAAAATGGAGAGACCACAAAAACCTAAACTTCATTACACCAACAATAAAATAAGAGAGTTACAGGCCCTGCCCAGCTTATGGCTGGGTTCCGTTCCTGAGAACTGTACGTGATGCCTTGAAGATGCCTGCAGCCACACAGCAGCCAGCAAATCCATCCCACCAGCCTCCCAAATGCTCGTTCATATGTACAGGCTGTACATAAGTCGGGCATTCATAAGCTGGGAAGGACCTGCATAGAAAAGTATAGATAAGGTGCACATTGTTTGCATTGACAGTGTTAATTGTGGCTCAGTTAGTCTGGTGTCAGAGGTTCTGTGTTGAAGTCCTACCTCTGGAGACCTGAATATAAAAATCTAAGCTGAAGCTCCAGTGTTGGAGTTGCCATCTCAGAAAGAGTGAGGACCTACCTATCCTGTCAAAACATTAAAGATCCCGATTCTGAAGAGGAGAAGGGATTTGTCCAATACTTTACACATCTGAAACAAATTATCTGATCATTGCTTTGTGAAAATTAACTGTCATGGGGCTTAATATTATCACAATGACTACCCATCCAGAAAACACTTGATTAGCTGTAAGACACTTTGGATGTTCTGAGAGAATGAGGCACTACATAGATGCAACTCATGTGTGGAAGTATTGAACAATGTCAGCAGCATGTTTCACATCCCTCCTGATTTCAATTTCCATTGACTCCACTTTGCACAATTCCACAATATGGCAAGGTAAAGCAGTACTCACAATGATGTTAACAAATAAATCAAACAATGAGCTTCTGGGGGGTACCCAGTGGGTTCAGGCAGCATCTATGGAAGAAAATGGACAGTCAAAAATAAAGGACTGAATTAACCTGGAGTTGAGGTCTGCAAGGTGCTGGAGGGTATTTGGATAGTTAGGAAGGGGTGAGGGTGGGGGGCAGGGGAATGGTTGCTGTGGAGAGATGTTGCCAAGTTGGGAAGGCAAGGAAGGAGAGCTTTCCTGAATTATCAAGAATATTTAACTGCAGAGTTTCTTTAACTGGGATTACTGCCAAGGGTTTGGTGACTGACACTGCAGCCCTTGGCTGGGAAGCCTGCTGCACAAACTCAAAACCTGCAGGGGCAAGCAGGTAGATTTGGGAGACTGTGTGCAAATGAAGGGATTTGTATCATGGCAGAGGGCTGGGTTCTGGGAGTTGGAGGAAGGAAGGTGGAAGAGGTTTCCATTACTCGTAGGAGGCGGCCTTGATGGGTAGCTGCTGATTACGGTGTGGGTTGGAAGACCCAGCTGATATTTGAAATGGCAATAGATGCTGGGTAAAGGGGGGGGGGGGTGCGGAATTAGAATATTCTGGAGGCAATATGGTAGTCTGAAGGGGAAAATATACTGGGTAAACACTTCTTTTCACTTCTTTTCTTCCTGGACCTCACACAATGCTATAAAAATACTTGGCATTCAAAGTGAAAATCAAAAAAAAAACTGTGGATGCTGGAAACCCTAAACAAAATCAGAAAATGCTGGAAATACTCAGCAGATCAGGCTACATCTGTGGGAAGAGAAGCAGAGTCAATGTTTCAGATCAGAAATCAGAACTGATGAAGAGTCTCTGACCTGAAACATTGTCTCGGTTTCTCTTCCCACAGATGTGGCCTGACCTGCTGAGTATTTCAAGCGACTTCTGTTTGTGTCTTGGCTTTCAAAGTCTTCCCTTTCCTGTTTTCACCTGCTGGGTTCCCTGGGTTCTGGGAAAACCCACCAGCAATGTTAAATACAGACTGACCATAAACGTGATGGGAAGCAGCCTCATTATGAAATTTAAGTAATCAACTTGCTTCCAATAAGAGGAATGGCTGCCCATCCTTTGCCTTGCCTCCAGGAAAACTAGAAGTAGACAAGGTTAATTGAGCATGGGTTCTTACTCCGGATATTTTGCTTTTTAACCTTTGACACAATGGGTAGAACATGGAACGGTACAGCACAGGAACAGGATTCAGCCCACAATGTTGTGCTGAACTAATTAAACCAGTAATTAAATGCCTAACAAAACTAATCCCTTCTGCCAACATAATGCCCATATCCCTCCATTCTCTGCACATTCATGTGCCTATATCTAATAGCCTCTTAAACACCTCTATTATATTTGCCTCCACTACCACCCCTGGCAGTGCATTCCAAGCACCCACCACTCTCTGTGTAAAAAAACTTGTGTAAGATACTAACCCACCTGTTTTTAATGTTAATTAAGTTTCAGCAAAGAAATCCAAAGCAGAATCCATTCCCAATATATTTAGGTAACACAATTTTGCTTGAGGAATCCAATTCTATTGGCTAGAACAATTAACCTTAATCCAGATAACTGGAGCGTTGGAAGAAGACCTCCTCTCTTTACAAAGAAATTATTGGAGGCAAAGATGAAAAAGAATGGAAAAAGAAAACAATTTTGTGACACCACCTTTAAGAAATCAAAAAGAAAATGAGGGAGGATTGCTCGTGGTGCTCAAAAGGCTCAGGCTTGCTGTTGACTATTTGGAGATGTCCTTTGCTTAACTAGCCTTTTGAGTATGATCAGGGAGCTGACTAGCTGCCTGACTAGCTCCCTGATCAGCTCCCTTCACTGATCAGCTCCCTTCCCTGCCCTCACTTGCTGTAACAGGTTGGCAGGATTTAAGTGAAGGTTGAACCACAGTAAGGTTGGGTTCTCATGTCAGCTGAAACCCAAGATCAGAGTGGTCAATGCATGCACTTTGAACACATTTTAGACAGGTTGAGTTTCTAGGGCTTCCGCCATGAAATTAATACTGATGCGATTCCTGTTTACCTCATGCTTCAAAGCAATTGCAGCCTTTAGTCCATGACCTTGCCCAATAGGTGCACGTATTAACTATACTTGAGGTTTCAAGTGATAGAAGATGAAAGGGCACACAAAATAACTTCAAATGTGGAAAACCTGGATCCTCCAGGCCTGAGTAATGAGTTGCAAAGTTACAAGAGGACAAACATCGTTATGCTGAAGACCCAATCAAAGGAAGATCTGAGGAGAAGAATATGATGATTATCACTCTTCTGAAACTGCACGCAGATTGATATGCCAATTTAAAGAGCAGAATGCTCGAAATGTGTGAAGCAATATCCTGAGCAACAGGAGGCTGATTGATAGATGAAAGGAAGTAAATACCAGCTCAATACCAGATGTGATCAGCAAAATCAAGTGCAGAAATAGGGGTTGGCCATCCCTTTCAAACAGAGCAAGCAAAACTGATAAAGATATTATTAGTCAAACAATGTGTGTGATATTTGCATTCTGATTACACTTTTAGTATAATTTCCAAAATTTACATTGGAAAATGGACATAATCTTTTCCATTCATAAGAAATAACAGCAGAAGGAGACCATACTATCCCTCAAGCCTGCTTCATCTTCCAATGAGATCACGGCTGATCAGATCATTGGCAGAGTGGTGATAAACATTCAATCAACTTTATCCAAAAATTATATTAAACTTCTTGTAGATTACATACAAATGATCAAGACGGCATTGTCTTTTGATAAAATTTGCAGTGGATTAACCATATTTCACATCTTAAACTTAGACAAAATTCTTCAAGAGGTCTTCCTTCGATGACAGGAAAACAGTTCTCATAGATTCTTCTGTAATCAGTTCCCCTTCATAACAACACTCGAGTCTCTCTTCAGAGTGAATGTAAGTCCAAGGTCAAGTCACAAGATTTCCAAAGCAACTTACTTCAGGATCCTGAACTTGGGATCAGATTTGGGGTTGTGAAATACCAGGATCTCTGATGCTGCTTGCCACCTGCTTTGCATAAGTTTATTTAAGTTCTTTAAAGTTTTTTATTGTATTTTTAAGGGTATGGGCAGAAGGTAGGAAAATAGTCTGATATATGAAAAAATTATCAACAAGAAAATATCCATCATAAAAATAGAAAATGCATTTTACATCTTAGTTGCATCTAACATTAAATTTCATCGATAATGAAACTGTGACAAGGAAATACGTATCTGGAGGTCTTTAACTCAGACATCAGTGTATGCCCTGATCAAACTGTGAAAGCCAGAAGCATTCTTTGATGTGATATCACATGAATCCATTTTATAGTCAAGTCTCATTGCTCAGTATCTTCTGAGTGAGAACACAAATTAGTGCTTGGCATTTTCTTGGGCAACAGTGGATAAACTTCACAATGAGCAGAGATCATGTATAATTATTTCTAGGTTATGGACAGCCAAATGGATAACTTGTGGCAGAGCAGTCAGAGGAAGAGAAAGGTTAGGGTATAGTAGTTGGAGGGTTGGTGGTGAGGATTGTGATAAGACAGATAATTTGCAAGAGAAACATTCACAGGAGCACTCAAGAAATCTCTCCATTTCCTTTACGAATCCAGCCCAGCGTGATTATCTCGTAGCATTGTACATTCTAACTGAGGCTAAAGCAAAAAAAAATCCAAAGATTATTCACTATTATCCTCCTTGCTGCTTCTGAATTTACCAATGAAGTCCTATAGAATGAAATTGATAACAATTTCAACATAATAATACTAATAGTCAGTCAACAAATCATAGGAATAAGAGAAAAAGAATAAAGCAGGTGTCCAGCACTGTAAACAACCATCATACTTCTGAGCGCACAGGTTTGCAGCTAAGGTCCTGTCTATTGATAAGGTTTAGAGTAAAATAAAGATTTTATTTAAAGATGAATATAAAAGCAATCATGATGAAAGGGAGGGGTATGGGCTCATTGTGGGAAAATAGTCTGATATATGAGAAAAGATTATTGATAGTTCCCTTTTTTGTTTATCAACAATAGCACTCCATCATAAAAATAGAAATTACATTTTCATTTTAGTTGCATCTAACAAAAGTGTATGTCGAGAAATATCTCATTCCTCGATGATATCTATATTAGTTCTATCTGCAACTAGAAACATGAAGAATAGTTGAGTAGTTGCACAGACAAATGCATTTCATGCAGGGTTCACATTTCTAAATTAACCAAAGATTCTGACTTTATGTATTGACACATATTCAGAAATATGAAAAGGAATATTGATTTGAAGCTACAGTGCAACAATGAAATAAATCCAGTGCATAAATTAAATCATAAATGTGATTTTAGATTCTCCAAATATAGGGTACTGGTTTGGATAACAAAGTATTAAATGAAAATGGCAGTCAGTAAATCACAGGCATTGATTAGCACCCTTGGAGGTATTCCATAAATTAGATTACATAACTGTTTTTTCTTGTTCCAACAAAACAATGGAAGGGATGAACAGAGATGGTATATATTCCACTTTTATTTCAAAACAACAGGTTCTATCTGGAGAAATTTTTCCACTTATGTGGAAAAATTCTCATGTTGGAATATCACCGCCCTTTGACTGAGCCTGAAGCTTTCCTCAGACATACTGTTCTACTGAGGATTGAATTTCCTTCCAGTTCTCAAAATATGCAGATCTACTTTTTAAAACAGCAACAGTTACAGAACTGAAATAAACTAAACTGCATTCAAGAATTTGAGTTCTAATATATCTAATGCTGGATGAAAAAAATGGAAAGGGTGGACCAAAAGTTAGGACACAAGAAAAAGTCATTAATAGGAAGACAATTATCTAGTCTAGGGGTTCCAAAGTTAACCACATTATTACCAATAGATTTTAAACTTGTCTCCAGGGAATGATCTACCAATGCAAGCCATTTTCTGAATAAACATTGAACTCAAAGAGATCTTTCTTCATTTCCATATTAATTCAAATGATTATCTTTCTATTTGTTTATTATTATTTGAAGGTGAATATGCCACCTGTTGAAAGATATTGGTCTGGAAATTGGTCTTCAGCAACAACAGGGGGGTGGTGTCAATCTGTCATAATGTGGCAAGGCCTCTGATGCTTCTGTAAGAACTTTACATACTTTTGTTCATGTGTTGTGCAACTACAGTGTGCACAAAGAAGAAAAAGCAGTGAATTCACAAACAGGGCAAACGGAAGTCAGCATCTAATTAATGGATTAGGACCTGTCTGAGTTTGGAGATGACATAGGTAGGAACTTGCAAGGGTTGTAGTTTGGGATTTGGATGAGTTATAGATGGGAGTCTGAAAGGATCCTGGAAAAGGGCCTGGAGCATTCAAGAGGCAGCATGCATTGGGGTCAAAAGTGATCTGTGAATGGGATCAAGAGGTGTTGTGGGTTCAGAAGATTGGTGGAAGAGTGGAGGAGTGAAATTGGCTGGGAAATGAGACCGGGCTGGGGGGTAGCCCAGAGAAATGCAGCTGGATAATAAAACTAAAGGAGGCTTATTCAGAGAATTCCCAGAACTTCCCCAGCAATGTTACAAAAAGTTCAATGGAATGAATTACAGAATCAAAATTCAATGCACTGATGTGACGATTTGAACATTTAGCACCACAGCCAGGGTGGAATTTCTAGGCAACTATCTTCAGTAAAGCAATATTCATAGCACAAGAGTTACTGAAATTGGCTGAAATCATGTCTTTCTTGAATAATGGATACCTGCGAGTCACTTTCAGGCTGTAATCTAATCGAGAGTTTCAAGTGGTTTATATATAGAATAATGGATACCCGGCAGTGATCACAAGGTAATAATTATATTTAAAGGTTTCATAAATCTGTCATCTGATCCCTTTGAGTTGAGATTATGTATCTGGAATCACTCTAGTTTAACCTTTTATTCTGTAGTCTATCTGTTGTGGTGTGAACATCATGGGTTACTTTTATTCAGCCATAAACATGGTTCCTGAAATCAATGTACTCGCTGCTTCTTTGCATTAAGTGGCAAAGACTGTGTGAAAAGGCAGCTTTTTTACAGCAGTGCACTCCTAACCATGCAGGTTCAAGAAATGAATTTGGAAACTGAAACCAAATTATTCCAGGAATCTGAAGAGCAGAACAAGCTGGTTCTCTGAAGAAAACAGAGTGGGAGGAAAGGCGTGAAAAAGGATTAGGGACCTGTTAGTTGATTATGCTGGGCAAGACCTGTGCGCATACAAAAAGACAAGAAATCAGTGAATAAGATTTTATTTGTCACTTAAAACAAATAAATAAAGTTGGACAAACATATGTGTGCATTTGCAAGGGGTTGAGGTGTAGAGGAAAGATGGTTGGAAGGGTAGAAGAGAGGATAAAAAAGATACTGCAGATAGTCAACACATCAGGCAGCACCTTTAGAGAGAGAAACAGAAATAACATTTCAGATTGGTGTCCTTTCATTGGAACTCATAAATGGTGTCCTTGGACACATTATGCAACGTGACTGTTGTGAATGTGCTGATGTTTATCTCATCCTGACTTGGTAAATCTGTTTCTCTGTGCACAGGTGTTACTGTACCTGCTGGGGTTTTTTTTTTCCATCTTCGATTTTATTTCAGATTTTCAGCATCTGCGTAACTTGCTTTTAGAAGAGGGTTGAATAAGGGAGAAAGTACCACAATGGTTGTCGAGTATCTCAAATCCACACATACCTCAATAGTTTATCCAGAGGAATCTGGTGTTGTTCTCTTGTGTGGGCTGCTGTAATATGCCATAATTAAAATGAAATATGACATTGTTTTTCATTCATTTCTAACAGTAGAATATCAAAATAGATTTGGCACTAACTACAGCATTGTCAAAGTCTCTTCAAATATATGTTCATATTTTCCTGCGGTCCCCTCTCTCTCTCTTTTAACTTGCAATGCCTAGAGGGTATTTAAGATATCCATCATTCTAAAGGCTGAGATGGTTCAAAGAAAAGGAGAATGGAGGGTGGTGGGAGGAGAGGTTGTGGGTCTCTGAATAACATGATAGCCTGAAAGAAGATAATGGAAGGTTCAGCACTTAAGGAGTACAAGCTGCATAAATGGTGTCCTTGAACACAGACGGTCATTATGCAACTTGACTGTTGTGAATGTACTGGTATCTACATCACTGTTAGCTCACAGCTTGTAGTAACCATGGTGATGCAAGTTAATGATTTTTGTACAGAAACAGAATGGCAAATCCTTCAGTAAGAGGCAAAAGAAATACAGAAGCTCATATGAAAGAGTCTGAGAACCAAGTCACACCAAAAAACACAAAACAGTTTAACGTGCCCAACGGAATATCTGAATTGTTTATAAAGTTGACTCATGTTTTTATAAAATGCTTCATATTTTGAATTGTTTTACTCTGCTATTTTTTGGGTGGGTGCTTCCTGCACTCTCTGCCCAAGAAAGCAACCAATCAACCTGATCACAGGCTACCGCTACTACCCTTCTTCTGCAGCTCATTAGAACGTACATGAAAATAACTTGCGATGACCAAGTCCCATCCGTGTTACTGTGAAAAAAATATTTATCTTTCTTCCTTTACAACAGATAGGCATCACTGGCAAGGCCAGTATTTATTGCCTGTCCTGAAAAGCCCTTGAGAAATTGCTGGTGTGCTACTTTCTTGAACTGTTCAGTCCTTTTGGTGATGACACTTCTGGAAAATCATAGTTTAGGAAAATCCAGGTTTTAGACCAAGCTCCAGTGAAGGAATGGTGATATATTTCCAAGGCCGGGTGGTACATGACTTAGAAGGGTATCTGTAAGTGTTGATATTTCAGTGCACTTGCTGTCCTTTGTGCTTCTTGGTAGTGGAGGGAACTGACCTGGGAGAAGCTGTTAAGGTAATCTTATAATGAATAACCATTTAACATGTGTATTGATTGAAAAAGGTCTGTTAATTTAGACAATGGATAAACTCTAGTCTGGAGGAAGATCATTAACTTGAAACATTAACTATGCTTTTCTCTCCACAGATGCTGCCTGACCTGAGTATCTCCAATATTCTGTTTTTTATTGCTAATGGAAAAACTGTTCTGTTTTTGCTAAAATAATATGCTGTGTGATCTGTAACATGCTTCTGAACTATTACCATCAGCATAAAGACCTCAATTTAACTTTTCATTGAAAAAATGTTTCATTTCGCATTGGAATATCAGTTTAGACAAGAGGGAGTCCAGCCATCAGTGTGATGTTGGATTCTTCATTCTAACTGGTTCAAAATCCTGGAATTCTCAGGACTACAGTATTATTACCACCACAAGAATTGTTTCGATTGAAGTAAAAGGCCCATCACAAACATCAGCATCATCCTCTCAGGGAAAATACATTTTTTCACAATTGTCAACATCATCCACATCGCATGAAAAAAAGGACCAAGAACGCTTTTAATTAAATCAAGCGAACACAGTTGGTAATATTTTTGCTTTGTTTTAAAGTGTTAGCGTTAAGGGAAAAGACAATTTTCTCATGTCAGCAGCTCAAGTACAGATTAGTGAAAGTAAAATCCACTTGCCCAGCTATATGTCCCATCTGTAATCACATAAGAGCAGTTAATTTTAAATGTCATTGTTTAACAATACTGTGTATTGTGAATATGTTTGGAGTTACTGTGGGGGAGTTAGCGAACTTTGCAGGTCTCAACAGTCTCTCAGTCAGCAGACAACTATTCCTTTAAAAATAACGAACCACAGTAGGAATGGTTTATTGGGGTAATGAGCTTAATTTTCCTGTCATTTGTAACCTGAAATTGGGTTAGTGGCGTAATTGCAAAGATAAAGTGTGCAGGGAGCCTAGACCGTGGTCCCTGCCAGTACTGGCAACAGTTTTTTTTAGATTTCCTGTACCAACAAAGCCAGATACTCCGAATACCCTTTGTCAACCACTCAAATATGTTCACATTACAACAGTGTTAAGTTATAAAGGTGCTAATTCAGCAAAATTATTATGTGAATAGCATAAAAGAAAATTATGCTAAAATCATAATAAGATTTTCTGTTCAATTATGAAGATAATAGTTAGGCTGCATCTACCTGTTTGACGACAGCCTTCCCCTTCTCTTGTTACACACACATCAAGCGATAACAACGACCAGTCACATGCTGGGCACAAATCACACAGCAGTGTAGCCCCATGTAATTATTGACCTGGAGCACAGGAAAATGGGGTGAGCTGGATCTGGGTCAGGGTGGCAGAGGAAAACCAAAGAACAAATCGTTGACTTCAGAAAGGCGAGGTTGGGAGACCACATGTCAGTTCTCATCGGTGGGTCAGAGGTGGAGAGAGTAAGCAGCTTCAAATTCCTGGGTGTTAACACCTTGTACAACCTGTCCTGGGCCCAGCACATAGATGTAATCATGAAGAAAGCGTGCCGACACCTCTACTTTCTTTGACGCTTAAGGGAATTCAGCATGTCACCAAATACTCTAAGAAACTTCTACAGGTGCACTGTTGAAAGTATCCTGACTGGATGCATCATGGCCTGATATGGTAATTCCAATGCACAGGCTGCAGACAGTAGTGGACACAGCCTGGTCCATCTTGGTGACAGCCATCTCCACCATTGAAACTTCGACATGAGGCGCTACCTCAAGAGTGTGGCATCTATCATCAAGAATCCCACCATTTGGGCTATGCCCTCTTGTCGCTGCTACTGTCAGGCAGGAGGTACAGAAGCCTGAAGTCCCACACTGCCAGGTTCAGGAACAACTACTTTCATACAATCGTCAGGTTCTTGAACCAACTTGGACAACCCGAATCATACCTTAGTAACAGAACACATTATGGACTTGTCTCCAATTTTGTTTTTGCACTGATGTCTTGTTTTGCACTGACTTTTTCTTTACTGTCCCTTAAATGTACAATTTATATATAATTTATGTTCTGTGTGTTGTCTGAATCTACACGCCTGTGACGCTGCTGCAGGCAAGTTTTTCATTGTACCTGCACTTTGGCATGCTTGTGCGTATGACGCTAAACTCAGCTTGACTTGAAACTGGCTCTCAACCATCCTCCATCAGGAAGGATGTCTGGCACCGTCACTCATTTGGATGATCCTTAAAATTAAACTCTGAGTGGTACTGAGGTAACTATTTCATCCAGCAGTTGAACTGAATTGCTGTTTAAGGTGTTGAACCCACCAGAAACTAGATTTGAAAATCACACCTTAATTACTATACGACCAGATTTCCTGTTGGTGCTTTCAACAAACTTTAATAAATTTCCTTTCTTTTAGATATTTCCTTTGTTGAATTTTATATCTGACAATCCTTGGATTTCCCTCTATTATAAAGACAACAAAAAACTGTTTTATTGTGAACTAATCTTGAAGAATAGATCTCTGCACACCCAACTCCATTCTACAGGACAACTTTAACTTTGCGTAGACATCAGGCAGATTAATACACTGCCCACTCAATGGTAACAGCGGGAGATCATTCACACAGTTGGCCTCCATTAGGATACTTTTGACAGTAACACGGAGATTGTAGGCCATGTATTGGTCAGCAAGTTGATGGAGCTGAGCCAGTGGAAGATCCTTAAAGAAGCTTTTTTATCTTCCTTCGGGGCCAAAGACTCAGGAAATTTGATAGAGATGTCTAAAATGCTGATTGGTTTTGATCGTGTGAATAAGGAGAAATTGTTTCTCGTGTCAGAGGTCAGTCACCAGAGGACTCGGATTTAATGAGTTATTAAAAGAGTCAGAGGGCACTGCTAAAAAACCTTTCTTTTTATGCAGTGAGTCACTATGATCTAGAAAGCATGAACTGACAGGGCTGACAAAACCGATTCAAAAGCAACAGTCAAAAGAGAATTGAATGAACAATTAATTAGCAAAAAAAGTGATAGAATTTTTGCACAGGGACTAAGTGGACCACTTCAGCAAAGATCTGGCATTGGGGTAATGGGTCGACTAGGCTTCCTCTATGCTGTCTGGATCCGAGATTTTATAAATGGAAAGGAAAGCAATGTCAAGGGGCAAAAGCGAAAGTACATTTTTAATTAATTTATGGGTTGTGCACATCACCGGTAAAGTGAGTGTTTATTGCTCATCACTGGAAAAGCTTGCGTTTATTGCAATGGGTGGTAAGATTTTAGTAGCACCAGGAGAGAAACTTAACCTCTGTTAGCCCCATAAAAAATCAATAGCACAGGCCTTTTTTGCCTGTCCTGGGACTTCCTGTTTTGCTGACATACACTCACTCTCACTGGGTGGAGCACTCTGCTAAGTGCAGCGCAAAATTCTATTCAAGTAAACTATACTTCAAACCCTTGGCAGCCCAGTGTCAGCAGGAGCAGGGTGGGAAGTGGTGCATTATGTCTTTTGGCTTACTATCGCTATGTTCCCATTTTTAAAAATGTAGCTAAAAGTCACCATCTTTCTTTTAAGATGAGATGAAGAATAGCTTCTACAGGAAAGAAGGATCATCTGCCTTTCCCTATTCCACATGGTTTTAATTGTAATTCTTCATTTCCTTAACCATGAGAATATGTAAAACAGAGACATGTGCAAAGTAGACAAGAAAATGTCAAAATAATGTGACTGGATCATGTGAAACTATAAGATGAAAATACTGAGATTAGCTCAGTGTACATTGCACAAATGTAACACCAAGCCAAATATTTTTAATTTTTATGTGCTGATAGACTTTATATTGATCCTATTTAACATTTTTTAAAGTTCAAATAAACTTGATAGCAGTTCCATATGTAGCTTGATTTTTTTTATTATCCACTTGTAGTGCCATCAATATAACATGAAATAACTTCTGCTGTTAATAATGTTATTCTAATTTCTTTTCTAATTGAATTATGCATTGGAGAAATTTAAATGGGAGTTGGCATAGAAACGGAAGGCTTTCTGGTCGAAGGTATACAGGATTCAGGCGTCTCCCTGTGAATTGACTGAAAGCTGTTGAGCAGCACAACAGTTTGGGAATCATTGCCAAGGCTACCTGCAGTCAATGATTGAACGTATATGGCCTGCATTTGCTTTGGAACAAGGGTGACTTTTTCTGAAGTTATTTTTCTCCTTCCACTCATGGAGCTCTCCTGCACCATATGGAAGCTGCAGCCAAGAGGGCAGGCACCTCGGTGACTTGCTCTCAGGGGCATGTCAATGCTGTCCTTCAGCCAGTCAATTAGAGAGACATGAAAGTGACCTTGTGCTACCTTGCCCATCACTTTAGCTCCTCTCTGTGGGTTTTCCACAGATTGGGAAGAGAGGAAATGGTGACTGTTCATGATTCAAAAATTTCTGATTTACATTGCACAACTAGCATAACTCCAAATTCTTGACATATATGAAAAATACTGAAAACAGTACACACAACATATCAGTATGATGCTGAACCAGAATATGGATTCATTCCTGCAGTACTCCACAGTAGAAGATTGTGTGGATGGGATGAGATGAAGGAGCCTTTTGTGTACCATGAACACTGACATAAATTAGTTCGGCTGGATGGCCTGTTTTTATGCTGCAGACTGATACTGTGATGTAATTCTATACTAGGTCCTGATGTCAGTTAGATAGGCAGTGGGATAATCTTAATAGAATGATTAACATTATCCCACTCCAACCGAATGGAGGGAAAAGTTGGAAAAGAGCACTCTTGGAAACTCCCTGGGGGTTAGCACAACCATGGACTCACAAAAGGCATATAAGGTAGAATTACAGAATATTATTTTTACTGTGAAATGAAAAAGAATCTTGTGCATCAAAATATGTTCATTATTGACATCTGCACTTGTATTTCACGCAAGCCCAAATTAAATGAAAACATTAATTTATTTTCAATATTAGACAAATTGTGGAAGAGATCGGGCCAAATCAATTGGCATGCAAAGTATCACAGCTTGTTTAAAGCTAGCTCTAAACAATTGGAACAACATTTTTAACATATATTATGAACAAATGGCATTGCAGGATCATGATAATCACCAAGTTAACATTCCATCATAGAATGAACATGAAAATACATTCCCTGATCACATCATTCAGTTAAAGTAGTTCCTCCATACAGTTTACTACTTCAGCCTAAGCACTTGCCAGACTCACCTTCCTTCCTCATATTTTTAATAGACTTGGGGATGATTTTGAGTGAGGAGGATTTCTGCCCTTCATCACAGTTGAGAAATTGAGTGAAAGTTATGTTTGAAATTGCAATATTTTGCAAAGTTAGGATAAGTTTCTGCCCAAAGTTGGAATCAAAAACAGAAATCTTCTTTTGGTATTAAAACTTTGTTTTGCATTAAAATAGGCAAAATGATTAGAGTGATAAGTTGGTACAGTTTTACTAGCACAGCAAAAAATAGGATAATTATGGAATAAAATATGCATTTTAATGAGTGAATAGTCAGTGAGCTGTATGTAACTGATGTTTAATAACAACTTGAAATTTGAATTTATACTGAATCATTTACTGGTTTCATTGTCATGAATTGGGTCGTTTCTTGGTAAATCCTTTAAAGTCTTTCTCTTCGTGCCCTTACATCTAAAATAAGTGAATTAATTTGTAGAACCTCATTGCTCTGTGGATATAACACTGCTAAATTTTGTATGACTATTCTTTCTATTTTTCATCATTATTCACACAGAAAATTGCAAATGGGAATAAGAAAACTGCATTCGCAAATATGACTGGGAAAATAATGATGCCATAGCGTCCTGGTCATGAGTTAACCATCCCATCGGACGTTCGATCTTGTTTCTCAATTCTTGGTTTGTCGATAGTAAAGGGCAATTGATGTCTTTGCACAAACCATTATTTTCAGTCCAACTAATTTCATACCACAGTTTGTTTGTTATCATTTTGCAGAATACAGCTGTCTACAAAACCCAGATTAGGTGGTATGTCTTGCTTCAAAAGCAGTTCATCAGCACTGAATCAGCCGTCAACAAGAACAATTTTACCCATGTAACTTCAAAGAGAAGATCATCAATCATTCGATCTCAATAAATTGACAAACACATCTGTGCAGATCTCTTCAGATTATTTCAAAACAGACAGGCTTTATTACGTACATTCAATATAGATACAGTTTATTCCTATGCCACCAAAGCAGATTATGAGTTGACTTGAGTAGTTGAGAATATTCTGAGTTACCAATCACGTCTGCAGGAGGAAATATAATTGAATTTAGTTGCTACAGGAAAGCCTCAGCCACAATGAAGGAGCAGATCACCTGCTTGTTCTCTAAAAGTAGGAAGCAAATGGTGCAGAAAGAAAGATAAACTAAGTATTTGAATAATGCTTGAGAAATAAGGAAAAAAAGATTGAATCTTGGAAATATTATAACTCCAAATTATTAGATATATGTTATATGATATATAACAGCAGTCTGTTCCATATTCACTACACAGAAGTGCAATGAAATCATCACCAGTGCAATCACTGTATTTTCATCACTATGCACCTAACATGTACATTATAATCAGCTACTTATTATGGTTGTACTCCTAGTATGATTCCTGCATAGATGAAGTGACCAATGTAAACCGTGGTTCAGTTTTGAGCACATCTTCTTTGAGTCAGCTTGTTCTGGGTTCAACTCCCACTCCACAACATAGACATGAAAATCTAGGCTGAAATCCCTGTTCAGTATTGAAGAATTGCTGCCCTGTTGAAGTGCTGTCTTCTGGATGAGCCATTGAACTGAGTGCCTGCCTCCTCAAAATATCCCACTCTTTCAAAAAAATGGAATTTACCCTTGGTATCATAACTCAGGACACTTTAATCTTTCAACCAATAATACAAAAGCAGACTATTGAGGCAATTTCACTTCATTGTTACTGTGAGACTGTGCAGATTGGCTATTGCTTACTAAATTACAACAATGTCAACACTTCAAAAGTACCTCATTGGCTGTAGAATTATCTCAGAGATTCTAAAAAGGATTTGAAAGTATTTTAATGATCCAACTGACTTATTATCACACACATCCCTCTTCCTTTCCTCAAGGCATTCTTGTCTGCTTGTTTGACATAAGGCAAGTGTGAAGCTTGATAATGAGAGCTAGAAAACTGTTTACTCAACAGGCCCAATCAGCTCACTCAGATTCTATCCTCATGCCTTACCCACACATATGTATCTCTACCAAGGAGCTGCTGGAGAAATTGGGTGAAATTTGTTCTCTTTAGTCTGGCAGCCTTCAGGACAGCTGTAAACTGATGACAGCTCTGGCTCAGATCAGCTCCCAACACAGCCTGGACTGTTCTTAAGATGTTCCGGATATGAATTGCCAATCTATTTGCTGGATTTCAGAATCAAACAACATAGAAACAGGCCATTTGACCCACAGTACCAATGCCAGCTCTTTGAAAGAGTTATCTAGTCAATTCTATATCCCTGTTCCTTCCTAATAAACATGCAATTTCTTCTCACCCAAGAACTAAATAAGCTCTCTGACCATTTGGGGGAGGGGGGCACTGTTAATTTGTTTTGATGGTGGTATTTATTTTGAATAACAGAACTGAACATTCAGCTGCTGAACAAAGTTTTGGGCATGAGCTAAAATTTAATATAAAATTTCCCATATATTTCATCTGGAGAAACCTTTCATTTCATTGTGAATTTACTGGATTCTCCTCACTGTGGAACAAAATAGGCTTTCAGCTTTTCACTATTGTGCTCCTCCATTAAGTACTCACAAATTGAGATATCACTCTTGTCCACTAAGCTTCTAACATGTCATTCAAATCATAGTGACTGCTTCATATGATTCAATTTGGAAACTTGAACATATTCTACAGCATTATTCCAAAAAAAAATCAGTCAAATAATTATAAAATGTTTGCTGTTAGGATTTGTTTATAACCATTAGGGAGAATATTAATGTTATCCGCTTACCTTTTTTGCCCTGTGATTCATAACAACATTACCTGGTTATACACGAAAGTGAAAGGTTGCTTGAGCATAATTGCTTATGTGATACTCGTGTTTGTGCAGTTGACAGAATAGAAGGTCTAATATTTCACACTGCAGATGGAGTAGACCTCATTTGCTAGTGATTTTTCAAGTGAAATCATGTATTTGAACTGCCAGTCAAGAAACTACAACATTTAGTCATTTTTCAAACTGGCATTTTTGATCATTTCCTAGAAATGGGTCAACAATGTTCTGATTTTGCACCCTCAATCTTTCCGTAAGGGACAAAGAGAATCTTTAATGAGACTGGAGGTGGAGAAAGGTGGGAGAATAGAAATGAGTTGCATTTTCAAGCTTCTTTGGCTATAATAGAGCCAATGAATCCCTTATTTTCTTTCCAAAGACATGCACTATTACTGCTTTTATTGAGTCAGTAGGAAACTTGAGTGGTCAAGGACAACACTTGCAATATTCCCATTGGTCACTTTCCTTGGGGGAAGAAAGGGTAAGTGTTATCTGTCAAAAGATGTTGACACTCCATGGAGGGAAAATAAAGCTATATTTTTGTAAGAAAAACAGGGATTTATTGGAGCAATAAACAATCTGCTGGAGGAACACAGTGGGTCGAGCAGCATTATGAGGGAAAGGAATTCTTCAAAGTTTTGGGTTGAAACCCTACATCAGGACTGGGATTTATTGGACTTCATAGTAGACAGGAAAAGAGATATTAATCATGGTCCATTACATGCAGTATTTTAAAAGCCATACAGTGGGAAAAGGTGAAGGTTGGGAATGCTATATTGATAGGGGCTTCAATAGTGTGGGGGAAGAGACAGTTGCTTCTCCTGCCACAGAGATGGTTTTGACATGGTATGTTGCCTCCCTGGTGTCAGATTCTTAATTGGCTCAAGGACATTTCTTGAGGGGTGGTGAACAATCAGATTGTGGTGCACATGGTACCAATAATGGAAGCAGGAAATAGCATGAGGTCCAGCAGATAGAGATTTCAAAGCAATTTATTTTTAGATTACTTCTGGTGCAACACATTGCTGAGTCCAAAAATAGGAGGATGGTGCAAAGCAGAGAGATGGGCTGTGATGGAAAGCTTTAAGTTCCTGAACATCGAGACAGGTTGTTGGGAGCTGGGATCAAGATGAACTGGGCCGGTTGCATTTTAACAGGTGAACATTATGGTTGTGGGGACTGTTGCTGATGCAGTTGGGGAGGAGGGTTCAAATTAGTTCAGCAGAAAGGGAGTAACCTGAATGCATCATATGGCAGACTGACATGAAACATGAAAGTCCATGCGATCCAAGGGAAAGTGAACAAGTTTGATGCAAAATCGGCTCAGTGTCAGGAAACAATAGTTCATTGTTGATGTGTCTTTTGTTAAACTTAAGGTTATTTTCAGTGGCATCTCACAAGGCTCCACGTAAGGTCCCTTGTGGTTCGTATCAATGATTTATACTTAAAACCAGAATCATGACTAAGAAGTTCACAGAAAATATAAACATTGACCAAGTGATTAACAACAAGGAAGAAACACAAAAGGAGGATATTAAAAATCAAAAATCTGCAGATATTCAAATTCTGAAATAAAAACAAAATCTGCTGGAAACACTCAACAGGTCAGGCAGTGTATGTAGAAAGAGAATCAGGTTGAAGATCCTTCATCAAAATAGAAGATTTCAACATACTGCCAGAATGAGGAGAAACAAAGCAAATCAAATTCAGCCTAGAAAACTGAGGTAACACAGTTGTCCAGGCAAACACACAATAAATGGTCGGGTACTGAAAATGTAGAAGGAGGCGGCCTTGGAGTGCATGTACACAGTTCTCCAAAGGATATTACCTTTGGAGAACTGTGTACATGCACTCCAAGGCCTCCTTCTTATCTTAAAGGTTGGACCGCTCCTTTGTAGCCAATATGAGCATGATGGGCCAAATGGCTTCACCTGTGCCATATATTTCTCAGGATCGATGATTCAACTCTTACAGTGCTGTCACAAAAAGTACCATGAGATACACGAACAGTTAATAACTAGAAAATTCCACAGGATGTGGACCATCACTATCATAGCTGCTCTTGGCTTCCTGTCCTAATCGATGTCCCACAGAAAGCATCCTGTCTGGATGCATCACGGCTTGGTATGGCAACTGCTCTGCCCAGGACCGCAAGAAACTGCAGAGAGCTGTGGACACAGCCCAGTGCATCACGGACACCAGCCACCCCTCCTTGGACTCTGTCTTTGTCTCTCGCTGCCTTGGTGAAGCAGCCAGCATAATCAAAGACCCCACCCACCCGGGTCATTCTCTCTTCTCTGCTCTTTCATTAGGTAGAAAATACAGGAGCCTGAGGGCACATACCACCAGGCTCAAGGACAGCTTCTACCCCACTATGATAAGACTACTGAACGGTTCCCTTACACAATGAGATGGACTCTGACCTCATGATCTACCTTGGTGTGACCTTGCACCTTATTGCACTGCACTTTCTCTGTAGCTGTGACATTTTACTCCATACTGTTATTGTTTTTACCTGTACTACCTCAATGGACTCTGTACTAACTCAATGTAACTGTACTGTGTAATGATTGACTTGTACGATCGGTACAACACAGTCAACAGTCTTCTCATCTCTGGTGCTGAAAAGACTGCCTGCTGATCCTGCACTAGGTTAAACTTCCTGCAAGCACCGCACTCCTATTCGAGTAAATAGCAAAAATTTACTGCTGGGAAAAAGATAATTTATTTTTAATTATTTATTTAAGTTAGTTTCAATGTTTTAAATTGAATTTTCATACATGAATGTATTTTTTGTGTTTTAAATGTAAAAATTAATATTAATTTTAGCATCTTTTTTAAAACTTTTATGCCCTAAATGTTACCGCCTTCTAATATCAAAAACATCCACAAACATTCAGTAATATGGATAGGTTACCGTATCTGTATAATATGGATAGGAACTATATCCAGATGTGGTTCTGGATAGGTTTGTCCCATTGAGGCAGTAAAAGGATGGTAAGGTGAAGGAACCATGGTTGACAAGAAATGTGGAATATGCAGTGAAGAAGAAAGAAGCTTACTAAAGGTTTAGGAAGAAAGGATCAGACAGGGCTCTAGAGAGTTACAAGATAGCCAGGAAGGAGCTTAAGAATGGATTTAGGAGAGCTAGAAGGGGGCATGAGAAGGCCTTGGCGAGTAGAACTAAGGAAAACCCCATGGCGTTCTACTCGTAGGATGACTAGAGTGAAGGTAGGACCAATTAGGGATAGAGGAGGCAACGTGCCTGGAGTTGGAGGAGGTAGGGGAGGTCCTTAATGAATACTTTGCTTCAGTATTCACCTGTGAGAGAGACCTTGATGTTTGTGAGGACAGCATAAAACAGGCTGATAAGCTAGAACATGTCGATGTTAAGAAGAAGGATGTGCTGGAAATTTTGAAAAACATTAGGATAGTTAAGTCCCCAGGGCTGGACGGGATATATCCCAGGATACAATGGGAAGTGAGGGAAGAGATTTCTGAGCCCTTGGTGATGATCTTTGCATCCTCACTGGCCACAGTAGTAGTACCAGATGACTGGAGGGTGGCAAATGTTATTCCTTTGTTCAAGAAAAGGAGGAGGGATAACAGTGGGAATTACAGACCAGTGAGTCTTACTTCAGTGGTGGGTAAATTATTGGAAGAGATTCTTTGGGACAGGATTTATGAACATTTGGAGAAGCATAGTCTGATTAAGGATAGTCAGCATGGCTTTGTGAGGGGCAGGTCATGCCTCACGAACCTGATTGAATTCTTTGAGGATGTGACAAAGCACATTGATGAAGGTAGAGCAGTGGATGCAGTGTATATGGACTTTAGTAAGGCATTTGATAAGCTTCTCCATGATAGGCTCATTCAGAAAGTCAGGAGGCATGGGATCCAGGGAAACTTGGCTGTGTGGATTCCGAATTGGTTCGCCCATAGAATGCAGAGGGTGGTTTTAGATGGAGTGTATTCTGCCTGGAGGTCAGTGACCAGTGGTGTTCTGCAGGGATCTGTTCTGGGACCCCTGCTCTTCGTGATTTTTATAAATAACTTGGATGAGGTTGTGGAAGGGTGGGTTAGTAAGTTTGCAGATGACACAAAGATTGGTGGTGTTGTGGATAGTGTAGAAGGTTGTTGAGGGTTACAACGAGACATTGATAGGATGCAGAGCTGGACTGAGAAGTGGCAGATGGAGTTCAACCTGGAAAAGTGTGAAATGATTCACTTTGGAAGGTCAAATTTGAAGGCAGAATACAGGGTTAATGGCAGGATTCTTAGCAGTGTAGAGGAACAGAGGGATCTTGGGGTCCAAGTCCAAAGTTGCCACGCAAGTTGATAGGATTGTTAAGAAGGCATATGGCATGTTGGCCTTCATTAGATGGGGGATTGAGTTCAAGGGCCCCGAGGTAATGTTGCAGCTCTATAAGTTGCAAGACCATACTTAGAATATTGTGTTCAGTTCTGGTCTCCTCATTATAGGAAGGATGTGGAAGCTTTGGAAAGGGTGCAGAGGAGACTTACCAGGATGCTACCTGGATTGGAGAGCATGTCTTATGAGGATTAGTTGAGCGAGCTTGGGCTTTTCTCTTTGGAGCGAAGGAGGATGAGAGGTGACCTGATAGAGGTGTACAAGATGATAAGAGGCATAGATCGAGTGGACAGGCAGAAACTTTTTCCCAGGGTGGAAATAGCTAACACGAGGGGGCATAATTTTAAAGTGATTGGAGGAAAGTACAGGGGGATATCAGAGGTAAGTTTTTTTTAGACAGTGAGTGGTGGGTATGTGGAAAGCGGTGCCAGGGATGCTGGTAGAGGCAGATACATCAGGGACATTTAAGAGACCCTTAGATACGCCCATGGATGACAGAAAAATGAAGGAGTATGTGGGTACAAATGGTTAGATTGATCTTACAGTAGGTTAAAAGGTTGGCACAACATTATGGGCCAAAGGGCCTGTACTGTGCTGATCTTCAATCGCTGGTGAGCCTGTGAGCGTACCTGCTGTCAAAGCCATTCTATGAGTGCAGCTAACTGCCAATGCAGAGACAGTCACTAGACTGTCTAGGACCATGCCTATGTGATGGAAGCTGGGCTTGCATTGAAATGTTGACCAGGGGGCCACGCTGGAAGAAAGAGCATGGCTAACAGAGAAGGCAGACAGCAACTTTGGGCAATGTAAAATCTGTCTCAATCTTCACAAACAACATTTCACACAAGACAGCCACGTTTTACAGGGGACATGCAGAGAAACTTCACTCAATATACTCCTGTTTTCCAAATTTTATTATTGGTGTTACCCATTAGGAAGCCTAACTGAGTCACAGATTATTTGGTGCCAGTGTTGTATCAGCCAATGATTTGGAGATGGGATGGGCAATGACTCAGAGCAAACACTCTACTGTACAGCAAAAAAAAAAGTCAATATGGTCTACTTAAAGAACTGAGGGAAAAACAACAACTTCCCCCAGTAAAAGCATGGTTATTACTCCAGGAAAAAAATGCAGTGAGTGAAGGATAGTTGCAAATAAATTATGTGAACAAAATCAATTTCAATTCCTTCCAGCTGTTTCCAAAAGCAAAATCACTATCTAATAGTAGTGTGGTTCCTTAGTCAGATTTGCAGGAGAATTACTCAATCAACTTTACTCCACCTGACTATTGTGTTGTATTGAGTAATCATTTACAAAAAAACAACACTTAATCCACAAAAGCCCAGAAGCAGAGCAGTTTTATGTTCCATTTGTGAGAACCTTGATACCTAACACTTGAGTCATAATCTCCCAAATCACAGTGCAGTTGTGATAATCATAGCACTTTAACAAACATGAAATCAGACTCCTAACCATTGCAAAAAAACCAAATTATCCAGCAATCCATATATATTGATCAGAAACATGAGAGCTATGGCTTTTGCAATCAAAAGACAACTTGAAATGTTGGTTTCTACAATGAACCGAGCAATAATTTTCACCTCTGGAGTGCACCCATCCCAAGCCACAAATCATGAAGCAAGTATGATTGGAGATAACTAGCTTGACGAATCCTATTTTTACCATTCTTGCAGTACTAAATTACCTTTTGGGTGAGCAACACTCCACCAGTGATAAGGTTACAACAGTGCACAAAATATGGCTACAAGGCAGAAAGTACATTGGATTCACAAGAGAGGATCACAAAATATACGATACAGGCACACATCCATTCAAAAGGCACAACATATTATTTCAAATAAAAAATAGAAGGTAAGGATCAGAAACAGAGTCCATATTTCAAGTCAATGAACTTTCGTTAGAACAGAGAAAAACTTAGAGATCAAACACGTTTTAAGTTTCAGAGTAAAGAGGAGTGGGATCTTCTATGAAGACCTAGATGGACTGAATGACACAAAGAGTAGAGGTGCCAACTGAGAGAGAGATATCAGTACTGGCTAATCACAAATGATCAGCCTGGTCAAAATGCAAATACAAGGAGACAAGTGAAAACAGGCAGGAAGGAGATAAAAATGAAAAAAAGAGCAACAACATAAACTAGAACTGTAAGATATACAATAGCGAAGTAAACTATTGTAGCATGCTGGGAATCTGACTCTAAATCATTAGCCAACATACTGCACAGTCATGGGGAGGTGTTTAAGTTACTGGACAAGCAGCCAGGGGCCCAGACTAACAATTCAAAGGCATGTGTTCAAATCTCACCATGGCAGCTGTTGAATATTTACATTCAGGATTTTTATTTTAAAGAACACGTAGTCTTTATGATGATAACCACAAAACCGGTAGATTGTCATGAAAAACCCATCTGGCTCAGAAGTGTCCTTTAGGGGGAGGACATTGACGATCCTTACCTATATATATCTCCAGACCTGCAGTAATGTTGTTGATTCTTATGCAGCCTAGCAGATGTCTCTGTTCAGGGGCAATGAGGGGTGGGGAATAAATATTAGCCTTGCCAGCAATGCCAATCTTCCAAAAGATGAACACATTAAAAAATAAGGTGAATTCTGAAAATACTCAGGATTCCTGCTGACAATGTCGGAGCTGCTTTTTTTTGGGGCAACAGATGTCTACTTTGTAGACACCTCCTCATATCACCGAGCTCCGCATATCACCCCCCCACCCTTCCTTCCCACTGAATATCAGACCAATGACACTGACCCCATTCTCTCTGGAGATCTGCCCGTCACTGCTGTGAGATTCAATCCCAAATCTCTCTCCTCTTCTGTTTTCACTCATTTTTTTCTATTTACAGTTCTTTCAGACAGATCAGTTGTGATTAATGATCCTTCACCAACAACCTCAGCTGGCACCACCACCGCTTTCAGTCTCTCTTTGCCTTCACTCTATCACCAATGATCCCATTGCTCTCTCCATCCTTACCCCTTCTCTCTACAACTTGAAAGATATTTGATTTCTTTGACTTCTCAATTCTGATGAAAGGTCATTGACCTGAAATAGTGATTTGTTTCTCTCTCCAGAGATACTACCTGACCTGCTGAGCATTTCCAGCTGTTGCAGATTCTTGCCTTTTAATAAAAGAAAATCATTTTTTCTCCTTTGGTTAGATATAATTCTACCTTAGAATCATACTGTCACCGTTGAACAGCACAGAAAAAGGCCCCTTTGGCCCATGCCCCTTGCACCTATCTTTTCTAATCCTATTTACTTGCATTAGGTCCATTGCCTTCTTTGCCTTGGCAATTCAAAAGCTTGTCCAGATGCTTCTAAAATGTGAGAGCACCTGCCTCCATTCACCTCTCAGGCATTCCAGATTCCAACCACTCTGTGTGAAAAAATATCTCCCTCAGGTCTACTCTAAATCCTCTACTTCTCATCAGAAACTCATGGCCTCTTGTCTTAGATACCCTCACCATTGGAAAAAGACTTGGCGTAGAAGAATGTGTTAAATAAGGTGCAGTACTTTGAAAGTGCTGCCAGACATCTATTTAAAGAATTTGGCAGAGTTCTTCATGGTGTCTTGACCAATAATTTATCCCCCAATAGAAATCACTGAATGGTTTATCTGGCCATCATCATGTTTTTGTTTGTGGGACTGTGGTCTGTGTAATTTTGGCTGCTGAGATTCCAATGTTTTAATGGCTGCACTTCAAAAGTACATTGGTTTTATAATGCCTCAGGGTTCTCCAAGGCCATTTAAAGGTAGATAGAATCATGGAATGATCTGGCACAGAAAGCAGCTTATATTGCAACTACTAAATTGGCCCCACTCCCCTGCCCTTACTCCACAGCTCTGCAAATGTTTCTACTTCAAGTAATCATCCAATTCCATATACAAGTTATTTTTGAATCTGCTCTCACCATGATTTCTGGTGGTGCCTTCCAAATCACAATCACAACTTTTTTTCCCCCAAGTCACCTTTGGTTCTTCTGCCAATTTCTTTAAATCTGTGTTCTCTGGATAAAGAACTATTTGTCACAGTTTCTTTAATGAATCTTCCCTTAACCTTCTCTTCTCTAAGATGAATAGCACCAATTCACTAGAATCTTGGTAACTTCATGGTTATAACTCTGCATTCATTTTAAACTCTACATTGTGGTGCCCTGTATTGGATGCAATACTTCAGCTGGGGCCCCAGACATTATTTTACAACACTTCGGTGTAACTTTGTACTAAATTTGTGATGGTTGCCTGCTCTACAGAGCAATTGCATCTGTAATTTGTTTGCTTTACTGTTAATGGACCTGCATTTTGGAAGTAGAGAGTTACACACAGAGGTTACTATAGTCCGTGGTTAGCTTGACAAACTGAGTATAAGCTCCTACTCCATGTCTAAATTTATCAAAACTGTTCAGGCAACCTTGGCCTTTTTCAAAGACTCTGAAGTTTGTGTGCACACTCAACGTTTACAGGGTGCAAAGTATTTGGAAACAGTAAAATATGTACATTTCAATTCGCCCACTAATTATGAACCATAATTCCTAATTTTTGCAAACTCATTTACAAAATCTTAAACAAACACGGAGAGTTTTCATATAAAAAAAAGTACTGAATTAATCACCCTCTCATGTCAGATGAATTTTGTGGTGATGACAGATGTTAGAACACTGGCAAAGTTGAATGCAGTGGGAAACATTGCCTCGGACTTGTTTCTCACACACTGTGATAAACCTTTTGCATCTGGCTGCATTGGAAAAACTGCAACTTCAAACAACGCAGCATGCCTGAAATGCATGCAGCAATGCATTTCACAGCATCACACTGCAGTTTTCCATTCCTGCCTGTCCAGTAAATTCTGGTTTAAAAAAAGCTGTAGTAACCAAAAATAGTGTAAACTGCTGCTGATATAAGCAAATCTGATGCTATATTTTGTGCACAGAGGATCCACATAAAGGATGAGTGGACTCTGCAAAACAAACAACTCCTGCAAGGACCATCATGAGAGAGTTAATTGGTGATGCTCTTTGTAAACCCAGTCCTTTCTCTGTATCTCTTGATTAATAAAGCATCATAAACCACTCCTGTATTTTTCAGTTAATGCAACATCTTTAAAATGTGCATTACCTTCCACATTGGACTAAAAATAAAAGCAGCTGATGCTAATTGGAACAGACGGAGTCATCTTCTGACACATTTTCTCACAGCCAGTCCTGGGATTTCTCCCAAGTGCTTTGCTGCTTATTTCAGTCCTTTTTTTTCCCCAGTTATAATCCAAATACATAAAAAACTGCTTTAATATGGGTCCTTAAAATCAAATCATCTATTTTTTTTATTGTTAAATTGCCCAGACACAGGCAACAGGACTCACAAAATCCTAACCTGAACCACAGTTCTTTCACATGAAAGTTACCTTGATGTTCCACATTTGGGATGAGGATTTCCAGGCATGTGATTTAGCTGTTGCCATGGACCACACCCGTATATAAAAGAAATGTTAATAAAAGAAAAGCAGTGGATCAAATGGAAAATTCCAAAACACCAACAAATTGAGGTTAGATTGCAGCCAAATCTATTGTTGATTTTTAGTCTATCAAAAATCTGCCTCCTTGTGCTGAGCTGATCAACCTCAGACATGTCCTGGATGCACCTGAATGAAGGTTGCAGATTCTGATTAGATTTATTCCTGGAGATTTCATCACATGACCTGCTGTCTCTAAACTCTCTCTGCACCCGGCAACAGTTCTCCACATCCATCTTAGAAATGCACTGGCTTCCCATGCCAGTAGCAGAACAAACACCTCATTACCCAACAGGATGACAGTCCAACCATATCAAACAACCATATTATCCCATCTTCAATATTTTCAGAACTAGTAGATGCACAAAGTAAATTTCTAAAAAATCACAGATTTTAGCTTTTGTTCTGGCTTGCTCATAACAAAGTCAAGCAAAGTAAGATTTGATCCTTGGTGATTCCAGTAAGATCCCATAGGGAATGACAACCCTCTCTATAACTGGCGTCAGTGCCTCTGAGCTGGGAAATAGGTGGCTATCATTCTCCATGAGCTATCTACTAACACTTGCTGTAAATTGCAACTGTGGAAACATTACAAAAAAAGGATCCTCTCTGACTGTTTCAGCCTCTGCTGTTGTGAAATTCATGGCTTTTGTTTGTAAAATTAAGAATGGCCACTTGGATAAACATGCTGGAAGCTTGTGAAGTCATAACACAGCTAGAGTCACTACTTTTAGAGAAGAAGGGTAAATAAAAAGGCCCTGCACAAATCATGAATATGTTAAACATCTTTTACATATATTATTCTAACACAGGAACCTGACTGAATATCACATGAGTGACAGATTCAGGACAATATTATGATATCCTGTCTCATAATTGACAATACCTTATCCAGTGGATGACAGCCGTGTAGTATTTGTACTGTAGTTTTAAAATATGAAAATAACTCTTTAAAATATTAAGGAAATGGGAAGTTTATGGTAGATTCGTCAAAGAGTGCTAAAGGTGTTATGCAGGACGGTGGCATTTCCAAGACAGCACTTATCCTGCGATATTTTGTACAACCAATTCAGATTCTAAATCAGCATTGTGATCCAACTCAATAAGAATAAAGTGTTACAAAGATAAACTCGGATAGTGTTAGGAAACTAAATGATGCAGTCCATGATATCACACTAACTCTTGCACCTAAATGTTAACCGAATTTGAATTGTGCGCATATGAGATGGTGCTGTGACATATAAATATTGAAAGATAAATCTTGCACAATGTCAAAACTGCCTTCTGCTCACTGAACCTGGAAGCTGATTGAATTTGCATTGCATTTTATAAAATCTATACTAAATTATCTGGAAGAGCCCAAATGTAGCTGCATCTCAGCTTTCTGCGGAGACTAAAAAAGAACACGAGACTTGAGCTTACAACGTTTCATGAGCGCAAGGTATCATTGTGGACTTTGTAGCCAATGAAATAGTTTCCAAGTGCAGTCACTACTGTAGAATTTACAGCAGTTTATTTGTGCACAGAAAGACTTCAATATCTGTTAACGAAAGGATAATCCACTTTAGCGGTGTTGGTTGAGGCATGCCCCTAAGCACTGGGCACAATTCCATGGTCTTTCAAATATTTTCATAGGATCTGTCTGAAAGCCTGAAAAATGATGCCTCAGACAATGCAGCACCCTGTCTCTCCTACAGCAGGGTGTTAGATTTTGTGCTCAAACTGGACTGGTAGTTGAATTCATGACCTTCTGACTCAGAGGTACAAGTGCCACCAAAAGATTTCTGAAGAAACCACAGCACTGAAATAGCAGATACATGATAGAATCAACATTCCAGCTTTCAATATGATGAGGAGATAATTCATTGTGATGAATAGTTATGTGACAATCACTGATATGCATTAAACAGGGACAGATAAAATCTCAAGATTATTTTGTTTCTTCGCACTAACCATGAATTACATTATTTCTCACTGATGATATACCACTTCATCTTTTACAGAACCTGTATTTGAATTAAAAAGCAGGGGCTTTTGTGATCATACAATTTCATAAGGTTTAAAAAAAACTAAATACTAACTTGCAATATCTCAGATTGTCAGGCAATAGACTTAAAAATATAAACTTTTTTCCTTACACCTGCTGAATTTTAAAACCAATAATCTCAGAAAGCAAACTGCCTGGTATTTTGGCATAATTATATAGTATTACAAATTCCTCCATTTGTGTAATAGTAAGCATTACATTAGCAACAGGAAAATGTAAAAAAAGGGAGACTGGTGAAAAATGAGAAAATTATAATTGAGTTGAATACAGGTTGGTACAACAGTGAGATGAAGAAAAGAGATTAGGCCCATGGACAGAAAACGGATAGATGCATCGGAGCAATGTAAAATGAAATGCTAACATTTCTTCCGGTGCTGGAATGCAAAGGGAGCATTCAGGAAGGAATTTAAAACTCTGAAATTGATCAGGAAATTAAACATGACAACAAACAAGATAGTGTGCAAAATTACTATTGCTGGGAAGTTTTCAATCTGGAAGTATGTTAATAATAACTAGGCATCCAATGCATACATTACTTTACATGTAGTTCAAAATTACTAGCACCAAAGAAACAAAGATTCCAATGAGGTTGAAAAGATTCAAAACAAGTAGATTGCTCCAATGAGTTATTCCTCAAGATTACTGAACAATGTCTTAGAGTCATAGAGTCTTACAGCATGGAAACAGGCCCTTCGGCCCAACTCGTCCATGCCAACTGTGTCTGTGCCAACTAGTCCCATCTGCCTGCGTTTGGCCCATTGCCCTCTAAACTTCTCCTATCCGTGTACTTATCTAGATGGCTTATCTAGAAGCTCCAACACACTAAAAAAAGCAGAGAAGTGCAGCTGTTACAGAAGAAAGGTTGACCTTTTTTTTCCAAAGAGACACACTAAGTATTGCTGGTGACTTCTGTGTAAATGTCATATGCATGGGAAACAGACTGAATTTCTGGAAGTGCACATTATAAAAACATTAGAGTCTATTTCATCATTCAACAACATCATAGCTGAAGCTATCTTAGTCCTATTATCATTTGCGCACCTTGATGGCACACCACTGGCCAACATTTAGTGATCCGTTTCTGAATAATATTCACTTGGGTAGGACTCAGAAACCCTGTGCTATGCTAAAGAACTTGCAGGTCAGTGATTTTTATGAAAACAAAGCATTTTCAACTGCTGGCAGGAAGGCAAGTGATGGCCAGAGGCATAACACAGTTTGGAGAAGCAATATATGGTAGAGGTAATTCTTAAAGGATCAAGGAGGCTTTATCTGAATCTTTATTTTGATCTAGCTTTAAGGAAACAATATACATGTTACATATCAGATCAAGGGCCTTAAAAACTCCTGCATTTGTTGAAGTACTGAGCATTCTTCTGAATAGATAGGTAATTTTGTACCTTACAACATAGAAGAAAATATATACGCACATCTAAGAAGGCATGGCAAATGTAAAAGAGGGTATCTTTCATGAGATCAGAAAACCTGAAAATACTTTACAACCTGAGTACCCCAAAATCCGACAAATAACAATAAATTAAATGAAAAAATTATACAAATCTTATGATGCTCTTTGAGGGATAAATTCTATCCAGGCCACAGGAAATCATTGCATCTAAACTGAAAAATATTTTTTAGATCTTATACGTTTACCTTCCAAGATCCTGTGGGCCTCTCATCTAACGGTTCACCTGACTTCAACCTTTCCCAGCTCTGTGCAGATGTGATGTATAAATCAGAAGAATTGTTAGCATTCCAGCAGGTGCAAGCTCAAAAACCCTTTGATCTGATATGTAACATGCATTTTTTAAAGCTAGACCACAGAGTAGTTTCAGTTCAACCCAATATGAACCCAAAATCTACTGACACAGGTTATATTTCTAATTAAGAGTTACAAATAACACAGTGATAAGTTGCCTCAGGCCATTATAAAGAAGTGATGAAGGAAACATAAAAGAAAAATTTCAAAGTGATTTGCTAGCTTTTCAGAAACTGGGCATTATGATCTCTTTGATATTCATAACTCTGGTGAGGCACAGCCGAGGGTTGAGTCTAAGTGATAAGTGAAGATGTGGGTCAGAGATGTAAAAAGTGCCAGGGCAATAATTCTTTGTAATCTTTAGATGGACTACTCTCTGTTGAGGAGCATCCAATTGTGGGTTTAAATTTGGTCATCACCTTCCACTTTAGCAGCCAATGTGAGGCACACATTACAAGGATGTTCAGAGTATGGTGGTGTGTCTTGCCATTAGGAAGCAAGAAACCATCTTTTAGGGATAAACTTAAGTGTGAATGAATGAAGTGTAAGTATCTCAGTTGTCCTGACATTTTGGGGAGAATGATAGAATTTGCAATGACTGTAGACATGCTGTTTGTCCATTACACAACATTCACCTGCTTAATTATAATGTTAAGTATAGCCTGAATCACACTGTACCACATGATGCAGGCAAACCCTGCATTGCAGGAGTTTGGGTAATGAAATTTGCTGTTATAGAATTCACAAATTACTAGCAAAAAATCTGAGATACAGAATACAGATTCATTCTCATGAAAATTATGTGAAAAAAGTCAATAAATAAACACAATTTTTTTTCTATTCTCATTTCTTGATACAAGTGCAGATGAAGTGGCTTCACATTACAGAAAACTGCAATATGAACACAGAACATAGAACAGTACAGCACAGAACAGGCCCTTCAGCCCACAATGTTGTACTGACATAGCTGTTCCCTCCTATCTACAGAATGCCCATATCCCTCTATTTTCCCCTCATTCATGTGCTCATCCAAGCTCCTCTTAAAAGCCCCCAATAAATATGCCTCCACCACCCTATCAGGCAACGCATTCCAGGCATCCACCACTCTCTCGGTAAAAAACTTACCCCTCACGTCTCTTTTGGACCTACCCCCTCTCACCTTAAATGCATGCCCTCTGGTATTAGATCACTCAATAAGGGGAAAAAGATATTGCTTTTCCACCTGATCTATGCCCCTCATAACTTTATACACTTCCAACAGATCACCCCTCAGCCTCTGCCGCTCCAGAGAGTAGAGCCCAAGTTTGTCCAGGCTCTCCTGACAGCACATGCCCTCTAATCCAGGCAGCATCCTAGTAAACCTCTTCTGCACCCTCTCTAAAGCCTCAACATCTTTCCTAGAGTGAGGTGACCAGAATTGCGTGCAATACTCTAAATCAAACCACAGTTCTACAGAGATGCATCATAACTTCTTGACTCCTAAACTTAATACCTCGATTAATGAAAGCAAGCATTCCATACACCTTCATAACCAACCTATCTACTTGTGTAGATATGGACGGTCTTCTAAAAACACAACCCTCCCCCCACCACCTCCCATAATATGGGGGTCACCTGTATTTATTTCCACAGAATGAGGTCATTCAGCCTCTTGAGTCAATATTGGCACAATGTGACAGCAATTAGCTCAAATCACTCCCCTCACCTCTTCACAAAGCTCTGCATATTCTTTCCTTTCAGATATTCACCTAGCTCCCTTCTGAAAAGAATTCTTGAATCAGTCATCACTAATACCCTTGGCTGTCCACTTTAGACCATAACTGCTCACTACATAATAAAAACTTTTTCCTTGTGTCACTTTTATTTCTTTTTGCCAACCACATTTTATTCGATACTTCTTCGTTCTTTTTCAGTGGGAGCAGTTTTTCTCTACCTACATCTTACATTTTAAATACATTTGCAATCACCTCTAAACTACAGAGAACAACTGTAGGTCCTCCAATCTATCTGTATATCTGAAGTCCCTCATCCTTGGAATCATTTCTGTATATTTTTTTTGCACCCTCTCCATAGACTCTAGATCGTTCTTTACTTGTGGTATACTGTATATATACTCCAGCTTTGGCCAAACCAGTGTTTTATATGGGTCCGTCATGACTCTCTTGCTCTTGTACTTTTTGCCTATATTTAAAAAGACCAGGATCCTGCATTTTTGCAACTATTTTCTCAATTTGTCTTTCAATGAAATACACATCATTATTCCCAGATCTTTCCATTCTTCTACACCTTTGGAAATGCGCTTTCCAATTCATATTGCCTCTTCTCATTCTTCCTATGAAAATGTAACACCAGAATCAGGTTTATTATCACTGACAAATGTCATGAAATTTGTTGTTTTGCAGCAGCAGTACAGTACAAGACATAAAGACATAAAAATTACTATAAGTTACACAAATAAATAAATGATGCAAAAGAGGAATTACGAGGTAGTGTTCATGGGTTCATGGACGGTTCAGAAATCTGATGGTGGAGGGCAAGAAGTGTTCCTAAAATGCTGAGTATGGGTCTTCAGGCTCCTGTACCTCCTCCCCAATGGTAGTAACGTGAAGAGGGCATGTCCTGGGTGGTGAGGGTCCTCAATGATGGATGCTGCCTCCTTGAGGCGCTGCCTCTTGAAGATGTCCTCGATGGTGGGGAGGGTTGTGCCATGTTGAAATGTTGAAATGTTGAAACATTTCATATTTCTCAGCATTAAATTTCATCTGATACATATTTGCCCATTTTAGCAGCCTAAATACATCTCCTAGAATTTTATTAACAACTTCCTGATGCTTTACCATGCCTCCAAGTTTTGCATCATCTGCAAATTTGAAAAGTGTTTCTGTGCACCAATGTTCAAATAATTATTATGAAAAGCAGTGGTCCTAGTACTGATCCCAGAGGAACTCCACTGTACACTTCCCTCCAGTCCAAAAAATCAACTCTATGTTTCCCGTAGATTAGTCAATTTTCAATCCATGCTGCTTCAGCCCCTTTTATTCCATGATCTTCAATCTTTATGACAAGCCTGTTATGAAGCATGTATCAAATGCCCTTTGGAAGTCCATATATACCATATTTACTATCTCCCACATCAACCGTCTCTGTTATTTCATTAAAAACTCCATCAAGTTGGACACAATTTGCCTTTAACAAATCCATGCTGGGAGATCCTACCTACTGAGGAGATCACATGGTTTTCAAGAGATATCCAATAAGCTGGAGCATATCGATGATGATTATGTGCTTGAACCCTATGTTTCACTTTATATACTCACATACTTTATATACTTGCGAGTGTAAATTGGGATATTTTTGAAGGGAAATGTCCTATGGAGATGTGGTCGTTGTTCAGGGATCTCTTGCAGGATGTTAGGGATAAATTTGTCCTGGTGAGGCAGAGAAAGAATGGCAGGGTGAAGGAACCATGGGTGACAAGAGAGGAAGAAGGCAGCATACATAAGGTGTAGGCAGCAAGGATCAGATAGGGTTCTTGAGGAATATAGGGCAGCAAGGAAGGAACTTAAGGGGCTGAGGAGAGCAAGAAAGGGGAAATGAAAAGGCCTTGGCGAGTAGGGTTAAGGAAAACCCCAAGGCATTTTTCACTTATGTGAAGAGCAGAAGGATGATGAGAGTAAACGTAGGACCGATTAGAGACAAAGGTGGGAAGATGTGCCTGGAAGCTGTGGAAGTGGGTGAGGTCCTCAATGAATACTTCTCTTCAGTATTCACCAAGGAGAGGGGCCTTGATTACACTGAGGACAGTGTTAGTAAGGTTAATGTTCTAGAGCATGTTGATATCAAGAGAGAGGATGTGTTGGATCTGTTAGAAAATATTAGGACAGATAAGTCCCCGAGGCCTGAAGGAATATTCCCCAGGCTGCTCCGTGAGGCAAGGGAGGATATTGCTGAATGGTTGGCTCGGATCTTTGAGTCCTCGTTGTCCACGGGAATGGTACCGGAGGATTGGAGGGTGGCAAGTTTTGTCCCCTTATTCAAAAAAGGTAGTAGGGATAGTCCAGGGAATTATAGACCAGCGAGCCTTACACCTGTGGTGGGCAAGCTGTTGGAAAAGATTCTTAGAGATAGGATCTATGGGCATTTAGAGAATCATGGTCTGATCAGGGACAGCCAGCATGGCTTTGTGAAGGGCAGGTCATGTCTCACAAGCTTGATAGGGTTCTTTGAGGAGGTGACCAGGCAGATTGATGAGGGCAGAGCAGTAGATGTGGTCTACATGGATTTTGGTAAGGCATTTGACAAGGTTCCACATGGTAGGCTCCTTCAGAAGGTCAGATGGCTTGGGATCCAGGAAAGCTTGGCTGTGGGGATTCAGAATTGGTTTGCCTGTAGAAAGCAGAGGGTTGTGGTGGAGGGAGTGCATTCAGATTGGAGGGCTGTGACTAGGGGTGTCCGACAAGGATCAGTTCTGGGACCTCTGCTTTTTGTGATTTTTATTAATGACTTGGATGAGGGGGTAGAAGGGTGGGTTGGCAAGTTTACAGATGACACAAAGGTTGGTGGTGTTGTGGATAGTATGGAAGATTGTCAAAGATTGCAGAGGGACATTGATAGGATCCAGAGCTGGGCTGAGAAGTGGCAGATGGAGTTCAATCCGGAGAAGTGTGAGGTAGTACACTTTGGAAGGACAAACTCCAAGGCGGAGTACAAAGTTAATGGCAGGGTTCTGGGTAGTGTGGAGGAGCAGAGGGATCTGGGGGTTCATATCCACAGATCCCTGAAAGCTGCCTCACAGGTGGATAGGGTAGTTAAGAAAGCTTATGGGATGTTAGCATTCATAAGTCGGAGGATCGAGTTTAAGAGCCGGGAGGTAATGATGCAGTTCTACAAAACTCTGGTTAGACCACACTTAGAGTACTGTGTCCAGTTCTGGTCGCCTCATTATAGGGAGGATGTGGAGGCGTTGGAAAGGGTGAAGAGGAGATTTACCAGGATGCTGCCTGGTTTAGAGAGTATGCTTTATGAGGAGAGACTAAGGGAGCTGGGGCTGTACTCTTTGGAGAGAAGGAGGATGAGAGGAGACTTGATAGAGGTGTACAAAATATTAAGAGGAATAGATAGAGTAGACAGCCAGTACCTCTTTCCCAGGGCACCAATGCTCAATACAAGAGGGCATGGCTTTAAACTAATGGGTGGGAAGTTCAAGGGAGATATCAGAGGAAGGTTTTTTACCCAGAGAGTGGTTGGGGCATGGAATGCACTGCCTGGGGCAGTGGTGGAGGCAAGTACATTGGTCAAATTCAAGAGGTTGCTGGATAAGCATATGGAGGAATTTAAAATAGAGGGATATGTGGGAGGAAGGGGTTAGATAGTCTTAGGCGTGGTTTAAAGGTCGGCACAACATTGTGGGCTGAAGGGCCTGTATTGTGCTGTACTGTTCTATGTTCTACGGTTCATATTTGCAAAGTGATTGAATAAGGTTGTGGGAGGTGTGAAGTTTAGTGAACCACTCAGGTCAGCCAAGTCTACAATCTCTCCCTTACATTAACTAATGTCAATAGTAGTAAGGGGGTGATGTGACCTCCAACTCTCTCGGTTAAAGTTGACCACAATTCTTTGTTCTCCAGAGACCCTCACTTGAAATGTAGGCACTGGATGAAGGCAAAAACAAAGGTTTAGCCGTGATGCTCCCTGTGGAAAGAAAAAGAAGCCTCCCCACTATTTTTGACAAATATTTTGTCAAGGCATCAAAGGGCAGCAGGCATTGGTAATTATGCTGGCATGTATTAAAAATCTTCAGGAGAGGAGATGAGAGAAGGGCACATTAAGAAGGGCAGGAAAGTAACCATCAAGTAGAACACTGCTGCTGAGATTTCCCTGGCCAATGAACTCAAAATAATCTTCAGTATAATTTTGAATTTTGTTACAGATGCAAGCACAGTTGACCACTAGCTACACATGTATATTCCAGCATACTATGTATTGTTGAGCAGTGGAATCTTGCCTGTCGTTTCATGAACAAAGAAAATGTGTAACTCATAAGTTTGAACATCTTACCTAGGTTATTTTTCTCTCTTCTTTGTGAAGTAAAACATTGATCAAACACCTTACTGTGCACTGACCTTCAGAGCACAGTGATAACACTGCTGACAAGTGTAACAATCTACTCATTCCAACTAGGCCTTTCAGGGTCTCTTTTGGAACCCAAGAATGAATGAATATTAAGTGTCCCTCACTACTGTGAAAGCATTCTGCTGGAAACACCATTGACATTTGCCCAGACATCAGAATTTTTGCAAAGCACATTTGAATTCAGTGTGGACTATTGACAATCTGGGAGTTTTCCAAATGCAGTCATTTGATTGAGGGATTTAGATAATATCCTAAATAAGATACAGAAACAAAGTGAAATTTGAGACAGAATAACTCCAATATATCTACATTAGTATTATACTTATAGTCGTGGAATAGTGCAGGATAGAAATAGGCTATTTGGTTCAACATGTCTGTATGTCTCTTTCCAAAGTGATCCAGTTCGCCTTAACACCTGAAATTTTTATCTGATTCAAGTATTTACCAAATTTCCTTTTGAAGAATACCACTGAATCTGAATCTTTCTCCTAGCAACTTAAGTGTTCCAACCCTAAACACTCACAGCAAACTGTTTTTCTTTCTCGTGTTGGGACTGGTTCTATGATCACCATAAATCTGTATCCTCTGGTTATTGACTATCTTCCATTGGAAGTAAATTGTCTTTAAATACTCTTAACCCTTTATGACTTTCAAACCTTCTCTTATCCATTTTGTAAGCACAAGAGGTACACAGCCCCAGTTAATCCCACATCCCTAGGGCTATTCTAGGAAATCTCTTCAGTACCCTCTCCAAAGCATTCAAGTTCTTTCTAAAGCATGGTGTCCAAAATTGGACTGAACCCTCCAGCTATATCCAACTGATATTTTCATTATGTTTAGCATAACTTCCTTGGGGCTTTGCACTTGGGGTTGAAATTTATTTCCCGTTGCATGCATAAAACATGCCTTTTAGTTTTGTGTACGTGTTGAACCTTGCATCTGAAATTTGGTTCCATTGACTTCAAAATAATCAAGAAGTGGAGTTCAACACCTTCACTCTATTGTGTGTTTAGCTTATACAGAGGAAAAACATATACCCTTAAATACAGGCATCTACCCTATTAACTTTAAAGATTTGCACACAAACACCTCAGGATTCTCAACTCTTGCATCCGTTTTCAAATTTGCCATTTGGCTGCTGTCTCCTTTCCTGTATCTTCCTTCCAAAATTATATCACTTTACATTTCTCAGCATTTCTATCATGACTTCGCCCATTTTACCACACAGTCTGTTTCCTTGAGATGTATTAACGTTGTGTTGATTATTTAATATATTTTTTCTTAGTTTTTGTCATCTGAAATGTTGAAATTAAGCCCTGCAGCCGAGTCTAAGTCATTAATGTACATCGAAACAGCAATTGTCTCAGCACTGATAACTTTGAGGTCCCAACTGTATACCTCCCTTCAGTTGATGAGATAGCCTTTCAACTCAATATTTTCTATCCCTCAGCCAATTTTATAACAATACTGATCCTGCCCCTGTGAGATGCAGGTCAATTTATTCCAGGCTCAGTAGACACAAGAGGGAAAAGTTGAGGAATATTGATCAGGGTATTAACAAAACAGCAACAATAATATGTGCTTATATGTAAGTTAACCTCACAAAAAGGCCCAGAGCATTTCACAGGAAGATTATCAAACAAAACAGAAAGTGTTCGGGTAAATGATCAAAAGCTTTCTCACCAAGGTAGTCATAGCACTGGCACGAATATAAGTCTCAAAGCTCATATCAAAGTCAAATATGATACGGAGGATATGAACAATCAGGTTCGGGTTCAGATGGTTGCCAATGAAAAGGCACAATTTCAACAGGCAGATTCCTGAGCTGAGGATTTGCAGGAAACTGATGTTCCTCTGCTGCACTCCACAAGGAGCCCAGTGGTGGACTATCATTGACAAAATCCAAGTGAATATCCTTGTAGAACTATTCTCAGGAAAATCTACCCCACAGCTACCTGACTGTGATAGGTGGGGAGGGAATGAACACAAGGGAAGAACCTGTTGACTGAATTGCCCTGGTATAGACCAAGTCCCATTTTAACACTGGATACACTGCCATTGTGTTATTTGCAACTCCTTTTGCTTTAAATGTATGTTGAGTTCAAACCCGATCTGGCAGCTAAAGCTCAGCATTGAGGAGGAGTTCTGCACCCTCAGCATTGGCAGAATTGTATTTTGACATAATTAGTAACTTTATTTCTCTGCATTCCTTCACTGGACCTTTCCCATCAATACAACTCCAGATCAGAAAAGCAAACCAGAAGCTGCCCCAAATGAGGTGTCATCGTAGTGAAACAAAATGGCAAAAACAGCTTGCTGTAGCAGGCCAAATAATTCCACAATGAAACAGATCAAAACTTTGCAGTTCTACTGTACAGAGGCAAATGGTAGTGTTGAACTAAACAGGTCGTGAGAGGAGGTGAGCATGTGAGTACAAAGAGCAAGGTTGAATCATTTGCAAACAACCTCAAACAGGAGAGCTTAGTAAATGATTTGCCTTCCCCTGTGTCTTGGCAATTAGTTACACACATGCTATATCAAGAAGTGACTGAGGTCATTGGACACAGATAGGCTATTGCCCATAATAGCATAATATTTATAATGGTAAATTCTTGAGTCCCAGTACTAACAAGTGGCTGTGCAACTTGGTAAATGTACAGCTAACACAATAGCATGTTCCCAGCAATATGGGGAAATGCTTTGATACGCCTGACACAAAAAGTCCAAATTGTCCAATTACCACCCTACCAGTCTACTCTCAGTTATCAATAAAGTGATGGAAGACACTGTTAGCAGTGATAACATTGGTGAGTAAATCTCCTCACCAACATTCAGCATGGATTTTGCAAGACCACTTAACGCCAGACCTTAGCATGGACTTACATTATGTCTACATGGACTTTATCAAGACCGTTGACAAGATCCCGCATCATAGGCTTGTCTGGAAGGTTAGATCACGTAGGATCCAGGGTGAGCTAATAAATTGGATACAAAATTGGCTTAGTGGTAGTGGAGGATTGTTCTTTCAGATTAGAGGCCTGTGACCATTGGTGTGTTGCAGGGCACATTTGTCCCCTGTTGTTTGTCATAAATATAAATGATTTGGATGAGAATGTAGGTAGCATGATTAGTAAGTTTGCAGTTGACACCAAAATTGGTGGCATGGTGAACAGTGAAGAAAATTGTCAAAGTTCTCTGGCACTGCAAGGCAACTACTCCATCAGTTGCACCACTGTGACACCCAATATCGTGAGAGCATCCAGGGATTAAGTAAAATTGAAATTCATGGGAATCAAGGAGAAAACTCTCCACTGGATAGTGTCATACTGGGCACAAAGTAAAATGGTTGTGGATGTAGGGAATCAATCATTTCACCCATAGGACATCACTGCAGGAATCCCTCAGGACAATGACCACCTTCAGCTGCTCATGAATGACCTTCCTTCAGATATGAGCTTAGAAGTGGGGATGCATGCTAACAATTCCACAGAGATTAGTTTTAACAACTGTTCCTTCTCATTATCAGTAAATTTGTCCACATATAGCTTGACCAAGACAACATTCAGACTTGAGCTGAAAAGTGGAAAGTAACATCCACAGCAGAAAAATTCTAGGCAACAGCCATCCAGTATAAAAACGTCCAACCTTTGGCTGTCATTCAACAGCATTTTTATCATTAAATCCCCACCAATAAACAACTTGTGGGTTACAACTATGTAGAAATTTAACTGGATCACCCACATAATCACTGGAAGAACATCTGCAAGAATAGGTCAGTGACTAGGTATTCTGTGGAGAGTGAATTATCTCCTGGCTCTTCAAAGCACTTTCATCATCTACAAATGTGAAATATGGTATCTGGAATGAACTGCAAGTGGAGGTGGTGGAGGCAGGAATGGTAACAATATTTAAGAGGCATCTGCATATCATCTCTGCCAAAACAATTGGCACAGCATTTACCACCTCGAACATTTACTCTCTTCACTGCCCACACACCAGCACATCCTATTGACAAAATGCACTACTGTTAGCATACCAGGCTTCTTCTAACATCTCCAAAACCACAACTTCCACAAACATCAGCTGTTAAGCCCCCTCCAAACACACCCTCTCCTAACTTGAATATATATCATCATTCTTCCATAATTACTGAGTGAAAATCTGGAAATCTTTACTGTGCAACACTGTGAGAGTACCTTCACACAAAGAACTGAAGCAGTTCAAGAAGGGAGTTAACCACCAACTCTTCAAGGGCAACTAGCAGATGGGCATTAAATTCTGGCCTTGCTGGTGATATCCACGTTTCATCAGAGAGGAAAACAGAAATGAGTGATACACAGCTCATTATTTATCTTGTCCATGAGTGCAAGACGGTTACACTGCTGGATCTGTGGTGAATCATTCATTGAATGCAAATGGTCAAGGTTAGTTAGCTGTGGGATTGAATTATTCTGCAATATTGCTTGAAGGTATTGTGTTGAACGGAATCGTATAGGTTTGCCTTTCAACTAGTTTGCTTGTAGTGGATTTTTCTTTTCAGTCAATGAAAAAAAAACATATTGCATGTGAATTGTACAGAAATGAGTTCAATGGGTCAAATGGCTTTTTCTCATTCAGTATCTTCTTCCTGGACTGTGGAGCTGTGGTGGGGTAGTGGTGCTGGGAAGAGGGATGGCAGTTGTGGAGGAGGGGGGTGTTGAGGAAGAACACTATTTTTCCAAGATACATTTTCTGATTAAAAGCAGTTGAGCTAACAATACTAATACTGTGCACATTCTAGCTATTGCAAACAGTTAGATTTCTTCGAAAAGAACTCCATGATTGAAAATATTGTAAAGTATTTCTTCAGAACAAAGCAGAATCAAACCAGATTGGAATTCTGCTATTTGACCAGTTGTAAAAGAAATAGATTACTTTGCATTCCATTTTACAACACAATGGAAAAGCAATAAAACACAGTATCTTCTCTAATAGCACTGAGCACATCCATGAATGCAAAAGCCACAAAGAATAAATGATAAGATTGAATGCAGAATCAAAGCTTAAAGAAATTGCTGTGGTTCAAATGATGGGCTGAAATATGCTTGCTTTTTGCCGATGGTTTGAAAGAGAACTGCTGGTGAGGTCCTCTTCATGGATCACAATGTTCCTAACTTCTGCACCTGCACATTTCAATGTGAAAGTATGGAATGCACTGAAGGATAGACACCAGTGTATCTGACCTCTTGCTCCACCCTTGCAGTCAGTGCCAAATCCAGTGGTGAACTGGGAGGTTACTTCACTGCAATCAATGAGTCCAGAGATGGAGCTGAGCCCCGTTGAGCTTGGCAGCAGATAAGCTTTGCAGCTGGTCCCTTAGCTTTTGCCGGTTATGGAAAAAGCAAGTGAAGGTAAACAGTTTACTTTCTCTTTAATCTGTACTAAAGTTTCAAATGAATGTATACATTAAATGTAATTTTAAATAAAGTTATTAATCTTTAAAAATATTTTAATTTACTTCAACTGATTTTAAATGTCTCTGATTATAGGAAACATTTAAAAAGATCTTTGACAGCAAAAACTATGATAAGTCTATCAGAGGTCTGAGGACAATGTCTCATGTACATCGGCTACACCTGGCCACTGCTCATGGACTGCTCATTGTACCAGATGGTCCTTGGAGCTGCATAATGTTCGTGTGGCCACAGGGATTGCTTAGGACCTGAACATGAAGTGTGGATCAGGCTGAGCACGATCAGACTCAATAAACAATACATTTTTATCATTCTATGAGCTATTTGCAAATTACATAAACAAAACATATTTCGTCTGCACTATGCCAACCATGTATAATGCTGCAGAGGCTCGGTATCTGAATTAAAATAGAAAATGTCAGAAGTGCACAGCAGGCCCCTAAAGTCAATGTGGAGAAAGAAATGTTAATTCTGTTTCTCTCTCAACAAGTGTGATGTGACCCGCTGAGTATTTCCAGGTTTTTCTTCTTTATGCATAAGTGCATAACTGATTTTAAGGCAGAAAAGTTACAATTAAAAATAAATGAGTCCACAACATCTTCATTTCAGATGGGTGGTGAAAAGACATTGCCAGCAAGTTTGAATTTCAAGCCAGTCTCTGGGTACGTAAGATGGTCACGACATCAATTACAGCATCATATTTAGAGGATTTGTTGACAAATGCAAAAATTATTTAAATTCACTTTCATGCAGCACTTTAATAAAAATACAGTATCGGCAATACTGTTTAAATGCAGGACACTCCAGGGATATTATTGCTTAATTTTCCTTCCTTTGAGTTTTTTTTTGATTTCACTAATATACCTTCCTGGCTGTTTTAATGGACTACAAGACAACATAATTGAGAGTGTGAATAAAAATATGAAAATATGAGTGTGAAGGAAGAACTAAAGAGAAACGAAGAGTCCCTTTGATTTCTATGCGATGAGTTAAGGTTGAAAATGTATGCCTGAAAGACTGGTGAATGAAGATTCAAAAATAACTTTCTGAAGAGAATTGGATATGTACTTAAATAACAAATAAATTTACAACTATGGGGAAGCAGTAGGGCATTAGGGTCAGTCAGAAAGCTTTTACAAAGATTTAGCGTAACAGACTGAACGGCTGAGCTGTATTCTTCTGAGCTGTATTGATTCTATGGGTCAATGAATGGAAGATGGAACAGATATATAACTTCAAACATTAGTTTGGAAAACAGGCACAACAAACTTTATTTCATAAGTTTAAAATAACAAATCACAAAAGAAAAGTTGGGATCATTTTTTCTATGCTCAGCAATATTAATCACTGGAAATTACCCTTGGGAACTCATCCAATTCCTTTCCATTAGGGAAAAAAGGAGCACTAGAATTCGAAGCTCAGGGGGAATGAAGAAATAAAAGAAAAATGAAAGGAGGACACGGGCTAGGATCATCCCAATTTCGGACTCAAGGAAATATCAGTTCTGTTCAATCAAAGATTGAAAATAATCACTTTTAAGGCAAGCTGTTCTATTATCCAAATATGAGTGGGAATCTTTCATTAATCAATTAAGTTTCAAGGTTATATTTTCTACTTACTTGGACTTGGAATAGTTAAAATCATTTGCCAAAGCTGTTACTGCTGCCATGATTGATGTCCCTTCTACAAATAATAAATGAATTATCACAATGAAGTAATGGATCCTCAGAAGAACCATAATTATATTTCCTACCAATCTGCACTCTGAATTATCGCAAAGAAGAAAATGGACTCTGTGGATAAAATAGCATCAATGATAAAAGAGAATCTTGGAAAATGCTATTAATGGACAAGAAAATTCAGCACTGCTAAATATAGAAAGAGACAGCGAAAGAAAATAATGTTTTCCTAATCAGAATAATGATTTCTAATATAATGCCCTGCTACAATTCTTGACCGTTGAATCCTCCAATAAGCTATATTATTGATTTAATTAACAACAGGAAATTTTGATAACCCTTTGGCTTTGACGTGCTTATTAACAATGAACAAGGCCTGAGAACATACAAGAAAGGAAATGATGACAACACCACTAAAAGAAGCACTTGCAGGCATGCTGAGAGGTGAGACATCCGCCAACAGATCAAGCTTGCAGTGAATGTCAGGTTAGGCAGATATAAGAATAAGTTCTTACCATTACTGGAAGGTGGCAGTGCACCAGAACCTGCTCGCAATAGGTATGAATTTATGGCGAACTCCTCATTGGGGTTGGATTCAAGAGCTGGATGAGAGACGCTGCTGTCAAGCAATGGCATTTGGTAGTCTTTCACACTAGATGATGAAAGATGGGTGCTGGTCTGCTGGGCAAATGGATGGCTGGGCGATGATGAATGTGGGATGGGACGACCTGGGGAAAAGAGGGTCAGTTGTTGAATGGTGTTTAATCACACAATGCACATTTTCTCACTTAAAGTGCATTAAAAAAACATAACTGTGCATTGGCCAGGGAGATTAGCCCAGTGCCACCTATCTTTTTCTCAATTTTTCTGCTTCTGTGCAAAGCAGATTGAGAATTGAGGCTGGCAACGTTTAACTATCTGTACCATTCAGAAGTCTAAGTTGGCAACTGGAGTATGCTTCATGCAAGAAATTGATGGGAACACCCTTGCTCTTTAGAACTAAACACAGTTTATTGTTTTAAATCATTAATGTTCTTAATTGCAAATTTTCTTCTCAATGTTCCACTCTCAAGGTCATTAGTTCCTTACTTAGTATGGCTTCACAGGACACCAGCTGCTTTTGGATGCTTTTCCTGAGTGGCCATTATTCATAAATCAGTTTAAGAGGTGAACATTTGTAAATTATTTGACTTTGGGGTTACTATAACTGAATCCAATCTGACGTTCACACAATAGGTCGGATTAAAAGGGAGACAGTGATCAAAAATGGGAACTGTACAAACTTCTTCCCAAATAAATGGATGCCAATGCCAATTTCAAAGGTCCAACTCATTTTTACTGAAGTACTATAACAAATGAACAATCAGCAGCTTCGTCTTTTCAAAATGATGACCCTGACAGTGTAAGGGAGTAAGATCAGTAAAGTCATTACAATAAACTTGTTTTGAATCTAAAAAGAAAACACTGCAATGAATTCTGGGGAAGAAATAATAACATTAGAATTATTTTGATACAATGTATGTATTTTAATCAATTGCTTTTCTGCAAACAACCTATATGCAGATATTAATTTTGTACATTTCAGCTTCCTGAGCCTGTTTGCAAATATAAATGTTCTTGTAACGAAATTTCTTTAAATATTCTACCAATATCAAAGAATTTCTACTCTGGTTACAAAGAACACAAGGGCAGTTATGATTTGATTGTTGGCCACATTTTTCTTAACGCCCATCTCAGCTGAGATTCCTCATGGGCATGTGTTCTGATATACCTTTCCAGCCTCTGCATGGCTCTCTGCTAAATCGCAGAAGTCGTGTAGTCACTATGTCTTAGAAAGAGGCCATTTGGCCCATTGATTTCATTGCAGCTTTCTGTGGAATATCCAGTTGCTCCAACTACTTTGCTCTATCACCAAAGACCTGCAGAATTATTTCCTTTAAATGCCTATCTAATTTCCTTTTGAAATCAGTGATCTTCTCTGCTTCCAGCACTCTCATAGGCAGAGAAATCCAAGCCATCACCAATTTCTGCATAACAGGATTCTTTCTCACATCCCTTTTCCTTTTTTGGGGACAAGAGATTTAGATTTAAGGATTAGATCCTAATTTAATGAAAATTGTATTTAAAAATTATATTCCAATTACATGTGCCAATGTCTCCAGGTAATAAACTGTAAAACACTTAGCTTTGTGGTGACATACTTTTGTTGATTTATTTATCCACTAGATTTTGATTCATTCTGAAATATCTCTGCAAATCTTTTGTGGATTCTATAACTGTGAGCATTATAGTTTCAGTTGACCAAGTTCAAACTCACCATTAAAAAAAATTGAGTTGTGATAATAGATCTGACCTGAAGGGTTAATCTTATTTTCTCTTTACCCTGATCTACTGATCTTCCAGATTTCCCAAGTTTAAATAAAAAAAATGTGCACTGATTTTGAGCAAAGTACTTAAAGGGATCGTCTTAGAAAAGTTTTGATGGCTTTGCTCCCATGTTCATTAGATGAAATTATTAAATTTACCACTTTAAGTTGTTAAAGTGACAAATGCCATATATCTCAATACATAATGGAACAACCAAACTGCTATTTCCATAATCAAAATGGTGCAACCATTTTCAGGAGTTGTCAGCACCATGTAATGGCAAGCAGCCAATTTCTCAACAAACTTTAATAACTAACTGATTAGCTACACTTTTGAAAATGGCCTCTGTTTTTCTGATCTTTGATAGTTCATCAGATCATGAATGATCCAGAAAACATTGTTTACACAGCTTAAGTAGAATCAAGAGTCAATTGGTAATATCAATGACAATAATACCCAAGGGACTAACCACTCATCATTAAATAGAAAACAATCTTTCTGCAGCTGTTCTTCTTCTTTCTCTTTTTTTCTCTACTTTCACCTGCCCAGGATGAGTGATTTTCTGTTATCTGTTTACACTATGTGTAAGGTTGCCTTGTGAACTAGCATTATGTTCCTCAGTCATTTTGGCACGCATTTCCTGATTTAATTTTCAGCCCATTTAGGATTACCTGCTGAAAGTACGTTTACTCGGTAGAGTAATTAGATTCATGAATGTCTTTTTTTGAGAAACCTACTACTCCCATCACCCTTGGTAGTGACTCTTCTTGTCCCGTTTTTTTCCCCTCTGATATTGGAGCAGGGTTGAATTTCTTGTGATATTCCAGCTTTGAATGACTTACGAGACACAAATAATAACAATGGGAAGATTATGTTGAATATCAATCCATGTGCTGTTTACAGTGGGATAATCAGCTTAACAGCCTTCCTAAGAAAGAAACCACATAGGGATATCACTGAGCTGCCAACTCGTTCAAATTCCTGGAGACTTCGACATCAACTTCCCCAACAGTAAAATGCTCTTATTCCTATCTTCAATATTTAAAAAAAAAACACAAAATGTGAACAATATCTTTTAGTGCCCAATTCCGATTTTTTAGGGTTAATTGCAGAAACTAATTAACCAGAGGGACATATGAATGCAGATTATATAGTGATGTCACAGGTAGACAGTATGGCACTGCCTTCATCAGTCAGGACACTGAGTATAGGATATTATGTTGCAGTTGTGCAAGGTGTTGGTGAAGCCACAGTATCGTGTCCAGTTTTGGTTATCCTGTTATAGGAAAGACATCATTAAGAGTGCCAAGGAGATATACAAGAATGTTGTTAGGACTCAAGGGCCTGAGTTAAAGGGAGAGGTTGGGCAGACTAGAACCTTATTTCTTGGAGTGTAGGATGACCTTATAGATGTATATAAAATCATTAGGGGCATAGGTAGGGTGAATTCACAGTTTTTTTTTCCCCAGGGAAAGGGAATCAGAGAAGGCACAAGTTTAATGTGAGAGGGGAAAGATTTAAAAGGGACCTGAAGGCAACTTCTTCATTCAGAGGGTAGTGTGTATATGCAATGAGCTGCCAGAGCAAGTGATTGAGGCAGGTACACAAACAATATTTAAAAGACACTTGGACAAGTACATGGATAGGAAAGATTTAGAGCAATATGGGCCAAACACGGGAAATGGGCATCTTGGTTGGCATGGACTAGTCGGGCCGTAAGGCCTGTTTCTGTGTTGTATTACTCTAAGACTCCATGACTCTAAATGTCCAGGAGATCTTTAGCGCCTAGAGAGTGAAAGCCAATCCTAAGAGTTGGCAACCATAAATGACCATGGCATGGAACTTATTGTTTGATCGGTACAGTAAGGACGACATCATTGTGTTCTAGAAATGGACAAATGTTTTATTAGGCCCGAGTTCCAAATACTACTGAAGGTGTATAAATGAGAATGGAAAAGCTTGCAAGACTGGCTGTGACTTAAAATATGCTTTACCAAACTATGAACATTCCAAAGCTGCCAAAAGGAGCTTTGTATTCAAAGAGTCAAGCAGAGGGTTAGCTATAAATAGTTCAGAGGAATAGAACATTTTGTTTTATCAATTTGAGTCAGGAATTTAAATTGTAACTCACATTAAAATCTATTTTTAAAAGCATTGCCTTATTTTGTGGGTCCTCAGCAGGGTGAAGTGGTGGTGATTCATAATGGTGTTCAAATGCACTCGGCAGTAAGCTCTTGGACAGTCAAGCTTGCCTCTCAGATTTGATTGGCTTGCTTCCTTCAGTCAGAGAATGATGTATGGGACAAATTAAGCCGCAAAGGAAAGGTGGAGAAAACATGAAAAATGAATGGAAAATTAGAGTCTAAAATCTTGCAAGAATATGCTAGCACAACACTTCAGATGTGCTTTGTTGAATAACTATAACATAAGGTGTGAAGCTGTTTTCACTCTCCACAGGTTGCAAGTCTTAACAATCTATTATTTTGCAAACCCCTGAAATTATAGGAGTCAAAGGGCAAACCGCCTTCACGGGATTCAGCCACATTTCCAAGCGTGTACTTCCAGGCAGTCTTAATAAACGCAGCTGACGTCAGGTCATGTTAACTGCTTGGTTCTGACAGCTTATGTATTTGCTAAATCTGTCTCTCAACAATTAGGCTGAGCCACATGATGCATTTTGCATCTCTGCCTGTTTACATAAGCTAATTTTTCACAAATGCAATCTGGTTCCAATCATGAGACAGACTCTCATCTATTCCTTTTCAAAGAACAATGAAACAAAACAAGCAAGTACAACAAATATTTTAATTAATCACTCATCCCTGATGGATGCAAGATGATGCTTTTTTTTTGCAATTATTGTTGTTGAATGGCAAGGAGGGTCTTTTCAAACAAACAGTCATTTTCAAATTGTGAACTTTCATTATTGCAATTGAAAAAAAATCCAGCCTTGCAGGGAAAAATAATAACTGGGCTATTCATATCCTAGGCATAAAAATGTTCTGACAGCATAGGAGGTAATGGAAGAGAAAAAAGAAGATATTGCAAAGAGAGCAATCCCCACAACCTACATTATAGACATGGGATGAAAGAACAAGATGTTGGTCTATTTTTCTATCTGAAGTGAGTTTTCAGCCTGCAAACCTTTACCCTTTTTCCATAACCATGACTTTGCCCCTTTGCTCTCTCCAATTAACTTCACCCAGTGTAAGTGCCTGACAGTCTCATTATTCCACAGGCAGAAATAATCATCAAAGAAAATTGAAAGGAACTTTGACATCTTCATGGAGTCCACATATTGTATTGTATCTAATGAGTCGACATCCTTGTTTAATGTGAACTTCAAGCATTGCTGGCTTTAAAATCAGAACCATAGAGTTAGTTTTTTTAAAAAAAAGATAATCAACAAGATATCACATGAGAATCCTATTGATCAGATGTTTCGGTATTTTTGGAAAGGAAATATTACATTATAGTTACACATTTCTCGAGAGATTTTGAAGGCAAATGATAGAAAAGAACTATTAACACAATTCTAAATCTGATGCATGGGGTCAGTGTGTGGTAGGATGTGAGAGCTGGGTATGTATTGGAGAAAGTAGGATTTCTACATAACACTTGAAAATTAAATATCATCTTGTGTCAATTGTGAAAATACATGAACAAAATCTGACTTTACTGTGGAAACAGTATCCGGTGTCTTGTTCAACTTGTTATTTTGCATTACTTAAAAAATGCAAAAATTGCAATTGACAAGGCATTCTGCTTCTACCAAGACTAAGGTCATTTCTGAAGAGCTGCATTGGATATTTGAGGATGTCATCGAATCAGCCAAATGAAGCGCACATTCAATAGGTGAGAAATGATTGTGGTGGTAACAATAGTAGATGGGGACGGTATGGCTGGATTACTAACATTTTTATCTTGCCAAATCTGCATTTCTTCAAAGAAATTTTGCGCCCTAAGAATAAAATAGCTTACACCCAACAAATGCTTCAAAGTACCCCATGACGGCAACACACTTATGCCTCCAAATGTGTGCTCTTTGTTTTTGTGCGCTGCCTAGCAACGGGTGGAAAAATAGTCCTTTTGATTTTCTCGTAATTTAGCAAAACAGGCATCTGTGTTTAAGTATGCATGTGTGCATACACACGCATGCACACACACACACACCACTCACTTTAAGTTGAGTGATATTTCATTTTATAAGGTCAGGAGTATGGAGTGAATCATGCTGGTCAGACCTACTTTTCAGATGCTCCATCTGCAGCACCTTTTTCAGACAGGGCCAAATGAGCGGCCCTCAGCAACTGAGGAGCATCCTGTGAGGCAGACATGGCTCTGAGGGGCAAGCACCAAAGCACTGTCGGAGACTTCTGGAATTGTTTTCAAATGTGTTGTCAGTGATATTTAAAAGCCATTAAATATACAAAAATCATATTAAAATATTTTTAAAAATTTAAAAACAGTAAGACATTCTGCAGAACTAAAAGTAATTAAAAACACTAAAATAAAATAAATTGAAGTAAGTATTGAAAGGCATTCCTGAACTTATCAAGGCTGGCATACAGATAGTAGTACCCATTGAAATGAAGGGTGCCTCTGTCTGTATGCCAGCCAGTCCTGGCAGAAAGCTGAGGGACTGGATGTGAAATGCATCTGGCTCCGCTCTCTTGCTCACTTAGCTTATTGGTGAGTCTAGCAGTGAAGTGAGAGGTCAAATGTGCCAGCTTGCAACTTCCAGATCATTTCGGACTTTGGCATTGGACCAAGCACATGTGGAAGTCTGAGTTGAGCTGAGCTGCGAATGGCTTACCGCCAGCTCTTCCCTGCAGAAATGTCAGCTGTCAGTCAGCTCGTCAAACCCTGTCACCCATATTATTTTAAGACCACGTAGTGTAACTGTGAACAAAGACTTAGGTAATTCAATGTTCAATTGTTGTTTGATCAGTGGGGATTTGCAAATTGCCTATTTCAGAATCCTTTTCAGAAATATACAGCAGTTCAGTTATTTCTGCATTCGTAACAAAGTGCACTGGTTCAGGTGAAAGGCCTTGGCACATTTTTTTGCACATTCCAGGTTATCTCCTATAATGGTGCATCTGGAAAATGAGCAAACATTGTTTTATAAGTAAACAAATCTTCCAATCCAACTTGTCAAAAAATAAACACTATGTGGTTTGGAAAAAGAGTGCAGGCTTTCAATGTTTTTGAGGAGGAGGCGAAAGAAGAAATGATTTGGAAGGCAGGAATTGCTAAATGAAAGGTGAATAATTATGAAAGAAGAATTTAGCTGTGAGGTGGTGTGGAGGGTGAAGTAGAGCAGTAGGATGCTCTAATAATTGCCTTGCCCCTTTGTTTATCTCTTGGTTTATATGTTCTGTATTTTAATTTTTATTTGTTGCTGTTTTACCTTGACCTAATCAAAGAAGTTAATGTATAAAGAAAAAAACGATGGGGTGTTTTCATTTTGAATAGTTATGCAAAGTAGGCAATAGTGAATCATCTTATTACATATAGCACTGCCCTAGTTTGTTTTTTTTTCTTAAAGACTTTGGGTATCATTTTCTTTTCTTAACCATTGCAGCTTTGCCCAAAGTGATGCGGATTGAAGACTGAAGTTTTCTCCTAGTTAATGCAAAGTGTTCATGTGGAAACATACAGATTTTGTTTGCTCGAAAGGAATTGTGCATTTTATGAAAGAACATCTTTGTGCGGATTGCAAGAGTGTGTACACTTACATCTATCAAAAATAGACCTAACTCTGCAACAGTTACCCTTCTGTCTATGGTCAGACATAATTAGCATATAAGTCATTAATAGAATTGGTCCTGGAAGAATGGTTTTATAAAATACGGTCTAACATTTTATAGCTTTAATTAAATTGTATCTTAATATGCTCATGACTCAAGTGGTAAACTCAAACACTGACACAGGTTTTACATCCTGCAGAAAGTGTTTAAAATATTCATTTTATAAAATAAAATAGCAATTTCATTGGGACCCAATTATAGTTGGTGACATTGATTGTGCAGATCTAACTGTCAGCTTCATTCCCCAATATTTATTTTTAATTTGTTAGAATTACTCAATAATGTACTGCATCAAGGCTCTGAGATTCACTTCCATGCCTTCTACAGATGCTGAAGAGTTGAATTTATTTTCAGCATTTCAGAGAGCAGGAGACTGGTTACAGTTCAATTATTAATAAATGCACAAGCAATAATTTAGTCAGGGTTGTTGTATTTTCATAGATAACATCAGTTTCAGAAAACCAATATCTGAGGGAGTGGAAGAGAAAGGAAGAGAGATATTCAGCTCTGCCAGACAAAGGCTGCAGTGATGTTTGAAAGTGGAAAATATCAGGACAACTCTCTTGAAAATGTTAAATGCATCTAAGCATAACTCTATGAAAATCAGGGGGAAGTCAATGCCAGAGGTTGTCTTACACAAACCACAACAGCTGCCAGAGGGTGTATTTGGTCAAATACAAATGGTGAATTTTGGGTCCAGATTGAAAATCTACCATGTAGCACTTAATTTTTTATTAATCTCTGTAGAATTCCTGTGACATTTTGGTTTAGGTAGAAACACAGGCAGGTGTTTTCAGAAAATTGACGTTGGTGGTTAGTTGGAATAAGCAAAGACTTTGTGAAACTATCATAGAGTTTCAACATACAAGTCAGATTCCTTGTGACAAGATGCCAACTGTGACATCGTGCAACAATGCAAAGCAAGTTGCGTGGTTTGACATGAGACAGGAAGAAAGCTTTCTCAAAATAAGAGGAGACAACATATTTGCCTCTTGATTTCAAATGCAAGAACATAAGAAGTAGGAGCAAGTACAGGCCATTCATCGCCTCAAGCTTACTTTGATCTGATCTTCTTGCTCTGTATGAACTTCCTGTCTGATCCACATATCCATTCATTCTTACAATAAAGAGAAACCGGTCGATCTCTTTTTGAATGCAGGCAATGACTGAGCATCCATAGTTCTCCAGGGTAGAGAATTCCAAAGATTCACCACCACTGAGTGAACAATTTTCTCCTTGTTTCAGTTCTAAATGGCCCGCCCATTATTTTGAGACTGTCACCCCTCATTCTAGACTCCACAGCCAGGGGAAACATCCTCCCCATATCTACCCTGTCAAACTCTCTCATTCACCTAATGCTTGAGAACAAAGAAAGAGTTAACATTTCATGTCAAGAACCTCATGGAGGATCTCAAACTGAAGCATTAACTTTTTTCTTTCCTTAGATGCTGCCAGACCTGCTGAGTGTTTCCAAGATTTTCTGTTTTTATTTCAGATTTCCAACATCTGCACTTTTTAATTTTCACCGAGAAGTTTTAATTTATCACCTAATTTCCATCATCGCTGGAACCAGTCTGGTGGATTTTCACTGCATTCCCTCCGCAAAAGCGTATCCTTTTTTAGTTAAATATCTGAGACTTTGACGAAAGACAGTATGAGCAATCACAGCAATGACAAGGATTAATCAGAAGCAACAGCATAAATTGAGAAGAAGTCAGATTATGTCTCACCAAGGTAATAAATTTCTGAGCAAATTATAAATTTGACTGATAGGGGTAAGTTAGTGGGTAATATCTAACTGGAATTTGGAAACACAGCTGACAGTGGCCCACATAACAGACTGATTTATAAAGTATATACCAGGGCATGGATGTCAGATTATGAAACAACTGTTTCATTAATATCCTTCAGCCTTCTTTCCAGGATAAATGACTATAGACCATGCTTGAACGACTCTTAACCTCCTGCTTAAGATCATCCATACAGTCATAGGAATATACATCACAGAAACTGGTACTTTGGTCCATCAAGCCCACACTGACCATCAACCACCCCTTTACACCAATCCTACCTTCATTCCATTTTTTAATCTCTCCACATTCTCTTCAACCTCCCCCCCCATCCCCCACCAAATTCTACCAGTCACCTGCACACTAGGGTCAATTTACAGAGGCCAATTAACCTACCAACCAGCACGTCTTTGGGATGTGGGAGGGAACCGGAGCATCTGGAGGAAACCCAGGCAGTCACAGGGAGAACTTGAAAACTCCACAAAGGCAGCACCTGAGGTCAGGATTGAATGAGGGTTTCTGGTGCCGTGAGGAGGCGGCTCTGTTAGTTGTCCTACTGTGCCACCAAATTCAATTGCATCAACGTTCTCCAAGGTAGCTTGGAAGGGACAACTGATGTAACCAGCAACACCCACAGAAATATGAACAATAATAAGGCTAGATGGATGTAAAATTTACATACATTTGCAGCCTTCAAGGAAGATGAGGAGTCCTAAATACCTTGGTTCACAAAGGGACCACAATCTGGAAATATTGACATTTGCAATAAACAGCTTCTCCAGCTTATTTGCAAAATTCCCCTGCCCTTGATGACCTTCATCCTTGAACAAACTAATTTCAAAATATTTGCCCCCCACCCCCCACTTACAAATCTTTTACATTCTGCCTTTGCAAACTTTCATTTCCCAGTCTTCGATGGCAACTTCTCTGTCACACACTAGTAGCAACACAGATCTTTAGTCACTTCCAATCATGAGAATCAGAATCCGATTTATTATCACTGACATATAACATGAAATTTGTTGTTTTGCAGCGGCAGTATAGTGCAAAGATATAAAAATCTATAAATTGCAAAAATAAATAAATAGTGCAAAATAAAAAGGAATAATGAGGTAGTGTTCATGGGTTCAGGGATTGTTCAGAAATCTATGATGCTGGAGGAACTCCGGTCTGCTGAGTTCCTCCAGCATCATAGTGTTTTTCATCTAGATTCCAGCATCTGCAGTCCTTTATTTCTCTTCTTTTGTATTCATCTTTCTGTTTTCCTTAAGGTCTTTACAAATACTACCCAGTTTGTCACCAAAAACACTGCATTCCAAGATATGGGTCCAGAAATGTTAGGCATCACAGGATATTTACGGCAGAATTTTGTTTTATTCCAGTAGAAGCCATTACTACATGTTTTTCTTGTTCAGAAATCTGATGGCAGAAGGGAAGCAGCTCTTCCTGAATCATTGAGTGTGAGTCTTCAGGCTCCTGTACCTCCTCCCTGGTGGGAGTAACGAGAAGAGGGCATGTCCTGGATGGTGCGGGTCCTTAATGATGGATGCTGCCTTCCTGAGGCACTGCATCTTGAAGGTGTCCTTGATGGTGGGGAGGGTTGTGCCCGTGATGGAGTTGGCTCTAACCCTCTGCAGCCTCTTGCGATCCTATACATTGGAGCCTCCATACCAGGCTGTGATGCACTCTAAGCTCACTCTGAATTCTCACTCTAAACTCTTCTGCTTTGTTAACATATGAGGTATCTTTCCAAAATACCCCTAAATATCTGAGATTTCACCCCTAACTTGGTTACAATATCCCTTCCCTCATCCTTTCCTCTCCCCATGTTAGTGTATTTAATCCTGACCAGCCTCCCTAGGAGATTTCGTATGAAGAAAAGTAGAAATATTGGATCTATACTCTATGGAGTATTAAAAAATGAGTAAATTGATTTTATTGAAACATATGGAATCTTGAGAGGGGCTGATGAAACAAATGCTGTGAGAGGATCTTTTCTCTGCTGGGGGAATCCTGATGAGGGAGCAGAGTCACAGATTGGTCGGGGTGGGGGGGGGGTCACCCTTTTCAAACTGAGATAAGAAGGTATGACTTCTCTTAAAGGGTTACAAAGCTTTGAAATTCCCCTTTGGAGAGAACTGTGGAAGCTGAGTTATTAAATATATTTAAGCTAAGATTAACATATTTTTAGACTTCAAGTAAATTAAGGTTTACGGGCAGGGAAGTGTTGAGGTCAAAGTCAGATCAGCCATTATCTTATTGAGTGACAGGGCAGGCTCAAGAGGGCTCCACTGGCCTACTCCTGCTCCTACATCTTACATTCAACTCCATGTGAATGAGGTAATCTAAAATTTTGCTGCCTTTGCAGCTTTTATCCATGCATATGCTGGGCTATGTTGGCTCCAGATAAACATTTAAAAGAAGTCCTTATGTCAGCACTTTAATCTTCTGAAGCATCTATACCTCTTTGGATTGTCCCGGGTTTAATTGCTCTACCATTGGCAGCCATGCTTACAGTTTTCCTAATCTTAGGAACAAGGTCTTCAAAAAGCCCTCTAAAATATATTTCTCTGAGCAAATTTTGATCATCTGCCTTCATGATTTAGGTAGCTCAATGCAATTATTTTTGCTTAAACCATCCTGAGATATAATTTCATGTTGAAAGTGCTACATGACTATTTCATGTTGTAATAGTGGCATTGCATTGAAGTGATTGTTAGCTATAGCCTTAACTATGTAATGGCAAGCAAAACACCATTTGATAACTGGCCATGACCACTAATGATCATTATTTCCTACAGCTTTGAGGTAGATCGAAGATGAACCATTTGAATAAAAGTACATTCAGGACAAAATCTGAAATAAATCCAAAGATTCATCTTGGAAAAACATTATTATTGGACCATGTGAATTATCAAAGATAATGTCCACATATTAAATTAAAAGAAACACATGATCAATAATCTCAAGTATTCTTTTACTCAAGAACTCATTCATACCTAATCTGTTTCCTACCAATTGTAATTAAAGGTTATGATTCTACTCTGCGTGTACAATTTTAGTGATAGATGGTGGAATCGAAGTACTATAAAGGCAGATATCCAAGAAACCAAAGAATTGATGTTCCACTTTAATACAAGAGTGGGAGTTGAATAAGTTGGCTAGCTGTCAAAACAAGAAAAAAGGCTAATAAAAAATTAATTTTCTTCCTTTTGTAAACATCTAATAGATAATGAGATGGATTTTAGTGTTCATGCTGAGTGACTGGTATAACATGCATTCCCATAGGGTTTCTCTGGGTTTTTGCAATGTGAGTACCTGTTGATAAAAAACTGAACATGTGCAGTGTGCTCATCAAGGTCTTGTGAAAACAGGGCAAGGCACCATCTACCTTCTCAGTCAATCAGACTGAAGAACTGATAATTCCCATTGCAGAATCTGACTGAGAAGTGTCAATTAAGATATTTAACTGTATGTCCAATCATATAGAAAGATAAATAAAGAAGGGGAAAGAATGGTTGGATAAAGGAAGACTCAAGGATGAAAGGTAAAGCTTGTAAAATGCACTAAACCTGATGAAATAAAATACCATCCTCAAAGTTCATTTTCAGTGTCAGAGAGGAATTGAATCAATATTTTCAACTTTGCTTGTCATTAAAAGGCCAGACTTACTGGAATAAATAAGTTCCATTTCTCCTGGTGATTTACTCTGTATCTGTGAAGTGGCTGCAGCAACTTGAGCATACTTGAGAGTTCTGTCAGATGGCAAGATTCCATTAGCATGCAGCTTTTGGGGAATGGGGCAACTTGGATAAGTATCCCATCTGCAAATTTAGCCACAGACCTGTCACTGGCAGCTGTGGCTGTTCCAGTGTTCATGTGAATAATGGTAAACCCTGATAACACCTCTGTTACATCAACCACAAGATCCCGCCCTAAATATGAAGACATGCTGGGACAGAAACTCAACAGCTGCAGCATTTGTCTTCAGTTGGAATTCCAGCTAACAGACTTCAGAACGCAGGATCTAACAGTGAAGTAGAATTTGCCATTTTAACAAAAAAAAACCAAGAGATTTCCAGCTTTCTTTGTGAACAATGATCTATGCTGAGAAGGGAAAAAAAATGAAAATTGCTGCTTTAGGTGAGCATGTCAAGCCATCTTTAATATTATCATTGTGTTTCCTGAGGGCACAGAAAAAAATGACCCACTTGATTCATTTGGCAATTAACACTGAACAATGAAAAAAGGTCAGTGTGGTTGTGGAGGTGGGGAGGGAGAAGAATTAAAAGGAAAAAAAAAATCACATTCTGAAAAAATATCACACTCTGAATGATGAATACTTTGTGTAAAAATACAGGGCATGCCATAATTAACAGCAAGCATTTGTTCCATCACTCCCTCAAACCATTCAGTCCTGCCAATGTCTCATTAAAAAGGATTTCATTTCAGTGGAAACGTTTGTGTAATACTCATCAGCGACAGTCAAACACAGCCATTCTTTTAATGACTGTTCAAAGAAGTGAAATTACTATGTAAATCATTCACATCTCTATGCAGTACCAAAAACTTGGGACCAGATAATACTAAATATCTCATATTGGCAGAATGCTTCAGGAATATCAATTACATTTTAATTTTTTTTTCATCCCTGGTGTCTTTCAAGACAAGGCACTGTAGACAGGAAACAAGTGGTCCTTGACTAGAGCTAACTTTCAAAGGGTGAAGTTGCTCTGTGCATCCATAGGAAAATGTAAATCCATTTTATATTGTGCCTGGGTGCAATATAAAATAGGCTTCCAGTTCACTATGAGTGTGCATTGTACTATTAGTCAAGACTAGCTTGACTTCCTATGTCTTTATTTAGTGACCTTTCATTTTTTTTTCCATTGACTGATATCTTGTGCCATAGCTACTGCAGCCTATTAATCCATAAGTCAGTCTCCAGTAACTTGAAGCAAAAAACTGCAGATGCAGGAAATCTGAGATAAAAACAGGAAAAGCTGTTAATACTCAGCAGGTCAAGCAGCATCAGTGGAAACAGAGATATAGCTAACGTTTCGGGTTAATAATCTTTCGACAGAATGGAAAAGTGAAGGAAAGACATTCATATGGATAGAATGCTTCAAGAATATCAATTACGTTTTAATATTTTTTTCTTAACCTTTCCAGTTCTGATGAAGGGTCATTGACCTGTTAGCTCTCCTTACAGATGCTAACTGACCTGCTGAGTATTCCCAATGCTTTCTGTTTTAGTGTCAATCCCCAGTACCTAGTTAGTTGAATCCCTCTCAACTGGTTGCTGTTGCCATTTAAGAATAACCAGAGCTTTATTCTTAAATAATTATTCATGCTGAGTCTACATTTCCATAAGAGGCAGGAGGTGAAGACTAAATTTTAGAAGACTATTTCCCTTTACCTGAGTGTGCCAAAGTCTTGCAATATGGTTCATTACTTGGTGGAATTAATTTGTCAAAGATAAATACACCGTGAGTCAGAGAGAGTCCAAGAGCACAGAGCTCTGGAAGCAAAATTTCAGCCAAGGGTTATTTTTAAGTGGATCACAAAAATTCTGACAAATAAAGCCCAAATGGACCCGAGTGCAGAGAGAATACAACTGCTTGCTAGCATCATTAGCCCTTCTTTGCCAGTATCCAAAATGATAAGCAGCTACTGGTAGAGAAAAAGAGACAGTGGTAGGGACCAAAGAGTCAAATGCAAAGGGAGACAAAAAAAATTCTCCATAAAGTGTCCATGTGAAAAAATATAAGTACGGAGGTGGTAACATGGGATTGCAGGGCTGACAGGGCAAGATGGAGGCTGAGCTTGAAAAGGAAGCTTTTTCTGTACCTGCTGGAACACTGTGGAATACTGATCGCATCATAGTTGAAGAGAACACAATGTGATGTTTGGGGGTCAGGGATAGTGCCAGGAACAAGAGGAAAGCACATTTTAAAACTGCCATTCTTGGGTGTTGTGAGCACTATACTGTTTATATTTCATTGGGGGGAGAGGCTGTAAATTAGTCATGTTTAAAGGTTGTGAAGCTTAATTTTTGCCCAAATTTTTAATTCCTGTTTTCACTTTGCACTCAAATTCCACAGAGCTGTTTATCATATGTCAAGCCTAATCTCACAGCTTTCATTCTTGTTAATACTGGCTTTTACATTCATCAGAACTCCACTAAAAATTAAATGTCACTTTACACATCAAATTAAATCATCCCCTGATAAATCAGCCAGAACTTTTCTTTAAAAAAAATTGCCTGACATTGTCAAATTCTGTCTCGTTGGTCAATTTCTAATAGTGTAACATATCTTCTGGGCCTTGCCAATCAATTTCCAGAACATTTACATTGATTGCTGTTTTTATATCTGCAGCACTTCCACCTGATACCAAGCAATTTACCTTCAGTCAATCATTGTCGATGGGGGTATTTGTACTCCTAATGGGATGGAAATTATCATCACTAATAACATATTAAAGGTAAATTTATTCTTAAAATAGGTTTCAGATTATTTCCTGAGATTTCTAATATTTCTCTAGTTTAAGCTATAATGACTTAGAAACAATAATCTGAAGCAACTACAAGTTCTATCGCCGCATGTTAAAACTTTATTGACAATTATGGTGAGTAATTTATTTCTGAAAATTATATACCATAAGGTTTCTTAGGTGAAGAAATTTGTCTTCGATTCCAAGTGTTAAACCAGTGTGAGGGTACATTCTTCCCCATTAACTTTGGGAGAACTCAATATACAGGTACTGAATACAATCAGTGGCTAATGCTCTTTCAGGGAGTTAGCACTGGCAAGCAAAATGTAATTACATTTTATCATTGGTGCTCAGACAAACTCAAGCTGAGACCAAGATTTGAGGCTTTCTCAATGGGAAATTTAAAATCCAACATCAAAGTTCAGTGGGTTTCACCTACCTTGAAGGGCAGGGTGATTCCAAACAGGCTCCAAAAAGGAGTTGGGCATTGTGGCCACTTAGCGCACAAGAGGTAAAACAAATCCTCCTCTTCCTCTGAAGGCAGTAACCTGGATCAAGTAATGGGCTACAGAATTGCATCTTGCCGCTCAAAACAAATTCAATGGAGATACCGTTGAGTTAAATTCTGTCTTCAAAGAGGATTATGAACTTTGAACTCAATTTATAAATATCAGACATGAGAAAAAGAATGGAAAATTAACCTGTCTTTCTGCTACTCAGAATGGGCCTTAGTCTGACGATTTTCAGAATGGACCAGCTAGGATATGGAACCTGTTGGTCTGATAATACAAATGAGCTGCAATTTTATTGTAAATTTTAAAATAAGAATACTCTCAACTATTTTGAAGAATTAAAGTCTGAAGCTGACTGGATTTGACAACTTTTGACATTCACATCCCTTTATAAAATTACTTGACAGAATAAAATGACCATCATTGCACCACTCAATTGGCCAGCATATTGGAAATAATTTACATATTTCATGAGAGAATTAAGTGAAGGTCAAGTGTATGATATGGAGGGAATTACCTGCCCATTTTAAAATCCTTGCTTATTTACAAACAGATTAAAGGAATAATGAAGCAATTTAATAAACAATAATGAGGTGACTTGATTTAGATTTTCAAGATGATAGATTCTTCCAGAAAACTCAGAGGGAAACTATTCTCTCCTGAGGGCAGACCAAAAGCCAGAACTCATAGATTTAAAACCACATTATCTGGCAAATGATACAGAGAGGTATTTTTTCCCCACAACTGTGAGAGAGTGCTGCAAGGCTGATTCTGAATATAAATTCAACAGGGAGTTGAACAAACATTTGTGGATGAAGAACATAAGGTTATGGATAAAATGCAGGATACAACTACTCTTTCAAAGGACCATTTTAGAGCCAATGAGCTAAATGGATTCCCCCCAGTGTATCGGATTCTAAAACTTGAACTTGAAAAAAGTGCAACATGAAAAAAACAAAATTGTTTGAGTTGAAAAGGGTTAGATGAAAAGAGTAAAGGTTGGCATTTCTTGCAGAGCTCTCAAATGATAATTAAACTATATGATTCATGGAGTGCTTTGGCACACTCTACCTATACACTACCAGCCACAGAGAATGCTCATTTCAAATTCTGTCTGATTTTGATTTTTGGAGCTGATCACTGGATTTATTTTGACTCCATTCCAAGGAAATTGCAGAAATAATCCTCTTTATGAACTTCAAAGGAAATAAAAAAAATAATAATTATAAATTGAGCCATTTAAAATGTTAATTACAGTAATTAGTAAGGAATAACAATCAGCTTTGCATAAGACCACAGGGCAAAGTAATCCACTCACTGTGTTTTCTGAAATTTAACCAATTTTTTAAGCTGTAGTGAACACCGCAGATATAAAAAAATACACTATCAAATTCATCGTGAGAGCTCTGCATGGTTCACATTGGGAGCCTATAGGCCAAGATACCAGTTGATGTCTGAAATGATAAACAGTAGCTATGTGGTGGGCCAAAGTGTGTGTTATTTCTGGGTTCATCACTAGGAAGCTTAGCACACACCATATAAGCCTCCTACACAAATGCCATAAAGCTTTCATGATGCATTTGATAGTGGGTAGAATGCAATGCAGCTTAAAAAAGGTAATGCTCTTCCTTTGTGCACTCTGCTATAAGTGCAAGGGTAGTTGAGAGGGGTTCAGAGTAATTGATGAAATGAGGTATCAGTTAATCAGGAGCAGGGATTGTTTAGGGAAGTCAGGATGAGATGAAAGGGTGTGGGCGCAGACAATTCAGGGATGCAGTCAGTTGCTGGGTTATGAGAATTGGGGGTAAAATTGCATCTTTTGTGGTGGTCAAGAGAGGATTGTAAACTTGGGGACTCAGAATCACTACTGTTTGGGCAGAGAAAGTAGGTGGGGTTCTGGAGGAGAGGTGGACAAGGAAATACCATGTAGGGGGTCCTATCTGCATGGACTTCCATTAGGTGATACAGAAATTAGGTTCATTGGTGGACTACATGGTCTACCTCTGTGTCACTTAATATTATGGAAGAGACATCAGACCATGCATACTGTAAGAACATAAGAAGTAAGAGCAGTTGTTGGCATTTGGTCCCTCGAGCCTACTCCAATATTCTTGCTGATCGTCGGCCTCTCACACAGTTAGCCTACCTGATCTCCATGAGCATTGAGCTCTCCAATATTCAGAAATCTATCAATATCTGTTTTGAACAGAATCAGTGACTGAACCTCCAGGTGCTGTTGGGATAGTAAATTCCGAAGATTCACCACCTTCAGAGTGAAGACATTTCTCATTTCAATCTGACTGCAACCCCAAATTTCTAGACTCCTTAGCTGGGGAAACATTTCTCTTGTAGCCATTCTGTCGAGCTCTCTAAACATCTTCTTTGTTTTAATGAGGACACCACTCATTCTTCTGAACTGTAAATAGGGGCTTCGACTACTCAATCTCTTCACATAATACAGATCTCTCATTCCAGGAAGCAGTCTGGCGAATTCTTGCTGCAATCCCTTTGTAGGAAGTGCATATTTTCTTCAGGTAAGGAGACCAAAATTGTGCACAGTATTCCTTCTTCTCAAAACGCCCTCTATAATTCTATTAAAGCATTTTCACTTTTGCACTCTAACCCTCAACCACGAATGGCCAACAATACTATTTATCTTCCTAGAGCACAAGAGATTTTGCAGATGCTGGAATCTGGAGCAACACACACAAAATGCTGGAGGAGCTCAGCAGGTCAGGCAGCATCTATGGAGGGAAATCAACAGTCGGCGTTTCGGGTCAACACCCTTCACCAGGACTGGAAAGGAAGAGGGCAGAAGCCACAATAAGAAGGTCAGGGGAGGGGGAGGAGCACAGGCTGGCAGGTAATAGGTGAATCCAGGTGAGAGGGGGTAGGTAGGTGGGTGGGGGGGGGGGGGAATGAAAGGGAGTGATGTAAGGAGCTGAGAGGTGATAGGTAGAAGAGGCAAACGCTAAAGGAGGAGAAATCCAGTAGGAGAGGGCAGTAGATCATGAAACAAAAGGAAGGAGGTGAGGAATGGATGGGCAGGTCATGAGGGTGGGGGAGGGGAAAGAGAAGGGGTGAGGGGGCTACAGGAATGAGGGAAGACAAAAGGGGGGGGTAAAGAGGGGAGGGGTTACCGGAAGTTAAAGAAATCGATGTTGAGGCTGTCAGTTTGGAGACTTCCAAGGCGGAATATGAGGTGTTGTCCCTCCAACCTGTACCTACCTCAACATGGCACGAGAGGAGGCCATGGATAGACATGTCAGTATGGGAGTGGGATGTGGAATTGAAGTGGGTGGCCACCGGGAGGTCCTGGCTGTGGCAGCAGACGGGGCGAAGGAACTCGACAAGGTGGTCACCGAATCTGCGTCACGTCTCACCAATGTAGAGGAGACCGCACTGGGAGCAGCGGAATGCAATAAGTGACACCCTCGGATTCACGGGTGAAGCGCTGCCTCACCTGGAAGGACTGTCTTGGGCCCTGAGTGGTGGTGAGGGAGGAGGACTAGGGACAGGTGTAGTTGCAGGGATAAGTGCCGGGAGGGTCATCAGTGGGGAGGGACAAGTGGACAAGGGAGTCGTGGAGAGAACAATCCCAGCAGAAAGGGGTGGGGGGGGGCAGCAGAGGGGACGATGTACCTGGTGGTGGGATCCCATTGGAGGTGGCGGAAGTTGAGGAGAATGATGTGTTGGATACGGAGGCTTCTGGGATGGTAGGTGAGGACAAGGGGAACGCTGTCCCTGTTATGTCAGGGGTGGAATCTGGTGAGGGCAGACGTGCTGGAAATGGAGGAGATGTGGGTGAGGGCTGCATTGATGGTGGTGGAAGGGAAACCCTGTTTACTGAAGAAAGTGGACACCTCAGATGTCCTGGAATGGAAAGCCTCATCATGGGAACAGATGCAGCGGAGGAACTGGGAGAAGGGGATAGCATCCTTGCAAGTGACAGGGTGGGAAGAGGTGTAGTCAATGTAACTGTGGGAGTCATTCGGTTTGTAAAAGATATCTGTAGTTAATCTGTCTCCGGAGATGGAGACAGAGGGATTCAGAAAGGGGAGAGAGGTGTTGGAGGTGGACCAATTGAATCTGAGGGCAGGGTGGAAGTTGGAGGCAAAGTTGATGAAATTTATCATCTGCAGGAAGCAGCCCCAATGCAGTCATCACTGTAGCAAAGAAAGAGTTGGGGAGTGTTACCGGTGTAGGCTTGGAACATGGACTGTTCCACGTAGCCGACGAAAAGGCAGGCATAGCTGGGGCCCATACAAGTGCCCATGGCTACACCTTTGGTTTGGAGAAAGTGGGAGGAGCCAAAAGAGAAGTTGTTGAGGGTGAGTACCAGTCCTGCCAGCCTGTGCTCCTCCCCCTCCCCCAACCTTCTTATTCTGGCTTCTGCCCTCTTCCTTTTCAGTCCTGATGAAGGGTCTCGACCTGAAATGCCGACTGTTTATTTCCCTCCATAGATGCTACCTGACCTGCTGAGTTCCCAGCATTTTGTGTATGTTGCTACTTATCTTCCTAAGTGCTTTATTTACCAACATGCTGGCTTTCAGTGACTTGTGTACAAGTTTAACATCAATACTTCCTAATCTCTCCTGATTTTAAATACACAGCAGTTGTATTTTCTACTGAAGTGGCTAACCTCCCAGTTTTCCACATTGCATTTCAAGTGCCATGTTGCTCCACACTCACTTAGCTTGTTTATCTCCTCTTGAAGCTTCTTTGCATCCTCTTCACTATTCACATTCCCGCCTAGTTTTGTGTCATCAACAGACTTGAAAATATTACACTTGATTACTCAACCAAATCATCATTATAGACTGTGAATAGTGGTGGCCCAAGCACTGATCCCTGCAGTACTCTACTGATATCAGCCTGCCAAATTTGGGAACGCACCGTTTATTCCAACTCTTTATTTTGATACTGTTAATCAACTCTTAGTTCCTGCCAGTTCTGATGAAGTGTCTTCGACCTGAAATGTTAACCCTGTTTCTCTTTCCACAGATGCTGCTTGATTTGCTGAGTGTTTTCAGCATGTTCTGTCTATGCACTTTGACCATGTTCACCAACCTTCTTCATGGGACCCAGATACATTGCTTCCACTTGCTCCCCCTTATCTACTCAATTAGATATATCCTCATAGAGCTCTAACACATTAATCAAGCACGAGTTCCATTTCATAAATCCATATCGACACTGGTCAGTCGTGTTATTATTTTCTATATTCTCCATGGAATATTCTATAATAATGATGTCAGGCTAACTGGTCTAACTAGCTTCCCTCTCCCTTGTTTCTTAAATATTTGGTTATATTCGCTACCCTCTTATTTGCAGGAACAATTCCAGAATCTGTAGAATTTTGGAAAATGATGATGAGAACATTTACTATTTCTATAGACACATCTTTTAAAACACTGGGATGTAAAACAACTGTCCATGGGATTTATCAGCATCAAGCTCATTAACTTCTCTGGTAACTTCTGTTTTTAACCAAGACAGTTCTTTTATTTCCACACTTGCACTGGAACTCTGGTTCTCCGTAACAACTGGGAGGTTTGTCTGTGCTTTCTATTCATGAAGATATAGAAAAAGTATTAATTTAACCCCTCTGCCACTTTCTTATTCCCCATTATTAATTTTCCTGCCTCCGTCAAATTGCCACAGTGAAATTACAATGCTATAGAATTTACACAATTTTTTTGCATCTTTACACAGGTATTGTATCTATCTGAGATGCCCGAGAACTATGCTAGTCAAAAGGAAAAACAATATACTCGTTAATGCCTTCTGCTCTTGGTAAGGCTGCTGATAACTTATATCATTTACAACATACAGGATGGACAGTTGCACCAATAACTAAACAATAAGTATTAATTGTTCATGGAGACACAAGAGACTGCAGATGCTAGAATCTGGAGCAACAAACAATCTGCTGAACTCGAGAGACATCTTTGGAGGGAGAGGAATCAATGTTTCAGGTCAAAGCCCTGCAACAGGACTTTAATTGTTCATGACTTGAATTCATTGTGAACGCTGTGTGTGCATGTGACAATTCTGTCTTTTCACCAATGCACAATGCACACTGCAAATGAGATGAAAATGTAACAATTGTCCTGATTGCACAGTACCAGGTGTGGGCGAACAGTGGGCTTTTACTATTGGGTATTCCACAACATACAGAATCTGACGGTCCAGGTGATTGAATTGTCAGGTATTACTCCAGTGGGCTCTGCATTGAAACATATTTGCTCCACATATTTAGAGGCATCCAAGATGTCATTACGCTATTTATCTTCTTTCATGGACCCTTCCATCATCCCTGGTTTTGTGTACACATGTCCACTGTGTAATATGTTGACAAAAAACTGACAGCTGGGAAGCACTCGTATGGAACTGTGACAAATTACAATTGCAATGACAGCAATTTATCATCCACAGCTCAAAACCACCATCTTCCTATTTTATACTGTGACCTTATTAAAAAAAACTGCTATTCTTACCTGGATGTATTTTCATTGCAGAATTTTTCATTTCTCCATCCTAAAACTTATATAATTGAGGTGAGATGCCAATTACTTTAGGGCATCAATGGAATTATTTATTTTGACAGGAGACTATTAATCTGCAGCCTTTCCTAAATAGATTTTTTTTACTATTGCCTAAAGTTTATGCTTCAAAATATGCCTCATTCCTTACCTTGACACTTTTCTTAAAAAAGTAATTTTTTTCTTGACCATTTAAATTCTTACCCTCCTTTTTCTACTTATCTTTGATGTAGGGGCAATTATTGAACTTCTTTGACCTCTGCATGACTGCTGTGGAGCAGATTTGTTACATGGTATGAAATTACACTGTAATATTTGGCTCAGCTTAAAGTTTGGCTCCCCCAGAAATGAAGGAGATGCCTGACATTTGGTTCTTGAATTTATACGAGTGGCTATAAACTCATAAGTTGCGCCGGAAAATGCATCTATTCCCAAGCCTAATCTGTTGATGTTAAATCATGCTTAGATTTTTATGTGCACCTAAAAATCAGGTAGTAGCCTGGTGAAGAAGCAACACAGGAGTACCTTTGTGCTAAACAGCAAAATGAACATGCAACAGACAGCGGCAAGGGATCCCATGATCAGTTGATCAGATCAAAGCTGTGCAGGTAATGGGAGGAAGAGGCTCCAAGAACAACCATATGATGAAGAATGGGGCCAACACTTGAGGATCAAATTTAAGGGTGAATGATTTGCAATTCATTCTCAATGAGAAGTGCCAAGTTGATGACCAATCTTGACTTCCTCCTGAGAGTCCCACCATCATTTCATATTATATCAATGGAAGGTTGAGAGCATTGGTGAAGGTTATGGGATCAGAGAACAACTAGGCTCTTCAGGACCAGCTGCAACTCTAGCCAAGCCGTTCCTGTATTATCGCAATGCTGGCTTTGACTGACAATGTGGAAAAACTACCCAGGACAATGAACACTGCAGGAATGATGGTCTGGTTTATTTATTTTAATGCAAGGAGTATAATGGGTAAGGCAGATGAGCTTGGAGTCTGAATTATTACATGAATCTACAATATTGTAGCCATTATAGAAACTTAGTGAGAGAAGGGCAGGACTGGCAGTTCAATGTTCCGGACCATAAATGTTTCAGATTTGGTAGAGAGGAATATAAAAGAGGTGGGAGGATTGCATTACTGGTTAGGGAGAATGTCACAGCTTCACTAAGTGAGGACATCTTGGAGGGCTCATCCAGGAGGTCATATGGGTTGAACTCAAGAATATGAAAGATGTAATCACTCTGATGGGATTATTCTATAAACTTCCCAAATGCCAACAGGATCTGGAGGAACAGATATGCAGGTCGATCATCAAACGATGACCCCCACTTGGAGTATTGTGCTCAGTTCTGGTCACCTCACTACAGGAAGGATGTGGAAGCCATGGAGAGGGTGCAGAGGAGATTTACAAGGATGCTGCCTGGAATGCGGAGCATGCCTTATGAAAGCAGGTTGAGGGGACTCGGCCTTTTCTCCTTGGAGAGACTTTTCCCCAGGGCTGAAATGGTGGCCACAAGAGGACATAGGTTTAAGGTGCTGGGGAGTAGATATAGAGGAGATGTCAGGGGTAAGTTTTTTACTCAGAGAGTGGTGAGTGTGTGGAATGGGCTGCCGGCAACGGTGGTGGAGGCGGATATGATTGGGTCTTTCAAAAGACTGTTGGATAGGTATATGGAGCTGAGAAAAATAGAGGGCTATGGGTAAGCCTAGTTATTTCTAGGGTAGGGGCATGTTTGGGACAGCTTTGTGGGCCGAAGGGCCTGAATTGTGCTACAGTTTTTCTATGTTTCTATGATGTAAGAACACAGGGTTATGGTAATGGAAGATTTTAACTTCTCCAATATTGTCTGGGACTCCCTTAGTGCCAGGGGCTTAGATGGGGCAGAATTTGTTTGGTGCATCCAGGAAAATTTGTTATGTGCATCTATTTGGGCTACCTACATATCTAATACGCAGATAATTCAACTCAGGATGGGACCATAGTAGGGAATAAGCCTGGCCAGGTGATCGAAGTTTCAGTGGGGGAGCATTTTGCAAATAGTGACCATAATCCGTAAGTTTTAAGACAGCTACGGAAAAGGATAAGACTGGCCCTCGGGTGAAAGTGATATATTAGGGGAAGGCTTCTGTATCCTCTTTAGCCATGGGCAAGGTGCCAGACGACTGAAGAACAGCCAATGTTGTTCCTTTGTTTAAGAACAGCAACAAGGACAAATATGTTGCTCTTCTTAAAATAATAATAGTCGGGTGAGTCTTACATCAGTAGGAGGGAAATTATTGGAGAAGATCCTTTAAGATTTACTCACATTTGGAAAAGCATGGATTTATTAGGGACAGTTAGCATGGCTTTATGTAGAGGAGGTCCTGTCTCACAAATGTGATTGAGTTTTTTGAGGAAGTGACAAAGATAATTGATGAGGGTAGGACAGTGGTTGTTGCCAACATGGACCTTAGTAAAGCATTTGACAAAGTCCTTCATGGTAAGCTGATCCAGAAGATTAAATCACATGGAATATGTGGTGAGTTGGTAAATTGGATTATAAATTGGTGTGGTCATGGAAGATGGAGTGTGGAGGTAGAGGGCTGTTTTTTTGACTAGAGGTCTGTCTTGTGGTGTTCTGCAAGGATCAGTGTTGAGACCTGTGTTGTTTGTAATATACATTAATGATTTGGATTAAAATGTGGGTAGTCTGATTAGTAAATTTGCAGATGACATGGAAAATTGTGGAGTTGTGGACAGGAAGGAATGTTGTGAAAGGATACAGCAGAATACAGATCATTTGGAAATGTGGGCAGGGAAATGGCAGATGGGGTTTAATATAGACAAGTGTGAGGCGTGCTGCACTTTGGGAAGTCAAATGCAAGACAAAAGTAAACAGCAAATGGCAGGACCCTCAGGAGCAATGATGTCCAGAAGGATCTTGGGGTTCATGTCCATATCTCCCTGAAAGTGGAAACACAAGTAGATAGCGTGGTAAAGAAAGCATACGGCATACTTGCCTTGATCGGTCAGGTCACTGAGTATAAAAGTTGGCAAGTCATGTTGCAGCGGTACAAAACTTTAATCAGGCCACGCTTGGAGTTTAGAAATGCAGTTCAGGTTGCCACATTACAGGAAGGATGTGCAGGGTTTGGAGGGGGTGAAGAAGATGTTCACCAGATGTTGCCTAGATTGGAGAGTATTAGCTGTAAGGAGAGGTTGGGCAAACTTGGATTGTTTTATTTGATGCATCGAAGGCTGAGGGATGACCTAATAGAAGTATTTAAAATTATGAGAGGCATAGATAGTCATAATCTTTTTCCCAGAATGGAAATGTCAAACGCTAAAGGGCATAGCTTTAAGGTGAGAGACAAGTTTTTTTTACACAGAGAGTGGTAGATGCCTGGAACAAGCTGCCAGGAGAGATGGTAGAAGAATGTACGATAGCAATGTATTAAGAGCCATTTAGATGAACACGTGAACAAGCAGGGAATAGAGGGAGACGGACCACGTGCAGGCATAGATTAGATTAGCATCATCGTCAGCACAGACGTAGTGGGATGAAGGGTCTGTTCCTGTGCTGTACTGTTCAATTTTCTCTGTTCTATGTATGTCCTGTCCAAAAACAGCAGAACAAATCAAAAACAACATAACTGTCACCCAGTCTACTCTCAATCATCTGCAAAATGAAGGAAATTATTGTCGACAGTGTTATCAAGTGGCACTTACTCATCAATAATCTGCTCACACTTGCCCCGTTTGGATTTTGCAAAGACCACTCAGCTCCAGATCTCAACACAGCCTTCCACTAAACATGGACTAAAGAGCTGAATTTCAAAGCTTAACTGATTATAACTGCCCTTGATTTCAAGGCAGCATTTGACCAAATGTCGTTTCAAGGAGCCCTAGTAAAGCTAAATCAAGTGTGACAGTCATTCCTTGCACAATCATCCCAGCCCCCTGATGTCACTGTAGTATTCCCTCAGGGCAATGACCAAGGTCTGACCATCTTGTACCACTTCATCAATGTCTGCTGTCACCAGGTTAGAGGTTTGGATGTTCAATGCTCAATTCCACTTGCAACTTCTCAGCAAATAAGGAAGTCCATGCATGCAGCAAAATCTACTCAATGTTCAGGATGTGCTGGTAAGTGGCAATTAACATATGCCATAAAAATGCCAGGCATCAAACATTACCTACAAATGAGAGTCTAACCATTTACCCTTGATATTCAACTGCATTACCATTGCTCAGTCCCCTGCCATTAACAGCCTGGTCCAGAAACTGGAATGGACCAGCCACATAAATAATGTTGCTCTAAGGGAAGGTTAGAGATGAGGGTATCTGCAGGGAATGACTCACCTCCTGATACCCTAAAGCTCTGCCCAAGGCATAATGAGATACTGTCCACTTGCCTGCTGGATGACCAGAGCTCTTAAACACTCGAGATGCTCAACACCATCCACCAAAAAGAAGCCTGCTTGATTGGTACCCCCTCTTCCACTGCTAAATATTCACCCTATTCATCAGTGGCATACCATGGCTTGCAATGTGTAGCATTCAATCACCCTGAACTGGAAATATCCCTTGCTGTCTTTTTCCTGCCACTATCCTGCTCCCTTTCTGCCTCTTCACTGCTTCCTTGGTGTCTCTTCCTGTCCCCTCACTGCCCTTCACCACTCCCTTGCTGTATCTCCACTTCTCCCTCAGTACATCTCCTCTGCTCCATTAACTTTCTTTGCCCCATTCCCTCACTGCTCCCACCTGAACCCTTACAGCCCCCCAGCTCCCTTGTGCTCTCCCCTACACCCTCACTGCTATCCCATTCCCTGGCTGCCTCTCCGCTACTCCCTTGCTGTCTTTACCCAATATCAACACTGCCATTCCTTGCTTCTTTGCTGCCTCTCCCCAGATCCCTAACTGTCTCTCTCCCGTTCCTTCACCACTGCTTCCCTCCTCCCTTGGTGCCTCTTTCTGCTCCCTGGCACTCTCTCTCCTGATTTCCTGTTTCTCCCTTGTTCCTTTCCTCTCCCTCCCATCTCCTGGATTTGCGAACACTTGTTCAGTTTCAGATAGCTGCACGCAGTGAGTTGTAATCAATGGCAAGGGAAATTAGCGTGTGAGAATGATGCCTTTGGTTTTCTCAATATCTAGCTGGAGAAAGTTAATGTTTATCCTGTTATGGTTATCCAACAACCAGTCTGACAGCTTAGCAACCGTGAAATAGTCAAGAGAGGTGATGGTGAGAAGGAACTGGGTAACATTAGCTGTCATGCAAAAACTGGTGTTTCTTTGGGTCACATTACCTCAGGGCAGGACAAAGCTGTGACATCGAATAGAGTCAAACACGATGTATGGAGGTCACCAAAGGTAGCACGGCTGGTATGGAAAGAGAATCAATTGCTGGTCATTCTCTGGACAGCTCGGAATGGAAACAGATGACAACTGCCCTATCTAGTCATAAAACACTTGAGAAGGACAGTGGCATAATCATGTTAAAGACTGCAGGCAGATCAAGAAAATCAAGGAGGGACGGATTATCCTTGTCATAATTATCAATGTTAACTGACAAACATCAGTGCTACTCAGAGTCTGAAGGCAGTGGGTTTGGGGCTCAATGAAGAGAATTGCCACATGTTCTCAATTAGCAGTGTTTTACTGTGAAAGTGCAATGTTCTCTTAGGGGTGAAGGGAGATGTTGGACAAATTTCGATAGTTTTATCTGGAGCGTTGGAGGCGGAGGGCCAGGGGCTTCTCAGGTCGATTTACAAAGCGGCACTATTTTTGGAAATAGAATATCATTAATATAGACTGCCTGGTCATTTATCACATTGCTGTTTGGGGGAATCTTACGACATGCCATACTTTTTTAAATTCCTCTGACTACAGAGTCCTGGAATTCCCTCCCTAACACCAATCAGAATTACTATCTGGGTTCTGACACTCTTGTAAGAAGAGCCATTACCTGGTCAATGGTCTCTCTCAGACAAAATTAACCCTCCCAAACAAAGTTATGTTAATTCATGCTGTTGCTTCTGAGTATTCTTTCACACTGTAGTGGGTATCTTTGAGCTGTGAAGGCACTATGGGATGTCCTGAGGTTATGAAAAGTGTAATATCAATGAAGTTTCTTTCTTCATTTTTTTATTGTCATTTTTTTACCTTCCTACTTTCAAAATGACAGCAGAGTGGTCATTTTGAAGCAATGTTCCACGAGGCACCAGTTTGAGAACCTGGAGATTAATTGGTCTCATGTCAAAAATCAGAAAACCCTATGGAAATTACAAAGGCACCAGCCCAATTTACATTTTATGAAATGAACTCTAGCCAAACTAGTCAAATCAGGAAAATAAATGAGCTACCAGTATGGATTGAAAATATGTTATTTTGGAATAAATTCTAATGGTTTGCTCTCAGAAGCAGTGTCAAAGGTCAGACATTATTAACCTGCATTAATGTAAATCAACTTTTAACTGGATACTGAGATTTAAGAGCCCACCTTACAATTCTCTCTTGAGGGTTTGAATATAGAGAACACTGATAATGCTTTTCTTGTGTTATTTCAATGAAAGCTTTACAAATGAAAGTGCAAACTTATTCCCTGCTCCCATCTCCCTAACCACTTTAAACTTTGGAAGAAAATACAACCTGAAATCATGATGAGAATACTTAACAAATGCATTTCCTCCCCTATTGTTAGCTGCAGGATTCAAGGGCTTGCAATGTAGCAATTCAGAAGTGGGGATGTCGCAGCTCACAGCATCAAATACAGCCATTTGGTGTCAGAACACAAGTTTGTGCTGGTGGTGTGTCTTCGTCTCATTTAGGTCACTGACGGAAGGGAATGTCGGCAGAGAAACCCACAGTGGCTACTCTTCAGCACAGCTGAGAGCCAGTCAAAGAGCAGGAGAGATCTTGGAGCAAGGCATCTACCTGTTAGCTCAGTGACCCAAAACAGATTGACAGAGGAAGCAGAATGTTAAAATAGACGAGTGTACGCGATTTATTCACTTTATGATTTAGTGCTGCAGTGAAGGGGGAGAGGTGTGGCAACTGCCATTATCAAATTGTGTTTCAAGAAAGCTGTCCATTTTCTTCAAGTATCAATAGGCTATCTTGCTTCTATGCATGGCAGCCTTGACATTTGCTATCAGCATTAAGCACATTTCAGAACACATTGCTATTTAAGAAGAAAAACACAAACCACAACAGAACACTATGGGAGAATGATAAATGGGCAGCTGAATGTGAAAGATAGCAGATCAAGTCAAAATTGGCATCTGTAAATGGAGCAGGTACACAGCACACCAAAATAAATAAAAGCTTTCTCTTTCAAAAGAGATTATTACACCAGGTTTTCCGTCAAATCCTGACATCTGCTGGTCCCCTGCAGGTTACTTTTTATCAGTCGTGCAGAGCAAAAAAAAATAAATCCTCAGTTTGAGCAAATAAATTTAAAGTAACCTGTGGAAAAAAGAAACGCAAAAAGAAATGGCAGCCAATATTTGGATCCTACTACTAGGGGTTGTAGAATCGATAGAGGAGAAACTTAGCTAAATTTGAAAGCTTGAGGAAACAAGAGCTGCAGTTTCAACTTATGATTCTTCAAAACTTTTGCTTGTTTCTTTTTTTCCTCCAAGGGTTTAAGGCTTAAAGATAAATCTTCAAACAAAAAAATCTTATTCTGACCCATGTTGTCCTCATCTTTACTTCCTTTAAAATGTTGCTTGGTTGTGTTGGTTAATGCGCACTCCCTTTTCAACCTAGGATTTGCTTCCACTACATTTCATATACCTCTTGGCTTCATCTGTAATTTCCCTCTTGGCCAAGATATAAAATATAAGCTCTGGTGCTTTGGTTTAAATATACATGTGTTCGTTTGGTTCAAAGCTCCAAACTTCATGGCAGAAGCAAAAAAAGCCTGGGCAGAATTCCTTAAGCATATGTTCTTGGGGTTCTCTCTAACACATATACTGTTGCAAGTAGACATGATCTCCACTGAGACTAGTGCATGCACAAAATCCTCAAACTATCCTACAAAGCACAATATGTACTTCTTACGAAGTACAGAAAGGGAACCCTCCAGTTGGTCTATCAGCATGTGTATTTCAGACCATGTTTGTTCATACACCACCTGAGAGGAACTTTACATAAATACTCCAAGCACAATCAAGCAAATCTCAGGAATATTTACCTGAACGCACTGTTACCATTTAACCTAAACTATGGCGTTTGGAGAAGTGTACTTTTCCCTTTCTCTGTCTCCAAATCAATGACAATAGAACTGATTATTTAATCAGAATAAGAATCAGGTTTATTATCACTGACATATGTTGTGAAATTTGTTGTCTTGCGGTAGCAGTACAATGCAAGACATAAAAATTACAAGTTATAAATAAATAAATAGATAAATGGTGCAAAAGAAGAATAACGAGGTAGCGTTCATGGACCATTCAGAAATCTGATGGTGGAAGGGAAGAGGCTGTTCCTAAAACATTGAGTGTGGGTCTTCAGGCTTCCGTACCTCCATTGTCACCCTTAGGGTAATCTGACTCCCGTATTTCCCACATTTCAATAGCGATTACACTTGAAATAGCATTATATTGATTTTAAAACACTTGTGGGTATCTTGAGGTTCTGTAAGGTGCTAAATAAACACAGCAGAACAACCTCTACCCATGAAATAATCAAAGGGGATTTTGACAGATGACTGAGCTTAACCAGCTGACAAACTTTTCAAAACTTCAGCCATAATCAAGAACATTAAAAAGCACTGAAATAATTAAACCATGTTAAAATTTTTAACAGAAGCCTTAAGTTCTTTGTAGGTTCAATAGACAATCCTTCAACTGAAGTGCAAGGAGAATTGCTACAGCTTTTCACTCAGCTGATAGGTTCTCTGCAGAATCCAATGCCAGTGCACAGTATGGAAAAGGATGGTGAAGAAAGGCCAACAGGTTGGATATCTGTGTTCATTTCTGAGGAATTCCCAAACCTGGTGGCACTTAGGTGGAGAAATGCTTTGGCTTGACCCTTCATGGTGTTAAATATCTCTGCCAGATCCTTTTTCCACCTCTTGTGCTCTGAGGAAAACAACCCTAGCTTCTGCAGTATATCCATATAATTAAAGTGGCTCAGCTATGGCATCTGGCAAGCCTCCTCTGCAACTTTTCTTCAGAGGTGGTACCCACAACTGGACACACTACAGCAGCGACCTTCTAACCAGTTTTATATTATAAAGATGCATCATGACTTCCTTGTTCTTGTACATTATGTCTCTGTATATAAAATCAAAAATCCCATCTTCCATCTTAACCACTGTCTCAACCTCCCTTGCCAGATTTTTCTGTTCCTGTACCCCTTTTAGACCTCTATATTGTATCTCATCATTCTTCTTACTGAAATGTAATATTTCGGATTGGATAGTGTTAAGTTCCATCTGCTGTGTGCCTGTCTGTTCCGACAGCCTGAAATTTCACATGAATTGTGAGAAGAATATTTGTACAGAAAATTTGATCAAAATGGAATAATGAATTAACAGTGGCACTAATTATGGTATATCAAGCTTAATTGGTAAGTATTCATCAAGTAATGGCATTGAGGTATGTAGCTACTATTTGGATTGAATGATTAGGGTCTTGTTAACTAAATAGTATGCCCTTGATGGGTAACCAGATTAGACCGCATACATTCTTGCAAAGTTTCTGATGGCACTGCTCAAAACAATAATAATATCTGCCAGAGAGACACAAAAGACTGCAGGTGCTGGAATTTGGAACAAAAAACAAGCTGCCGGAGAAGTGATACAGGGTTACGACCCGAAACATCGACTATCCCGTTGCCTCCATAGACTTGCCTGACCCACTGAGTTCTTCCAGCGGCTTGCTTTTTGCTAATAATATCGACCAGAATGCCCTCATAAATGTCACATTAAAATAAAACACCGGCGAAGTCAAATTGACCAGCAGCAGATCACTTCCTTTCTCGGTCTGTTCTAATATAAAAACTTCATGCAAAATGAATGGCACAAACAAAATCGACTTGCATTAATTGAAGTCACTGTGATACTAAAATTGCATACTGTGCTTCTACAGTTGGGGGTCCTATAATTTGTTGAAAAGTATAAGTGTGTGATCATGGACCTAAGACAAGAAAGGAAGCAGCTGGGAACCTCCACAACTCCAATACCACCCTCACACCCTCCCCCATTATGTTCAACAGTCTGCCAATATTCTTTGACAGGAGTAACAGATGGAGGCCTTGAAATACTATTTGTATTGCAATGTTTTTATGCACTACGGAATGGAATTTTTTAGTACAGTTCCTGAAATTAGATCTGCAAATTAGAGGCATAAGCACAAAGGCCACTGGGCATGCTCAGTGATCTGCAACATATGTTTTGATGTCATTTGCATGAAATTGTACTGTGAGCCTGAGACCTTCAAACAAACCAGATCCTGAACACTGAAACAGTCTTAGCCAGAGGGTTGAGGTCTGTTTCAGCATGAGTTACAGAGCCTGTCACTAACGGGCCCATCGTTGGGGAGCCTGAGGTCACCACCTTCTTCCAATTTTTAAAGCTTTTTAAAATGCTCATACAGCCTGATCAACACTACACCCTCACTTCACCGTCTCGTTCCTGATCTCAATTCACTTTCTCCATGTGGCGTCCACTACCTACAATGCTGCTACATTGTGGAGGAAGGGCCTTTGAGTGAATTTAGTTACATAAGGCTTATCCTACTGTGCATAATGTCTTCAATCTCGTGTGAAACAGAATATGCAAATCTTTGGGATAGAAAGTTCTGTGGGCTCCCCACATCAGCCTCCCCCCACCCCCCCCCCAAACACACACACACACACACACACACACACACAAACAGTGAGTGTACTTTGAGGTGTGTTGCAATTTCTAGTCCAAAGACTCCTTACTTAGATGAACTATCTGACAAACAAAACATTGAGAAGGGAAGATAAACTGCAAAGGGAGAATTTTTCTTTGTTAAATGTGGATAGTGACAGTTGAGAGGATCACTGTGTGATTGGTTGGGAAAGGTTATTGATCGCTTTGGTGCTTGGCACCTGAATTAGTGCATGCAGAACTGAGTTACTATCCAGAAGTTAATAACCAATCTCTGATGATATTAACTCTGCCTGCTTATTACTTGCCTATGTGAAGAGGATGCTGATATTCAATTTGGCATTAACTAAATTAGAAACAAGCAAGTTTGCAGACTGGTAAGTACTAATTAATAAATTGTAGACCTTTACATATCATTTTAATTTATTATATTCAATATTCCCATTGTCAGCTTATCTCAGCTGCAAATGTTTAATGAAAATGGCTGGATATTCATTCATACAACTCTGAGAAAAATGGTGTTGTGTGGTTGAAAACTGGTTTAACCTAGAATAGAACATCTTTGTGAACATTCCTGGCTACCTTTGCATCAATAAGGAGATTCATTTTCTTATTTTTTGGAAAGATTTTCATTCTGCCTGGAACTTTTCTTTCAGCATAAAGATCTCCAAAATGACATCAATGGTATTGCAATAACTAAAATTTGTTCTACAACCTTGTTGGTCTGACAAGTAACAGTTCTTATTTATTCAAAGAACAAACAATTTTTACAAACCTCATTTTCCCTGAGGTTGTGCATGTCAAAGAGTCAACACTCATTGTACATTCTTTGTCTTTACTGAGATCTGTGACCTCCTATCACTGTAAATATGGCCTTATTTGTGTGCCTGGACTGATTTTGCCAATTAAGGTCAAGCAAATGGCCACTCTCAGTTTCTTAGCCTCAGTATTATGCCATGTAGTTACTGCCAAATTATGCCAGATCTCACAGTTAGTTGTTCACTGCTGCATTAGGAAGATCACACAAATGGCACTCATTAGGAAGACAGACTTCACCTACTTTACCTTCTGCTCATAGCCATGGGTATTTTCCTGCATTACAGGTGTCCCCAAAATGCAGACATTCATTGAACACGTGTATGTCTTTGCAAAGACCACCCAAGCAACCTCCTGGCAGGATCGCTTGGCCATGACCTCTTTGCATTAATAAAATGCCACCTGGGGCACTGTACTTAAGCAGCCTGCCCAGGTCCCTCTGAACCCTTGAAAGCACCCTTCTGCCTTTCCCATCATTGCAGCATCCTTTCTTCCAGTAGCCATACTGCCCAGTAGCAGGAAGATCGTTTACTGTATTTTGGTATGGTGTGTTTGGTATGTCCCTTTAAGAGCTGGCTGCAAAGCGCACCTGCTGGGCTTCACACTGACAACTGTGAGAGCTTGCAACATATCAGAAGGGAACATTGCATTGAAACTGACAATGTCAGTTTCTGCACAGTGTTACACAGTGAAAGCCAACATCGCGGTTCTGTAAACCTCGCAAATGAAGTTCTCACTCTTCATGTTACTTCTGCAAACAGATTTAGGGTGACCTGCAACACTGTATTAATACCAAAAAAAGTGTAGAACAATTTCTAGACTGCTGTGATTCAGTTAAAACACTGTAGCAGGGAGTTATGATTATCTGCACTGGACGTATTCAATAGCCAATTACTTTTGTCCTGCTAGCTGTCGTTCATGAGGTCACATGACTCATTAGCTCATATCTTATTAAAATTATTTGTCCATCTTAAAGTTTTCTTCTATAAGATCTTTCTCGGAAATCCTTTCTCTATTATAATACCAGAAGTATAATTGACGATCTTAACTATGCTCAGTTCTCCAAATACTAAACCATCACTCCAATTCATTACCTACTTTATAATATTGTCCGATCAATAGGATCAGTGTTAGGATAAAAGCAGAAAATCCAGATAGTGTACAGAAATTTCAGCTTTTTTAACATCGCAGCAATGAGACTTGGGTTTGTGGCAAATGCTGATGGGAGAGGAAGGAAGGATAGGGAAGAGAGAGGAACATCACAGGCAGAAAGCAAGACAAATAGCAAGCAGAGCCAATATGGAAGGAGAGCATATGACAACAAGCAATGAGAACATAAGACAAAGTAGAAAGAGAGAGCACTAGATAACAAGAACAGCATGCTTCGTTGCTACAGTCCCTTGTTCTCTCTCTCTCTCTCTCTCTCACCCACCCCCCCCCGCCGCCCCCGTTGACATGAAGGTTGATGGAAGCATTTTGAAAAAGAGATGATAAATAGCATTATTGCAAAAGAGAAACTCAAACTGAAGGTAAGAACAAGAGTTAGGAACAGAAGTACTAGAGATTCGGGCAAAAGGAAGTGGAGTATATTGTAAATAACAACATTCTTTGCTTGTAAATCACATTTTCTCCACGGATTTATAGCCAGCACCTTTAAAAAGTACCTAACTATTCTCACTTATGTATTTATGTACATAAACATAGAAACATTGTCCAGGAAAAAAACAGTAAAAAGAAAATTGGAATCCATAAAGTCTGCTTGGGGACAATTTTTGCAAAAGAAACTAGACAGGACCTTTTTTTAATTACAAGTATGCTGCTCTCAGCTTCCATTTCTTAGAATCATAAAACATAAAGAGGCTCCAAAGATCATTTCTCTTTGAAGACCACCTGCCATATATTTTTAAAACAACATCACTGACCAACAGTTGCGTCTTCAACAAATGAAACGTACAGGCATCGTATGATAGAAATTTCAATTTCTATTGACAAGTAGGTAGATTTCTGAAATCATTACACTTTCTCTGCAGCTCATGGACAATTAAGGGGAGAAAAACATTAATTTGATGACTGGCTATCACTTGAATGAAGCTAAAACACTACACCACTGGGAACAATGATGTTCTAGATCAGAAATACATATATCTATTTATGCTGCTTTATGATGTTGCACTGTGCCACTCACAGCCCCTGTGGCAATCTGTAATGCTCTTTTAAGCTTGCAGTACTACTGGAATATAGCCACAAATTCATCTCAGTATGCACTGAATCCTGCTTCCACTGGTTAAGCAGCTCTCTCAGAAGGATAATCCCAAATGCTTTCATCTTCTGAGGCTTGCTCTGCTTTCTGCTTAGTAATATTACATTCCTCTGGTTCTTAGCCACTTTTGCCAGGTGGACTGCAAAGGATGTACAAAAATAATACTTAACAGCAGTGGTCTCTCTCTCTATCTCCCTTTCTTCCCCCCCCCCCCCCCCCCCCCCTTCTCTCTCTCTCAAATTGGGATTTCTTCCATTGTCTGTTGTGCTGTTGTTTGTAATTCTCGGTGGCACAAATTGAAAGGAGATGTCAGCAATTTCTCAGCTGCATGTGCATTATACTAATCTTCGACCCACTCTCCGGCAATGTGCTGCAACAATTTGCTGGCGTTGTCAGTCACATTCTTTCATTATCCTCCAGTACATTTTATGCTCCCAAGCTGTCATAACCATGCACAACTGTGAGTAAACAACTATCCTTTCACTCAGAACATTTGCAAATATACAATATATAATATCCAAAGCATTCTACAACATTACGTCAAAGATTATTCCAGGAAACAGTCTGTGTACATAAGATTATTGTTTTTGAACTTCTACCTGTAGTAGGGGTGGCATGTGGATTTTTAGTTGTAATTCCTCAGATTCCCAATTCCAGATCAACTAACATGTTAATGTATTACTTGGAAAGTGGGAAGTAGACAGATAAAATATCTCTTTTGAAAAATAGGATGAATTGCCCAAACTCCACAGCTGAAACATATGGACTAGGAAAATCTGAGCTTCAATCCCATTTTTTCATAAACCAAATACAGCAGAGGAAGGGTCAACTCGAATTTCTCTAAACTCATGAGTGGAAAAGGCAGTCTGTTTCTTTATTCCTGACGGTTTTTCAGTGACCTCCCTGCTGGGAGTGAATATTGGGCTAATGTGGGAGGTTCAATTTTGTTGTAATGACTTTCAATCACAGTTAAGGATCACTTGGAGGGTCAACCCACATTTGTGGAAACGATACATCATCAAGAAGTTGAAAATCAAAAAAAAACTGCAGATGCTGGAAATCTTCAATAAAAACAAAATGCTGGAAACATTTAGGGCCTTCAACCTGAAATATTGAATTCCTTCCACAGATGCTTTCTGAACGATTGAGTTTTTACAGTATGTTGTCACCAATGAGCCAACGTTTTCAAGAGAAGGGGGAAGAAAAGAAGAAACAATAGAAGGATCCAATACCCCCTACTACTTTTCAATGGTTCTCTCAAACTATATCATGATTAAACTTGGAAAAAATTAGGAGTGGTACTGTTGATCCTTTGCTTAAATTTGAAGACATTTGGAGTCCATTTATTCAATATTTTCACATAACTTTCAATAACTTTCCGACTTAGAGGAACAGAGTTGACCACATAATATTGCTCTGTTTCTACTGAGAAATTTTAGTCCAGTCTTTTTTTTTCTTTTTTGTTTGTTTTTTTTTGAAATTTTTCCATTTAGTTTAGTTTATATTGTTTATAATTTTTCTTATTAATTTGAGTTTTTTTTCTCTTTCTTTTATTTAATTTATATAATAAATCTTTTTCTTTCCTTTCTTTTATATTATATTCATTTACTAAGAAATTGTTGGATCTACAGATTTTTTTATATCTTATTGTTCTTTATGATTATCTATGCCATGATTGTTATCCAGATCTCTTTGTATTACATGTACAAACATTGATGCTATATATTAATCTGTATTAATTTGAAAACTAATAAAAAGATTGAAAAAGAAAGAAAGAAAGAAAGAAACAATGGTAAAACACCCAGATATAAACAGCAATAAGTTGAAGATGAGAAAAAGGAAGCATGAAGTGATCTACTGCTTCGAATTATTTTCAAGAAGATCAACAGATAATTAACCAAATTCCAAAATAGTACAAGTGATCTATTCCAACATGGAAACAGAGAGAACTTACCAGTGTGTAGATTTTTGAGACAGACGACTTAAGAGGAGGTGTAGGTCATTCAAACCCTTGTGCCTGCTCTGCCATTCAATCAGATCATGGCTAATCCTTTACCTCAGTGCCAATGTCCTATCCTAACCTCATATCCCTAAACTCCCCTAATATCCTTGATCTTTGATTGAAATTTCACGAGTCTTGCAATGACTGTGGAAAATTTACACTGATGTATCATTGTAAATGGAGCTTTATCCAAGAATGGAATCTCATGGTAAAAGAGTGCAGTGATGTAGTATGTGAGTGCACTTCTCAGGCTTGAATATAGGGATATTGATCATCTTGCTTGAGGCTTAGATCATGTTCAACCTGAGTTGAGAAGGCTTTGTTCTGTCAGGAGGTGCTAAAAGTGGATGCATTAGATCAATTTGTGCCCTACAGCATAGTGCAGGCTTCATATAAAAATAACACTGTATTCTGACGAAATGCTTCTTGGGACACTTCATCTGATTTATTAGTTGACTATTGGATAACATATAGGAGACCAGTCAAATTTGCCACTGAAATGTTAACTCATTCAGCCCAAGTGTAACTATTGTGCTTGATTGGTTGGTCCCCACCTGTGACTTGTTTCCACATAGTTGGACAACATCCTAGACACATACACCTCCTTTTATTATATGGGAAAATGGTTAATTTCTGTTTAGTTCCCTTGCCTTGCTAACATAATGATTGACACTACTAACAATTGATTCAAAAAATTAGATGGAGACTGCACAAAAGGTTCTAAATGTTGCTGTACAAGTTGCTTTGCAATATTTGTGCATGTTAACCAGTACATATTACATCAGTTTTGTATTCGATCAAAGATTCATAGAATTATTAAGAACAGGAAGCTATTCAATCCATTGAGTTTATGCTGGCTCTTTGTGCAGCAATTCACTCTGCCTTATTCCCCTTGTCTTTTTCCACAATCTTGTAAGTTATTTTCCTTCAAGTGACCACACAATTCCCTTTCAAAAGTTCTAACTGACTCCACTGCTCTTAAAGCCAGTGAGTTCCGGATAATAAATAAATCTTCTTCACATCTCCCATATCTTTTGCCAATCATTTTAAACCTGTGTCTCCTGGTCCTGGAACCCTCTGCTCCTGGCAACAGGTTCTCCCTGTTTAAACTCACCATGATTGGTAAAGTTCTACCGAATCACTTCTTGACCTCTTCTCCAAGGAGATCAACTCCAGCATCTCCACCCTAACCTGATAGCCGAAATCCCCCATGGTGACATTCACCTCCATTAACCTGTCACAATCCAACAGGCTCTTGAGTTTCAGAACTAGATTCATATCTTAGACTAAAATCAGACACTGTAGAAGCAGATGAGGGAAAATCAAATCCAGGAGGATGACCACTATCACACCATCTTGTCTTTATTGATATCCCCTTCCATTAAATGATAATGGAGGCATGCCTTGAACCTCTGGCACATTTTCCATGTGAGGCTCATTGACAAAGATATCCTATTGCTACCAAGTTAAAAATGGTAGTAAGTGGTGGTAATCAGCATTGTATCAATGTCAAGGCTTATTTTTCTTTCATTTAGCCTGGATCCTACCCTGGTATCAGTGGAAGTTTTGATCTGATCTACTGTAAGGTTCACCCTCATCTTTCCTGGGGCTACAGCTGTGTCTTACACCACTAGCATTGGCAAGTTTCATTTCGGCAACTTAAATCCTGCTCTTTCTGAATGACTCCTGTTCCAGGAATATGGATCACAGTGAAGTCGATTGTGGCAGAACAATTTTTACCTTGCTCAGACAAACTCAGCACTTTTGTTCACTACACTAACCAACCACAGATTGGTTCAATTTGATCTTGTTCTGTTTTCTTTCCCCCCAATGCATACACTGCCCAAAAACAAACCAGTTTCAGTTTGAAAAACTCAAATTTATCTATGCTACTTGTTTGTGGAATGTTGTTCCACAATGATTAAGGTAACTGCGGTCTAAAATCACTTTTCGATATCTTGTTGACTTTTCGCAAGCCAGTTTGTCGTCAATGACTTAAAATCTTATTCTTGCACTGAATTTTATTTGCAATAATTCTGCCTGCTTGCAGATCTTTTCTGGTCTTTTCCATAGATGTTGGTTGCTTTATCAAGTTTAATTGTTTTTCCCACACACAATAATGTCCATGGATCAAGTTTACTTGCATTAAATTCCAGCTTGTCAACAAGAAATTGTCCAGTTACCAACACAGATCCTTGGGCATTCCATTTAGTACATCACCCCAGCTTTATCCAATTCCAATATGCCTGAGGCATCCACAGCCATTAGCTTGTGAAGTTGCTTTTATCTTGTGCAGCTGCCATTTGCTTCTGCTGTTGCTTTCATCTTGAGCTGCTGCCTTTAACTAATACAAAGACTTTATTTTGTGTATTTGGCACCAGCTTATGCAATGCCTTTATTTTGTGAAGCTAACATTAGCTAGTGTAGCTGTGGGTAGCTTGTTTAATTGCTTCTATTCTACATAGCTGCCTTCAGCTTATATCATCACACAATTAGGGTGAAGTTTTCCCTGATGTTTCTTTTGGAAGTCCAGAACTTAATACATATATGGGAGGTCCAGGCAGATGAAGACATTCAAATCACTTGATAGGGCTTCAAATATGATTTAGCAGTGAACCCATACCATTAACCCTGCAATGGATAATAGCTTTCTATCTATGAAGAGTGTTAAGTGTCCTGTTAAACATCGCGGGTGAAATTTAACCATCTAGCCTGTATAATTCTTGGCCAATTCTCTATTATTTGTTTTACGTTGTTACCAAAGGTTGAAATGACCCAACATATAATTGAAGCAGACCATTCAAATTATCAACAATAATAACAATTAAGGACTGATATGTGATGGCCGAATAGGTTAAATGATGAACACTTTGCCATGTAGACCACAAAGGCCCGAAATTCAATCAGTCGCTCTATAATGAATTAGCCAGTTTCAGCAGCAAGAGTGGTGAGTATTAACATTCCAGAATTAAGCTCATGAATCGATGCAACCTCTTCCAATCAAACAACAAAAAATTCCATTAGCTTTGCTGGCTTTTCCATTCTTGCCAGCTCTATTATTCATACGACACTGTCCCCTTGATCTGCGACAGAGAAAGATAAAGGCATAAAAGAACAGAAATTTCTAATACATTTACAAAGTCTTGAAGCAGGCTATTATCGTTGCTTTGAATTTTTCACCACTTTATGTCAATTTGATAGTTTCAGAATGGAATGTCAGATTTCCAAGCAATGTCTCTAACCATGGCCATGATGATGGGTGTGTAGGTCTTGAGTTTATAGATTAAGTGACCTACCCTGTAACAAATGTTCTTGAAATTGACCCACAATATCCTTCTGTGATCTACACCAACTGCGTAATGGAATTAGAAGGCCAGTTGTTCAGATGGTGTTGTGCTGTCATTTTCAGTAGGCCTAAAATTAATAACTGGCTCTTTCTTTGTTAATTTAAACAGGTGATGAGCTTCAGTTTTAAATGCCAGTGAGACTTGTCCTGTCCCACAGTGTGTGCCAATGTTCCCCTCTTTCCCTGAAGTAGACACTGGTCAACCTAATTGATGAGGTGGGAAATCCAATGGACTTAACAGATGTTTAAAGCTGATGAAATGGAAAGAGATCCCAGTGGGGTAATGACTTGGCTTGTATCCTCAGTCTAAACATCTGCATACATCTGTTACAACATCACTTGACAAAGCTGAAATTGTGAAAGTTTTTGTGTGGAGAAAAATATAAATGCCTTCGTATGGAATTTACTGAGAGCTGGATTTTCAATTGATTTAAAAAATTGACAGTGGAATATTTGTGCTGCATTTTTAATCATTGATTAGCAGCGAGGAACTCATTCTAGTAATAGGAACAATAATTTACATTATAGTCTTGCAGTTACAATTTCATTGTGTTAACTTGATTATTAACAGCAGATTTTTTAGGAATATATTGCAAATGCTGGGGTAAACAGCTATAAATTGGATTAATAAAACATCCAGTGTGTTAAAGAGGATCAGTATTAATCAGATTAAAGCAATATTTTGGCAAGTGTGTATTTATGGAGTAATTACTAAGGTTTAACAAATATCAGACACATCAGCAACATCCAGAAGCCATCTGAACATCAAAGACAGAATTATAATAAGCATATTTTCCACACCAAACTCTTAAATACACTTGAAATCTCTTAATTGGCTTTAACAGATATTTTAACAGGCAAATAATGCTCCATGCTGAAAAGCATTATCACTCTGTTTGCCCCGATGAGACTAATCATTCCAGGTTTGAGTGTCAACTTTTCAACTTTGGAGATGCAGGTAGGCCAGTACTAATGGGCTACTTACATGACACTACAGCTGTTTAAAATGAGTCTGTTTCCAAAGGGAAACAGACAGTTTCACTCATACTGTTGCACAGATGGCAAAAGTGAAGAGTTACAGTGATTCTGCAAGGGGCAAAGCAAGTTAATAGAACAAATCTTAATGGCCCCAGTTACAGTGAGATGTATAAGGCAATCTACCATCACTATAACGATGAGGCCGAACTTACTCTTGCCAACAGTCTTTTTTTTAATCTGAGTTTTGAGCACACAGGTATGTGTATCAACCAACTGGTTCCATATGTAGATACGTATATTAGCTTTCTAATTATGGAAGAAACTGGAGGTCCAATAACTGCAGCCAACTTCACTGGCCATGCCACCTACATTTTTGTACAGAAAACTGCAGATCCATGTGATTATGTGGAATTCACCTCTTCCACAATGCACATACAACAGCTTCCAGGAAAGATGCAATGCTCCAGTTTTTTATTGATTATTCTGTATTAAATTGGTAGATTGGTTTATTATTGTCACATGTACTGAGGTACAGTGAAAACCTTATCTTGTGTGCCGACCACAAAGATAATTTCATTACAACAGTGCATTGAGGTGTTACAAGGTAAAACAATAACGGAATGCTGAATAAAGTGTTACAGTTTCAGAGAAAGTGCTCTACAGGTAGACAGTAAGGTGCAAGGCCTTAATGAGGTAGATTGTGAGGTCAAGAGTCCATCCTATCATGCTAGGGGACTTACCATACTAGGGAACCATATTATCATACTAGGAGCCTGAGCAGCCAATGCACTAATTACTGGAAAAAATTTGAGAAATCAGAGTTTGAATTGACTCATCCACAGCGTATTATTTTCACTGCTAATTTTTGCAAGTATCATTATGGTGTAAATCCTATATTGGAAGTATTTTCTTGCATATAAAAATTCCTGGCCTGACATTGCTGGATATTCACAGTGAATGCAAAAAAGGGAACACTTTCCCCACCGAATAAAAACAAAAGACTTTAGGTTCCATTTTTTTCTCTGCTGTCTCATTTCTGAGGGGGAATGAGCAGTGGTGGGTCCAAAATGACAAAGAGCAACCTTTGATTTCCTAACTCGAACCTGCTCAGCACCACTTCAGTGTAGATACAAATATGGGCAGCCAGTACTCCCACTAGGAAGAGGAAGAGCCTGAGTATCCAATGCAAACCTTGAATCAATAATAGTGTTGGGATCTCAAAGCTATATTACATCTGAATATAAAGATGGACAAACATATGAATTAAAAGCAGGAATAGGCCACTTGACCCCCTTGAGCCTGCTCTCCCATTTAATATGACCACATTCTCATCTATCCCCCATAATCTGTCACCCACTTTCTAAACAACAATATACCTAACCCTGCTTTAAAAATATTCAAAGACTGATTTGGCCATGTTTTGACAAGGATAACTGCAAAAACTCACAACCCTCTGCAGGAAAAAATATTGCCACAGATCCCTCTTTATTTTTAAAAAGTATTGCTGCAATTAAGAGCATCATCTGGAAACAATGGACAGAATTATAACTTTCATTCTGGTAAAGGGATTAATGGATGGTGGCAACGTTTAAAAAACACTCTCTCTAACAGAAATTATGAATACATTTGCTCTCCCTATGTCTAGCTGCTACATTCCCTTCCACTTTGATGATGCTCTCCAATCTTCTCTTCAATTGTCGGCCTCCTTACTCAAATGCTGCAGGTCTACATAATGCCGACGACTGAATCAGACTTTCCCACCTGACAAATTGGCGAGCTAAACCATCTTTACTCAGAAACTACTGGCAACCATTCAACTGAGTGTAAATGTGACTAGTCCGTTGAAAGAGTGAGGCACCAGGCTGGTGATATCACAATGGGAATTGTAATTATTCCACTCAGCACTCACCCAACTTACGCTTTAGATTAAAAACAGCCAGAGGGCTATGCCAGGAGCTGCTTGGTCCATGGTACTTCTGCAGGCTGATGAACAGAGCTTAGCCCATTCTCTTGATCAATCCCATGCACTCTGGAACTTTGGAAATTATTTCATAAAATAAAACAACTGTTTTATAAGTTACCTGTTTTACATAATAACCTTTGAAAAGCCGGGTAAATTTTTCAGCTGTGTCAATTTTTATACCTCTTACATCAATGGTAATGAAAATAAAATTGTGGCGGTCTCTATCAGAGCTGCTAAATTAGTTTGCCACTCTTAAGGTTTGTTGAGAATTGACCACTGAATCAGTTCTAAATCATGCCTATAAGGGAGAGTATATGTGCTGTTAATTTGGCGTCATTTTACAATCTTTCAACATGCTAAGAATAAAGGTGAATGAGTTAAATCCTGACCCTATAATTTACCTTGTGCCTGCTTGAATAAGTATGGTTTTAATATCAGTAATATCCTTGATGTTTGCTTTCCAACTAGGTTAAAATAATATATTATAGTCAAAAATTAACTTCTGGTAATAATTGACCAGTAAGGAATTGAAAAATGAAAATTTTTTTAAAAGTCCTGAAATTACACTGTGTGAATATTGGAGAACTGTTTTAAGTATCTATTAATATTCATACAACTTATTTTCAAGCCAATGAATCCCTCTCTGACGCATTCCTCACAATTTTATTGTATTAATGTAATCCTTAATGCTACTGAAATAGCTTTCAAACACTGCTGAAACTGGTACAACTCTGTGAGACTAAAAGGAAAATTGAAGGACTGGAAACAACGATAGGGACTGGAGGTGTCCAACTTAAACCCCAGTTTTATCCTGAATGTGGCCAGATCTTCAAACCAAGAGGAAAATGGGAATTCCAACAGGAAGCTAAAGCCATAACACGCTAACCATCTCTGGTATGTTCCTAAATTTAAATATCAATGTAATGAGCCACTTTGACTCTTAATCCAGGAAAAAAATAACCTAATACTCAAAATATATGTGGTGGTATCAACATTGCTTTTTTTTATTACCTATGCAATCATTTCATTAGATAACCAAATATCCCAAAAGTACATAGTACAACATAAGTTCAATTTTATGTAAGAGGTGGACAGTACTGTATAACAAGGCAAATCTGAAAGTTATGCAGCTTCTGTTGTTAGAATATGCATCAGACAAATAAAATTCACCTTCACAATTATCACCACTTTCTGATCACTGACTGTTTTAGTGGATGGGGAGATAAATCTCCTTCAGTACAACAAAAAGAACTTCAACAACAACTGCCGTAAAAGTTCCTGAAGGCTAGCTGTCAGCAGACATCTCATATAGAACATTGTGTTGTGAAGACATAATTAATGCGGTATGCCATCCATATCCCACTGTTTCCAGAATGCAGATTCCAAACTCCATCACCTGTCATCGCAGTAGCAATTTTCACACAGAGTATCTATTGACATGTGACCTCTAAACTCAGCAGTAGTTCTCTTGCCTTTTGGGCTCGAAATTTGTGGATTCACATCCCACTGCAGGGGCCTAAATGTATGCTGACAATTCAGTGAAGTAATGAGAGAACGCTGCAGCATTGGAGGTGCTTGCCAGGATTTTCTTGAATGCTGCCCACATTTGCCAATTGGATTTCCATTGCCCTATATGTATCTGGTATGGGTTTGTAAATTGACTTGATTGCTTATTGTCCTAGACGAGATCAATGAAGCCTAATGCAGCACTAGGGGGTGGCACAACATAACCAAGTCATGTGGGCAGGCCAGAAAAAGCACCACGCACAAGATAACTAAGAAAACATTTGGCAGATAGCAAGATTGTACCTCCAGCTTTTCTGTCCATCAAAAATATCAAGATTTTATTCCCAGCTTTCAAATACTATTAAAGTAAATTTAAAATAATTTTAAAAATTAAAATTATGAAAAATATAACGATCATCAAAAAGCAAATAATTAAAAATATTACTGCAAATGCAAGCATTTTTTAAAAATCTACCGTATCTTCTTATCTTTCTTAATCACAGCTGTAAAATCTTTAGTTAAATGAATGGGTTAACACATCCTGAGCCCCAAGTGTTCACTGCAACAGGGTCAAAGAGCAGATTCCCCAGTCTAAGCATTGGAGGTTCTCAATAAGTTCACTGGCTGGAGTGTGTTCAGGACCTGGATAAATGTATGCTGAAGTCTTAAACATACTTGCATTTTAAGGCTATAGATGTTGCTAGTTATTCCACCACAGAACCACAAACAGTTACCAATAAGATTTAATCTGCTGTGTTCCAGTGAACTCCACATGGCACACTTTGCTCAGGGTGGTACAGAAGATCCCAAGGCATTTTCTTTCTTTTATTTATTTGCTTGTGGGACATGGCCTTTTCTAGATAGGCCACCATTTATTGTCCTCCCCTATTTGTCTTGGAATTACATGCCTTGATGGGTCATTTCAGCCTGGATTTAACCAGTCAGTATAGGTCTGTGGTCATATACATACCAGAGTGGGTCAGGGCAACAGATTTCACTTGACATCAGTAAATCACATGGATTTTTACAACAATTTAATCATCTCATGGTACCCAGTGATAATAGCTTTTTTATGCTGGATTTATTTAATTACTTGAATATAAATTCCCACACTGCTGTGGTGGAATTTGAACGCAGATCTGGAGATCAGTAGTCCAGGTCTCTGGATACACCAGTTTGTTACTGTCCCTACATTTTGAATAAGAGCAGAGATTTTTCCCAGTGTCCTCGCTGACCTTGAACCTTCAAGCAATACCACCGAAACCAGTCATTGCTGTTTGTAAGACGTTGTTCAGTGCAAATTGGCCTACACTGATGGCACTTCAGAATTAATTCATTGCCTGTGAAGGATTTGGGTTTCTCACGAGGATACGAAATGCGCCGTATAAATGCAAGCTCTTTTCTTTCTTTGAGTCTTACACGATGAAAGATTAAAGCATTTGGGATCGTCTGGTGTTTCTAAAGAAACATGATCTCTCAGTAAGCTGCAAGCAGGACTTGTGTGTCTGAGAATAATAATGTTAAAACTAAAAAAAGGGACAGAAATTGGTTTTAACCATGTACTACATAGAAAATAATGGATAACTGACAGTGAGTTACAGGATGTAATCTAATCGAGAGCTTCAGATGGGTTCCATATGCATAAAATAACGGATACCTGGAAGTGAGTTATGGACTGTAATCCAATCAAGTGGTTGTGATGATTTATATAAATATATATAAAATAATAGACACCTGACAGTGAGCTACAGCCTGTAATCAAATCAAAAGGTTCAGAAAGCCCAATATGCACAATAATGAATAATATTCTCATTTCCATATCAACATCATAAAATGCCTTGGAAAAGCAATAAAACTGCAGATTCCAGAAATCTGAAATAAAAACAAGAAGTGCTGGAGACGGGCATCAAGTCAAGCAGCATCAGGAGCACTTCCTCAGCCTAAATTATGAAATGAAATAGCAGTGAGCAGTTTAACCTCGCAAGTTTAACATGGAAAACCTACAGCACAATACAGGCCCTTCGGCCCACAAAGTTGTGCCAAACATATCCCTACCTTAGAAACTACTAGCCCTCTCATAGCCCTCTATTTTTCTAAGCTCCATGTACCTACCTAAAAGTCTATTAAAAGACCCTATCGTATCCGCCTTTAGTCGTGTATCTCTATCAAATGAAAGCAGTATAGTAGAGCAGATCAGATGGAAATCTGACAGATTATTGCCTACGAAGATGAAAGTTCAACCCTCAGTGTTGGCAAATGAGCTGAGCTCCGACCTGACTGAGAGTTCCCAGTTGCAACCTAACTGAGTAGCTCAGGCAGGTTTCATAGAAAGCTATGGGTACCATAAGATATAGAACCATGGAACCATAGGAGTAGAATTAGGCCATTCAGCCCATCGAGTCTGCTCTGCCATTCAATCATGGCTGATTTTTGTTTCAACCCTATTCTCCTGCCTTCTCCCGTAACCTCTAACTCCCTTACCAATCAAGATCCTATCAACCTCTGCCTTAAATACACCCAATGACTTGGCCTCCACAGCCCTCCGTGGCAACAAATTCCACAGATTCACCACCATCCGGTGGAAGAAATTCCTCCTCATCTCAGTTTTAAAGGGATGTTCCTTTATTCTGAGGCTGTGCCCTTGGATCCTAGACTCTTCTATTCTCCTACCATGTGCATTAATCCATGTGTTGATGACTCAAGACATAATTGTCACATATAGAGTCCTGACAATTTTTTATGTTCATTCTAATGAGATTGGGTGGAAATTTTGCAGTGACGTACCAGTCAATAAAAGTGTTGTAGAAACCAGTACACATTTTGATGTCATTTTCCAACTACACCCTGTGGGGTACACTCCAGCCCATCTTTCAGAACAGTAAAAATGACTGTGATTTTATTTCTCAATCGTCTTGAAGTAATATGATTGCTGGGAAGTCACAGAACTTAAACTTAATACATGTTTCTGTCAACAGCACAAGTACAGTACCAAAATCTTGTGATGACATTAAGTATATTAAAGGTGATATTGGTCCTTCAGTTTGATACATATTTTACAGCATGTGCATCAGTACTTAGTTTCATGCTGAGTGCTAAGTGGCCTTCATTGCTTCTCCCTCACCTGACTTTTTAAAATTGTATTATTCCCCTTCATTAAATTCTTAAGGGTCATTTGTGCATCATTACTTCTTGTCCTGTCATTTCCAGTCTGTAACTAATCAGTACAGACTAGGCCCAAGGGAGGCAAAGAAATCTGTTCTATGGATTTCCAAACTTTTTTCCTGACAGCATGGCAGAGATCATGGGGTGGACAAGAATGTGGGAATCCAGCATGCAGATATGCAAAATAAATATATTGAACACTGATACAGCAAAATATTTCATTTTCCATCTATCCTTCTCGTCATGTGAATTCAACCTGTTTTTGCGATCAGATCGTGATGACATTCAGACATTTAAAAGCTAAACAGATTTTAAAAAAAGAATGTATTTGTCTTTCAATCCCCAGACCTACATTCCCCCTTGAGTCTTGGATCCTGCAGCAGATTTAAAGTAGTTCACAATGTGAGAAGAAATTCTCCAGCATAAATGTTGGGAGATCCCAGCAAGACTGGGGCTGCCACTGGAGTCCACCAGCAGAGCATACTCACTGATTCGGCAATCTGAGTCTGTCAACAAATTTGAGGATTCTGTACTTGCATTCATCCCAATTTATGTAAATGGCTAAATGTTGGCCATTCCAATGGAACCACCAGCAGTAACCAGCAAGGTCTAAATATCTACCTTTCTCTTACTTTCCCTTTAGCTCCCTCCTGCACCTACCTTCAGTCTTCCTTCTCCATCTTTCTGCCACTCCCTCTAAGTGCAACCTCTATTTCTCTATCCCTCTTCTCTTTTATATATTTTTTTCTCTTTGCCTTCATAGTTATGCCATTTGTTCCCCCTCTCAACCTCTTTGTAACAAAGGGTTAGAAGAATCAGTATACTTGGATCCAGTAGCATAGTGGCTACATTACTGGACTAGCAGCCAGAGTTCTGGCTGTTAAGCTAGATACATGAAATGAATCCTATTATGGCAGGTGGAGAATTTAAATTCAAGTAATGAAATCAATCTGGAATTTAAAGAAAATGGTAGTGTCAGTGATGGTAACTATGAAACCACTGGAAGGCTGTAACACTCCATCTGGTTCACTAATGCCCCTCAGGGAATGGAATGGAATTGCTGCCCTTACCCATCTGGCCCATATGTGACGAGAGACCCTCCAGTATGGTTGACTCTTGAATGTCCCTTCAATCCAGAGACAATCAGAGATGACATTTCCAGCAACAACCCCATTCCGTAAATGAATTTAGAAGACTCAAACAGGACTCGTGGTTTCTGATTCGGGTTGAAGCAGTGGGATCCAGAGGCTGGGTTGAAGCAGCGGGATCCAGAGGCTGGGTTGAAGCAGCAACAACAACAATTTGCATTTCTATGATGCTTTTATCTTTGTGAGACATTGCATGCAAGACATTGCATGTGACAACAAGGTGGATGATGTTGAACTTCTGAAATAAAATGCACTATACAATTCAATTATAGATAAATACTGATTAAATCACTAGTTCAATTTTATTTCAGCAAAGATACAACAGCCTTTGGAAGGCTGAAGACATTCTGACTATTGGTGTTGATAAATTAATGTTTACTTCTCCTACACTCACAAAATAAACCAGAAGTGTTTGTAAGATGAGTAGTTATTACTGGCTCTAGATCTTTCAAAACCCTAGGATTTAAAATCTATGAGACTTGAAGCTGGAGGATTTGTGTTGTGAACTTGTGTTATAAAAATTATGGTGGTGGTGGGAAGGGATTAAAATAAGAAACAAAGTGAATTTTGATTGTGTATCTTCCCTGACAAACACAAACCACATACTGAAGCAGTTGGAAGCTCTTAAGGGGATTATCAGCTTTTGAAGCATCATACTCTCAATGGAATGCCACTGCCTTTCTTTAAATTGTAAAAGCCCAGCATCCATGACATTCAGTATACTTTTAAAATAAACACACCAGGAAAATAAAATTATTGAAAAGAAAAGAGAAGTTTGTGAAATAATCTTTTTGTTGAACCCTGGTTAACTCTTAACATTTACATGTATAGCACAGCAGAGTTTCCCAGTTTCCATCCAATGAATGGCATGTGATTTCCATTAAAACTCAAAGATGCTATACATCTGTGTCAAAAATTGCCATCTTAGAATAGACGATCCTGTCATTTCTTGTGCTTAGTATGAAAATCCCACATATCATTCCCATGCCCGATCAAGATGTGACAAGGTTACTGCAGAAATAGATTTGTCAAGAGACGATTCACAAAGGCTAAGCAAAAGACACATTACTGCAGCAAATCCCTGTTAAATGCATATTCAATTCAAGAAGCAAAATTATCCAGGTGGAAATGGACATTCAAATAAATCTTTCTCCTTTGCACTTTGTTGCTGTTAATTCTTGGGGGAAAAATGCTCTTCTGAGTTCTCCACCTGGATTTCAGCTCCTGCAGGTGTCATTTCAACCTGCGCTCTGATTTATTTTTGGACTTAAATAAACAAGCACTCCTGAGCCCAATCACAGATTTATTGGAACTTACTTTATGACTGAAATGCATGCTAAGTAAATGTTATGTTTTTGATGCCAGAATAAACCAATTCTTTGAACTTCAGGCAAAGTGCTTCCAATCAGCTTTGTTCACTTACTTTTTGTAGAAGTTCTAAAGCTTAAGAATTTCAACATTCAGTTGTCGAAATTTATTGTAAGAGTAATCCATTTCAGCTCCTTGAGTCTGTTTCTGCATGTAATAATCAAGTCTAATCTATAACTTAATGCACTTTGTATCTTTGTTTTTAAAAAAAACTATCAATCTTGAATTTAAATTAAATAACAAATTTCTTCTGAAAATCAGTGGAATGCAACTCCCCTTTTCCAGGAATTCAATCCTAGCTTCAGTAATCTCACCTTGTGATTTAATTCTTAGAGTCCAGGTGTCATTTGAGTAAATCTACATTGCAGTTTCTTGAAGGCTAACACATCTTTCTTAGGTGTGGTCCTCAAATGTGCTCACAGTAATCCAGTTGTGGTGTAACCGGGGCTTTGTACAGCTGTGATGTAACATACACACTGCGTATGTCAGGAATTAACCATGTTTCTCGAAATCCCTATGTCCAGAGCTGATGTAGGCTTAAACTGGCACTTTCCTTTATGCTTTCTGTCTTATCAACTACCATCCCACTGGACAATTTGTTCAATGAGCCCGTACCAAATGAATACGGTGATCCCTCTAAACTGAATCAGAAGAAACAGCTGCTGGGAAAACAATAAGGAGGCATTCTTATTTATTCAATTTGGTTTATGTTTTATTGTTTTAATATGTGTGAGTTTTACTTAGTGTTTTAATATTTCTAACTAATTTTAATTTTTCAAGAGTGTTTTTAGTTTTAATGCTTCCCTTGGTTTTTGTGAATGCCTTTGAATGTTAAGCACATTAATAAACATTCATTTTAAGTTACAGCTTTGACACTAGGTCATCTTGGACCTCATCATCTGTCAAAGGCTTTCTGAGAGTATAGCAAAACATCCAGCCTAATAGTTCCATCTACCCCACTCGAAATATTACCCATCTTTATGCCATCAGCAAAACTTGGCCTTCTATCCCATCATAAATGTATTTTATACACGCAGTTTATAGGTGCAACCACCTGGAGCTTTTCCTGGACTTCCCCTAGTTGCTTTGCAAAAACTTATTTAAAGATTGCACATATTTTGTGTCAAAAATCTTTTCTGGAAGTTTATTCCATACAATGATCCAACTTTGTGTAAAAAATAATTCCCTGATTTATTTCCTAAATCTATTTTCCACTGGTTTACATCCAAGTCTCATTATCTTACTTTCACCATTTATGTAATTGTAGCGACTCACCACACCGGCATCGAACCGGCTCCCGACGTCGCGACGTCGTCGAAGGCCCCGATCCAAGATGGCACGGGGCCCTCCTTCTTCCCCAGCGTTGGGCTGGGAAAGCCCGCGCGCGGGAAGATCAGGTGACCCGCGCGTGACGTCAGCGCGGGAACTGTAGCACAGGAAGTTTTCGGCTATTAAAGGCGCACCGCGCCCCGGTCGGCATTCGACCTCTGATTTCAAAACCAGCGACTCTGTGTCTTCATTTTGTAGTGTGGAGCTAGCCGATGCCGGTGCGGTGAGTCGCTACATAATCATATTTTGGTCTTACCTTTGAACTCCCTTAACAACATAACAAATTTCCCTCAGCTGTCACACCTCCTGGTTCTCTCTTCAACCTTTTCTCAGTACTCAGTGCTACATTATACCAATTCAACTTAATTTGGCCTTGTGCTTTCGATAAACAGTATAATCATGGACAAAGTCTTTGTTCTGACAACAGGTCTGATCTGAAAAACTTTCCACCGATGCTGTGTTTTCCCAGCATTTTCTGGTTTTGAATAAAATATTCCTTTATTTCAATAAGAAAGCAAACTTTAAAGTTAGGTGATAGGCCTCAAACATTTCCATCCAGTCAGGAAACTGGCAATCAATCAGATGGGTCCCTTTAAGGCACCTCAAAATTGTATTGAGGTCCCTTTAGCTTCATAAGAACCCAGTTTGTGGGTGTAAAAGACTCCTGTCTGTTGTCTAGAAATTGGAATTCATGTTTTCTTTAATGTGCCAAACCTGTGCTACATATAGTATTAAAATCTACATGGACCTACTGAAAAAGCTTGCATGTCTAAAGTAGCGTCGTGGCACTTAGCACATAAATTAATTTGTTAAAATGGAACTTCCAACAGTACCCATCAGCAGCTGTATGAACAGTTTCCAGGTCAGTGATTTGGGAATTCTCCAAATGAAAGCCATAGTTCAGAAAAGAAAAGGTTGTCATAGTGAAGAGGGAAAAGGGGGGAAATAATGCACTGCAGAGTGTGTCTGGACCCTCACCATGCAAAGAACTGACCCGGTCAATTGTGTGTGCATGGACTGATCAGGGGCCAGCATTTGGATATGCATTGATATTTTAAAAAGTACTGCTATCAGTGAAGGGAACACCACTGATTGATCTTCCATAATAATGACCATAGGATACTGAGGCTCAATATGCTATGCCCATGTGATCATGCAGACTCTTTACTTGTCGCTGCATTCCCAAATGTTGAGCAATGTGTTGCTAGTTTTTTTGTGAGTAAACAGTAAAGGTCACAGCTTTCCCCCAAAAGTTCCAATTTTTGCTGGCTGAGAGAGAGACATGGAACTGTGAGGCTGACACTGAGCAAACATCAACTGCACTAAGGGCCAATTTCCCAATGGGCACAAAGCAACCTGGAAATGATCACCAGAAAACATATGCAGACACATTAAGTTTTGAAGCATGTTTTTGGTGGGTGTCCCATTGACCTCAATGATACAGAAAGTGCTATAATTTCATCATATCACCATCCTGTTCCTATCTTGAAACTGACCCACAATGCATACATTATACACTTTTTAATTGCTCATGGGTTGTGAGATTAATGAGTCAGCATTCATTGCCTATTCTTCAACTGAAGTAGCTGCCAGGTCATTTTGGAAGACACTTAAGAGTCAGCAACGTTGCTCAGAATCTGAAGTCACAAACAAGGATGCCAGGTTTCCTTTCCTAAAGATGTTTTTTCATCATTAATCCAATAGTTTTATGTCCCCATTGACGATACTTGCTTTTTTAATTCCAACTTGCATTTAATTAACTGAATTGAAATTTGCCAGCTGCCATGGTGGTATTGCTAGTTTAATAACTGCCATGCTCCCAAACCAGCACTAAAGTGAGGAAGCTGGGGATAAGGTTGGACGTGAAAAAGACTTATTTTTCTCAAAGGGGCTGAGCTGTGAAGCAGCATATTGCACAGTCTTTCAAGGTGACATTGAATGTTCAAACTGTGGGCAGGTCATTCAACCTCAGTGGGGGATTTTGCGGTTCATTTCTCCAAAAAAGTCTAGGGAAAGACAAATTGAACCGGTGAGGTTTCCGGTATAGCCAAGGTTGAAAATTCTGCCACATGTTGGCATCGGGGTGTGGGGGCTGATTTTAAGCTATGAGGAGGAAAAAAGTTAGATATGCAGGCAAACGTATGGCAGATGCAGTTTATTGTGGAAAAATGTGAGGTTACCCACTATGCCTCTGAAAAGAGAAAGACAGATTGTTCTCTGAATAGGGATAGACAGGGAAAAGGGTAAGTGCAATAAGATCTGGATGTCCTTGTACACCAGTTACTGAAAGCAGGCATTCAGATACAGCAAAGAAGGCAAATGGTTGGCCTTCACTGCAAGAGGATTTGATTACCGGAGCAAGGATGTCTTGTTGCAGCTATACAGGGCCTTGGTGAGACCCGATCTGGAGTTTTGTGTACAAGTTTGCTCTAATCTGAGGAATATGCTTTTTCCATTGAAGTAGTGCAATGAAGGTTTTCTAGACTGATTGCTTGGATGGCAGGGCCAATCTGTGAGGAGAGATTGGGTCAGTTGGACCTAAAAAAGAATGAGGTGGAATTTCATAGAAACCTATAAAGCTCTGACAGTCAACAGACCAGACACAGAAAGGATGTTCCGAATGGCTGGAGAATCCAGAAGAGTGGTCACAGCCTCAGGATAACAGGGTATGTTAGAAATGAGATCAGGAGAAATGACTTCACCCCATAAGCCTTGAGAAACCCCATAAGTCACATTTTACCCAGAATGAAAACCATACCAATGAAGGTATTTTTTCAATTTTTATGACTTTTTTGGGGGGAAGGTGATGATCCATCAATTTGGGATTAATTCTACACCTGTTTGATACATGTGTACTATGTATGCCGTGGGACGTAGTCAGCGGCCAACAGTGCAAACTCATGCCCTGAGTCTTCTTGTGATGGAGAGATTGAACTAATTAAATTACCCAATCAGAATATAGTCTGTTGGTTATAAACATAATTATAGAAATTAAACATGTACCTTTTCTGCCATTGCTTGACCCAATCATTTGAAAGGAAGTGATTAGTTCATATGGGGAGCCTGTGGCCATACTTTCTCCTTTTAACGAATCTAAGGTGATATTCATAAAGGGGATGTGAAAAGTAGATAGCATCCCTTTTCCATTGGTTTCTCAGGTTTTGTTTGTCAGATAATTTATAACATTCACATCTCCAAGCTGGAAATTCATGGGTACAAATCCCAATGCAGAACATGAGCTTCAATTGTGGAATAATGTTTTGATGCACTATTGAATTAAAGTATACTGAAGTGCTGGATGTAATGTTAAATCAAGGCCATGTCTGCCTCCTGAAGTGGATGCCACAGACACGTGATACTTTTCAAAGAAGAGCAGAATATCTCTCTGGTGTCCTAAGCCAACTTGCTTCTTTAAGCAACATAATTGAAAAATGCTGTGCTATCCGTGAACACTTCTGCTTTGTGCAGGTTGGCTGCAGCATTTTTCCCTAAAACATCGTTGAGAACAATTTACAAAAAGTGATTAATGTGAGATGCTCTGAAACATTTGTTGGAGGTGTGTTGAAGCAGACCATAAACGTGAGTTTCTCTTTGTCACTGACAGCTCAAAGGGACAGCTACATAGAATAGAATGTAAAGAATTAAGTTCAAACACAAGCTCATTCATTTAATTTCTTTACCAGACTCTGTACACTCAGTGAAAAGACATTACAGTGTTGAGAGAAAGACTTTGCATTAGCCATATGATTAAAACAATGAATAAAATCATAACCAGAGTCTTAGGGAATGATTTTGACAACATAGTCTATAAACTAATACCGGAGGAATATGATAAATTAACACAGGGGTCCAAATTGCAAAGTGAAGAGAGATATTTGGTATCGTGACATGCTCTACGAGTATTGTTGAATTGAGTTTCAAGAGTATAATATACAAGTGCATGGAAAAGTAAAACAATGAAAATTATTCCTTTCATGATGGCAACATCAAACTTAAATTGTGTTTCATTGACCAAGTTTCTTTAAATGAAGTTTACACAGATGTGTTTCCCATGAGAGGCTGATCTGCTATTATTGAGATTGGCCTTGACCCCAAACTGACAATCCTGTTATGCTACATTTCAGCCATGTATACTTCACAAATGGATTCATCCATTATCTTTCAGTATTAATAATACAGGGCTGGATTTTGCTTGCAGTGCAAACAAACAGTGACAGCGGTCCATTACATTTGCACTTATCCATTGAATTTCTTTGGGTTTCTACACTGTAACTTGCTGTGACCAGAAAACCATTTCACTGAAGAATGATCTGTCAGGAATCTGAGACCTCTGGACACAGGGTAAATGACTGTGTAGCTACTAACCAAAGAGAATCAAGAAACCTTCCTGATAAATTAAGATTTATCATGTCCTTAAAAAATTACTTGCACCTTTTTTGGTAGGTTCAGTAGGTGCCTTCAAAGCAGGGCAGCAACATCATGTCCTTCCATATATGTCAATGCAGAGGCTTTTGTCCAAATACAGGCATAAAACTGTCCCTATTTCCACATTTACCCATGTATATGCCATCACTGGTAGTGGATGTCCTACTAACACTTCAATAACGGTAAGCAGTTTTACCCTCACTGTTATTTCTACCAAGAAATCTGGGCCAGAATTCATTATTGGTATTTAGTGCCAGCATGGGCAGCAAAAATTAAAAAGAATTGCACAATAAATACTTTACAATACAATAAATAAATGATTGTCCTTTCTACCCAGGATCATTTTATTTTTACTGTTCACTGATTTATTTATTTTTTTATTTATTGGTGAGGGGGTGGAGGAAAGGAAAGAAATGACTGTGTATACTCTCCTCTTGTTCTCTGTTGCTGGGGTGAAATGAGGTGCTTATTGTATCCTTCAAGTTCTGCATCAGCTGTGGCTTAGTAGCTAGAACTCTTGCCCCAAACTTAGAGGGCTTCGTGCTTGAGTCCCTGTCCAATGACTTATGTACAAAACCCAAGCTAAAAGTACTGAAGGAAGTGATGTATTTCGTACAAGATGTTAAATGAAGGGCTTGTCTAATCTCTCAGTTGGTTTAAAATAGCCTAATTTCTCAATCATCTTCAAGGAGGGCTTAAATTTAATTATTTTGAAATACATTGACTATCAAGTAGGCAAAGGTAGCATCCATTCTATGCAGAACGAAATCACCTGTATAATGATAAAATAAATAATCAGTTATTTGGTAATGTACATTGAGGGTAGAATGCTGGTTAGAGTACTGGGAGATGCTTAAAGTTCTCAAGATCTTAAGCATCCAAAGAATTCATAGTTGCCCAGAAATTCAGCTCCAATCAATAGAACTAGGCACAATATACAATCAATGTAATGCAATTTCTGAAATGCATTACATTGTCTTCAACGTCAGGGGCCAGAAACAGGATAAAACCCTTTCTAATCTATTAAATCAATATATTTTAAACCTAACCTCAGTTGATCCCCATTGCAAAATCACATGGTTGATGTGACTGCTGCTTTCGTGCAATTTATGACAGACTGTAGCATTACTGTACAGTTCACCCCTACCTGTGGGGATGTTCAGGAGAAAAACTTTCTCAACAATGAAATCCCTTCACAACTTGTCCATCACCCTGGACTAGAATTAATTACTAATGGAGAGAAGAGACGATGTTCTTACTCTTGATACCTCTAAGGTTTCTTGCTTCCTCAAACTCGAGCTGATAGTTCAGATTTAAAATAAAAGCCCTTTGCAGCCTGATGATGGAATAAGGCAAAATAGTTTTGCAGCTTGTGCAGAGACAACTGAAATAAAATCAGCAGTGGGATCATTGTGGGTTAGAGCAAGTTTATGAAGATGAATTCAATTAAGAAATTAAGGAGATCAAGGGATGTGGGGTTAGCGCAGAAAAATAGCACCGAGGTAAAAGATCAACCATGATCGTATTGAATAGTAGAGAAGACACGAGGGGCTGGTGGCCTACTCCTGCTTCTGGTTCTTACGTCCTAAGAAGAAGGTTTTAACATAAAGATGGAAAGGTTCAACAGAGAAATGTGTATTGTATGTTCTGAATAGTTAAACAATTTGGGCACAGATTTTACTGAGAAATGCTGCAATTCCACATGGAACTGCCTTCACTTCCCTCCGCAAGAGTCAGGAAGCTTGGGACTCCCATACGTGTGCACAAATACAGATATTCTGGACCTCCTAAGAGACACTCGCGGCGATCATCCCAACTGTACTCCTGCAATGAGTTCTACAAGAAGTGCTACATGGAACACCAACTTCCTACAGTCCCCTTGCAGTTTTGTTGGGAAATCTGCCCTCTGTACTTGTGCCAGGATAGATCTGGCACTGGTGCACCAGCTCCATGCATGTCATCAGAGAGGAACAACTGTAGGGGATTAAGCTTCAGGTAAATTACAATTTGCTTGAATTAACTTAGTTAAATGTGTTTAATTTATTTCAATTATGTTCTGATTTTAACTGCTTTTCTTTAAATGTCTTCAATTATTTTTTGAAGTATGAGCATTTGTATGTTTTGGGTGTCTTAGAATGTTAGACAGTGGGTTAATCCTGAAGGCCTGACATTTTTGAGGCAGGCTTGTTCAGACCCCATCACATGATTTTTGTTTAGCAGAATGCCCTGTGCCTGTACCAAGCGAAGGAATTTTCCACTGGAAGATTCTTGCTAAGCTCATGTGCACAACATGTATTGGAATGGCTGCTGTGAGCGGCTCAATTTTCCCAGCAAATTTTAGCCTATTCCTTGTCACCTGATTAAAATGATGGAAATAAAACAGTCTTGATGAGAATTAGGAAATAAGATCTGAAAGAAATGAGAATGTGAAGAGAAATGTGAACTCCTCATCACCAGATAAACTAAATTCAATATTTGCTGCTTAGATTCTCTAGTACCTCTTCGAATTTTGTAGGCTTTTATGGGGGAGAAACGTTCTCTTTTTTCAAGTTTTATAGAAAAAGAGCATTTTTCGATTTCAGTGGCAACCTTGTAAAACTCCCAGTTATGTAAATATTTGCAGGACTAATTTTCAGACCAAAGAAGTTGGATGATCCCAAAACTTGTCACCGGTACGTGACATTTGACTAATGTTGAAATGATGTGCGGCTGGTTGGAATTGAATTGGATTTGAATCAATAGTCTTTAGCTACACCCAAGCACTCCAAAGGTAGAATAGTTTCAGCTAATTTTACAGTGTTATTTTAAAATTGATATTCATGAGCAATATCATTTGTACACCTTTTAAAAATATTAATAGGGCCATTTACAAAAAATAGTGACATTTATTACATGGCAAAAGTTGTTAGAGTCCCAGTGATATGGTTAAACCAGAAGTGGCTAATTTAAATACAAAATGATCATTTTCAAGTGTAATCATATAAAAATCATCTGATTAATATACTACCTTCTCACTTGTGTGATTTGGACAAAATCCAGCACTGAATTAAATGGTAAATGTCTCTTCTCTTTGCTGACTGCAACAGGCTTAATAGTTACAAGGCTTGGTGATTTGAACACACTTCCAAGTGTGTTCCAGAGTCACAAACCTGCAAATTATTAAATGACACAAAAGTGTCAGAATTCCTCACTGTACTTACAATGATCTTGGGTGTAGCAAATGAAATCCCCACACTGCTGTGCATCTGAGATTGAGTTTAATGCAAATGACTGGCAGGGTGATAAGACTGGGGGAAGATTTATTCTACATTGGAAAGGTCGCGTGAAAATTCGATTCCCTGATATCCACTTTATGAGTATGAGAAAAGACTACATTTCATTCTTGTGACATGAGGTCTAGTTGATTTATATACAATTGTTATATTAGCATAAAAGTGTCTATTCTGTCGCAAACAAGTTCATATGCAAAATATAATGATTAATTCCAATATAAAATAGATATCATTGAGGGTGTTTTTGTACTAACCCATAATCTTATATGCATGCCTTTATCTATCTCCAGATGTGGTTATTATCTGGAAAAGCCTCTGTACAAGTATCTCTGCACAATACTTGGAAATAAAACAGATTATTTTAGACTAAAATCTAACCTTTAGAGTGAGTCCTGGCACCGGCAAGAATAATTAATTTCATCAGCTTACATGGAGAAAAACAGTCACAAATCTTTTGTCAAATTCTTCATCTGCACAAAACAAAAGCCACCTCAATTCCCAATGTCCAGTGGTAATTCTCATGCTACCACATCAAAATACAGCTGATTTGCAGCAAGAATTGGTGGAAGACAGGTCCTGCATACTTTGGTGTACAATTGTATCTTTGTGCAGATTTTTAGCTGAGCTGAAGAACTGACATGCATTGGTAATGATTCATCTTTGGCTGGACAGCTAACTAATACAAGCCAGTTTACAACACTATGCCCATTATACTGATGTGATGATATTTCCACACAGACTCCTGTAGTTTGCACTCATCGATGAGACTGTGCCTGGCCCAGTTTCTACCTTGAATTTACCTGCCACATGATCCAGCAGCTAAATTAATCTTCCACAGCCCCTGGGAATTCATTGTACTGTACACCTCCAAACCATGGCCCTTCTGTAAGGTCGAGCAAGCCTTGCGTAGTGACCAGGTCTCAGGTCCCATAACCTGAGGCCCTGTCCTCAGGACTGTCCTGATGTGTTTTTTTTGTAGCTTGTCATTGCCAAAGATACAATTCACTGTTTACAAATGTCTCTGATATGAATGAAGGTTCTGGATGAATGCTTTTCATCAATGTTCACAAAGGAAATGGACTTTGTCGATGGAGAACACAACAGGAAGATGAAACTCTACTGCAAGTCTCCATAAATAAAGAGGAGGTATTTGATGTTGTATCGAGCTTAAAGCTGGATAAATCCCCAGGGCTGGATGAGATTTATCCCAGGCTGGTAGGGGAGGCAAGGGAAGAGTTCACTGTGGCTTTGGCTGAGATTTTTAAATCTTTGCTGGTCACAGGTGGGGTATCAAATGACTGGAGAACAGGAAAAGTGGTCATCCTTTTCAAGAAGGGCAGCAAGGAAAAGCATGGCAAATACAGACCAGTGAGTCTGACATCAATCGTAGGGAAGTTACTGGAAAAATTCTGAGGGATAGAATTAATGACCACTTGGCTTTGTCAAGGGCAAGTCTTGTTTGACTAATCTGCTTGAATTTGTTGAGGAGATAACATAGTGTGATAACAAAATGAAGGCAGTGCAGTAGATGTGGTTTACATGGATTTCAATAAGGCCTTCAACAAGATCCCACATGGGAGAATGGTCCAAAAGTTTAGGGCCTTTGGGATCCAGTGCAAATTGGGAAATCGGATACAAAATTGGCTTGGCAATAGGAGACAGAGGGTGATGCTAGAGGGCTGTTTTTGTGATTGGATGCCGATGACTAGTGATGTTCCACAGGGATTGGTGATTTTGATGATTGATGATTTTGATGTGGATGTAGGAGGTGTGATCAGTAAGTTTGCAAATGACAGAATGATTGACAGTGTGGAGGGTAGTCTAAGGCTACAGGGTAATATTGATGTGTTGATGAAATGAGCTGAGAAATTACTGAAGGAGTTTAATCCTGATAAATGTGAGGGGATGCCCTTTGGCAGTACTAATGAGGCCAGGATATATACCATGAATGTAAGGTCCTGGGGATTATTGAGGAACAGAAGGGCCTTGGTGTGCAAGTCAAAAGACCCTTGAAGGTGGCAATGCAGGTAGATGATGTGACTAAGAAGGCTTATGGGATACTGGCCTTCATTATGTGGGCCATTGAATACAAGAGCAGGGAGGCTATCCTTCAACTTTATAAAATCCTGGTCAGACCTCAGCTGTAGTACTATGTAGTACTATAGTACTAGACCTTAGCTATAGCACAGGACACTCTACAGCGTTCGAGAGAGTGCAGTGGAGATTAAGCTGGATGTTGCCTGGGATGGAGTGTTTTAGTTATGAGAAGAGTGGAGAGGCTGGGTCTGTTTTCCCTGGAGAGGAGGTTAAGAGGGGGCATGATTAAAGTATATAAAATTAGGAGGGGTATACAGTAGATAGGGTAGACTGCAGGAAACTTTTCCTATTATCATAGATAGATAAAGCTAGAAGACACAGATTTAGGGTAAGGGGTAAAAGAGTTGGAGGGGATCCGAGGGGAACCTTTTTCACCCAGAAAGCGGTGAGTACTGGGAATGCACTGCCTGAGAGAGTACATAGAACATAGAATATTACAGCACAGTACAGGCATTGCTAACAGCACTTAAATGTCCAGATGAGCACTTGAATCATCTAGGTATAGAAAGCAAAGGGCAAGTGCTGAAAGATGGGATTAGTATGGATAGGTGCCCTCTGGTCAGCATGGATGGTGGGCAGAATGGCCTGTTTCCATGCTGTATGACTCTGACTCTATATTCGGAGACATTTAAAAACAGCTTAATTGGATTTAAATAATTAAGAAGTTAATTTTTTTTTAAAATCTGTTAAAGTACATTAAACTATGGTAAGTTAAAACTATAAAATGAAATAAAGAAAAATAAAAAAACTTAACCTAAATTTACCTTTGTCATGAAGGTGGGCGGTCCCATCCAAATGAACTAGCTGTGGTTTATACACCTGCCATGGCTGGCATAAAGCAGAGGGATCCTCAGCTCACTACGATTTGGAACTACACAGGACTCAATGTACCAAAACATATGTGGCTGGGGTGCCAACTGCTGGTGAGTTGCTCCTTGCAGGTTAGCACTTTCATGACTCCAGCACCAGTATGGGGGATTGCAACAGCAATGTGCTGGAACATAGATATTGGTGGATCTGACCTCCTGCACTGGCATGAGACACAGTCCAGAGGGCAGAGAACCCATGTCCTGAGCTCGAGGGCAAGAAGCACTTGTGACTCCTACTCTGGTTGGCTTTTCTGAAGTGGCCCCATTCATTTGAACCACCGACCTGGATGGAAAAGGGAAATTATTTATTTTATTTATTTTCATTAATATTAATATTCATGCATTTTATTAAATTACATCAGCTTCAAGCTCAGTTGGATCTGCAACCTACGAGGCTGCAAAAGATTAGGGTAACAATGCCGATAGGGTGGGGCAAGGGCTGAGTCAAGCATGATTGGGCCCTCGGGCAACTCCAGTGGCAGGGTAGGAGGTCAGGTGCACCAACATTGGACCTCCAATGTTCTCCAGCCTGACATGTTGCAGTATGTAGTACTGATCATCGGAGAGCAGGATTCTGCACACCAAAGCTTGATCCAGTCCAATATTTTTGTGTATAATTTAAAAGAAAAATCTCTGTATTTCAGACACACACAAAATCCTAAAGGAAAAAGATGAAAAGAAAATCGCCTCATGGGATCATTACAGAACATAATGCAAGATTTATAAAGAATGTGCTTTTATATAGTCAGTGTTGTGATAGATCTCAGGAAGGGATCCAAATGTATTACTGTCAACTACAGCATTGATACATGAAGAGAGACATCATGACACCACTAAGTTCTCTAGCAAAAACAACTTTTAAATATGTTGGTATCAAACTGTATTAATAATTTAGTCAATTTTGTTAAAAGGAAAAAAAATCAGTTTCACTCAATTCTCTTTCATAGACTCTAAAAAATTATTATATGAAGTGTCACCATTAAGCACACAGAGCTTTTAAACAAGAAAACAGTCTGAACTGAGAACATTCACAATTGTCAAACCCCAATTATAAGTCAAATACTGATCAAATAGAAATGAAAGACAAAGAAGAGACTCTTGCACAATTATATTATGGTGCAGGCCTCCTTTTAGACAATAGGCAATCAGACTAATCATGTGCAAGTGTATATTAAACAGTTTATCACTACCACCACCCATCCATAACCCCTGACAATAATATTACCTGAGAACACAAAGTGAACATCTCAAGACCTTTGCAAATGGTGCTGATGTAATTTCTCGGTCTTTAGCTCTGCTGCTACACTCCCACATTCTATCCAAGAACTTTTAAATGTGTGGCCCAGAATTAACCCTCAAACAACATTATTAAACTGGATTATATGATTATTATCAAGTTGATGGGAGCTTACCCTGTGCAAATTGAGTGCCATATTGCCTATGATAGAATGGTGACTATGTTTCAAAAGTTCTTCACTAATTTTGGGAGTGACCCAAGGCTGTGAAAATTGCTAAAGCTGTAAGTCTTCCCTTTCTTCTTACATTTATGTCCTCAAGATTTGATCTTCCCCACAAGTAGAAACATTATCTGAGCTTACTCTAACAAAACCTTTCAAAATTTTAAAGATCAGCCTGTCATCTTGCCCAAATTGATTTAATCTTGCAGGTTCAATATTAACCTTGTCAATCTTTTATCCAAATACTTCCATAAACATTTTATAAGATGGCGACCAAAACAACATATCTTAGATCACCTGTGCTTCAGATAAAGTTGGATGCAAATTCAGACTTCTCTAATTTTCCTTCCCTTATTATCCTGCACCAACAATTTTAGATATTTGTGTATCTGAACTCTGAGGATCATTTGTTCTTCTGTTTCTTTTGATTATTAACTACTTCCTCATTTTAAGTTCAAAGTGTTTCAGAACAGGAAGTTAGCATTAGTCAGTGGGCATAGGGGTCAATGGGCAAATGTGGAGAATAGATAGCTGGCTAAGAAACCATTGGACTAATCAAGTGGCAAAAGGCACAAATAATCAAAAGAAACAAATGATCCTAGGAGTTCAGATACACAAATGTCGAAAAATGTTGGTGTAGGTTAATAAGGCAAGGAAACATAGAAAAGTCTGAACTTGCATCCAAACTTGTCCGGAACACAGATGATCTAAGACATGTTGTCTTGGTCGCCATCTTATAAAATGTTTATGGAAGCATTTGGATAGGATATTTGGCCAGGAAACTGTTGGAATAATCAAGTGGCAAAGGCACAGATGAGGGTTGGGGTCAGGGAATGTTTTTTTTTAATGTGATGAGGGTTTCTGCTTCTACCACTCTTTCAAGCAAGGATTTCAAATTCATTCCAGCTGCTGGGTGAAAAAACTTTGTTCATATCCCCTCTAATCTTTCTATGAATTATTTTAAATCTATATCTCATGGTTATGGACTTCTCTGCTAAGAGAAACAGGTCATTTCTATTAAATCTCCATTCAGACCTTCCCTGATCCAAAGAAAGCAAACCCAGCCTGTTCAATGTTTCCTCATAATTTTCCAGTCTTGACAACATCCTTATAAATATGGGTGGCCTTAATGTCCGTGTGGTACTGCAGTCACTGTATGAATACAGGCTACAGGAGGTTCAATTGCAGAGACCTGAACTTGACTTCCCTTCAGGCACTGAATAAATTGCAGAATTATCAATGCGTCTGAGGAAATGAATCCAGCAAATTGGTGCACTGGGGACCACAGCACTCTGCAGCTTGGTAACTAGGGACATCATGGCCTGCAGGCTAGTCCTGAATCTTGGACAAAACTGGCAGGAAAGTGGTTGGGCAATGAGTAAGTACAAGTGGCAGGAGAATGGTGAGGGGTCTGGAGTGGGAGGATGCAAGACTGGGAGAGCAGGAGAACATTGTGGGAAGTAAAAGAGAGAGAGGGAGAGGATGAGGGGAAGGTCTGATGGATGGTGCAGTTTAGGCAGAGGATGACTAAGGGAATTCAGACATTATGACGCGTGCATGTGTATGGGCACTAGTGTACCAGCATGCATTAAAAGAACTCATGCGCCAACATCAGTCACTCTGTGGAAGCAAGTCATCCTTGACCCTGATTGAAAAAAAAAGAAATAAAAAAAGAAAAACAAGAAAAAGAAGGGGGGAGGGTGAAGAGGAAAGGGACAAGGTAGAAGGATATCTGGAACTCAGATTGTTGGAAGTGATAGAGTAGTGATCGGAAACAGATGCGAAGGAAGCTACAAGGAGATTTTTTTTACTGAAGTAACTATCTTACATTTAGGGACACCAGAAACTCTCTTTTATCTCTGCTGAGTGGTAATTCTTGAATACTGGCAGTCTCTGCAACCACAGGAACCGAGCAAGACAGGCCTTCACTGAATACCCTCATGAGCATGTCCAGCAAGCACTCCCAGATATTAATCAGCAGCAGGATTCTAGTCAGATTGTCTATTCCGAGCCAAGGAACCCTGAGATGAAGTGCAGCATTCCTGCTGCCATTCTTGCAGTGATCTGACAACCCAGCACAGCTGAGCCTTTCTTTATTGCACAGTACAGCTGTCCACTGCAACTGTTCACAGGACAAGGTTTACAATGGCTGAATCGACATTAACAGATGGCATCCCTCCATAATTTACAAGTAAAAACATAACGGTTCACTCCTGCTCCTGGTCTGACCAATACCAGTCTGAAACAGGTCCATTAATGGATGACTCACAGTAACATAAAATAGCAAAGTGGTTTAGCAATTGAAATAGAAGTTAAAAATCTGGATCATTGATCTAGACCTGACTCTCAGTATTCAAATTCAAGTGATTATGTAAAAATACAGGTCTCAGCAAATATAACTGTGAGGCCATCTGATGGTCCTCAGAACCCATCTGATTCAATCATTTCTTTTAAGTCTGCCTTATATGCGACACCAGACCCTTCAATGTGGTTGCCTCTTAACTGCATCAGTTTGACACCAACAATCCAACACAATAATAATTAGAAAAAGCCTTCAAAAAAACTACAACACTCTGCTGGTCTACCTACTGTAAGCAAAATCTGCCTCATAACCTCACCTCATGCCAATTTAGCAAAAAGAAAATTAAACTAATTATGAACCGCATTGTGTTTGGCTGGCCAAGCTGCCAACATGCTTATTTTTATAGTTGTGAATTAGATTTTATTCTCATTCTTCAACACTAATCTCACTGACCTTCTGTGATTCTTTTTTGTACAGCAGTGCTGCAGTAATAATGATGGCCAGCACTTGACACAAAGAAGTAATCAATACTTATTGCTGGGAACCTTGAAAACTGATTCACAATTAACAACATGAATTATACACTCACTTTTATGCTTAAACCACTTTGTGCTTTAACCACAAAGCCTGCCAGTGGCGTCATTTCAATTCAAGAAAAATGAGGAGTTAAACAAGAACAGAGTGTATAGAACAGTACAGCACAAGAACAAGCCTCTGCCCACCATGTCTGTGCCGACCATGATGTCAATCTAACAAGCATGCCATATGCCTTCTTTACCACCCTATCCACTTGTGTTGCCACTTTCAGGTATGGACTTGCATCCCAAAATCCCTATGCACATCAATACTCCTCAGGATCCTGCCATTTACCATATGCTTTCCTCTTACATTTGACTTCCCAAAATACATCACCTCAAGCTTATCTGGATCTGCCATTTCTCTGCCCAACTTTCCAACTGATCCATATCCTGTTGTATCCTTTGACAGCCTGCCTCACTATCCACCAATTTTTGTGTTGTTTGCAACTTACTAATCAGACCATCTACATTTTTTTCCAAATCATTTATATACATTCCAAGTGTGGAGGAAGTCATGATAATCAGCTTTCAACCTTGATTTCAACAAAATAAACTCACGATTTTTTTTCATAAAATCAGTTTCCTGCAGCTGTTGAAACTCACGTGCTTTCTCTCTCGATTTAAAACTGGATTCCTGGTTGAAAACCAGATTTATGGCCCTTCTATGGGATGCTGAGGGCAATGTTCAGTGGGGCCGCACTGAAAACTTCAGCAGAGGAATGCTAAATTCAAAGTTAGATCACAGGCCAAGGCTACATTTTAATAATGTCCAAAAAGTACCAGGTGGCACCCTAATACAATCAGTAAAGGTCCCATAAAAGATTACCATTTTCAATCAGGAGGTTCCCACAATAACATTATTGGGTTTCCCCATGTAATAGCATAACAGTAGACCCATTTCAGCACCATGTTCTCTGTTAATGTGTTCCAAGTACTTGCAGCTCCCTACATTTAGCCCAGCAGTTGAGATCTTGCCAGCCAACTCTAAAAGGACATACTACATAAAAAGCAATACTCTTCCTGTTACAGAAAAACGTTGTTAGTTAAAGAATGGATAATGCCATGGAAGGAAGGGAAGAGTAGTCCCAGGGAGTGAGGAGGACCTGGAGAGGCTGTGAACAACATTACCAGCAGGAGATATATTCCTTATGCAATAGGGGGATGGAAACCTTCCAGGACTACAGCCAGGTTCTCCTGGCAACAGATTGTTGATGATTTCTCCACGAAGAGTAACACTACATGTGTCTAGTCAGGAAGCTTGAAATGAAGGTAAATCCCTTTACCCACTCTGCCTGTTCCTGAGAGCTGAAGGAAAAGTTCATGAAGCTTCTCTCTTTGAGTATGAAGTTTGGCTGACCTCCCTAAATGCAACAGTGAGCAGAAAACTATCAGATCTGGCAGGGATCAGCAGCAGTAGCCTGAGGCTAGGAAGCAGTGACTGATTGTGAATGTGACCTCCACAGGCAAACAGTCTAGGCACCTAGAAAAGCCTGTGCTCCAATATACAGTTCCTGGGCATCAACATCTCAGAGGATCTATCTTGGGCCCAACATATTGATGCAATCCCAAAGAAAGCACACCAGCGGCTCTATTTCAGTAGGAGTTTGAGGAGATTTGTTGTGTCACCAAAGACTCTTGCAAATTTCTACAGATGTACGGTGGAGAGCATCCTGACTGGTTGCCTGGTATGGAGGCTCCAATGCGCAAGATCAAAAGAGGCTGCAGAGGGCTGTAGATTCAGCCAGCTCCATCAAGGGCACAACCCTCTCCGCCATTGAGGACATCTTTAAGAGGCTGTGCCTCTACAATGTAGCATCCATCATTAAGGACCTTCAATACCTGGGACATGCCCTCTTCATGTTACTACAATCAGGGAGGAGGTACAGGAGCCTGAAGGCCCACACTCAACATTTCAGAAACAGCTTCTCCCCTTCCTCCATCAGATTTCTGAAAGGTCCGTGAACACATGAACACTACCTGGTTATTCCCCTTTTGCACCATTTATTTTTGTAACTTATGGTAATTTTTAGGTCTTTATGTCTTGCACTGTACTGCTGCCGCAAACCAACAAATTTCATGGCATATGTCAGTGATAATAAACCTGATTCTGATGCAGGAGGTCACTGATCTCAGTGAGGACAAAGAATGGAGTTTGTGTGTTCGCCCTTTAGTTAACATGGTTTCAATAGAAAGGGGGGGCAAGTAAAACCAGGTTGTTTTGTTTGTAAATTAAAAGCTACCATTTAGCAATAGGAGAGGTTGAAATTCACACCCAAAATTTAGAAACAGAGAAAGGTTTAGGAACAGCTTATTCCCCTCCACCATCAGATTTCTGAACGGTCCATGAATGATACCTCATTATTCCCCTTTCGCACTATTTATTTATTGGTAACTAATAGTAATTTTTATGTCTTGCACTGTACTGCTGCAGCAAAACAGCAAATTTTGTGACATATGTCAGTGATAATAAACCTGATTCTGATGTGTTTGTGCAAGCTTTAATCCTATGAAAATATCAGGACTAGAATTTCCAGTGGTGCCAAGATACTCTGAACTCTTAACCTGGCACAATATTGCTCTAGTCCACACTATTTCCAACAGCATAACAGAGGTTTTTGTTTGGCATTTGTGCACAGAAACTTTAAGTCACAGACTATGTGGTGAGTACCTTTAAATTAAAGAGAGGCATTTCAAACCATTGCAAAGATCAAATGCAGATGGAAAGGAAAGGAAGATCTTCCAGATTTACTGCTATTCAGCTTCCTAGGGTAGGCCAGGGAAAGTAAAAAAAAGTATTCGGATTCTGTATTTGAAAAAAAAGCCCAGAAGGTAAAAGAAACAAACATCACAATGCAGTTAGCCATCTGAATTACACAACAATCATAAATACAAGGCAGACAACCACTGTCAAATCAAAAGGATTATTTGCCCTGGAAAGGAAACTAGTGGGCTTTGTAGATGAAACACTGAGGCTGAGGATAAGCCATAGAGTCATCAAAAGAAATTATTGGACTTTTTGTTACCCAATTCCTTAGATCCATGACCTTTGAAAAGATTACATTTGGGTTTCTGGGAAATATATATATAAAAATAAATTGAAGTCTGGTTAGACTAGATTGCTTTGGGTGACATGTGCTGCGATAGTGTCCATTGTATAGGGTGAAAGTTTGCTCAGCTTCAGTGATTAGTTCATGTGACAGGAAGAGAGTAATTTAGGAGTGAAACATCTAACCAACAGATGAAAGCAAACAATCTTTGGATCGTTATGAGACAAAATTGAATGGACCTCTGAAGTCAAGCTACTCAGCACAGCAAACTCGTTATGAGGTTAGAAGAAAGTTTCAGGAAGAGAGGAAGAAATGATTTAAAACCTGCTGATCGAGATTACTTCAGAAGAGATTTCTTCTTCTATTTCCTCAGCACTTGTCCTTCAAAACACTATTGGGAAGACAGAAATTGGGCAGATAGACAATTAAGGTGTTTGTGATAGATGTACTAGATAAATAGATTCATGAAACTGCCTGCATGCTGTCACATCTAATTGCATTGTGCATTTTTCATAACTTCAGCAATCACGTTATCAAGTCTTTGTTATGTGAATGTCCATATGGAAATTCACAAAGTCCTCATTGAGGCCTCCCAGTCTTTAACTGCTGTAATACTACACACAGCAGAGCAGAACATCTCTCTGCAGACGACGCTAAAACAATCCAAACAGCTGCAATGCCCAGGACAAGTTAGTATGAAATTAAGCCTGAAAAATGCTGGAGGATTTGGTTTATAACAAGGCAGTTTAAGAGCTTTTCTTATTAACCTTTGGGCGATTTTGCATCTAGAATGTAAAATGCAACAGGATTACACAGGAGCTAATTGATACCTGAAAGAGATTAGGAGGATGTTGGACAGCTATCAGCATATTACATGGCAGTCATCCAAGATAAGGATTTAACTGACATTATAAACTGCAAGAGGGAAGTTGGGTTTGCTCTATAGCTGTAACTCTTTTGACCCAAATCTGTCTAATGCTGTGAGGGTTACTCAGGATTACTTAGTGTGTTGAGATTGGTAATATTTGTGAAATAATAACATTGTCACTACCAGTCCTTTGTTGTCACTAGGTCTAAATCTTAGAACTCCTCGCCAACATCACTGTGGAAGTACCTTCAGCAGAGGGACTGCAGCGATTCAAGGTGGCTCAGCATCATCTCTAAAGGGCATTTATGGATACACAAAAAAACTGGTCTTTCCAGTGACACTCAGATTCTGAGACATTGATTTAAAAAGAAGAATTGTGAAGTTTTTACATTTCATTGGAAGAGTTCATAGTTCTGTGATGCAACAATTAATAGGCCTGGATTTTACGGACATGGGGTTGCAACCCACACTTGCCAACTGCTTTCTTCACTTCCACAAACCTACGTTATCTGGATGTGAAAGGCGTATCTCACTGACCTGAGCATCCTGGAGCAGAATGCAGTTTATGGTGGTAGGGCTTCAAACAACATGATGGGATGACATAGATTGACTAGAACAGGCTCCGCCCTCACAAAGCTTGCACCCTACCTCCCTTCCCCACAACACTGCCAATCTGTCAAAATTGTCAGTTTCTGTCAGACACTGTTACGGACTCAGTGAAAGTCCCTTTAAGATAGAGAGTGTGTGTGTATGTGTGTGTGGGGCGTGCTTACGTCAATAGAAGATAAAGGATGTAATGACGTTGTTGAAGAAGTTAGAAGAAGGAGAGAGAGAGAAGGGAGAGAGACACCAGCCTGCTTGTTTTCTCTATCAATGGATGAGAAACAATAACTGTGTTTGCCACTGAAATCCATGTATGGAAGTTGGAAGTAATCCGGTGGAGTTCACTTTGTTGCTGACCTGTAGAAGGAAACAGGTATTTGTGTGTGGACGACCACGGTTCGGATGCTTTTCGGGGTGAGGAAGTCACTACCGAGTAAACACTGAAGTGTCGTTTGGGTTCCATCGTGGAACATTTGGATTTCATATGTACTCTCTCTATGTTTTTCTACATCTACATCTTATCTTCAGACAACGGTGGTTGTTGAAGAAGCCCTTGCTCATGTTTCACCTTATGGCTTGCAGAACTGAACTTTAAGAACCATTCCGGAACTGGGAGTTTTGGACTTTGTCACACACACACACGAAGAGTTTAGTTTTGGGGTTAACATTCGAGGTTTAACATTCTTGAATTCTAACATACTAACATTTTTTTTTAACTTTTATTTTACGTATTATCATAAGTAGTGATTAATAAAATAGTTTTTAACACTGAATCATGCTCAGTGTGTTTCTTTTGTTGCTGGTTTGTGACAATTGGAAGAGTTCATAGTTCTGTGATGCAACAATTAATAGGCCTGGATTTTACGGACATGGGGTTGCAACCCACACTTGCCAACTGCTTTCTTCACTTCCACAAACCTACGTTATCTGGATGTGAAAGGCGTATCTCACTGACCTGAGCATCCTGGAGCAGAGTGCAGTTTATGGTGGTAGGGCTTCAAACAACATGATGGGATGACATAGATTGACTAGAACAGGCTCCGCCCTCACAAAGCTTGCACCCTACCTCCCTTCCCCACAACACTGCCAATCTGTCAAAATTGTCAGTTTCTGAAAGGCTCAGAAACATCGAAGGACTACTAAAAAGGAAATAAACTAATGAAAGAGTAAAAAATTATTTCCATAAGTAAAAATCAACAAAAAATTCTTTATATGTTTATATCATTTAAAAAATTAAACAAAACAATAAGAATTAAAAGAAAGAAACTGACCTTCATCCCTGACTTTTCCGCAGCCTCACAACCTTCACTGAAATGAATGGATTTATGGATCCTGCGCCAGGCTACCCAATGTAAGTCAAGGCGACTCTCGCGTTACGGCAGTACGGGGAATAGAAGTTCACCCTTACAGAATTCACAAATCTCCAGCAAAAAAAATCTGGATTACAAAATTTATGTAAAAAAAACCAACTAAATAAACACAAAAATTATCTTTTAAAATTTTGTATTTCCTTACGCATGCGCAGATGACGCACCTTCGCGTTACGGAAAATCACGATACGTACCGTTTTCTTGGAACGACCCCCACCCTTACCCCTGATCACCACACCCCCACCCAAGTAATGTGGGAGTTGCCTGTACTCGGGAATTTCAGAAAATTCTTGATCTGGTGTTGGCCTCCACAGTGTGTCCAATGATATTCAGAGCTGGGATTAGGCTGAGGTTGGCAGGTAGGTCCAGGTTTCCTGTGTATGTGTGAGTGTTCTAATGCCTCCTGACATTTACTATTAAAATGTTGAGAGAACGGTACGGAGTTAAATCCTGGCCATTGTCTTCTCTGTAAGGAAATCGTGAAATTTAATCAGGAGATTAAAGTGATGCCCTAAACAACAAGCTTCAAGCTTAGGTACATTCTAACAGTCATTTGAACGTCACAATCAGGTTGTCATTTTACAATTTCTAATTATATTTTGCAATATTAATATCCAGTTTTAACTTCACATGGGTGCTCTTGGTAAACTTTGTCTCTTTTTTTGCCACATATGGTTGCAGACTTCCTATTCCATGCCATTAATATATTATACTGCGTGTGATTCAGAACTAATTTCACTCGTGTCTGTTTCTCCTCTCTTAACAACCACCAAGCTCACCACAACCCTCTTTCTCACTCCTCCTCCTGAAGGGGTTGATGTATTGTGGCTCAATAGACAGTCATTATTCACTGTGATAATCACTGTCTGGGCTCGTGTGAAAAATACCAATTTGAGTGAGGTAGCAGAGGGCTGCCAGTGTCCATAGACCTATATTCCAATGTAAATCATTACCTTCAGGAGAGGAGAAAAGAATAAATCAGATTATTTTGCTTCATTTTAATGTTATAGGAATACAATGCAGGGGATGACAGAACTAAAGAGCACAGGAAATGAGCTTCCAACTGCTTAATGAAAGCAACAATGTGTAAAAATTAAATGAATGATACAACTGCGTATTGAGGGTACATTGCTGGTTCCAGATTGTTGCTAGTGCTATGATTGACAAGGTGGCAATTACAAATACCGAGGGGGAATTGTAACTCCCACAAATGAGTGGAATGTGAATGAGTTGATAGTTTGGTTTGTGATTGCAACCAAAGTCTGACACACAGAATGGATGCCCGTGAGGCACCTTCTGGCCTCAGCTGCGACCATAATCATTGCCGGTGCACAGGTATTTATCACAGGATTTAATGTTCCTCAGAATTTGTAATTGTATAGTTTTAAAATGAATTTCACTGACCCTTAAACATAACTCTTTGGCATGGAGCTTTCCAAATCGCAGGAAAATTGACTGCTGAAGGGAACTAGGAATCGTGTTTTTCCAGGTCTACATGTGACAGGAGAAGCTAAAGTGTTTTCTCCAGCACACCCAGGCTACCCTGTAAACCAGCCAATCATCCAACCCTAATAAAACAGCCACATCCTTCCCTTTCTCCTGGACCTACAGCTGACATCTGACTCCCAAGGTTCAACCCTTGATGACAAACCCACCCCACAACCTTCTCCCTCTATTACAATCACCTCCACGTTACTCCACTCCCTGACTGAATACCCAATTGTCAGGGACAATTGTGGACATTGCTGTCCACAGTCTCTCACTGTGGACAGCAATGGCCAGGAAACAAATGTGAAAAACTTAAATCAGAACCAGCTGGATTAACTGGGAAACATGTAGTTCCTGGCAGCCCAGGTGCTAAATCTTTCCCTTCATCCCCACCCTATTCCTTAACAACCTCACATTTACAGTTTGGGCCCACATGTGTCAAAGTTGGAAGCTCCCATGATTCCACTGATCATCCTGGAGAATACTGTGAGGATTTATATTTTTCTTTGAAATAGAAACCCTAGTCTTTTAGAGAAATCACATAAATTAGTTAGTGGAGATTGCCCGTCCATACTTCTCTCTTGGTTGCACGGAAGTTGTTGGCTTTCCTTCGGTACTGCCATTGTAAGAAGCATTCTGCAGAACTGGCTAATGCTACCTACTGCACTTGTTCTGAATTCCCAGCAGGAAGCAATCATCCATTACTAAGTAATTCAATAAAACATAAAGTGAATGCAATTTTCAAAATAGAAGTCTGTTCATCTGCCCCGACAATGTGGCTTGATGCTTTGCTGAGGGATGCTGTGGTGTCACGCTGCATGAAACCCATCCCTCCATTATGCTGTTTTTTTGTATCCAGAGAAAAGAGATTTCAGCAAAGGGCATGGGGGAATGAAGGGTTTGGCGAGGACTTGCTGTAGTATTGGGATCAGTATGCGGTTTGTATGCTATTGAGGGGGTTATAGGCAACCCAAGTTCAATTGCACTTTCAGAAGTGCATTTTTCAGAGAATTTGCCTTAGATAATTTTGCTCTGTTGAAGACAAGCGCATCACAGCACATGACAGGATAGGGCACATAGTGTCACTGTGAGGGCCAAGTAGTGTCACAACAAAGAGAGAATAATGCATCACAGTGAGGCAGGATGCTGGAGCCCAGGAAAAAGAGCATGACATGTCAGAGGGAGCACTGAATGCCACAATGAGAGGGCACAATGCTTCAGAGTCACAGCAAGGTATTTTTTTTCTTTCAGTCCACCAGCATCTATGAAACCATTGAACTGATGGCAAACCATTCTAAACCTGCCCTTAGAATTATTATCTGATTCAGCACTGTTCATATCCTCCATTAACAATATACTGCATTATTAATTATTTATCCAGCAATTACATTATACGCACCACATTAATTGGTCAATAAAAAAAAGCACCACACCGCCTCATTATTAGCAGAACTATATGCTGAATGTGCAAAGTACTTGAAGCAGATGCACTCTGTTCATAACAGATTGACAGAAAGTGTTGGCTTACACTCTTACTTCAGACCATAGTGACAGGTTGAAGTTATTTTGTTAACAGGATATTAAATAGTAATTATCTAGCAAACCATACTCATGTTTGCTGACACAAGTAATTGACTGCCATTTGGAATTAACAACAGTAGAATACAAGCAGACCTTCCTATAAAATCATTACCAAATATGAGATACATACTCATGATGTTCAACAGATTTGATTGTTTCTCAGTTTTAAAGGAAAGCTACTCTTATCAGCCAACCCTGAAGAGAATCCTAGCCAGCTCCCCCATTGATACAAAATAAACATTCTCCTGTCATAATGCTTCTGGGAAAACTCAGCACCATAATGCCTTAAAGGTGATGTTTTATTTCTCCAGTGTTCCCGTGTTAGCAGAATGATGAACAGAAAATGCGAGAGAAGATTATTAACTGGGCAGAATTGTTTTTTGCTTCTTAGTCTGAACTTTGCTTCTGAAACAGGCTGCAACTAAAACACACATACACACACTTCAGCTGCATTCCAGCACTTCCTGACATCATCTGGATTTCTTGAGAGTGTGACCTGTAAAAGGGTGCCAGACATTGATTATACTGTCACATCCATATGTAATGAGCTGACAGCTATGAGCATTTTACAACACCACAACACATGAGGAGCAAGGCTTGAGTGATTTACAATCATCATCAGAGTCATGAGACTGAATAACTGCTTTAAACACATGACCACTTAATTGCCAACTGTGAAAATACTATGAACAATTTTATGTTTTTCAAAAACTTTAACACAGGTTTTGCCAGAGTAACATATTGGCCACCAACTAAGAAGGACGTATTACATAAAATATTCAAAAATCACAGACTATAGCTTTAGGACTTTTACCACATATAATTTTGTTTCTGATAAGTTGGGAGTACATTTCTTTAGAGTGATAAGTATTAATCCATGTAATGCACAATGTACCAAAGAGGTGGGTTCACAGTGACTAACTAAATTCAATTCCATTTCCATAATAGGGTTCCTTTCATCAGGTATGATGGATTGAACTCCATGGCTGTTATTTATCTATGAAAACCTTTAATGTGTGGTAGCCTTTATTATTATGCCTATCAATTTAATAGTTCTCTTTCCCTGAAGTATTCACAATAAATTGGAAGGGTGTGTGTAGCAGATTTGTGACACATTGGTAGAATTGGAAAATAATGGGAAGGGTCTCTTGAATTGGAATGAAGAATCAAAAGCTTTAGTCTCATATGCCTGGACATTCGACATAGGAAGCAGGTATGTGGGATATTGGGGTTCTGGCAGGTAGAATGAGACTGGGAGGTTAACTGAGAGATTCCACAAATGATTAAGAATTGCCTGTAATGGAGGTGGAGAACTGAATGCTGGAAAGGTTTTACGGAAGACTCCAGTGCAACTGAGAAATTATAGGGGCTAAAATTTTCCTTGGTAGCTTCGCCATCTTGTAGCTCTGACAGGAACAAAACGGTGCACGCATCATACTTAAGGCGGTGATTGTGCTTACACACTGAACAATTGCCAAAGGTACGAGGAGTAGGCTGATCACAGTATCAATCAACGTGCAATGGTACAATTTCAGACTGCAATGTTCCACCTGCTTCTTCTGTTAAATACACATGGCTGAATTCACATTAAGTAGCAGTGAAAACAAGCGGTGAGCTCTACCTAAAGAGATTATCAACTATTTACAAATTAGTTGTTGGTTTATTTCCTATGGCCGTTGCAAGAATTCAACTTCAAAGAGCCATTTCAACTTGGAATTGTCTACAGAACGCAGTGTGGCAGAAGGACTTCTGTTGACTTTAATTTTCTGCAAAAAGCAAGTCATTTAAAGATAAGGAAATTCTCTTTGTAGGGCAGCATGGCAGGGAGAATAAGCAGATGGTATAGAATATGCAAGAAGAAAGGATCTCAGGACAGCACATTCTCTTACCTGGATCTTAGTGAGGAAATGTGAATGTCTGAAAGATCTATGCTTCACTAAGGGATTCCTCACTGATGTCTTCAACCTGTTGCAACATAACTGCAATGTTAGATCAGGGCATGGATTGCCTTGCTGGTGTCTGTATATGGAAAAAACTTTGATGAACCTAGGTCCTTCCAGCCTGGAGCTGAATATAATTGCAATATCTCATAATTTGCCGAACATTGTTCCATAGAGTCACCAAGGTTCTTGATTCAATGAAAACTCATTTGCTTTTAGAGGAGAGTAGCAGACAGAGAGAGAACATTGCTTTGGAAGGATTGCAGGTCTGTGGAGTGGGGAAATTGACTGGCTGTACATTGTTGATGCCATTCACTCTCTCAACTATCAACTGGTTTGTGGCCACTGGCAGCAATCCATGCAAGTCAATACTAAGTAGCTACCAAGCCTTTATTTTGTTGCAATCCACTTGGCTAGCTGCATTTAAATCACTGCTCTTAACTAGAGAGTGTCTACTTGTTGATAAGGGCGATCCATTGACAACAGAGTTGATAACACATGTGGATCACATTTTATGAAGGGGATGAACTGTTCTAGAGCCAACCACTGACATGCTAAACGATGCTTCCATTGCCTGAATTACTCTGAGGTATTCTGAACATCTGGAGATCTGTGGATGTCTTTTCATTGCTGCACAACTTCACTGTCATGTGCGCACTGTCCTTGCCATCATGTGTATATGGGGCAGCTAGAGAGCAGCAAGGGGAGATGAAGGAGAAGGAAGTAGAAGAAGGGGCAGGAGATCATAGCCCCCTTTCTGCTCAGCTGCCCTTGAGTACTTTATCTGAGTATGATTCCAGGAATTACAAGCCTGTTTGCCTTAGTTGATGACCATCAGAGCATCCGCCTGGCCACTATGATTAATGTGAAAAAAACAGCAAAATAACTGTTTCAAAATAATTTTGCATGTTAGGCTATTTGGCATTCCTCACAAACACCCTGTTGACATTTGGACCTTCTCTTAATGTCTATTTTCAGCCCGATTTTGTCCCTCCTACTGCTTTGGCAAAGTATGCTCCTGGTAGCTGGAAGTTGGCTGGTAAAATGGAGGATAACTCAAGTGCCTTGGGAGTAAACCTGGAGCAACTCTGTGCCCGGAAGATCCAGCTATCAACTATACCAGCTTAACATGGATGGCAACAGTTTGGGCTGACTGTCAGGAAGGAACAAGGACAGTGGAAGTATTGGTGAGTGTGGGAGGGCAAATACTGTCTTCTTGAGAGAAGGCAACAATCTCCTGTTTCCCGAGGTATTTGCCACTTAGCAGATTTGACCTCTGCAACCTTCCCAGCTGTTTTCATGCGATATTCAGATTGAACATGTGTCTGACTTTCCCCGATGTCCGTCCCTGCCTTGCTTTTTATTCATCCTGAATGCGTACAAGGAGCTGCTTTCTGGACTATGAACCCATCTAGGGTTAGGAGCAAGTAGCTAGGCCTTATCAGGGTGAAGATTGGTAGGGAGAATAGGGTAGATGGTCAAGGTTTTCAGATTTTCAGTATCTGCAGTATCTTGATCAAGGTTCTGCCAAGGAAGTTGGAGCGGAAGCCAAGGAAACTTTGAGGAGAGATCTGGAGAGAGAATCAGGAGGAGCGGTGACCAAAGGAATGGAAGGAAATGAAAAATCTGTGAGGGCGTGGAGAGAGAGAACTGATCATTGAGGATGTTAAGAGAAAACAGGGGCACTACCATAACAAAGACAACATATGTTGGCCGATTTTTCACTGTTGGATACCCTGGAGCACAGAGCAATGTTATATTTCATTGACATATTTCACTCCAGCTTTCCATAAATGTACAAGTGGGATCCTCAATTAGCTTCTAACCTGTTTCTGGAATTGAAGCTCCAGCATTCATACACTGCGTCTGCACAACGTGTGGGAGCCTGGAACTCAGTGCCTGAAAGGATGGTTGAGCCAGTGCCTGCATGTGTACTTGGAGCTGTGATCTGCAGGGCTATAGACTTGGTGCTGGAATGTGGAACTAGGTTGAGAAACCATTTTCTGACTGACACAGACATGATAGGCCAAATGGCCTCCTTTGGTGTTGTAAATTTTCTCCAGTTCTATGCCCAGCAGCATTCATTTTTCTGTGCACTGCACTCAAAGAGGACAAGACAACAATTTACAGATGCATGTTGAGTAGTGGCTTCTGATGAAATTCTACTGCACAGCACAAAAGTACATTGTACCACACAATCAAATTGCTAAGCCCCGGTATCTCATTTTGATACACTCTCTATTTTTGTCACACTCCAGTTCAGCCATATTCAAGAAGCCTTCCCCTGTACTCCCTAACCTCAGTATTTTCACCACCCTAAACCTCATAAAACCCTTGAAAATCAGAAAATCCTTCAAGCTTCGGCACCCACAGTTTTGCAGGATATTTTCTGTTAGTGCAGTCACATATTTCTCACAGCATCACCATGTGTTGATCTGGTTTTGTACTACATGACAAAGAAAAATGTTTTAAAATTGTTTACTTATAAAATGGTGATACTGCAGTAGTATTGGAATAATGATAGCTGACAGAAAGTGTGCAAATGGGTTATGGCAATGCATTATTTTATGATACAAGATTTTACGTTGCTGAGTTTAAAATTCCCAATGCAACCGCCTGAGCATCTGACATTTTTTTCAATTTAAAATGTTGAAATATGATCAGTCAGATGCCCAAACTGTAGGAAAAGCTCTGGAGGGACAATAATGCAATGTGATTGCAAATAATGTGTCTCCCCTCCTTTTGGAGAGAATGATTGGTACTCTGATACCTAGGGAAGAACAAACCTATAATTATAAAATTGGTAAGCATTTTTATGTATTTTCAATGGATGAATCTCTGTAGTCTGTGGGATGGCACATTTCTTTTTAATTTTTCAAAAAATGTGAGGATTTCTAACAAGTCTACCTACTTGAGCTGCTGCCATGTGTCTGCTGAGGTACTCCAACATGTTGCAACCATCTTGCACTGATGACAGATGAGCTGACAGCCAAATAGCTTTGCCCCAGACGATGTTGAGCTATTTCAGAGTGGTTGGAGCTGCAGTCATCTAGAGAAATGGGTATTTAACTTTGGTACCAGGAAATAAATGAAGACTCATTTGGACCATGCCTGTCACCGGGAGACTAATTTATGAAACAAGTCAACCAAGAGGTCACTCCTGCACATTTCTAGAATGCTGGAGTCAAGTATAATATATAATGTTGTTTGACAGCCAATACTGTTCAGAAAGCATTTTACCCTAATGAGGAAGGGTAGACCAGGAAATGGGTGCGATCTTTCCAGGATCTGATACAATTTCTGCAGTTAGATTACCAGGCTCTTTAAGCCAACTTCCCTGGGCTGGAATTAGAAAGCAGAAAAGAAGAAAAAGAAGAAAAAGAAAAACAAATCAGGGAGAAAAAAAATCATTAAAATTCAGGACTCTGCTGAGATTGATTTTCACCACCAGCATTTCACCACTGTGATTGACAGCCATTGAAATGCGGGCATTCTAAACGGCAGCACTGAAAATTAATCTCTCAGGATTTTCGTGCCTCGGTGCTTCTCTCCATAATAAGGGGAGAAACTTTAAACTTTAACAGCAGTTCAGCCGACTCTTCCTGATGTTTCTAAAATCTTGCCAAAAATGATTGGAAAAGCATTTTGAGATACATTTTTAACTAGTTATATGTTAGCATTCAGAACCCCAATCATGTTGGGACCAGGGCTATGAACAACGAGTGGACTATGACATGGAATAATACATGCCCTGGGTTCAAATCCTCCTCCTGAACAGATCTCTGTAATCCTCTTCAATTCCCAATATGCATCTTCCCAACCTCTACTTCAGCAACTCGACTTGAGGAATAAGGGAGGATGGGATCAAAAAAATGTTAAAGGTAATTCTGGCACTCGACTGTCACTGTAAGGACTGAATGCAAAATATGGCAAAGGACAAGTAACATAATGCGCAGGTCCTTCACCACCACCGGATCATCAGTAGAATATGGAAATCAATCCAAATGCTCATCTTGAGGAGATCAGCATCATTTCTGAGAAGCCCTTGATTTTGAATACATATACATTTACCTGATTACTTTCTTGACTGATATATTTGACATTCAACAAAATGTGTGACAATTCAATGCTTTGGGGGCTTAAAACAACTGCTAAATCCCCAGACAATTTCACTGCACCTCATGTTTTTGGCATTTAGCCAGATTAGCTTGCCAATGTATTTTTTTCCAGATTGCAAAGGTTGTGCATGTTTTGAAAGGAACAAGATGAGAATCAAAAAAGGCAGGAAAGAAACTGAACTGAAAGAAAGTGTAAACAAATAAACTACATGGAAAAAATGTATTATGCTCAGAGTACAACAAAACCCATCACGTAGTCAGCATCTGTGTAGTTGTTGAGCCATTTGATTTGTCCTCAGGAACGATATGCAGCTCCTGTAACCTAGCATGCAACTTCGTCAGCAGACATCATCAATAATACGCGCCATGGTTTGTGTTTTGCCTCAGCTGCAGTCTGGGTTGTTACAAAGGCCGCCAGTGGGAGATGCTGGTTATGCACAAGGCTGATTCTACTCTAAGAAGCCAAATCGCAGTGTGGCAGGGTGAAGGCAGGTGTGCAGAAAGTAGGATCTGTGATATAAGGAATTGGTTTGGTAATGCAGATTCTAGAGTTCTATCACTGTTCATTTTATCATTGCTTTCCACAAAATGAGATCCAGTTAATCACAATTGCATAACCTATTTGAAACTACAAGTATTTCTCAATTTATGAAAGGGATGTATTCCTGGAAAATGTTTTATTAAGGGAAAATTCGTAATTCAAAAAGTCTGGATGAAATGCATTATGGGTAAGCCAGTACAACATACTCCAATGGGCAGAGAATGCCACACTATTCATTACAGCTGCAAATAGCATTGTAAATTGAAGACACATATCTCCAAAGAGTAAACAGTGTTAGAAAATTTGTAAATAGAACACCTGTAAGTTGAGGAATTCGAAAGAGCAAGGTTGATCTTTGAGAGTTTTAAAGCTCTTCAAACTTTTTGATGTTTTATAATAACATCTGACATCTGAAATATAAAAGCATATCTCAAAGCTTTTTGGGAACTCTGCTCACGTAAGTCAGATCATATGTTGCTTTGTAAAGGACAGGTTTGTTACACCATGTAATATGTAATACATGTTCTGTGCCTGAGGTAAATGCATTTGCTTTAACACCAGGATGCAAGATGGGGAATTAAGGGGTATGGCAAGACTGGGGGGGGGGGAGGGCGGGGTGGTCTGAGCTGGAACTGGACTGGAGTAGTGACCCCATTTAGGAGGAATATAGTGGCAGGACCAAAAGTGGCCAAAGTCACAAAATCAGAAATAAAAATGGCCCATGGAATCAGCAGAAAGTGCAGTGTAACAATAATCAGGAAAAGTAGCACAATCATATAGTAAGCATTAAAACTGAGGGCTTGCAGTTTATTTTTTAGAAACAAGAAAGTTTAGCAAACATCTGGAGTTCAGTCCGCCCATCCAATACATGCCAGTCAAAAAGGTACATGCTCTCAGGCCTAATCTGAATTCCTAGCTCTTGATCCTTTTGGAAATACTTCAGTCAACATGAAGAAGATTGAAATCCCTCAATTACTGGAGTTGGCACGTATTGGCTGCCTGAACCTACCTTACTTTCCCTTTGATTAGCTGGAGGCTTGCAGCAGATTTCTATTGCTACCGAACAGTATTGTTCACTGCATTACAGTCTGACTCAATGACACTAAAAATAATTTTATCTTCTTTCTATATTCTTTAATATTTATTTAGTTTATTTGCAATTATTTTGCCTCTTTTTTGCTACCTCCCACATCCTCCACAACATACACATCCTTTCCAATCAGCAAAACAAATCTGGAAGAGCAGGCAGACTATGTGGTAATTTCATTGTCAGAAATGGACTAGGTACAGTTGGATGCTGGAAGGGAAGCAAAATCCCTTAGCACAAAAACAAAGGGAGAGAAACGAGGAAACAAATAGTGCTAGAAATATGTCATAAGACACCAGATAAACAAAGGGAGGCTGATACAATGTTCAGGGAACTGAGAGCAGGCAAAGTGATCCTGGGTGATTTAATCTTTCTTGTATCGATTGGAGCATATGATGGTGAAAGACTGGTTGTGTGAACAAATTTATTTAAATTGTAGAAGGAGTCCTTTATTGAAACAGTATAATAAGGAACCCACAAGAGGGGATGCAGTATTGCATTTGGTTCTAATGAATGACAAAGGAACAAATAAGGGAGCATTTGGGATCTGGTAACCACAATATTTTGACATTCTATGTCGACATTGGCAAAGAGAGCAAGAAAATATTAATTAAACGGTTAACTTTAAAAATAGCAGTTTTTTTAGAAAATCTGTGGCATAAGTCAAATGGGACGAAGTGCTGGAAGGAATACACATGAATGATTCCAGAGGGAAACAGATGAGGAACAAAATGAGATGAAGAACAGAACTGGCTTACTATCAATGTGAAAGAAAACAGGGACAAAGAGAAATGTTATTTGTTAAACATAAGAAAAGAAATTGTTTAAATGTGGACCATTAAAAAAACATAAGAGTGGACATATTAGGAAGACTGATTAAGCTTGAGGTACAATATACTTATGGCGTAACCATTTTCACCCCAAGGTTCTCTAAATTATGAGATTAAGCCTTCCTGTCAATATTTTCAGCATTCTCTGGAATTGACTACAATCACAGAGAAATAGAATACACCAAAGAAGATGTAGTGAATGAACAATGAGAGTCTTACTTGAACGGAAAAGTGGAAGTACAGCCCTTATCTCTATCCACATCCCATCCAGACTCAGCGTGTTCAGCCATCTTGGGGAAAATGGAGCCAAGCATTTGCCAGTAGGAATCATTACAAAGGTACTGCTTTTAAAGTGGTAAACACACCAGCTGTTTCAAACTACAGGTATTTATATCTGTTCAAAAGAGTACTCAGAGTGCCCATTTGTCCCACGTCTTTTCAATAGATATAAATTAGAGAATAAGGTGCTGCAACAAGATTGTTCAATTTGATCAAGCAACCTATCGCTGGCACAGGTAAAAACAGTATTAGCAATGCCAGACTCTTTTTTTAAGATTTGTACCAATCCTGCAGAACATCTGTAGGAAATTTTTCCATTCCCTCAAGCGTTCAGCTAGATACTTCTTAAATGTTGTGAGAGTACCTGTCCCCAAATGCCATTACCATCAGCCACTGCATTCCAGAGTTTTCTCCAATGAATTCAGTTTTATCCTGTGTTCATTGGCAAGGTTGCTTCTGGGCCTTCGTGTCTGTGTTTTCATTCCTTTTTGGTACTTTTCAAGTAATATCTGCTCCTTGTTTTACAGTGATTTTTTTTTCCATTTTATGAATATGAAGCTTGATAAGAAACATTTGCATGAAGGTATGATATTCACATGTGATGCACATAGGTGCTGATCGTATGCAGGTTATAAAACATACAAGTCAATTTCCTGTGGCATTACACATGGGATCCAAGGTCTATATAGTTTTGACATATTTTATCACCATGTCCCAAAAGAATAGTATGATAGCAAAGTCTAGGACAGAGGATGACAAGCCCCAGCACTCTGATGACAATGGATATAAAAAATTAATGGACTAAAATGGAGAAGATAAATTATGACAAAAGTAATGAGATAACATGGTTGATCACAGTCACAAAGGGAAAAGGCTACTAATGAATGTATCACAACTAAGAAGACACCAGTGCATTAATAAATTAACAAAGCACTGACAATGGCTGAAACAATAAATTTGCAAGGAGCATGCACTGGTAAATTAATACAACAGTGGAGGAGTGGTGTGGAGGTAGCATCAGTATATAGAGAAATTCATAGGACAGCTGACATATCAGCAAATTGATAAATTAATGAAGAATCACATACCAGTGAACAATTAAATTCACGCGGGAGCATGGAGGGGTGAATGAATAAATTAATACAGCAGTGGGGACGAGCAAGATAATAAATGAATAAAGCAGAGTCACCAGTGAAATAATTTATTAATGCAGCTTTATTCAACTTCATTTTATGTTGCTTGCCTTGACTAATGCACCTTCTAGGAATGGGCACTCGAACAGCATTAATGGAAGGCAGAGAAAACAACAATTTGTTGCCACACAATGATGCCCAGAATGCAAAACAGAGTAGCACATGGGCAGTGGAGTTGAAGCACTGAGACTACAGGGAGGGTGGCCATTAAAGTTGGCTCACCATTGGAATTTTAGGGCCGGCTCGGGAAATATAGCAAAGAAGATTTTAAGATTTGTGAACTGCTGCATGATTTAATAAAGCTTGGGGACAGAGGCAGAGGGGAAGGACCAAGTACTGATAGATTCGACCAAATGGAGCTAGAAAAATAGAACAGCAGCGAGACTGCCTGACCCAATTGTAAGGCTGAACAATCGAGAATTATTTTTCAAAAGGAAAATATTTTATGTGGCAACTGAGCAGAAATTGAGCTGCAACAAAGACTGAGTTTCAATAATATGGAATTAGTGTAAAATAGTGGCAGATGGAATACAGCATAGGGAAGTACATGGTCATGCACTTTGGTAGAAGGAATAAAGGTATAGTTTATTTTCTAAGTGGGGAGAGAATTCAGAAATCAGAGGAGCAAAGAGACTTGGGAGTCCTAGTGCAGGATTCTCTAAAGGTTAACTTGCAGGTCAAGTCAGTAGTAAGGAAGGCAAATGCAATGTTAGCATTCATTCTGAGAGGACTAGAATATAAAAGCAAGGATGTAATGCTGAGGCTTTATAAGGCATTGGTCAGACCACATTTGGAATATTGTGAGCAGTTTTGGGCCCCATATCTAAGCAAGGATGTGCTGGCGTTCGAGATGGTCCAGAGGAGATTTACAAGAATGATCCCAAGAATGAAAGGGTTAATGTATGAGGAGCGTTTGATGGCTCTGGGCCTGTACTCGCTGGAGTTTAGAAGGATGAGGGGGGATTCTCATTGAAACCTACCAAATATTGAAAGGCCTGGATAGAGTGGACATGGAGAGGAGGTTTCCATTAGTGGGAGAGTCTAGGACCAGAGGGCACAGCCTCAGAATAGAAGGACATCCCTTTAGAACAGAGATGAGGAGGAATTTCTTTAGCCAGAGGGTGGTGAATCTGTGGAATTCATTGCCACGGATGGCTGTGGAGGTCAAGTCATTGGTACACTTAAAGCAGAGATTGATAGGTTCTTGATTTGTAAGGGTGTCAAAGGTTACAGGGAGAAAGCAGGAGAATGGGATTGAGAGGGAAAAATAAATCAGCCATGATCGAACAGTGGAGCAGACTCGATGGGCCGAATGGCATAATTCTGCTCCTATGTCTCCGGATTAAAGTAGGTGTTTGATGATCACCATGAACTCAGTGGGACAAAGGGCCTGTTTCTGTGCTGTTTAAGTTAGGGGCAAGTAGAACACTGCCACCTAGTGATGTGACGAGCAGATTGACCTTTCCAGTGATCAAAACATTGGCATAAGCTTCTGGTATTTAGAATGTTGATATGCTGTGAAAAATGTTTTGCCATTGCAAACTGTGAACAACAATAAAGTGATAGAAAATTGTGACAACAAGAAGCAAGAATTGTGCATGGGGAATGTGCATAATGTGTTCAACCCCTCAGAATGCATGGCAGGTTGCTTACCATGCCACCTCCAACTGCAATCCTCAAGGCTCACAACTTATGTACCACTACTAACATCATCAAATATGACAGCCCATCAACCAACTACACTTCCTCTTTGTAATGATCGACTGCAATACAGAAAGGATTTCCTTCTGCTGCAATTTTTCTGCCAGAAATTGCTGCATATCAAAAATAAAACAGAGTCAAAATTAATATCTGCAAATATATCTTCCAATTTTTCACTTGTGTTAACCCCTGTAGGACTCAAATTTAACCTGTTCACTGGTGGCTTTAATTCCTAAATTAATGTTGGGCAAATAACTGTTGCTTCATGTATTCAGTTACATTGACACTTCCAAGCTCCTTTCTTTTAAATTGCCTTACTTGGGCCAACTTAACTTCAAAACCACAATGAAATAAAAATATATTTATAAATTTCCTCTGTATTTCAAGCAGTACACGTTGTCATAACTAATGCAACTGATCAGTTTGGCTGTTGTCTATTTTTAAATTAGCAGAGCATTTGACTGAGCATTTCGGAGATGCCATGCCATTGAAGGATTCTTGATAAATATTGATAAACTGCACTGGCATAATCTCAGCCCAGTCAATAGTTTGGATCCATTATAAACTGGTTTAGGACATGAATGCCATCTTTTGTCCAGTTTAAAATTGAATAAAGACTAGGCTGCATCTGAGAGTTAACACTTGTCACTGGATGCCTCACCTGACAGATACATAAGGGACATTTAAGAGACTCTTAGATAGACACATGAATGATAGAGAAATGGGGAGCTATGTGGGAAGGAAGGGTTAGATAGATCTTAGAGCAGGATTAAATGTTGGCACAATATTGTGGGCTGAAGGGCCTGTACTGCGCTGTAATGTTCTATCTATGTTCTATGATATGGCAGTGTTCGAGTTAAACTACAATCATCATGGAAAGAGTTACTATTTATATTCCCAACCCCAAACCACAGTGCAGATTATTCCTGCTGGTGCATAGATTGAAGTTTTTTATTTTAATATACAGATGAAAAATAACCAGCTCTAAAGATAATGGATGGGCATTTCCAAAGTTGGACTGCCCAGTTCAAAACACAGATGAGGTACAGCTTCATGGACAGCACAAAATTTACCCCAAAATAGAGAGAAATACATATACTTCAGGGGGATATTTACAGTACTACTTCACAATTTTAATAACCGTGCATTACAATGATCACAGGGATCTTGATCGCAGCCCCCTGGCCATAAGTCTCCAGGTGGATGTATGTGCTTTTGCACATAATCACATTATCGATGAGAAGCAGCCGCTGGACCCAACCACTCGTGCAAATGGCTATGAGGCAGGCAGATGTTTTCACCACCTCATTGCTGCTGAGCTTGCCCATCTCAGTAATTGCACTCAATTTCTTGCTTGGTAGCAGAGCTTACACATTGCCTTACTCCTTCCAAATTATATCCTGAATCCTGAAAGTTGATTGGGAATCAGGTAAGCTGCACACACACATACATGGGACATGCTACCACAAGTTACAAGCGAGAAGTGTTCTTTACTATAATTACTGTGTGACCTAATGGAACATATCATTGAAAAATTCTTGGGGATTGTAAATTTTTTTAATATGGAATGAAATTTGCAAATGCAGCAGCAGAAGTTTTGCACTGGGATGTCTCAACTGGTCGACGTAAAGAATCTGGTAAACTTCAGCCACTAGGGAACCTGGCCAGCTTGGTTGAAACCTTCGTAGCCAGTAGCTGTCACACATAATGTTTAATCCTTTTTCAGAAGCACGCCATTCTCTTTGTAAAAATATATACTTTTCATGTAGTTTTAAATATGTTAATTTTAAAAAATGAACACACATTAATCTGTCTCAGCCATCTGAAATAATGACCAGATGATTCCACAATATTCTACGATAAATATTTTGTTTTAAATCAAATCAGGAATGTCCAAAACAGGAGATCATCTGGTTTTTATTTTTGAAGATTATCAAGGGAAAAAAGAAATCACCTTTATTTTTGCTCCAGCAGAGATAGAAAACTAAATTAGAAAATTGAAGATCAATCAGTTGAGAGATTTGTATATGTCATTGAAGTTGAAGATACAGGACTAGAACTCGCTTGGAAATGCTGTCAGTTCTGAAGCCAGCCTCTGACATTTCTTTCCAACAGTGCCACCAGGTTTGGCAGTCCTGTGCTAAAACAGAAGTCTCAGCTCTTTGTCAACCATTTACCATCTGCATTTTGAAAGTGGGCTCACCAATGACAGAGAACAAACATGTTGTGATTGCTATGTAGATGTGGGGGAGTCCACATTCTCAAACTGCACCAAGATAGGCCTGTCTCAAACAGCAAACAGCCCCTCAATTCATTTCATTGGAGAGGAGTAAAGACTAAGAATTACTTTTTAAAACTAATTGACTTCTTAATTGTTCGACTGTTTAAAGTTTTTTTTTAGTAATTTTGTTGTAATTGTTTCAATTATTTCATTGATTTTAGGAGGTTTTATAAATACTTTTGAATGTTTCTGAATATAAATGTTATTCAAAATTTTGACAGGTGGCTAAGCTAGAGGAATGGATAATCCTCTGTTGATGTTTTTGTAGGAGATCTATCCCTTTATGTGAGTCCACTTCTATCAATATGGTTCACTCTCAGCTGCATCCTCAATTCAAGAGCAACTGGGGACAGACATCAAAAGCCAACATTTCCAGTGACATATCCTATGAATGATTTTTTTAAATGTTCATAAAGGTGGATCTGTGAAAAATAAGTACTTAGATCAGTGACTAGTGCAGACCCATCACTGGCACCAAATGTTGCTTCATCAGAAGAGAAACCTACAATCCCCATCTCTCTTCCAACCAAATCAGCCTGGGTTCCCAGCTGATGGAAAATAGCCAAGAAAGTCTTGTTTCATTGATATCGAATTAGGTAATAGTTTTAAAACACTGAGCTCCTGATCTGTTGCCAATGACTGATTGTCAACCTGGCATCCAAGACACACAAGGATACCAACTCGAGCATGACAACTCACAAAGCTACGGCTGCACTTGAAAAGCTGAACTGAACTGAATGAATGAGCAAATATATGCAGTGAGTATAATAAACAAAAACATGCTCCTGGATTATTTACAAATCACTCAAGGCAGACTCAGTGCTATTCCAATTCAGGTACATTTTATTCATTATATCCCAGAAATGCATTGTATTAACTGTCATCGTATTGAAGAAAAAGAGCAATTGCAAATAAAAAGAAAATCCAAATACAACTTCTCACAGTCATGGAATATCGACCAGTGAGGACCACTGAAGCAGACAATGTAACTGGGTTAACAAAATAATTAAATGCATTTATGGATGGAGATAGGATTGCGAGGTACGGGGAGAAAGTGGTCTACGAAAGAGGGGTGGGCTTATTGGCCAAATGCCCATTTCCTGTTCCTAATAATATTGTATTACCATTCTTCCAATCTTGTATGTAAATTAGTCTGAGGATACAGATGGCTCAGCAGCTTTTGGCTAAGCTCATGATAATGTAGGCTTGAATCCATGCTTCCTCACAAGGTTCTTTGAGCATGTTATTTTGCAGGTTTTGAAATGCACATTCTGGTTTTGCGAAGATGAGTAATGTGATTCTGTGGGATAACTCTCTAAACGGTTCATATATCAGTGGGAAGGAGAAAGGAAAAAGCCCTCACGGAACCCTCAGCACTGAATTGAGAAAGAGCTTGGAGAGAGACCATGTCACAAGCACATGGCTCTCACTTTGATCCTGAAAATGATGCATCAAATACTTTCCTTTCCCGTAAACTTCCCTATCCTTGGATGTGACTCAAGGCATCTGATAACTTGGCCAAAGAGTCATCCTTTCATAAATATCAACAGGTTGTTCAGCTACACTAGAAATTATCGTTGAGCCGAATTTATCAGCACAAGTTTGTGTATTTCAAATGGAAAACTGGTTGCTTTTTTAAAAAAAACAGTCTCACCATCCCAGGACTTCTAGGCTAATTGTAATATCCCACAGCTAACCCCAGGCCACATCATTATCTCCAACTCAGTAACAGTGGGGGTTGCACTTATGAATTGAGGTAAAATAGCAGTTCATGAATGAAGGCAAAACAAATGCCTTTTTCCCAACTGATGTTGTTCCCCAGTGTACCGTGAGGAATGGGTCATGGCATCAGCAAGCGAAGGGTGGTCTCAGATGGCTTCTGGAGTCTGATCAGGGTCGCAGGTGGGCTTTGTTCAGGAGCATGGGGCCTGAAGGACACCTGCAGAGACGTTAAGTAGAGGAATTGAAGCGGGTGTGTCTGTAAGTGGTTCCAACACCATACTCCATTGGCAGGACCATTTATGTTTCATTTGAAGCAGACCTTGCATGCATTGTGAAGATCCACATACATGAGTGGGCCTGTGCCATTTGTGGGTGGTACATGCTCAACTGACCTCTGTGGAAGTGGCAATCAAACATGCACTGCACACCCATGTGCATGTCTGGGTGCCCCCGTGCATGTGATAACATCTATGCCGTAAACCCAGAAACCATCTGGTGTGATTTGGGAACCATGGGGTAAGTCATTGGTTTTCCAGTAAAATTCTATTGTGCAGTACATATAAACTTGGCATTGCATGTTAAAACTTCTAATGTATTCTGAGAAGTGAGGAGGGTAACTGCTGATAAAACAGACCATGATAACTTCAAAAAGCAATGTTATTTAAATAAATCTATTTTCAACCATGTGAGTAAAGACATCAGTTTCAAACATTCTGAGCTGGATGGGGAAAGAAATCAGCTTAGCCCCCCCCCCCCCCCCACCCCCCCTCCATCTGTGCTTGTTTTCTAGGAAAAGTGATGTTATTGATGTGATGTAAATGGCAGGGTCAGGCTGATCTGCAATGCCCTCTCACCAACAGGTTGCTGATCTACTGACACTGGCTGCCCAAGCTCAAACTTGCAAATCAGCCAGTTTAGCAAGATAACAATGTGCTTCTGGCATGCATGAAATTGCTGCTTACAATGACTAAACAACTCAAGGAGAAAATTGAAGGGAAGTGATTGACCAGATGAAGACTGTGTATTCTAATTCCAATTATTAGAGCATTAACATGTGTGGCAAACTGAGGCTCCAGTAGAAACTATTGTAACAGTGTTAAATCTCAGTAGGCTTTCTTGTGTCCCTGTTACTTCATCTAAAAGTCTGAGCTCCCTCACTGTGTTTGCCAGTTTTACAACCGGAATACAAATGTGAGAAAACAGAAAATCATGAGTACCAGTGAAGTGGTCAGCCATAAATTGCAGTGTCTTCAAAACACTGAGATCGCTGGAACTTTGATTTTGCCTTGTGACAGTGCCATAGGTATGACATTTTTCTTCCTCCAAAGGGAAAGCAGAATGAAAATTTTGCAGAACAACAAAGCTCAGATCTAAAGTTTTTTACATTGTAAATCTAACCTTTAGTGCTTGTTCATTAGAATATACAGAGATCCCGCAATGGGGTGATGTATATACCTAAACACCAAGGGTCAAGCTTGTGTTAAAGAAATGGAATAATTTAGTTTTTCAAGCCAAAATACATCATTGCCTGCCATTCCAGCATGTGTGAGGAAATACTTCCCATAGTGTGGGGGGCACAGTAGTATAGGGGTTAGCATAACGCTATTATAGCGCCAGCGACCCGGGTTCAATTCCGGCCACTGTCTGTAAGGAGTTTGTATGTTCTCCCCGTGTGTCTGCGTGGGTTTCCTCCGGGTGCTCCGGTTTCCTCCCACATTCCAAAGACGTATGGGTTAGGAAGTTGCGGGCATGCTATGTTGGCGCCAGAGGTGTGGCGACACTTGTGAGCTGCCCCCAGAACATTCTACGCAAAAATGCATTTCACTGTGTGTTTTGATGTACATGTGACTAATAAAGATATCTTATCTTATCTAATATTATGACTGCAGATACAATTATGCTAAAGGCTCAACACCATCCAGGATAAAGCAGCACAGCTGATTGGCTCACCTTCAGCTTGCTAAATATCCATTCCCTCTCCCACAAGTACATCGTGGCTGCAGTGCGTATGATCTATAAAATGCACAGTAACAACACAGCAAAGCTATTTTGACAGCTTTAGATCCCAAACTTACAATTTTTACCATACAGAAGTATAATGGGCAACAGATGCATGGGACATTTCCCCCTACATCACACACTATCCCCGTTTGGAAATATTCCTGAACGTCACTCTCTACCTTTAGCAGCCTGGAAGGACAGCATCCAGCAATGGATGAAAAGCAAGGAGCCCCAACACCTGCAGGACATAGGACCAAAAGCTTGGAGAACACAGGAGTAAGAGGAAGAAGGTGGCTAGGAGATGAGGTCCCTGCTTAGCATCCACAACCTCAACTCCAAACTGAGCCAAGGAGGTAGGCATCTGCTGCACAGAAAATGAGGAACTCTGAAGAGAGAGGCAATTTTTTTTATGAAAGCCTGACAACATCACAGTCTCCCAAAAGATGATGTCCCTTTCCACACGATAATCTTTCAACTTTTCAAAGGCAATAAGAATGGGCATTGTTTGGAATACCTGCAGTGACTAAATGTTTATTTTATGGATTTCAGTCATCTTGGCTCTATAGAATTTAACCTAGTAAAACCTCTCACATTACTGCCATCCCTCAAGCCTTAAAAACTGAACCATTCATTGATGCTTTCCATCATCCATAAAGGGTTTCAGAACATTTTCTACATTAAAGAGATTATGTAAATACAAATCAGTTTTTTTTAAAGCAGCAGTTGTGGTGTCCCATTTGTGTCATGTGTGTTTCTTAAAATACAAAGCTTCAATAAAGTACATAAGTGGGGAAATAGAGGGTTGGCAATGAATAAAAAGATATCAATTTCATTGTGATACTCACAAGGCATCAATCAAAACATAGATCTCATTTATTACTTGTTAAAAGGAATCCTCATGTACCTATTTTTGTGACTCAGACAGAATGCTAAAAATCCAGTGTTACTCCTCAAAACTGAACATGGATCTCTCTTTGTAATCTGGCAAACATTATCCTTTAACCAATAACTGGTTGTACATCTAATTACTAGTCATGAGATGCTACTGGTACAGAAAGGTCATTATATTCCCCGGCATAACAACAATCCTTGTACTTCAAAAGTCATTAAATTGATGAAGAGCTTTGAAATATTTCAGTGTAATGTGGTACTGTACAAGTGAACTAGAATTGCCTGGAAATTCTGTTGCATCCATCACAATGCACTAAAACGGTGCAGCAACAAGGTGCCAATAAAAATTTTGATTATTGGGCAGGACAGTGACACAGCTAGTAGAGATGCTGCCTCACAGTGCCAGATACATGGGTTCAATCCTGACCTTTGGTGCTGTCTTTGGGCAGGCACGGTAGCGTAGCGCTTAGCGTAATGCTATTACAATGCCAGCGACCCGGGTTCAGTTCTGGCTGCTGTCTGTAAGAAGTTTGTACGTTCTCCCTGGGTCTGCGTGGGTTTCCTCTGGGTGCTCTGGTTTCCTCCCACATTCCAAAGACGTACGGGTTCAGAGTTGTGGGCATGTTATGTTGGCGCCGGAAGCATGGCAACACTTGTGGGCTGCCCCCAGAACATTCTACGCAAAGATGCATTTCACTGTGTATTTCTATGTACATGTGACTAGTAAAGAAATCTTATCTGTCTCTGTGGAGTTTGCATATTCTCCCCATGTCTGCAAGGGATTTGTCTGGGTGTTCTGGTTTCCTCCCACATCCCGATGATGTGTAGGTTGGTAGGTTAATTGGCCCTAGTTGGTGAATGATAGAATGCAACAAGAATGCGGGGACAATAAAAAATCTGATTAATGTAGGATCAGGGTAAATGGGTTGTTGATGGTCAGTGTGGACTCAATGGGCTATAGAGCCTATTTCCAATTTGTATTTCTTTATGACTCTATTGGTCTCCCAATGAAAGCTTTCACTATATTCAAAGCAAAGCATTGCCCATTCTGTAGCTGAAAATGAGCTGGCTGATCCTCCTCTCCCAAACTGGGACTAGAAGTCAATGGCCAGTGGGGGTCAGTGGAGTTGAGAATTCGACAGGGTGGAGGAGGAGAACAAAATGGGTAAGTACTGTATATCGATGCTTGTTGGGAAGAACAGAAAGAATCAGTTGATAATGCTAGGTGAGAATGGGAAATATAGGCCACTGGTGCCTGAAGACTAACCTTAGCGCTTAGTGGTAGTGCAGAGCGGGGATGGAAGGGGAGAGGCTGGAGGGGGCATGTAGTCAGGGAAGGAAACAGGGTGGCCAACAATTATTGGCAGGCCAACAATTACTGCTTAAAGAGGAACCAAAGAATGACAAGAGCTGTTCCTGAGTAGTGGAATCAGGAAGAAGAGGCAAATGATGCTTGAGGGACCAGAGAACATCACCAATTAAAAATCAGCATTGGTAAGTCCAGAAGTGTTTTCGGGGGGTGTGGGGAGGTGTGGGGATGGAGTATCAGTGTGGAAAAACAAGCAATTTATTTGGAGGATCAAAAAAATCGCCATTAAGGTAGCAGGTGAGGTGCAATGCAGAGTTGGGGAGCACGAATTTGTGAATCGAGGTGGACTGGAGTTTAGAAGAGAATAGCCAAGAACGCTGGTCAGTAACTTCCCACGGTCTCACGGTCCAGCCCTGAATACCAATAAAACCATGAGGAGTGCCCAGTGACAGGTGCCCCTTGCGCAACATTGGCCAAGCTCCCCTCCAATGCTCTAACAGGACACTCCACAGTGAATGATGTCATTCCACACACACCTCCACGAGAAAACTGAATCAGAATTGCATGACTCATGAGAGGATTGTCCAGTCAAACTTCCTTAGTGATGTGAAAAGATTTGTAAACGGTCATAATTATCTTCCACATCACAAAAATAATCAATTTTTAAAAAGCAAAACACTGGAAAATAGCTTTTATGCAAAAAAATTTTGAGGCAAATATTATGACATTTGAAAGTGGAAAGAGATCAGGACCAAGAGTTTAGACCATATTATGATAGTGCACAAACACAATGCATGGATATGTTAAAATTCTCAAGCATGAAATCTGTCTTTTAGATGAAGATGTATCTTGAAAGGAGAGGGAGAGGTAGAACAGTTTGGAGGCAAGGGTTCTGGTGGGTATCACAAAGTTTTGGCACTTGGCATCTGAAAGCATGCTGTGAATAGCAGACAGTCTGAATAAGGGTTGCCTAAGAGATCAATACCAAGGAAGTGCATGTATCTTGAAGGGCTGGAGGAGATTGCAGGGAAAGGAATGAGCAACATCATGGAAAGGTTTGAAAACAAGGATGTGAAGATTAAAATTGAGACAATGCTCAATATTTTTGAAAGTGAATATGGATGACACATGTCAGTGTGGTTCAGTGGTAGCAGATTCATTTGGGTCAAGAGATCATATTTTCAAATCCCACTGCAGTCTGACCTATCCGTGCAGTATTGAAAACATCCTACACTACTGGGTTGCTATCTTTTGGAAAGAAGCTGGGGTCCAGTCAGATCTCTCAGGTGGATAGAAGTTGAGTCCATTGGACTATTTTAAGAAAGTGGAGAGTGTTCCTCATGTCCAAGCAACCACGCCTCAAGCAATTCGATTAAAATACTTCCATTGATCTCTTTCCTTACTGGCATATCTGGGCCCTTTCAATGCGCAAATTGGCTGTTTCTCTGCATTACCGCAATGACTGCACTACAAACTTTCACGAGTGGTGAAGAGCTTTGGGACACCCTGAGGCAGAAAAAGGAGCTACAAGTTCAATCTTTTATTGTACAATTTAAATAAAGTACCCTCCAGATTTTAATGCACTTATTTGGTCTCAGTGCCAACCTATATCATGACAAATTTAGCTGACAGCAGATTTGCTACTTCCTTTCTCGATCCCAGAGTGAAATTCTGTTGCTGAAGCATGAGCAGACTGATTGAACATCATTAAGGACTCTGCACTAGTACTGCTAAAACCATTGAGTCTAAACATCAGACTTATTTGCAGATGTCTGATTCTCTCATTAATTATGGGTTGGAATGCAGTCAACATGTAAGCATCTGGACAAAAATATTTTAATTAGAAATGCAATAAATTTTGAAAGCTGGACGAGTTTACAATGTACCATTGTTCAGTGCTGTGACTTTTGATGGCTGCACATCAGTTCAAAGCTCGGGTGAACATATGGAATATACAAACTCTTGAAATCTTGAATACACTTAGCTGAAATATATGCATAAATTCCAACTTTCCTTTAAATGTAGTCCGCTTCGTGTCCTAGTTTCCAGAAATGTAAATTTAATTCTCATTTAAAAATAATCTGAGAGTTGTGTCTTTATCTTAGGTACCATTAAAAATCTTCTTTGAATTCAAATCTTTGATGGAGAACCACAAAACGGAACAGCAAAGCCACTGTCAAACCTTTTTCTTTCTTAACTCTCTACCTGCCACAGTTTTCTAAAGACTAGAAATATAAAAGTGGGTATTATCTTAATGTCTGCGGGAAGACGGATATAGTTCTTTTTATGAATAATCAATAAATGTATTTTCTGTTCTCTGCTTCTTAGGAATTTCAGAGTTAGCACATAGCCTTGACCTTCAGTGAGGGTGCTTTCCATGCACAAAGGGAGGGCTTAAGATTGGCCTATTTGATGTTACATATGTCAGTGATGACTGCCTTGGAAAAATTGAACCTGTGCATACATTGCCCATTTGAAAGATCCAGTTAGGATGTGGTCTCTCTGAAGACTGTGGGAGAAGGCCCTTCATAGGTGGGTACATCTCTTGATTCAGGGTTTCTGAATCAACTTGCATGACGATTCTTTGGATGGTAAACACCAGAGAAACGAGACGCAAGGGACTGCAGATGTTGGAAGCGACAGCAACAAACAATCTGCTGGAACTCAGTGGGTCGAGCAGCGTCTGTGGGAGGAAAGGAATTGTTGACCAGTCGGGTGAAAACCCTGCATCAGGACTCAATGGTACAGGGTTTTTATCTGTAACATTGACAATTCTTTTCCTCCCACAGATACTGCTCAACCCACTGAGTTCCTCCAGCAGATTGTTTGTTGCACCAAAGAAACAAGTCCTGCATGAGTTGACTTTGTAGGTTCCTTATAATGTATTCCAGATCTGTAAACAAGGATAATAATTAGCGAGCAATCTAATAATAACTGCACCAAATTATGCTGGGATTAATATGCTAAGACTGAACCTTAAAAGATAATTTTGTATGTGGTCTTGTGGGAAAGGAGCCACTAATCATCCTCACAAGGGCATTGACATTGTTCAGGCCATAGGTAGGGACTCCCAACCCAGGACTGGATTGAAATCATTGCAATACTGGGGAAGAAGTGCGAAGGTTGAAGGAAGGAAGGTAGTTAAAGCCAATGCACAAATCAAGTCTCCAATACAGCGGCCCAGATCTTAAAATTAAGAGCCAGCATAGAATCATAGAATACTACAGCATAGAGACAGGCCCTTCAGCCCATCTAGTCCATGCCTTCTGATCTTCTGCTTAGTCCCATCTACCTGCAGCCGGATCATATCCCTCCAAACCCGTCCCATCTATGTACTTATCCAAACTTCTCTTAAATGTTACAACTGAACCCATATCTGCCACTTCCACTGACAGCTCATTCCACACTCGCACTATCCTCTGAGTGAGGAAGTTTCCCCTCAGATTCCCCTTAAATATTTCACCTTTCACTCCAAACCTATGTCCTCTAGTTCTAGTCTCACCCAACCTGAGGGGAAAAAGCCTGCATGCATTCACCCTATCTATACCCCTCATAATTTTGTATACCTCTATAAGATCTCCCCTCATTCTCCTGCGCTCCAGGGAATAAAGTCCAAACCTATTCAGCCTTTCCTTATAACTCAGGTCCTCAAGTCCCAGCAACATCCTTGTAAATTTTCCCTGCACTCTTTCAAGCTAATTGATATCTTTTCCTGTAGGTAGGTGACCAGAACTGCATACAATCTCTAAATTCGGCCTCACTAATGTCTTATACAACTTCAACATAACATCCCAACTCCTGCACTCAGTGCTCTGATTTATGAAGGCCAATGTCCAAAAGCTCTCTTTATGTCCCTATCTACCTGTGATGCCACTTTCAAAGAACTATGGATCTGCATTCCCAGGTCCCTTTGTTCTACTGCACACATCAGTGCCCTCCCATTCACTGCATAAGTCTTACCCTGGTTTGTCCTCCCAAAGTGCAAAACTTCACACCTGTCTGAATTAAATTCCATCTGCCATTTTTCAGCCCATTTACCAAGCTGGCCAAGATTATGCTGCAAGCTTTGATAGCCTTCTATGCTGTCCACTGCGCTCCCAATCTGGGTGTCATCGGCAAATTTGCTGGTCCAGTTTACCACATTATCATTTAAATCTTTAATATAGATGAAAAGCAAACAGCACCAATCCCTACAGGACACCACTAGACTCAAGCCTCCAGTCAGAGAGACAACCATCTACTACCACTCTCTGGCTTCTCCAGCTAAGCCAATGTTGAACCCAATTGACTACTTCATCCTGAATGCCAAGCGACATAACCTTCTGGACCAGCCTCCCATGAGGAACTTTGTCAAAAGCCTTGCTAAAGTCCATGTAGACAATGTTCACCGCCTTTCCATCATTGACCCGCTTGGTAATCTCCTCGAAAAACTCCATAAGGTTGGTTAGACATGACCTACCACGCACAAAGCCATATTGACCATCCCTAATTAGGCCCCATCCAATGCCTTCCAATAATTTACCCATGACTGACATCAGGTTCACCGGCCTATAATTTCCTGACTTATTCTTAGAGCCTTTCTTGAACAATGGAACAACATTAGCCTTCCTCCAGTCCTCCAGCACCTCACTTGTGGCTAAGGACATTTTAAATATCTCTGCCAGGGCCTCTGCAATTTCTGCACTAGCTCCCACAAGGTCCGAGGGGACATCTCATCAGGCTCTGGGGATTTATCCACCTTAGTTTGTCTGAAGACAGCCAGCACCTCCACTTCCATAATCCAGATACGGCCCATGACCTCACTACTTGTTTGCCTCAGTTCCACAGTCTCTGTGTCTGTCTCCAGAGCAAAGAACAGATGCAAAAAATTCTTTTAAAATCTCCCCCATTTCTTTCAGCTCCATGCATAGATGACCATGCTGATCTTCAAGAAGACCAATTTTGCCCTTTGCTACCCTTTTGCTCTTAATATAGCTAGAGAAACCCTTGGGATTATCTTTCAACCTGTCTGCCATAGCAACCTCATGTCCTCTTTTTGCCCTCCTAATTTCTCTCTCAAGGGTTCTCTTGCATTTCTTATGCTCCTCAAGTGCCTCATTTGATCCTAACTGCCAATACCTGATATGCATCTCCCTCTTCTTTACCAGGGCCTCAATATCCCTTGATAACCAAGGTTCCCTAAACATGTTAGCCTTGCCTTTTATTCTCACAGGAACATACAGATTCTGCACTCTCAATATTTCACTTTTGAAAGCCTCCCACTTACCAAGCGTCTCTTTGCCAGAAAACAGCCTGTCCCAATCCATGCCTGCCAGATCCCTTCTGATGCCATCAAAATTGGCCTTACTCCAATTTAGAATCTCAACCCGAAGACCAGTCCTGTCTTTCTCCATAATTATCTTGAAACTAATGGAATTATGATCACTTGATCCCAATAGTTCCCCTACATACACTTCTGTCACCTGCCCTGTTTTGTTCCCCATGAGGAAATCCAGTATCGCGCTCTCTCTAGTTGGGACCTCTACATGTTGATTAAGGAAAGTTTACTGAACACATTTGAGAAACTCTATCCCATCCAATCCCTTTACAGTATGGGAGTCCCGGTCAATATGTGGAAAGTTAAAATCACCTATTATCACAACCTTATTTTACTGGCAAATGTCTGCTCTCTCTCTACAAATTTGTTGCTCCAAATCCCGCTGACTATTGGGACGTCTATAATATACTCACATTAACGTGGTTATCCCTTTCTTATTCCTCAGTTCCACCCATATTGCCTTAGTAGATGAGCCCTCCAGTATGTCCTCTCTGAGCACTGCCGTGACATTTTCCCTGATGAGTAATGCCACCCTTCCCCCTTTAATATCTCCCCCTCTATCATGTCTAAAACATCAGAACCCCAGAACATTGAGCTGCTAGTCCTGCCTCTCCTGCAACCAAGTCTCACTGATGTCTACAATATCATAATACTATGTGCCGATCCATACTCTGAGGTTCAGCTGCCTTACTTACAATACTCCTCGCATTGAAATAGACACATCTCAGAACATTAGTTCCACCATGCTCATCAACCAGTTGACTTTTGTCTTTGCTTGTAGGCTTAACATCTGCTTTCTCCACAGCCCCTCCACTTGCTGCCCTGTCACTCTGGTGCCCATCCTCCTGCAACTCTAGTTTAAACCCCTCCGAGCAGCACTAGCAAACCTTCCTGCAGAGATATTGGTCCTCCTCCAGTTCAGGTGCAAACCGTCCTGTTTGTCCAGGTCCCACCCACCCTGGAAGAGAGCCCAATGATGCAAAATTCTGAAGCCCTCCCAGCAGTTCTTCTATTCAAACTAAAGTGGTGGTTCCAAACTTCCAGGCATCCATTGTCACTGACCTATTATGGAGTCCAGTGAAGAATCCAAATTTCTGTAGACTTTGCAGCACCTAGGTTGGAAAATATGCTAATGAACCTACCCCAGGTTATACTGGTGCAAGCCCTGTGGACTCACTGATTTGAATAGGACAAATCTGTTAGAGAGAGAAGGATAAATAGAATATAATTTTCTCTTTTTTAGTTAAATGAATTCATTTGAATTTCTGTAATTGTTTTTTTAAATGCTTTAATTTTTGAATAGTGTTTTTAAATTTTAGTGGTGCTGACTTCCTATGGCACAGAAAGAGATAATTTGACCCAGCAGAACAATCCCTTTCCCACCTTATTTTATAGGTGCTTGGGTACATGAGAGGCATTCATAAACATTCAGTCTCTTTGATGGCCCAACATCTGCTCAGTCTGAAGATGTGGCTTGACTGGCTCTCAAAGAAACTCTGAAGGCATGGTCAGTTTCAATTCTAAAGGTCCCATGTAAATTATATGGGAAAACAAAAGGGGAATGGGACTGCTCTGCTGGGAAGTTGCAAAGACACAAGGGACACAATGGCTTCCTTCTGCACTAAAGTATGTAAGGGTAGAGAACAATATACTCTGTATTCTAGATCTAAATACAGAGGTAATATAATCAGAAACAATATACACCTTATAAGGCAGAATTTGCCTTATTCTGCAGCAGAACTAAAGCCAACATAATGAAGTACTGAGAAGTAAAATAATATTTATTCTGGTATAATAAATAGTCAAAAAAAAAGACCTTGTATTTCACACAGGACCAATCCTACAAGGACCAAATTTTATTTTGTCCTCTACACATATTTCTGTCTATAGGAGTAACAGTGAGCATCTTGATTTCTTCATGGACTACTCATCTAATATCAGGTCACATCTGGTCACTGGAAACTTATTTACAGAGATTGCTGTCAGGACAACTGAGAGTATTTAATTAGTCTCTTTTTACAATATCTTTAAAATTGTCTCTTTATAGAAACAAAAGACACCTACACAACTGTCACTGCTGTGAAAAATTCCTGCACACCCAGGTACTAAACCTTCAGTTCATTGAAAACAGTTCAGGTTTCTTGTCCAAGGCATAACATCTCTGTGACAGTTCTAGTCAAATATTGTATTTGAGGTTAATCCCAAATTCCTGCCAGACTTTATCTCCTGAGTTGAAGCCTGAGCTCAATTCAACTCATTCTTTGCATCTGTGGTACTCTATAAATCCATCACTCTTTTCTTTCAACTTTAAGATTTGTTTTAGCATCAAAAAAATTGGAACAGTCTTGCAGGTTCTTGAACCAACCTGCATAACCCTTATCTTACCTCAGCAACGGAACACTATATTGCACTACCATGGACTTGTTTTTTTTTGCACTAATGTCTTGTTTTGCACAGTCTTTCTTCTTCACTGTCATGTATGACTTGTGTAATTTATGTATAATTTATCTTCTGTGTGTGCCTAAATCTACGTGCCTGTGACGCTGCTGCAAGCAAGTTTTTCATTGTCCCTGTACCTCACCGTACTTAGGCATATGACAATCAACTCGACTTGATTTGAAGGGCAGGATATGCAATCGAAATACTTCTGAAAAATTAAATGATCAGGTAAATAACAGTTACCATAATTTTATCCAGAAGCCCAAAAGAAAATGTTTGCTTGAAAAATGAATGTTGTGAGATGGATGGAAAGGGGACAGAGGTAATGCAAGAGAACTTTAAAAACGTTTGCTGCAAATAAACAACAGATTCAAAGCTCAAACCTTGTAAAAACATGATGGATCACATTTTAACCGACCAATCAAAATGTGATTAAATACCTAATATACAGGATGTAAATGGACCATAAATCAATAATTAGGGAAGAATGTTGAAATGATTTGCAAGTTATATAATAATTTAGTCAATTAAAGGTATTTGCCCAATTCGATTGCTGCAATCAAAGACAAAACAATCTCCAAAATGACATATTTCTGTTCAAAGAAGGTTCTGTATAATGTAGTTTTGATGCTTTTGGATCACATTAATCCAGCATATAAACGACTACTACTGCCTATAATTAAAACAACCAAAACAATTCACAAAATCATCTCCCCCTCACTTTGAAGTTCAAATCCTGGAGATTAAAGATTTTGAAAAGAAAAAAAATCATATCTAATGAATCAGACTTCCTCAGAATCTTCAAATGATTTCTGTATCTTTCCTCCCCCCCGAAGTAATTGCATGAAATGAATTAGTCAATTCTCAAGGAAAAAAAATGAGAAAAAGGATACATGAAGTCCATTGGGAATCATATGAAATCTCAGCCTTTGATGTTAGTCTCCTGTACAACCACCCAGCTGACATTAGCCAAAGAACAGTCAAAGACAGACGTAGCAATTCACAGAGGCTCACTTCAAACAGATTTTTAAGCAAATCCTGCAGCCTAGAATTCTTAACATAGCCATGTGATCATTTTGGGGTTCATTTGGAACACAATCCAAACTGCCCTTGTTAACTACTTCCCACCCAGTGGGAATTTTGTATCATAAAATACCCTGCAAGGGGATATCAGAGCATTGATAGAAGGACAGCATGCTGTAAATTGGAGCATATCTATATATGATGAATAGAACATATTGAAATTTTAATGATGAACACGTTTTTTTTTAAGGTGTTTTATGCATTGAGAACCTCCATCACACAACAAAACTGAACGGGGGAGAAATTAGTCATCAACGACTTTTACAATAATCAGTTTTGTAAGATTTCACATAATTTTTTAAAAATTTAATAGTCTGAATTTAAATTCTCCAACTACTGTGTTGAGATTTGAACTTCTCTAGAATGCTGCTTCATAACTCTGGAATTTAAGTGAAGTATAACTGCCTGAAATAAGTAATAGGTTCCTTGAATATCCTGTTTGAGTACTCCAAATTTGGTGTAAGCAGCACAGAAGACAATGCCCTTACTTGGGATCTTTAAAGAGATTGCTGGAAGCCATTGATTAAAAAGGTAAATAACATCCCTTTAAGCTTCTGATTATATGCAACCAACAAGAAGAGGAGTGTTATTCTTGATTTCAAAACTTCAGTGGTTGCCTCCCTCAGTCAGGTTCACCTCTACCCTTTGCCCAGGAGCTCCTTACATAGCAGTTTAGTGTGAGCTCAATTTCTCCAAGGGTCCTATTGACATGTGTAGTTCATTGATTTTAGGTAGATCAGACCCAAAGGAGGGTAAACCATTGTGCTTCGTGTTATTGTCTTTGGGCAGGCAGCCATATTGTGCCAATTTCTGCTATTCTGAGAATTCCACTCACTCAGTGAACACGTGCAAGTCATATAATAGAAGGCTTAAAGAAAAGGACGAACTTTATATGGTGCCTTTTCAAGGTCTCAGGACAAAATGCAGAAAACATGGTTGCCAATTTTTTGTATAGCAAGTTGCACAATTATCAATGTGATAATAATCAAATAATCTGTGTAAGTGTTGGTGACTCAGGGATAAATATTTCCCAGCAGCCATGGACTATTCCCATGCTCTCCAAAATTATTTTTGGGAATACCTACATGTGCTTAGAGGGAATGTGGTATCGGTTTCACTCCTCTTCCAGAAGTAAGCAGTACTAACAGAGCAATACACATGAAGTATTGTTTCAGAGTATCAGTTTGGATTTTTGTGCTCAAGCCTCTGGAGTGTGACTCACTTAAAACCTTTCAGTGTTACCAATTTAACCACAACTGACAGTGAACATGAGTAAAATCTTTCTAGCTATCTGATGTTAAGAACATAAATAGAAGCGGGAGTGGGTTAAATAACCCCTCAAGCCAGATCTGCTTATCAGTAAGATCATGGCTGATCCTAAACCTCAATTCCATTTTTATCACTGAAGCCCCTTTTCCTCTAATTCCCTCAGCATCCAAAAATCTATTAGTCTCAGCCTGGAATATGCTCAAAAACTCAGCTTCCACAGCCCATCAAGGGAGAGAAATCCATAGATTTACAAGCATCTGCTTAAAGAAATTTCTCTTCCCTGTCTTGAATTGCTGATCTTTTATCTTGAGGTTCTGCCCCTTAGTTCTGAAATCCAATGGGTTTATTGTGCCTTAAGCACATTTACAAATGGAAGACCATGCACCACAGGGGGTGGGTGAAAACAGTTATTGCAGAATCTTCAGGTTTCTGTTTATCTGCCACTGAATTTTTGCATTTGTTGACTTGCAACTATGTTTTCAGTCTGTGGCTATTCATTGTACTTCCTACAGTAATATCATGTTCACTCTGGGTAGTTAACACTGCCTTCAGCAGTTAAGTTTGCATCCCACGTACAAAAAAGTTTTAAGGTCACTACTTTGTGATATCAATCTATTGAACTAACTACATTTACTGCACCGTAACATTCAGCAGATCCTACTTAAGGTGAGCTATGATAAGTCACAATCCTGCTTTATCCTGCTTTCAACTTAAGCCTACTTGCATCATCAGAATTCATGAAATTAAAATCAGACACAGTTAGTCAAGACTGAGTGAGGTAACTCAAAAATTATCAGTGATGGCATAGTTCGTAGCCATTATCTTATCCTGCAGCCCATGCTATAGGGTAGCTGCAATATTATCGGTACCAGTCTCGGAACAGTATCTATATAGTGCAATGTACTGCCTGCAGACACGTTATGTTGTTGACTGAATCTCAATGTGGATCATACTGAGCTCAGTGACAAAGCAGATATGCGCACAAGCTTGAATGCAGACACAGGGTTACATCTGCAAGCAGGAGAGTGCGGAGGCAGACCAAGATGTTACACACCTTCCAAATACCCCCAAGAAATCTGAATAGTTACTTTTGCATTTTTAAAATATTGGTTCATAATTCAATGGAGCAATACCATTGAAAGGAGTGCATGGCTCAAACAGTGCGAGGTTACTGAATGCATGTCATTGCAATAGCTAATGGTTTCAAAGCTGTCAGCAGTCAGCCTGAGGTAAAGTGGGATTTTTAGTGTGTTTAGTTTTAAATAGAGTGTGCTATATTTCATGGATCCTGCAAAAGCCTTTAGTTCCCTAATGCTTGTGCTGTAGAGCAGTGATTTTCAAACTCTCCAGTTATACCAATACTTTTGCATCAATGTATATTGATCTGTAAATCAGATCTCTCTAATATTGTTCAACTGCCACTTCATTTGCTGCTGAAACCTTTGTTCTTGTCTTTGTTACCGCTAGACTTGATTATTCCAACAGACTCCTAGCTATCTCGCTTCCTTACTCTCTGTAAACTTGAGGTCACCTGAAATATGCTACTTGTGTGCTAATTGACACCATTTTTTCAACCTCAATATCTGCGAGCTTTCAACGCCTTCCAGTTCAGCAACACATCAGCTTTAAAACTCCCACCAATTCAAGTCTTCAAATCCCTCTAGCCCCATAACTCTCTGAGTTAATTGTACTCCTCTAAGTCTGACATTTGATCATATCTGAATTTATTCATTTCACCAGTGAAGCCTTCATCTGCCAAGAACCGAAGCTCTGGAATTCCTTCTTAAATCTTTATGCCTATCTACCCTTTTTTTTCCCTTTAAGATCTTCCTTTTTGAACCAGTTTTTGGTCATTTGCATCAATCAGTTATTTGATGAGGCTCCTATGTGCACCTTTGGGAGGGTTTTGTTACCAAAGGCACATTACAAAAGGTTATGTTGTTGCTACTGCATCCAAGCACGTACCTGAGAGCATCTTTACTACTGAACGCAGTATGATCCACAGTGAACAGAACACGTGTTTGTAGGCTGTGCATTGCACCATACAGATACCAATCTGAGATGCAGTATCACAGTCTTCAGATTAATTATTAATTCAAAATGAAAGCTGTGGTATAATGATTTGCCTCTGACAATAGATTTTGAACTCCCACTCAATGCATTACCCTCTGGACTTGAGGGTAAAAGTGATTTTTTTGAGAAAAAATAAATGTATGCTGAGACCAAACCAAGAATAAAATACTTTGTTGTTCCAAAAATAATTTTGTAAAATGCTACTTTAAAATGCCACACAGAACTCGGTCAGTCACGTGGCTGTATAACAGTCCATGTGGACAAAAAAATGCACCAGTTTATAAAACTCAGAACGTCAGTCACAATCTAATCAAATGTTTATAGATCATGTTCCAATCAAAAAAGCTATACTGATAGGATGCTCTATTATACAAGATGCCTTTCCTCAGAAACGACATCAAGGTCCAAGTAGACTTCAAAAGATCCAAGGACAACATTCGTTCCAAATCGCAATTACCAAAAATAGATTTCTAGTCACTCATCCTAGTATTTGTTGTGGGACCTTGCTGTGTTTAATTTGGCTGCCTCAGCATCTATTGAGCATCTACTGAGCAGCAGTTCTTGTGCTTTAGTGTAATTAATAGTACTTCAAATATTTGGAGACGTTTCTGAGAGAAATGATAATAAGGCATTAAGAAATGCAAAGTTTTCTTACGTACAGGATTATCATTATTTTACAGTTTTGTAAAAGAAAACAGGAACCTTTCAAATGAACTGGGAAGCATGAAAAAGGAAAAAAATCTACTTGAATAAAATGAGGAAGACGAATGTGTTGATAATACATTGCACTGATAGATGTCCATATGCTTCCACTGATTTACTTGAATACTGCTGCCATTCTTGTGAGTTCCTTACTTAGTAAGTTATTGATGCAATTCAAAATTATTTTAGGTGGTGGTGCGGGGCCTTGATGCTGGAGTCAATATGAGGCACAGACGCACAACACTGCTCAGAAGGAAGTAAGAAAAGCCAAGATGAATTTAGAGAAAATTAGTCTACTTGTCTTCTGTTTTCCCATTTGGCAGCTAAAAAGAAAAATACCTGAAATTTGGATTAGTGGGGTGGTGATAGAGAGTAAAGCAACATTGGTGTATTTTTTTAAAGACATGAAATATTAACAATCTAAGCAAAGCCCTACATGCAGCGATACACATTAAAAGCTGATAAATAGGTGAGTTTATCACAGTAGGTAAGTTTATAGGGAAAAGACGACAAAAACAACATCTTGGAGGATCTATCCTGGGCCCAGCACATTGATGAAATCACGAAGAAGGCACGCCAGTGGCTCTATTTCGTGAGAGGTTTGAGGAGATTTTATATGTCACTAAAGAGTCTTACATATTTCTATAGATGTATGGTGGAGAGTATTCTGACTGGTTGCGTCCCCTCCTGGTATGGAGGCTCCAATGCACAGGGTTGCAAGAGGCTGCAGGGGCTTATTAACTCAACCAGCTTCATCATAGACGCAACCCTCCCCACCATCAAGGACATCTTCAAGAGGCAGGTGCCTCAAGAAGGCGGTATCCATCACCATCCAGGATATGCCCTTTTCTCATTACTACTACGGGGAAGGAGGTACAGAAGCCTGAAGACCCACACTCAATGATTCATAAACAGCTTCTTCCCCTCCGCCATCAAATTTCTGAATCATCCATGAACACTACCTCATTATTCCTTTTTTTCGCACTATTTATTTATTTTTGTAATTTATTATAATTTTATGTCTATGCACTGTTGCTACAAAACAACAAATTTTACGTCATCTAAGTCCGTGATAATAGATCTGATTCTGGTTCAAAGTGATGATCAACAGTAGAGTGAAACAAGCCAGAAGGGTGAAAAGGCATTCTCCAACTCCAGAATTAAAGAATAATGAGGGATAAACTTTAGAAGCTTGAAATTACTGTAACTAATATTAGTGGACAATGATTTAACAGATTTTCATGGCTTTATAAAAAGTGTTAACCCATTTAAAATAAGTGATTTAACATTGCCATTAAAATAACAGATGAATGTCATCTGAGTGTTGAGCATGCCTCCACTAGTATTGCCAACAGTAATTTGTAAGCTATAAAAAGAAACCCATTAGCCAAATAAAAAGACAGCTCATCAACTGTAAATAACCAAAGAGAGATTGTCAAGACCAAACTTGGCAAAAATCCAATTAGGAAAATTAATAATTTTTCAAAGCTTTGAGTAAGGAAACAAAGATACATAGTGGGAGGCAGAAATCATTTTCTAGCTGACATTACAGTTTCAATCAACCATACACATGAAACTTTATCCCAGGGAGTTACAACTTTTAAAATCATACTTGGAATATGGGTATCGCTGGCAGGACTGGTTTCTGTTGCCTCCTGCCAATTTGAGAAATGGGTGTTCGGAAGCTGTTGGAATGAAGTAGAGTTGCCTGAATAATGTCTGTCAGCAGAGAAGATCAATGATTTTGAAAACTATCTACCCAAGTCAGGATGGAAGGGTACTTAGACGTGATAGTTTACCCATGTTCCTGCTCTCCATGCTGGGTTTGGAAGGAACTGCCAAAGAAGTATTGACAATTAGTTGCAGTGCAGCCAATGGATTGAACACACTGCAACTGTGGTATGACAATGGTGATGCTGAGGCGGGAAGGGAAATGCCAATCAAGTTTGACTGAATGGGCGATCTGAGTACTCAGCAAGGAATTACTCCGAAAGGTTTTCAGCTAATGAGGTTGAGCACATTCAGTGCAGAGAAAGTGATTTCTGTTTTCAGATGCTATATCTTTAGCAGAAATATTTATTCATCAGTTATTACAAGAAATACCTTGGGTGACTTAAATAAAAGCTTTTATGTTCTAGAAGTCAACACTGTCAGAAGGATGGAGATTTGGAAGATTATCTGTGGTACTTAATGACAATATTTTTTTCAATTTAAGTTTGTACTTGCTGTAATTTGCCAGAATGTTACTGCTTGGTGTTTTATGTTTCAAAAATGTGAGTTTTATTTCTTCTATTTGAGCAAATATATTGAATTACATATGGGTATGAACATCGTTCTTATCTCATGGGAGAGCCAGCACTGAATATTCTGCTGCCACATTACCATATATTACATCCAAGGCCTTTAATGCAATCTCTGCAGACCACAACAAAACAAACAATAGCTCACATTGCACAGAAGGGAGGAAAAGGGCAAACCATGGGAAGGTAATGGCCTTAATTGCCCCTCATCATTCTGATCTGTACCTTGATCACTACTGACTTTTGCTGACACTTTTCACTTCCAGTCATTAATTCCGTCACTCCTTCACTTTCAGGTTCCTTTAAGAACATTGATGAAGGGTACTGCTAAATCTACACTAATATTATCTCCTCGATTGTCCCATCTCTTCCCTAACCACCCTTATCCTCTTGCCCTAATGTCCTGCCTTTCATCCCAATCCTCTGTGCTCCCTTGCCCATTGTTTTTCCATAACCACTCAGCCCCGTCATCAGACCCTCCATTACCTCACCCCCGTTGCTCCTCTCACTTCCTCCCAACCATTCCTTGCTGACACTATGAACCCAGTCGAAGTGATTTTATGAAAGGCAAATCATGTTTGACATGCTTGCTTGAATTCTTTGAAGATGTGACAGGGGAGTGATAGAGGTGAACCTGTAGATGTAACGTATTTAGATTTCCAAAAGGCATTCGACAAGGTGGCACATAAGAGGCTGGTGCATAAATTAACAGCCCAATGTATTGGAGGAAGGGTGTTAGCATGGATTGAATCAAAAAGTGAATTATTATCTGAAAGGAGAAGACTGTAAATGACTGAAGTTCAGAGGGATCTAGGTGTTCCAGTGCATGAATCACAAAAAGTTAGCTGGCAGTTCCAACAAGTAGTTAAGAAAGCAAGTGGCATTTGGGTCTTTATTATAAAGGGGTTGGAGTTTAAGCATAGGGAGGGTTCATTACATTTGTGCAGGGCCACACTTAGAATACTGTGCACAGTTTTGGTCCCCTTACCTAAAAAGGAGATCCACTAGGCTAATCCCTGGAATGAGAGGGTTCTCCTGTCAGGAACGGTGAGACAGTTTGTATCTATATTCTTTGGAGTTTAGAAGAATGAGGGGTGACCTTATTCAAATACATAAAATCCTAGGGGTTTTGACAAGGTAGATGTTAAGATGTTTTCACAGTGGGACAGTCACGAACAAGGGGACATAGCTACAGAATAAGGGGTTGCTCATTTATAACTGAGGTGTGTAGAAAGTTCTCCTTGAGGAAGGCAGTGAATCACTGGAATTCTCTGTATCAGAGGGTGGTGGAGGCCTGATCATTTGAAGTACTTAAGGTGGATATAGTTAAATGTTTCAAAGGTCAAAGAATTGAGGGTTACGAGAAACTGGCACAGAACAAGAGTTGAGGCCAGCATAGATTAGGCATGATCAGATTGAATGGTGGGGCAGGGCTGAGGGAGCTGGTGGCCAACTCCTGCTCCTATATTCTTGTGTCATTATGTTCTTCATTCTCCCCACCTTTCTTTCATATTGCACCTCCCAACCATCCTTACCTTCAGTCAGAGAGTCATACAATCACATAATACAGAATCTGGCCCTTTCCCCAACTAAATCCAAGCTGACAATCAAATATCCATTTATGCTCACCCAATACTGATCCCATTTTATTCATTCTCAGCAATTCCCCCATTCTTCTGGTGAATGAACTTTTCAACCTGTATATCCTTGGCATGAAGGAGCAAACCCACCTGATCATGGGGAGAACGTGCAAACTCCACACAGACAGCACTGGAGGTTGGGTCTGAACCCAGGCCAGTACTGCCTCTGTCATTGTGTCACATCCTCTGAATCCCCCATTCTACCTCACCAATCATCTCTATCTCCCTCTCCTTCACCATTAAACACCGTCTCAATCATACTCGCCCTCCTTACTGATTACCCTTGACTGTAGTCACACATATTGTCCCCACCAATCCTCCCAGTGAACGACTCCTATCATCTCTTTGCAAACTGCCCTCTTTTCTGTTGCCTATACTCCACCTTCTTTGGAAATCCATCCAAGAATTACCATTAGCTGTTTACAACAGCCAGAGTTTCTGTTTAAAAACTCCACACTGCTTCCCCTGTCCATTATCAACTTAGGAGGAATTTGGGTTGCAGTTTAAGAAGATAGATTTGTTGTCGGATATATTGCTCAATGCCAATGCAGCAGGAGGTGGAAGGAAACTGCACTACCCCAGAAGAGCATTTGCTGTGCCCAGTGACTGGGCTTACTTCCATGTTCTTGAACAATTGGAGACCATTGTTATGTGAGTAACTGCAGCAGCAGAAAAAAATTGCTGCCCTTCTGTTACCAGGAAAGAAATGGATCAATGTAATTAGCATGATTCCTGGGTATTTTGCTTTCAATAACTGACATTTATACAGAATTTGTCTGTGTAAGTTGAGTCTCATTAACATAAATCATTAATCGGTTTCCCCAGTAGCATAAAAATTATATTCTCTGTGCTGCAAGATAGGAGATATGTGGCTTCTGAGTTGTAAGAGAAAGTCTACTTTCTAATCAAGTTCATTTTCACAGTTCAATTTGATCCAATTAGCACAATTCCCCAAACAGAACAAAAATTGTCCTCCCTGAGTTTTTTTTAAGTTGAGCGTCCAATTTTGTAAGCCTTTAATGAAAATATAGAGAAGTTTCTCCTGCTGAGGATATAATTTCCTTCACCCCTTGGTAAAGCAGCAAAGCTCTTTTTGATGCTGAGATGCTGCTCAGTATCTTACTCCTGATCATAGAGTTTAACTGAGAAGTCTACACCTAGAGAGTCTGGTATAAGTTCTTACGCAAGCTGTCATATTATGGTTCTGACGATGGCAATTTGTTTGCCTGTTCCTGAATACAGCACTTTTCAGTCTGAGTAGTGAATTTCAAAGACTTCCAACCCTTTAGGAAGAAAAAATTCTCTTCATATAAATCTCAAGTGGGCAACCCCTTCCCCAGACTCTATGCCCCCAGTTCTAGAATCGACCAACAAAAGAAACATTCTCCTAGCTTCTAGTGTGCCAAGCCTCCTGAAGATCTTCGATGTTTCAGTAAGATCACCTCTCTTTCATCTGAAGTCCAGAAAGCATCGGCCAAATCTGCTTAATTTTTCTCAGCCTGCCAAGATTTGCAGCCTTTGACTTTTACCATGGTGAAATTTTGAAAATGACTGCATTAAATAAAAATACCTTTTCCTTTAACGTCCATTTTCCTCAACCACAATCATTGGCTGCTTGCTTGTCCTTGTCCCAAATAGGCATGTCTGCATTATTGACCTCAATCAGGAGCATAGTAATTCCCGAATGAATCCATAAAAGTCTGTCGGGTAAGCCAAGAAGTGCACAACAACAGTGGACAAAATCTGAACTGTAAGCCCAATGTGAATGATTGCTTTTACAGGGATTTGAAGTACAGAAAGCCACCGCTCCAGTACATAATGGTTCTACTTTTTAAAATGTGCATTCATAAAAATTGCTCTTTTAATCTTAATTACGTAATATATTGCATAATGTTGAAACAGGAATACCATCAGTGAATTATTATTCAACTTGCAGATCATGCTGAAGAAAGAGGTGTACGGCATGACTTAAAAACTAGGCTTGGATTTTAAACAGTTTCCAAAACAGACATCAATAAATCAGTCTCTTGTGACAACATCATCATCATCAAATTAATCTCACATAATCAGCTCCATATGGCATAAATATCATGTAATCTTGCAATAAAATTGTTTTCCAAATTCCTTTTTTTCCCCAAAAATGCTTCCCTTGCATTTTTTTAAAATAGAAAGCAATGATTATTTCAAGGTAATCGGGGGAGATGAGGGATTTTACTTAGTGAAGCAAGTTACTATGATCTGGAAATCAATGCTCAAAAGGGCGGTGGAAGCAGATTAAGGAGCGACATTTGGAAGGGAATTGAATATATATTAGACGGAATGTAATTTTCAGTGCTGTAAGGAAAAAAAACAGAGGAGCAGAATTTATATGATAGTTCTTTTGAAGACTCTAAATAGCTGGATGGCTTCCTTCCATGTGGTTATGGCACTACAGTGGCAATCATTGAGCAGGACATAGGGTGATATATATTCCAGAGAAACTAATAGGGAAAGATGGGAGAAAGAAAAGGAGGTATGTTAATTCCTTCCACCTGGTAGGAGTTGTCTCACTTTCTAATATTATGGAGGATAGACAGTATTTTAAAGTAGCAGAGTGGTTCATTAAGCAAAAGAATTCACAGAGAGGGACAGAGCATTTTTTTCTGTTCATCCACTTCTATACTGGTTCAAACCGGTATCATCCTTACAACATCGTAATACACACACAGAGCAGTAAGTCATATGGTAGAATTCTTAAAATGGCTTCTATTACATCAGCCACACAAGTTATAGGAAAAAGACAACAAAATAATAAAATTGAGTTAGTTGACTTACCAGCGAGCTTCAAAGAAGCTTAGGCCAGAGTGGGACATTTAATCCTTCAAGCCTTTACTGTATTCAGTAATATCATGGCTAACAGATATCTAATTTCATATTCCCAGCTTTTCACTTCAATATATTTAGTTAACAAAAATCTGTGTCCAAGTTCATGCTGTGTCAAAAAACACGTTGTTTTATATCTAGTTCCACCCTAAACATCAATTGGTTCAGTAAAACTTAATGGCTACTGGGAGGAGACTAAAAGAAACACAATCTGAAACAGAAACAGAATCTGAAACCATTTTTGTGTAAAGGGCATGGATGTAGGAGTCAGGCTTTGGGATCAGCAAGTACAATGTAGGCCCTTGTTGCCTGGGCTCTCCCACACCCACCATCGCAAATGTCCACCCCAGATCTTCCTTCCTCTTGAGTAGGATAGCCTCCAAGTTCCCTGAAACTGTTTTGGCCTGGAACCAGTGGCCAAAGTGGGAGTCGAGCTGGTCCACAACACACTAACCAGGCACCACACCATGAACAGACTAAGCCTCCCACCAGGGTAAACAAGGCAGCTATCCATCCACTTAATCGCCCATTACATCTGCTTGATCGTGTCCTCCAATTAGAAGGCAGTAGACACAAAAGGGCAGATTTGTAACTCAAAAACTTTTAATTCAGTTTAGATTTTAAACAGGTTGATTTCCCACTTAGTACAGGAAGGTGATCATGATTACCTTAAAGGCTGGGCCATCTTTAATTACCCTTTATCCATTTCCCACCCAGCACAGACACTGAGAGGATTAAGAGCAACTGAATCAGGAGCAAAGACTGTACAGCCCTGCCTCCACTTTAGTGGCAAGGAACGGACATCTTATAGGTGCTCATGTGAGGGAAAGAGGAGCAAATCCAGTACAGGGGAAGTCGAAACTTTATTTATGGGCCCAGAGGGGCATCCCTGCCATTCTTAAAAGCACAAGGGAAATGTTGCATTTAGTTTTTTTGGGCTCCTTCTGCCAGTAGAAGAGCAGAAGATCTATTTCTGCTCAATTGGACCATCATGTGATTGGACCCTCAATTAGCCATTTGCGAATGAGGATTAGGTTGATTTAATTGGCCTCTCGTCCTTCCCCAGGAGGAATAAAAATCAGAGCTCAGTAGAAACCAGACAGGAAATAGAAGGACTCCATTTAAATGCTCACCCCGATACGTCTTTAGGACATTAAATAAGTGTAGTACATAACCAATGAATGAGAGGAGCCCAGGGAATATTGAGGAACAAAGGGACCTTGGTGTGCAAGTCCAAGGATCCCTGAAGGTGGCAGCACAGGTCAATAAGGAGGTGAAGAAGGCATTCAGGATAATGCATTCATTAACCGGTACAGAGAGTATTAGAGCAAGTAGGTCATAGCACAATTTTATAAAACACTGGTTAGGCTACACATGGAGTGCTGTGTGCAGTTCTGGTCACCACACTATTGGAAGGTTGTGATTATACTGGAGAGGGCGCAGAGGAGATTCACCAGGATGTTACATTTCATTTATCAGGAGAGACTGGGCAGGTTGGGTTTGCAAGCAGAGGAGCTGAGGGCGGAGGAGGTGGAAAGGGGGGCTGATTGAGATATATAAACATGAGGGGCATTGATAAGGGAGATATCAACATTTCCACAGAGCAGAGGTGTCTAAAACCAGAGGGCATAGGTTTAAAGTAAGGGGTTTAGAAGGAATCAAAGGAAGGTGTTTACCCAGAGGGACACCTTGCCTGAGGAAGTGGTGGAGGCAGGTACTCTCACAACATTTAAAAGCATCTGGATGAGCACATGAATCACCAATGAATAGAAGGCAATGGAGCAAGTGCTATTAAATAGGATTAATAGAGATGGGTACCTGTGAGTCAGTATGGATAGAGTGGGGTAAAAGGCCTGTTTCTGTGCTGGCTGACTATGACTCCAAGAGTCAAAATTCTCCCCTTTCCCTGTGTATTCATTGCTTTCCTTGAACCAATCACCGAGACCCTCTCTCTTATTCTCCTCCTACGTGTTTGTCGCAGAGCTTAGCAGTCTCTGGACTCTTCATTCTGCATCACACTTTTTTCATCTTTCTTAAGTGCAGCAAATTATTCAAAAGGAAGTCAAGTGTGGGCAAGAGGAAGATACAATCAGAAAATAACATAGGACTGCACACATGTACAGCAGTGAGGAGCTGGCAGCAATATCCTTCAAAACTATTCACAGCTCTTCTTTACTCTGAAGCCACGTTTGGTTTGATTTTCTGTAAGACAATGCCCCTGTGCTTGCCTCAGAGTTCCCATTAGTTTGTAAACAGTGACCATGAGCAAACTGAGGGGATTTTAACTGTGTGTGTGTTTTGGGTCGGGGCTCACAAGCAAATCCTGGATCATGCATGAAGCACGTGCCACTCACTTTTTACATGTCAATGGTAGCTCTTACTCATGTTACAGTAAAATTCTAACATGCAAATATGCTCAGAGCTTCAGGAAGTTCCTTGGTGGAATCCTTGATTTATTTATATTATTGATCTTAGATTTGTCATTTGCAATCCCCCAGGCTGGGGAAAGAGGACAGTTTTACCATTATTCCTGTTCCTCCCCATAATCCAGTGAGTGCAGTTGATAAATGCAGTTGTTTGAAGGCATTTATCTGCAAAGTAAAAATGGAAAGTGCTGGAAATACCCAGAAGGTTAGTTAGCATGTGTGGAGAGAGCAACACATTCAACGCATCATGCCAAAGGCCATTCTGAAGAAGGGCAGTGACCTGGAATGTCTTCTCTCTCCACAGATGCTGTAAGACCTCCTGAGTATTTTCACCATGTTTTGTTTTCATTTCAGACTTCCAGCACCTACATTTCTTTGATGTTTAAGTAAATTTATCTGTTATGCTCCATTGACACTCACTGATCTGGATTTAAAACAAAATCAGCCACCACAGAATCGCACTTCAGCAAGAGTTTATGATTAGGAAATTCTTTCATAATGCACAACAATCCATCGATACTTGGCCCTTGAATCAGCCAGAGCAGCTGGATGTTCTTAAGATTCCCCCATCTGGAGCAAAGTCTGCTGATCACTATCTGGGAAACTCCAATCCCATAGTCCCCAGTCTAGGTCCCCAGTTACCACAGCACGATGTCCCAACAGCTGTAAGGCACATGGTGACCAGCCCCATACCCATCCCTGCCATTCGAGGACGACACTACTCCAAAGAGGCAAAGGTAGTTTCAGTGGCCTTTTCCCTTGGAAACCATTGCTTTAAGATCTCCTGCCATTGTGGGAGATTGGGAATTAAAAATGCATCAAGGATAACTCTGCTACTGTCACACATTTTATGTGTTGGAACGAGCAATGGCGGTGATTCGACCACAACTGCATTTTGTGCCTAGCAGAATAGTGCCAAGCATTTTGGTCCCTGTAGCCCTGAAAGATTGGCAGGGATTGCCCATGTAGCACAGATTTAGCACTCATTCTCTTGCACAAAAGATTTCCTAGCTCTTTACTTTCCAGATAGAAGACAAGAATGCGTCTAGGTATTGGCAAATAATCCAGATATTGAGAAAAACGAAAACCACAAAGGCATTTAACAGTAATCCCACACAAGGAGCTTAGAAAAGCCACCCGTCGCACATTTGAAATACATGTAATCAATTCTATTTTCTTCTGAAGACTAACCAGTACATAGATCACCCATGGGCATTAATTTAAAAAGGTGAGCACTAATTTAGTCACAAATGTCCCAGTAAAGCAGAATGTGTTCGATTTTTTTTCAAACAGTTTGCGTTGTGTGATAAATGTTATAGTTATATTTAGCAATCTCCCATACAGTACTTATTACTCAGTTACCTAAAATAATAAATTTTACAGATTTTTTTAAAGCAAATGCCCTTGGCATTCGCGAATAGGAATTAGCCCAGTAATGCTGCATTACCAGTTTTGCTCTGTAAAAAGAATACATTACTAACACGGCAGGACTAGTAAATATATCAAATCACACACTGCCTGCTTCCTTTTTTACTTCTGTCCAAGACAAGAGAATGCTATTCTGAGGCAGTTATATCAATTGTATTCTGCAGTATAATAATGAATAGTTTAATGGGTTAGAGATCCTACGCTGTTCTCCTCTTCCTAAGGGAGGCACTTGGCTTTCAGATGACAACAGTCAACAATGGGGATTAGAGAATAAATTAAGAGTTCAATGGCAAAGAAGCCACAAAATACAACTCCTATTCCTAGATCTCATGTTCTAATGGCCTGAATGATATCACAGGGTCACAAAGCTTTGAAATTTAGGGTGTAGGCTCATACACCGTTATTTCACGCTGTAGCTTTCTGGGAAATAACTCTCATGCAATATCTTGGGATTGTCGGTGTTTAAAATTATTCAGTGAACCAATCTACTCCACTGAAAAGCAACAACATAACACATGATTTTACTTAGCTATTAACAACCTATCATAGAAAATTCCAAATGTAATACTAACCAAGATGTGATTGGACCCAAATACTTCCAAGAAATTCTGATCTTCCGCATCAATGAAAATGTTTTAAAAATATTTTCCATCTACTTGCTGAGATCACCACAGATTTATTTGAAGAGGAATGGGTGACAGTTATATGTTCTGACATGCAATGAAGGGAGGGTGAGATAGTAAACTCCACCAAACTCTACCTCAGATGGAGTTGGTTCTTCATGGCAGTGCTATATTCACTCAAGGACTGAAACTTGAGAGCTTTAGGATTGCAATATGGGTGAAATTTGAAGAAGGACCTGATCATCCCAAGTTCCTGCAGTTTTTTGCTCCCATCAGAATATCTGGATTTGGAGATGAGCACATCTGTAGCATTTAATTGCTTTGAAGAAACCAGCCTCCTGGAAAAGCAGCACCATTAATAAAATTCAGATCTATTATGGCTAACAATTACAGTCCACTTGTGCTGCACCTAAACACTAGTGTTCAATCCCATTCCACGCACCAGCTGAAACAATTTCCCATCAGTGCTACTCGCAATGAGGGCACCAGCATTTGGGAAAAGAAGAAAGGGTGCTTCCAAAAGAACAGTCAGAAAGTCGACCTTGCCTCAAATCTCCTTCTCTACTGCATACCCACCAGCTCTTGCTGCCTGCTTCTTGTCTCACCATTGTGAAAAGGAGTACCTCTGGAATTTAGGATCCCATTGCTGCATAAATTTAGATAAATAATCGAATAGGAAGAGGTAAATCAGGCCCTGCATTAACAGCTTCCTATTCACCATAGATTTTATTTTTTTCTCTCTGTTTATAATGAGAAAATTGCAGTAGATTTCACAAAAGTGAGCAAGTCCAGTTTAAGCAAATTGGATTTATTTTCCCTAAAACTATGCTCATTAACAGCTGTACTCACTGAGATGAATGATTTTGAAAATACTGAAAAAAAATATACAGCAATGCTAATCACTGTCAGTGATCAATATAACATTCAATTACAAAGCCTGTCAACTAGCAAAACCCTGCTAACTAGGTCAATCAGGTCTTGTGCGTCACTCAGTTCCTGTAAAACACCCAATCTCTGCCATATTATATACAGAATATATTGATTTGATATAAATTATACATGAGATACTGGCATATAGGTGGACACTGCCCAGCAGATGGGATGTGAAGCAAAAGGCATTGATTGAATAAAGGATTCTTAAAGGATTCTTATAATGCCATATGACATTGTGATTGAAACAAATGTATATTTTAGGCCAATATGAATGTTCACCAGCGTAAAGAAGATGAGATCTGTGAAAAATAAGAATTTCACTGGGAAGCCAAAGTGGTAACAGTGATTCCCAAGCCAGGTAAATTATGACCAGAGGCAGGGACATCGCTCCAAGCTCGGACTCCTGTTGTGTGCTGAACACTTCTTCCCAGAGCAAATGTTAGCTCCATACAAAGGTCGCATTTGTCTTGGACTTCAATAATGATCCCATTTTGGACAGTCACTTCTCGTATTTATTTTGCACACCTAAATAAACCAAGTAAAAGGACTGTATTCTGTTCATCAATCTTCCTTTGACCCTTGAATTTCATAGCTATTTATCAAATTCTTGGCTAACTACCTAACATAAAACCTACTTCAACTCATTTTAACATTACTACTGTATTATTACATAGTTTTAGCAACTGGTCAGCTCAATAGATTTCAAGATTCAGGCACATGAAACAGAAAACATGAGATAAAGATTTTGGTAATTAAAATAATTGCTTTCCTAATCTGTGAAAAACAACTCAACAACGGTCAGAAAAGTTTAGGGACGTAAAATTTGATCAACTCTTACAACTGATCAAATTACACAAACATTTTTTTCAGGCCTTACAACATCTCACAATACCTCGGTCAGTGTACTTTTGCTTTATGTTTTCCAAAAACTCTTTACCATTTACTGTGTTACGTCAAGACTCATTGTGTTCTCATATTCAAACTCGAGTGTTTCCAAGCCATGGAACTTCCTTTCTCACATAGTCTAACCTCCATTCAACAAACTTCACAGTTTTAAAAAACTTGGTTTGCACCTAAGTATTCTTCTATTAAGGGAAGGTCACTTTTGTAGTTGAAGATTATCTGCACAGTGACGTAGGAGCTGGTGTTGCTGCCTCACATCTCCAATGACTTGGGTTGGGTCCTGAACATAGGTGCTATCTGTTAGAGTTTGCATGTTCTCAGTGTGATTGCATTGGTTTCTCCCGAATGCCCGAGTTTCCTCCCCCATGCCAAAAATAAGGAGCTAGTAGGTTAACTGGCTACTATAAATTTCCCCCAGTGTAGGTGGATGGGAGAGTAATCAAGGGGTGGGGGGGGGGGAGTAAATGGCGATATGAGGGGAAAATGGGAGGAGTATGGATGGTGCTTGACAGTCAGTGCATTTGCGTGGGCTTCCACATCCTGTGATTCTAATTTCAAAGGATACAGATGGCAATATAAACAAATGCACTGTCCTCTTCATTTGAAGATGCATTCTTGCCATCAGAGAAGCTATTTTAATTTGGCTCTTGATCCACAATGGGAGATGGCCATTCTTGAAGGGGAGCATCAGTCACCCGATGTAAGCAACTCCACACGTCCTGTTCCATAACTTTAATGGAACTAAATGTATGCAAATATGAACAGCATCCAATACTTCTGTGTATTTTTACCACAATGAGGTGAGTTTTTCCCCTCCCCAAACTGCACCTATTTCTTCAGTTGTGAACAAGTTCTTTGTGAAGGAAGTTTTGTATTTGAAGAGTCTCATTCACTTCTGCCTGAGTAAGAATGAAGACAATATCCTTTCAGGAAAAGAGGAAGTGGAGCCAATGTGCTCACTGTATGTGTTCTCTCCAATATATTTTAATGACTGAGACCTGAAAAAAGAAAACAGCTACACTTATAGTGAGCTTATTCTTTGATTCCAATGTACACTTTAATGGTTGTAAAGTAGAAATGTCTGCCTGAGCTGTCCAATTCTTACTGTCTGACAGGTTTTGGTGCAGCTTTTAAAAAGTCACTCCACTGAGCTTTATAGGTTTCTCCACATAAATGCCTCTGGGTTGGAAGCAATTTATCCACATGGATCAGTTTTGTGATCAGCCTGTAACAGTAGAAAAGCAGATAAGTGTTTTTTTTCCAAGTAATTTCAGCTTGCTGTTAAAGGGACACTGTACTGATAAAACAACTCTCATGTCATTCTACCACAATTGTAGAAACAGAAAAAGACAATGGGCTATAATTTGCTGTCAGAGTAATGAAGCAGCTAATGGGGCTCGGCTAATGGGGCTCACTGTTACTTCTGCAGAAATGGTGCAGCAAGCTCAGACAAGGCGCAGCTGCTCGGTTCAGCTCAAAAAGCCATAAAAATCTGTTCAAGCTGCATTGCTCCAGTTATAGATTCACAAATGTGCATCTTGTAGTCTGCCTGACTACTGAATTCCATTGAGTGGTAAAAAACTGCTGTACCTGTACACTGGACATTACCTTCATTCTTTCTTGGGCAGAAGCACCAACAATCTACATGCAAATCCACACCACACTTTCTTCCCAATCACCACTTGCAAGAGATCTGCAGCTTCTGGGGGCAGTATCAGGCAGAAACCAGAAGCAGGGATCAGGGGACTGGATCATGTTGTAAAGCAAAGGAATATCAAGGGAGGCCAGAAGAGTGCCAACATGAATTCAGGGAAGAAGGGACATGAGAGTTCTTGTGTGATCCAGAGAAACCAGTGGAGCAGAACAGCCCCACTCTAACTGAACAGTGGAACAGGCTGAAGGGGCTGAACAACCACATCTCCACATATTGTCCCTAATGCTAGTGTGACCTGGGAGTTGGCAATCCAAAATTGTTCCCATTTCACAGTGACAACAATGTAAATCATTTGAAATCAATGCATTGAATTTAGTACAGAGCACCAAAATACATCCACAATAGCTTTCAATTCCTGCACTAGAAATGTGAGTATAAATCCTTGCAATTTTTGCCACAATCTTCTGCTGTACAAGTGACAGGTCATTCTTGCCTGCAGCTTGTGTTGTGACCAGCCTGTGCCTACCGCACTTTCTATGCAACTACATGTCATAGGCCAATATTCATGAATACTTCTGAGACTGTGTCAGCTTTTCTGAAGTTAATAGTATGCTTTTGCTGCTTTTCCAGGCATTAATGGCTTTATGAGCTCCACTCAGTACTGAATCATGCAATGCCTAGCTTGTCAATCCTTGATCGCAACATTAAGTGCCCAAATGAGAACTGTTCTGTTCCTCAGTATGAACATTTCATACCTTGATGAGCACAAAGTTCAGAAGAAAATCATGAGCTGGAAATGATAGTGAACAAGGTTATCCGACTGCTTAATGCAATCAAATGAAATCCATTGCTTTATTATATTAAAAGAAGTGTGAACCTTTTCATTTTTTATAGTCTAAAACCTACTTGTAACAGCTCCAAGAGAAATTTGACACAAGTAGGCCCAGTGAATATACGACAATATCATTGCCATCTTTACCCAGTCTGGTGTGGATGTGATTCTCACACTCCAATGTGGTTGAATCTCAACTGCTTGTTCATTTCAGAGGTAACTAGGGATAGACAATAAATGCCAACACTAACATTGATATCCACATGCTGTGAATAAATACATAAAAAAATATTTATTTCTACAGTGCTGCAACAGATATATTATACAAATACTGCAATGTTGTGTAGCTTAAGATCTTGATTTGAGAGTTCTTATCAGGACGAAGCCAACGAATTTACCTACAGGAAGTTATAGAAACTTATTTCTGTGGGTTTTTTCCCAATTTACCATCAGCTGTTATACATCAGCATCTGCAGTTTTCAGCTGAGAACTGCATCCCTTTCAATGAGCACCAGCATACGTGGCAGGACAGAAGAGGTAAAGGACATAAGGGGAACAAACTTAGAGAAAGAAAGTATCTTTTGACCAAGGTACTTCACCAATCTATAAACATCTGGAATTGGAATTACTCTTATTCTCACAATTCCAGATAATTTCAGGGTCAAAGGTTGAGGGTTGTACACAAAGGAGGGTGGGGAAGATGGATATTCAAAAGGAATGTCAGGGCTGTCACCTTCCCTCTGCACGTTTAATTATCTAATTCAGACACGGGTCTCAGGTCTAATTATGTAACCAGTACCGTGGAACCATTTTCATGACCTACTGGATGGAATTTTCACTCATTAGAAGTTCCACATCAAGAGGCAGGGAATCTCCATAGGCCAATGCAAGAACTATCTTTGTGGGGCTGAGAATAGCAGATGCATTCCATTAAGCCTCAGATAAGATACATGATTTTGAATTGCCCCAGGATATTCCCTGTGGTCATTTGGATCCAATACTATATTAACCTGAATTTATCACTTGGTTGTCCTTGGGAGCAGGATTAGCTGTACAGCACCTCAAGCCTGTTCCAGCCATCAATAACTTTATGACTGATCTGATCTTGATGTCAGCTGCATGGTTCTAGGACCCTTGAATCTCTAAAAGTGTAAAATACTATTTACCTCAGCCTTGAATATTGCTGATGGTTCAGCCTCCATAGTTCTCTGAGTAGAGAAATAACAAAGGTTGATAACCCCTGGAAAGAAGAAATTTCTCCTTTTCCCAGTTTTAAATGGATGTCTTCTTCTTCTGAGGCAATGCCTTCAAGCTTCCCGCTTCTGTTTAATTTAGTACAGCTCTCAAAATGATCTCCCACTGTACCAAGCCAGCGGTTGGTCCATAAGTTCCGACAGCTGTTCCCCAAAACAAGTTGAGCTTATTGTCATGTGCACAAGCATGGTGAGGTACAGGTACAATGAAAAACTTGCTTGCAGCAGCATCACAGGCACATGGATACAGACAACACACAGAATATAAATTATACATAAATAGCACATAAATTATATTAGCCCACCCAAATGTTAAATATCCCCTTCAAATTTGCCCTCTATAAAGATTATCAGTATGATATTTGATCCTGCTGCATCACTTACTTCAATAAATATCTATGAGGACAACAGTGGGAGATTGTCTATAAGAAATGATTGCTGATGAAGTCTCTTAATTGCTCAAGACACCTTGAACTTTGTTGTGGTGTGAGTTTGTCCAATCTAATTTACAAAGCAAATGATTATCGGCTGCAGTTGGATTCTTTTCCCAGCAGACTGGCAAAGATTTGGATTCTAACTACGGCACACTTAGATGCTATCTGCCCCTTGCTTTTACCAGACTTTAGTCTACACCAAGACCGAACTCCATACGAGTGCAGGGTGAGTGGGTCAATTTGTAGACTGACGTCATTTGCACCAATGATGTGTTCTGGAAATAGCCGGTCATTTTGGTGCTATCATTGATTATGACAATTTTATGATTTAATTATCATGAGGAAAGTTAGCAAAACATTAGCAAGAACTCTATCATTGTGCCACCCCCTGTTTGCCATTAAGCACTTCAGAGAGATTTAGCATTTCAATGTAGCCCTCATCAACAGCGGGAAGACACAAGGGGAAATGGTCAGGCAGCTGTATTTTCAGCTCAAACTACCCTTTATCTCTCCAAGTGGTTCCTGAAGAGGAGAATCAAAAATTCCCAGATGCCTCACTAAAACTGGAGGGAGTTCAATCATAATTAAAAAGAAATCTTTCACAATTAAACATATCTTGGCAACAGTTGACATGGAAACAGCTGTTGATGCAGAGAAATAGCCCTCCCATCATCACAGGCAGCCATACCTCATGGAAACTAATAAAACAGTTTTCTTTTATTACATGAACAACATTTGTTAGCTTGAAAGCACATACAAAATAAAAATTGAAGTTACATTTGAAAATAAGCCTATGATATTTTTAAATAAACTAAAATTCCTGAAAACAAGGATTTTTTTAAAAAAACAACCCAAAGATCATTTTGTTAAAGTAATTGATCAACCTTTTGGAATTGCAATCATCAAAGTAATTAAAATAAGCAGTAATATAGTAAAACTGGGATTGAAAACAAGTTTTCTTTCACTGCCCCTTTGCTGACTGCTCCATCAAGAAAATAAATCCGAATGCCTTTCAAACAGTGGGAGGCTAATTTAATTGAAGCATTAATGCATAATCTTGTAATAGAAGAAATGAGCCACAGGACAGAAAACACTTTTACTTATACATGCTAATTGCCATTTTATTCACATCTTTGAAATGCTGACCAAAGTGGCCCTTTAATGAATGCAGCTAATAAATGGGGAATGGCATTAATCTGAAAGCAAAATACTGCAGATGTGGGAAATCTGAAATAAAACAAAAATGCACAAGAGACTGGATTTTTCTGGCCTAAGGGTGCACCCCTTGGTCACTCGCACTCAAACATGACTATTCTGTATGTAAAGAGCCTAACCTGAATGACAATGATAAAGGGCTGAGTGGTGGCAGTGCCTGGAATGACACAATGAAGAAACACAGTCCCCAAAATTCTCCTGAGAGCTTTAATAGTCAGCTAACCCCAGACCAGCTTTGCCATCTGTGAAAGGCATCAGAATTCTTAGATGTTTCTGAATCTCTGACATTCAAAGACACAGTAGTGTAACAGTTAGCATAACGCTATTACAGGGTCAGCGACCCAGGTTCAATTCCTGCCGCTGTCTGTAAGGAGTTTGTACGTTCTACCCATGTGTCTGCGTGGGTTTCCTCCAGGTGCTCTGGTTTCCTCCCACATTCCAAAGATGTACAGGTTAGGAGTTGTGGGCATGCTATTTTGGTGCCGGAAGAGTGGCGACACTTGCAGACTGCCCCCAGCACATTCTCAGTAATGCAAAAAGATGCATTTCACTAATAAATAAGTATCTATCTTGTCATTTAAAAACCAACAGCAAAGAAATAAATCAAAATACATTTCAGAACTAGGTTTGTTCTAAAATCAATTAAAATGCCTAAAATAATGAAGTGATTCCTGTTTTTTTCAAAAAGAAACATATTTAAAGACACTCCATGTTTCTTTTTTCTCTGCAGCTGCATAATGTCCAGTGAAATCAATTGGATGATGGATCCTGTCCTACACAGAAGATCTGAGAACAAATTCCCAAGCTTAAGGAGTCTCAGCGAGATGGAACTCTAAAACTGGAACCCACAGGGTGCCTGACTGTAAAGATATTCAAAGACATGGTGTCAACTATCAATAAGGTTGGGACTTCTGCCTTTGACTACACATAAGTAGAGCTCCTGGACTTCTTGGATCACTGTCAATCAACAACTAGGCCAATAGAAACTGTACTTCAATATAATTAACTGGTCATGAAGTGCTTGGGGCATTTACAAATCAAATGATAAGGACCAATATAAATGCAAGTTTGTCTTTCTTTCAATTTATGCAAAGCAGAGTTACGTACATCTTTATTGGAAAATTAATTCATACACCAGATATCTGCACCTGTATGATGTTGCATTATCTCCTTTTGGAAGCAGTAATTTCAATGCAGGATTTAAGTGATTGGCAGAGGGATTTACCATTCTGCCAAGTCGTTTCAAAAAATGTATTTTATGCGTTAGGTGAAGCTTGTAATTTATACACTCAGCCAGACCATTTATGTAGCCCGACGTAAAGGTTCCACATATTTTTTCACAAATACAGAAATAATGAGAAGCAGGTTATTTTTTCACATTTTCACACTTTCAATCTTCATTACTAAGAATAAATAGGTGATGTTTATGCTATTAAAGTCCAGGGACACGGAAAATAATCCACAGAACATGAGTTCAAATCAAAGCCCACCAAGATGATGTTCAAATCTGAATTTAGCGGAAGTTAAGGAGTAAATTTACAATGAAATTACTGGTCTCAGTGATAATTTGTTTAAGAATCAGGTTTTTAGAACAGACCCGATCTGGTACAGGTTGAACTTGACTCCATCCCAGACCAAAGGGGATGATAGAATTTCCCTCAGTTGTATTCAGTTCATTCAGTTGTATCAAATGATGTGGAGATTAATTCCAAGCAAAATCTACATACTGAGTACTCTCATGGTAAGTTATCGACCTAAAATATTAACTCTGTTTCTCACAGCATAGATGCTACCAAACCTTTTGAATATTTCTGTTTTTAATTTCAGATTTTCAGCACCTGTAACATTTTACTGCTGAGTGTAAAGTTCTGGTCTTGATGAAACAAGGTGAGAACAAAATTACATCTATTGACAGCAGGCAGCAAGTTAATGCCGACATGATTATAATCCCAGCCCAGCATCAAACTTACTTTAAAAAATTCTCACTGGGATCCCAGAGACTTCTTAAGTTCTCACAGATATTTTCAAAATATTTTGTACTTGATGGACACAAACAGTTCTCCATTTATGCAGAAAAGTTTGTTGACACTGATATCTTCCTTGAATGGAAGTGTTCACAAGTGTTTTGTGAACTTAGCTGGAATATGTCAGAGATCAGTAGCAATAAATTCCAACTAAATTTTGGGTTATGTCAAGTATATGGAAAGAACAACTTAAACAAAAGAAGAAAAAAATGCCATTCATGAGCCCATGTGATCACAGTTACTTCAAGCAAGTATGTACTGAAGTTCAGTGTGCATGAGTAGTTAAAAGGAATATAAATTATTGATTGCATTCCCATATGTTTCAAAAAATGATTTCCAAAGCTGGATGTAAACTTACTTGTTATACTAAGGAGTTTGTCCTTACTGTTCCTGCAGGAATTCCTACCACCTGGAAGATCATTGGGACACAGCTGGTAAGGGATCTGGATATGTGGTCCAGGGACCTGCAGTGCATTATGCAGATCAAGATCTTTTCCACATCACTAGCAGCCACAGAAAGTGATCATGCAAAAGAAGAGAGGAGGGATAAACTAGGGGGGGGGGGGAGGAAAGAGTTGGGGGGGGGGAGAGAGAGAGAGAGAGAGAGAGAGAGAGAATGCAATCCTGATTTAAAATAGTGTAACCTTGATATATTCGAGTGACAGAAAGTTACCATTTGCACAGGGATTGTCTAATTTCACAGGCACCTTATCAGGAGTATGAATAATTTTTGTTCTCCATGTATTTTTTATGTTAAGAGTCATTTCAACATCGTACAACTGGAGGCAACTGGAACAAGAACAGAATCGGTATCTGGCAGTTGGAAGAAGCACAAAGCAACTGGGATTACTTGTATTGTGGTATCTAAGGGAAAAATGGCTTTCTCCTGCAGCTGAATGAACACCTATGAACAAATCCTTTGTTGCTTTTGTTATTGATGGTACCATCAATGAAAATGATGAATTAAAAATGGCAACAGCAATTATCATACTTAAATTGCTGATAGCTCTCTTGCAAATAAACTTTGTAGGACTCTAATACGGGAGTAAATTAGTGATCAAATTTTTAAAGTCTCAGTTCAACTCAGCACAGATAAAATGTATCTTTAAGAAAGCCCTAATTCAGTTCTATTTGCTGCAGGTGACACAGTGCGTAAAGGTATTCTTTGATTTGCAAATATGTGATTTACAAAATTATTTCTCGCAATGGTGAATAGTGTGCTACTCTCCACCCATCAGGGCACTGTACTGAAATACCCATAATACATTTCACCCAGCTTTTTCAATTTACAAAGTTTCACCAAATGCTTCCCTTTTGTAAATTGTGAGATGGTTATGTAGATAAGGGAAAGAGTGCATTTGTACATAAATTTTTTTTCAGAAGACAGTTGGTAAGGTGTTGAATAAAGGAAGGTATAACTATTGGTCTCCCTTCCTATTGGAGGGTGATGTGTCTTCTCATGGTTATGACAATGAGAAAGCATATTGCATGGGTATCTAGTTGATTTTCGAATTGGTTGAATGTGGCCAATGATGTTGCATGAGGTTCTTAATTAGGACTCTATTTAATTTTAATTCAAAGGTTTGAACATGGATGCAATGGAACATGGATGATAGCAATGATCAGAATATTAACACATCATATTATTGAGCCTGGAAATATCTGTGGTTCCAGCAGGTCAGAAACAATCATATTCCACAGATTATTAAATTATCACACTTGATAATTAATCCTGTAACCTTAATTGACATTTTTAGCTCCATGTTTTTTCATCCTCGAAAGAGTTAATTGACACTGCATAGGTTAATTTTTCTCAAAATCTGTTTCACATAACCATCACTCTGTGGGAGAATAAATTCTTTTAATCTCCCTTGCTTGAGGCCTATCAATTTTGTATGTGCATCCTCTAGTACTGTGATCACAATCCAAGTCAAATAACCTGCTTACATCCAAATTATCCATGCTTCTCCACAGTTTCAAGACCTGAATCATGTTTGGCCCTTCTTAATCATCTTACTATAAATAAAAACACATTTAGTACTCTGAATTTCTTATCAATGCTTTAAGTCTCAAATCTTCATCTCACTTCGCTGAACTTTCATCAATTGTTTTCATAGAGAATTTATTTGGTCTATCCTAGCCTCTTCCCAATGCAAATGTAACACTTCTCCATTATCTCAGTTTCTCAGGAGAATATAACTGTATTTGCATGGAGAAAATTTCCATAAAATCTGTCCGGAATTGTTCTTCCATCCAGCTTTCGCACATGTCCACATGCCTAGGGCTTTTGGCTCACCCTGTTATTGCATTCTGTTCTTGGTTGATTAGTGCTGGTCAGTATTTCATATGCAATGAAAAATGAAAATATAAAAACAAGGGTGTACTGCTGAGGCTTTATAAGGTGTTGGTCAAACCACATTTGGAATATTGTGAGCAATTTTGGGCTCCACGACTATGGAAGGATACGCTGGCCTTATAGAGGGCCCAGAGGAGGTTCACAAAAATGACCTCAGGAATGAAAGGCTTAACATATGAGGAGCATTTGATGGAGTTCAGAAGGATGAGGGAGGATCTCATTGAAACCTACCAGATACAGAAAGGCCTGGATAGAATGGACATGGAGAGGATATTTCCATTAGTGGGAGAGTATAGGATCCATGGCCACAGCCTCAGAATAAAAGAGCGTCTCTTTAAAACTGAGATGAGGAGGAACTTCTTCAAACAAAGGGTGGTGAATCTGTGGAATTTGTTGCCACAGATGGCTCTGGAGGCCAAATCATTGGGTGTATCTAAGGCAGAGATTGATAGGTTCTTGATTGGTAAGGGAGTTAAAGGTTATGGGAAGAAGGCGGGAGAATGGAGTTAGAGAAAAATCAGCCATGATTGAATGGCGGAGCAGACGATGGGCCGAATGACCTAATTCTGCTCCTATATCTTATGATCTTATGAAGAGCTCTTGAACATATTTTTGAGTTTCCCCACCAATTACTTGCTTTGAAGGTAAAAGAGCCCCAATGCTTTTGGATCAAATTTGCAAGGAATTTTTTTTTGTAGTTTTGTCATGTGATTGCACATGGCCCCCCCCCACCCCCACCCTCAACCCATCTTGATTGTGTCCATTATTTCTTAGTGACAAAATCCAAGCCAACATGTTACTGTTGTCTGCTCATGTACAACAAGAATAATAACTTATATGTTCATATAGCTCCTTTGACATAGTAAAATGTCCAAGCCATTTCATAGGAGAGTTATCAAAATTCCACACAAAGTACATAAGACTATTTAACAAAAGTCAGACAGGTAGGTTCTAAGGAACACCTTGAATAAGAGAGGAGATGTCAAGGGATTAGAGAGGGAATCCAAGTGTTACAACCTTGGCAGATACAGGTGCAACTACACATGGTGGAGTGAAGAATCGGAGGTCAGAATCAGAAGGTCATAGAACATTGAACATTACAGTACAGTACAGGCCCTTCGGCCCACAATGTTGTGCCGACATTTTATCCTGCTGTAAGATCGATCTAACCCTTTCCTCCCACATACCCCTCCATTTTACTGTCATTCATGTGGCTATCTAAGAGTTTCTTAAATGCCCCTAATGTATCTGTCTCTACCACCTCTGTCAGCAGCGCATTCCACGCACCCACCACTTTCCGTGTAAAAAACTTACTTCTGACATCCCCCTGTATCTTCCTCCAATCACCTTAAATTATCCACCCTCGTGTAAGCCATTTTCACCCTGGTTAAAAAGCCTCTGACTGTCCACTCGATCTATGCCTCTTATCATCTTGTAGACTTCTATCAAGTCACGTCTCATCCTCCTTCGCTCCAAAGAGAAAAGCCCCAGCTCGTTCAACCTATTCTCATAAGACATGCTCTCCAATCCAGGCAGTATCCTGGGAAATCTCCTCTGCACCCTCTCTAAAGCTTCCACATTCTTCTTATAATGAGACAACTGGAACCGAACACAATACTCCAAGTGTGGTCTAACCAGAGTTTTATAGAGCTGCAACATTACCTCATGACTCTTGAACTCAATACCCCAACTAATGAAGGCCAACACTCCATATGCCTTCTTAACAAACCCATCAAACTGCACAGCAAACTTGAGAAACCTATGAACGTGGATCCCAAGATCCCTCTGTTCCTCCACACTGCTAAGAGTCCTGCCATTAACCTTGTATTCTGCCTTCAAATTTGATCTTCGAAAGTGTATCACTTCACACTTTTCCGGGTTGAACTCCATCTGCCACTTCTCGGCCCAGCTCTGCATCCTATCAATGTCCTGTTGCAACCTACAGTGAGCTTCTACTCTATCCACAACACCATCAATCTTTGTGTCATCTGCAAACTTACTAACCCACCCTTCCACATCCTCATCCAAGACACTTATAAATATCACAAACAGCAGGGATCCCAGAACAGATCCTTGCGAAATACCACTGGTCACTGACCACTGACCTCAAAATTTCAAAGGATTGTTGCAATCAAAGAAGTTTCAGATTTCGGGACATTTGAGGCCACAGAAAGATTTGAAAACAAAGCTGAGAACATAGTAATATGATGCAGCACATTATATACTTTGCTCATTGATAATTAATGATTTAACATGATAAATACCAAACTTACCACCATCCTTGGAGGATATTCTTTTAACTTTGCAATCAACTGCATTCATCTGGTGCTCATTTTCTTGCCAATGTGCATTACTTTGCACTTATCTGTGCTGAATTTAATTTGCACTCATCTCTGCTATTTAGTTTTATTTTATCTGATCCTTCTGACAACAGCATGCCCCTATTTACATGAAATGTGCTATTGTGACCAATAGTCATATCCAAATCCTGAATATTCCCATTGATTTAGAAATGCATTTGATGTTGTAAGGGATTACTGAGTTTCCTTCAGCATTCTGAATGATGTGTCCGAGCATAACTGAAATAAGCTATTGATCTGCTAAGTGAAATTACCCATCTGCAAGATCAACACAGGCATGGAGGTAATGGAAATATTACAGGAACTTAGCTGTTTACAAACGTGTTCATAAAGGAAATCAGAAGATGAAACGCATTGCAAAATAAAACATCGAGGAAAGAAAAAGTTTGATCATGATATTGAAGCACTGACTTTGCAGCATGCATGTGCATTATGTAAAAAAAGAACAATATGTACCCTAAAGCAATTTCAGGGCTGTAATCCCATCTCAAAATTCAACAAAGATACCACTCGCATTAAAACCCCTCAATCAGATTATAGACTGAAACATGATCCCAGGTAACTACTATACAGCATAAACTACCTGAACCTTTTGATTAGATGATAACATTGGAAGAGCTACCACAAATCCATAATCTATACAGAGATCAATTTTATTTTCCAGTTATCTACAGAAGATTGGGGGAAAAAATGACGTCTTGGTTGTGGGACAAGAACAGCAGAAAAAAAAAAGTGATCCCTTCATTTTCATTGTTATGAAGTTCTTGCAATGCAGTGGCATGTTTCAATGCATTTCTGTCACAGCACACCAATATTCAGTAAACAAAGAAAAAATATTTGCCAAAGAATCTGTTTTTTAACATAGTGGCTCTTTAAATTTCAAAAACCTTCCAGTGATTATGGAGTACAAATTTCACTGAGATTGTAAACGCAGAATAGCTTCATTGAGTTACATCTCAATTTCAGCTCTGACACCATGTTCAAAAAACACTATACCTTTGGCAGATTATAACTGTAAGCAATCCTCTATACATAATGATCCATATTTCATGAAAATAATAAACAAGTATCACTTCCTACGTGTATAATTTGGCTTCCTATTGCCAAGCTATTATTGAAATTTTGTTTGTCAATATATTCCCTACTAAAATTCCCATGTAAATATTCATTATGTCTTTTATCCACCCAAATTCCTGAGCTTAATGTACAATCTTGCCACCAGATTCTCACAAGCTGCTTTCTGAAAATTTCTGTCATCAACCACGTGTTTCCTTATTAACTAAACATATGAATATAATAGCATGTATTGACTTGATATTGCAGGATTTTTTGTGTTTTTTATTAAAGTACTGTATCATTTGAAGACCTTCATCTCTTTCAAAAGCTTTGACTTGGATTTGATACATTGGTCCACAACAATGAGTCCCAAACCATTGCTGTCATACATGGATCTCCCATTCCACCTGAAAACAATGCTATCATATTCTTGTCCATTCCATTGGTGACAATGGATATGAGGACTTGTTTATTGTGCCCAACAGCACAGTCAACAGATCTCTTTGAAATATATTACATATCAAGTTCCCAAGGTGCTTAGCGGGGCATATCTGGGAAGATAATTCCTCAGGCTGAGGAGACTAAGGATAATAGTCGCAAGAACAGGGAAGGGGAGTGGCCTCTTCAGACAGAGTTGAGAAGAAACTTTGTCAGTCAAAGGGTTATCATCTATGGATACTCAGTGTTTGAGACAGATATTGATAGATTCTTGTGTACTTTTGGAATTAAGGGATATGGGGAAGTGGGGGAATATGGAGTTGAACCAGAAGATCACCCTTGAATGGTGTAGTAGGTTTAAAGGGACAAGTGGATGTTCCTGCCACTAATACTTAAGTTTTACTCACCAATGTAGCTATTATTAACTCAACATTTTTTACTTTGATCTCGCCTGTATCAAAACCTGGACTTCAATTGGAAACTCTTGTTTCACATCGTTTGGTTGATAATTTATATGCACAGCATTGGTTGACACATTCTGTAGTCTATTAATTGTTCATAGTCAGACCTGTGACCAGCAATACCTTCCAGTCATGACACCCATAATTATGATTTCCTTTAAGTTTAAAAAGAAAAGGATTATCTGAAATCAATATATTTTGTGGCCAGTTACACTCTTGCCTCTGAAGATCCAAATAATAAGATCCCTTTTCTGATCAATTCCAAAGCTTAATAGATGTCTATGATAATTTATATTTGTTAAAGACTGTGGGGATGTTGATCACCAACAATAAAAATATGCAAGACTATTGGCTGCCAACTGTGCTCACCTCCACTAACTCAGTTCTTCAGTACAGAGGAATTTACTGATAGTGCCTTAAAAGGCACATTTTTCGCTTCTATGCTCCTGCTCAATGCCAGGGGTTCAGATAATAACACATCTTTGACCCATGATTTCTCATCTTTTAATTGCAAGGTACATTAACTGCTCTAAGGCAGGAAGATAAAAATTAGAAACCTGTTGATAATGGAAAAAGCAATGCAGGAGTGTCTGAGAGTACACTGGAAATCATGGACTGCACAGGGGAAGGTTATCTCGTTTAAAGGGAACCACTTCATGCACACTGGTAGGTCTTTTCTCACCCCTACACCTTTCCTCCAGATTCCTCCAACTTCCTCAGAGGCTCATGGAACTCCAGAATAGATTTCCTGTAATCTCTGATCATGTTATCAACTAACACCACTGTTTGATAGCATTCTGCATATAACAATAGTAAGTTTTAGAGGTGGGCTGCCTTGATACTGGAGCTGAGAACACTGGCACTGGTCCAGAAGGGATTGCATTTCTTAAAATAGTTGCATTGTAAAGGAGTTAAAAAGGTGACACTGAGATATCCAGATAGAAGAGTTGAGGAGTTGGATTGGACTTCTCCCACTAAATGAGGGACTGCTGTGTACTTCCCTGAATTTACTTATCCATCATTTGTGGTACCAGGGCAGGCATCGGGTGGGACCTTTGCCTGAAAAAGTATCTCAGTTCAACCACTGAAAGTAATAATGGCAATGCTTAATCATCAGACTAGAAGTAACTATTTAAAGTTCAATCATTGAAAGTGTACATGCAGAACTTTTATTGAAGCAAGTGCTAAGCCAGTTAACTATCTTGGCCTGGGGAGAGTGATTTGAGCCTTCAGGGCTCAAAAAAGTGCCTTCAGTTGCAAACCTCAGTTCTACTGCTACCATGACAGTCTTGGGAATTGGAGACACTCATGACAGGAGACAAGGAAATAGATGGGTTTCCAGTGCCTACCTCCAGATATCATTTTTGTTTGTTTATTTGCTTAAAAGATGTGGAAGTGCAGGCAATGCCAGCATTTATTGTTCATTGCTGACTCCCATTGACCTGAGGAGGCAGTTAAGAATCAACAACGTTGGCGAGGCTTGAGTCACATATCAGTTTTCATAATTCCTTCCATAAAGGACACTAGAGAAGCAGATGGGTTTTTACAACAATCTGCTTGTTTCATCGTGACTGTTACATTTAATTCCAATTTTTAGTTAATTACTTAAATTTAAATTCCCTAGTTGCCAACGTGGGTTTCCAATTTATGTCTCTGGATCAATGGTCCAGAACTCCATCGGCGAGAACAGTAACATAAATACGATGCAACTGTACCCAGTTACAGGAAGCAGTATGGTGATGCGCTGCTCGTGACCTTCCCTGCATGATAAGAGGTAGGAAAATTCAGCTTGAGGTAAAGTGTGGCAGTGATCTTCACTGCCTTATTGTCCTTGTTTTGTTGCCACAATACTTTTCAGTTTTAGGCAACATAATGGAAAAACCCAATTTGTAATTTTCAGAGGTTATGCTAAAGATTTAAGATTGACTGATAAGAATCCTATTAGTGTACCATTTTAATTTCCTGTTACTATGTCAAGAGGGAATAGCAATGGTTTTTACCTTAAAATGAATTGAGATGAATTTCATAGATAAAGAAATTCATGCACGAAATCCCAGAAGTAAAGTAGTATAAATAAAACCTCAGTGAGGTATATTAAATGACACCTGACAAATATTTGAATATTTCAAATCTACCCCATAGGGCAGGTACAGAAGCCAAATTTAAAGTGAAAATTTAAATTAATACAGGTGTTGGAAACAACACTTTTTACCGAAAAAACATTAAGTATCTGAAGGTAGTAAAACATACAATATGCCTTGAAGATGCAACATTATGGAGTAAAAACTGGGAAACCAGATAAAGAAAGACTTGTATTTATACAGGATTATCATTTTCCTTACAGAATGTCCCATGGCACTTTACAGACAATGAGGTAGTTTGAAGAGTAGTCATTGTTGAAATGTAGGAAATGTGACAACTGTTGTCAACATAGCACCCCACAGCAATATGATAATATTTATTGTGGGATAGATAGGTATGGGCACTGGGGATAGCTTCCATGATCTTCTTCAAAAGTGTGACATAAGATTATTTGCATTGATTTGAGAGAGCAGACAGTTTAATGTCATGTCCAACAGGCAGTACTTTCAACAATGCAGCTCTCCCTTAATACTGCACAGGAATATCACCCCAGATTTTTAGTCTCAGGTCTCTGAAGTGAGAAGTAAATCCACCACCACTCAATCAGAGGCAAATGAGCTACCAACTGAATCACACCAATGACTTCCAATGTTCGGATAAATTTCACTCAACTTATTCCATCATACATCTCACAAGTCTGATCAAAACTCTCCGATTGATTAGACGAGTGCAGCTCCAACAAGTTCAACACCCTCCAGAATAAAACAGCCCACTTGATTGGCATTCCACGCACCAGTTGAAACATTCATTCCCTCCACAAGTGGTGTGCCTGGTGTTATTCACCAAGACTATTCTGACAGCACCTCCCAAACCTCTGCCACCAAGAAGGACACTAACTTCAGGTGTAAGACAACATCAACACCTTCATGTTCTCCTCCAAGCTGCACACCATCCTGACTTGAAAATATATTAGTGCTCCTTCATCATCTCTGGGTCTAAATCCTGCACCTCCATTTGCAACAGCACTTTCATCATTAGGACTGCAGCAGTTCAAGAAGGCAGTTCACAAACAACTTCTCAAGGGCATTAGGAATGGGCAATAAGTGCTGATCCACGTCCCAAAAAATTGAGTGAATAAGAAAGAATTATGATGCAATTTGAACCATATAATGGATAATTTCCATGTAATCACTCTTTCTCATCAATTAGTGCATAAATAGAGTACCTAAATACCTCATTATATTGTACACTTGAAATGATTCTCCTTTAGACATTACTTTGCATATACAGTATATACCTCAGTTATGCTGCAGCCAGTAACTAACTCCTTCCTTGTGTGTTATTATAAGTCAATCCTTATCCAAATCTATTGAGCTCAGCAAAAATCTGAGACGTCTGTGGGATAGTTTCTGTTAAGCAATGTCACCCTGGGACAAATGACTTGTGTAACTGTTAGTTTAGTTTCTATAGGAACCAAATCTTATTATGTAAGTGTAGGCGTTGCTTGTAACTTTTCAGAAGTATTAGACTGATCAACTGAAAAATTGTTCATAATTCTTGGTTTTTATGATCTCACTTACAAAACACTGGGTGTTGGTGCATAGTTTATTTCCTTGCACACTTCAGTGGACCAGAGATCAAAATGTGAAACAATATCACAACATATAATCTATTAGCAATATTTGAAAAGTAAAAATCTACAGCTGCTGCATATCCAAAATAAAAAATAGGTACCGGAAATACTCAGTAGGCCATACCGCATTTGATGAGAGAGAAACATTTCTGATGAAGGGTTATTGGCCAGAAACATTGATTCTGTTTCTTTATTCACAGATACTGCCTGACCTGCTGAGAATGTCAAAAATTCTCTATTTCTATTTTCAAAGTTGGTCTTCCTACTGCACCATCAAGTAACCAGCCGCTGTCAAAATAATCATTTGTTCTTGGATGTGTCATAGTAGTTGGACCTTCACCTCTGAATCAAATGGTTGAGTTTCACAGTAGACATATGAGCAGATAGAATGTAGGCTGGTCTGGCGCATGAATGAAGGGGTGCTGTTGCCCAAGTTGGCTTTCAGATGAGCTTGATGAGCTTCCAAGCTCTTGTCTGTCATTAGTGGTAGGAAAAAAGGCAGCATTTTGATAAACAGTACAGGAGATCTCACGTCAGTACTTATCTCTCAATCAATGCCACTGAAACATGTTGGCCTAAAAGTTCAAATGCACCTAAAGGAACGTGATATTCACACACAGTAGTAGGGTGCTAAATCCAACCTCAGTTGTGAACTTCTCACTGCAGATTTCAGTACCATCTGAGGTGTAAACCATTCATGACCAAAGGGCTCAGAGAGACAGAGATCCTGCAGCAAGAGAACAAGGACCAGGGTCATGTGTCAGAGAGATCTTCACAGAGGATTGGGGGCAGTGATCATGCAAATGGCCAGGAGAGGTGAAGATGTTCTTTCCTGTGTGTGCCAGGAGAGTTTCCACAGGGAATTACATCATACAAATGTGACTCATCACAGGAAGTTTAAAGTCAAATTTCTGGAGAGATGCTTAAGGGCCTAAAGCTGATCAGAAACATGTCTCACTCCAGGTAAAGTCAATAGCGTAACTCTGAATAAAAAATAGCATGAACTGATTAAATTTCTGGGCCCTTATCATTTTTTTATTGTTTGGCAGACAACATTGCATGCAATTTAGCTGTGATCCTCCATTATGTCTTCCAAAATATTTTATGGTTGCAATGTACTTTGGGAATGTCCTGAAGTTCTGAAAGATGTTCTATATGTGCGAGGTCTGTCTTTTAAGTATACACCCTTTGGTTGGTCACCTTTGCAACAAAAGCCAACTTCTTTTGGGAAGCTGAGGAAAGTAAGCACAGGTGACACTAACCATAAGGAATTGTACCACAATTGACTTCAGGAAAGGGGGCGGTGTACATGCACCTGTCTACATCAATGGTGCTGAGGTCAAGAGGGTCAAGAGCTCCAAGTTCCTGGGAGTGAACATCACCAACAGCCTGTCCTGGTCAAATCACGTAGAAGCCACAGCCAAGAAAGCTCACCAGCGCCTCTACTTCCTCAGGAGGCTAAAAAAATTCGGTTTGTCCCCTTTGAAACCACCCTATCTGGATGTATCACGGCTTGGTACGGCAACTGCTCTGCCCAGGACCACAAAAAACTGCAGAGAGTTGTGGACACAGCCCAGCGCATTACGGACACCAGCCTCCCCTCCTTGGACTCCGTCTTTACCTCTCATTGTCTTGGTGAAGCAGCCAGCATAATCAAAGACCCCACCCACCCAGGACATTCTCTCTTCTCTCCTCTTCCATCGGGTAGAAGATACAGGAGCCTGAAGGCACGTACCATCAGACTTAAGGACAGCTTCCACCCCACTGTGATAAGACTATTGAACAGTTCCCTTATACAATGAGATGGACTATGACCTCACGATCTACCTTGTTGTGACCTTGCACCTTATTGCACTGCATTTTCTCTGTAGCTGTGACACTTTACTCTGTACTGTTATTATTGTTACCTGTACTACATCAATGAACTCTGTACTAACTCAATGTAACTGCACTGTGTAATGAATTGAGCTGTACGATCGGTTTGTAAGACAAGCTTTTCACTGTACCTCGGTACAAGTGACAATAATAAACCAATACCAATATTCAACTAATTAAGAGTACAGCAAACATTGGGCGTTTCACTGAAATATCAGTTTAATTCCCTGCAATCACTTTTCCTTTTGGTAAGTGTGCTGTTACCTAGAGATAACAATGCTGTTAGGAAAGTTGTTCTGTGTTCTACCCAGGGGCATTACTGACTACATCTAGATTAGATATGCAGCACTGAACAAATGGAAATCTGTGCTAAGTCCCAGACCCTCAGCATTAAAGATTTCTTCCTGCTCTTTTTCAACCATAATCCAAAATGTAATATTTCCATTTATAACACATCTGCCAAATCTTCCAAAAAAGGATCCCATAAAACTTGTCCCAACTCCATTTTGAAAGATTATGGAACACTTACTGCCACCCCAGGTGATAATTCTACCTGTGGAGAAGTACTTGACCCTTCTGTGAGAGATTAGCACACTTTGCACTAGTTTGCCAAAATGAGGACTGTTTTGTGCTGTGGCCTTCTGTCTTGTGCAAGAGGAGTCGATTTGGCCCAAAATCATTTCACTTAATAGCCCTTAACAGCTGTTAGAGAGACACGGCTTTCATCCCATCTGTCTATGTTGGATTTAAACCTCAGTTGCAGAGGGGAAAAAGACACTCTTTTAATATACAGTGCCACCCACATATCTTTGACTTGAAACACAGCTGCCGATGTTTCCTCCAATCGAACAGATGTGGAAATCTATGCAATTCCACTGAAAATGGTAATGAACAAAGAATTTTGCAAGTTGTATTATACTGGCAGTTCCCAATGACGCAACTAGAATATCAGGGCCGTGTTCAAAGCAACAAGAATGACTGCGGGAGCTTTAAGGGTAAGCTTAGCGACTGTAATCCCTTTCTCCATGGTGCTGAGATGAAAGCAAAAATAGCTTAAATCTTGATAAATGCATAACTAATTTGCCAGCAATTTCTACACTCTGATTGCAACTTTGACTCTAATGGGAAAGACCATCACACTAGATTTCTTCTGTGTCTGGACCAGTTTACACTCATCCAGGCTATGTTCCTGCATGATATTTCCACTGATGTTTGCAAAGGCTGGTGGTAATGTGCAATAGAACATTTCTGTGACAGCCGTTGTGTTGTTGTTTCTTTTTTTTTCTGCTAACGACAGTTTTTGCACTGTTTGAGAAATCTGCTCCGAGCTGGTGTTGGCATTTGTGTTGTAATCAGAACTGATGAATTGCAATGGGGATGATTCCTAAAATGCCCTGGTTTTAATGTGAACTATTTGTCAACTTCCAAGGAATGGCATCCTGTCAAGGATCGGCTAGATGATACTTTGTCATCATCCTCAGCCAAGGTCATTTACTGTGAGGCAAGGCAGACCCAAATGGCTTTCTCCTGGAAGCTGATTGTGTTAGCAGCTAATTTGCTTGGCCCACTTTCTCTTCTCTCTCTCTCCTTCCCCCTCTGTCTCTACCTTTTGCCTTGTGAAAATACACACCACGATGTCGTAAGAGAAAACTAATTACACAAAGGTAACTGGAAAACCTCACAATCTTGAGCTTTGCTTTCCAGGTTGACTATTCTATCTTTATGATTAAAAAGAACGAAAATATCTAATTATCTGCATTTGGCAATATATCAATGTATTTAAACGCACAGGCTGTCCCTGGGTATTGAAGAGGTTCCATTTTTACAGACATCCATAAGTCGATGTGGTCCGCAAGATGGAAAATACACAAAAATCACACGATATGGTAACCATACCTCCACAGTATTATAATAAATGGCATCAAAAGTACATAAGACTGATAAGAAAGAACAATTACTGAAAGTGGAGGGGGGGGGGGGATCTAGTTCTGCCATTCATACATCGGATTTTTGTATTCAATAACATCATGGGAATTCGTTCATATGTAGGGGTATCCATAAGTCGTGTGTTCTTAACCTGAGGACGGCTTGTATGTGTAAAGCCTCAAGCTGCCACAAAGATAGCAAAATCATACCCTTAGACAACATTTAACATTCTATTAACATTTTTGGAGTGTGATGCATTGTTCATTGCATTTCTGCTTCCAAATTCAAAGAAAAGGTAATACTTATACAGAAAAGAAGCAGCCCTCCCAGACTAAAGTCATTCACTTCTGCAAAGGTTTTGATGCGCCTTTGTTGGCACATATCTGCTTTAATGTTCTCCTTGTTGGTGAGCAGTATCTCATCCCTCACACAACCTCTCATCACTGCCGGAAGATTATCCTGTCATAAATGCCAATTGTGATACCAGTAGGGGGCGGCGATAGTTTAAAAAATGTCGCCCAAATGCATAGCATAGATTTATCAAAATAAAAAATATCTCAAATCCTAGTCTCTTCACAAATGACTTGAAATTTAAGCACAACTTGCCTTTAAGGTGAATGAAAACGCTTTCTTGTGTAAAATCAAAACATTAAACGGGCATATAATCTTCCTCTCTATTTTACAGAATGAATTCAAGCAACAGAGACACGTACTGCATTTTTTGTGCAATGCTTTTCTGTAATACCATGAAGATTTTTTTAAAAATATGCTAATTGCATGAAGGCTAAGAAAACTGTCAAGTCCAAGTTGAATGATCAGTTCTTACATCAAACAGAATAGCTGCCTTTTGATTTTCACATTCATTTCATTAGGTTTCTATTTTCACCCCTCAACTCCCACTGCTACTCAGTTTCATTTGGATGCAAAGGCAGGGAGGCAACCAGTTCTCGACATGTGCTAAATAGCACCTCAACTTTTTTCCCTCCTTCTCTGTGAGAAAGGGAGGGAAGTAATTATCCAGCCCTCGGCAAGAACAGAAATGAAACATATGAACACAAATGCTGCTGCAAGACAGCTCCATGTCTGGCCTTCTATCATTTTTGTAGGAATCCAGGACCTCTTTTTCTTTTTATGGCAACACTGTAGCACCTGCTGTTTGCTAAAAAGAAGCTGACCTGCTGTGCAAAGATTGCAGAACACAAATTTAAAAGTGGGATAACCTGCTGCATTCCAAAGTTGGATAATTGTGCCTTTAACGCAGCAAGTGATAGTGGCTGCATTAAAAATACTGCCAGCATTTGCACAGAGACCTTTAATGTAGTGCAATGTTGAGAAATAATGTAAAATTGAACTCCAAACACAGGAGAAATTGAGGCAGGAGTTTGGCAAGGCCATCCATGGAGTGGAGGAATGATACCGTTGCGGAAGGCTGATAAAGCCTTTATTCTTAACATAAAATCCTTATTGCAAAGAAAGTTGGGGCTCACAAACAGAAATCAAGTAGGCACAAGAGAAGAGGCAAAAGCAGAAGCAGTGCAGGCTGCAGAAGGACAAGTCAACGGTGTGCAGCATGCTGGCTGGCCTATTTGATGGGTTTAACTAAACCTGAAACAAGGAGGAACAATAGAGTCCTTGTGATAGTACACTGTGCAATGTGTTGACAGATTCACATCCTCATTTCTTTGTAAGCTGCACCAAGAGTTCATTCAGCAATGAACAGGTTAAATTAAAAGATAGTGCAGCTATATATTATGCAGAGGTATTAACAAAGAGTCAATGTCAGTGGTGGTAGTGCCAGAAGATTTGTTGGTGTTTTTGGCATTCAATCAATTCTGCATTTACGTGGCATCTGATTTTTCCTCAGTTCTGATGACAGAACATCCATTTTGCCAGCCTCTGTTTTGCATTGCATAATTTGAATGATTAGTTGTCAGAAGCCACAAAACAAGTCAACAAAGTAATCATCAGCAAAATTATTGTTGCATAATGGCTTGTTGCTCCAGGATCATTTTTGCTTTAAATAGCATTTTGGAATCAATTAGTTAAGTATTCATTTTGGACAGTGAAGCACATCAGTGCATCAACATAATGACATTGAACACTAGTAGAAAGCAATCTCCATCACCGGCTCTGCCGTGTTTATACTATCAGGGAAGGAAAATTGGAGGGAAGAGTGATCACCGGGCTATTCTCTTAGCTCCTCCTGGTGGCAAGCTGATAAACAGCATTTAGATGGAGCAAGATCATCAGTTTTCTCCTTTCATGGACTGCAGGACACAGTGGGGAAGAGGATAGCACACAGTTTTTTGAGGATGGCCTTCATATAAATTAAGTTCCAACTTCCAGATTAAAGATTACAGCAGAAGTTATTGGAAAGAAGGCACATTGCATATTCAGAACGGTCATGTGAGGGAAGATTATTTTCAGGCTTATTGCAAACTTGAATCTCATGGAGGTTAATGGAAAGCTATAAAATAACAATTGCTTGGGTCAGCAAAACTCAAGAAAAATGTAGGGCTAATGTGTACTTTTATTAAGCATAACACCACATGAGGAGTTAACTAAATGACAATACATTATCAAATGCTGGCGATACTTCCTGACAATTAACGCTCCTGACACAAAGCTGTTGCAAAATGTCTCTAATGTATCCCTATCTAACCCAAGCTACTTCTTAATCTACAAAAGAGAATAAAAACGAGTAATTCCTTTTAACAATCTTGCAGATAGGTGGCCAAGATAATTGCTGTGCTTATTGGAAACTTAAAGAGCTGTGTTGTGATGTTTTGTAGATCTAGAGTAGGTTATGAGTGAAACCAAACTGGTCTGATAATTCCATGCTTATCTGGACACTGTGGCAAAATCCCTTTACCTGCTGGGTAACTGATTTTCATTAATTTTCAAAACTGTTTTCATAATTTGATTTGGTTTTCATTAAAAAAAAGAGAAGCCACTGCCTGGGGTTAACTGATGAAGCTCAGGATATGGTGCTCACCTCAATTGTGATTGTCTGTCCGTGCAGTACCTCTGCAATCTCCTTTAGGGAGAAAAGCACTCTATCTCAAAACAGGAAAAATCTCTGGATGCATCCATGTCAGCACTCAGTTTTAATTTTCTCTCCATTCACACAGACTTCAAGTCTTTGCTAACGATGACCAATCTCAGAAGTAACATTTTAAAAAGCCCAGCTTTTGGGTCTTTGTTGAATAAGCACAAAGGCAAAAGGAAGAGAAAAGCTTGGCAGAACGGTCAGGCACTTGGCACTTCTACGCTTGACGAAGAGATATCCCATTAGGAACGCACACAAATCAGATGGCCTCTGATAGCCTTTTGAATCAATTTTACTTTGGTTTCTGTGAGAATGATCTTCTGATTAACGTTAATCATCATAGAATATGTGAATTAAACTAAATGTTGATGTGACTCAATGCTAAGATACAAAATTACTCTGCAGTATTTTCATGTTAGAATATGCCTTTTACTATATGTTGCTCACCCACAGACACACATTCTCATACAGAGAGGCACAATTTGGAAGATTGAATATCCATTTAGTGTGCACCCTAATTTACTTAGGAAAAAAAATCAGACACATTATTAATCAAAATTGAAATTAAATTAACAATGCACAAGAATTTTACCACTCAGCCTTATTAAATTTTTACCCTCACAGAGAACAGGGTGCCAGAGCTATTCAGGACTTTAGTTCTTCTAACTTTGTGTTGCAGGTCAAATCAACATTCCAAAATTAATCTTAGTTTGTGTTAATCTCAAACCGTTTTACGAGTTCAATGCAGAACTGTCAGTAATTTGGTACTTAAGTGTATTGCCTCACTCTTCAGGGAATGACAGTGCAGAAAACTAAAAGGTTAAAGACAATTTGTGCCTTTATCAAAATAGGACTCGGATACTTGTTGAGGAAGTGCGAAGAGTGTTTCCAACGGCCCCTCATCTCTGCAGTTCTCTAACACTGCGTATGTTGAAAAGGGGAAAAATTACATAAATCTTTGAATGTTTGCAACAAATTGTGCAGCTTGACAAAAAATATTAATTATTTAACAGAGGTAAACATCTAAAAAGTTGTATGGTTAGCAGGAATGAATAAAACTAATGCAGACACAAAATGGTTTATGATTTCAAAATACCAGTTACTTAATGGGAATTTGCCTATGGGGAGATGGCAATATTTTGTCCTCAATATATTTTCACAGCAAATTGGTGTAAGATATACATTTTTTCCAAAATTGCTGAAAGAGTACTGAAAATATTTAATAATTTATTGGTAGCTCTTGAATGCAGTTTCCCAAGAATCAGCTAAAACTCTACTATGGCTGTTTTCATTAATGCAATTATTACTGCATTGCACAGCTCATACATATCAGCTGCTTTCCAAATGATATTTAATTCTTGCTAGCAGGGAACCTCAAGATATTAACTCAAGTAATTCCTTCTAATTTTCATCGCTCCATCAATGGCAGCTGACCCTTCAGTTGGCAAGACCCTAAGCTTTTGAATCCTCTTCCTGCCCCACTCTGCCTCTCTCTCCTCCTTTATAATGTTCCCTAAACCCAGCTCATTGTTCAAGCCTTTGGACACCACCTCTAATCTCCTTATGCAGTTCGGTGTCAAACTTTGCCTGATACTGCTCCACTGAAGCTGCCTGGGGATGTTTTACTATTTGAATGTAAGCTGGTGCTGCCATGTTACAGGATTATTTTTAGCAGAAGCAGTTCTGCAATATGCTGAGGCTGCTGGTGCTGGGAGCCAATTTCACACCACTGGCAGCAGCATAGGAGCAACTTTGTTTACAGTTGCACTGAAACTTTCATTTCTGCTCATGGATTTTTCCAGGGGAGTATCTGCAGAAGCAGATGAAAAATCATAATTCTGACCCAGGACTGAAGACTCATTTTGATCCAACTGTTAAAATAATTGTTCTCACCACGTCGAATCGCTTTTCACAATATTCATCTTGTTGATATTTGAATTCCTACTGATATGGATTTTCACATACATCCATTTATAATGCCACTTCAAGAGATGTCATGGTAACCTTTAATGTCAAGTTCCACTTGCTCTGCTTTTTTTTGTGCTAACTATGCATTCTCTCTCCCTCAATAATTTTCCTTGCTCTCAACATTGCTCCTCCAACCAATACCACTCTTTCTTCCTTCCCTGATCTGTTTTCTTTATCCCATGCCATACTTGCTCACCCTTTCACAGTACCTTTGTGTTGTATTTTCTGCTGCATCAAGGGCCAAGGGTGTAATGGCTAATCTCTGAGTTTCAGTGTGGCCGTTTCTGCTTCTCAGCCACCTCCTTTTGGGTGGTGTTCCGGTTGCATGTGTAAATTTTTTTTTGTGATCTTTTGTTGCATGAACAATATGCTTTCCATGTGCATCAATACAAATGACAGGGCTTGTTTATGACAGGTAGTTTCAGTGAAACTATAACCCATGAGGTTGTAGCTGAAACAGCATGGTGACATTTAGAAGAGAAGTTTTCTTAATTTCCTTCCATTTTCTGATTGCTACTCTATTTTAGCTGGAGATAGCATTTATTTTTATTCGCTCATAGGATGTGGATGCCACTGGTAATTCCAATATTTATTGTCTGTTATTAGCTGCCCTTTGAGAAGGCAGTTAAGAATCTGGTGGGTCACATATTGGCCAAACTGGGGAAGAACAGCAGACTTTCACCCTGAAGGTTGAAACCAAATGGGTTTTCGTGACAATAAAGTAATTTAATTGTTACCAATGTTGACATCAGTTTTGCTTCTGTCTCTGCTTAATTATTTGAATTGAAGTTTCCCTGCTGGTAAGGTGGGATGTCTGTAGATGTTGGTGCAGTATCCTTCTGCACCTATTCCATTTCAAGATTTGACATCATTTCACAAGTACCAGCAGATATCTGGTACTTTACTGAAAAGTCTATCTTTCAACTTTGGCAAGCAGGACCATGAGTGGGGAAATAAAAAAGCCTATCAAGCTTGCTCTGTCGGGGTAACAAGTGGTTGTAATAGAAACAGAAAATGGTGGAAACACTCAGCAAGTCAGGCAGCATCTATGGTGTTTCAGCTCAAAGACTGCTTCCAGCAATTTCTGGGTTTACTTCAGATTTCCAAACTCTGTAGGTATTTTTTCAATTTTCACTACCAAGTGGTGCATTTGGTAGCTCACCCATTCAGTTCTTGGAAAGATTTTTCCTTGGGAATCTTCAAGGCCACAAAATTACAGTGAGTCAATATATCACATTCTATTTCAGTGACTTTTACAAGTTCTTATGAGATAGCTTTCTACACTTCCATTTATTGTGTTCCTGGTTAAGAATGTTGAATTTATTGTTGACTGATTTTCACTTCGCGATGCATGCATCCTCAAAATGAATACTATTAATTTGACACCAGAAATGCACTCTGTGGGTTGCTGGTGGCATTTTCAAAATGGGTTTGGTGGGGGGGGAGGTGAGGGGAAGAATATTATAACCAAAAAAACATAAATACAAAGGTAATAACGGATAAATGCAGAATGTGTGCAGACTGAACACCGCACACGGAAATCAACATTTTGTGACTCCGGTTCCCATATATTTTACATTTATTCAAGAGTTAGAGTTTTGCCGAAACTGGCATTAGCAAGCCCTGAGAGTTGCATTGATGCATATGGAAAGCGTAATATTTTCATGCAGCAAGAGAACACAAGAAAAATTTTACCCACTGACCACATCAAAACGTCGACCACATCAACTTGCATTGGACAGTTTTCAGCTCTCCTTTCAAAGAAGTTTTGGATGTACATTGAGGCAAAGGTGGTTGCAGCACTCAAATTAAGAAAATAAATTCTGTACCAGAGAGACACAGTTTGTCAATCCCACCTCGATTTGAGCTCGAGTTCCATGTGAATCCTTATTTTTTTTAAAGTGTCCAGGAAACCTGATTCCTCCATTGGAAGATTTAACTCTATATTTTTCAATATTTTAATATTACAAGGTTTGCACTTTAATTCATATTTTAACATTAAAAATTAGCACAATGGATAGATCTAATTTCTGGCTAAATCACTGACAGCATAGCTTAAATCCACACAGAATCATTTTAACTGATAGTGAGATTGGTAGTCATTGCGTAACTTTAGCTGGAAGTGATTTAGAAATTACATTAACATATATACAGCATGAAAAGATAGAAGAACAAATGGATAGTGTTGGATATAACAGAACAGTCAGTGTGTTGTTGGACTTCAACAACATAAGAGCTATGCAACGAGCAAATTGTTGCAAAAACCCATCTGATTCACTAATCCGTTTTTAAGATGGAAATCTGTGCTGCTTGCTTGGTGTGGCCTATATGTGACTCCAGCCCTGCATTTTTGTGATTGACTCTTAATTCCCGTCTGAAATGGCACAGCAAGTAACTCTGTTCAAGGGCATGAGAAATAATAAATGCCAGTCTTGCCAGAGACAGACACATTCCGCGAATGAATAACAAAAGGATAAACAAGAATTTCAGTGAATGCAAGCAAGGAAGAAGCAAAGAAATATCAGAGAATAACAGACACGTCAAAAGAAAAACACGCAATTTAAGTTCTTTGAAAATTATCGCACGAACACATAATATTTTTGAGATGCTTATTTAAAACTGATCACTGCCGCTGTTAAACAGTGGACAAATTTAATCCATGTGAATTAAGCATTTGTACGCCAACAATGGAGAGGTTTAGTTTGCCGGCAGCTGGGATAGAAAGAAAACAGAGGCACAGACCTGGAAAGGTGATGAGAATGCACCCCCCCACCCCCATACACACACACACACACACACACACACACACACACACACACACACACACACACACACACACACACACACACGCACTGAAAATTATATAAAGATGGATTACATCTATCAATATACTGCTAGCTCCAGCTACCAGAGCTACAGATATGTTGAAAACAGTGGTAGGACATAATGGATCATAAAATGAATTTCACTGCCAGTACAGACAATATCAAGGGGGTAATAAATGGCTGAGTGGAAAGTAAACTTTATTTTGTGATTGAGAAAAACAAAAGAAGATCTAAAATGTATCAAGCCCCATTCACACAATTGTTTCTTTACCAACCATCTGCCATAAAAACACTTCTCCATCAACATCGTAGTGGCTGCATGTGCAGCTATTGTATCAATGGACCACTGTCGCCAGTATTTCCAAGGACGTAATATAGATAGTACTGATTTGTCAGCTACTTCCTCAGTAAAACGGGTATGAAAACTACTGTTTGTATGTATGAATGCAACTATAGGGGAACTGCGAGTTATCTAGATTTTTCACAATGGGAACATTTTCACTCTGAGCTGGTGGTGGATAAAGGTAGAGTGGAGATTTTGTCAAGAGCAATACAATATTTGCATTTTGAAGCATGTCACTGTAAAATTAGAAACTGCTTTACTCATTAGGATTGATTTGTTTTGAAGCTGCCATGTGTTTCTTAAGGAAAATATTTGAAAGACAATGTTATGAGCAAGCATTTGACAATTTACTAAGATGCTTTCTACCTATAATGTTAAATGTATGTGCAAAACCTTTTAAATAGAATTGTTCACAAAAATACAGATCAAAATATCCTTGCTATAAATATCAAAAGTAATACATTGTGAGGGTTTTTTTAATAACCCGGTTCTACTTCTGTGCAAGGGTAAAATATACCATCACTTTTGATATGTTTGTTATCATTAAATATAGTAATCACTGTAAACTCACTTGGGTAAATCTTTGTCTTGAAACGTTTTGAAACCATTAAGGTCTGACATTCCTATATGTTGAGGCTTTGCAATGCGAAAGACTGAGTTAAGTCAAAATCATTGTAACAAAAACATATTTAAATATGCAAGTTTCATGGACAGTTTGTAGATTTACAATAGAGACCATTGTAAATCTAGATCCATAATAAGCCTGGTTGTGTTAATTGAATTTGAGAATATCTGGTGTCTTCCATGTTGAAATATCAGATTTAGTGCAGTCCAAACAACATTGTTATATTTAAAGTTACAGAGGAAATTAAACATTCAGGGTAGTTTACAAAACCAAATGGGGCAATGCTATTTCTATCTAATTTATCACTTCTGCAATAGATTCCTTCTACCAAATTAATAGTTTAAGCTTACCATGTTTGGCAAAACAGGGATTTAAAATCTGCAATGAGAAACACTGAACCTATCAAACAGAGAAGCCAGCAAATTCCACAAAAATACTACTTAAATCAATTAAAATAATTGAAGAACTTTAAAGAACAGAATACCAGCTGGGAAATATTTGAGGATCTTTTTTCGATATTTTAGAATGAACTGCCTCCTTACCAAAGGAGCACAATCTTTTCTTTTCAGTAAACGTTTCTTTAAACACCTGTGTGGTCTGAAACTGCCTCTTGATGTGGAAAAACGGCACAGGGCCATTTATAAACAGCTACCTTAGTGTTCTTACCAGGTAATTGGAAAATCAAATCCTGAAAACTGAAATTGGACAGTGAAACCCAGCCCTGGGTGGAGGGAGGAAAGTATGGACAACAACAGCACTGAACAACACGACTTAAAATTGCTAATAGTGATTGCATTTCCACACATAACGCGGAACAAACGCAGAATTATCTGATACAATTCCACATCGGCAAATAGTCTCAACACGTACATCACCTGCCAGGAAAGGAGGGGGAGCAGCGCTTACAATAAAACCACATTTCCTTGTTGAATGAACCGCTGCAATTTGAAGGATTTATTGAAGAAAGAAAAATTATAAAAGGGCAGGAAAGAGTTAAATGGTGCTTGGTAACATGAGTAAACTGTAGTCAATCGGCAAAGCCCCCTCCTGCCATGGTCCGGAACTGGGATACAGGCAACACTCGGCAAATATTCAGCAAATAGAATACAAGTGACAAAATGGAAAGGCAAGGATGAGAAAGTGCCAGGGTTTCTTATTCAACTTTTCAGAGGAAGAATAAAAATCTATCATTGTCCTCGAACTCTGGTGATTTTGTTCGAAATAGATGCAATAACATGAGACTTGGAGATCCATTAAACACGCCATGGTTCCGAGAACGGATATTAATTGAGTTTAAGGTGAGCAACACTTCCCCACTAACCCCCAGCTACCATCCCCAGAACACTGTCATAGCCAACAGTTTGCCCTGCAGCCTGAGCGAGTGAGTGGATCTCTAATAGATTGATGGATGGTCCATGGGCTGATGGATGGATGATGTTCCCAGCTCGCACCTACCTGGCTCCGTCGGGAACTTCTTGGGCTTGGCCGTGCCGGAGAGCAGCATGTCCAGGGATCGGCGCTAGAGTGGCCCCGGGGCTCGGCTCACCCTCCGACCCCAAAGCAGACCGCGATGGTAATGAAGGTGACGCTGGAAGTGGGGGTGGAAGGGAGGGTGGTGGTGGCGGTGGTAGGGAACGGCAGACGGGCTGCCAGCTCTCGCCGGGCTGCCGAAGCGGATGGTCGCGGCCGCCGCGGGTTCGAGAAGCGAGTGCGGGATCGGAGCTGCTTCCTTCAGACCGCAGATGGGCAGAGGGGAAGGGACGAAATGAAAGAGGGAGGGAAGGAAATCAGAGAGGGCGAGGGAGGGAACGAAGTAAAGAGAGAGAGAGAGAGGGAGGAAAGGGTGAGAAATGAGAATTAAAACGAAGGGGAGGGAATAAAAGGGGAAGGGAAGGGAATATCACAGAGTGAAGGGAATAAGAAGGAGGGAAGGGGATGCAGGGAAGGGGAAGCAGTTGAAGGAGAGAGAAAGGGCGATTGTATGTGAGAGAGAGGGAGGAGGAAAATGAAGGATAGAGAGAAGGAAAGAGGAGGGGAGGGAGCGAGGGGATGCGGAGCTCCGGCCGGCGAGAGGCGAGCTCCGGCGCTAGCGAGCCCGCCGAGTCGGCAGGGCGATCCCGGAGTTTACTCGCCTCTGGGACATGACGGCAAGGGGGGAGAGGAAGGCTGCAACTCACGGGAGCAAACCTCGGCGAGGAGGCGGGAAGTGGAAGATGAATATAAACAGAGAGAGAGAGAAAAATAAAATGATAGTCCAAACGCCAGAACTGGGGGGGGGGGGGGGGGGGGGGGGTGGGGGGTGGTGGAGGGAGGGAAAGAGAGAGAGGGGGGTCTGCCAGAGAGAGCCAAACGTCAGAGAGAGGTGGTTAGCCTTGTCTCGGCTTCTCTTTCATCTCGGGGACAGAAGGAGGGAGGGTCCGAGAGCAGGAGCAAGTATTGACACTGCGGGGAAGAAATAACTAAGTCCGAGGGATAACTTGAGAAACAGATTTGAATAAAAGGGTCGGGAGTCCGGTAGTGTTCGAGCGCTCCTCTCAGAAACCTGCAGCTGCTGGTGCCAACACCAGTGATTCCATGACAACTGGCGGCAAAGCCAGACAGGTGTACATGCAGCGGATCTCCCCCCACCCCGCCAATGCTGCTCCCCCCACCCCCCACCACTGTCCAAGCAGACATGTGTCGACAAGCGTGCCTCCGGGTCGCTCCCACCGCCACCCCCCCCCCCCCCGCCCCACCTCCACACACACACACACACACACACACGCACACACACAGGCAGACAGGGCAAAGTACAGCAGCGTTTGATCTGCCGCTCTCTCCCACCTCCCCCACCCCCGACCCTTTCACCACTCCCCGCCACCGCCGAATCAACCTGATTCGCGATTATCAAATAAAAGCATCCAAACTCAACACACTGCATCGACTCTGCGCCCACGGAGAAAGAGATGGATGTGTGTATGTGTTTGTGTGTTGCCTTCCTGACGACCATTCAGTGCTCCTGTGACAGTGGGTGAAAGTCAATCTCCCTCTCTCATGCACACACACTCCCTCTCTCTCTCTCTGGTACAGCCACCAGAGCTCAAAGACTCAACTGCTCCCAAGAGCGATTAATCTTCTATTCCTAATTAGATATTTGCTAATTAGCATCTGACGTGTAAAGGAGAAACATTTTTTGGTGATGAAAGGTGCCGGGAGCTAAAGCTTCAATACTGTCTTGTATCTTTGTGGAATATCTAGGCTAAATCTGGATCCATTCCACTGTTAACAGGAGAGCTTTTCACTGTATTTACAATCTTCCTCTTTCCCTTCCCAGGGGTCTCTTTTTTACATTTAATCGTCTTGGATAAAACATCTCAGGTTTATGTCAGTTAAGCAAATGTAAAAGTATAAATGCCACCAAATATTTATCCTCCTAAGACCCCTGACCTAACGTTAAGAGCAAATCAATGTATTTGGGAAACAAACAACAAAGTTCCTCCAACAACATCTGCTTTGAAACAAATTGAAATTTTCCCAATTAAGGTAAATTGCAGGAAGGCAGGATTAGTGTAGTCACACTTATGGCTCTCCATCTCTTCTCCCTTTCCCCAGCCATCAACACATCAGGGATTCCTAACAGTTACAAAATAAACTGAAGCAAAAACATGTAGGAGTACACAGCAGCATATTTCCTAATAACGATTGTCATTGCAAAAAAATGGTTAATATCTTCACTAAGAACAATTCTCCCTTCCGTATACATTCTCCAGGTGAAGAAAAGGGCAAGAAAAATTCCTGGATATTAATACTGGTATTAACCACTCGTACCTGGACTAAATTAACCGATGTGACCAACTACCTGATTTTTAGGTGTGGAAATGTATTTACAATATACTCAGTGTCTCTTTACAGGACATATGAGAGACCGACCACTCATTCCATTAGGGAAAGAAAACCTTCAACAGACAGATAGTAGCTGTGAAAGAAGGTGCTCATCACCTCCTTTGCAAGGACAATTAGAGATAGGCAATAAATGCTGGCTTTACTCATATCCCAGGAAAGAATTTTAAAAAAGTGGAAAATGGTACCTTAAAATCAACAACTTCTGTTCCACAAACAACATGAAATTAGGTCCATTGTAGGGAACCAGCAGCTTTAAAAAGACATGCATGTTTAGATCATTCCTTTCATGCCAAAAAAGATTAGTTTCTATTCTGTCATTACACGGAGAGTTGAAGTAAAATCTATCAGCAATTAAACCTGCATTACATTCTATTTGCTCCATTCCACTACTTCCCTGCCGATAATAGTAATTGTAGTTTACGGCGGCACTTGTTCTATAATTCAATTCCGCTCCCCCCCCCCCCCCACAACCTGAGAGGATGGAGTTACGCTGACAAATCTTGTGAAAATATCATTGCTTATCACATAAGCCTTTTTTGGCAGTGGAGGTTGACTGGGTCTCTAATGTACAGAAATATAAAAGCTTGGAGGTCAGCAGTGCAGACCACACGATGCAGAGATTAATCCTTGTTCCTTGTCCTGAAGTATCTTTAAAACAGATGCGAATAAATCCACACCCTCTTAGTTGCAGTAAAAGCATAGTTATGGGATATATACAACTTTAAATGACTAATGAGAGATATTAGAAAGTGATTAAAAAGTACTAATCTGCATTCCGACGTTTCCATAAACCATGAGGGGTGAATCAGGAGCAGGATCTAATTGTCACTAGACACCCCCTCAAAATGAAATTGCAGGTTTAAGTAATTTGTTGGAATTGGCAGAGGAATAATAAATATCGCCCACAGAATGAATTGGTTGAGACAATCACTGTTCACAAAATTAAAGTGAAACAAAGTGGAATAATTTTATCAGCATCACAGGGTACACATTCATGAGAGAAAGCATACAAAGGATGCTGTTTAATTTCTGAGTACAGGAAACAAGTAACTTGGATTATTACTCAGTTTAAAAATTACTTAGATAATTCAGGTAAAAGTATTCTCTTGATGCTCAGTACTTGTGTTCATTATTCTTTTGCAAAATACTGCAGATGTTTGAGAACAAAGATTAAAAAAATAGAAAATGGTGGAGATACTTAAGACGTCAGCCAGCATCTGTGGAGAGAGAGAAGACCTCTAGAAGGTCTTTTCTCTCTCCACAGCTGCTGTCTGACCTTCTGAGTATACCCAGAATTTTTTGTTTTTATTTCATTATTCTCTACATTTTATACAAAGGATGTATTATTTTGTGATAATGATCTTCAGATGTTCAACAAATTTGCAATGATTAGTGTGAGTGGCAGCAACAGGAACCAACTTAGCCACTGAGGTTCTGTATGATGCTTGCTGTCGAATGTTTGCTCTCAACAATCCCACAGTATAAAAGAGAGATCCGCAGCCAGCAATAAAGATCCCAGGGTCCTGATGTATCATAATAGCAAAGTGACTAAAATCTACTTGAACTTTCCTTTTGGAATTTATAAGCTTATGTTGGCCCCTCAATAAATTTCATGCTTTATAATTATTTCCAAGTTTTGATTTACATTTACATGTTATATTGAGAATAATTATCCATTGATCATTCCTTTGTAAAGTCAGAAATTATACCACAATCAACATCCATTTGTGTGGACCTTGTTATACTTTCAGGACATAGAACAAAAAATGTTTGAAGTATGGATCATCCAATCACATGTACGAAACAACAACTGCAAACAATAACAGTCATCTGCATAAGGTTTCATTGCAATAATTGCAACACAGCCACCAATCAGTAACCATGCAATTTTAACTTGAGTTATTTGTTATTTTTCATCAGAATATTGTTTCCCTTTCATGTGCAGGTAATTAAATAACCCCTTCAACACCTGATACACTTGGAGTAATAACAAAGGTTTCATGGAATTGTGCAGTCTGAGTACTAGACAATAAACGGCACACTTAGTATATATATGTGTGTGTGTGTGTGTGTGTGTGTGTGTGTGTATGTATATATATATACATACACACACATATATATATATATACACACACACACACACACACACACACACACACACACACACACACACACATATATATATATATGTATATATATATATATATATATATATATATATATTCCTGTGTCTATTAAAATAAGTTTGCATGAATGAGCAACATTCATATGGTAACTCACACACTGCGTAATCTCGGGGCCAATGCGTATTAACAGTTAACAATATGCCAAGAGTTGCAAAAAAGTATTAGTCCACAAAATTTCTAACACCACATTTGCAAGATGCAACAGAACCGTACAATGTCACAGTTGGGTGCTGCAATGAGGCAGAACATTGGCAGCTTGAGCTTCTGTGGAAAGGGAGGTTGTGACTTTGCACACTAACATTTCCCATGCAGTTTCTGCAGGAATTTTATATTTGTGTTAAAAGAGGAATGCTCAACCCTCGTATAACATCAACAACAAGTTCCATTTATTTGGCATCTTTAATGTAGTGAAACAAAGGAGTTTTAACTCATAAAATTTGACATTGCTTAAGTATATATGATCAAAGAACAGAAGACCAAAAGCTGAGTCAAAGACATATTATCTTATTTCAGAAAGACTTAGAGTGGTTAGACAGTCAGAAACATTTCTTTCTAGAGCTCAGGGTCTTTCGGGTAAAGGTAAGACTAGAGTAGCAGTAAAAATCAAGGGTTAGAATTGAAGAGGGGCAGTTATTTCAGAAGGTTATGGGGGGGTGAAGGTGGAAGAATATTGTGAGGAGGAGGAACGAAACAGTGGAAGGATCTGGAAAATATGATAAAGAGATTAAAATCAAGACATTGCTTAAAATGCAGGTCAGCAATGGATACTGGATGAATGTGACTTGGTTTGGCTTATGCCATCAGAAGCAGTTTGGGGTGAACAAACTTACAGAGGGTATAATAAGAGAACCCCCCCCCCCCCCCCGAAGTGTGTTTAACTAGCAAGTTTGGAGCAAACCTCAGTATGAAGTTTGGAACTGGACAATGTTACAGAGCTACAGGCAATGTTAGTCATGGTGCAGATCCGTGGTAAGAAGTTTCGGGTCAAATATGCCAAGTTTGAAAACAATTTTTTCAATTTCAAATAACTGCCAAGAAGGATAGAGTCTATGGCTGGAAAATGGAGATTGTGACTGGGATTGAAGACAAACTTTATAGCTTTTCTAATATTTAGTTAGAAGAAATACAGAACTCAATGGTGGATAAGCTGTCTGATAATTTAGAGGCAGCAGTGGGGCTGAGAAAGTTGTTGATGAGGGAAACTGGGTGTCATTAGCACATGTGTAAAACCAGTTGCAGTGTTTTAAGACAATGTTGTCTATGAACACATGCATATGAGCCCCGTGAACTTAGCATCACAGATTACGCATGTGAACTTTACACTCTTTAAGATGAATGATATCAGTACTGAAAAATAGAACCCTTTCCCATTGAGTAAACTTATCTGGACCAAGATTTAGTTATGAACTAAAGTGAAAAGTGAAATCAGAGATGCGGACAAAACATTTGTCCAGGGGATTGTTTGACTATTGTGTTTTGAAGGGAAATATTGATAAACTATGGAAATACTAAAAATATAGGACTGGGAAGAGACCCAGACAATGGAGTTAATTCTCAAGTGCTCTTGCAAATCCAGCATAGAAAAGATTTTCCTGATGGTTTCCTTGTCTGCTCTGTATATGGCTATATATATGTAAGCAGCAATCTCATAGCATATAACTCATCTGACAAATGTATTTTTTTTCCATTTTGTACACCAGCCATCCTGGTGATCTGAAGGAGATTAACTTTGTCTCAATTTGAGACAATTAAAGACAATTTTGCACGATGGGTGTCCTGCCATCAGTTAGAAATGCTTAAGTTAATTTCATATATGATTTTCATTAGTGGGAAGAAACTAATGGAGCTGGATTTGCCTAACTTCCACGGGCAAATGAATATAATTGATACTTTTCTCTGCCACCCAGTGTCCATTACCATGTCTAAATTGAAATCCAAGTAACAGATAAAAATGTATTGCACCAGTTCTTTTAAATTAACCACAGTGCCTAACACTGCATGGACTAGTCCTGGCGACTAATATGACAGATTTTCAGCTGCATTTTTTTTCAACAGACAATTCCTGAATGGTTCAGGAATTTAGTTGCTCCAGAACATTTACCAAATATGTTAATGATATATGTTAAATACATTGCTACCTTTAATCAAAATCAGAAAGCTTCTCAGCACCACAGACATCAACAATCCATCTCTGTCAGCAAGCCCATCAAACTCACATCTTACCTCTCAGAGTGAATATTTACTGAAACTAAACTGTCTTTCCTTTTCTCCCCAAAGATTTGTCAATTTAAATTTAATAAGACATGGTGAGAGGATTTAATTTTTTTTTATGACAACAGCCTTAGTTAGGTCAAGAAGAAGCAGAGTGAGATTTTATCTGTTTAAAATTATGAAGTGTTTCAGGCACATTAGCCCTCTGAGTACTGAAGTCCCCTTGGCACTGAGAGCATCATCGACAAGAGCAATACTCGAATAAAAGTGTTACGTACCGTGAAAGGCAAAGTGATGCAACAAAACAAAATTTCAGTAATAACAGGCAGCTGTACTGCAGCAAGACTCTGTAGCAAGTATTATAAAATTAGCGCACAGCTTGAGTCCTTCTTTGAGACCAGTTCTCCATTTGCTGGTATGAAACTGGCAGCTATGACAAGATTAAAAGTTGAGTAATGAATAAACCGAGACTCCTCAATTGGTGTTGTTTTATTGCTGGTGGTAACCCATTTAAATTGAATGACCATTGGTGCAAAGACAGCAAAATCTCGGGTTTAATCTGTTATACAGAATAGTTGATCAAAGAAAAAAAAGGGAACTACTTAGGATGGCACAATAAAGAGAGAGAGTGAGGGAGATGGGTATTTACATATGAAACAGAAACCTTCAATATGTACTTTGTTGTATTGTATACTGGTACTATGTTTTTCTTTTTTTAAGTAAGGTTTATCATCAAGTAAATAATACTTAAGTTAGAAAGCAGCTCCAGTATGTTATCTACCCGGCCATCCTGATAGCATGTCTAATTCAGTGGCTGGTGCTGACTTAACCATGTGTGAACAGTACTCTGAACCTAAGAGCACATATACATGGTCAATTGATTTAGAAACTAGAAATCAGCAGATGCCTGCTGAAACTCACCTAGGGCAGATCTTTCAGAAAGAAGAGGGGACGGAGAAGCAAATGAATAATCTGTCCTGCCCAAAAGACATTTTTGTTTTGTAATGATTTGCTGATTACTAGGTAGTGCAAGTGATTTTGATTTATCATTATGACATCAATCTGTAAATCAGCTCGGATCACACAAAGGAAAAGTTTTAACTGGATTTCTCTGAGGGATAAGCTTTTCTTTCACCTTGGATTCAGAAGCCTGCCATAACTTTAATACGGGACCAAGCCAAGACTAATCCGATTAAAGTTGGAGAGATCAACATGGCAGGGTTTGTTGTGGTAAACAGTTTGCAGTTAACTTTGCCTTATTCATAACATTGCAAGTTTCTTTGTGTGGGTTTATGAAGTGCAGTGGACAGATTGATGAAGCACTCAATTTACATTGTTGTCATCTTTTATACAAAGCTTGTTACTTTTGATTCAACATTAATACATTCCAAGTTGAAAATGAAACCAAGGGTCCATTGTGAAGGACTGCGGTGGATTAAACACGGCACTTATTATCAGCCAAATTGTTCATGACTGTACAACAAAGCAGTGGAACCCAACTGAGAAACCCCTTTGCCAAGACGTTAACAGTGCTTTAAGCGAAGAAAGTGGTCCAATTCATTGTGGGATTAAAACATGGTAAAAAACCATTCCAATCATGATTGGAGCTGATGAAAAGCATTGTTGCCCATCAGTTCTTAATAGCTTTTTACACTACCATAAACAAATCTCAAACTCTCCCATCTACTAACTGTTTTGATGAACATGCTAACATTTTTCATGCCACAATAGGGAATCTTAAACAATAATTCTTCTGTTAATTAGCACATTAGGAAAATAAACAAATTAAGCAACTTTAAAGTGTCCATGAAATTGGGATTGCATGTGGAGCTACTAGGCAGGTGGGCACTGTAGGTTCTGCAGAATGGTCGAGGGTATCATCTGGAACATCCCATGTGTATGCTGATTAATGAAAGGTTTTAACTGTACACGGTGTTTATTGCAAACATGATTCTGCACTGCCATTGAAAGAAAAAGAAAAGCACAGTGAGGATTTCCTTTATAGGTTCTGCTTTTAGAATTTGTTCATCAGTTTCTTGGGAGGATTTTTTTTGTGCTCAGTATACATTAATGCTCTCAGCTTCTTTCTACTTAATATACCATTCAGCAGCAGTCAGCTGAGACATTATTATATTTCTTTTTATTTTGCTGAGATGCCAGTCACTCTCCAGTGATGGCAGCATTACATAGAGGATAGATTACTGGTGCACTAGTGTAGGTCAGATCGGGATGTTTATTCTGCAGTGATTAAAATAACATAAGGACATGAGAATGTATTGAAACAAAAAGGTAATTTGGACCATCAAGTTCATTCAGCGCAATTAATCACACACAACTTGCACTGTCACAGATTCTCTCCACAGTTTACTTTGTTTCCTTAGGGAGGGAAATAACTACAGGAAACACCATCAAGAAAAAAAACTCCTAAACCCACACCAAATGGGAAAACCTTTCAGAACTTGAATCCAACACAACTCAACCTGACCTGCTGTATTTTTCAGAGGTGGCCAGAACAGGACTGAAACCAAGGAATTAATGACCTGTTTTATGTCACAGCCATTCGAGGAACGATTAGGACAGGCACGATAGTGTAACGGTTAGCGTAACGCTATTACAGCTCCAGCGACCCAGGTTCAATTCCCGCCACTGTCTGTAAGGGGTTTGTACGTTCTCCCCGTGTCAGCGTGGGTTTCCTCTGGGTGCTCTGGTTTCCTCCCATATTCCAAAGACGTACGGGTTAGGAAGTTGTGGGCATGCTATGTTGGCGCCGGAAGCATGGCGACACTTGTGGGCTGTCCCCAGAACACTCTATGCAAAGGTGCGTTTCACTGTGTGTTTCGATGTACACGTGACTAATAAAGATATCTTATCACATTTTATCTTAAATGAAACACCTTCACGCTTTCTATCCCATCTTTACAAGACAATGGTGGCAAAGATGATGCTAGCCCATACTACCTTCCTTTCAAAGTGCAGACAATGTTATTGTTCAAAAAATCAGCTTAACTTGGTAGGGCTAATTGCTTGAAATAGTGTCAGCCAAAAGAATGTCATCAAATCCTCCCACACAGAATTTCATAAAAGTGATTTGACAGTTTAGATGGAGGAGTCATCTGAGCCATTGTAATGGATGGTACCTTTCTCAGAGGCACACTCACATGTCCATTTAGATTTCTTCTCCCTTTGTTCATCTTTCCCAAACCCTCCCTCTGCCCCCCCCCCAACCTCCTCCACCTTGTTCCATCTGCTTATCACTTCCCCCACCCCATCTGGTTCCGCCTACCAACCTCTGTCCCACTCCTCCCCCGTACTGTTATATACTGGCAAAAATTCCTCTTAGTGCTGATGCAGAGAATCGAGCCGAAACGTCAACAGACACCGTTTGCCTCCTAGGTGCTGCTTGACCTGTTGAGTCCTTCCAACTTTGTTTATCATTGCACATGTTCCAAGTCTGGTCTCACACCCTTGTTTATTTGAGACTCGCTTCCATCTTTCTAACTCACAGTTCTAGACTGTTAAAACAAAAATGGGACCTCTGTGTAACTATTTTACTTGGACAAAATGTACAGGCTATGTTTTAGGAATTTGTGTTTTCAGAATTCTCAAGGTCATTGGTCATCTTTATAAGAGAAAACTTCCTCAGCCGTGAGCTACAAACAATCTGTTGGAGGAACTCAGCATGTTGAGCAGCATCTGTGAAGGAAAAAGAATTGTCGACATTTCAGGTCAAACCACTGCATCAGGACCTGCAATAGGTCCCCTTCCAGCACTCCTCTTTCCTCCCTCATGCGACCTACACAAAAGGCAGTGCCAGTCAGCAAAAGACCTGAAATTCACTTCTGAAGAAGAGAAAATTGCTCAGAGCATTGGTATGAGACTAAAGACCCAATTTTAGATCTGTCTTGAGGCTTTCAGTTTGCAGCATGTGCTTTCTGTGCATTGCCACTTCTGGCCAAAGAATAATGTTTATGTCACACTCTATTTCCTTCTCTGAAGGTCCCTGTCTCAGGCACCAGAAGATCAGAAATTTGAGAAAGGACAGTAGGAGCATGAGACAATCTCCGTCCAGAGGAGATGACATCACATGGAACAGCCATTGAGTACTAAAATCCAACATCCCACTTCCATGACAGGACAGGTAATGGAGATGGACTTCCTTAGATACATACATTTGATATAAATTCATCATTTTCCAATCTTATTCAGAATATAACAGTTGGGACATTATGTTGCAATTTTACAAAATGCTAGATAGGCCATACTTGGAGTCTGGTTGCCACCCTGTAGGAAGGATGTAGTTGTGCTGGAGAGAGTGCAGAGGAGATTCATTGGGATGTTGACTAGAGTGGAGGATTTTAGTCATGGGGAGAGACTGGATAGGCTGGGCTTGTTTTCCCTGGAGTGAAGGAGGCTGAGGGGTGACCTAAAAGACATATATTAAATTACAAGAAGCATTGACAAGGCAGATAGTCAGAATCTTTTTCCCCATGGGAGGCAATAGGTAACAAGACGGCGTAGGTTTAAGGTGAGAGGAAGGAGTATTAAAGGAGATTTGAGGTGAAAGTTTTTTTTTACACTGAGAATGATTGGTATCCGGAACTCTCTGCCAAAATTGGTGGTGGAGTCAGATATAATCACTACATTTAAGAGATGTTTAGACAGCCACTTAAATAGGCAAGGCATCAAAGGATACAGACCTAGTGCAGGTAAATGGGATTAGTGTAGATAGGCAAAAAGGTCGGCAGAGGCATGATGGGCTGAAGGGCCTGTTTCTGTGCTGTACAACTCCATGACTCTCTGACTCTTAAGCTCGCTTTCAGAAGCGAAGTTGCATTGCACTGACTACATTTAAGCAAAAATCTATTTAGCATACAGCAGAAGAGTCATTTCCCTAATAATCTCCAACCTCACTTGAGGCTTATTGATTTTGTATTCATCTCTTCTAGTGACGAGCAAAGATCACAGGACCATGACTATCAAGGACCACAGCCCGAGTGAACTCTGAAAGTCCTACCGCTGGGAATGTGCTGCTACTGCTGAGATATTCTATATTTTTGATAAACTTAATGTGATTCAAACCCAACCACCTTCTTCATCCTATTTCCTTTTTGAAGTTCCAAGCAAAGCACCTTCCCCAGGAAATAAGATTGTCAAAGAGACCCACTGTCTGGTATCTCTGTCAGTAATGCCCAACATTATAACCAGCATTACACAGTGTGGGAGAATTATATAGAGTGACTGAGTTTGCTTATTTCTCTCTCTCCCACTGGGGAAATGTTTCAGTCCCACTTGGCACCTGCCTATGGCAACACTGTGGAGATCAGCAGCTCAGAGTGTGTGGAATAATCAGAATGAACTCACACTGTGAAGCACTACAGCACAATGTGGACCTGTAATCTTTCACAGCTTTTAAATTCTCTGTATTTTCTGCAGCATCTTGGGTGATGGTCTCTTCTGTGAGTGGTGAAGTAATATAATTGCCATTTTATAAGTAGAATTAAACTTGTATTTACAAATAACACAGAGAAAATCTTCCCCGTTGTTGGAAATTGTAAGATATAAACTACCACTGTATGATAATATCATAGACAAGTATAAGATAATAGGTTCTTTACATTGTTATATTATTGATGAGTAAATCATTAGATTCATTCAAATTCTACCTCCTTAATCAATGTGTCCCTGGCCTACATATCCTTGGGAGTGTGTTATGTCAACAATGAAGGAATTTCCAAAGAGGAATATATTTAAATTGGTTGATCAATTCTGCCCAGAGAGCACCTCAATGCACAAGTCACTGTGGTACATGAATAATTTCTTTGATGTTGAGATTTACAGATCATGATGATGTCTATTGACAAATGCTTCAAATTTTTTCCTCTATTTTCTCTACAAATTTTTCACCAGTTTTCTTGTAAATTCCCTCATCTGAAAATGTATTAAGAAGCCAACAAATCACTGATAGTTTATGGAAACATATTTTGCATCCAAAATATTTATGTTAGCTGGAGGTATGACTGAAAGTTCCTTCAAAGATCCCTACATTCAGAATACTCAAGAAACTACACATCATATTTGATTATAATAGAGCTAAATAATGCAGATGCTGGAAATAAGAAATAAAAACAGAAAATGCTGAAAGCTCTCAGAAGGTCAGCCAACATCTGTAGAAAGAGAAACAGAGTTAACATTTCAAGTCAACGTTCTCATGAAAGGTCATTGTTCTGAAAAGTTAACTGTTTTTATCTTCACAGATGTTGCCTGAATTGCTGAGTATTTCCATCATTTTTTGCTTTAATTCTAAGGCTGGTCACTTTGTCTATATTATAAAAGAATATATTTCTTAAATTAAAAAAAAAGCTTAAGCCATATTTTTGGCATCCAAACTAAAATATCGTGCTTGAGTTATTATGGAAAGTTGGAGCATCTCAAAAGATTTGTTTAGCGATTCCTATTATTCTTATTCAATAATACATCCGGACATGCTTTTGGTATCAGATGTGCTGACAAAACATTTTTTAAAAGGGATATATTCACTGTATAATTTTAAGTTACAGATCTAATTAGGGCCATGGTGTCCTCATCAGATTGCTGTTAAATTCATTACAATCTTTATCCTTTTTATTTGGTAAGCTACCCGGCTGTGCAATTGATCTTCAGAGACTGCCCCTTTAAAAATGAAGCTGGATCTAGAGTATTAGTCTTCACAGCTATTTATAGGCTCCTGGACACAGCTGTCAATTGTCGAGTGACACGTCACACGCTTTTTCACTAATCACTCGTCTGGTTAGTGAAATGCCGTTTTCTTCCATGGAATAAATGGAAAGAAAAGACAGCTGATCCTGGTTAGATAAAATTGCATTTTTCTCCAGCATAACCAAACTGAAGATGAATTCGTCAGTGGTTCTGAATTCAATAATTGTACCGTTCAGTACGTATATAATAACAAAATACACCATGTATTACCACATTACTTTCCTAATTATAACAGCCTTCTATTAAACATTAAGAGCTCTAAGAGCCAGCACCACAAGCAGTCCATACAGCACTTTGAGCATTCCCTATCATCCAATAAAATCATGGGTAGACTGCACAAGTACACTTTCCCATTCCTTCTACATATCCCCTGACTTCCTTAATGTCCAAAAAATCAATTGATCTTAGTCTTCAATATGAGCTTCCATGGTCCCCCAGAGCAGAGATTTCCAATGAGTCACAAGAGTGCATGAGAAGAAATTTCATCTCACTTCAGTCTTAATTGGCTGGTTCTGGATTTCTGATAAAATGAATCCGATTTCTCTATGACTCTCAAGGAAGTGGAAATAGTCTCCCAGCACCTTTGTCAACACCTCAAAGAAGAGGGTAATTTTTAATCAGAGCACCTTTCATTCTTCAAAAGTTCAAAGAATATAAGACAATTCTTCCAATTCTTTCCTCGCATGACAGCTCTCTCTCCCCCAAAATCAATCTCGTGAACATTCTGTTGCACTCTGCTCCAAGACAAGTACATCTCCTTCTGGCTTAGAAGAGCAAGATTTTATTCCAGGTGTGGTCTCACCAGAGTCAAATATATTGCAGCAAGTACACCACTTGCACAATTATCATACTCACATACATAACAATAAGAGTTGCCAGTTCACTGGAAGATAAGGTGGGTGTCAATTGGGGATGTGGGGAAGGTCAGGATCTCAGGGGTTGAACTGGGGCAGTGAAGGGATGGCGGAGTCGAAACAGCTGCTGGGCAATGGTGAGGCCAGCTTCTACATAAGTGAATCCTGCTGTTCATGGGCTACGCTTCTGTTCATGAAAATCACTGATTTGGTGCACAGGCATGTGTCATAGACTGTTGGATATCAATCTGCATTGGTGTTTACGATGCATGGAGGACCAGAAAGGAAAATCATGGACTTATTAGAGTGCTGACCATTCTGGAGAGACTTTCTGACAAAATTGTTCTGCATTATGTAGAGAAATGTTGCATTACCATATCTTTTCATAGTCTCTTACTTTTATTTTCCAATCCCATTGCAATGAAGGACAACATTTTATTTGCTTCTCTAATTGTTCAATCTCATAGAATACAATGTTATATAAAATGTACTACTTGATTACACCATCATTCACAGAATAAGAAGCTGAATATGTTGCACGATTGTAACCTTTGAATGATTCATCAGCATGATTTGGATCCCCTGTTGTATTACACCCGCCATAAAAAAAACCTCTGGTCTGTATTATTCAATACAATGCTGGAGACTGTGGGGACAGCTTTAGTTCATTGTTGGTGAAATAACATTTTTGCTGGCTTTCAGTATCACAGATAACAACAAATGGAAACCAAAATCAAATCATGTATGTTCTGAATGGCAGTGGTATTGGACTTTATTTCATTTCCTGTCACAGGGATTAATATACTCTGAAAATCTCATGTAATAATACTCCATTGACATGTTGTAACACATCCTACTCTGTACATATAATGTGTATTGTCGAAATTTAAAGGATATATTGTAAAATTATTGTTTATTACACACCTATTAAATATGATACTATTACATACTTATTAAATATGATACTATTAAATATGATTAAATATGAGTACTGAGAATTAATACTCTTGTACATATTGCACTGTGAAGCAGAAGATAGCACCATGAAATAAGAATGACAATTTAGCCTTTCTCTTTATAGAAGCTAACAAATTTACCTTTTTTTTTGCATTTTGTGTTCTTCTCATTGGATTGACACCATTTGTGTTTTCTTTTCAAATATATCATTTCGTATAATATTCTTGAATAAAGTGAGTTAATTAATTGAAATGTAATGTACTTGCACAACAACACACAATCCCTCTAGCTAACCCGAAACAATATACTACATGATCTCACCAACAAATTGTCACTTTCAAGTCTACCCCTATATAACCTTTAGATATGTTGTTTACTTGAAACAGATCAGCAATATGTTAAAATTATTTGATTTAACTTCTTTTATGAGGGATGAAACAGCAAGGTCCAAAAGTATGTGAGTTTTTGCATGATTTGGAGGAGGGTGATGTATGGTATCCAAGTTTGCTGATGACGCAAGGAGAAAGGGCATTTTGAGATGAGGACATTGTGATTCTGTGATGGGATATAGATAGATTTTGGGTGAAAACTTGTCAAACTGAATTTATTGTGGGAAAGTGTGAGGTCATGCACTTTGGTCAGAGGAAATAAAAGGCAGATTATTATCTAAATGGAAAAAGAAAGCAAATGAGTGAGTACAGAGGGATCTTGGTGTTCTTGTGCAAGAATCATGAAAAGTTAGCAGGCAGGTGCAGCAAGTAGTTAAGAAGGCAAATGGCATATTAGTTTTTATTGCAGAGGGGTTGGAGTTTAGAAATAGGCTACAATTTGTTACAATTGTACAGCATGGAGGTGAGGCCGCACCTGGAACTCTGCTCATGGTTTTGGTCCTCTTAACTAAGAAAGGATACGGTATCATTGGAGGGAGTCCAAGAGGGATTCACTAGGCTAATTTGGGGGATGAGAGGTTTGCCCTATCAAGACAGGTAAAACAGGTTGGGTCTGTCTTCTTTGGAGTTTAGAAGAATGAAGGGTGATCTTATTGAAACCTAAGATACTAAGGTGGCATAACATGGTTGATGTTGAGATATTTTCACAAATGAGAGAGTCTCGAATGAGGGACATGGTTTGAAGATAGAGGGCGGCCATTTAAAACCGAGGTACATAAAAATTTCTTTGCAAAGATGGTAGGGAATTTTTGGAATTCTCCAACCTAGAGGGTTATAGAGGTTAGATCATTAGAAGTACCTAATATGAAGGTATATGAATTTTTGAAAGATGGGGGAGCTGAGGGCTATGGGGATCTAGTACAGGGGAGAAGCTGAGGCCTGGATAGATCAGCCGCGATCAAATTGAATGGCAGGGCAGACTTGTGAAGTCAGTGGCCCACTCTTACTCCTATTTCTGTGAATATTAAATTATTGCTAGTTAAGCTTGCTTATACACAAAATTGATGCATGTTGAACTACAAAGATTGAAGAAATTATACTTTTGAGCAATCAACACTTGAATATCACTACAGAGTTCTTCAGGGCAGTATTCTCAGTTTGATCATATTCAGAAGCTTCATTAACGACCTTCTCACAGTTATAAGGTCAGAAAAGGGCAAGTGTTCGGTTTCATTCCCAACTCCTCGGGCAGCCAACTCACCATGTTCTCAAGCAGCAAGACCAGGGTAACATAGAAAAATGAAAACAGAAAATGCTGGCAATATTCAGCAGGTTAGACAACATCCCTGGGAACAAAGCAGAGTCAATATTTCAGGTCAATGACCACCCATTAAATTATTGACTGGAATGTCATCAACCTGAAACAGTAACTCTGTTTCGCTCTCCACATAAGCTGTCAGACCTGCTGAATAATTTCAACATTTTCTGATTACATTTTAGACTTCCAGCATTTGCTTTGTTTTTTTTCACTTTTGAATTACTGTAAAACATTCAATCTTATTAGGTAGCAGGGAATTTCATGACAAATAAATGCCAGGTATGGTCCATGCCCAAATAGAGAGAGCTGAACCACATCAGGTTCAACTCTCCCCAGTTGAACATGATCCTTGATGGACATTCAAAAGTAATTACATCACCAAATCCTCTACTGTCAACATCCAGAAGGGGTGTGGGGTGTGGGGGTTGGGATGAGGAACTTCACAGACCAGAGTTTAAGTGAACTAGCCACATAAATGCTGTAGCTGTGATTGCAGATTGGAGTCTGAGCATTCAGACCCTGTGTTGAGGGTTTTACTTTCCGATTCAAAGTATATTCACCATTGACAAAGCAAGAATGTGATAGAACTTGACTGGGTGAGTGCAGAGTTGACAGCATTCCAATAGCCTAGCTTCATCCAGAGCAGCTCACGTGAATTGTATCCCATTAACCACCTAAAGCTTCCATTTCCTCCACCACCAGCAGTGTGCACTACGTGAAAGATGCTTTGTAAGAACTCGCCAAATCTTCTTCAGCAGGATAGCTCAATCCTGCAATCTCTATTGCTTAGAAGGACAAGAGCAACAAGCAGAAAGGAATATTGCCACATGCTATCCTGATTTGGAAAAATGTAGCCATTACTTCATTGTTGTCGGTCTAAATCCCTCGACTGCCAAACCAACAGCACTGTGAGAGAACCTTCACAGAAGCTGCGGATGGTTCACTCCACATTCACAAGAGTAATTAGGGATGATCAATGAATGTTTGCATTACCAATGATGACACATAATGATGAATAATATAGGTAAATATATTTAGATCACCACAGAAGTAACATTGAATATTTAGCTTGTAGCAGTTCAATTAGTTTAAATGCAATTTTGAAAAACTGAAGCAAAATACAACAGGACAAAATGCAATGGTGAAACATTGGTCATACAAGTAAGAGGACAGAATAGTAAGATTTTTTTCATTTTTCTCCTCTCGGACAAAACGTGCCACAGTTCTCGTAAAACCAAGAACACCATTTCCAAAAATGCTATGTCGCCTTGAACGGTACAGGGTACCTGTGGGATTGCTTAAGCACAAACACCTTCTCAGCACTCCCCAGAGTTAGACCTTCTGCAGTGACATACTGGGTGAAAGTAATGGCAATATTTATTCAGGCTGTGAGTAGAATGTTACTCACCCTAATCCACTGACTGCTGAGATAACACAGGAGGCTTACAGCAGTAAATGATCAAAGTAGCCTCAATCCCTATGCAGGGGTACTGCATGAATAATATCAAGGACATTTTTTTCATGCAAAAGACAAGGAAAGGATACAGAAAGTATTCAAATTTTCATTCGTCATCTAACAGCATCAAATACTATAAATAACATTGGAATCACTGGATGAACAGGTACTATCAAAGATCCTGTCAAGGGACATCTTCTCTGTCAATAAAATGTTCAAATATTATGTCTCAACTTCTTTATAAAAATAATACTTCAGTGGAAAATCTAAACCTGATCATGTACGATTTTAAATACATCACAGAAGGTGAAATGCAACATATTAATGTATCGCGATATGATCTTAAAATATTAATTGTATCAACAAATATTCCTGCAAACTTGTACAATGACACTTTATGGCTGCACAAACACATAAATTAATGTAAAGATCTGTGGGGGAAAACAGCAAAACTCAAGATATAATTGATAATATTGGAGGCTAGTAGGCTAATCTGGAAGATTAAGACACATTGAATCCATGATGACTTGGTAGATTGGATTCAAAATTGGCTTGGCCATAGAAGACAGAGGGTAGTGGTGGAGGGGGTTTTGCTCTGAATTGGAGTCTGATATCACTGGTGTTCCACAGGGATCAGTGCTAGGACTTCTGTTGTTTGGTGATATATATCAATGATTTGTATGAAAATGTAGATGGGTTGATTAACAAGTATGCAGACAACACAAATACTGGTGGAGCTGTGGATAGTGAAAAAAGTTGTCAAAGGGTGCAGCAGGATATAGATCAGTTGGAAATATGGGAAGAGAAATGGCAGATGGAGTTTAGTCTGGACAAGTGTGAGGTGTTGCACTTTGGGAGGTCAAATGTGAGGGGAAAGTATACAGTAAATGGCAGGACCCTTTGGAGCATTGACGTACAGAGGGATCTTGGGGGGCAAGTCTACAGCTCCCTGAAAGTAGCAACACAAGTAGATAGGGTGGTAAAAAAGGTGTACAACATGCTCGTTGGCCGGGCATTGAGTGTAAAAGTCGGGAAGTCATTTTGCAGCTGTATAAAACTTTGGTTAGGTCATATTTGGAGTACAGTGTGCAGATCTTGTCACCACATTACAGGAAGTAATTGGAGAGAGTGCAGAAGAGGTTCACCAGGATGTTACTGGATTAGAGGGTATTAGCTATCAGGAGAGGTTGGACAAACTTGAATTGTCTTCACTGGAGCTTTAGAGGCTGATGAGAGTCCTGATACAAGTAAATAAGATTATGAGAGGCACAGAGAGGGTAGATAGTCAGAGTATTTTTTTCCGGGTGGAAATGTCAAATACTAGGGGACATAGCTTTAAGGTGAGAGGGGAAAAGTTTAAAGGAGATGTGCGAGGCAAGTTTTGTTTTTACACAGAGACATTAACTGTCTCCAGATTCTACTACTTATCTACACACTCTGGCCAATATACAGCAATTAACCTACCAAACTGCACAAGTTTGGGACGTAGGAAGAAACTGGAGCACCTGGAGGAAATCCATACAGTCACAGGGAGAACATGCAAACACCACACTGACAGCACCACAGGTCAGGATTAAACCCTGGTCACTGGAGCTGCGAGGTAGCAGCTCTACTAGTTGTACCACTGTGCCACCCAGCTGCATGGCTGTGCCTGCGCAGAGTTTTCACATTGTCCCTGTAATTGTGTGGGTTTCTTCCAGGTGCTCCCACAGCCGAAAAGACATGCAGGCTATCAGGTTCATTGGCTACTGTGCATTCCCTTAGTGTGGAGGTGAGTGGTAAAATGTGGAAGGAGTTGACGGAGATGTGGGGAAAACGGAAAAATAGGATAAGTGTAGGATTAGTGCGTGATGACCAGCACAAACTCGATGGGCTGAAGGATCTTTTTCCCTGCCGTATGACTCATGAGACTCTGTCAAGATCAATTTTGATCTTCTGCCTTGGTGTCATTTTCCTGCACTATCCACATATCCCTTGATTCCCTTAATATCCAGAATTCTATTGACCTCCGTTATGAATGAACTCAGTGACAGAGTTTCCACAGCCCTCGGGGAGAATTCTGCAGATTCGCCATTCTGAGTGTGAAGAAATTTCTCATCACCTCTGTCCTAAATGGCCTACACCTTATTCTGAGAGTGTGACCACTGGTTCTAGACTGCTCAGCTTGGGAAAATATTCTCAAACATTCTGAAGCCTATCAAGCCCTGTAAGAATTCTGTAAGTTTCAATGAGATATCATTCTTCTAAATACGAGAGAATACAGGCCTAATCTAGTCAATCCCTCCCCATAAAATAAACCCATTTAGAATCATTGCTGCACTGTGGTAGGAATTTTGACCTTATGGGAAGTTAATGCATTTAACTGCTTTGCTTTCTGGACAGCCGAAATTTCACATTCCTCTTTGGACTGTTATAAAATTCCACATAGAGCATAAAAACAGGCCCTTCAGCCACATCCACTTACACTAATCCCGTTTTTCATTCTCCCCATTAACTTCCTCCCAGATTCTACAGTCCACCTACACGGTGCAGTTTACTGTGGCCAATTACCCTTCTAACCAGCAGGTCTTTGGGATATGGGAGGACACTGGAACACCTGGAGGAAACTCACATAGTCAAAGGGATAATGTGCAATCTCCACATCGACAGTATCCGAGGTCAGATTTGAATCCAAGGCACTGGAGCTGTGAGGCAGCAGCTGTACAAGCTGCATCACTGTGCCATCCCATCTGTTTGTTGCTGGTGCACCACTATCTTGGAATAGGTCACCTTTTTGGAAACAGCTGTCTGCATTCAGTGCATTCTTATCTCAGGTTATATGTCCTTTCATTGTTCTGGATAGATGCATAACTGCAATATCATTTGCTTTAGCCACTCTGTTGAGTTGCAACTTGTAATCCTGATTTGAACCCATTTGAAGCCAACTTGAACCCACTCAAATCTCTTCACCAGTAACTTCACCCAAGCCCAAGACAATATTACAGCAGCTCCCTGTCTAAATCTACAGATAAATCATTGTGTAAAGTTCTTGGTGTTATTACAATGTAATAATTAATATTTTCATAATGATGTAAGATTCAATTTACTTCTATAATACAAAACATCACGAGTGTTGCTACATTATAAATATTCTGTGTTGTTTGTTGCCCCAGAGAAACTTATTCCTAGACATCTACTTATTTTACCTACAAAGTAGAAACAGTTTTGAAATAGAGCATATTGCCACATACAATGATAGTGATACTATAAACCTAGTCTGGTATAATGAACTCAACACATTCACACTAATGTTGACGTCAGAAGAAATGCTGCAGTAAGAAATGGCAAACAGGATTTTTCCCAGAGCATATATAAATGTCCTCAATAGTGAATAAAGAATTAACACAAACTGCCATTATAATCAGAAGTAATCTATTCAAGAAACGGGGAACAATTGAGGTAGATGTGCGAGAACAATATGTTAGAAACTATAATTCAAAATAAATGAGAGAACAGTTAAGGTTATAACATACAAAGGATCATTTATAAAACAGTTTATAATGTCATTCAAAGCCCTTGAGTGTTTTATATCTTTATAACTTGCACCTGGCCATTTGCTAATTCTCCTTAAATAGTGATCATATTGATAGATGATTCTGACACCCCTTCTTTGAAGTTTTGCTGCCCAATTTTGAAGAAAGTGAAATAATTTACTATATTTTTGTTATAAAAAATATGTAATTGATTACTTCCCTCCACAATTGCTATTGTAGATGCAAAGCAAGAATTTTCTATTTTCACAATTTTAAGTGACATCTCATCAAGTACTGAGTGATAGAGCAGCGAAAATATTCTACCTTGGAATACAATTAACAATCAAATTCAGAAAAGAAATACTTGCTCCAAATTTCTCACAACTAGATATCTAAGAACATGAGAAACACGAAAGGAGTAGGCGATATGGTCCCTTGTGCCTGCTTTACCATTCAATAAGATCATGTCTGATCTGATCAAGGTCATTGCTCTACTTTGCTGTTTGATCCCCACGACACTTCACTCACCTAAAGTCTAAATTTCTACCAAGCTCACCCTTAGATACATTCAATAACTCAGCTTCCATGCCTTTCAGGGGTCAAGAATTCCGACAATCTACCAACTTCTGAGAGAAAAAAAATCCTCTTCATCTCATTCTTGAATGTATAACATCATTCTGGAACCTTTTATGTGAATTAGTTATGATCTTGAAGGAAAAAAGCTATTTTGAATTTATTACACCTTGTGGAGGAAAAGGCTCATTGTTGTTTTACCCCTCTCAAATTAATTTTTAGTACATTTTTGAGGAACAATGTTGAGAATTAGCAGCGTTATTTACAATGACAATAAAATTAAGCAGGCATAAGAATGCCACATTGAAGCAACGCCATAATATATTCTCTTCCAAACTCCTATCACAGGTTAGTTCAATCATGTATATTCATAACCTCCCAGTGCTAGCACTGGCTGTTAATCTAGGTTTTATAACTGCATTCCCACTTTCATTAGCCCCTCCCTAAGTCTGGAAGTACTTGGGTTTAGAGTCCGGGCAGTGACTCCCACACTTATGAACATCATTAACACAAGAGTAGGAACTTCAATGAAAACAAAGGCAGTCTCAATCTTCAGCAAAATTATCATTATCATTGTGGAATTTTATTGGTTAATGTTTTCCAGAGGAAGGATAAAGCAATTGTGCTTAACCTTTGTAAAAACAATACATTAAATATCAACTCAAACTGTCAGCCGAGTCATTTTGTAAATTCATTGGCTTGCTAAGCCAAAAGGCAGCAAGACACAATCACTGGCTGTACATTGGCTGAATGACGATGCAGCCAGCAGGCTGCAGATCCCTTGGGGCATCCCATGCAACAAAACACACAGCAATAACCATCATTGTCAGCTAATTCTCACATTCGAATCTAGGAGAACAAAGTCCAGATTTACTGAGGAAATTACTGTCCAGTTCCGATAAGGCAGTAACTTGTTTGCCTGGATATTTTATGGAGCAATGAGGAATTTGCAGTCAAACTTTGTGAGAATAGTTGCACAATTTCTTGACTTTTTTCTGAGGAAATATTTTTTTGATATGTAACATGAGTTACTTTTAGACAAGTCATTTATCAATTTGCTCACTTTAAAGGCTCTCTCAGTTTTACAACATGCAAGAGAAAAAGATGAAAAGCTTGTAGGCCTGTCCTTCACTCAGGGACTATAGATGCATGAGGAAAAATAATCTAATTATTTCAGAATTAAAAATTAATGGCAGATTCTAGAGTAAGATACTGCAATGGGTTTTCATAGCCAAGACTGAGGCTGACTTATTCTTTTAACAAAATCATTATATTGCGTTTGGTCAGTGGCTATATTGTAAAGGACTGCAGGAATAGACGAGAGAGACTTGATTAATAACTCCACATTTATTATAACAATTGAATGCACAAGATGGCAAAATTGAAACTTTTGATATGTGCAAACCAACCAATATTTTGCAGGAAAAAAATCAATTATGTATAAGCTGAGTAAATACTGACAAAGATTCTCCATACCAAAAGATAGTGAATGTCATAAATTGGCAAGAAGAAAACCAATTGGTGTCATTTATTGGCAATGAGTAGCAGGGAACAGTAGGAGATAAGATAAAGACTGTTTGATCTGAATTATTCTGCCCTCATCAAGAAAGCAATTAAAACTGGCACTGGATCTAGTATGATCATATCAAGAGGTATGAATAAGAATGAATTAATTAGCAAAGTAATTGGGTGCAAAGTTGCAACAGCTTTTAAAGACAAAACAACTTCAAATTACAAGGTTAATGTGAATCCCTTTGCCAGGCTAGAAAGTTAAATTATACAAAACTGTGTTGTTAACATTGCCAGCACATGTAGACTCTTGGTTAAATCTGCTGTGAGACTACACCAAAGTTACTGCAAAAGGGCCACCCACTTCAGTGAGATCAGTGAGTCTTTTTTTGTATAGCAATTTTCTACTTTACAGAGAGCAGAACAAAAATTGAAGCCAAACAAAAAGCTTCAGTACAAAGAGGTAAAGATGCAAGGAACTTACTGAAAGTAAATGTTCACGAAGTCGATCTACAATCTTAAGAGGCTTGAAGTGGATATGTCTGGAACATCTGGCAAAATGCTTCCATTTCTTCACTTGAACCAGATTGTCATCTCAGCACAACAACATGAGAGGGTATATGTCCACATATCTAATATACTAAGGATCCAACATGGTGCCAAGAGGCTAAATAGCTGAATGGTTATTTCTCCATTATTCAATGCAATGCCAGAATAGAAAAAACAGTTCTTTATATAGTGCTCATCCCTGTATGATGATGCATTTTCAGAAACAATTTCTGAAAGCTGACATCAAGTAGTTAAAAATGGTGGATGGAATCATTTATTATTTCAGACGAGGTCAGAATGGACAGGCGACCATATTAGCTGGGGACATTTGGCAGACTACAGCACTTGATTAAGTGTTTAAGATGGGCATTACAGAAAACATAATTTTAACACATAAATCCTTCCCAAATCTGCCTGGCTAAATAGGAAACAAAACAACTGTGTAGAAATAATGGAATCAGATCAATATAGTTTCAATGGAATTAGTTTCCTCTAATAGCCACGTCAATACAATTAGACTGTTCAATATCGCTGTCAATGGGAACTTGTCTATTTAACTTTGGTCTCTATTGGATTGGACGGCATAACATTGACATAATGGGATTAATATTGATATCAATGGGATTAGTCTCTTTAGTGTTGCTAGAAATGGCATTGATCAGTTTTAAATTGATATCAATGGAACTGAATGTTGAACATCAGCCAATAGAATCAATCTATTCAACACTGGTGCAAACAGTTTGGATTGCTCAACATTGGTATCAACGAAATTGGTTGACTTCATAACAAAATCAGTGGGGATAATATTTTCAACATAAAAAAAATATGGGACAAGGGACAAGTCTCTTTGCAGTAGATTTAATACTAGCATCTGTCATTCACATTGGTGGCAACAGAATTAATCTGTCTGCAATCTACAAGAATATGAATGAATTTGTTTTGTTAAGACACAATGTAAACAAGTTGATTTGCAACTGTAATAAAAAAACTCAGCTGTTCTGTTTTACGGCTCCACAGATTCCGGAACATCTATTCTGGATTGGTTCCGCGAAGCGAAATCGAACACCTTGTGATTTAGTATGATGGTTCACTTTTTGTCTTTGCAAATGATTGTCTGCAAATTCTGCAAAGTTTCCCTGATAAATAGGATCAACTTCAATATTTAAAACAAAGAGAAAGGAAGGTTTCTGTCTCTCATTATGCTTTTAGATGGGGAGATTCAGGTATTTGGTAAATTGGTAAATGGTTTATTATCATCACATGTACCAAGGAACAGTGAAAAACCTGTCTTGCATCTGTTCATACAGATCAATTCATTACACAGTGCATTGACGTAGTACAAGGTAAAACAATAACAGAATGCAGAATAAAGTGTTGCACTTACAGAGAAAGTGCATTGCAGGTAAACAGGGCATGTATTTTGACCTACCAACAATGAGGAGATGGCAAAGTGATTACTGCAAGTCAGAATGATGTGTAACTGGATAGGAAGCTGCAGGTGATGCAAAATCCATATGGCTTCTGTCCTTGCTCTTCAGGGTGTAGCCATATCTTTGCAAATGACTTGGCAAGTTTCACCATTGCAGTCATGGTGTATGACTGATGGAGCACATAAATTTTAAGGTGGTTGATAGGGCATGGATCAACTGGCTACTTTCCCCTGAATGGTGCAAAGCTTCTTCAGTGTTGAAACTACAATAAATAAAAAGTTACCCATTTAAGACAGCAATGAGATGACTTTTTTTCTCTCAGAAGGTCAGGTCTTTCAAACGTTCTTTCTCAATCAGTGCTGGGAAGTCTTCAGATACTTTTTTAAGGCAAAAGTAGACCAGTTCTTCACAAGCAAGAGGGTGAAAAGTTAGACTGGAATATGGAGTCAGCCATGATCTTACTAAATGGGGGAGAAGGAAAGAGGTGCAAAGTGGCCTACTCCTGCTCCTAATTCATCACACTCCTGACCAAGGGAAGGTTTTGGGAAGTCAGGAAGGTCACCACTCACAACGGAATACCCATTCTTGGGCTTGTATTTTGCAGCCACAGTACTTACATGGAAGTTTCTGGTTTGTGATGACCCCACAATGTTGATGATGTGGATTGAGCTGAAAGTCAAGGGGAGACAGTTCAATGTTAGACGTTTAGTCAAGAGGGCTGGTAATTGCCGGAAACATGACAGGGGTGTTATTTGAGACTTATCAACCCAAGCCTGAGTGTCATCCAAGCCTTGGTGAACTCGAGTGTAGACTACTACTTCATTTTTGCTGGATATGATTCCAGCAAGCTGAGTGTTTTCCCTCTGATTTATTCTTTTCTGTGTGCGATGCAGTACTGCTTATCCCTGGCCATCTCCCTATTAAGGGTAAAAGTGTCCTTACAAATTAGCACGGAGAAGACAAAAATATTTCTAAGAATGTTCTATTGACATAATGAAAATGCTGCTGTAAAAGTTGCTTTAAAACTCTTGCCTCCTGCCAGGTTGGAACTGTTCGATTTTGACAACATTGGGTCTTGCTTTGTCCACCATGTAAACACAGGGAACTCAGTCAACCTGGTCCTTTTGCGTAGGGTGTGAAAGACAGTAGCAGAAGACATTAATAAGTGTACCTGGGAAAACAGCTGATGAAATTTGCATGTTTCATTGTCTCAGTATCAAGCTGTCATAAAATGCAGGAATGTCTGAAGCCACGATGCAGCTTTTGTGATAAGGTTAAGCCAAACTTCAAGGTCACATCTCCTCCCTGTTTTAATAACATTTCAATTGTCGCCATTTCTATTTTCTGTTTGCATCCCATTGCCACTGATTGATGTTGCCTGTTGTTCTGTTCACTAGAAGGGAAGTTCCCACAAGATAGTCAAGAAATTTCAAGTCTGGAACAACAAATACTGGCTTTTCTTGAACATCCAGGAAGCACCTTGGCTTAACAAGCAAACTGCTGGAGGAACTCAGCAGGTTAGCATCTGATTGTTTGTTGCTCCAGATACCAGCATCTGCAGTCTCTTGTGTCTCCAACTGTCTTGGCTTTTTTTTCCCCTCTCTGCGTTATACAGATAGAGGGGAGCATATTATACATAAAACTCTGGGCCTGAAAGCTCACTGACTTGCAATACTAACTTTGTTTTGTTCTTCACAGATACTGTCTCACCTGTTGGGTGCTTCAGCATTTTTCATTTTTATTTCAGCTCTCCAACATTGGCAGTATTTTGATCTTGTATTATTCTGGGGCTTTGTTCAACAACAATTGGTACTTAAGCAACCCCATTAATATAGTAAAATATCCCCAGGCATTTCACGTGAGTGTTATGGAATGACTTTGAAACTAAATCAAAGGAGACATGAGGACGAGTGACTAAAAGCTTGGTGGAAGAGGTAGATTTCAAGAATTAGAGGGGCAGACAGCCTTAGGGAAGATGATCTAATGCTCAGAACCTAGCAAGGCACAGTTGACAATGGTGAGTCAAATTAAGTAAAGGAAACAGAAGAAGGTTTTCTCCAAAAAGGTGAAGTCTTAAAATCATTCTGAAGGCAAAGTTTCCCTTGTGAAGCTTTGACTTTCTCTCTGTGCTCCACTTCTGTAAAGAGAACGAACATAAAGTTTGAAGTAGAATTTTTATGAAAGTGCCCTCATCTCCCATTGTGATATTAGAAGAAAATAGTCTGATACCTCAGAGCAATGGGTTAACAAAGTTATGGCAGAAGATCAAAATTTCTAAGAGATTTGTCCCTTTCTTGTCTGGCTCTGATAGAGAGAAAAACACAACTAACTGATCAGAACAATGCATTAAATACATCTGGTTAAACACTCCATATCACCACATAAAACTGAGCTTAAAATTGGGGCCTGTTCTTTACATCTAAGATCAATTATATGCAAAGCCATAACAGAATACAATGGGAATATTTTCATTAAATAATATGCCATCTTTGGCAAAGTATATCATAGTAACCAGGAGATGCATGATAAAATATCAGGCCTCAACAGGGTCTTTCATAGCAGAAACACAGATCTTATAACAATCATGGATGTGGAGATGGGTGAGAGCAGGACACAACAAGGAACAAATAAATCACAGTTCAAACCGAAATGGAGGATAAAAAACTGCAAAGGTGGCTTTTATCACTTGATTGACTACTCCTTCCTTAACTCATCTACTATAGTACACAGTGTGCATGTCAGTCTTTTTTGAACTGCCTTTCAAAACATTGAAGAAAATTAGTACTTAGAATGAGGAGGTGAGATGGTACTATTTAGAACTGATGCATTTTCTTGTCAGACTTGGAGTGAGATATTAGGTCCAAATTGTGAGGTCCAAATAACTTCAAACTGGCTGAGGCAACTTTGTTGAAAATAAAATTAATGTCACCCAATGAGAGTGGAGAACAGTCCATTCCCTGACACAATATTACCCGACCCTACATCCCTTATTCCCTCTATCATACCATAACATTCCTCTTCCTATCCTAATGGGACACTTTGTTATATTCTTAATTCCAGTGTCTATTGAAATTAGAACTCATGGTCAAAATTGTCCCATATGATTGCCTCATTACTGGAGGTAAAATGCTTGTGAGTGTGCTTCTGTCATCTTGAAGTCAAATTGAGGGATGTCATACCCTAACAAGGTGGACACAGAGAATGAGTTGAAACATGTTCATTCATTTTATTTTTTAAAAAAAGGTTTCATTGAAAATGGGAAACTTTTCTATCCTTGGTGATAAGTTTAAAAACTAATTTGAATCACAGTACTCTGTGGGAGCTTACTTTGGTGATGATACACAAGATGTCTCTGCACACTAAAGAATTTTTGATGGAATGTGTAGTAATTGGTATTGCTAAGCCATTTAGAAATTCAAAACTTGTTAGTCCAATTACCAGCTCTAAAGTGCTGGGATACGGTACTACTTTTGTTTTTCAAATTAATGACTGATTTCTATTAAAATGCTAACATTTCAATTGCTACAGGCATCTTTTACCTCAATTCACAAAATGCTTTTTAATTTGTATGTGTCTCTAATGAGACCTTAATTCAGATTCAGCCCTATAATGTGAATGTGTCTTTCTCCTTGCCTCAGTCCAAATCAAGTCATCCTTACACTTATAAAAAGAACCAGCCTGAGCTAAATTTTCATTACCAATCTCCTAGAGATTCTCTACTCTCTTGACAGAAAGGAATGAATAAAGTACTTTGCTGAGTAAATTTCCTGGTGCATTCAATTTAACTACAAGTAAACACCTTCCTTGCAAATACTGTCTTCACTTTAGCTGAAAAGGACATTTAAAATCCTAAAGCCATTTTTCAACTCCATCCATTGTTAATATTGTCAACTAATCAAAGAAGGCAACCTTGTTGATTTTAGCTACTAGAACTCTCACAATCTTGTGGATTTTTCTCTGCTTGCACAATATTTGCTGTTGGACACTCAAGCTGACAGTAAGAAATTTACCCAATGGTCCAGAAATAAGTAGGCAAATCATAGTTGCCCAATGGCAAATGCACACTTCTAGCACATTTAATTAAAGATTTCTTTGCTTGGAAAAATATAATCTTATAAATAATTCTCTCGTGATATGCTAAAACAAACACTATATTACATCATGGAGCCACTTTTGTCTTGAAAACGCTTAGATTCACTGAGACAAGTTGCTGATAATTTACAAGTACTGCTCTGCCCCTATTCCTGATTTAATCTCAAATAGATGGATCTCCATCCACTAAATTAAATATTCACCTCAACATGCCTACAATGTGGACCACCTAAGATCCATCACAGCTTCTTTGTTGAAGCTCCTAAAATTAACACCCTCTCGTCATCTAGAAAGACGAGGCTTCAAGACTCACACCACCCTTACCTGGAAATATATCACCATTTCTTTATCTTGTTGGGTCAAGCTTCCACGTGCATGCCACTGACCTTCTCCAACCTGCTCTTTCTCTGACAAAAAACAATCGCAGCGATTTTCTGAACCACAGCTGAACTTCAAATTACCAGTAGGATCACTTACTGTGACTTCTACAACATTGCTAGCCTCCTATATACACAGAATGCCATCAAACTCATCATTCATATTCATACAATTTTTGCATCTAATGTCCCCAATGTTATACTTGCTTGTCTACCAAACTCCACACACAAGCTCCTGAAGCTAGAACAAAAAAATGCTGGAAATACTCAGCAGGTCAGGCCGCATCTTTTGGAAGAGAACCTGAGCTAACGCTTCAGGTTGGAGACCCTTTGTCATAACTGATTTTCAGCTCCGAAAACCCTTCCCATTTACATCTTATCCTGAAATCTTTCTCTTCTTTCAAACTTATCCTCCCTGACCCAATCACTCTCATGAACCAGCTTTGAAAATATGTAGTGTCGTCGACAAATTTTCCATTGCCTTGCTGTTTCATACCTCTGCAACCTTCTGCTATTATCTATATCCTTTGATTCTCTGATATTGACTTGCTGTCTTCCCCAAACCCATCTCTAGCCATGGTACCACAGGTAAATATGAACAGAGGTAAATAACTGAGGTTGCCATTCCTACATTGGTCTTCCTAAAGTGGTTTTAGATATTTTTCTTTCCGGAATCACTTCTCCATTACTGGACTCAATGGTGAATCCAGCATCGGAGCAGACTACCAGAAGCACTGGCATCAAACTTTCAGCATGTGCTGAAGTCCGAGAAGACCTGAGGTGCTAGAGCAAGACTCAGCCCACTATAACTGAAGTTTGCCAAGCTTAAATTGGCTACCAGGTTTCCTACTTACGATGGTGGTGACACTTCAAAAGTACTTCATTGATTGATTACAAAGGACTTTGATAAATCCTGATGTCTTGAAAAGTTGAATATGAAATACTGCATAAGGTCTTTCTTCACTTTCCCAATTTGGTCTTAATTATCAGACAATGTCCACATAGTAGACAGATTACTAATTCGTGGGCCTGCGATAGTGCCAAACTGCAATAGCAACAATTAGCATTACAACTGCATTAATAGTCTTTCTTACCACCAGATATCCTTCTTTCACCGTCATCTTTGCAACTTGATTTGAGAATTGTGTGCAGAAACTTAAATGTGGCACTCCCTGCTATGCCAGTATATTGCTCAAATCTCTCTTTAGTGGTACTCAAATCAATTTAAGATTCAAAAGAGGTGATAAAAAATTCTGTGAATAGACCTGTTACAAATCATTTGAATAAATAAAAAAAACCTCAATTGTTGCCCTGTGTGCACAGTATGCATTTTACAGAGCGCAAAAGGCTGAAAATCCAGAAACATACAGCATGGCACCTTTCAGGGCAGACTGCTGTGACACTTTTAAAGTGTAATGAACAAAAAAAAAGGTTCTTAATGAATCAAAAAAAGTACCCTGCTGAGATTTTTCAGCATTTTCTGTTTTTATTTCAGATTCTTAATACTTGTCTTATACATTACTCATAGAATCCTTTAAATATTTCCCACTGAACCATGTCTTTCTGTATTATTCTGCTATGGCAGGATGGATGCAGTAAATTGTACACACAGTGTGGAGACTTCACCTTGCAAATGTACACTGTGGGGCAGGATCAAATAAATATAATAAATCCTGTGGAGATGAAACCATGTGAATGTAGATTGTAAGAGAATAATTCATTTCATAGCTTTTATAATTGTAAGCCTATAATCCAATATAGTCTCCAGTCACAGTTGAGGCTTGACCCAGTGAGCATATACTATGGGGGCATAACCCAGTAATACAATAGAGAACTTTAGCCCAGTTAATGCATACTGTGGGGGCATAACCTAAAAAACATGATATACACTGTAAGACATTGACCCATAAAATATATTCTATGGTGAAGACTAAGTAAACACGATTTTACTATGCAGCAAATCTAAATACCACCGAGAAGACATAGAGTAGAATATATAAAGCCACCTAAGGATTCTAAGGGTTTGATTTTCTTTAGGCTAAATACTTCTCTAAGCACTCAGACTACATTTTAACCTTCAAGACACTCTTGGTCAAATGGTCACTTTATTGCTCACTCCAACTCTTTCATTCTATTTGCAACTAATTTGATATCTTCTCCCAAATCATTCTGATGTTCTGATATGTTATACACTGCAAGGAACATTCCTAGCCAGTGCCTTTCTTTATTTAGAGGGAATGTAATCAAGAACATTTGTCACTAACTTCCAGCCCAAACTGCCCTCTCCCCAACACCCTCTTTAAAATGTATCATCCTATCACTTGTATTAGTATTGGTATTTGTGCATGGCCTTATACAATTAAAAGTGATCCACTACAGATATTCTCAATACATTTTATATGGATTCCTATTGTATCCATACAATACAAAATGACAAACAGCTAAGTGGAAATCTAAGAATTCAATCAGTATCACTCATGGTTTTGGATGTCATTGCAGTTATTCACAAACTAGTCTTATAAATCCATATTCTTTTGATCTTTTTAAATAGGTTGAATTGACAGTAAATTGTCCAAAATGTCTTGCACATTCACAAGAAAACACTTCTCAGTTATCTTTGATATTGGAATGCAGCGTTGATGACATCAGCTGGACAAGCTTGGCATGCTGAGTTAAACTAAATTGGTGACAATAGCAATACTATTTCTGAATGCTTGAAGCTAGATGAGGATCTCATGCAATATTTCCAAAAAGTAGAAGGCATAAAATATGCAGGGGCAGATACACACAGGCAGAATGGAGGATGACCAGACAAATAGCAGCAGAAAGGTTGTGTGGTGTCTAGGAGTATACTGTCAGAACAATGTCAGTATAGTTCATGACCACTGATGTCACTGTATCTACTTTCAAGACACTTGCATCTGGTTCTACTCCCAGAGCACATTCATTAGCATCTATAGAGCTAACAGCCTGAATAAGTGCATCTCATTTCTGTACCTCTTGTGGAAGATTTCATTTGCTCAGCAATAATTCAGATATGGATGGATACAAAGAATAAAGTTACATGCAGTAACAAATGAGGTTTCAAAGCAGATTTGGCAGAACCATCAAAGCAAGATGAGGTTAGCAGCAATAAATACAATTCCCATGTTCAGTTAACATCATGAAATGGTGAAGTACTGTTGACATTAATAAATGACATTATCTGAATTCCATACCTAATGTTAAACACATGCTGTGCATAAATTAATATGGCTCAATTGTATTAAGGGGTGGAGGTAGTGACAGAAACTTCCTTTCTTATCAGATTCCATAATCTGCACCCCTTTGTTGTCTCCATCAATCACCTCGCCGCCTCTGTCACTTACTCCATCCCTTCCTCCTCTGCCCGCCAACCCATCTTCACCTGGATCCACCTATCGCTTGCCAGCTCCTGCGCCACGCCTCCCTTTACACTCTGTCCTGATGCAAGGTCTCGACCTGAAACATTGACTGTCCCTTTGCTTCCAGTGATGCTGCCAGACCTGCTGAGTTCCTTCAGCAGCATGTTTGTTTTGATCCAAATCCCAACTCCTGTAGTCTCTTGTGTCTCCTGTGTTACCACCTTACGAACTCAATACCTTGTTCAACCATTTCAAATAAGTAGCATTTTGAGTATTTTAATTTTAGATTTCCAACACTTACAGTTTATCTCTTTGGAAATTCATCAAAGTATTCCGCCTTTCCCTTTCCTTTACACGCTTCCTCCATTTTGGCCTTTTGTTTCCCATTTATCCTTCAGTGCCCTTCTTCAGCATGCACTATTGTTCCTTCTGACAATGAACCTTTCCTTCCTTCCACCCTATCAAAGACCTCTTTTGTTTTCTCCTGTCATACCCACTTTTGCTGCATCTTAATACATGTTTAACTCTAACATTTCTTCGTTTTGATGAAAGGACATCAACGTGAAATGTAAACACTGTTTCTCCCTGCAAAGATACTGTCAGACATGCTCAGTATTTCCAGCTTTCACTTATATAACATAGGGAGCTAAACTGATAAGGCCATAACTGTTTCCTTTAATTAAAATGTGAATGCACTACTACTCTGTATGTAACTTTCAAGTTATGGCTCTATAAAGATGAATTGCAGATATGTGATCTGTAATATACACAAGCAAACTTATTGTACGATATTCAACTATGAATTACTGGTAATCTAGAAAAAGTGCCAGAACTTCTAATTGTTCAGCTTGATTGCTATCATGCATCAGTGGCCACCAGCATTCCCACAGAGACTGACCCTTGGTTTAGAAATAGAAGAAAATAATACCATCCCTTGAGCTCTACCGTTTGTATTATAAAAGTAATAGATCCCTTGAAGTGATTCTGAGGCTGTGATTTTGTTCTCAGGGTTCAGATAGTGTTAACTGGGTAATCTGATCTCATTGCTTTGTGTCGTTACCACACAACTCAGTTGTTAAGAACCTATTGATTAGATTACTGTTATGGTAGAATCACAACAGACCTTAGACTAGCGATTATTTAAATGACATATTATAATCGTGGCAATTGGAATTCATGAATAGGATCTGGATATTTCTGGCAAGGACAGGATTTGTTGCCCATCCCTAGTTTCCCTGAAGAAGTTTGTGAAGAGTTATCTTCTTGAACCACTCCAGTCCTTCTAATGAAGATAATATATCAACTGGGCTATAGGTTAGGGAATACCAAGCAGCAATGACCAGATTTCAAGATGGTGTCTGACTTGGAAGTCAATCTGCAGATGGTGTTGCCAGGTACCTGCTACCCTTGTCCTTCTAGGTGATGGAGACGTGAGCTTTAGGATGTGATTTTGAAGAAACTTTGGCTAATTGCTGCAGTGGATGGTATATGCTGCCTGGCTATGTGGAGAGTGAGTGTTCAATGCAATAGATGATGTACCAATCAAGTGCATTGTGGCCAGAATGATGCCAAGCGTTTTGAATGTCGCTGGATTGCAAGGAAGTGAGAAGTATTCTATCATAATCCTGATATACTTTGGAGGTGGTGTAGATGAGGGATGCTTTTGTGAACTGCACTTTTCATTAAAATGCAAAAAGACAGGATGTGGAAAGGAACATAGGTTTGTTCAAAGTCTATCCAATGCCATGCCCTCCTTACAGGTAAAAGTTTCTGACAATGTTTGCCAAAAAAATGATTGTGATTTTAGCACTGAGATTCCCTATACTTTGATGAGCTACAAGGTCCAAACAAAAGATTCTATTTGGATGTAGCACCCCATCTTGGGAATTAGCAGTGAGATAGCAGAGCCTCAGCCAGTTTTTGAAACATACAAAATGTCTCACTGTTAGTAATAGAATTTGACATGCATTGGACAGAAATTCACAGAGGCAAAAGGAGATAATTAAATGAACAAAGTTACAGACAGCCAAGATAGCCAGCGACATTGATGAGACCAGGAAAGAAGTAAATGAAAGAGAGGTCCAGGTCCCTGGTGAATGTTGCCCGTCAGGGTTACACATTGAGGAACAGTCATAACGGAGAGATGTACAAAGGCCAGGAAGGGAATTCATAAAAGGCTTTTATGCAGTAAAAATGATTTGAAAGCAGACATTGTTAAAAATTAAAAACCTTGAAATCGTTTTCATTTAAAATGGAAAGAACAATTGACAGTGCAGAACAGCACAAATCCTGTAAAGAAAAATATGAAAAGTTACATATGATGAAAATGATCAGAAATTAAAAGTAAAATACAAAAATAAGAAAATTCTATGTAGATTGACTCGAGCAGGATAAAATTATTCCAGAAGAATTAAGGTAATTAATTTTGAATTAGGAAAAGCATGGGATAAAAATAAAAGATTCTTCCTCAGTATGCACACTGTTCACAGAATAAAATGCTGTTTGTACTTGGTGAAGGAAAGCAACAGACCTGCTGGGGACAGGCTGACACGACAAGAGTTTTCTTTGCTTTTACTGAATAACAGCAATATAATTCTCCCCATAATAAATAAAAATAGTGCAAATGGACATTGTGTATGTCTGTTATGCAAACCTGTTCTTAAGCAAAACATATTACTAATTTGAATCAGTTAATGAATTCTCTTAGATTTTTCTTTCTCTCTCTACACATTGCCTTTTTGCAATCCAGCTGTGCTTTAGTAAGACACACCTTTCAAGGAGCTTAGCTTTCTTGAGCTGATGAACCTGTCTAGTCTTGATCAGAAACACAGATATTCAATATTATTCCATTTTAAAAATATGGATTTAAATAACAAAAACATCAATAATTCTTCCGCTTCATACCATCTTAATCTCGCATCCTTCTCCAGCACTGTTAAGAAAATAGATGTACCTGATGGGCTTTGATAAACAAGGCATCTGAAAATCCAGCTCTGATATTTTCATGCAAGTGACAGACATTTTAATTAGTGTGATCAAGCCTTTGATAAACCAGCAGCCTTCTGTTTCACATTAACCCGTTCAGTGATCACACCCAATTTTTCTCGCTTGCAGAGACACGTAGACTCATTGGTTTGGGACTTCTCTCACTGAGTGTATCTCAAATCACACAATTTTTTTGAAAACATTCTACCAACTGCATATTTTTTTATATATTGTGAGACTATGGTTTAATAGTTGTACATCAGAATATTTAATAAATAAGATTGAACAATTTGGCAACAGATATCACCTTTTGAAGAATACAGAGTGAAGCTTGGTCCTTAACATTTCTGTCTTTATTCTGAGGATAAAGTGAAGTTTTGCCCAATAATTTCACACAAATTAATTGAACAACTGTGGTCATGAAAATTTTCATGGGTTACAAAAGAGTAAGAAAAAATATCAATATAGTGTGAATAACATTGGTTAACTGTAACAAAGTCTTAATAGGAAAAGCACAGATCAGATTCAATTTCACTCCATACTCTGGTCATACCTGACATGCAGGTAAATCCCACATACGATACTCCATTGTGATGCAAACCTGTTTGCATCCAAAATACTCTGCCTCCATTTCAAAATTCTCCATAAAGAAAATGAAAGAAAAATTGGTTGGTGGATCGGTTCTAGTGTTCTTGTATTCCATTCCACCTCCCTTCCTTTTCCCCATCCCCAAAAACTCAACAATAATTGAGAATTCACTGCATATAAAAACCATGGATCGAGACTTTGCATTCTGTCTTTTCATGGTACATTGCAATGTTTTGCTTTGTTGCTGAGCTGATCCTCATTCTATTTTGATGCCAGGCAAGTTGATGACTGAAATAATTTGTGCTGAATCCTAGATACACACATAAAACTGTCACTCATTAGAGGATACATTGTTCATTAAATGTAGACATTCTTGTTGCCCCACACGGCCACTCAGGATCCTTCCAGGTCTGTGGTGACAGTTCTGATGGAAGACTGTGATTTTTCACATAGATTTTGAAAACCAAAGAGAATGTGAGACTAGGTCACACAAAGTAAGATTTCCCTATCATTTGTAGCTCATGGGAGATAAATTATGTGCATTTAACTGGGAAAAGCACAATTCTGAGCTTATCAAAATCCTTCTTAAATCCAATATCAAGTAAAATTGCTCTTTATGCTGCTTAATAAGTATGTATAATTGTAATTTATTGTACTAAGCTGAAGTATAGTAATATTATGAACATAAAACCACAAATATCAATCATAGTGAAAAATTGAATGAGTATAGTAGTTATACTCAGTCATTAAACTGACAATGGAGATGTCTGACTTGTAATACAACAGCTTTGCTTTCAACACGTTTTATTTGACAATCAGGATTAGATGATCACACTGCAATTATCTTTATAGTAGTAATATCTTCCGTCTAGTTAAGCACACAATAGGGAAAATATGCAACTTTTGTGCGGGTGCAAATTGAGCAAAGGCACAATGGCCACCATTATATCTCCCACCAGATTTTCCTTTCTGTGGGTAGGCTGCATGTGCAACAGGTGGCTAATCTCTACTATTCCACATGCTCCCTTGGCGAAGCTTAATTTTGTCTCTTTGAAATGGAAACTTTTTCACCACATTTGGTTTATGAATCAAATAGAACAATTATATTCTTCTCTTCCATTTCTAACCTCTAAACACTCATTGTATGTTAATCGCTATTGTTCTTTGCTGTATTAATAAAAGTGCTGCTGTTGCTTCTTTGAACTCTCCCCATTGGTTGCATCTCAACTTAAAAAAAACACATTATTTCTTATCCTTCACACTTTGTTGCATTGTTCAAAGCTCGTTTTACAGTCTGGTCTTCTCCGCATCTTAGTGGTCCTGTCTTTCCCAGGACAGCTAAGTTCTGAAAGATATTATCTTTCTCACCTTTCACCTGTTCAAATGATCCATCAGGAGAATGGATCATTTGACTTGCCTCATCTTTGGTCGTTGCTTTTTTACAATACAGGTGCTATGTTGCTCAATGTGCCTTGTCCCATCATCCAGTCTTTCTGATCAACATTTCACTCACTTGCCTTCTGATTACATTTGCACGGATCAGAGTTAAATAGAATAAATAGCACTGAAACATGCCATTCAACCCACTTCATCTCTGCCCATGTTTATGCTCCACATGTATATCCTCATCTAAGTTGTTTCCATATCCTCCCCAAGGTTAGCCTAATTCCAGTTACTGATTTACTATTTTGCATTTTTGATCCTAATTTTGGTAAAATCAGTCACATGCTGTGGATCAGCCAATGCCTTGTCTTTTCGTCTTGTTAATTATGTCCCCGAGCAGCCTTTTCAAATCAGGTAACCTTGGATTGCAAAACAACATACCATTGAAATAGTGCAACTGTAGATGATAGGAGGAAGAAAAAAGTTGCAGAGAACTCAAAAGGACAGGAATGGGAAATGGCCATTCAGCCCATTTCTCATTGACCTTTATGTCCAGCTCTATCCTTGCATTACCCCACTGAAATAAATTTAACCATTCAATTGCAAAATAATTCAATAAAGTATCCTGTTGCATGGCAGTCAATCATGCAGATTGCCTCAGGATCAAAAATTAGTCCAGGTCTTCCTTGAGATAGGACTAAGTTCCTCAAAAACATTCCAATAAATAAAATTTTATAAATGGAAAAGGCTGGATGAATTGCACTGTAGAAATAGATTTGTAAATTGAAAACATGCATTGCAAAGAGTCAAAGGCACTTCAACAAAAATATATTAATAAAACGTTTGTAAATTGAGGAATAACGTCTGCTTGCACTGCACTTTCTCTGTAACATTTTATTCTGCATTCTGTTATTGTTTTCCCTTATATTACCACAATGCACTAATGTGATGAAATTATCTGCACGGATAGCATGCAAAACAAAGTTTTTCACTGTAGCTCAGTATGTGTGACAATAATAATAATAATAAATAAATTGTTTGGAGGATTAGGGAAATAATGAACACGGCTGATTCTTCAAGAGAATTTTGTACCAAATGAGATATTCAATATGATCTCCTCCAGCAAACAACTGTTCATGAAGCAGATATTATTCAAAATTTAGCTGATCTCTTAAAGTTCTTTTCCACTGTTAAAGGCGACTGAAGAGGTTTTACTACTCCACTGCAAAGTCTCTTCAAGGCATACTGCCTTTGAAGAAGTTTTCCTCTTCTCCAGACAAATGTTGAGTTTCACAGATGCCTATTTAGAACATTAGACTACGGTGGTGTGCAGAATTTGAAGACCTTCGTTCTCCAAAAGTAACCACTCTGGCTATTTTGTCAGACAAATATGTTTGGGGAACGCTCAGTTATATTGAATGCAATGTGCCCATGCAGACAGACATAAATCACTTCTCAAGGTGAAGAAGATAGAGACTTTATTTCAAAGATCTATTTTATTCTTCAATATTTCCCATATTATATTGTTCCACACAGCAAAAACAATGCCAAGAGTACTTTACGTTTGAATTTTCCTGTTATCCGCACAGAAAACCTTTTATTGAGTGTTGAGATAGGACTGCTTTTTTTTCTTTTCCTGCACATTTCAAACTCTCTCTGCACATTTCAGCTTTTGCATCTGCATTAACGTCTGACCCACAACCACACTTACTTCCCTGACTTAGAAAAACAGTCAAACCCAGTCCATGCCTCTTTGAAGCTAATATATATGCTTGGTAGGTTATTTTCCCTTTTTCACTTCCTAATCCTAACTTCCAGATCAGCACTCAAGTAGCTAATCCTTTGATGATCTTCTCTTGACTTTAAAAAAAATCTTTCAGTGGTTGCAGACATTACTGCAGGGCCAGCATGTATTGCCCCTCCCTAATTACCCTTTAACTGAGTGGATTGCTTAATTATTTCAGAGAACAATTAAGAATCAACCAATCTTTTTGTATCCTGAGCTACACTCAGGCCAGATCAAGTGAGGACAGCAAATTTATTTTACTCAAGGACAACAGTGAACCAGACTGATATTTAATGATAACCCAGCAGTTTCAGTCACGGCATTGATGATACTGGCTTTATGATTCCATGCTTCCTTTTTAATTAATTAATTTAGTTGATATTTCCCAGCTGCCATGGTGGGATTTGAACCCACATCACCATATTATGAGTGCAGGCTTCTGGATTACCGGTTCAGTAGTGGAATGCACTATTACTAGACCACTACTGAATGCAATGCCCAGAGATTGACAGCTCTCCAAAATGTTTCTTCTCCCACTCTGTGGACGAAGAACTTTCCTTTCCTCCATAATGAGAAACATAGAGAGAGTGGACATGTTAATGGGATCGACTTGTTTAAAGGTAAATAAATCATTAGGCAAAAGTAGAAAGCTTCTGGAGATCTTTAAAGAAGCAAGGGGGAGCAAATTATGCAGGCTCTGATAGGCATGAGGCTAGAAGACAGGAATGTTGCTTGTGGGGTACCATTGTTTAAAAAGGGTGCAAGGATAGACCTAGTAAACACAAGCCAGGTACTTTGACATTAATAGTGAGCTAATCGTGAGCAAAAAATTCTTAAGGGCAGCATAAAGCACAGATTGTTCAAGGAGTGAGCATAGATTTGCTCAAGGAAGATCATGTTTGAGTAAATTAGCTAAATTTTTTGAGGAGGTAACAGGGTGGAAATGAGGGTACAACACTTGATATACTAACGAGGTGGACTTTAGAATGATGCTTGACAATGTGTCAAATGGAGGTTTGTTGAAGAAAGTAAAAGTCCATGGGAAAGCTCAAGGGAAAATGGTAAATTAGATTAAGACGAGCTTACTGGTGGAAAGCAAAGGGTAAAGAATAGTGGGTTGTCTGTAGTGGTTGCCTCTAGGTCTTCTGCTTTTCCTGGTATAAACACAAGATTTGCATTTAAATCTCGGGGTCACAGTTGAGATATATGTTGATAACAAAATTGGCAGTGTGTTTGACAGTCAGGAAGAAGGCACACCAGTGGCTCTACTTCATTAGGAGTTTGAGGAGATTTGGTATGTCACCAAAGACTCCTGCAAATTTCTACAGATGCATGGCAGAGAGCATTCTGACTGGTTCCATCACAGCCTGGTATTGAGGCTCCAATGCACAGGATTGAAAGAGGCTGCAGAGGGTTGTAGACTCAGCCAGCTCCATCAACGGGCACAACCCTCCCCACCATCGCGGACATCTTCAAGAGGTAGTGCCTCAAGAAGGCGACATCATCATTCAGGACCCTCACCACCCGGGACATGTCCCCTTCACGTTACTACCATCGGGGAGGAGGTACAGGAGCCTGAAGACTGACACTCAACATTTCAGAAACAGCTCCTTCCCCTCCGCCATCAGATTTCTGAATGGTCCATGAACCCATGAACGCTATTTCGTTATTCCTCTTTTGCACTATTTATTTACTTTTGTAACTTATAGTAATTTTTATGTCTTGCACTGTACTGCTGCCGCAAAACAACAAAATTCACAATATATATCAGTGATAATAAACCTAGTTCTGATTCTGATTCTGAAACCTCTGGGATGCAGAAAGTCATTGCTATACTGGTTTGGCTGACATAGAAATGACAAATGGAATTCAATCTGAAGAACTCTGAGTTAATGCATTCAGGGAGGTAAAACAAGGCAAGGATTAAATGGTAAAGTAATAAAAAGTATGGAGGAAGCTTGATCTTGGGAGTTTGATCTCAAAGAGGGTCCATAAGTCCCTTAAGTTCTCAGCACAGTAGTTAAGTTTGTTAAGAAGGCATGTGGGAAACTTGTCCTTATTGACCAAGGCACAGGATATGAGGACAGGGAGGTCATACTCAAACTGCATAAAATATTAGTTGGCCACAATTAAATGACGGCATACACTTCTGGTCATTCTTCTCCAGAAAGGATGTGATAGCAACAGAGAGGATGCAGAGGAGATTTGCAAGGTTGTTGTTAAGGCTGGAGTACAAGAATTTTGAGGAGAGACCACCTGGGCTGGGGATGTTTTACTTGGAGAATGGGATGTCGTGATGGAAATTTAATTGAAGTGTAAAAATCTATGAGAGGCTTGGGAAGTGTATACTGACAGTTCTATTACCCACAACAGAGGTCAGTAGCAAGGGAACATAAGTTTATTTAATTGGCAGAAGGATTAGAGAGCAATTGAGAGAAAATGAGTGACGGGAGTCTGAATGAATATTGGAGCTCACACATTTATAAAATACTTGAATGATCACACAAAGAGCCTTCCAGACTATAACACAAGAGCTGGGAAGTAGGACTAACACAAAGTCCATTTTTTGCCAGCATAGATACAATGGGCCAAATGGTCATTTCCAGTGTTGTGAATTTCTATGATTCACTTTTTCTGTCTTCAACTCCAGTTTGGTTTGGAAGTATCTCAAATGGCATTTTAAATCCAGGGTTCAATATCTAAATTTTACCTGCAGTAATTGCTACAAACAACTGTGTTACTACGTATTTCTTAATCTTGGCAAAAAAGCAAATCAAAACCAAACTTCCTGGAAGACACTAACTCATATTGTTATCCAGATGGCCCAGCAGAAATATATCATTGAAACTTACGGAAAAATAATGTTTCCTTTGGGTTTAACTATATGTTATGCAAATGTAGCAAAAATTAAGCTTGCAACATCAGTGACAATGTTGAATTTTCAGCACCAGCCAAGAATCACACATTATACTGTGCAATGGCTCCCGAAGTTCCTTATGTGGTGATATTTTCTAATTGGACTTGTAGATTACTGGTAATGGAGTATTTTATCTGAAATATTAACTGTGGACGTAATCACCAGGCTCAGCTCACTTACATTCATTTTCAGTCACTGGCATTATTTCCTGCCAAAGCATTCAAATCATTTTCTGGTAATCCAAGGGATCTATATTTGTTTTTTATGTTAGAACCATTTTCTTTTTTGCTTAATGTCTGCTAGTTTGAATGTGGGATTAATACTGGATATATGAAATAACTTCATTTGAGGTAGATTTTAAACAGCCCCCCACCAACTCTCTTTCTAAAATTGTCACTGTAGGTCAGAAACCCATAATAGAAACCACCTCTCTCTGCTTTCAAAACACTCTTCAATATTCTTCCCTTCAAGTGGTGTGAATCAGATAATTGAAGGCAAACTGCTCACAATTATATGCTTTTAGCTGCTAAGGGTCTTTATTTCTAATGTGTCCATGGAATGTGACATTTCTGGCAAAGCCAACGTTTATTGTCCATCCCTAATTGCCCTTGAGAATGTAGTGATGTTAGGTAATCAATTCCAGGACCTCGACATTCATTAATGCTTCCACTACCAACATTTTGGCAGGGTGGCGGGGGAGAGGGGTTTGTTACATTCACCCAAACCTAAAATGGAATAACCACACAAATACCGGTGTTACAAGAACAGGTCAGATGCTGAGTATACTTCATGTACATGGAATGTGATAGAATACTCACCACATACCTGGATGAGTGCAGCTCCCACAGCCATCAAGAAGCTTGACACCATGCATAGCAAAGCAGCCCGCTTGATTGGCACACTATCCACCGCCATAAACACACCCTCCATTGTCAATGCACCAATCCATCCACAAAATTCAATTCAGTTCTTCACCAAAGCTATTTCAACAGCACCCCCTAAACATACAACCTTTTCTACCAAGGAGGACAAGGGCAGTGGGCACATGGAAACATCACCAGCTGCAAGCTCCTTTCCATTTTAAATGGAAATTTCTCACTCTTCATTCGTCATCGTAATGCTATTACAGTGCCAGTGACCCAGGTTCAATTCCGGCCACTGTCTGCAAGGATTTTGTACGTTCTCCCCATGTCTACATGGGTTTCCTCTGGGTGCTCCGGTTTCCTCCCACATTTCAAAGATGTACAGGTTGGGAGCTGTGGCATGCTATGTTGATGCCGGAAGAGTGGCGACACTTGCGGGCTGCCCCCAGCACAGTCTCAGTAATGCAAAAAGATGCATTTCACTGTGTGTTTCGATGTACTTGTGACTAATAAATAAATATATTATCATTGCTGAGTTTCTTCCCAGCAGCATTATAGAAGTACCTACAGAGGGTGGACTGCAGTGGTTCAAGATGATTGTTTATTACTACTTTCTAAGGGATGGGCAATAAGTGCTGGCGATGCCAGCAATGCCTGCATCCTGAAAAATTAACAATCTTTCCTCTAAATTAAACTAATGTTTGAGATTAAATAATTGGGTAGGCAAGTAGTACATTGTCTTCATTGCATAGGATTGAAATGTTCAAGTAATGGGTGTAGAAATGACACTCATAGTCTAATATAATTATATCACATAGCTCATCAAGATATCAGGGTGTCTGGGATGGTCGGCAGTGTACAAAATCCATGAATTTTCTTCTGGGTCCTCCATGCACCTGAAACTATAATGCACCGAGGCATCTGGGCTTGGACATTGGCATCAATGGTGTGCAATGCCTGCCTGCTTGCACACTACTTCTCATACTTTCATTATTGGAAGCATGGCCCACGGATGGCAAGAATCACCTGTTCAAAAGCAAGCCTTCCCATTACAAGGGAGACCTGATACATTGTAGCTTAAAGGGACCCACCTTATCACCACTTTCACAGGGGAAATTCAGGATGGAGAATAAATGCTGACCTTGCTCATATAACCCACACCCAGAAAAAAAATTATTAAAAAATAGCTCATATTTTGTTGACATGAATGTTGACATATTTTCAAGTCAGAACGGAGTGTGACTTGAAGGGGAACCTAGAGGTGGTGGTGCCACCATGGCTAATTCTTGTGGAGACCATGGTTTGGAGGGTGCTGTTGAAGAAGCCTTGGTGACTGTCACAGAGTGCCTTGAAACTGGCAGACACAGCATCTGTGTTGCTCTGGTAGTGAGGAAGTGGATGTTTAAGGTGGTGGATAGGTTGCTGATGCAGTCACATCTAATTGGCATGAGTGAATAACTGAATCCCAACAGTGTGACACATTTCAATTAAAAGGATAAAAATTCTTGCATTTAAACAGCATGCTTCATAATCTCAATGCATTGCTTCACAACCAATTAAGTGCTTTTGAAATGTAGTCACTAGACTAATTTTGGTTGAGGGATAAATATTGGCCTGGATTCTGGGAGAAAATCTTTTGCTCTCCTTCATATTTTCTCATGAGATCTCCCATGCCCATCCATTGGCAGCATGATTTTATTTCTCATGCCAAAGGGGAATGAGCAGTTAACATTCAAAAGCAATGACTGCAGCCTTTCATTTTGTGGACAAATAATTAATACTGTCTTTTTCAATAGGAAGATGAATATATTTATCTTAGGGAGCTAAGTAACATCTCAGTCATTTGCTTACTTATGGCCTTACTCATATAATTACTCCCTCAAATGGTTACATCAGTGATGCCATTGGTACAGTAGCACTGAATAAAAGAACACAAGATCATAAGAAAATAAGGGCAGGAGTAGGCCAGCTGACCCCTAAGGCCTACCCCACAATTCAATGTGAACATGATTGATCTACCCCAGGACTCATGTCCTCCTCTATGTCAGATCCCCACAGTCCTCAACCCCCCAATCTTTCAAAAAAATTATCGATCTCCAAATATTTCTGTGAATATTTCTAATGAGCTAGTCTCCACAATTCTCTGGGGCAGAGAATCCCAGAGATTCCCCACCCTCTGGGAGAAGAAATTTCTCTGTATCTCAGTTTTAAATGATTGGCCCCTTAACATGAAACCATGTCTCCTTCTGCAAGATTCTCACACTGCTTGGCATCATTCTCTGAACATCTCCTCGAGCAGAACCGGACAGTGAAAGGGTTAAAGGAAAGGTAGAATGGATCTTTAAAGAGCACTTCACCTACCACTGTATAATTATCACAGCTTAAAATTTGACAGCCTGGCTCAGGCAGGTCTCTGAAGCTCTGGTGTTGTTCTTTGTTTATGCTTACATATCAATTACTGGAGACCCCACCACCAGGGAGATTTATGAAAAGGTTGTTGGAGTGCTCCTTGATCTTTGAAAATGTCAAGTAAACCCATGGTGCAACTGAAATTACCTTATGATAATCAAAAGGAAAAGATGAAGAAGAAATAATTAGATAGAGACACATAGATAATATTGACTAAATAGGACGACTGAGTGGCAGGCAGTTATAGTTCTGTCTTCTTACCTCAAGGACCTGACCCAGAATCCAGCCCATAATGCTGATATGTAGTTCTGCCCTCTCTCCCCACATAGACCATAAAGTTGTGAAGTGAAGGCAATTTGAATACTCCCATTCCCACAAGCTCACAGCACCAAACTACTTGCAGTCTGGCATAAGACAATGTTAGATTGGTTGTCTCACTAACAGAAGTTATTAGGACATTTTTTAGACACAAAAGAACCATCAGATTGATGCAGTAATGTTTGTCTGAGGTGAAGGTATATTGACATTTTAGTCTGTTGTAAAGAACTGCCATAGCTCAACTGGGAGCACTTAAAGAAATAAGAAGCTGGGAATATACTAGAACATCAGAAATATGAACCAGAGGAGGTTACACAGCCTCTTCAGTCTGCTCTCCCAATCATTAAGATCAGTTCTGATTGGACCTTTGGCCTCAACTCCATTTGCCTGCCTTATCACCATAACCCTCGATTCCCCTGCTATCTTCCAAAGATCCACAATGCTCAGAAAAGAAATTCCTGTGCACTTCCTCTTAAATGGTCACACCCTCACCTTGAGAACATGCCCCTCCAAGACTCCCCCACCAGGAAAAATATCTTCAAAGCATCTAACCCGTCAAGCCCTTTAAGAATCTTATATGTTTCAATGAAATCATACTCAGGAGAGTAAAGGCTTTTTCTGCTCAATCTCTCCTCATAAAACAACTCTCTTATCCCAGGAATTAGCATCCATTATTTTATATCATGGCACTTTATCGGACTTCTGTACTCTCTTCCAGACTGTTATTTGACGTTAAGAATTTGTTGTGCTAAGAGTACTGATTGTCGTCGAAGGTAACCTCTAAGTCTCCCCATTCACAAGCCAGGTCAGAAGGTCTACCTGTTGAATATGCCCCTCTATCTAAATTGTGGGATGAGCTGTAAAAAGTTGTGCTGATTGCAGTCAACAGAACCAAGTGCAGAAAATTAGTTTTATTTATTGTGATAATTTGCAAAAGTCAGTGCCATTTTCATTTCTGGGGTAAATAGTGCAAATTACATAACCAATTTTCTACACTTTAAAAAATCACTTATATTACGCCATTAGATCATGTCCCTGGAGTAGTTTTCCACAGTAATTACTGCTTTTCTTTTAATGCACAATGTACTGAAAATCATTGCTCTAATCCAGGGATATGAATTGAGTGATTTGCAAAGTCTTCTGCAGATAAGGATGAGTCTGGGTCTGGGGTATGGCAGGAAGGCAACAAACTCTGGGAATGGACCACAGTGAGGTCAAAGACTATGGGATCAGCAGATCAAGAGGCCATAGATCCTGACAGCAGCCAAAATCGGTCCAAGGATCCTGGGAGTAGCAGAGACGGAGGATGTTTAAGGAGCAAGGCAGAAGCCAAGATTGAGGTCAGAGAACCCAAGAGCCACCAAGATGGGGGTTCAGAAATCTGGTGAGGCTCACATGGAAGCCAGAGATGCCAGGAGCAGCCAAAATGTAGGCCAGAGATCCCAGGAGTGAGAAACAGAACATGGAAACATTTCGCGAATGTTACTTGACCTGCTGAGTGTTTCCAACATGTTCAGTTTTTATTCCAGAATTCCAGCATCTGCATTTTATTTAAGTAAGAGCGTGTTGGACCACCTGGCACATTGCAGTAGAGACCTGAAAATGTGGATTTCCCAATTTCCTTAACATCTGAATTTTACCGATATCTAAGATAGGGTTAAGAAATATGAGCAAGAGATTGCCCTCAAACTTATTCCATCATATAACAAAGATCCTGGCTGATTCTTTGCCTCAAATGCCCTTTCCTGCTCTGGCCCCATTTTGCTTATTTCCTTTAAATATGTGTATTAAAGCATGACTATCTCACCAGCACATATATCTTGAAACATCAGTATTTTTTAAAAAAAATTATTCAGTGTTTGCAGGGATTGTTGGGAATTATTTTGCTTTGTTCTTCAAAGACCTTTCTCACCCCGGTCATTCTCTCTTCTCCCCCACTTCCATTGGGTGGAAGATACAAAAGTGTGAAAGCACATACCACTATGCTCAAGGACAGCTTTTAATCTTCTGGTATAAGACGCCCGAACGGACATTTTGTATGATAAAGATGAACTTCTTGATCTCTCAATCTACCTCGTCATGGCCCTTGCACTTTGTTTGTCGACCTACACTGAAATTTTTCTGTAACTGTAACATTATACTCTGCATTCTGTTGTTGTTTTTCCTTTTGTACTACCTTGGTGTTCTCATGTTTTGGAATGATCCGTATGGATGGCATGCAAAACAACACTTTTCACTGTATGTCAATACATGTGACAATAATAAACCAATTACCAAACTATCAGCTGGCTAACAATGGTAGTTGTTCCCCAAGGGAAAAATTTTAACATTGCATAGACATTCTGTACAAGCTAAGCAAGGGACATTTTAATATCTAACATCTTTGGCTTTAAACTGCTGTACTCAAAGCCTCTTAACTTAGGATTAAAATTCAGAATAAGTTTTTATATAAAATGATGTAATTGTGAAGTCTGATTAACGGGGAGTTTGAAGTGATCAGGAGGATAAAACATGGTGAAAGAGGGATCAAATGAAGCCAAGATTGTACCTATTCTGCAAACCTCCTCCACCTTACGTCCAAAAGAGCCTCATTAACAAAGATGTCAATGAAGAGCAGATTCAATTTCACCCTTCTCTACAGGAGCTTAGTTAGAAATCTGCCTCATTTTGATCACAATAAAAGGAAAAGGTGACTATCTCCACATATCTCCATAGTCTAATATATTCTCAAATTTAGGCATGAGTGAACTTCTCTCCAGCTGAAACATACTTATAGAAATCTGAAATGCTTGCCTTATTTTCTTTGAGCAAAGTAAGTTGTTCATTTGTTTAATTCAAAGTTTACTTTTCAAATAAATAAAACAAACAACAGCATTGGAAACATCAAACTCATAACCAACAACTGTTTTGCAGAACACCAAAGTTCAGTCTGTCATTGGTGATTCTCAGCTTTCAGTGCCATCGCATTCATTCTCCAGCTCATTTTCACTTTGATCTCTTTGTCTTTAGTCTTTAATAGGTCCCAATAAAACTCAATATTATTAGCTTGGGAAGCATTGAGTACAAGAGCTGGAACGTCATGTTAAAACTGTACAAGCTGTTGGTGAGACCGCGCTTGGGGGTATTTTGTGCAGTTCTGGTCGTCATGCTATAGGAAGGAGGTGACCAAGCAAGAGAGGGTGAGAAAAAGATTTACAAGGATGTTGCTGGGACTGGAGGGCTTGAGTTATAAGGAGAGACTGGATAGGCTGGGACTGTTTACCCTGGAGTCAGGGGTGCTGAAGGTGACCTTATTGAGGTTAATAAAATCATGAGGTGCATAGATAGGGTAGAGGGTCACAGTCTTTTTTCCCAGGGTAGGGGAAAGATTTAAAGGGGACCTGAGGGGCATGTTCTTCTACATAGAGGCTGGTGGGTATATGGAATGGGCTGCCAGAGGAGGTGATAGAGGCGGACACAACTGCAACACTTAAAAAACATTTGAACAAGGACATGGATGGGAAAGGTTGAGAAGGATATGGGTCAAATGCAGGCAGAAAGGACTGGCTCAGGTAGGCACCTTGGTTGGCATGGTTGAGTGAGGGGAAAGGGCCTATTTCTGTGCTGTATAACTCTCTGACTCTAGTAACATATCATCTTCCAATGTGGCATATTATAGTCTTCAGGACTCAACAAAAAAATTAACTATTTCAATCAATGGTCACTTATTTCATATTTTCAGCATTCAGCATGTTTTCTCTCTTTTCTTCTGGTGTCTCAGATTTCACTCACCTCTACCTCACTAGCATTTTCCGCATTCAGCACATCCTCCTGTCTCATTTCTGGCTGCTGCAATGAGATCCCATCACCAGCCACATCCTCTCCTCCCCAACCCTTTCCACCTTCTGCAGGGACCATTTCCTCCATGACTCCTGGTCCACTCTTCCCACCCCCCTACCCTTCTCTGACCCTGGCACCTGCAGGAAGTGCAACACTTGTCCTTATACCTCCTCCCTTACTGCCATCCAGCTAAGGCAAAGATTCATGTGCACCTTCTCCAACCTGGTCTGCTGCATTCAGTGCTCCTGATGTGGCCTCCTCTACATTGGCAAGACCAAGCATGGACGAGGTGACCGACTTGCGAGGCACTTACACTCTGTCCGCAGTGGCCACCCTGAGCTCCCAGTTGCACGTCCTTTTAATTCTCCTTCCTATTTCCGCACCAACCTGTCCATACTTGGCCTTCTCCACCGCCAGGATGAGGACCAGCGCAAACTAGAGGAACTACACCTCTTATGGCCAATGCTATGAACATTGAATTTTCTAATTTCAGGTTAACCCTCATCTCCAGTGTGTTCCCCCACCCCTCCACTCTCCTTCCGAGCCTCCTCTGGTCCTCTCATTTTTGTCCCCTTTCTCATATCCCCAACCCCACCATCACCCTCTCCTCCTCCTGCCTGATTCCATCTATGTAATACCCACACGTTTAACTAACCGGCTCCCCCCACTCCATCTGGTTCTGGTTGCATCTGCCCTTCACCTCTCCCACAGTGGTTCCCATTTTCAGCTTCCTTACTTATCCAATTCCTCTTTTTTTTTGTTTGCCTCCAGGTATTGTCCACCTGCCTCCTTCACCCAACTCCATTCCTCCTCCTCCTCTACCTGGCTCGATCTGTCTGTCATCCTTCACCTCTCCTCAGTCCATCAATCAAGCTCTGGCTCCTGTTTCACTGCTCCCTTCTCCTCTTTCTACTGGGTATCCACCCTCTCCACTCTCAGTCCTGATGCAGGGTTTTGACTCGAAACATCGACAACTACTTCCCCCGCATAGATGCTGCTCGACCTGCTGAGTTCCTCCAGCAGATTGTCTGTTGCTCCAGATCCCAGCATTTGTAGTCTCCTGCATCTCGTGCATTAATATGTTCCGGGGCCTTCTGACAGCAACTTAGTAAAGTGACCCAATGGTGTTAGATTGACAATTGCAGCTCTGTCACCCAAGGCCATGCTTGCCTGACAGAAAACAACTGACTAACCCCAGGAGATGCAAAAAAAATTTTTTGTATTATCATGCTGTGCGGAGATGCAGCCAGAAAGATTGTTAAACATTTTTGTGACCATAAAATAAAACAGCAAACACTAATTATTGCATTTTTCCCTTTTTATGACTTCCCACACATATTTCTGCAGGTGACAGTGACATGAAGGCACTTGCATGCAGAACCATGGAAATAATACTACTGAGCCAAAAGCTGAACAACATAAGCCCTTAACTTTCACCCTACATTTCCCTGTAAAGTTAAGGATGAAACTGGTACAAAACTAACTTAGATGTCTAGGAAAAAAAACCTTCAAGCAAAATCCATTGTTCTGATCTCTCACTGTTGCTGACTGATAGTTTTGAGGCTTTGCTTTCAAAGTTGTCCTTCAGTAGTGAGCTGTTCATCTGTTCCCCACGTCTTCGACTCTTCATTTAACACATTACAAGGAGATATGATTAGTTTATTTTCCTAGTCATTGAAGTAGCACAAAGAATTTAACTTTAAAGGAAACACTTCAATGATTTCCAAGTTGGTCACGTCAATGGAGTACAAAAGCTGAACTGGAACATTACACGCAAATATGCATGCCGCAGTGGAGAAAAGCTGTCAAGGCCATGAAGAGGATGCTGGGTTTGAAGCTCTTGACACGTTGAAAAACTAGTGAGATTGAGATCTTTCTCTTTAGAGTGGAGAAGGTGAAGGGGAGAGTTACTCAAGGTTATTAGAATTTTGTGAGGTTTTAATGGATTAAATAAAGAGAAATTGTTGGTACTCAGCAAGAGAAGTGGACCCAGAGGACACAGGTTTAAGTAACTGACAACTTGGTGTAATGGGGTTAGGTATATCCTGCGAGGATAGATGAGGAAAAGTTGTTAATGCAGTTTTGTTGTGATCTATAATATAGTGCATGATGCAGTGATAACTGAGTTACTAGTAACCTTCAAAAGGGATTGAATATAGATTTGCAGAAGAAAAATTTTTCTGGCAATAAACAAGGGAATGTGGCTAATTGGACAACTTGTTCAAAGAATTGGCATGAGACTAGTGGGTCAATGCCTCTTTTGCGCTATGCTGTTGGTTGACTGTGAGCTATATTTTCAGGTGAACACTTAATATGTTTTACATGTGGTGTTGCTTCACTTTGTTTGATATGTGCTTTACAAACTGTACTCTTTGTCTATGTTAAATGTTGTACATTTGAGAGAAAAGAACTCTGTTCTCTAACCTTATAATTAGGGATTTTCTACTCTTATGCAAGGCCATGATAAGCCATTTCATTCTAACTGGACATTTTGCAAGGGCATTGAATCAATGCATTTGACCCATGTCCTTCATTCTCTCCAACATCCTAACGTAAAACAATCCCATCACATAACTCTATATTTGCCATATTTTCTTTATAGTTCTCAGCCAGACTCACTGTTCCCACTGAATCACACAAACTGCAAAAATATTGCACCTATTCTCCCAGTCTTGAAGAGTTCTAATTCAATATTGGATGGATTCCATTTGCTTACGTTTTCATAAGTCAACATTTAAGAGTAAATGGCTAACTGGTCAAAGTATAAATGGTATTGTGAGATAAAACAAAAATGGGCTGGGAGTGGGTCGGAATAATTCATGTTCTGGCATAAACTTAAGCACACAACCCAGTAAAACAACCATGAAAAGCATTTGCACGCTTGCCTGAAGTATTTGCCTGAAATAAATGAATGACTTGCCTGAAATGTTTTTGCTCAGCTTTGCTTATCTGGAATAGAGGAATAATCTACTCCCTATTCTGCATCGGTAAACAAGAGTGGCATTAAAAGAGCATGAAAAACAGTGAAATAACAAACTTCCATTTGTCCTAGTAAACCACTTCATCCCAAAAACATAGCCAAGGATTTTATCCTGTTAATCTTATCTCCGGAGGAAGGTGAATAACACCTAATAAAAACTTTTAAAAATGCAACACAAGATAAAATTCTCACTGACCTTTGAAGGTAATCCTGCAAATACTTCAGAATACCAGCTTAAATTCTTAATACATGTTTTCTAAGTATGACTAATTGCATTCTACAGGTAATAAATCTAGGGTCTAACCTCAATTAGAACGACAATATACTTTATCATTTGTACTTAAATTTATCGCAACTACTTCTATTCCTTCTATAACAAAATATTCTTGATGTTCCTCTTTCAGGAAGTTAATTGACATAGCTCTTTTGATGGGAGTCTGTTCTATTAACCTGCTACCCTGTAGAAAAATATTCCTACTCATTCAAAGCTGTACATCAAAAAAAAACAAGCCTTTTCTTTCCAGCTTCTTGCAATGCCATTTTGTTACTGACTACAGTAAGGCACATGGAAGAGGCCCACAGTGAATTATCCTCTGACTGACCTTCCATTCCATGGATGTGTCTTTGCTTTTCCTTTATTATTAACATCTCCTATTTGCTTTCATATATTGCTCAAAAATTACAGATCCTTCATTCTTTGTTATTTTTTTCCATATTTAGGTTTTAATCATCTATGTTATAATTATCTCATTGCTGAACAGCCTCTGACACTGCACTCAAATGTGAAAGCAACAGAGATGCATGTGATCTCATTCTACCAGCTGTATACTTACATGCAAACTGACTCCGTATTTCCTTTGTCCAAGAACAAGAGGTGAATGAAAAATGCCGAAAGGCTGTAGATATTAAGGTTCACAGTTCCATCACTCACTGTTTTTATTTCAGATTTCCAGTATCTGCAGTTTTTGAGTTTCAGCTTCGGACCTGCCCAGCGTTGGAAGTGGATTTACCCATGAGCTATCATACAACTTGTTCTGAAATATCATGATACAGGCTTCCCTCCTCCTAATGCTCATTTTCTTACTTTTAACAAGCTGCAGTTGTACCATACATTAAAAAATCTAACATAATTTAAAATACTTACTGTTTCCTGCTGATGTTGTTTGAATTGAGCTGCTGAATTAATAATGAAGAAGACAGTGGAGCAAAGACTCGCAAATTGGCTATTTTTATCTACAATCCTGATCCACGCATCTGACCAAACTGCTTTTTGACAACATTACTCTTTTTTATCAGGACTTAGCTGCATTATTGCTAAAGATAGCAAAATCCAAGAAGCTTAATTAGTGATGCTTAAATATATCATTACTACAGCGCAGCAGCTCTTGGCCCTATAATGTGTTAACCTGAGAGTGAAGTACCAACAGATTGGTGCACTGACTTTCTGATTTTCTACATGATTTGATCAGAGTCGCAAATGTCCAGTCACTTATTGCTGGGTTAATGTTTTGCAAGATAGAGTGGGGATTACAGGAACGACAAATGACTTGTCCCCTATTTGTGATCACTTTATTTTTCTTCACTATTTTTTAACCACTGCCATCAGAAGTATTTTCCACCTGAATGGATAAGCAGTAGGGATCTTGAGCCTCAGAACCTGTCAATAATATTTTCCAACCCAGTATTAGAAAGTATGCCAAACTACACCAGGTTCAGCTTCCCCTGTGGTTTTCCACTCTCTTGCACTTTAGAACTGCATCAGAAAGATCCTGAGCCTCTGTGGAAAATGGCAGATGAGAACCCTGGCCTGATCACTAATGCAATTTTGCAATTGAAATATCTTTCTGCCACTTTGCTGACACACCTCCTGCTTCTGTCTACACTTTTAGTGAACAAGGCATTGACAGCAAGGACTATTTTCGGGTTATACCCAGACATTCGATTGCCTGCATAAACAACCTTATCAATTAGATGGTAAGCCACTAACATGCTTTTCAGCCTGCTGTTAAGTAGGAAGGAAGGTTCACTCTCTTCTACTTTGAGGAATAAGTTAATCTAATAAATGCAAACTTATCTGTCACATTAATGCCAGTTAAGAAAAGATATTTCAGTTATTCTTCTTATAAATGTCAAACAGGGAGAGCTTTCAGTGATATTAGTGCTGCAATTGTTATGGAGCATTTCTTCACCAGCTGTTACATTTGACAAATCATTTTAGAGTTTTTATTTGACAGACTGCCACATTTAACAGAAACCACATTAGACAGCCCAGCTTCTCCCACAAAATTCCTTTTCCTTTCTGAACATCGATATTATCTTTTCTGTCACATATTCACCAAAGGCACTTTGCATTCACAGGGTGTAATTTTGTTTCTTCTGAAACTCCCACCCATTTCAATAAAAGCTTTTTGAAGAAAAATATCAAATTCTAAACCCTTATAAGTTTGTTTTAGTCTTATGGCTATGCACTTAACTAGATGCTGTTAGGTTCACATCATAAATGCGAATGGAATGAGCAATAGAAGAATGCCAGAAATATTTTAAGAATATGTACCAAGTAATGTATTATATGTAAATAGTACTTGATAGAAATATTTAACCATGAAGCAAGGGCAAGTCAGTATATGTAATTCAATTATCTGCTTTCATTACAAGATAGAATACATAATTAATCCAGATTGATCTTGTATAATAAGTGGGTGGCATGGTGGTGAACTAGTAGAGCTGCTGTCTAAAAGGCATCAGAGACCTAGGTTCAATCCTGACCCCGGGTGCTGTCTGTGTGGAGTTTACATGTTCCCCCATGACCACATTTTCCTATGGGTGCTCTGGTCTCCTCCCACATCCCAAAGACGTGTGGGTTGGAAGGTTAAATGGCCATTGTAAATTGCCCCTAATGTGCAGGCGAGCAGCAGAATCTGGGGGGAACGGAGGAGAATGTGGGGAGAATAAAAACTACGATTAGTATAGGACAACTGTGAATGGGTGGTTGATGGTCGGTGAGGACTCAGAGGGCCGAAGTGCTTGCTTCCATGCCGTATCTCTCTAATAAAATTACACCTCTCTCATTCTGGATTACAAAATAAGATAAGGTATCTTTATTAGTCACATATACATCAAAACACACAGTGAAATGCATTTTTTTGCGTTCTGGGGGCAGCCCGCAAGTGTTGCCACGCTTCTGGCGCCAACATAGGATGCCCACGACTTCCTAACCTGTATGTCTTTGGAATGTGGGAGGAAACCAGAGCACCCGGAGGAAACCCACGCAGACACGGGGAGAACATACAAACTCCTTACAGACAGCGGCTGGAATTGAACCCGGGTTGCTGGCGCTATAATAGTGTTATGCTAACTGCTACACTACCGTGACTGCCCTGTGCAATGTTGGACTAGATTGTCCTGGTCCATTGCCCAGCCTTACTACCTGCCCAGACTTATTTCTCCTGGATATGGAGCGATAAATGAGTTGATTCCCTGCACCTGAGAGTTGAAGCACAGTGAATTCCAAGCAACAAGAAGTCATCACCAGCTATCAAATAATAAAAAAAATTTAAAAAACTAAAGACACAATAAAAGGAAAATAAATACTGTAAAGTATATACTGACCTTTCTCCAGAGGTCTTGCAAACCCTTTCAAATGGATCACTTATGCCCGTTACCCTTAATGCAAAACTGAAGGCTGGATTTGAAATGCACACAGCCCCTTTCCTCAGTAAGTCACTGTTCTCTTCCTGGGGTTGAAGTTGAGTTCAGTAATGGGCTAACAGTCAGATATCTGAACTTCAGCATAATTTGGACCTGTGGATTGCACACAAGTCCATGGCATACTGAAGGGGGACCGGCTGAAAGCTTTAGAAATTATGAAGATGTGAAATGCAATATCCATTTTCTCCACAGCCACCTCTTTGAAAACATCGAGTCATTGGGATACGTCAGCAACTTCTCCAGCACTTTTTAAATTAACAATAATTTCTTCCAGTTCCTCATTCTCATCCTTTAGTACTTCTGCCAGTTTTGTGTATCTTTTTCTGCGAAGCCAGTCACAAGCCAGTCACAGTTCTTAGAACAGGATAAAATGTCGGCACAACATTGTGGGCCAAAGGGCTTGTACTGTGCTGTAATGTTCTATGTTCTAAATCCAATTTTTTTGTGGCCACATGGGTTTCCTCTAGGTGTTCCATCACAATCAATTTGTCTGCCATTTCCTTATTTCCCATCATATATTCTCCCATCCCTATCTGCAAGGAGCCCATACTTATCCTCATCAAACTTCATTCTTTTTACATATCTTAATCTTTTTAAATGCATAATGTCAGTAGAAGGAAAAATGCTGGAAGCTATCATGGAAGATGTAATAACTAAACACCTTGAAAAGAATTAAAAACATTGAGCTGAGTCAGTTTGGAAAGGAAATCATGTTCAGCTAATCTGTTTCTTGAGGATGTGACTAGTAGAATAGGTAAGGGGGAACCAGTGGAAGTGGTGTCTTTAGATTTTCGATAAGATGTGACACAGCAGGTTGTTCAATAATGTCACACCACATGGAATTGTGGGTGATATAACTGGCGTGGATTGACAATTGTGTTGTGGGCAGAAAGCAAAGAGTGAAAATAAATGGGTCTTAGGATATACCAAGAGAGGTACTGCAAGGAGTGATGTTTGGGCCCCAGTTATTCACAATCTACACCAACATTTGGCTGAAGGGATCTAATTCCAAGTTTGCTGTTGACATAACCCTGCGATTGTGAGGAAGGAGGAGGATGTCGAGAGGATCCAAGGGAAAATAGGCAAGCTTAATGAGTGAAGTAAGAAGACCAATACTGTACACATGTCAGTTAGAAAATGTGAGCTCATCCACTTTGGTACACAAAACAGAAACACAATGTATTTTTTAAATGCTGAGAAGATGGGAAATGTTGATGTTTAAAGGGACCCAGATATTCTTGCACACAACTCACTGAAAGCAAATGTGCAGGTGCAGTATGCAATTTGGAAAGGTATAAATATGTCGGTCTTCATTACAAGAGGATCTGAGCATAGAAATGAAGAGATCTTACTGCAATTATATAGGTCCTTGGTGAGACTGTGGAATACTGTTCACAGTTTGGACTTCTTACCTAAAAAAGATGTACTTGCCGGAGGAAGCGCAACAAAGTTTCACTCAGTGGGTTTGCTGTACAAGGTGAGATTGAGTAGACTGGGCCTTTACTCTCCAGAGTTTAGATGAATGAGAGGTGATCTCATTGGAACTTATGCAATTCGTACAGGCTGGATGCTCGGAGGATGTTTCCCTTGACTGAGGAGTCTCAGGAAAAGGGGTAGGCCATTTATGACTGAAATGAAGAGAAATTTCTTCACTCTGAGGGTGGTGAACCTTCTGAATTCTATATGCTGGAGGGCTGTGGAGGTTTAGTTATTGAGTTCATTCAAAACAGAGATTGATGATTCTCTAGATATTGAGGAAATTGAGGGAATAGTGGGAATAATGAAGGAAAATGGTACCGAGGTAGAAGATCAGCAAAGATCTTGATGATTGGCAGAACAGGCTGGAAGGATCAGATGGCCTAATTCCTGCTCCTAATTCTAATGTTCTGTAGCCTTCTCCCTGATGCTTGTAAATTTCTCTTTTTTCTAATATTGTGCAGATCTTTTAAACGTACAGAACAATGATTGAACTATATGTAGAATATGATGAACAGCTCGTGACTACTATAGCTCAGCCCTACTATAAAAAAGAAAAGTGAGACTCTGGGGAAAATGGATGATGACTTGCAGGGATAATATCAGAATCAAGAGGTTACATCTATCAAAAAACGATGTGGCTGTTTTATCCAGAAAAGAGAAGACTATAGAGCGATCTGACAAATGTGGAAATGGGACTGGGGGTTGATATTTCTTCTCAAGGATGTGAGGTAGTCTCTAGCAAGAAATTCAGAGCAAACTTCTTCCCCAAAGAATTGTCTGAAACTAGGAGGCACTAGTCATATGGATTGTTTGACAGTAACTGCATGGATAGATTAAGGGAAACCTTCATAAACACAAGGAAGGACAATGGAAGTCAATGTTTTAGATCGAAACCCTGCATCAGAACTCAAAGTGGGAAGGGGAGATAGGCAGTATAAAGAGGAGAGAGGGAGTGGTGAGACAGCAGCCTGAGGTGATTGGTGGACTGAGAAGGGGTGAAGGATTATCGGCAGATTGAGCTGGGGAGGGGAGGTGGAGGGTGGAGTTGGGAGGTAGAGAAGGTGGATGATAGATGGACGCAGAGAAAAATGAGGGAGGCAGGTAGACCCAGGTGGGGGAGGCAAGGGTGAAGGAGGAGATAGCGAGAAAGTTCACTTCCGGCCACAGATGCTGCTCAACTAGCTGAGTTCCTCCATTAGATTGTTCGTGCTCAAGAAAAATTATTAGTATGTTAATGTACATTTGCCCATTTTGCATCTTTATTCAGGAATAACTTCTCCCAGTTTGTCTGCTTTTTGAGTATGTAACACATTGAAAAGAGTCCAACAACAGGGAAAAGAATACAAAGACTACAGGAAATAAAAGTCTCAAAAAAAAAGCAAATGGACCAGCAAAAAACATCCACGAGATGACTGTGCAAAACCAAATTAATAAAAAACTATCAGATTAGTGAATAAAAGGTCCTATTAGAAGGGAAATTTTATTGAATGTTGTTGGGAAATTATATATAAAGATGGTGAAATGGAAAACAATATATAGGTAGAGACTGACCAGTTTAGAATTAACTTGGATGAAAATAATACAACATGGTTTTAACTTAACTTGCTGAATGGGAAACACAGTGCATCAGTGGAAAGCTAGTTTTACACATTTAATCTCCTTTCAATAAGGCCAGGTGTATAACCACATTGGAATTGTTCCTGATCATTTTCATATGGACAGATCCATTAGATTGTACCCACTTTAGCATCACTGCTTTAGTCTCCTAGCAGGCAATACTGTATATGTTTAATGAGCATATCTTAACTGTCAATGAGCAGGTCTCAATTTGGAAAGCTGTTACCTTGCGGCGCCGGAGACCCAGGTTCAATCCTGACCTCTGGTGCTGTCTATGCGGAGTTTGCATGTTCTCCCTGTGATTGCATGGGTTTCCTCTGGGTGCTCTGGTTTCCTCCCACATCCCAAAGATACGTGGGTTGATAGTTTAATTGGCCACTGTAAATTGCCCTTAGGATCTGTGGCGAGTTGATAAAAATGTGGGGAGAATAAAAAAAATTGGGATCAATATATGAATGGTGTAGATGGGTGGTCAGAGTGGGTCAAAGGGTCTGCTTCCATGCCATATCTCTCAAGGACTCTATGTTCCTGTGTCCAACTTCCTGCAAAGATCAGCGTTTGTTCCTTAGTATGAGGTAGGTTGAGCCCATGAACAATACATGATTATCAATGGGGAACACTAAAAAGAAAGTCTATTAAATTATTTTGACATATCCATAATGCCTTTGTTTGAGGGAAAGATATTGAATAACATCCAATAACGAGGCACAATATCTGCCATAAATTATACAGAATAAATAACATCAGACAATTGCTCATAAAATTCAATAAGTAGAATAATTCTTTCTCAGAGTTTCAGCAAAAACATCAACCATATCGGAGAAAGGAAAACAAGGGAACCAGTGAATTTTATTTGGTACAATTATTAAAGAGCATCAAATTTAATTTATTTGCTGTCCTAGCAATTTCTACTGTGTTGCTGGTTATTTTTGAGATTGTTAAAAGGCTTTTCAATTTTATCCTTTGACTTTCTGAGAATTCTGGGTGAAGAAGCAAATCCATGATCCAGAGGAGAAGTTTGAGAGAAGAACATTGAAGATGTAATGACTCCGTCGCAATATGTACATATAATATAGCAACCTGTTACAAGGGTTGCCAGGAATTTAGAAAGCCTGCTTTTAAGAAAGCCTTGGAAAAAGTGCTTAAAAGCATCCAAATCATTGCTCTTCCCACTCTGTCTTATTCCTTTGTGAGAGAAATAGAAGTTGATTAACAGAAAGCAGCAGGGTGGCAAACTAATCACACAATCTTCATTCAAAAGAGGAAGGATAATCACAACTATATCTGTAATATAGATTTTACAGCCCTCTAACAGTACATCAACTCCTGCAATTACACTTTGCTATTTTTGTATCACCAAGCAAAAGAGACTGTTTCTTTGTTCCTTCCTGATCCTCCCAACGTTTCTCTAATGTTCCTTCACCCCTCCTTTCCTGTGTGACTCTTTTTCCTATTTCTTTCCTCACCCCCTCCATCCTATGCTTCCTTTGCCTCCACTCTTTCTCTCCCACTTATTGACTCGGCCCTTTTGCCTTTCTTATGAAGTTTGTCTCTCCCCTTCATTGTTCTGTGTCAGAAGAAGCATCAATGAAAAGGATTTACTGAAATCAGTGCAATTTCAACATATTGCATTTCTCACTTCATTGATTTTTTTTTCCTGAAATTCTTTCCTGCTTTCCCTTTGGAGACTGGGCAGTATGTCTCCTTACCCTTCCATACTTCTGTTCCAAACCCCTTCTCCCACCTACCATCCACATTATCCTGCAGCTCACCTCCTCCTGAATCCTTTGGTCTCTTCATCTTTGGAGGTCTGAGCTGTAATGTCAGATGGATTAGTAAGTTCAATGAAACTAACTGCCCTTGTGTTTTGTAACTCAGCATTAGAACATAAGAGACTGGAGAAGTATAAGGCCAGCTAGTTCTTTGAGCCTGCTTTGTCATTTATTCAGATCATAGCTGGTATTCTACCTCAGTGCTATTTTCAAGCACTATCCTCATATCCCTTGATTCACTTAGTGTCCAGAAATCTCTCAATCTCAGTTTTGAATGAACATAATGACCGAGCCTCTACAGCCCTCGAGGGAAGGGAACTCCAAACTTTCACCATTCTTTAGGTGAAGGAATTTCTCCTCATCTCAGTCCTAAATACACTTCCCTACTGAATTCTGAAACCATGGCCCTTGATCCTTGACTCCTGAACCAGGGCAACATCCTCCCTGCATTTAGTATGTCAATTCCTTTAAAAATTTTGTATGAGGGCTGGATCTATGGAATTCTGAGCATGATCCTAAAGGCCATTCACAAAGCCTGTATTGCCAAGACTGTTAAAAGTACCATTACACTGACCTCTAAATGGACCACCAATATTTGAAATTTCCCCATTCATTATGATTTCAGACTTCCTTACATACTTTGGAATGAAACACTTGAATTAAATACTTATGTTGAATAGTCTGGGTTAATATTGAATACACCAAGATAACAAGATGAATTTCACCATCTTCATCTGATGAATTTCTAAATGTTCCCCTTCAGTTATTTGGTTCTGGGTTCCTTTATCTTAAAAGTGAAGGAAGAAAGGCATTGAAGACCGTGGACCCAGTCTGGGTAAATATGACTGGTGTAGATAGGTACAATGGGCAGCATGGACATAGTGGGCCAATGTCCTGTTGCTATGGCATATGCCTCTATGACTCAATGAGAAGCATTAATTAAAATATAATCCAATATCAAACAACAGAGTATCAGGGTTTATGAATGGACTGTGTAAAATGCTGTTTACTTCCTCACTTGCTGGGATCAATAACCAGCATGGAATACCCCTTTCTGAAGTTATGGTTTGCACTGGGGCTATATTTAATTAATATCAGTCACCAGGAGGGGCCACATGGAAAAGACTACATCAATTAGAACAGTGAAATAATGCATTTTGGGAAGTGCAATGTGGCAAAGGAATACATAATAAATGGAAGGATATCAAGTGGGAGGAGGAACTTAATGTTCCTTAAAGTCATCAGGATAGGATGTTTAAAAGGGCATATGCAATGCTTTCCTTTGCAAAGCAAAGTCTAAAATCTAAAAGCAAGGAGGTCATTCTACAAAGAAATGCATCACTCATAAACCTAACTTGAACACTGCATACAATTCTGGTCACCAAATTACTGCAGAAATGTGATTGCACTGCAGACAGTGCAGAGGAGATTTACAAAGATGTTGCTGAGACTGGAAAATTCTAGATATGAGGACAGATTGGATAAGTTTGAAACAGAGGAGGCTGAGGGAAGATTTAATTGAGATGGATGAAAATATGAGAGGCCTTGAGAGATATCCTTGATCTGAGTCAAAAATCAGAGATTAGGCTGGGTTTCTGTTCTTTGATTGCCACAGACATGATGGGCCTCCTTCTGTGTCATAAATCTACAGCTCTATGATTCAATATCAAAAAATGGAAGTTGGTGATTTCTGTTCAGATCCAGCAAGCTAACCTTCATTGACCTGGTGGGTTGGGACAAGCACTTGTAGTGCTGGTTTGCTTTAAAGCTGTGTCCTCTTCAAAGTACAATGTCAGGCAGTTGCCTGCTCTCTGGATTGCCATATTGTAAAAGCTTCCAATATCAGTCTGGGGGAATTATTTGAATAAACAGTAATGTTTGTTGGGGACTCCCAAGTCCTGGTGAGTGGACACAAGAATTAAAGAGAAAGCCCAAATGCTACCTAACCAATGACTACTTTCTCTTTCTTCTCAGTGCAAAATTGCAAATGATAGAGGAGCAGCTTAATTAAAAGAAACATAATTGATGTTCTTGTAAAACAACACACCATTGAGGGAATAATACAACCTCAAATTGCAATGCAAAACAGCCAATTCAGAGAAGATTTCAGCCAGAATTTTGAAAGCTCAACCATTTTCAGGTTACATGTAGAACACACTTTCATTTAGAATATGCTCATCTTGAGAACAATTATTCCTCATTGTGTCCACAAAGGCCACATATCCTCCTTAAATTCACAGACAAACATTTCAATAGCCTTTGCAATGCTTTTTTTTTGTTATTGAAACTAACTTAATGCATTAAGTAAAAGCAACTACTTCAATTTGGTGCTGAAGTAGGTTGCTGCCTGATTTAAAGTTACATTGTCATTGTGGAAAAATAACATGCCTTTTTTGGTTAAATGTTATCCATTGGCAAAAGTTCATGTCGGTGCCTGGTACTTTATGATTTATTTTTGGCCATTGCAACAAGACCAGCAGTAAATATAATGCAGTAGACAGGCATATTGTTTGCATGTGTGTTGACACTTTTTTCATTGTGGTTTAAATGGGACATAGCTTCCTCTCCCTTTCCATGGAAAGGCAAAGGTAAGCCAATATATCTTCACCTTTAAAGGGAATGTTACATACAACAAAAAGGACCAAAATAAAACCCTTCTTGGCCTGACTAATGAATATAATTACATCTGAGCAAAGGTCCTTGTGGAAGAGTAACATGTGCCATCTAGCCTTTATCTCACTATCCTTTTATCTGAGTAGCTTTTGCTGCATCTTTTTTATACCTTGACAAAATATAATCTAAATATTAATGGAAATAGTTGCTTATACATCTTTTTGCAATAGTTTATTTATTTTCTGAAAAACACCCTTTTCTGTTCATTAACTGTCTTTAAAATTACATTAAGGTTCCCCATGGTCTTTGACAAATGTTATTACATTACTTCAAATTAATTAGATGCTAATTGACATGAATTCCAGTTTGTTAATAGATGCTATAGTAGGCATTAATGAATAATGTTCTTAACAAGTTAACGCGTATCAATTAATTAATTAAAGAAAAACACCCATGTGGCCACTTCTTTGATCTTGACCTGCATTATCCACACTGGTTCATCAACACTCTTTAACGAGCATGGTGTAGAACCATCAGACTTCATCTGAATCTGGATTCTGAACCAGGAAGCAAGTACACCTGAACCGAAGTGGATTGTCATCACCTTTGTTTGCATACCATGGAACTAAAACATGAGGGTAAATTAAAATTCTGTGACATTTTATATAAAGTTGAAGTGGATGTATGTAAAAGGTAGAGTTTGGCCGAGAAAGGGGATTGATGTGTATTGTCCACTTCAGACTGGCAATAGTCACAGCAGACTGAACGGTCACCTTATGAGCTGTAATGCTCTATGTTTTTTTGAGTTACATTCCCATCTTCAATGCTCAGATTCCTGCCATTCTTCTCTCATGCCGTCCATCTTTAACAACAGCCTAAGAAGAATAGAGCTGCAGCCAGTGATCATCGAGCTCTCTGCATACCTAATGATCATCATACCGGACTTCTTTTCTATCTGTTACTCTGTGGCCACCTGAATAATAATCTGTTTCATTTGATTAATGTACTTTAACATTACAATACGATCTGACAGAAATTACATTAACTGCATTAACAAAATATTCAATCAAAATGGCTGATTAGTGCACTTTATGCCAAATGTTTTCGTTTTAAATCATAAGACCATTGTCCTCCTTCCATGCTTGGACATCAAACTCTGAAGCTAAATATTTCACATACTATTTGCTCTACTAATTGGTCAGAGTCAATATGAATTTGTGTATCATATTTGTCAAAGACTTTATGCACAGGTGGCATAACATCATTTTGAATATGCAATGAGTTTTCTTGATACAAGTTATGTTGTCATATTGCATCTGCACAAAATGTTGGGAGAAAAAACTTAGTCAATTTATCAGAATAGCAATTAACTTTTAATTTATAATATTCTTTAAGCCGGGAAATGAAAGGAAATTGACAAGAGTCTCCAGAAAATTAAACTAACTAAATGAGATCGTAAGCCGAGTTCACAGTCCTCATGTCATAAAATGTATTTTCATTATGCAGTTTATCTCTGGAGCTCACACCACAGTTAGGACAGAATTAGTAGCACAGACAGGTTTCTAGGCTTTAAACTTTCAAACGTAAATGGTTATTATGGCTTCTGGCAAGAGCTGCCAGATGGTGTAACTATGATTTTAAACAAGGAGTATTTAACAATATGTGGCTTTTTCAACTGTAAAGCACAGATGTAGCACATTTCTCAGTGCCTTTGCTTAACTGTTGCGTCAGATTCAAAGAATCAGTCAATTCAAAGCTTTAGTCCAAGCCAGTCCTTGTTGCTTACTAACAAAGAGCAGACACCTGCATGCAATCGCTTAATTTGAACACATTAAAAAAGATAAACATAAAAGATCAGTTCCCTGTGGTGTGGAATTAATCCAAGATTCAGCTGTTACAATTATTAGGAAAATATAAAACCTCATTATATCAACAAAGTAACTGAAACAACTATTCTTTGGGAGTATTAGAATGAAAATATTTCAATTGCAATTCCTTATCACCCTCGTGGTCTCCCCTTTTATTCACTCATTTCTTGTTTTCTTTCTCTGACTTCCTCACGGTGGCCAAAGGGCAGACAGCCAGCTGTTTCCCAGACCCTTGTTTACCTGGCTGCTGAGACAAGTGTCAATGCCACAGAAGTGAATGATACTTTCTTGCCACCACAGCTTGGAATGGTTCAACAATTCAGAAAGGGAGTATGAAGAAGAGATCTGAGGAATCAGGTTCACTCCCACCTTGCTTGGAACATCAGTATGCTGTATCTGCCTATCTGCCCTAAAATGAAAAAGCTTTTCATTCCTGCTTATTATCTTCGGCTCCTGCTCCATTATATGAGCATTGATCCTTGGCAGTGCAAGTGGGCCTCTGATAGTGCTGCTCTTCACCTGCCATGAACATAAAGTGTTTGAGAAAGTGGACTGGATTTTCAATCACCTTCTCTATGAAGGTACCAGAAGCCTGTTTCAACAATTCCATCCATTAAGTACTGAACACCAGTTAGGATAAAATTTCCATGACTAGATTTTTTTATATCAGATCAAAGACACGGTTAGGTGATATATATTCTGAAAACAATTTTCAAAATCTTTCTTGCTTATTCAGAACTCTCCACAGTCAGCTCACCCTATCCCTGAAACCTCCTCTAGTCTTTTGACTCCACCTTGGCGGATGATCTTTCCATTGCCACAGCAAACATGAGCAACATAGCAATCCACTATGCACTGCAACTCTCTCCAATAAGTCCCTATGTCTTCTATGTCTCTCTGATCTCATAACCTGCCTTCAAAAACCTACCTCTTCAATCTTTAGCCAAACTTCCCCAATCCTCCTATAACATTTCCCCTTCTCCTTCAGAAATATCAAGAGGTAATTCCTTCTGTTAAAGAAGTAAAGGAAATCTTAGACTTCCATGATCGCTTTCATGGCCTCAGATTACCCCAAAGTAGTTCACAGCCAATGATAAGCATTTTGAAGCACTTCAATGCAGGAAATGAGCAGCTAATTTTCACACAGCAAATTCCCACAAATGGCATTGCGATAATCGCCAGGTTATCTGTTTTAATTGGTAATTTTTATTGCTGCTATTGGATATTGTACTCCACTAAAGATCAGTTTACATATTGTTTATTCTGAAATAGCCTAACTTCCCCAGAGGTATGGCAACATCTCATAATTTCTACATATCACTCTATTCTAGGTACATGATTTTGTGTGTAGCATATGATTTAGATAGAAAAGTAAACCACACAGGTGACACAATGGACCATACGATAATTCATGTTGCATATTCTTATTATGTTAATCACCTATCAAAGACTCATGCATTGAGCAATACGTCAGTTCAAGGGACTCTTCTGTTACTCTTCCAATTCTTCAAAGCATTTCTGCCATATAGCTATGCACAGTGAATCACCTTATTTGAAATTAAGTAGAAAAAGTAAATTCTCATGAACAAAAACTAAATATTAAAGACTTAAGAAAGTGAAATCAAATGATTTGGCAACATGGTCAGAGGATTAGTTATTAAGGAAATCTAAAGATGTATGCTTCTTCACTGTAACCTCAATATAATTTTCTGTCAATAATCTATCACTGTGTAAAATGTCATACCAGCCATTTATTACTCGTCTATTTAACTCCCTGGAAGCTGTCTATTATCCTCTTTGTTATAGAGCTGATGGAGTTACTGCCTCACAGTTCCAGCAGCCAGGGTTCAATCCTGACCTTGGGTGGTGTCTGTGTGGAGTTTGCACATTCTCCATCTGACCGTGAGGGCTTCCTCTGGGTGCTCTGATTTACTTACTCCCACCTCCCAAAGACACGTGAGTTGATCGGTTAAGCTGGCCATTGTAAATTGCTCCTAGTCTTGAGGTGAGTGGTTGAATATGGGGGAGTTGATGTGGAGAGAATAAAATGGGATTAGTGCAGATGGGTGGTTTATGGTCAGTGAGGACTCAGTGAGCTGAAGGGACTGTTTCCATGCTGTATGACTCCATTATAATAGCTATCTCATTGTGATCTGTCTCTTCTTCTCTACCAGTTGCTGGTACCAGTCACCCTTTATCCAGGGGACTGATTTCTTTGTTTTATTCAGTTAGTGGATTTGCATGGATGTTGTGAATAAAACATGTATGAACATGCGCAACAGGAATTCTTCAATCATTTTAGTGTAAGGTCAACAAATTCAGGAATATGGCTCAATTCACTAAAGGAGTAATAAATACATAACCCAAAGTGATACAAGAGAAATACTGAATTTAAACTTCCAACGTGAAACTTAACAATTATAGAAAGGTTTTTGGGAAGAATGTGATGCTGAAATGCTCAGTGAGTTCTCTAGGTAAAGACCAATGGGAAATATGTACCCCAAACCACAATTCATCACAAATAATGGCACACAGCCAACTTCTACTTGTATTTGATGTGTTTTCAAGTGGGGATACCCGTTGTGGGGATAACATAAAAACAGTAAATTCTAGTCAATCAGTGAATGAATGGAAAAGTTCTTTTTTCCTTTTATAGATTTTCACCTATCTGTCCTATTCTTAACCCAGTCCTTTTTCTGATGTTCAAAACCCAGGAATTTGAAACAATCATTTACTTTCATCTCATTAACTCCAATCTGAGAGTGAAGCATTCCAGTAATTCTCTGCTGCACCCTCTCGAGAACCTTCACATCCTGAGTAAAATGTGGTGGCCAGTGTTGTACACCATTCCCTGGTTGTAGCCTAATAAGAATTTAATAACCTAATCAGTGTTTCATGAGCCTCAGCTGGATGTACTATGCTGCCCTGGCTTCATCCTACCTTCTTGACTCCTTATATTCAAATTTTTCCTCATATGTACATTGTACCAAATTGCTGTGAAAACGTTTAATTGTAAAAAAAAAGTCCAAGTTAAAAAGAGAATATTTAAAGTAGTCTAAATAATAGCCCAAAGTTATTGTCATTCTGAGAGCCTCTGCAGATTCACAGCTGGGTGTTAAAACTACTTTAGCCTCTAGTTTTCAGCTCATTAAAATTATTTGGTTCATAAATATGAATATTTTAAAAACCAAGATGGATTATTAACTGGCGACACACAGTGCAGCGCCATCTGGTGAGTGCATAAGTGAGACACTGGGGGAGTGAGAGATTATACAATTCATGACAGATTTTTGGATTAAAAGATTTGGATAGCATGTGAAAAACTCACATACGTGGTAAGTATACAGAGGGTAAAGTACTTCAGAAGTAAAATACATTCTTGCAGGAGTTATGGGAAATTCATAAAAAATCATTGATAAAGCTTGCATTTTTTATAGGGGGTTTCAGTGAAAATTATGTTAAGGATGAAAATATGGGTGTTCTGTGAGAAAAGATGAAGGAGAGCACTTCAGTTCAGTTTGAAGAGGTTAGGTCATTTCACCTTGATTTTTTTTTGGAATAACAGTATTTGAAAAACAAAATCAATCAGGAAATTGAGGTCTATATTTTGGGTTCTTCTTCTGTACGAAATAATGTGAGATCCCAAAGTTTTTTACGAAATTCTTTCTTCTCATTGTTCACCAAGTTCTGACAAGAGGCTTGGATATCCTGCCGTCTCCATGTAAATGACACCAGGGGATGCACAAGAAGGAGCAGGATCACTCGACATCTGATTCTTCTGGCTGCCCCGAAATAAAGGAGGTCATCTTCAATTCACTGCTGGAGCAAAAAATTGTGATTGAAAGTTGAGAGCCAGTTATAGAAACTAGCTGAAATTGAAAGGAAAATTGAGCTCTTTTTATAATGGGTCCCTGACCCAAACTTGCTGCAGCAGTCAATTGAAAATTTCCCAAAATATCATGGCTTCCATCCACTTCCAGAATGTGGTTGCAGTCGATAATTTTCATGGAAAACTAACTTTTAATATCAGTTTGTTACAGCACCTCAACAGCACAATTTCTTTGATATTTCTTTAAGATTTCTGATTGACATGTACAGAGGAGTATCATAAAGGATCCAGGGAAGTACAGTAAGGGAACAGGGGATTTTCCATAATTTGCTGTGAAACAAACTATTCCATAACATTGAAATTAACCCATTGATGTCCTGTAAATGCCACTTTAATAGCAATGTTCACACCATATTTTAGCACTGAGAGAAGATGAATTGGGCAATGATTAGCTGGATTAGATTTGTCCAGCTTTTTGTGAATGGAACATACCTGGACAATTTTCCACATAGTCGGGTAAATACCAATGTTGTAACTAGACAAGAACAACTTGGCCAGAGGTGTAGCTAGTTGTGGAGCACTGGTCTTCACCACTGCAGCTAGGTTATTGTCTGGTCCCACACAGCTTTGCCCTATCCATTGCGATACAAAGGCATCTTGGACTTGATGCTTGGGATGAGTGAATTCAGTCTTTGACTGCCAAACAAGGAAAATTCTTCCATTTATCACATTATGCAAACATCAAATGATTTTAAAAGGGCCAATTGTTCCAGAGGTGGTTGTACCTCCAGAATTTTACAAAATGCTTTGAAACTCATTAAAAGTTACTGAAAAGTTTATAAATATTAAATTGAAATTTTGTTTTCAGTGCAAGTGCCAGATAATTCAATAGCTTGAATTTTCTGTGGTAGTAGTTCATGGCTTAGAACAGTTGTTTTAGATAGGATAACAACCATGTGAAACAAAACATGTCTATTCAAACATGTTAACCAGTGCACAACTGCAAGGAATGAAACCATTTAGTCTTTTAAATCATTACTAATGGACTAAGATACTCACAACAGCAACTATTTTCAATAAGCCAAAGAGCAATGCCAGCAGTTTATATCTGTGCAGCAAACAAATGGCTGCTGGTTGACTTACTTTTCTAACAAATGTGGGGCTGGAAGACCTCAGCTCATTCTGTTTAGAGTTATAAATAGATCTGCAGGCTGTCAGTCCATCTTCCTAACTCTAACAAATGCAATGGAATCATATATTCTCATATGAAATATGGCATCTCCAAAAGAGCAAAACTCTCTTAGAATTGTTCTACTCAAGAAATCCCTTGAGATTCGTGGGACATTGGCTCCAATATTGGGGAAGGAGGGAGCTGTTCTGATGGGACAGGCTCCACCTGAACCATGCTGGGACCTGGGTCCTGGCGAATCGCATAAGTAGGGCTGTAGGTAGGCTTTAAACTAGATAGTAAATGTTGGATTCAACAGATTGGAAAAGTATACATAAAGTAAAAAGGGAGGACAGTGCAGGAGATGTTACTGAAGTCTCTAGAATAGGAATAAGAAAGAAAGTTTAGAAAGGGATAAGAATTTAACTTCAGGCAACAGAGACAAATTTGAGAAGAAGGGTGGTAAATACAGGACTGAAGGTGTTATATTTGAATGCACACAGTGTACAAAATAAGGTAGATGAGCTTATAGCACAGTTAGAAATTGGCAGGTATAATGTTGTGGGCCTCACAGAGTCATGGTTGAAAGAAGATCACAGCTGGGAGCTAAAGATCCAAGGATACACATCCTATTACATAAAACAGGCAGGTGGGCAGAGTGGGTGGTATGGCTGTGTTGGTAAAAAATGAAATCAAATCCTTAGCAAGAAGTGACATAGGGTCAGAAGATATAGAATCCTTGTGTGTAGAGTTAAGAAACTGCAAACGTAAAAAGACACTAATGGGAGTTACACACAGGTCTCCGAATAGTAGCCAGGATGGGGATACAAATGACAACAGCAGATAGAAAAGGCATGTAAAAAGGGGGATTTCAATATGCAGGTAGATTGGGAAAATCAGGTTGGTACTGGATCCCAAGATAATGTCTACGAGGTGGTCAAGCCCACTCGGGAAAAGGCAATTCTGGATCTAGAATTGTGCAATCAACCAGATTTGATTAGGGAGCTTAAGGTAAAGGAACCCTAAAGAGGCAGCGATCATAATATGATAGAATTCACCCTGCAGATTGAGAGGGAGAAGCTAAAATGGGATGTAACGGTATTATAGTTGAGTAAAGGTAACTACAGAGGCATGAGAGAAGAGCTGGCCAAAGTTGATTGGAAGGGGACCCAAACAGGGATGATGGTAGAGCAGCAATGGCAGGAGTTTCTGGGAGTAATTTGGAAGACACGGGATCAGTTCATCCCAAAGAAGAAGCATTCGAAAGGGAGGATGAGGCAACTGTGGCTGACAAGTGAAGTCAAAGACAGCATAAAAGCAAAAGAGAGGGCATACAATATTGCAAAAATTAGTGGGAAGCTAGAGGATTGGGAAGCTTTTAAAAACTAACAGAAGGCAACTAAAAAAACAATAAAGGGAGAAAAGATGAAATATGAAGGTAAGCTAGTCAATAATATAAAAGAGGATACCAGAAGTTTTTCAGATACATAAAGAGTACAAGAGTATTAAGAGTGGACATTGGACCGCTGGAAAATGACGCTGGAGAGGTAGTAATGGGGAACAAAGAAATGGCAGACAAACTGAATAAGTATTTTGTGTAAGTCTTCACTGTGGAAGACACCAACAACATGCTAGAAATTTGAGGAAGTCAGGGGGCAGAAGTGAGTGCAATCGCTATTACTAAGGAGAAGGTGCTTGGGAAACAGAAAGGTCTGAAGGTAGATAAGTCACCTGGACCAGATGGACCACACCCCAGGGTTCTGAAAGAGGTAGTTGAAGAGATTGTGGAGGAATGAATAGTGATCTTTCAAGAATCACTCGATTCAGGAATGGTTCCAGAGGACTGGAAAATCGCAAATGTCACTCCACTCTTTAAGCAGAGAGGGAGGCAAAAGACAGGAAATTATAGGCCAGTTAGCCTGACTTCAGCGGTTGGTAAGATGTTAGAATCCATTATTAAGGATGAGGTTTCAGGGTACTTGGAAGCACAGGATAAAATAGGCCGAAGTCAGCATGGTTTCAAGGGGAAATCTTGCCTTACAAATCTGTTGAGCTGTAAGATCGGTTTGTAAGACAAGTTTTTCACTGTACCTTGGTACAAGTGACAATAATAAACCAATACCAATGTTGGAAATCTTTGAGGAAATAGCAGGCAGGACAGACAAAGGAAAGTCAGTGGATGTTGTTTACTTGTATTTTCAGAAGGCCTGTGACAAGGTGTTGCACATGAGGCTGCTAAACAAGATAGGAGCCCATGGTATTACAGGAAAGGTACTAGCATGGATAGAAGATTGGCTGACTGGCAGAAGGCAAAGAATGGGAATAAAGCGGGCCTTTTCTGCTTGGCTGCTGGTGACTAGTGATGTTCCGCAGGGCTACTTTTCATGTTATGTGTCAATGATCTGGATGACGGAATTGATGGCTTTGTGGCCAAGTTTGTGATACAAAGATAGGTGGAGGGGCAGGTAGTATTGAGGAAGCAGGGAGTCTGCAAAAGGACTTGAACAGGTTGGGAGGATGGGAAAGGAAATGACAGATGGAATACAGCGTATGGAAGTGTATAGTCATGCATATTGGCAGAAGAAATAAAGGTGTAGCCTATTTTTTAAATGGGGAACGAATTCAGAAATTGGAGGGGCAAAGGAACTTGGGAGTCCTGGTGCAGGATTCCCTAAAGGTTAACTTGCAGGTTGAGTCAGTAGTAAGGAAGGCAAATGCAATGTTAGCATTCATTTCGAGAGGACTGGAATATAAAAGCAAGGATGTAACGCTGAGGCTTCATAAGGCATAGGTCAGATCACATTTGGGGTACTGTGATCAGTTTTGGCCCCCATATCTAAGGAAAGATGTGCTGGCATTGGAGAGGGTCCAGAGGAGGTTTACAAGAATGTTCCCAGGAATGAAAGGGTTACCATATGAGGAGTGTTTGGTGACTCTGGGCCTGTACTTGCTGGACTTTAGAAGGATGAGGAGGGGATCTCATTGAAACCTACAGAATATTGAAAGGCCTGGTCAGAGTGGATGTGGAGAGGATGTTTCCAGTGGTGGGAGAGTCTAGGAGCAGTGGGCACAGCCTCAGAATAGAATGACATCCCTTTAGAACAGAGATGATAATTTTGTTAGCCAGAGCATGGTGAATTTGTGGAATTCATTGCCATGGACGAATGTGGAGGCTAAGTCATTAGGTATATTTAAAGCGGAGGTTAATAGGTTCTTGATTAGTAAGGGTATCAAAGGTTACAGGGAGAAGGCAGGAGAATGGGGTTGAGAGGCAAAAATAAATCAGCCATGATCAAATGGCAGAGCAGACTCAATGGGCCAAACGGCCTAATTCTGCTCCTGATGTCTTATGGTCTTTTGGAGTTCGAAGATATCTTGCTTCCATTCCAATTTAGTGGATCTGGAGGTGACTAATAAGGTCAATGTGGAAATGTCGAGTTGCAATCTGCAGGTAGTGCTTGTGTTGTGCACACTCAAAGGCTTAGATCCATTGACTTGTTCACCAAAGTATCTTGCACTCAACATCTGTAAAACCAAAGTCCTCTACTAATTCTGTGCCTGCAGCACCACACTGATCTCTTACAATGAAGGTTCATGATGAAACTCTGAAAAATGTTGACCACCTCCCTTAATGAGGGCATCACCTCTCGGCAAAGATGGATAGTGATGATGAAATTCTCCATCATCTTCCGTGCACCAGCACAACCTTTGTTCAACTGAAGACAAGAATGTCCGGAAAATCTCAGACCTGGCACAAAACACATGATACCTGCCAGCCTACATTCTTCTGAAGTCTGCACAAGTTACAGCAGACATCTCACGACACTGAGAAAATACCACTTACGTTGTCTGCACAAAATCCTCCAAATTCATTGGAAGGCTAAGTGATCCAACAACAGTGTCCTCTCCCAGGCCAACATCCCCAGCACAGAAGCCCGAGTTACTCTCACACAGTTGCATTGGGCTGCCTGTGTGCCTGACACCAGATTCCCAAAACAAACACTCTATTCCAAGCTCTGTCATGGGAGGACATTATAGTCAGACAGAGAAAATGATTCAAGGATGTGCTCAAAGCTTCCCTGAAGAAGTAACATTCCCATTGATTCCTGGGAACATCTGGGCCATGGCCATTCAAAATGGAGAAAGAGCATATGTGATGGGGTACACAGAAGCCCTCTATAAGCAGCAGAAGGAGCATAATGATTGAAAAATTAGCCACCTGAGAATTGTGTTGTAGTGCTGACATTAGCCTAATGTTCAGGAAGCTGGAATGGGACTCAACATCCAACAATCTGATTCAGAAACAAGACTGTAATTTTTGTTGCAGTTCTGAAGCCTGAAACACTGCCATATTTCTTTTTGTCGCATCTTCACTAACTTGACATGCTTCCCTGCCTTCTGTTTTTGAACAAATTCTCAGGCCCCACATTTATTTGGATTTATTTGGATTGTGGTGTGGACTACTTTCCAGGTTAAGTACTGCTACATTTTTGTTTAGAAAAATGGCTTGCTTGAAGTGAACTTCATAATTTTCAATTGAATGGTCATTTATTTGTTTGCTTCTCTTTATTTCATGAACAAAATTGCCCCAGGGTAAACAATACTGTCCGTGCACTATAACTAGAAACATTCCTGAACTGATTTTGCAGAAATATGCTGTCTATTCCACTGTGCATCAGCATCACTTTCCTTTGCCATCATATTGATACTAGTTAGTTTGTTCCGTAATAAAATCAGTCAAATAATCATCTGGTAAATACATGATCTAATATCAAGAGAGCTAATATGCTTGATACTCTATTATCTTGGTCAAAATTGAACAGAAGAGTGTGGTTATTGACAGTGACCTATTCTAATATCTCCCCATCCACAAAGTCTCACTCTTCTTATGCATTTTTCACTGGATTAAAACAACTTCAGAGAAGGGCCTGTGTTCCTCTTGGATTTCCAGTGACAGACCAAAATTCTTGGGAGTAAACTCAGAGAATCTATTACTAACTGGTTGTTGTTCTAATTAAAACTCCATTTCACTTAACTTTCTGGACCTCCTTGATACTTTGAGCTTCTCTGCACCTGTATTTCTTTCATGCTGCGACATCGCCAAGGTCTTCCCTGTTCCTACAAATCTCTTTGGAATCCATTCCTGCATCCTGAGTGATCCTTAACGCAGAATAGTATATTGAACCAGAATGATATTAGAGACAAAATTCCATTGCTCAACTATTTGTCGCCAAAAGGGAAATCCTGCCATTATTCTGAATGGAATTAGAAACCACATTGTCACCTCATCATTTTCCTACAATAGTGTTAATAAATCTAGATTATTAAAATCTATTGGAGATGGAACTGACAACAGCACTAGCCAAGAATGTTCTCCAGATATATATAAATTGGCGACATGCATCTGCTCAGTAATGGGTTTGTTCAAAAATACATGATTGGTATTCATCTTGGAAGGAGAATTTATTGGAAGTGTTCAGAACTTTATGCTTATTGAAACAATGAATGGTAACATGGAGACACAGAGAATGAATGGAGGCGTGAAACATCCAGACATGTCCCTTCTTTTTCCTACCTTCCTCAGGAGTAGCTGTTGTCAGGCAAAATACAGAATAAATCAGATGAAGAATAAAAATCCTCCCATGGCAACCAGCTGACCCCAACCTCACTAAAATGTCCCTGGCATGGACTCTGCAGCTGAAATTAATTTATATTTTGAACCTCATATTCAAAACGAAAGGATACTCACAACAAGACAATGGATTAATCCACAGCCTACTATACATAGTACAACACCTAATAGGATTAACAGTGATGCTCAAAAGAATGTTTCTTCAGTCAGGACTGTTAGAATAAATGCCACCTTTCATCCCAAGAGTTATTTTCAGCCTTATCTGATGCTTTATTCCCAGAGTGTAAAAAAATCCTTGAAATGGTTAATTCCATTGCCTGTTCAATGGGGTGTAAATAGGAGGCTACTGACAGACCAAAATGAGGCAACTGGCCTTTCACCTCAAAATTGTAAATGTTTCTGCAACAGAGTTGAATGAAATTGACCCAATTAGTGTGTTTTGGCATCATGAAAAGTGGCAGGACGCTTGGAATTTCATCCATTGTATATTAAAAATGACATTGATCTGCATAATACAAACACACATTTGAGTTACCTGCAGTTATTACAGTTCTGAAGTAGGACCAGTCATTGTGAACAAGTAGAATGCACTTCATAATACCGCGTAATTAATCCTCTGAGCATTAAGCAACATCTGTGCTTTGTGCTAACATGACAAGGGTGAATTTTCAATAATTTAACAAAATTTATAAATAAACAGAGTAGACTAAGGAAACAGAAAGCTGAATATTAAAAAAAACAGAAATTGTTGATGAGGATCTTAGAAATTTCTGGAAAATCTAGCTGAATAAAACTCCGAAGCATAATTTTGCTTATTTTGTGTCAACACTCACAGCAATCAATTCAGATTAGTTAAAAACAGATTTGATTTATGCTTAAGGTTTTCAACAACATCATTTCAATTAAAGGACATAATGTTTTCATTTTCACACAAAACTTCCATGTTGTGTCTGTGGCCCAAATGGGACTTAGTTTACAATATTCACATGCTTTGATTCTATTTACAAGCAAGTGAATTCACTCTTCAATGCACAGAAACAAAACCATGAAATACTGAAACAATCTGCAGGTCTCTCAGCAAGTGAGAAGAGCCAAAGTGTTGACCCTTCATCAGAGATGGAGTAACCCCAGTTCTGACAAAGTATTCAATTCTGAAATGCCAAATCATCTGTTCTCTGCACGGACTCTGAACTGCTGAATCCTTTCAGGACTTTCTAAGCTTTTTTTATGGTTCACAGTTCCAGATACTGCAGGTATATTGTATTTTGATTTCAATGTGTGAAGGTCTTTCGGTACACTGAGAGAAAACAACTTAAAACCAGAGGTGGAAGGACACGGTGTAAATTAATGTACGTGCCAGTTACCTTTCTTCATTGTATAGGCCTTTCCCTTAGGTTATATGTAAATTTTATGATAAGAAGGTGGGTTGGGGAGCTACCTCCCACTCCCCACTCCCCAACCCCCCCCACTTTCCCCACCCGCCCCCCCACCCCACTGATATCGGACATGCAACTTGGCCCCAGGGGTGATCTGGAAATGGTGTAAAGCATAGAGAGTAAGAAAAAAAAGGATTTAAAATAATTCAAGCAGCTCCCCTTTTTGCCTCTCCTTGTAGCTATTCTTTTTTCAGATGTAAACCCACAAACTAATCATTCTCCACAACATTCTCATCATCTGAAGACCACAACGGTTTGAAAAGTAAATGCAAAAAATGTACAACTCAATAAAATCTCAAAAACACACAGTTACCCTGTCTTTCAATGTTGCCTAATTTTAAATTGCAGATTATCATAACCAAGATATAAGTAAAGAAATCTAACAGATCTGAAGACACTTGTGTGACATTTGTAGCTTTACTGATGATTTCACCTGCATCTTTAACCTAAGAGCCTTGGCTTCCTTGCGTGCTTCAATAGATTTCAAGCCTCCATGTATGTTTGTTTTTAACATCCAGTCACTTTAAAAATGCACTGGGATTTTGAATTCCCTAGGGAGATCATGCAGATTTCCCTTTTTTTTCTCTCTATGGTGTTGGAGTGTAACCTCAGTAGAATAAGACTTGACATGCTACCTCTGCTAGTTTATGCATCTGCACCTTGCTGCGATTGACAGCAGTTTTATGTCACTTCCATTTAAAGAAAATTGAGTTTCAGATTTTTCAAAGGCAACGATCTGTTGTCTGACCTGTTTCTTCCGTTCCTGTCTTCCCCCTACGCCATCAATTCTGGCACAATACAATGACTGCTTCACTTGGGATCTGAGCTTTGTCCATCCATATCTAAATAACTGCAGATTAATTTTAAAATCTTAAACTGTGCAAAAGCAATTATAATCATGTAACAAATCTGTTGTAAGATGAAGGAGTAAGTACTTGAAATACTCAGCAAGTCAGGAAGCATTTCTGAAAAGATAAACAGAGTTAGTACTTCAGGTTGATGACTTTTTATCAAAACTGAAGGAAAAAAAATGTTTTAGATGGATTTGGTGAGGTTGGTCAAGCTGGGTCTTTATTCGTTGAAACATAAGAGAATGAGGGGCAACCTTATAGAAATGTTTAAAGTTATGCGAGGCATAGATAAGGTGGATGGTAACTGTCTTTTCCCCAGGGTAGTGGAGTCCAACACTTAGGGGCATAGATATAGGGTGAGAGGGGAAAGAATTAAATAGACCTGAGGGGCAAATTTTTCACGCAGAGGGTGGTGAGTATATGGAACGAGCTTCCAGAGGAAGTGGCTGAGACAGGTACAATAGTATCATTTAAGGAGCACTTGGATAGGTACATGGAGGGGTGGGGCTTAGAGGAATATGGGCCAAATGCAGGAAATTTGGACTAGCTGGGTGGTCACTGTAGTCAGCATGAACTCGTTGGGCCGAAGGGCCTGTATCTGTGCTGTATTGCTCTATGACTCTATTTTTCAAACAATATAGTCATACACCATAGATTCAGGCCATTCAGCCCACCATGTCTATGCTGATCATCAAGAACCCATCTATACTAATCCTACTTACCAGCACTTGGTCCACAGCCTTTGATACCTTGGCATTTCAAGCACTTGTCCAGATACTTCTCAAATGTTGTGAGAGGACCTGCCTCCACCAGCTTCTCAGGCATGATTTTTTACCAGATTGCAACTACCTTCTGGGTGAAAAGAAAATCCTCTGATCCCCTCGAACTGCTCACCTTACATCGATGCCCCTTGGTGTTAGACATCTCCGTTATGAGGAAAAGTTTTTCACCATATCCATGCCCCTCATAATTTTGTATACCTCTATCAGGTCTCCCCTCTGCCTCCTCCATTTCAAGGAAAACAAACTCAACCTATCCAGTCACTCCTCATAAATGAAACATACCAACATCATGATAAATCTCCTCTGCACCCTCTCCAGAGCAGTTACATCCTTCTTACTGTGTGGTGACCAGAACTGCACACAATACTGCACTTGTGGCCAAACCAAAGTTTGATAAAGTTGTACCATGTCTTCCATGTTCTTCCAGTCTATGCCCTAACTAATGAAGGCCAGCATTCCAGTTGCAAAGAAAGAAGGAAGGGGTTCTTATTTACATTTCCTGACCCCAGCTGTACTTCTTATTTACTCGCCTCTGCCACCCTATTCAGCTGGCACCATCACAACTTCTGCCATTCAGTCTCTCCTGTTGTCCAGCCAATGACAGATTTCTGCTTTTGTTATTTCAAGTGCCTCCGACTTTTTAGGAGCAGGTCCTTCCAACCTGCTTCATTATCATCAAAATGGAGCTAGAAGCCCGAATGGCTTTGAACTCTGAAAGACTTTAATGGCAAAGGAAGGAGCTGAAGAAGTTGAAGAAGCAAGATGTACAGATTGAAAAATCTAGAAGATGATTTTCTTTTTGTTGAGATTTCTAGCAACGGTATTCAGTGCTGATATATAAAACTAAGTGGCAATGTGGGCTGTGAGGAGGATGCAGAAAGGCTTCATGGGAGATCAAGACAGGCTGTGACGTGGCAAATGGAATATAATGTGTAAAAAATTGATGTCATCCAATTCAACAAAAAAATGATGGACTGTATTTATAAATAGTGAGAAGTAGAAATGTGTTGGTGTTCAGAGGAACCTGGTTGTCCTTGTGCATGAAGGCTGATTTCAATATCATAAGACAGGACTGCAATCATTTATTTGCAAGTAGGTCTACACCAAAAAGTGGGATTTATGCAAAAGAGAAAAAATGAGAGTTCAGGGTCAACATGTTCCTGTAAGGTTGAAAGGTAAGGACAGCAAGTCCAGGGAATCCAGGATGGTAGAGGCCAGATAAAGTAAAAAAAAAAGCAGGTATGGAGAACGAGGAACAGGAGATGCCCATTTGGAGTATAGAAAGTGCAGGGGGATACTTAAAAAACATTAGGAGCGCAAAGAGAGAGCATGAAATATTTTTGGTCATCAAGATCTAGGAAAATCCCAAAGCATTTTATCTTTATTAAGGGAAAGGGGGTAATCAGAGAAAGAAAAGGGCACATTCAGGACCAAAAGGGCAATCTGTGCAATGGATCCAGAGAACAGATATCCCAAATTAACATTTGCCAGGTAATTACAAACCTGTGAGTCCAGTGTCACTGGTAGGGAATTATTGGAAAAGGTTTTGAGGACAGGATTGATCCACACAGAAAAGCAGAGATTAATCACAAATGGTGACATTTCTTTGTTTGGGGAAATCCTGTCTGACCAATATGGTTGAATTGGAAGCCTCTTGATCAGTGGGGAACCACAGGGAACAGTGCTGGGACCCTTGCTGTTGATTATACTTTAACGATTTTGCTAAAAATGCAGGTTGCTGATTAATAAATCTGCAGATGTACATGAAGATTGGTGATGTTGCTAATAATGAGGAGGATAATCTTAGGCTACAGGATGATATTGATTAATCGGTGATGTGGGCTGAGCAATGGCAGATGAAATTTTAATCCAGATAAGTGTGATGTGATGCACTTTGGGAGAATTAATAAGAGTAGGATGTACACAATGAATGGTATGGCCTCAGGGAGCACTGAGGAAAAGAGTGACCTTGGCGAACAAGTCCAAGAATCCCTGAAGGTGGCAGCACATGTAGATAAGGTGGTGAAAAAGGACCACGGGGTACTTGTCTTCATTAGCTGGGGCATAGAATATAAGAGCAGGGAAGTTATGGTACAACTTTATAAAACTTTGATTAGGACATATCTGGACTACTATGTACAGTGCAGGTCACCACACTGTATGAAAGGCATGATTGCACTGGAGAGGAGATTCACCAGGATGTTGTCAGGGATGGAGCATTTCAGTTATGAAGTGTCACTGGATAAGTTGGGTTTGTTTTCCTTGGAGCAGAGGAGGTTGACGAGGGACCTGATAGATGTACACAAAATTATGAAGAGTATAGATAGGCTAGATAGTAGGGTGCTTTTCTCCCATAGTAGAGGTGCCCAAAACTAGGAGGTACTGTATATATGGAAGAAAGGAGTTGCAAACTGGAACACTCTGCCTGAGTAAGTAGTGGAGGCAGGTACTCTCACAACATTTAAGAAATATCTAGATGAGTGTTTTAAAAGAGTTTGGTGAACTGCGGTTGAGAGGGAGGGCAGAAAGTGTCAATACAGTAAAATTAGAAATGAGGTCTTTCTACTTCACCATCTGACACAAGAGCCCAGTTAAGAGGAAACATTTTTCCTCTAAATTCAAGTGTGAGTTTTTCGTGAATATCCACAAAATTAATGCGGGAACAGTCATCATCTTCTGGATCAAACAAAAGTTGCAGGTTTGCACAGTTTATCAGCCAATGTTATCCTGACCTATAAAGTAACACAATTTATTCAAGATAATTGGCTGCCTGATTCAGGGATACATTTCCAACAGATCTACTCTCATTCACTAATCATATACAATTCATCAGTGTAGTTCACTATATTTCCTCAATAACTTATTTATATTATTCACGAAGACTGAATGAAGCAACCCACAGGATATCTCATTTAGAATTTAGAAGCCCGGTCAGTTAAGTGTAAACTATGTTATTTATTAAGTACTCTATTGGTATGGTTGATCTAATTGCTGGGTGAATAACGGGCTGTGATATAAAGATCTACAAATTACTTACTTATATTTGCAATTTATTGAAAATTTTCATCCAGAAATTAAACAAACAACTTAATCCAAGGATATAATTTTTTGGCAAGCTTTTTACGTATTTATCAGGATTCAACTTGATTAATTTAACTTCAGGGAACAAATGAATGTAAAGAAAACCTTCTTCACACTTGTTACACTAACTGATTGTAACTACCACCCACTTTCCAAAGATTATCTTCATTTGTGACTCAGACCTCGGGGATTGGGGATACATATTCATCAAAATATGCAACAGCAAACAGAAAGCCCTCTCTGCAATCTGGAGGATTTCTTTTACGATGCAAGTCAATTAGTTTTTGTATGTTTTGTCTGACTGCTTGACAAATTTATTCCATTTGTTCTCTGAAAATTAGTTCCTTTATACTGATATAGAGCTACATCACGTTATGGAATGGATGAAGATAGCCCATCAGCATGTGATTTTGGCACAGTTAAAGTCATAGAGTCATAGAAAGATACAACATGGAAACAGGTCCTTTGTCCCACCGAATCTACCTCGACCATCGAGCCCCCATTTTTATACTGATCCTTCCTTGAACCATTTATTGTCTGTACATTCTCATCAACTTTCCCCCACCCTTGAGATTCCACCACTCACCTCCATACTAGGGATGATTTACAGTGGCTATTTAACCTATGAACCTGCATATTTTGGAGATGGAGGAAACCAGAGCACCTGAAAAATGTGTAAACTTCACTCAGACGGTCAGGATTGAACCTGGGTTACTGAAGTTGTGAAGCAGCACCTCCACTTACTGCACCACTGTGCTGCCTCTACCTTTGCCACTTGTGGGCCTAAACTCTGTACCAATTACCTGGACACATTATTAAGGCATTAGCCTTTTCAACAGAACATATTGACATCTTTCAGGGCTCTGTGTTACTAAAGGAATTAGAAGCATACGGATGGTTAAACCAAGCTCTCGAATAAAAACAGAAAATGCTAGAAATACTCAACAGCAGGTCAGGCAGCATCTATGGAGGAAGAAATAGAGTTAACATTTTAGTTTAATGATCTTTAATTTTAATGACCTTAGAAAATATTTTAATTTGCAGGGAAAAGATAAGGGCCAGAGACAACAAAAGGGAAGGCCTGTGATAGGGTGGAGGCCAGGAGAGCATAAACAACGCAAGTGATGGTGGCATTGGCAAAGGAAGGTAGTAAAGGTGCATCTAGGGATGGTGTAGGTAGGAGGAGATGAGCAAAATCTTGTGTACCAGATGAGGACAGAGAGAGAAAAACTGAAAGCTGGAAATGGGAGATGCAAGACTGGAATGGCTGATTACCTGAAACTGGAGAATTGAATGCTGAGCTCTGAAGACTATAATGTGCCAGTCAGAAGAGGAGGTACTGTTCCTCAAGCTTTCATTAGAACAGCTGAGGTGGCCAAACACAGAGAGGTCACGGGGGGGGGGGGGGGGGGGGCGGGGGGGGGGGTGAGATGGAGAATTAAAGTGACATTCATTTAGTCTCTCCTCCAATCAGTGAATTAACAGACTGAGTTGAAATTTTCAATCAAAAAAAATGGTCATTTTAATTGGGAAAGGATATCATGAACTACACACCTAGTACATTGACAAGGCTGTACTGCTTGATAACAATGCAGGCATTTTAAAGCTATTGTCCAACAAGCTACTTATGTTCTTTTAGTTTCAATCCTTTTTATAACCAGACATGCTTGAACTAAATTCTTCCTGCAGAGAGTTGCCAGGACACCTGCCAAAGCCACCTTCATCCTTCAACACTCAGTTGGTTGACTAAAAGGGGAGATCACATACAGGTTTCGCTAAACTCATCACAGCCAGGATTGAATCTATAACAACGAGAAGTTTAAGTAAACTCCTGAGATTTGACAGTGTTTCAGGTGACAATGTACGGGAGAAAGCTTCACAGGGAGAAGTTATGTGCTATTGAGCTATTATAACTACCACAATAAGCCTTTACACAGTAGTAGAATTCACTGTGGTGAACCTTAACTCAGCTGTGTGGTATCTGGGTTGTAGTATTTATACACCTTGAGTACTGAAAGGATGATTGTAGAAATGTACTCCATTAAAAAGTTGGTACTTTGCAAACAGTGTAAGACAAGTTTCTTCCACTCACTAGATAATTGCATTTGCCTTTTCAACAGAAAACGTTGACAGCTTTCGGGGTTCTGTGATACAACAGCAGTCCTGTTACTTTGAGACAGAATGGGAAAAAAATGTAGCAGACATTCTGCAACAGTTATGTTACCTCAGACTTCATGATAAAAATCCTTAACATACCATATTTCTCTCTGTAACCTGTTCAGATGTACAAAATTCCTCACCCAAATATCCAATTATTTTTAGCCAAAGTCCTCATGCTCCTTGGTTGTAGGGAAGAGAAGAAGAAAAGATCAATTGGCCCCACAAGCGCATACTAATCCCAAATTACATTTATCATGAATCCAATCTATTTTTACCCAGTCGCACATTCCTTTATATGAAGCAGAGATACAAAGAGAAAACCTTAGGCCAAATATGGAAAAAGAATTTTAATTCTTGAAAGCAATGAAGCAAGCTTTAGGTGGCAACAGTTTATTAATCCCAGTTAATACAATTTCTTCCTATTATTTATAATTTATAGGTAGTTAAGGTGATTTTCAATAATGACAAAAAACAGGTGACTGAGATTTGACATTACATAGGCCGCTCATCTGATGCATCCTGAGGCAGAGAGAGGGGAAAGTGGTTTCAGTGCTTTGCTGATGCCTTTTCAAGGAAAACTGCACATCATAAACTGGAGGTGCACTGCAGGTTTCTCACAAGGTCAATCTCCTCCACCAGATGCTGCATTGGAAATATTTGTGAAGGAGGTGAGAAAAGGGAAAAGGATTCCCGCAGGGATCGGTTCTGGGACCTCTACTTTTTGTGATATTTATAGATGACTTAGATGAGGGGGAGGAGGGCTGGGTTAGTAAGTTTGCGGACGACACTAAGATCGGCGGTGTTGTGGATAGTGTGGAGGGCTGTCGGAGCTTACAGAGGGATATTGATAGGATGCAGAGCTGGGCTGACAAGTGGCAGATGGAGTTCAATCCGGAGAAGTGTGAGGTGGTACACTTTGGAAGGACAAACTCCAGGGCAGAGTATTGGGTAAATGGCAAGGTACTTGGCAGTGTAGAGGAGCAGAGGGATCTGGGGGTTCATATTCACAGTTCATGAAAGTTGCCTCATAGGTGGAAAGAGCAGTTAGGAAGGCCAATGGGATGTTGGCTTTCATAAGTAACGGGATTGAGTTTAAGAGCCGTGAGGTGATGATGCAGCTTTACAAAACTCTAGTTAGGCCACACTTCGAGTATTGTGTTCAGTTCTGGTCGCCTCATTATAGGAAGGATGTGGAGGCATTGGAGAGGGTGCAGAGGAGATTTACCAGGATGCTGCCTGGATTGGAGAGTATTGAATATGAGGAGAGGCTTAAGGTGCTAGGGCTTTATTCACTGGAAAGGAGGAGGATGAGAGGAGACATGATAGAGGTATATAAAATATTGAGAGGAATAGATAGAGTAGACAGTCAGCGCCTCCTTCCCAGGGCACCAATGCTCAAGACGAGAGGTCATGGCTTTAAGGTTATGGGTGGGAGGTTCAGGGGAGATGTCAGGGGGAGGTTTTTCACCCAGAGAGTGGTTGGTGCATGGAATGCACTGCCTGGGGTGGTGGTGGAGGCAGATACATTGAACAGGTTCAAGAGCTTGTTGGATAGGCATATGGAGGAGTGTGGGATGGGGGGATATGCGGGAGGAAGGGGTTAGGTAGTGTGAGGATGGTTTGATGGACGGCACAACATGGTGGGCCGAAGGGCCTGTTTTGTGCTGTATGGTTCTATGGTTCTATGAAACAGGCATCATCATTTGATGGAAAGAAAAGTAAGCTGGCCAGAACTAATGGTGGTCTGCAAAGATGGTCAACAATAGAAGTAGGCAGACAAGGCACACAAACAAAAAAATATACATGATAGGAACCGGAGTAGGTCACTCAGCCCCTTGAGTCTGCTCTGCCATTAAATTCGATCATGCTGATCTGATTGTAACCTCAAGTCCACATTCCTGCTTCCTCCCTCTCACACCTTGATTACCGAGAATCCATCGACTTTTGCCCTAAAAATATTCAAAGGCTCTGCTTCTACTGCCCTTTGAGGTGGAGAGTTCAAAAGACTCATGACCCTCTCAGAGAAAAAAAAGCCTCATTTCTGTCTCAAATGGCTGACCTTTCTTTTGAACTGTGACCTCAAGTTCAATCACCCACAAGAGGAGACGTCCACTCCACATACACCCCATCGAGATCCCTCAGGACCTAATATGTTTCCATCAAGTCATCTCTCCCACTTCTGAATTCCAACAGATCTAAATCCAGCCTGTACAACATTCCTCTTCACACAACCTGCCCATTTCCAGGTATTATTTGAATAAACCTCTGAACAGCTTCCAATGCACTAACATTCTTCCTTAAATAAGGGGATCAATTCTGTGTGTGGCCCTCCAGATGTGGTCTTGCTAATGCCCTACAGAGGTGAAGCACAACCTCCATACTCTTCCATTTAATTCCCCTCGCAATAAACAATAACATTCTTTTAGCTTTCCAAATAACTTCCTCTATATTAGTTTTTACAACTCATGCACGAAGACACTCAGATCCCTTGGCATCTCAGAACTCAGCAGTCCCTCATCAATTAGATAATTTGCTTTGTTTCTATTTTTTTCTGCCAAATGGATAATTTCATATTTTCCTACATAATATTTCCTTTGCCAGATCTTTGTCCACTGACTTAACCAATACCTTTTCCTTTGTGGTATCCTTATGTCCTCTTCACAATTTACTTTCTGATTTATCTTTATGTCATCATCAAATTTAGCAACAAAACCTACAGTGCCATCTTTCAAGTCATTGATATAAAGTTGAGGGCTCAGCACTGATTCCTGTCAACTAGAAAAGGACTCATTTATGTCAAATCTCTATTTCCTGTTTACCAGCCAATCTTCTATCTGCACCATTATGTTTCCTGCTACATGACAAGCTTCTATTTTCCGCAATAACCATTGATGTGGCACCATATCAAATGCTTTTTGTAAATCTTCATACATCTACCGATTCCCCTTTATTCATAGTGCACGTTACTTTTTCAAAGAACTCCAATTAATAGCTTAAACATGATTTCCCTTTCACAAAAAAGTGTTGACTTTGCCTGCTTAGACTGAAGTTTCCTTTGTGCCCTGCAACGACACCTTTACTAAAATTTTCTTACGTTTTCCCCATGACATATGTTAAGCTAACTGGCTTGTAGTTACTTGGCTTCTGCTGCCTCCCACCCTTCTTGAATAAAGGAAGTGCATTTTCTATTTTCAAATCTGATGGAAAATTATCTGAATCTGGGGAATTTTGAAAAATTAAAAGCAATGCATCAACTATCTCACTAGACACTAGTTGTAAGACCCTGAGATGAAGTTCGTCAGGACAAAGTCACTTGTCAGTCGCTGCTCTGACGACTTGTTCAGGATCACTTCCTGGAAGATTGTAATTTTCCTAAATTCTGTCTTCTTTTCTGATTCCCAATTCATCATTATTTCTGGAAAGTTCCTTGTTCAGCTCTGGTGAAGATTGATACAAAATACCAATTTAATTCAGTTTCCATCTCTTTATTTTCTATTACTAATTCTCCATATTCATTTTCTGTAGGAGCAACACACATTTTGTTGACTTGTTTCTTTCTTTAAGTATCTATAGAAAGGCATATCATCTGTTTGTACATGGAGGCACTGTTGAAATGAACCTAATGATGATGTAATCACCACAATTAAGCCTTCTTATGCTAATCTCTCATCTCTGTCCTTCCTTTGGCACCAACACTTTGAGCCTATACTTTCTCTATCCTCCCTCAAGAGAATCTCCTGCATTGTGGTTGAAACAACTCCATGATAGTTATGCCTGTCGAGCTTAGATTTGAAATAATTCAGCCTAGATCTGTTCTCATCCCTTTAAAGTTGGCTTTTTCCCAAATGACCATCTTTTACTTAGAGTGGTCCATGTGGTTTTCGAAAGCTATTCCAAATCTTATGATGTTTATTATAATTAACTAAACTGTAATATTTAGATAATTGAAGCCCCCATTATCACTGCAATTTCTCTGCAGATTTGTTCCTCGATATCATTCCTGCCCATTGCTAGCCTACAAAGTAGTCCTGGTAGTGTAATTGCACTTAATAGCCCATCAAATGAAGGATACCCCCTCCTCGCATCTTCTCTTCTGTCATACATTTATCTGGGCTATCCCTCTTATACTCACTCGCAAGCAGCACTGCGAGTAATCTGGAGTATCCTGACTTGTTGCATCATGGTCTAATATGGCAATTCGAATGCACAAGAATGTACAAAGCTGCAGAGAGTAGTGGACGTCGCCCAATACATCACGGCACATCCCTCCCCACCATTAGTAATATCTACAGGAGGCACTGCCTCAAGAAGGCAACATCCATCATCAAAGATCCCCACCATCCAGGCAATGCCGTTTTCTCGCAGCTACCATCGGGCAGGAGGTACAGAAGCCTGAAGTCCCACATCACCAGGTCCATGAACGGTACTTCCTTTCAACCATTCAGTTCTTGAATCAACTGTCAAAACCCTAATCACTACAGTTTAGCAACACTATGGCCACTTTAATCGCTTTGCACTAAAATGGACTTTTTTTGTTCAAATTGTGTTCTCTCTTTTAAATGTGAATGCTGCTTATATGATGCTATGTGCTTGTGATGCTGCTGCAAGTAAGTTTTTCATTGCACCTGTGCATACATGTACTTGTGCATTTGACAATAAACTCGTCTTTGACTTTGAATTTACCCATCTTTGATATCCTACTTTTCAATCTCTATTCTTTAAAATCTGCTTTTATGACCACATCCCTTCCATTACCAACGTCATTGGTACTGACATGGCCTATGACCTGTGGCTGTTCACCCTCTCCTCCAGAATGTTCAGCAGCTGCTCAGCAACATCCTCAACTCTTGTTCTAGGGCTATAACACACCATCCTGGAATCACATCTTCAGCCAATTAAAGGCCCGTCTCCCCCCTTAACAATAGAGTCCTTTTTAACCACTGCTGTCTTGGCCATTCCCCTCTCTCCCTTTACATTTGAGATACCAATGGTCCTATGGTATTGGCTCTGGTAGTAAGAGCAAGATGCCCTCGGGGGTCTTATGAATTACTTGCCTATTTTTTAATTACCTGTCTGGCAGTCTGTTTCCTTCTGTCACTACAGCACACCATTCAATTTCCTTTTGCAATGCTCCACTTCTTCTGGTGCCCTCACTGTTACTTCCCTCATTTCTTCACATCTTTCACATACCTGAGGTAAGTAAGGGAAGAAGAGGCAGCTCCAGAAGAGGAAACATCACTCTGTGTAGACTGGAGGACTCCGCATGGGGAGAGCCACCTGGCACCAATGCAAAGGAACAAGGGACAGGGAACACATGACTCAGAAGAAGCTAATGGGAAGCGTGGCTCTAGAAACTTGGAGTGAAATTCTCCTTCAGAGCACACAAAAGATGACAATGGTGCCAACGTGAAAATCCTCACTGACCACTGGTCTCACTCCATATATTACAATCAAGCAGTATCCAAAACAGCAATGAAAATATTGGAAAGATCCAAAAGGGACCAACTAGAAACTTACCTGAGTAAACCTATTGATTTCAATCATTGCTTGTCTCTTTGACTTCCTGCCCTGATTTGCATGTTCGTTGTAAGAAGTAAAACCATGTGCATCTTCAAACAAAATAGTCCCAATTAATGCACAGAACCATTATTAACACATTTCAATGATACCTGGCAGCCACGAGGGATGCTGGTAGAATGTCCCAGTGGAAACCTACAACTTTGCACTTGAATTTCTGCATTGTTCCTGCAATGTTTAATCGCAGGTCTTTTATAAGTTTGTCACTGCAGGAAGTCAGAGGAACTCCATAAAAGAGATATTTTGTCTCTCTCATCATCAGAGGCCCTGTGCAGTCTGTTTAAAGTCTCTCCGCTTGTGTGGTTCACTGAAGCCATTATTGGGGAGCGACAAACAAAATTACCTTTGCACCTTGTATTTGATCAACAAAACTTCTGATTGGATTCCAGTCTTGCACACATTCACGGTATTAACTTTTTGAGATACAAATAGTCTGAGCTTGTCAATTTTACTGTCAGGTCACAGTCACTTCCTTAATGAAACACCAACAGCATGAGACTAAGTGGTAGCAGTTGATGGGCTGTTCATCATGCCTGACATTGGCAATTTCTGGGTATGTCTTTGCACATCACGGAATATTAGAAGTACTCAGCTGTACATATCAACAATTAAATGGTATAAAAATCTGGTCACTACTTCTCATTTCTGCTTCCATTTATTAAGTGTAATGCTTTATAGGCCTTTTGATGTGATGAAGAAACCAGCCTCTTCCAGCATCACACTTGAGAAATTAAACAAGACGTTACTATTGCCTACCTACTTACAGTGACAGCTAACCATACGACACCACAATGTCTCTGCTGTATCTCAATTATTGATGGTTCCCTTTCACGAAAAGAATACATAAAGTGCCCTCTCTCTAACACCATGATAATGTTTGAAACACATATTTATAGCAAACTATAAAACACTTTTCTCGGGAGGAGATGGTGTAAATAAAGAAGAACTCTCTGTGGGTTGTTGGTTTTTATTCAGTTGATGGCTTTGAAATAATTATTCATTCCCCATTTACAGGAAGACAATGGGCTGATTTGAGCTTGAATTGGCCAAGCACCCATGATCTCCATACTTAACTGGCTGGAAGAGCTGAAATGGGAGGCATCTAGTGGACCATAGCAAAGACTAGGTCTCAAGCTGCATCCCGTATAGACCCTGACCACAGAACACTCTCACAAGAGCTTCTGACAAGAGGTAAACTCGGGAACTTGCCTTGACTCCTGCCAAAACTGGTAGTTTCCCATCAAGAATATTGCTGATATTCAGGGATTTAAAAACTATTAAGATTGTCTTTAAAAAATGTTAAAACGTTTTATAAATAAAATGTAATTAAAGGGCATATTAAACAACAAGAAATGATTAAAAATATTAAAATAAAGTACGTATAGAAAATTAACTGAAATTATTTTAGCTAATCCCAGGGCTGAGAATTCTATTTCACAAGTGGAAGCCAGGGAAGAAGTGGGATAACAGATGCATGGACTGTCTCTCGGCATGCCTGGACTTAAAGCGGGTCTATGTCAGTCAGCTAATCATTCATGGTCCCTTTCCTGTTCTAAATTAGCAATGGAAGCCCTGAGAAAATATGGTCACTCGGCCTTTGACTTGATATCAGCCTAATATTCCTATAGAAGATACTGTGCCATTTCATTACAGATCAAGCACCTGCATGTCAAAGGTGTTGTCAAGATGGAGGACAGCCATCTTGAAGTCATGTGAGAAACACAGAAATAACTTTATAACTTGACTCACAAAGAATTCACATAATGTGACAAGAAGTACTTAATTTAAATAAGGTATTGCTATGGCAGATACCAGAAAACGCAACACCTTCTTCCGTCTAGTCCTCCCCACTAAGCAAATGATGCAAGCCACGAGTTCATATTGTGCTGCTGCCAGGATATCAATGACATTATTAATGATAGGCCTTTACCTCATTGGTTTGAATAGTAAACATCTTTATCTCCCTATAAAAGCCCAAACTCCAACTCTTTAAGGATTCCCTCATGTCTGATACTTCCATAAAATATACCGGTATAATTTTTTGGACTTCTCTGTCGCCTTAGTTGTCATTTCTTCATCTATGCTGTATTTTCCCTTTGGCGGTGGGAATCCTGTCAGTAGTCTGTCAGGCATAGGATCTAAGGTGGAAACTTGTCTCACTGCAGGATTTCTACTTTTTTCTCCACCCGGTTTCCAATGGGAGGAGGAAATTCTGAAGTACTGGCTTCTTGCTGAAGTCCAGTTCAATGAATGTTAGTTTCTCTTCACCATCTCTCCCATTGTCTGCAAGTCTGAAAAATATGCATTTGTAGTTAATATAACCTGAGGAGAACATGTGGCCAAATGCAAACCAGTCCTTGCTGAAATTCTGCACACAGAGATAATGCTTCCAACAAGTGTCAGTGAATAACAAAAGGACGATGAAACCAAGTTTTGTGCCTCTACTACCAGGCAGCAGAGATTCAGCTTATTTAGCATTGTCCAGGAATTGAAACTGGGTTTTACTCAGCACATATGACACAATGATTCTCTGATACATTTATGGAGATACCGAATCAAAAATGAAACCGTGATCAGCATGATCATTTCTCATCAGTGTGGATTAAAAATAATGTTGTTCCAAACCATTGCAGCAAAATAGTTCATAAGTAGCCCCACAATGCAGTGGAATAGAGCTGTATTGCATAGAAACAGGCCCTTTGGCCCACCACATCGATGCTGCCCACCATGCCTATCTATACCAATACCATTTGTCTGCATTAATTCCATATCCCTCCATACCCTATCCATTCAAGTACCTGTCCAGGAGCCTCTTGTATGTTGTTACTGCTCCTGCCGCTATCACCTCCTCTGGCAGCTCCTTCCAAATACCAATTACTTTTTGTGTGAGAAATATACCCTGCAGATACCCTTTAAACTTCCTCCCTCCCACCTTAAACCTATGCTCCCTAGTTTTAGACCTATGCCCTCTAGTTTTAGACACCCCTACCATGTGAAACAGACTCTGGCTATCTACCCTATTTACGCCCCTCATAATTTTAAATAGCTCTATCTTGTCACCTCTCAGCCTCCTTTGCTCACGCGAAAACACACCTTGCCTATTCAATCTCTCCTTATAACTCAAGCCCTCCGAACCAGGCAAAATCCTTGTCAATCTTTTCTGCACCATCTTTAGCTTAATCACATCTCTCCTGTTATGTGGTGACCAGAACTAAACACAATACTCCAAGTGAGGTCTAACCAACGTTTTATACAATTGTAAGATGACGTCCCAACTCTTGTACTCAGCCGATGAAGGCAAGCATGCCATACGCCTTCTTCACCACTCTGTCAAATTCATGAGGGTAGAGCAGTGCATGTGGTGTATATTGACTTTAGTAAGGTGTTTGATAAGGTTCCCCATGATAAGCTCATTCAGAAGGTCGGAGGCCTGGGATCCAGGGAAACCTGGCTGTGTGGATTTGGAATTGGCTTGCCCACAGAAGGCAGAGGGTGATTTTAGATGGAGCGGATTCTGCCTGGAGGTCAGTGACAAGTGGTGTTCGGCAGGGATCTGTTCTGGGACCCCTGCTCTTTGAGATTTTTATAAATGACTTGGATGAGGAAGTGGAAGGGTGGGTTAGTAAGTTTGAAGATGACACGAAGGTTGGTGGTGTTGTGGATAGTGTAGAAGGTTGTCGAGGATTATAATGGGACATTGATGGGATGTAAAGCTGGGCTGAGAAGTGGCAAATGGAGTTCAACCTGGAAAAGTGTGAAGTGATTCACTTCGAAGGTTGAATTTGAAGGCAGAATATAGGGTTAATGGCAGGATCCTTAGCAATGTGGAGGTACAGAGGGATCTTGGGGTCCAAGTCCATAGATCCCTCAAAGTTGCCGCGCAAGTTGATAGGGTTGTTAAGAAGGCATGTGCTGTGTTGGCCTTCATTAGTCAGGAGATTGAGTCCAAGAGCCGCGGGGTAATATTGCAGCTCTATAAAATCCTGGTTAGACCACACTTGAATATTGTGTTCAGTTCTGGTCACCTTATTATAGGAAGGATGTGGAAGCTTTAGAAAGGGTGCAGAGGAGACTTACCAGGATGCTGCCTGGATTGGAGAGCATGTCTAATGAGGATAGGTTGAGCGAGCTAGGGCTTTTCTCTTTGGAGCGAAGGAGTTATGCGAGATGACCTGATAGAGGTGTACAAGATGATGAGAGGCATAGATCGAGTGGACAGCCAGAGACTTTTTCCTAGGGTGAAAATGGCTAACATAAGGGGGCATAATTTTAAGGTGATTGGAGTAAGATACGGGGGGGGATATCAGTGGTAAGTTTTTTTACACAGAAAGTGGTGGGTGTGTGGAACGTGTTACCAGGGGTGCTGGTAGAGACAGATACATTAGGGACATTTAAGAGACTCTTAGATAGGCACATGGGTGATAGAAAAATGGAGGGGTATGTGGTTTGAAATGGTTAGATTGACCTTAGGGCAGGTTAAAAAATCGGCACAACATCGTGGGCCAAAGGGCCTGTACTGCGCTGTAATGTTCTACGTGTTGCCACTTTCAGAGAACTATGTACTTCTACCCCAAGCTTCCTCTGTTCAACAACACTTCCCAGGGCCTTGCCATTCACTATGTACCCTGGTTTAACTTCCCAAAATGCATCACTTTGCACTTGTCTGAGTTAACATCCATCTGCCATTCCTTTGCCCACTTTCCCAGTTGATCCAGATCCTGTTGCAAATTAGACAACCTTCTTCACTGTCCACTATATCACTAAGTTTGGTGTCATCTACAAATGTATTAATCATATCACCAACATTCTCCTCCAAATCATTGATATATATGACAAAGAACAGATGACCCAGCACTGATCTCTGCAGCGCAGGCCTCCAATCTGAAAAACAACCCTTCACTACTACCCTCTGTCTCCTACCACTGAGCCAATTTCGTATCCAATTTACCAGTTCATCCTGGATCCCATGTGCTCTAACCTTCCAGACCAGCCTACCATGCAGGACCTTGCTAAAATCCATGCAGACAACATTTACTGCTCTGTCCATGTCAATGCTCTTGGTCACTTCTTCAAAAAACTCAGTCCAATTTGTGAGACGTGACTTACCCTGCATAAAGCTGCGTTGACTGTCCATCATCAGTCCTTGACTTTCCAAATGCAAACAAATCCTGTCTCACAGAATCCCTTCCAATAACTTTACAACCACAGATGTAAGAAGGCTCATCAGTCTGTAGTTTCCCAATTTGTCCCTGCTGCCCTTCTTAAATTAAGGCACAACATCAGCTAAACCTCCAGTATTCTGGTACCTCACCTGCAGCTGACAAAGTTATAAAAACCTCTGCCAGGGCCCCATCAATCTGCTCCCTTGCTTCCCATTACATTCTAGGATACATCTGGTCAAGCCAGGGATTTATCCACCTTTTCAGGATCTCCAATACCACCTCCGTTCGTCATGTTGATATGCTCCAGAATATCACTCTTCCCTCCCCTGAATTCACTGGCCTTAGGCTAGCTGAGATGTAAACCTGGAGCATATCACCTCCCGTTTCTCCCAAAACCACACTCACCCCACTCCAATCTCCCTACCAACTGCCACTTCATCCTCACTGCTCAAAAAGCCAAACTATAAAACAAGTCTGTAAAATTAAAAGCAAAGCAACAAAGGACTTTCAAATAATTGTAATGCAAAGATGTATACTGCGTGTGTTGTCACAGTTACTTGATGTGACAATACATCATACTATATTAATTTTGTAATATGATCATCAGGCTCTTTGCACTGTCCAAAGTCTGCCAGTTAATTGAATCAGGTTAAAGTGGATCTAGAGATTGATGCAGCACCTGAGGAGACAAAAATAATATGATGAATGCTGTTACACAAAGTAAGGATGCTGAATGGGATATCTGTGTTAAATGTGTCTAAATACTTAAATTTGTCAGCACATCTGAACTGTTTTTGATGAGACTGAATGATAAGAACTGCAGATGCTGAAATCTAGATGAAAAACACTATGATGCTGGAGGAACTCAGCAGACCAGGCAGCATCCGTGGAGAAAAGCAGGTGGTCAACGTTTCGGGTCAGGACCCTTCTTCAGGTCCTCTTTCAGCATCATAGTGTGATATGGAGCTGGATGCTGCTACAATTAGCTGTGTGCTAGTTGGTGAATAGATTCTGAAATATGCATCCCTCTGTTGGTTGTAAACTAACTTAATCACTGCTTAGCTCAAGAACTCAAATGCTTTACATCCAATCCCTTGAGAATTGTAGGAGCGATTCATAGTTCCCCAATCAAAAACAGAACAAGAGGGCATTTTTTGTTATTGTATGACAGCATTATCTTAGTGAACTTTTTTCTCATGTACTTCCATCTTCAAGGATTCAATGTTGGAAATACATAAAGCCTATTTTTATTAAGCAAAAATTCTGGTAATTTAAAGACAGCTGAGAAGCCAGAATAAGTTTTAATGGTACAAGATTCCAAATTACCCTACAGAGCTCTATGTGTTTGCTTCCTCGGTTTTATGGAGTTCAACATGACTCTATATGCCTGAGAGTCTGGATGCCCCTCATTCTACTATAATATCCAATCCCCAGTAGTTATAGGAGAACAATGATTGGTAGTCTAGTGGTATTGCATAAACTGTAAGTTTTCTGAATTGCTTGTCCCAGGTACTGGAGTGCAATGTTGATCCCAGCAGTGGATGTTGATTCTATTTTAGATTCAGACTTTGGTTTCTAAAGACAATTAAAGTAAAAACAGTTTCACTACAACCTAATAAATCTACACTTCACAAAACAAAAACATTTTGCATTCAGGAAATATAAAATATTGTGAAACCATAATTCAAAAAGATATGGCATTTTTCCTGCTTTGATTTGCATCTGTTCTGTTCCAACAAAATTTGTTTTTCTGGCATTCTGTGATGAGACATGTGGTTCAAGGTTGGGATGTGTTATAAAACATGCATAAGTAATTTACAGAGATATGATCATAATCCTGACTTGATTTTCCTGCAATGGATTGAAGCAATGCACTGATGTTGGAATGTGTAAAGGGCCAAAATTAACAGTTCAGAGTTACTTGAGATTTTACATCCTTGGCACTGAATGGTTCTCATTTTTACAGGGTACACTAATCATTTTGTAGTTTGCACGTTTAGTTTTGCAATGGGTTGTTTGATCACTGAATGTATTGACATCTGCATCAGCTGTCTGCAGCTTTGTTCTGCAGATCCAAACTGAGCTGCCTGCTGTGCCTACTGCCTGCACCTCACAGTGTCCTGGAACATCTTGTGGCATGGGGGTCATTCGAGGCAGCTCAACACATGGATAGTGCTCAGGCACAGAGAATATTGTTATGACTCCCACCACTGCCCCAGCCCCACCTCTTCCCTACATTTTTCTTCATCTCTGTGGTAGTACTTTATCCAGCTGTTCAATTGCTGTTGAGGTTACTGTAAGCTCTGAAGCACTCCCCAGCAATCAGCATGTCAATGACACAACAGTTGCAAGCTCTTCTTGGAGTTCTGGATAGGAACTACACAGGTCCCACGATGGCTCATGACCCAGCATGCAGAACATCATGGTGCTGCCTTTAATATATTTCTGCCTAATTTCACAGATTTTTTCAGGGGATCCAATTGATCATTTGTGCTATATTCAGGACATGTTCAGTGTGTCAAAAGAGGGTGAAGTCCAATTTCTGGATATCATTATTTAAACTACCGAGATGAAGCCTTCAGAAAGATTTATTTCAAACTGGTTCCTTGGGAAAGATTTTGCTAATGAACTTGGGTTAACCAAAAATATGTGATAATGATACCAAGCTGTCAAAGGATTTTAATCCAGGCTTTGAAGCAGAATACTCACACTGATGTTGTTTAAAATGTAATGCATTTATTACAGTCACAGATAAATTTAATGATAATAAATAATAATAAATGTATTTATTATTAAACATATAATGTACAGTAGTGTAGTGGTTAGCGTAACACTATTACAGTGTCAGCGACACAGGTTCAATTCCGGCCACTGTCTGTAAGCAGTTTGTACGTTCCCCCCACATCTGCTTCGGTTTCCTCCAGGTGTTCCAGTTTCCTCCCACATTCCAAAGACGTACAGGTTGGGAAGTTGTGGGCAAATTATGTTGGCGCCGGAAGTGTGGCGACACTTGCGGGCTGCCCCCGGAACACTCTACGCAAAAGATTCATTTCACTGTGTGTTTCGATGTGTAAGTGACTAATTGTAGCGGCTAGCTACACACTACCAAATCAAGACACAGAGTCACTGGTTTCGAAATCGAAGGTCTAAATGCTGACCGGGGCGCAGTGCGCCTTTAATAGCCAAGCAATTCCCGCGCTACAGTTCCCGCGCTGACGTCACGCGCATGTCACCTGACCTGCCCGCGCGCGGACTTTCCCAGCCCAATGCTGGGGAAGAAGGACGGCCCCGTGCCATCTTGGATCGGGGCCTCCGACGACGTCGTGATGTCGGGCGCTGGTTCGATGCCGGTGTGGTGAGTCGCTACGTAATAAAGATATCTTATAACGCAGAAGGAGGCAATTCAGCCCATAATAGCTGAAATGACTTGAGAAAAACTTTCCAGCCTATCCCATTGTCCAGCTCTTGCCCCATAGTGTAGGTAATGGCTCTTCAAGCAGTTATCCAACTTATTTTAATGTGGAGACAGAAGAGACTGCAGATGCTGAACTCTGGAGCAACAAACAAACTGCTGGAGGAACTCAGCTAGTCAGGCAACATCTGTGGATGGAGATGGACAGTCGAAGTTTCGGGTCAAGACCCTTCATCTAGGTCCCTTCATCAAATGTGACAAGGGTTTTTCCTTTGCCATCCTTTCAGGTAACCTTCTGGGTTAAGAGAAATTTATCTCATCTCCCCTATAATTCTTTCAGCAATTACTTTATTAAGTATATATTGAAAATGGATTGGCAATGAAATATCAGTGCTCCAAATGAATAGGACAATAAACTAAACTTCCAAAAGGTAAAATAATAAACAGATTGTAACTTTAATACCAAACATGCTTACTTGTATTCAATTTAATATTCCTCCAGCCTAACTGTAATTTTATACTATTAAAAGATGACGGAAAAGCTTGGCAACAACAGGCCCATCAATTTAACATCATATGTGGATGTTACTGCAATCCATCACCTGAAACAGACAGACCAGGCAGTTGGACAAGTTTGAGCTATCCAAGGGCAGAAGGAAGTTTAAAGGGGAAGAGACGGCTGACTAATTTGGTTGGACTTTGAGGAAGCCACTATTCTGCAGGACTGTGGAACATTTATAGATGTTGTCTGTATGGATTCCAGAAAACATTTGATGAGAGATTGTTTGTGAAAATGAAGGGTGCAGATTTGAAGGTAACCTTGAGATGTGGATCAGTAAATTGTTTGGGAAATAAAATGGAATAGGAATAGAAAGATTGGTGATCTGAGGGTATAATTCTGTCCTCTTTTGTATGCTCTAAAGACTTGCCTTAACAGGACAGAATTTTGAAAATAGAATTCAACACGCCTTTGTTAAAATATTGCGTGTTTACTATTTCCAACAGAGGACAAACTTCTTTTCCATGATATTCTCCAAGATCACATTCTTGAGCCTCAGGTTTACACTTTTTACATTCATTACCTGGATGAAGGAATGTGTTTTACTGATGGCATTGAGTCATGAGGTGTTTTAAATTGTATAGACGAGAGCAACAAGATACTATGCAAACACTTCTGTTCAGTCTGCAGGATCAATGATAAGCTTCCAGTTGACCATCTCTTTCATTCCCCACCTATTTGTCTGTGGTTTGCTGCACTCTACCAACAAGGCCAATTGTATATGTGAGAAATAGCTCCTGATCTTCTCTCTGTGCACAGGACAACCTTTAGGACTGAATATCAAGTTCAACAATTTCAGGTAACTCACGTTTTCTTCTTGCAATAGAATTGACCAGTTCTGCGTAAGGTTACCCATCTGTAATACAAACTCAAATTTTCTCTCTCCACACACACTGCCTGATGTGCTGGTTTCCTGCATTATCCTTTTAATTTTAAGTTCAGCAATAGTTCTGACCTATATTTCAAGGCTTTAACCAGATAATAAAAACTGGGGTCACCAAGGCAACTCATCCCTCACCCTATCAGAGATCTTCCCTTTGTTCAATCCATCACCCCTCTCTGCAGCTTAAAACTAACTTGTTTTCGTACATTCTCAGTTATGAAAGGTCTTTGGCCCAAAACATTAACTTGCTTCTCTTTCCACAGATGCTGCTTGGCCTGCTGAGTGTATCCAGCATCTTCTGTTTTTATCTATCATGCCAAGAGACTTCTTATAGTTCTTTTATTACCATCACGTTCCTTTCTTGGAGAACAGTCAAGAGCAGTAAAATGGATTTGCAAGCCAATTAACAATCTGACAGGTGTGACTTGAACACTACTGCCATAGTGACAACCAGTCCAGAGGATAGTTAATCCTTTGCATTGGGAGTATTTTACAGGTCCTCTTAGCCCATAATAATGTGGGGAGAGGAAAACGCCTATAACCATCAGACATGAATGCAGTATTGATGATCAGACTCCAGTCTCCACACACTAGGAGCTTTTGAGTGCATTTGGAACCATTTTTCATTTTCCAACTCGCAGATAAAAATGCTCCCATGAAGCCACAGGCTTTCTCATTCTTGATGGTAGTGATAACATATGAGCAAAGAATGATAGAACTATTCAGGAAGAACATTTGGAAGGTCACTGGGTCTGTCAAGTGCCATGATTTAAAGTACTTCCTGATAATTTTTACCTCTGGTCAAGGCGAAACTCAGTTTCCATTGCCCAGCATGTACTTCTCACAAACTGAAACGTATCTTTGTAATATGCCTGGAAAAGGCTGCACCTGAGGCAAGCATGAGAAACAGTTGTAAGCCATTACTGTTCCTTCGGATCTCTCTGACTGATAGAGAGCACCTTACGAATAGACCATTAGCTCAGACTGGAATTACCGGTTTGTATTCATTAAGAGGTGATATTGCAAGAGAGTAGATTGAATGAGATTACAGCACTTCATCCAGCTGCATATGAGCTCATTCAAAGATATTTTTCCATTCTCCTCAAAAATTTTTGATGAGACCAGCCAACAAACTTAACATACAATAGAAACCTCATACAATCATCTACGTCATACTTTTCCATGCAGTGAACTGGCAAATAGCAGGACCGTGGGACATCGTCCTGCATGCATTGCTTCCTCACATACCTCTTCCTTTAGCACTGACACAAGGCAAGATAAGAGGATCTCTTGCATAATTAATAAAACTTGTTTTACTCTGAATCATTTCATTCTCTGAAAAGGAATCCACAAAGTTCAACAAATAACATCCAGTCAAATAATGTTTACTTTAATTGAATTCAAACTAGGTTTATTCAACTGACTGATGATTGATATTAATTATCTCAATTACCTGTGTGGGCTTTGATTCTCTTAATTTTTGTTAAGCATGGGGGCAAATCTGCTCACTTTAAAATGGTTACCTACTTAACAGACACACCAAAATCAAATACAAAGATAATGAACAATCTCTCCCAATACCCAAGCACAGAAATTATTGTAACCTTATTGAAATATATTTATGCTGTGAATTCCCATAGAAAAAGATGAAATGGAAATAGAATCTGATTTTCACGTTTGAAAATCAGATTCATCTTCTGAGAGAAGTGCGGAGGTGGCAGTAATGGCCATATTGGACATTCTATATTTGCTTGAAATAGACAAATGTGTCTGAACTATGGAAAAGAACATTACAGTATGCAGTAACTAATTAGGCGATTACTTTATGTACTGCTAATATACCAGTTAACTTTACAGGACTTGAACCAGAAACTCTAGCTACATCTAAAGAGCATCACAAAACTGAGCAGAACCTGTCCACACACCCAAATGAAACAGATGGCAACACAAATATTGCAGTAAACTGTAAAGGATAACAAACACAAGATGTCCATAGGTCTATATGATATGAACATTTAAGACAATGATGGTGTTTCTTGACCCAAACAGCTCAGTCAATGACTGTCTCTAGATATATGTGCACTTGTATGATGTCACAACCATAGCTCTCCTGGTGAGAATGAACCTCTTCAGTTACTGCTTTTCCAATGTGCCCGGGTGGTTAACCTACAAGCAGGCAAGTCCAAGGCTTGTGAGCCATTGATCTACTCTGTGCCCATTCACTCCTCATTAAATTCTGGTTGACCTTACCTTGAGAGTTGTTGAATGTTGTACATAGTCTGCTTCAATTACCTTCGTAAGACTCCTTTATGTTAGATAGCCACCACCACCATCCCTGCTAACTTTTCACTGGAATATTAATCTGGCCTCAAGTACAGGGAATGAAAGAAAATGCTAAACATGGATCTGTTGATACCCTCTTCTGAAGATTCACTATTCTTATTCAGGTCTGGGGTATTGAGAGCCTCAGGAGCTGACAAATGTCAGCCACTCCTCTCATTTCTTTGTTGTCACAGACATAGTGGAATTATAGTAAACATGTCATCTGCATAAAACTCACTTTCACGATTCTAGAGTCTCACCTGTCAATTTAATATAATCACCAGTGAATGAAAAGAGCCTTTACAAAGCAATACATATTCTTTCCTCCACAACGAAAATCTAAACTATTACAGTGTATGAATTGAAATGTCATACTCCATTCACAAGGCACAGAAGAATTTTGTTTTTGAAGAGAAAATTGTACTTGGTAAAAGAAGAGAGTACTGCTGCAATCTGGAGGGGAAAGTGCATACAAAATAGATGTTGACACTTGAGAGAACAATTATTTAGGAGAAAGAAACATTTTTTTAAGAAATTGTTTTATTAAGAAATAAATTTGCATATTAACCTGAAGAACTGATTGTAAAGAAACTGTAATAAATAGACAGACCTACGCACATTGATCAGTATTTTCAGGTGCACCATCAATAATTTGTAACAACCTATATGTTCCGTGCATAAGTGCAATAGGCACATTGAAAATGGCAATTCATTTGTATCTGTTATTCTGATGTTTGACGTCTCCCAACGGTAATTGCTGTAACATTTCTGGGTAAGTTTTTTTTAGCCACTGGATTGAGAAAGACAATCTATATTGGTGCTGGAAGAATCAGTTATCAGTTGTCCAATACTTCCAATAGGTCCAGCTACTATGTCAATGACTCATTTACTGTACACATGGTGAAAGGCTCCTGGAAAAAGGATACACAACTCCAAATAACATGCCTGCCAGTGTTCAAAATATCTACAACAATGGCAATAGAGACTGCTTTGGTAAATAACTCAACTAATTCAAATATCTTTGATTTGCAATAGAGAAGGGGAGAGCGACTTAATTGAGGATTTTGAAATTATGGAGGGTTTAACAAGACATTCATTGAGTGGTTGTTGAATCAATAGCATGGAGAACGTCACGAGGTGATGAAGGGTTAAGTTACAAAAGCTACTTTCACACAAAAGTTGATTAGACGTTGGGAAGGTTTTGTACAGGTTTGCATTGAGGCAGAGGTTTGAAACTAAATTTGCCGACGATTTAAAAATGAAAACAAAGATATAATAGGAAATAGGCAAATTGGGATTTGGGTAGATTATTCAGGAGACAGCAAAGACACAGGTATGAGATGAAATACTTCCTTCAGTCCTGTAACATATCTTTCAATTGAACAGCCAGTATAATTGCCATCTTAGACACATAAAGCTTTGCTGAAGTCTGTACTTTCACATACATTAATCTCAGACAGTAACTCCTTCTACAGAGAAAATCAGAAATGAGGCATTATTAACCATTAGATGGTCCACCAGTTGAGGAAGTGGTCTTTTGTTGACTTCAATGAGAAAGAAAATCAGGGAGAATGTAAAAGCAGTTATTGCTGTACCTCTTCCCTTTTTTGCCCTTCAGCTCAAGATACATTTTGTCCCCAATTGGTACTGAGTAGCCAATCCTGTTACTGACAGTCATCATTAACAGTCCTAATAGACTACTGAGACAGGCAGTCTTATTATAGGGACAGACGGCATTGAGATTGTCAGTCCTAATAAAAATACCGAGACAGTACAACCTGTGATAAACAGTCATTTGCAGAACCATCAGTCCTGTACAATATTGGCCTGGCTATGCTGTGTTGTCCTTTGTGACCTGATATGCCTTATAGGTTTCCTTAGCAATGCACATTTTTCAGAACTACAGATGTGTCCTTGTCATTTCACTGACTGTGTCAGGTTGTTGGCAATACTGAGTTTCCTTAATTATGAAACACAACATGAAGAAGCAACTGACTATTCTCGAAGGCATCCAGTATTTTTTCATAGCCAAAGACCGAAAGGAAGGAAGTGCTGGGGAAAAAAAGAGCACAGGGCCATATACTGTTGGTGGAAACCAAGTTAAAAGGCATGAATCACAATGTTTTAGGCATAAATCAACATGTATCTCTGCCAGTTCTCTCTTGTAATCTAGTCAAGTTGTTTATGAGAAACAATTTGTATCAGACATCAAATCTATTCTACCATTATTTGAAAGTTGTCATTACTTTAAACTTTATCAACTGACAAGTAATGTACTTTAATGGCTACAGTTTAACAAAGTACTGGCAGACTGTGACTTCATGCCTGCTTGCTGTAAATTTGGTGTCCATGTGCAGGAGTTGAAGTACATGCATTGCTCTTTTTATTACTTTGCTACGGAAGGCTGATTGTGGAGAAACTAATGCAATAGCACTTAATCTCTCTCACACACAGACGCAAATCTATTGTTGCTGTTGAAGCTTTGTCAGACTGCGTCTTTCCAATCCTTCTTTTTCATATTCCTTCTCGATCTTACCCAAGACCCACTTTCAGAATATTCTCGTGTCAACTTGTACTTTTCTTCAACATATAACAATTTGTTTTACTTAGTACTAATAAATAAATTTGGAAGCCCCAAAAAATGGGCATGGATATTGTGAAGAAGAATCAATAAAAATCGATCACCTCTGATGCAGAGAGCACGACAACTTCATGCACCCTGTTAATTAACATAATTGCTTTGTGCAATCTGTGATAATTGTGCTGTGTAGTGTGTCCCAATGTTGTGAGAGATTTAGCTGCACTGTTTATTGCAGCCTTAAAGGCGAGATGTACTGTAGCTGCAGCAGTTAATGGATTTTGGTGAGGACACCCTGTTGAAGCACAGAATGTTCCTCGTTGAGGGTCAGGTAGGAAAACTTCTGCTCAAACATCTTGGGCTGACATGGCGTCCTAATGAGAGCTGTGATCTTGCTCCTCCTGTTCCCTTTTCTGGCAGTTTATGCTGTTCTATGTGCCCTTGACTTGTTCTCCCATGCTGCATTACAAGGGGAATACTTATCATTATACCCACATCAGCCAAGAAATGGTTTGTGTGGAAGAAATGAAATTAAGGGGAAAATCCTCCAGCACCTTCAGCACACCACTTGCTGTAGACTTTAGCTAATATAGAAGGCACAAAATATTTCCACAATTGCAGCAACAGTCAGAATAAGTCAACCAGCAACGAATCCAAGAGTCACTGATGAGGCTTTCAAATAGCCCTGGAAGGCAATCCTTGCTGTTGAGCACATGCTCGTCTATGCATTGTCAAAAGAAGGTGTCATCTGAAATTTTGGAGCTCTAAAATGGCAGTCAAGTTATGCCTACGTCCAGTGAGCATTGGCTCCACACAACATATAGCATACAACAGGACCACTGGCTAAAATGTGCGTACAGAGATTAGAGACTTGGATTTGGAATCAAAATAGATCCATTACCATCCAAAATACAAGAATTATGAATTCTGAATCAAATCAACTTTTGCTGCTTTGGAGAACAATGCACCCAAGACTTACTAAATGTAAGTGTGCAAAGTTATTTTGCCTTTCATCAGATCTCCCTCAACTTCTTCCTACCAGCAAAGTGACACCCAATAGGAAGCCCAATTTGCTCAGTCTAAAGTGAAGAAACATCAGCCTCTAGGAAAATGGCATAAAGGTGGGATCAAACTATTGTGATTAAAGCCAAAGAACGTCTTAAAAAAATGTTCTCTTGAGCTTCTGACTGCATCTGGAATGAAATAACCTTGTCCTTTTGAAGTTACTCTCAACTTCAAAGTAATACCTGGCAATCTGGGATAGTGGTTTTAAACTGTGTTACTACATGACTCCCAGCCAACATTTATTCTTCAATCAGCATAATCAAAATAGTTATCCAATTATGGTCACATTCCTACTTGTGGGACTTTGTCACTTGCCAACAAACCACTACAATTTGAATATAACCATAGTGACTATACTTCAGAAATATTTATTGCTTTGCGAATCCTGAAAGACTTATACAAATGCAAGTCTCTGTCTTTATTCCTTTTATTTTCATAGCAGTAATTGATTAAAATTGAATAAGAGCTTGAGAGCATCAGAAACAAAAGCAGAGGTAAATACAGAGCTCTTCCAGTCTACTGCCCCATTCAGTACGAATATGGGTGATATTTACCTTGACGCCACTTTTTCACTTACATAGAACAGTACAGCACAATACAGGCCCTTCGGCCCACAATGTTGTGCCGACCTTTAAACCTTGCCTGAGACTATCTAACCCCTTCCTCCCACATATCCCTCTATTTCAAATTCCTCCATATGCTTATCTAGTAATCTCTTGAATTTGACCAATGTACCTGCCTCCACCACCGCCCCAGGCAGTGCATTCCATGCCCCAACCACTCTCTGGGTAAAGAACCTTCCTCTGGTATCTCCCTTGAATTTCCCACCCATTACTTTAAAGCCATGCCCTCTTGTATTGAGCATTTGTGCCCTGATGGGCGCTGGCTATCCACTCTATCTATTCCTCTTAATATTTTGTACACGTCCATCATGTCTCCTCTCATCCTCCTTCTCTCCAAAGAGTAAAGCCCTAGCTCCCTTAGTCTCTCCTCATAATGCATACTCTCTAAACCAGGCAGCATCCCGGCAAGTCTCCTCCACACCCTTTCCAACGCTTCCACATCCTTCCTATAATGAGGCGACCAGAACTGGATACAGTACTCTAAGTGTGGTCTAACCAGAGTTTTTTAGAGCTGCATCACTACCTCGTGGCTCTTAAACTCGATCCCTCGACTTATGAAAGCTAACACCCCATAAGCTTTCTTAACTACCCTATCCAACTGTGAGGCAACTTTCAGGGATCTGTGGATATGGACCCCCAGATCACTCTGCTCCTCCACACTACCAAGAATTCTGCCATTAACTCTGTACTCCGCCTTGGAGTTTGTCCTTCCAAAGTGTACCACTTCACACTTCTCCGGATTGAACTCCATTTGCCACTTCTCAGCCCAGCTCTGCATCCTATCAATGTCCCTCTGCAATCTTCGACAATCCTCTACACTATCCACAATACGATCAACCTTTGTGTTGTCTGCAAACTTGCCAACCCACCCTTCTACCCCCTCATCCAAGTCATTAATAAAAATCACAAAAAGCAGAGGTCCCAGAACCAATCTTTGTGGGACACCGCTAGTCACAGCCCTCCAATCTGAATGCACTCCCTCCACCACAACCCTCTGCTTTCTATACGCAAGCCAATTCTGAATCCACATGGCCAAGCTTCCCTGGATCCCATGCCCTCTGACCTTCCGAAGAAGCCTACTATGTGGAACCTTGTCAAATGCCTTAATAAAATCCATGTAGACCACATCTGCTACACTATCCTCATCAATCAGTCTGCTCACCTCCTCAAAGAACACTATCAGGCTTGTAAGACATGATCTGCCCTTCACAAAGCCATGCTGGCTGTCCCTGATCAGACCATGATTCTCTAAATGCCCATAGATCCTATCTCTAAGAATCCTTTCCAACGGCTTGCCCACCACAGACGTAAGGCTCACTGGTCTATAATTCCCTGGACTATCCCTACTACCTTTTTTGAATAAGGGGACAACATTTGCCACCCTCCGGTACCATTCCCTTGATCTATGTATCTCTTGATTCTCAGTGTCCAACAATACATTAGGTATACTTCATGAGTGAGCATTCATTGCCCTCTGGAGTAGAGAAGTCCAAAGGTTCACAGACGTCTGAGTAAAGACATTGCTCACAGTCACAGTCTGCCAGTACCTAATAAGCTAACTCCTCATGCTGAAACTCCTTACACCACCCAACCCTCTCCCTACTCCCTTTTCTAAACCCAGCAGGCAGAAGAAAAACCTCTCACCATTAGTTTCTCTGAAAATCTTAAATATTTCAATGAGATCACCTTTCATTCTTCTCCAGTCCGCTGAGTAGAGGCCCAATCTACCCAATGGTTCCTTATGGGGTAATTGAGGGAATGTCTCCAAGCAGCTATAACAAAATGCACAAACTCTTCAAGTGTGTGGACTCTGTATAACTGCAGAAAAACTGCCTCACACTTGTATTCCAGCCATTTTGCAATAAGGCCAACATATCATTTGCTTTCTTAATTGCTTTTTTGAACACATATTTTAACTTACTATGTTTCATGTCACAGACCTCCTGGATCATTTTATATGCCAACATTGACGGGTTCTCTTCATTAAAAAAAGGTCTTGTTTTCCTATTCCTCCAACCAGAGTACATAATGTCACATTTCCATCCACTGAACACAATCGTATGCTCTCCTTACCTCTCCATAACCTTCTGCAGATTCCTAACATCCCCTTCACAGTTGACTTCCCCAGGGATCATCAGCAAAGATGGATACATTATCCAAGACACAAGAACCTGCAGATGCTGGAATCTGGAGCAACAAACAATCTGCTAGAGGAACTCAGCAGGCCAAGCAGCATTTGTGAAAGGAAAGAAATTGTCGACGTTTTGAGTCGAAATCCTGTATCAACCTGAAATGTCGACAATTCCTTTCCTCCCACAGATGCTGCTTGACCCGCTGAGTTCCTCCAGCAGATTGTCTGTTGCTCTGGATACATCATCCATTTTTTTTTCAATATAGCTTCGTAAAAGCTGAGAGCTCACCAATAATCTTTGAGGCATCCCACTGGTAATAGCCTGCAAGCCTGAAAGTGATCCATTTATTTGGATTCTGTTTCCTGTCCTTTAACCAGCCCTCTGTCCATAATGGCATAACCACTTCCAAGCCTATGAAGCCTTATTTCACTTAACAATATTTTGTGTGGCACCTTATCAGATTCCTTCGAAAATACAAATTTACAATATCCATTGTTTCTCCATTTCTACCTTGCAAGTTAAGTCCTCAGTAAACTCCACTAGCTTTGCCAAACATGATTACCCTTCAATAAAATGTCTCTGCTTAATCTCTTTACAAATTTCTAAGTGCCTTGCTTTCACATTGATAATAATGGATTCCAAAAGTCCATATCACTTTACTGCAACCTCATTATATGTATCCTACCATTAATGAAAATGTGTCGCCACCTGCCTGGGTATCCATTGACAATCGAATGGAACTCAATGAAAAATCTAAAACTAAACTGTTTTAAATGAACAGTTCTCATGAAATCATGACTAAATACATAGCTGAATACATATCTGAAGATTGTGCCTTCCAACTTCTCAATTATTATTGAATTGTGTAAAAAGTACAAACAGTGGAAGATACCTTAGCCTTTTCTGGATTAATAGAATCTTTATCATTTTTGAACATGTATGGGTACACTTATTGGCATTTGTATTATTAGTAAGTATACCTCCTTACCAAAATTTGTGCTATGGCCAGTACATAGCATGTAAATTGAGAATCTGTGTAAAATATTTGTAAATATCTATTAGTTTTAGTGTGAATGTTATACGGAGGGAACAGCAGGCCATACCGCATAGTGTCCGTGGATCTATTTTACTATACTTGCTGGATGCTTGGGGCTCACTGTCTAATTTTCAGCATGCATAAACCTGCAGGTCTCAGTTCATTTACTTATGTGGCTTATAGAAAGTATCTTTTGTGCTGCAAATACAAGTTAGAAGTATTGTAGGAAGGCTCAAATTGCAACAGATGGTTCATGAATAGTTTAATTTGCTAGGTTTTGGCAGTCATGCCAGCAACACCAAATTGCTAAGGTTTCCAGCCAGCAATAACCTGCTGATGGCTAATGAAGACCAAGGCTTCACCTTTTCCTTGATTATTTCTTAAAAAAAGTAATTTACAATGTGTTTAAATCCAAGAACAGTTAAATTCTGCTCAAACAAAATGTGTTCATCCTGACTTAGAAAATGTTTAGAACATCTCACTTCAATTGTTTTCTTTAAACAATAATATTTTTTCTGAAAGGGAGGATATTTTCTTAAACATGCATGTGTTGGATATTATCCCTATAATATTTTGACCTTCAGAGGTGATTTCATCTGCTTTTGTCATTTCTTTTATGGTTTGGTCTATATCTTTTATTGGAGCTTGCAGAAAGTCTTCTTCATTTGGTAAAACAGAAGGATCCACTATTTAAATGTTTCCCCAATAAAGTATCTGCTGATTTCTTAAGTGTGTCCATTGTCAATTTTCCTGAAATTCACTGGAAATATCTTTGAAAGATAATGAAAGCAAAACCTTTAGTCTCCACTAATTCAGATTTTAGACTGATCACAGACATTCTGATACAATTTCTTAATGACTTAACCCAAAGTATCATATAAAGGTGCCCATTCTTAACACTATACAATGGAGGAGGTGATACTACACCAGGAACAGCCATGGGTTTTAGTCATTCAAAGATCAAACAGTAAGTGCATTATTAATATTTATTCTGTCAGGGTTACATGTACTACTTGAATAAATCTGTGTAATGAAAGCACAAGGCTGCCTGCTTATTTTAGAGTTTTTATATTCTCATTATGTTTAACACGAGGAAGGTATGCTGCAAAACAGTCTGAATGACTCACCATTTATTGAGGAAGAGTACTCTTTCATTCCATAGAAACAAGCATTTTAATTTTTTTTGAAGAGGTTACTTAATTTATAAGGTACAGACCTCTTGGCCCAGGACTCTAATAGTGCAGAAAATAGCAAATGAGCTTTAGAATTTTGTATTACGTGGTACTGATTTAATTTCTGATAGTAATTCAAAATAAACTTCTTGAGAGGAGGAAGTGTATCACACAACGTTTTTGAAAATTAATCTAGTGGCCTTTATTATAAACTTGGTCTGAAATTACAACAGCCTTCTGTTCAGTACAGTTGTATATCTTCTTTTATTCATTTTGCAGGTGTTTTGATTCTGTCCCCAGTGCAGCTTTCAGAAGTTGTGAGTAATCTTACCATTTTACCATTTATAAATTGGTAAATGCTTGTTACTATTACCCCTGCAAATTAGGAAAGTCCTTAGCTTGTACTCTGAAAGATGGAGGATGTAATGTTTGTTTTTTTTTGCATATTACACCTCACATCAAGAATTTCCATTACATTAGGAGCACAGGTTAGGTGCAAATTAAAATCTGCCCTCTGTTGTGCCTCAAGATTTGACATTAACCTCAACTCCATAAGGACATGGTCTGCTGTACTTTCCACGCATGCCATCCATCTGACCTTTCCACATGTGGCAGTCAAAATGCTGCCAATTTCTGTCTAATTATAGACACTGTTCTGTTCCAGACATGCCTATATACAATTTGACTGAGATCCATGAAACACCTTTCTTTTTGGATGTCTAAGAATTTCAAAATAAGCACTTTTAGACTGTGTGCATATCTAATAAGTAGACAGACCATCGTTTGACAAATGAGCATTGCTGGAAGTCTGCTATATTAGACATGCAAACTACCCTGAATTCAGTAACAACAAAGACAATGCTTCCCAAGGTACTTAACCTGCATTGCACCTCAATGAGAAATGACCCATCAGGAAAGTGAATTCACCTAATAAATACTGTAATTTAAATATCAGCCACACCAGGATTGGTATGATACAGTAAATACAACACAGGAATGTGTCATTTGGCTTCATCTATCTACCAGAGTTTATGCTCCACATGAGTCTGCACTACCTTACTTTATTGGGCTTCATCGCCATATCCACTTATTCATCAGGTGCTTAATTAAATGATCATCTAAGACCTTATGAGATTGGGGGACGCAACAAAAGTTCAGTTGAGGATAGTAGACTCTGGTATAAAAGAAGAGTCAATTAACTAGCTCATCCTAAAATATAACCATGCTATCTTTAGGATAGGTAAATTTGCCTCGACCAATCCTTGCGATTGTAAGTTCCAAATTGTAACCACAAGATAAATTCATGAGTGGATTTGCCAGTGACTATCTTACATATATACCTTTTATCGTGGACTTCCCCACAAGTAGAAACACTTTCCCTTGGTCTGCTCCACTGAACCATCTCATCATCTTGAGACCTTAATCAGATGACCTCTCATATTTATCTTTTTAAGAGAAACAAGCCCTCCTTGCTGTTTAGGATTCTGCAGATCTTCTATTTTGATTTGGCTCTCATGGTGGTATATTTACTGCTTGGTGTTCTATTGATCTTCTACTGCTCAATCCATTGAATTAGGCAAAGGCCTCTTTTTACAAGTCAATGTACAGTTGAATTTTAAAGATGGATAGTCTGCAATGTGACAAAGTACAAAAGGCTCCAAAGAGGTATTTAAATATTTTTGTGCAGCCAGGAAAGAATTGAAAGAGCTATCCAAGCTCCACATTCATAATGCGAACAACTTCTTGGACCCTCCATGTCTTGTGCCTGTCCTCTAGTGTCAAGGCTTGCTCCATCTGGTCCAGTGCATTACCTTACAAACAATGCATTGGATCAGATGAAGCACGCTACAGCAAGATGGGTGCATGCATCCCAGCCATTTGCTAATCCAACAGTGTCCTCTATGCATGCCACCCCTCTGACTGGCAGGATTGGCCACACATTTGATCCTTAGCTTCTCCATGACACATCAAATGTTCAATACCCCACCCTGTCACAGATTTTCAATGACAGCCATTAAAAATCACTTGAAAATTATTTTTTCTAATTAGCATGAATAAGGCCTTTAGGTGTCAGATTTAAGCACAGAAATCCCATTACAGATTTCTATGCCTGAAGCATCAAATTACAATCAGACTGTCTGGAGATCTCTTACCAATCAGAAATTGATGATGTTGCTGATAACAACCAAAGTTTCTGACTGGGGAGATTCTAATGTTATTACTTTCGGCAGATTCATACAATATTGATTCCCATTGCCGAGATCCAGATGCACAACATGGAATTCTCTCTGTGAGTTAAGTTTTTTTTTTGGCTTGCTCCAAGATCTGGAACAAAATTTTCTTTGACACAACTCTGCTGTATGTTTTTGAACAGCCAAGGCCTTTGAAATATCTAACCTCTGAGCAGAAACTGAAGCTGCATTGGCACTGACAATCCCAAGTCACTTCTTCACAGTACAGACAGACTGAAGTGTACTTTGTGATGTGAGAGGAATCAAATCAGACTTCAATCAGAATGCAGTGTTTTTCAGATCATAAGGAATATTAAAGATACAATTTCCTTTTAAGGGCAAAACAGAAATGAAATGACACAAAGCAAAAAGAAAGTGAGCCAAGTATGGAGAGTAAAATTTATATTATTGATTCCAGGAGGTCCCCTGTGACCTCCATTGTTCTTGATTTGGTTAACATCTCAAAACCAACCATAAATCTGTTCATTCCACAAAAAGTATAGAGAAGCAATTCAGAGCAAAAATTACCATCAACCAGTTTCTAAATTAAGACATAAATGACATTTCTAATCATGCTGAAATAAAATCTTCCTTTTTCACAAATGTCAGGCAATCTCTATTTCTTTACACTTTTTATCACTCTTGCCAAGTGGCCTAATTAAAATCAGATATAATAATGGATGGTTAAGAATAGGTAATGAGATGTAATTTTACTGATAGCTTGAAATGATGTCGTAAACCAGGAAGCTGAATTTGGAATGGTTTGTGAATTATCTTTGTCTTTCTGGCATTCTGTTTCAAGTACTTAATCTGACCAGGTTTGCATTGGTGTGGAAGACAACACTTGTAGGTTTTTGCAAAACCCATCTAATCAACGGGAAAGATGACAAGCACAATATAATGCAAATAGAACATTTTTAATGGTGGGAGGGACTGTGGTTCAAGAGCAAAGGGATCTTGGTATACATATTCACAAACGTTTGAAGGCAGGAGGGCAAGCTGATCAGGCATGAGACACTTGTACAAGGAAGATTGAATACAAATTAGGAATCTGTGTTAAACATTTATGCATATCTCCAGAACTCTGAACAATGCTGGGCACCTCAGTACATATCATGAAGGGAGTATAGTGAGGTTTGCTCGGATTAAATCAGGAGCGTAAACATCATGATTTTAGAAAGATGTCAGGATTGTTCTCCTTATTTGTGTTGTAAATTCCAAGGTTCTGTGAGAGGGGAGGAGGTTAAGGTGAGGGTTAAACAAAGTATTTGAAATTATGTGGGTTTTGAAAGAACAAGCAGTAAAAAACAGTTGCCTTTGGTGAGTGGGTCTGTAACAAAGGGCAATTTAAGGTAATTTTCAGAGAAAATTAGGGGAAATGAGAAGAAACATTATTCACACAGATGGCTGATAAGATCTGGAACACATTAACTGAAAGGGTAGAATCAGATTCCACGGGAAAAATGAAATGACAATTGGATGTATAGTTGAAGTGGACAAATTTGCAGTGTTAAGGATTGCTTTAGTGTAGCACTAAATTATTCAGTTCTTTTCAAGAGCTGGCACAGGTTAAATGGTCCCCTTCTCTGGTGCACTTTTTTTGTTCTGTCACCCATCTAATTCCAAAAGAGGTTTTGTTTTTCCTTTAATTTAACTAATAATATGTTTTTTTTAAATTGGCTGAATGTGTTTTTTTCATGAATGTGGTTTTTACATTTTTATTGGTATTCTTTTAAAATTATTTAAATGTCTTTTAATTGTTGCATTGATCAACATGGGCATTTAGAAACAATAGAAAATACCTTTGACAGCACTAGCCATGCAGTTGCCAAGGTATGTGTGACTCCAGGTATAAGGCAAATAAGAGGTGCAGGCTGCCTCCAAATGACCTGCCTGAAGTGAATTGAAAGGATTGAGAGGACAATTGCACTTCTTTACCTCTAGGTGTCTTGAGTGTGACTTGTAGTCTAGTAACATTTACAAAGTGTGGTAGTGACATCTGTTGGAAGAACTTCGACTGCATCAGCCCTTTCATTGGATGAGCACTATATATTATTTCTAGCCTATGTAATGATGCTATGAGATGTCCAGCATGTCCTTGAATAAACACATATGTCTGACAACACCCTTAAGTGTGTGCACTGAATCTATGCATGTTCAATTAATTATCAGCATATTGAACATTATCGCTGCCAACAAATTAGAAAAACAAAATAAAATATGCCTAGATTCATAAATTGATTTTGATAAATGTATTCCTGATTTTTAAAAGGATACTGTGAACTGCTCCTTGCTTGAGGGAACAGGTAGAAAACTTATCTAAAGAACTAAGTCACCGTTGGTTCAATGTGATTATGGTAGAAGGTCCAGCTACTGCTTTCCACACTGTGCTCACTCTCCTCCAGCCTGGGGACTTGTTTGCAATCATGGAACATATGACCAATATGCAGGCTAGCTTACTGTTTTCATACTAAAATAAGATTTAACATCACGTTCTTCAAGTGGATTCTGTTCAATGAACAGAAAATATTTTCTCCACGAGGAAAACACGAAAGAATAAGGAATGGGAAAACACTGATGATCAATCAAAGGAAACTGGTGGCACAGATATGTCAAGTAACGTGGCATTCAATCCACTGTTGGTTGATAATTAGGGGTGTCACAAGCTGAGATGTATACAAACATTCGGACCTAACATGAAAGGAAATAGCTTGTCCATGGAATCTGTCCCATTCGGTGATGGCTGGATTATCGTGGCTAATCAGAATTCTTCTCCTTCCCTGCACACTATGTCCAACGAAAAGTACAGAGGAAAATCCTTGGATCAGTAAGAAGGAAAAAAATAGTTCATTTATTTCCTTAGGCAAATGAAATCAGTCTTGGAGATCCACACAATGTATTATCTCCAAGACACTTGCACAACAAAAGTAATTCATTTTCCTGTTTATAAAGACATATTTCATTTTCTCATTAAATATGTAGACAATAGAGAATAATCAGTAATTTTGCAATTTAAAATTAGGGTAATAAGACCACAGTGATAATGTTTATTTTAACATTATTATCATATTGCAAGGAAGGTCTCTGAATACTGTTCATTACTGTTGAAGGAACTATTAATAACTATTCTGGAAGAGTGGTTAGTAATTTGCTTCAGTTTGCATTAGTTAATTGTAGCCTCCAATTTAAAGGTTTCTTCAACGTAACTTCCCATGTAATATCCAGGTGCCCAAAGTGTAAATTCTTAGTGCACACAACACAAGATCTATTCTTAATTGATCTGTTGCTTAGTTCAAATTATTTGATAGTTCAATTCTTTTCAGCACTCCATTCTCACTTTGCTACTTTATCTGCATGATTTAATTGCATAACTCATTTTTACTGTAAAGAATTACTTTAATTTATCAATAATAGTCTGAAACCTGCTGACATATACCCTGCCATTGTTTCATAGGGAGGGCTGCTGGAGATCTATGGAGGAATTAAACACTCGGTGCTTAATTTATAGTTTCTTAATTTCATATCATTGTAAGTTGTTTTTAGACAATGAAATCGCTCTGTTTTTCATTCCTGCAGTATTAGATCTCAATCTTCCTTTCAGAATGTATTGTACAGGCGACCCCCATGTTATGGTTGTTCGGGTTACAGAAATTCACCCTGATAGAATTCACAAAACACCACTCGAAAATTTGAGGAACAGGATAAAATTCGTTCTCATGGAATTTGTGTGGAAAAAGTAAGTAAAAGAAAATCAATACACACTTTTTCTCAACTCGTGTTTCTTGACACACACTTGGATGACGTGGACTCAAAGTATGAAAAATCGGATACAGCCCATTTTCTAGGAACGCAACCATACCTCCGCACCTGCCCTGCACCCGCTACCCCCCCCCATTGCCCCCCACCTCCCTGTTACCCTGTTGCCTGTCTTGTCTCACAAAGGGAAGTCTTAAGAGGAGGTCTCACAGAATAATAAAAGATACTTAACCAAACAAAGTGTGGTTGAACAATGTTCCCAATTACTCCAGGAGAGCAGTGCACAGATTTAGCATTGTGAAGAGCAAGGCTTTGAATAACGTCAAAAATACTTTCTTTCGATAGGGAAGTGATTAAACACCAGAAGGATTGATGTGGTCAAGACTTGAACCGTTTCATAAGTGGAGAGGGTTGATCTGTATTTCTGGAAGGGTGAGATCAAACAAAGGCCTTGTCCTTCTGAACTTAACTTGTGAAACAACAAGAATAGCTTTCATCTTCCCCAGTTGGGCGATAAACTGGTGGACAGGATTTAGTTTAGCTTAAAGAACTCTTCCAACTTTCAACTTTCATTCACTTTGATTTTGTAAGAAATTAAAATCAGAAAGAACTGTTTGATGGGAGTCCCTATGTACTTTGGAGCAGCACTGATTAGAGTACATACTCATTCTACAAAGGGAGAGATGTTTCAAATGAGAACTTGGTAGTGAGTTTGAGTTCAAAGACCTGGAAGTTGTTCCAAGTATTTCACTTTCCACATATTAGATTGAGGTTGACCTGTAATATTCCATTTTGACACTATCACTTTACTCCATGGTATATTGTTAAATTCACATTAGAAACCAATGTACAATGTTGTAAAATGCATTGTTCCATGAAATAAGACAATAACAGCAGCACTTGCATAATTCCCTTAACGTATTAATATATCCCAAGGTGCTTCACAGAAACATTATCAAGTATACAGTTACTGAGTTGCATAAGGAGATATTGGGCTGAATCTTACTGACTGTGGTTCGCAAGTCCAAAGTTAAACATGAGAAATTTCTGGATTCACGTGCGTACATTGTGAGTCCAAAGCTTACTGAAAGATTGAAGAGGCCAAATTTAATACCACATCTGTTACTGGACTTGAATGGATTGTTCACCAACGGTGCAGGTAAGAACACTAGGTAAGTGCATGAGACCAGAATTGAAGGAGAGCAAAAGTTGAGGAGGGTTGTAGTTTTGGAGCAGGTTACAGAGAGAGGAAGGTGTAACCATTACAAGAGTTGAAAGTATGCATAGGATTCTAAAACAAGGCCAATGTAGGTCAGCAGGCAGAAGGGTCATGGGGAGGGTACACATTAGTACTCAGGTGGCAAAGTTTTGGGTAAACTGAAATTTAAACCTGCACTTTATGAACATAAAATAGATTAAGCAAGGTATATCACTTTAAATTTCATAAATGTTTTTAGTTATTTCTGAGATTATAATCTTTTACTTTAACCACAGGATGTATGCTGAAAAACTAATGAAATAATTTCGGATTTGCATATAATACTCCTGAAAATTTGAGGCATCAGTAAGACTTGTATTGTGCTACACTAAAAAAAAACATAAATTGTGTTTAAAAACCTACAGCAGGACTTCAGTTTCCTTCTGTGTTACGGTTTGCCAAGGAGGAGATGTTTAAAGACCTCCTTTAATTCTCAGGTTACTTTCTAATGCATTAAGTCATCTTATGCATCATGGTTCCCTCCACAAGCAATTTTATAAAAACGTTAAGATTACTGCTTTATTTTTCCCTTCATTTTGCACCTTATTTCTTTCAATCTATACACGTTGTGTTCACTTAGTTGAGTCTACGTTTAATACTTTCATTAAATAATGAACATTAAAATCATTTGCAATGACAGAGAAGAGGTGAAGAGAGGTCCTATAATCAAATATCACTTTAAAATTTTGCATGTATCTGAACTGATTTGAATGTCATGAGATAATAAAACCCTTACACAGCATTAGTGAAAAGAAAAAATGAATCAGACGCTGGACGTCTGAATTAACAACAGAAGATGATGGAAGCTCTCAGCAGGTCTGGCAGCATCTGTAGAGAGAGAAGCAGAACTAACATTTTGTGTTACTGACCTTTCATCATGTTTTATCATTCATGATGCATCAAGGTGACTGCCATTGTAGCAATGGCAAAATCATACATGATGAATTGTAACTTCACAGTCACGTAATTTTCACCACAACTTGATCACCATCAAGCCGGAAGATCAACTCTTGTTCAAGGAGGAGTGTGTATCAGTAGGAACAGTCAACAAAAGTCTACATTAGATCACAATCCAGGAAGATTATTTATGGAGTCTGCTGAATACCAAATACGTAAAGAATCAAGTTTTGCAGCTCTATCAGATCCAATCAGGCAATTTATTGCAGAAAGATCATAGGAGGACCAACAAGCAAGGTAAAGGAAGACCATGGCCTAGGTGGCTTGCCTTCTACTATCCTTAGGAATGTAAGTCATACTCCAGCAATTAGTTCACAACAGAGTCAGAGGAAACACCAGCAGTGAGGATCTTTATGAATCATAGGTTCAAGTTTCCCATCTCTCCCATGTCAGCCCTAGCCGAATGGTAGCAATCCTTCCTCTGACTCAGAAGTTTGTGGGTTCAAGTTCCACAAGAAACTTGAATACAACATCCTGATATTCCAGTGCAGTACAAAGAAAATGCTATATTTTCTTTATTTTTATATTATATGTCAGTTTCCTGATACTTTAATTTCTGAAAGTAATCTACTGAACTTGCATTTGAATGAATCAATCACAGCTGCTTCCAGCATTCCTCTTGGGAGCTTTATAGACTGAACACTGACTTATTTCTGCAGTTTGTTACCTTTCAAGCACAGGCCAAGCTTCCAACTCTACAATTCTGGACCAGGTAGAATAGCTTGCCATTATTCCTAAAACATCATGAAGTGCAAAATAAACAACTGAAGTGTCTGCAGCTAGAAATGTCAAGTGAGTGTTTTTCTCAATATCTTCTTGAAGTTCTTACTTTCATAACCAGTCCACAGCCCGATGAGTCCACTTCACTTAAATTCAAATGCATTAAAAAGCAGCTCAGGGCACAGCACCAGATATGGAAGCTGACAACATCCTGGCTGCAATGGCTCAGACCTCTACATCTGAATTTTTTTGGCTTTTTGACAAAACATTCTCGTCTACCCCTGACAATGCATATACTTGATAATGCAAAAAAGCAATTTTTTTTCCAGTAAAACACAGGATAAATCTAATCCAGCCAATTACCATTCTGTTAGCCTTTTCCCAATCATCGGCAGACTGATGAAAGGGCTTATCAATAGTGCCATCAAGCAAAACTAGTAACATGCAAAATGCTGGAGGAACTCAACAGGTCTGGTAGCATCTATGCAGGGAAATGGATGGTCAAGGGGAGTTCTGTGAGACCCTCTCTCACTGCTCCCCCTCTGTGATTTCTGCTGCTCTCCTGCTCTTCGACCACACTCTCACCCAGATCCACTTACCTCCTACCAGCTCTTGCTCCATCCCTTCCCTTCATCTTTTTATACTGGCTACCTCCCTTCTATACTTCAGTCCAGATGAAGGGTCTTAACCTGAAACGTTGGCTGTCCATTTCCCTCCGTAGATGCTGCCTGACCCGCTGAGTTCCTCCAGCATTTTGTGTGTTGCTCCAGATTCCAGCATCTGCAGTCTTCTCGTGCCTCCAAAACTACTAACACATTCATCAATGCTGTGTTCAAGATCTGACAGAAGCATTCAGCTTCAGCCCCCATCGCAGCTTTGATTCAGGAACAGAAACAAGAACTGAATGCCAAAGGAGAGGTAGGAGAAGCAACACTCGATATCAAAGAAGCATTCAACTGAGTACAGCACCAAACAGCCACGACTAAAATGGTCAGCAGGGATTGGGAAAGTACTCTTGTGGCTCGAGTCATACCTGATACAATAAAGAAACGTTTGGTGAGTGGAGGTGAATCATTGTAGCCCCACAGCATTACTCAGTTTTTCCTCAGGGCAATGCCCTTGGCCCAGTATCTTTAGCTGCATTTTCAACAACCTTCCTCCCATCATACTGTCAAGAGAAGGGTCAGTCAGTGATGATTACACAGCATTCAGTTCCATTCATAACTCCGCCAATCGTGACAGCCTACAGAAGAATCTGGATAAAGCAATGCCTGGACATACTGCAAACCTTTGTACCAGACAAGAACAGAGGAATGGTTATTTTGAGCAAAAGAAAATGCCTTCTCCCCATTCATTGGCATTATGGCTGACTCCCTCGGTGTTGACATCACTGGGGTCACCAATCAGCAGAAGCATAAACAGAACAGACATATCAGAAGATCATTCACATTCTGGATGATTTGTAGCTACTCTCATCCCTCATAATCTTGTGGATATGCCTGTTCCACTTAATCTTCTGCTGATTGGTAACCCTCCCATGGTGTTGATGCAGAGGGAATCAGCTGTGATATCATTGAAGAGGCAGAAGGCAAACAGAGAGCTTAAATTAGGGCAATTAAACAATATTCACCATTTGCCTAGATGGACGTAGCAGAGGGCATTAACGGATTGGATGACGTGTTGAGGGCCCAGCACACAGATGCAATCACAAGGAAGGCACAACAGTGTCTTTACTTTCTGAGGAGGTTACAGAGGTTCAGCATGTCACCAAACACTCCAATGAACTTCTGCAGCCGTACTGTTGAAAGTATCCTGACTGGTTGCATAATGGTCTGTTACAGCAATTTGAATGTGCAGGAGTGTAGGAAGCTGCAGAGAGTTGTGGATTCAGCCCAATACATCATGGGCACATCCCTCCCCATCGGTAGTAACTACATGACGTGCCTCCTCAAGAAGGCAACATCCATCATCAAAGATCCCCACCATCCAGGCTATACCATCTTATCGCAGCTACCATTGGGCAGGAGGTACATAAGCCTGAAGTCCCACACCACCAGGTTCAAGAACAGCTACATCCCTTCAACCATTCAGGTCTTGAACCAACCTGCACAACCCTAATCACTACTTCGTTGAGCACTTTGCACTACAATGGACTTTGTTGTTTTTGTTCTAATTGTGTTCTTTCTTGTAAAAATTGTGTACAACTTATGTTTAATTTGGGTTTTTCTTGTGAATGTTGTGTCCCTGATGCTATGTGCCTGTGATGCTGCTGCAAGTAAGTTCTTCATTGCACCTGTGCATATATGTACTTGTGCATACGACAATATTGACTTTGACTTTGAATGACAAAAAAACTCAAAACCATCCAGGATGGAGCACCCTGGCACCAAATCCTCAACCCATCTCTTCTGTCCTTGGTGAAAGATGGTTGTAGTATATATGATCTGTAAGCTACACTGCAGTTTCCACAACCCCTCACCTCCCTGCATTTTTAGTCACCTAGAAAGGCAAGAGAACCAATATTGTGAAAATGCCATCACCTCTATGTTCCCCTGTAAGTAACAAGCTATTCTGACTTGGGCACACACTGCAGCTCCTTCATCATTGTTGGGTCAATAGCCTGCAAATCTTGACCTAACAATATAACAGAACTACCATCACCACACAGACTTCAGCAGATTTATGTACAATAAATAGTTTATTGACAGGATTATCCATTATTTGTGAACAAATACTAAAATGAGCTTGAAGGGAGGAATAAAGCACTCCACCACCACAGAAATATAGAATAGAAAGTGTATGATTATACGACAGTGTATCAAATAGAATGAACGTGATTGATCTGGACAGGGTACAGAGAAGATTCACCAAGATATTGCCTGGGATGCAGTCTCTAAGTCATTAAGCGAGACTGGATAGGCTGGGTTTCTTTTTTTCCAAGCAGAGGAGGGTGGGAGGGCACCTGATAGAGGTGTACAAAATTATGAGGGGCAGAGGGAGGGGAGACAATAGCAAACGGTTCCCCTTTGAGGAAAGGTTTATAGCCAGAGGGCAGAGATTTAAGGTAAGATTTAGAGCAGATATAAGGAAAAATCTTTTTCACCCAGAGAGTGTTTGGAGTTTGGGATGCTGAGAGGAATGTGGAGGCAGAGACTCCCACAGCATTTAAGAAATATCCAGATAAGTGCATGAATTGCTGAAGCAGAGAAGACTATGGACCATGTGCTGCTAAATGGGATTTTTATAGATGGAGACTTGATGGTTGGCATGGATGAGGTGGGCCAAAGGGCCTCTTTCTGTGCTATGTGGGTCTATGACTACACCATACAGTTCTACAATAAAGAGGAGCTCATGTCCCAATGGGAAGCCAGTGTGTTCCTCTACCACACCATTCATTCAATGCCAACAGCCTTTATTTATACCAATTGAGGTAAAGCTCAGTGACTGACATTAAGTTGTCAAAGTATGTATAGTGTGCCACCTAGGAATCAGCAGAACACAATAAAAGAATTTATGGATCAACTTCAACTCTCAGATTCATAACATCTTGCAGCATAGAAAGAACCCTTTGCAATGGTCACTGGGAAAGTTTAATGCAGATGCTGGGACTATTGCAGGGGACACATGCTAGGTGCATAGTGTGGGCCACATTAAGCATGATCTAGCCTATTGCCACAAAGTACTTTAACCTGCATTTGGACGTGGTGTATTCTGTGAGGGTACACCTCAATAGATTGTGCAGTATCATATCCCCATCTCCACATTAACATCCTGCTGTTCCATCCTTCCATTTGAGTAAATTATGCCTATGCCCTACCTGTTTTTTTCAGACCACCCATTGCCTAGAAGACCACCTAGCTCTCAAATACCAGTGTGAATTATTACCTAGCCTCTGGAGAGGGGGCATAAGCCTGACTCATAAGTCATTTCATCATGAAACAATTATTTTAAAAATGAAGAGAATTATTCCAATGCAGTCCCCCAGGAAGCACTTGCCTGTACTTAATCATTGTCTTAAGTGAGAGGATAACTGTTCAACCAGCTTTGCCAAGTTCAATCATTCCAATTTTCAAGAATCGTCTGCTGAGCATTGGGACGTTCATGGGTAAAGATAAAAACATTTTACATTCTTATCTTTGATCGTGTTTGATCCTTTTCATGCATATGTCTCTGAAGCTAGATCAATGCTTCTCCTTAAATGGCCTCTACCCAACTTTGTTATGCAATTATAGACCTTTGCAGGATATAACCTTTTTCAGATTTAGTCAAGAACTTGTATTTCTTTCCTATATTTTGTACTTAAAACTTAAACTGTGACTTACTTATCAGAAGCAGTTGAATTTGGAAATCTGAAGGCAACAAGCTACCTGTTGATCTGATCTCTTTGGCTCTGAACACAGCAATAAATTCGGTATGCATAATGTTAATAACAATTTTATTCACCATCAATTGGGACTCTATTTGGCCTGATGAATTTACAATTAATGCTTATAACTCTTTCTATACATCAGTGATGTTGTGCAAACAATGTTGAAATGGAAAAATATTATACCATATTGACTTGTTCATAAATCTTTTATATCACCAGTATGGCATGATGCTGTCCACTCTATTCTTCATGCTGTGCGATGCCTTGCCTGTTCAATTCATTTTCCTGCATGTGTGAATTCTATGCTTCTGGGCATGCTCAGCCGCATTCTGTCCATTCGTAGGCCTTGGATAAAATTTTATTGTAAATAAATTTCCAAGCCAAACTGCGATGTGGTCAATATGTTTTATGCCGAGATAATGCACAGAGAGCTGATTAAAATGCAAGTCCCATTATGCAGCACAAACTATGCCAAATCTTCCATGTGACCATCAGTAGCAAAGTGGTGATGAAACTATTGATCTCCACCACCTAATCGTATTGTACATAATAGAATCAGATGGGGAGAGTAAAATTGGATTCATGTAAGATTAGTGTAGATTGGGTGTTTGTTGGTTGGCGTGGTCTGTCTCCATTCTATATGACTCTATGACTGCGACATGTGAGAATGAAATTGAAATGAACAGGCACAAAATACTGTGCATCAGATGCTTAAAACACAATCTTAAAATCAATTTAATCAATCCCTATCCATAAGTGTGATGGCCTGCATATGATCTCATTCTTCTGAACACTTCTTTTTTCTATTTTCACCCTAGGAAATCATGGGATCCCAGAGTCATAGAGCACAGAAACTTCCATGCTGACCATTAAGCACCCATTTCCATTAATCCCACACTAATGTTAACTTTAATTCTGCCCACATTCCCATCAACCTCCCTCAGATCCTACCGTTCACCTATACACAAGGGGCCAATTAACCTATCAACTTGCAAGTATTTGGGATGTTGGAGAAGACTAGAGCACCCAGGAGAAACCGATGCAGTCACAGGGAGAACATGCAAACTGCATACAGACAGTGCCAGAGGTCAGGATTGACACTGAGCCACTGGAACTGTGAGTCCACAGCTGTGCTGGCTGCATCACTGTGCCGCCCAGCATCTTTCTGATACTTCTGTTATCTTTCGAGCTCAGCACCCACTCAAATATACGTAATCAAAAAATGAAAAGGTATATGCCTCAAAATTAGATACAATTTTCATGAAAAATAAACTGCAGAGGAGAATCAGTGACCTTACGGTGTGGATTGCCAAGTCCATGATTTTCAATCCATCTAATTCTATACACCTGTCATGTAATGCGATACAGAGGACCATGGTCAAGTGCAGTGACGTTCAATGATGCACATCAGAGATCCATGCACCATTTCTCGGATTTTCCTACACTCTACAATGACCCTTGCTGTTCACAAACCACGTCTGCAGCAGTAAGCTTTCACAGACTCTCTGGGAAGATCTGCTTCTCCTTAGCTGACTCCACCCCATCCTCCGACCAATAACCAGAGCTCCATTGCTCATTGACTAGCATTCAGCAGAAAATTGTTAAGCTTCCAGAACAATACCGATTGAGTGATCTTCCCGCTCAACCCCTAGATCACACCTAGCTATCCAAGCTCTCATCTTGAGATTCCAATCTGGATTCCTCTACCAGAATAGGCACGCTCTCTGCATCCACCCTGACTTTTGGAGCAAGTATTTAACGTGTCTTTATTTTATGACTATGCACCTCCTATATTGAAAGCATCAGATGGACCCTAACATCTCTTATGACCCCATGTTACGAGCACTCCAAGTACTAAAACTGGAGAGACAAATTTCCCTCAAATCAGTGAGACAGCATGACTTTCAGTCAAGCTTTTCAATTAAATCTCTAACCCCAATGACCTTCCAACAATACCTCAAGCCCAACCTTTTGATCCAGGCTCTGATCTTCAATTGCTCCATGCCACCTCCTGGCTATGATCTCTTCTACTCATGGCTCTCATCTCTGTGCCTCCTCTCCTTGCACTGATAAGGCATCTATCCTCCCTAAACTCCAAAGACTATAACTTGGTCCTACTCCGCAATGGACAATCAGTAATGCCCAAAGTCTCCCTGCTGAATTTTGCAGCAAAAGTTACATTACAAAACAATGGCTGGCTTGTCACACAACAAAACATTATCAGGCCTTAATGATGCAAATCAATCTCAAGGCAAATGTCACATTGCTGATTATGGGAGTTCCTGAGCACAAATTGGATACTTTTTATCCTCTATTACACCAATGACCAAAGAAGTGTATAGGTTGTAGAGCACCATAATCAGAGCATCAAAAACCTGGACAAAGAAACTGCTGCATTCACTTTGGAATTGCTTTGTTCTTTTTTTAAACAAACGTTGTGCACAAAGTATTTCTCTCAGGTTAACACTCCAATGTTTCCAAATAGCTAATAGCCATGCTTAAATGAAGTACATGAACTGCAAAATATAGAATTTACTTCCCCTCTGCAAAATGGTGCAGTGTTTTCATTCATTTATTTTACATTGGACATTTATTTTACACTGAGTGAAGGTAATTTAGGATCAGCAACAATTAAACTGCATTGAATTTTCTTGCATGCTACTTGGTATTTATTGAAACTGATGTGCAGGTAAAAACATCTTATAAATGCTGTACAGTGAAAGGTTGCCAAATAACCGGTAAACATGCTTGAACTGGGTATATGAACTACAAAATATAGAACCTGCTGAAATAACGGTACAAAGTTTGAGAATAAATGTTACAGATAAGCAATCAGCCAAAGTGGTAAAGGTAAATACATTGGCTGGCTTTAAATGTAAAAACATTGAGTTGACGAAGAAATTAAGATCTCACTCTCCTGGGCTGAGTTTTCTGATGTGTTCCCACCATGCTGCTCACAGTCATGAGGGTCTAGAAATTCATCCCTGATTGGCAATCCTGAATGCATTATACAATAGCAGTATTGTACTGCTTCCAAAATTCATTTCCATTGACTTCATTTGCCATCAACTGTATATGAATTTCTACTGGTGTTCTCTTGTAGTCTTCAAATGCACAGTAACAATCAACTATGTTGGCTATTGACTCTCTCACAATTTTTTTTTAATTTGATGATTCTAGAAACAGCCCCTAAAATAATTTCATTGTATATACACATGCAGCATATGGGCAACTTTTAAGGCAGTAAACTTTTTGCCTTTTGCTATCATAGATTATTGTTGCTGATGGCATCATAAACTAAGGAATCTAAGCAGCACTAATAAGTATTGAGATACACTCTTGCACAGGGCGGACTGGGTATTGAGGTTAATGTTGCCAGGACAAATATCAAGCACATAATGGTAGCAACAGGTCTAACAGTGATAGGTGGAACTGAAAAAGCTAGAATTGTCAGGACTGTGCAGAGAAGTGCAAGTATTTTCTGAAAGGTAAAGAAAGTATGCACAGATAGGTCTGGCCAATGATGTGTTCTGTTACTGCAGGGCTAGTAGAAAACTGCTTGGGAAGGCCTCTGTTATTCTGGGCCTGGTGATGACACAGAAGCACATACCAATAGGCCTGAGCAGTGAAGTGCATTATTACTGACAGGGCTAGGTCATGAAGCACAGATTGTTGCTGATCGGGTTGAGCAACATTGCACACACTGGTGCTGACATGGCCAGATTGCAAGACAAGCTCTGTAGCAAGATAATGGACACATACAGAGAGCGAGGTGGCCCTCAGCCCATTTGCAAAAGATCTGATTTTTTTTTAGTTTGCTATTACAATAAGACTTATGAACAGAACTAAAATCCATAAGGCATATTATGTATTTGCAACATTGTGTAAAACTAAGAACGCTCTTGCTAAGAAGGAAATTAGTTTAAAAAGTGAAAGCAACAGCATTGGGCCCCTAAAGAAGCAACTTCATCCAATTATAGCTCAGTGGCTTTTTTTTCATCATTTCTAATTTCTTTTGTGCATAACTTTTGACACCTATGAGGCCACTTTCAATTGTCTAGCACAGTATTGGATAACACTTCCACCAACTCCAACTGGGGATATGCTTGCTTCATCACTTTTTCATCTTACAAGGCTAACAAGACCTTTGAGACTGCAGAAAGTAAGATCCATCACCAAAGCATGTCAGAATAAGGTTAACAAGTTTACCAGTGTGAATTGAGGATGGTGGGTTTAGAGCAACACAGCTCACATTCCAGGTGAAAACCTCCCCCTCTACTGAGGTAGGGACAGACTTACATTTTTATATGCGGGGGTACCATTTTGTTGACACTGAGCAACTCGCTGCCACAGTGACTATCTCTGAGACAAGTACAAGATGATCCAAGCGCATTTCTCTTTCATGGAATCAGTTGTATCCCAGGTTAATAGACACTAATTCACATTGAGGCAATCATTCCCCACTTCACAATGAGATTATCATAGTCCTTCACTTCCACATGGACTGAGATTGATAGGCACACACTTGCATAGAAGCTGTCTTGAACCCCTAACTTAGCATTGATGCGCACATCTCCTCACATTCAACCAGTGATGCCTAATTGAATAGAGATGGATGCAGAGATCAGTTCCCTCAGTCACATAACGACAACAGTGACATAAGCTTCAAAGTGCAATTTATCGGAAGTGTGCAGCGTTGCTTAGGTATCCATTTAGTTGCTGCTTTAGTGATCTTTCAAAAACACATTTAACAGCAGAGAAAGGCAGCACCCCAGCTATGTGAATTAGTGGCACTTATTAACAGGAAAAAGGTTCTGTTCCAACATGTTATAAGTGCTGAAGTAAAAAACCGCAAATGCTAAAAATCTAAAATAATAAAAAATAAATGTTAGAAGTGTATGGGGAGCACCTGTAGAAGGAAAAACAGAGTTAATGTTTCAAGGTGATGACCCTTAATCCTGAAGGGTCAACAACATTAACTCTGTTTTTCTCTTGATAGGTATTGTTAGTATAGTCATAACAGTAATAAGCTCAATAAATAAAAAAATATAATGTGTAATATAGCAGCAGAAGGTAAGGGTAAATTTTAACTGAAAGGTGACACTGCAAAGCCAAGTCAGTCAAAACATGTCCTCATTTATATGTCACTACCCAGTTTTATACTCATTCTTCAGGTTTAATAATAATTTCCCAAAATAATGTGTGAACTAATTCAAAATCATGAGGGGTCTTAATGGGATGAAACGGTTTCTACTGGCAGCAGACTCAGTAACCAGAGGACACAGGACAGGAGAATTCATTTTAAACAGCAAGTTGTTATTATCAAGGATGCATTGCCTGAAAGAACAATGGAAACAGATTCAATTACAATTTTCAAAAGTGAATTGTAAAGCACTAAACTAAGGTTGCTGCAATTCAGTCTTTTACAGCGCAAAATTACTTATTAAATACTTTTAACCTATCCAGGAGATACATTGGAGCAATCTCTGCACACTAGATATGTTTTAAGTATATTTGGACAAAATATACTTATTTTGGACAAAACAAATAATCAGTGGTATGTAGTTTTGCATCCTAAAAGCAGGAATAACCTGATCAAGAAGAATAATGTGTTTCAAATCTGAAGCCACTAATCTGGATATTGGCCCACGTCAGTATCACGATTTCATTACTGGCAGTTCATTGGTTTATGTGTCTCTCTCACCCTCAAACCTGATCTCATTCTGGAATTAAACTATGAAATAAGGATGGATCTTCAAAAATATCAGGAACATCACAACATTTTACAAAGTTATCTTGTTTACTGTACTGCTTTGGTGGAAACAGTAGAGGCCACAATGCACAGTGACCTTCCACTTCCAAGACACTGTACCAGCTTTTTAACATACCTGTCTCCTCATCAGATTCCTTCTCGTTCTCTGAATCGGTCAGCGTGAGGGCTGAATTCTCTCGACTGGACAGCCCTGAGCCGCGTCTGGATTTGATGCCCCTCCCCCATAACCTAATAGCATGCTCTGGAGAAATGGCACCTTCTGTGTCAGAGTCTGCATCGCTCAAGGAATATCCACGATGGAGGAGCCCCATGTCTGGACAATAAGCAGTGCCGCGATGTGGGGAGGGCTCACAGATTCCCAGTTCAGTCAGTGTGAAATTGGCTCCTGCACATAAACAAAAGAAGGATACACATCATGCACTTCCTACTTACAGAGACAGTGCAATCATACTCAAGAGCATTAGGAAGTACAATGAGCAACAGCAAGGAATTCAACCATTTCCAGCCTGAGCTTTTTATCTTGATTCCTCAGCAAATTATACAGCAGCAGTGAAAACCATGTGAACAGTGAACATGAATTAAGACGAGAAAAACACAACTTTGTTACAAATTATTTAAATTTGATCCATCTACATCATGGTTACAACCAAAACTTTATACCCAACGTTTCCTGTAAAATATATCTATCACTATAATAAGGCATTTGATTACTTACATGTTTCAGTAGGTTGTGTGATATATCTCACATGCTCACCAACATACCACATCGCCTATCAGCTATTCCAAGAGAGGTCATAGAGCCTTCATTGGAGGACAAAGATATAGCTCATGGTTTTGTTGTGACATGTGCTTATTGACACTGCAATACACTACAGAGATAAATTGGGGGCAATTTTCATGTAACTACCATCTTGTGTACACTTAAAAATGGCGTGGGAGTGAAAGCAAAATCAACAGCAAAATCTCTTGCTGTCTGGTGTGTTGGTAATCATTGTTTTTTGGGCTCACTGGTAATTTGGCTCACACACTTTGTATTGGAGGAAGGCAGAGCCTCATACATACATGATCAAAGTTAAGAACCCAATATTTTTTCAGGCAGTCCCCCTGTGTATTGCCAGTTCTTGGCCTAACTGAACAGTCCATGCAAAGCAGAGGGTGTTACTTGTAACAATTATTAAAGATACTGCCATAAACGGTGTTGGAAAGCTGGATGAAGCTGTTGAAACATTGTTAAATGCAATCACTTCCAGGATTTTTGTCCAAAGGATTTGAGAGGTTATGCTTATATTTTCATGGGTTCCACACAGCATTGCTTGCTGGAAAAAGTCTTGCTTCCTTCCACTGTTAATGATTAGCATGAACTCGGTGGGCTGAAGGGCCTGTTTCTGTGCTGTATCTCTCCGACTTTGTGGATTCTAATGCCAATACTTCGACTATAAACTGCTATGGTTGAAGGTTCTTCTCAAGCAGATCAGAGAGGTGCCTTTTGGGGAACATATTTCAAGTTGTCAGCTCAACAACAGTGCATACAATGAAACCCCAAGACAAACGTTGATTAATCCCACACCGACTCAGATGGTTGACCACTTTTCTACTGACAGCAAAATTACAGTGCTTTCTGAAACTTTAAAATGTACTTTAAATATTTCAAATAGCATTATGGACTCTGTCTATTTGTTCTGAACGCTGTTCCACAATCTGCAGTCAGAACTTGCATTTGGTTCGTATGAAGTGCTCACAGTATCATTATATCCTGTGTTGGTTGAACAGGAACTGCAGCCTTTTAGCCCAGATACCAAAAGCGAGTCCCTCAACACACAACTACCCTCCAAGGTGCCACTACATCTGTAAATTCAGTGCCTAATGAGGACTGCTTGTGAGCGTGCTTGCTAGTTCATTTGATAGTGATATATGAGGCCCATCTTCATACATCCACCCTCAGCAATTTCAAATTCACCCAAATGATGTTCACTATCCCATTCCAGATCTAAATCAATCTCTCAGTAATGAAATGGATAATATTGTTATAGGTATGCTGTTCCAAGTTTACATTTGTCCCACTCCCATCATTTTGTGTCCCAGATACTTCCTTTGCATTTCATTTACTATCCTAATTGCCACTTTACTGTCACTTCTCAAACTTAAAAACTCTGGAGTCAATCTTTTCATTTAAAAAGAGCTGGGTGTGCATTTGTAGAGCCAAAACATACCGATCTGTGGATCAAGAGCTGTGAAATGGGATTAACCTAAAGTCGTTTTTTCGATGGCTAGGGCATGATGGGCTGAATAGCTTCCTTCAGTGCTTGAAATTTCTAGGATTCCATTCAATTACTCTTACTGTTTAGATCCTTGCAAATTAGCCTCTGTACTGCCTCCAGAATACTTCAACATCTCTATTACCTCTCCGTGATCTGAAGAAGATACATTTTCAACAAGTGGTCTGACCCATATACTGTATGTTTGCTTTAAGCAAAACTGCTGTGTATTCTTGGATGTCTAACCATATCATATGGATGCTTTCCTTGCCAGATTCCACTTTGTATTGGTTTTTTTAGTTCAACGTAATAATAAAAGGAATAGATTGCTGGAAATATAACATGAAAATAGAAAATTAATGTTTCTAATCAATGATCTATCATTCAAACTGACGAAAGTACATCGACCCCAGACATCAACTCTTGTTCACGCTACCAATGTTCACTTGCTTGATGACGATTTCCTGCATTTTCTGGTTTTGGTTAAGCAATATATTGATTTTGATTGCTACTTTGTATTGGCTGGGTGCATAAGCAATGAGACACTAATGATTAACAGTGAAAACAAAATTTTGTGTACCTTCTCATCTAGACACCATGAACATGACAAAATGAAGCAATAGCACCATTCTATATAACTACATGTCTACATTTACATCTCCATAATCTTGGGCCATAAAATTCTTGACTGATTCTGCACTGCAGTATTGAAGCATCTCCGTGAAGTGAGAACAGCACTCTTTCAAATAAGGTGTTAATTTGAGGCGTCATTTGCCTCCTCAAATGGACATAAAACATCCAAGATCCTATACTAGGTCCTGTTCAATATTTATCCCCCTGTCAATATCACCAAAAACACACTGGTCTTTACCACATTTTTCTTGCTGGAAGTCTGTTGTGCATATATTGGCTGCTTAATTTCCTACATCACAAGAGTAATTAGTACTTCATTGCCTAGAAAACATTTTATGGGGCATCCTGTGACCATGAAAATACTGTATAATTGAAGATCTTTTATTATTTTTATTTCCTAACATCTACTACCTTTGTGCCCAGTAGATGTTCCAAAGCTACCCACCCTGGCTATTTGTTGAATCCACCTGCTTCCTTCTGGCTGTATGCTAAGTCCCAGCTTATACTCTTGGCCAATCTTTCCCCGGCTGTTCATGCTTAACATTTTTCTGGACCCAGTTACCTCTTTGTGACTAACTCTTCATCTCCAATGGCTGTTCAATGCCCAGATTTTTTAATTGTTCCTGCCTCCCCATTTTTGACCTCAAACTCCTTTTTTTTTCCAAGCATTCCACTCACTTTCCTGGATGTTTCAGCCCAACCAACTGTCATTCCTGGCACATAGATCTCTACAGCTGTCAACCTGGCTGCTGTAACTTGCAAATTGTCCTTGCTGGTAGATCTATGATTTTCTTGTCAAATGTATGCTGCTTTGCCCCTCCATGTTTTCAAACTCAGGCCTCAACTTAAATGACCTCCCTAACTGCAGTGCCTTATGTGAGAATGGTTCCTGGATGAGATGCTACAGTTTCAAAGCTAGAGAGGCTGAAAACTGTTTTCTTTGGGGAAGACTTAATAAGATGTACATAAAACAGTGAAGGATTGAAATGGAGTGGATAGTGGGAGGCTGTTCCCTTTGGTGGAGGGATTGAAGTTGAAAGTTCACAGGTATCTATAACCTTGAGGGAAAACAAAACAGGATTGGTATTGGTATTGGTTTATTATTGTCACTTGTACTGAGGTACAGTGAAAAACTTGTCTTACATACCGTTTGTACAGATCAATTTATTACACAGTGCATTGAGGTAGTACAGGGTAAAAACAATAACAGAATACAGAGAAAAGTGTCACAGCTACAGAGGAAGTGCAGTGCAGGCAGACAATAAGGTGCAAGGTCATAACAAGGTAGATTGTGAGGTCAAGAGACCATCTCATCGTGTAAGGGAACCGTTCAATAGTCTTATAACAGTAGGATAGAAGCTGTCCTTGAGCCGAGTGGTATGTGCCCTTAGGCCTCTGTATCTTTTGCCTGATGGGAGAGGGGAGAAGAGATACAAGAAAGAATGTGCTTGAAATCTGGAATACACCGCCTGGTGATGGGGTGGAGACAGGTTCCTCTGTGGCTTTCAAGAGTGAATTGGAAAGATATATGGTACAGCAAAATTTGCAAGGCTACAATGAAAGTTCCAGTGGGTGGAACTATGGAATTACTCTTGCAGAGAGCTGAAGTGGACATGGCATTCTCTAACATAACTATTCTATGATTCTTAAGATTGGCATTCCTGGTATATTTTGACTTTATTGAGACCCTTTTCCACAAATAAAGTGATTGGCATCCTAATCTTACACTACTTTTATCCTTCACACGATATATTCTTTCCAAGATGTTTTGATCTCATTTGATATCATCAGTCTTCTGAAGAGGCAAACTATATTCAGTCAGTAGTTGGTGGATCTTGACCCTAGCTGTGACTGACTTTCTTCCACTGGATCTCTGACTTCCTGCTACTTGAATTAAGGCAAAGTAAAAGAGTATGCTCTTAACTATGTCTAACTTTTTACTTCAAGCAGCAAGGAGAAAAGAATTACCAAAAAAACTGCCCATTCTTATCCCCTCTGGTCTGATATTTCATACATCAGTCAATGTGGCCTCGCATAGTTCTTTACAAATTACTGATCCAAGGCAAAGAGAGAAGACTCACAAGTAAAATACAAATTTGGTATCAGGGCATATTGAAGAAGCACAGAAGAATGGCATTTCATACATTGGGTGTGTAACAGCTTTCTACAGAGCAATCTAATCAATCTCATTCCCATGCTCTATCCCCAGGACTCCACTGTAATTTTACTTTTATATGTTTATTCAATTTCCCTTTGAAATCCACATTTGAACCTGCAACTACCAACTTTACAGGAAATGCACTCCAGATCATTACAATTCACCCCGATTTTTGAAAAATAGTTTTTCCTCATGTCACCCCATATCTTCCACTTATCACTTCAAATCCATGATCCTGCCCCACACATCATTATAATGCTATCAGTTTTTATTAATTTACTCTTTCTAAACCACTTAAGGGAATCATGCTCCATGAATACAGCAGTATAAAAGCCTTGAAAAGTTTTAAAAAAACACTGTTTCTTCAAGCATATCATAACTGATAAAAATCAGATTGTATTTATTATTAGAGGTAAAAGTATATGTTTTGATAGTACTAAAACCAGCTGTGTTGTGGGACAGCCTAGATATTTCGAATCCACATTCCAAAGCAGCAGTGCTGTTTCCAGAACCATTGGACATTTTTACAAATATATCTGGAGCCAGGTCATATGAAAGTTCAGTTGCAGCCATTAATTATGATCACAGCAGGAGGCAACTGGCCCTTCCACCTCTGAGTCTACCCTGGTTAAAAGGGTATATGCCAAAGTTTTTTCATAAATAGGCAGAAATTTTCCATCAGGAATACGACATCTTGTGTGAAGTTGTCAGAAATTGCCAAGACTCAATTCATCTCATTGTGTTATACAAGAACAAAGAACAGTACAGCACAGGAACAGGCCCTTCAGCCCAGAGTGTCTCCGCCGAACATGATGCTGAATTAATCGAGTCCTCTTCAGCCTATACATGATCCATATCCCTCCATTCCCTGCATATTCATGTGTCTATCTCACATCCTCTTAAATGCCACTATTGTATCTGCTTCCACCACTCCCCCAGCAGCCCATTCCAGGCACCTACCACTCTCTGTAAAAATATTTGCCCTGCACATCTTTTTTAAACTTTCCCCCCTCACCTTAAATGCATGACCTCTAGTACTCAGATTCTAGCACCAGAGAAAACAATTGAAGTTTGTCCAACTTCTCCTGATAGCTCATACCCTCTAATCCAGGCAGTATCCTGGTAAACCTCTTCTGCACCCTCTGCAAAACTACACATCCTTCCTGTAGTGGGGTGATCAGAATTGCAGAAGAGGATGAGACTCAAGCCCCATCTCCAAATTCAGTTCCAATTCACCCAATGGCTCATTTATTTTTCCCAGTTACGTTGTAATGTCAGAAAAAGACACACTGTTCAGCAAGCCCAGTCAGAGAATGACAGCTATTTGGGCTTGGTTTTCAAGTTATTCCCATATACTTTATTTTTAAACACAGTCAATGAAAGGGATTTCAATTTATGCTGCCTTAAATGTATTCAGAACTGTGCCATCGTCAACATTGGTTCATGTTACATGGAGAGTAAACCAGAGCTATATGTTCTCATTAATAAGACAGTAACCCACCTTACAGTTAACCTCAAACATCATCCAAGTTAAGAGAATGTGTTACAGCCTCTAACTCCCAGCTTCCCACAACTACCTGTGTCTGTGCAGCACTGTTAACATAGAAAAGTACATAGTTCTAAAAAAAGCTTTCTGATTTGAATGTTACCACAAGAGCATTTCTGTTGTGAATCAGCAATGATGTTGAGTATGTTCTTGCCTGAGTCCTGCTCAACAAATGTCCCCAAAGAAGCAAAATTTTAAGTGAAGTGCCCTGTTGAAATATAGCCATTAAAATAACACTTAATAGTGTACGATTTACTTGCAGTGGTCAGAGGCCACCTCCCTAATGTCCAAATGCAAACTCTAGATACTGTGCAAGAAAAACCTGCATTTACTGCTCTAAGCTTTTCTTAGACTTTGAAGAGCACTAAGCTCACATAATAAGTTTATATCTCTCCCAGTCTGTCAAGTCCCAATGAAAAAAAACAGTTAAGAACAGCTGTTGAGGATTTATCTGCTCATACCAGCTGTTCTCCCTGGCATAATTCTTGTCTTCCATTACTCGAACAATTCAATGAGTTTAAGTGATGTGGAGGAGATATTACCCCTCCTATTGATTGCCTTTGCAGGTACAGCATGGTACAGGCAATGGGAGTGTGGTTTCATAACAAGAAAAAAAATTGGTCTTAAATTTCACTTGTACAAAGACCAGGTCAGCATTCAAAATTATAGTCTCTGTACTACTTTCAAGATGCAGCTCCAGATTGCGAAAGCAAGGTGGACCCTTTTGTTTCCTTGTCCTGTTCCAAATAGACACTCGCCTTTTCTCAAAGAATATTTCGACAATTGAGAAATGGGATGGCCCTGAATTTCAGTATGAAAACAGCAATGAAGATTAATTTGAAACTACATAAAAAGATTTTGCTACTTTGATAAACGTCCTTTCCAGGGTGTTAGATTTTGATGCATGTGCGGATACCACACAGTTCACCTTCCATCAACTGGCCCATTAAACAAGCTATAAACCTGTTGGTGTTGCAAGTCACAAGCAGTGTTGGTGTATTGAGAAAGAAGGAAAGAAAATGAAATAGAAGTAAAGGAAAAAAAAACAAGAAAAGGAAATGGAAAGAAAAAGAAACGCCTAAAGGACAAAAACAAAAATAGAGCATTTGAACAAATACATTCAAATTTAATAACATATATAAAATAGTTGTGCTTTATTTACAAATTATGAACACATGGAGGCCTCTGATTCCTGAGAGAGATTGGTCTGATTGTGCACATCCAGGTTCCATGCAAGTACATTATATAACTGTCATCTTTGCAAATACAATATGCCCACTCTTTATATTCTTTTGCAGTTATCTAACTGGATTTGGTATGCCCATATGTGGAAATCTGCTGCAAAATGAAGTGGTCAGGAAGGTTCAGCAGGTCCACGAACTGAACATGAAGGTAGCAGAATTCAGAAGAGAGAAATCCAGAAAGGAGCATTTGGTAAACTCGAGGGTAAAGAGACTTGCATTTATAAAATCCCTTTCACAACCTCAAGACTTTCTTGGCTTCAGAGTCAAAGCAGACTTGGTGAACTGTAGTCACCGTTGTAATGTAGAGGAGATAGCAATTATTTTGCACGCAGCAAGATTCCACACACAGGATCATGACACACAGTTTCACTTTAAAGGGAAGATGGCAATTAATAACTTATTGGAAAGGCGCTATCAGCAGTGCAGCACTCCCACAGTACTGCAAAGTCAGTCTAGAGTTTATGTTCAAGTCTCTGGAGTGCAATTTCAACCCACAACTTCCTGACTCAGAGACAAAAGTACTTCCTTTTCTGAGTCACAATTAATGTTCAAGGTGAGTGAAAAGAAAACAAAAAAGCCTTACCAAAAATATATTAACTATTCAAAACTATATAACAACTGTTTTACAGATAAGCGTTTTTAAATATTAATGAAGATGAGAGTATTACCACTTGTTATTTCTGCCACTATCCCATCTGGGACACTGCTCCAGGGATTGTTTTATAAATGGTCAGTCATAGAGATGCACAAGCACCATTTGGAAAGATCCTTTCTGATTCTCTCCTTTAATGGGGCATCAAGTTTCCAATATTTAGAGAATTAAAATTCCCACGATAATTTCTGTGGAACATTTCAGCTCAAGTGCAATTGTAGTACTTTTATATTTATGCCAACTTTATAAAAATTAACATGGTTTTCAGCAGATCGGTTTAAAACATATAAGATTATTGAATTCTGATTTCATTTTATTTTAATTCACATTTGATAAATAACCATTCCCTCTCCTTGGAAGGGATTATGCTACTTTTCCATTTTTTTCTCTTTTGCGATGGTGCTCCCAGGATTATAATCCTGTATGTTTATATTATTTATGGTTATGTTGAGAACTAATTAAAATTTAAACAAGAATCTCCTGGGTGTGGGCTATGTGCAGCTTCTGTGAGGTAATGTTAGCAGTAGGTGCAGCAATAGCACAGTGAGTAGGAGTTAAAACCTAGTTCTAATTCTAAATGCCCTTTACTTCCCGCTGTTCAACTCTAGAACTGGCTGCCCTTTAATTCTGAAGTAATTTATTTCAGACAACAAGCACACAAGGTCTATGTGCCTGGGATAAAATAAAACAACTTGGCTGATAATAATTTAAAAGCAAAGATGGCAAATTAAACTCTTAAGCCATCACTTATTTTCAAGCATATTCATCAGTAGTTGCCTCTGTAAAATGTATGTGATTGAGCTGTTTGACCATATATGGATGTGAAGTTTTTCTTAGCTCAACAGTGAGTGAGAGAAGGATGGGAAAAAAACCTAGCACAGACTGACAAGCCTTTCATTAAATACATCACCTTAAAACCTTTGTCTTCAATTACGTTTCTCCCTGTATTTGACTTCTTTCCCTTTATCCTTCTGCTCAGTGCAGCGAAATGTATCTTTGCACCTAAAGAATCCTTTAGAAATGGAATTCCTCATATGGTAGCAGGCCCAGATAAGATACAAGGGTACAGTAGTGTCATGCTCGGCTGTCAGAATTCAGGTCTCACCTGGCACTTTGTGGAATTAAAATCAATATTTAAATTGTGAACCGTGCCTCGAAAAATTGATCATAAAAGCTGACATGGCCCAGCAATGATGCACAAGCTCTCAAAAGGATTTGATCATTTCCAAATGACTTCAGTGGCCCACTATACAGCCTCTAAATTTATCTTGCAAGTCACTCAGTGCTAAATACAATCTTGCAGTTTTTAAACCATCTTATGCAAACTTTCCAGCATCACATACAGCCTCCACGCATGTTTTAACAATCAAAGCATCCTATTTGGATGCATCACGACTTGATACGGCAACTGCTCTGCCCAGGACCACAAGAAACTGCAGAGAATTGTGGACATAGCCCAGCGCGTCACGGAAACCAGCCTCCCCTCCTTGGACTCTGTCTTTACCTCTCGCTGCCTTGGCGAAGCAGCCAGCATAATCAAAGACCCCACCCACCCGAGTCATTCTCTCTTCTCTCCTCTTCCATCAGGTAGAAGATACAGGAGCCTGAGGGCACGTACCACCAGACTTAAGGACAGCTTCTACCCCACCGTGATAAGACTATTGAACGGTTCTCTTATACAATGAGATGGACTCTGACCTCATGATCTACCTTGTTGTGACTTTGCACCTTAGTGCACCGCACTTTCTCTGTAGCTGTGACACTTTACTCCGTACTGTTATTGTTTTTACCTGTACTACATCAATGCACTCTGTACTAACTCAGTGTAACTGCACTGTGTAATGAATTGACCTGTACGATCGGCATGCAAGGCAACTTTTTCACTGTGTCTCGGTACAAGTGACAATAGTAAACCAATACCAATACAAGTGGGCATTGCATGCATGCATTTTAGTATATGCAATATTTGGTGTAAGAATAGTAGAATATAAGATTTGGGAGCTGGAATAGCCCATCCAGTCATGCCTGCTCTGCAATTCAGTAACATCATGTCCTATCTGATCTTTAACCTTGACCTCACTTTCCCACCTAATCTACATGTTTGATTCACCAATGGTTTAAAAATCTTCATTGTGAAAATGCTTTATTATTTGAAGTCCCTCATCCTCCTTAAAAGTAAAACTATACTCTCTGAGAGAAGGAAGTTGTTCTCATCTCACCCAGAGCCTGTGTGAATTTGATGCAGAGCTCTTCCATAACACCTGATTTTCATTTGCATTAGCAAAGGTGACTGGATTAATTCCAGCATTTTCAGCTTTATTTTCAGATTATTAACATACATTTGAGACTCTGATGTCATATGGAGATTGGGAAATAACAGAACAAAGGAAATAGTGACAAAGTATTTTGTGACCTGATCTTTGGCCTCAATTCCACTTTCCTGCCCAATCCACATAATCCTGGTTCAATCCATAATTTAAAAATACATTTCAGCCTTAAAAAAGCAGTATGTTATCCGAACAGCAGCAGATTCCACCAAACAAACAGTCGGTGCACTGATTTACCCAAATTGCACAGGAACAACTGGATCAATGAGCAATGGCATTACCTTCAGTTCCATTCCAGACAGCAGCAGTACAGAAAACAAGATTATCAAGACGATGGTGAGGCCGCATTTGGAAGATTGTGTTCAGTTTTGGTCACCCTGCTTTATGAAAGATGACATTAAGCTGGAAAGAGTGCAGAGGAGACGTAGGAGGATGTTGCCGGGACTCGAGCGACTGAGTTATGGAGAGGGGTTGAGCAGGTCGGGACTTTATTCATTGGACCATAGAAGAATGAGGGATGATCTCATAGAGGTGTATAAAATCATGACGGGCATTGATACGGTGCTTGTGCACAGTCATTTTCCCAGGGTTGGGGAATCAAGAACTAGAGGACAAAGGTTTAGGGTGAAAGAGGAAGGTATAAATCATAACCTGACGTGCAACTTTTACACCCAGAGGGTGGTCTGTATATGGAAAAAGCTGCCAGAGGAAGTGATTGAGGTAGGTTCATTAGCTACATATAAAAGGCACCTGGACTGGTACAGGGATAGGAAAGGTTCAGAGGGATATGGATCAAATTTGGGAACGTGGAAATCTTGGATGACGTGGACCAGTTGGGCCAAAGGGCCTGTTTCCATGTTGTATAACTATACAACTCCATGACTGTGATGTTTGGCTACCAAGACCCACCATGCCTTGAAGAAGTTCAAGAGGAATCTTTATTGTAAAAATGTTTTTACCCTGGAGATTGCCTCTGGGATTAGTCAGTAGCAGAAGTCACCTGCCTGGTCAATTAAAAACTGACTTATATGTATTTAGCTGCTTTAAAGCCAATGCATCATTTTGAAGTATAGACACTATTATAACAATAAGACAATTTCTACACTGCAACCTCTCACAAATAGCCCTGCAGTAATGAGCCTGACCCTGAAACTGCTGGCCACGTCCCTGCGATGCACTATTTCTTGCAGCATGTGTATAAACAAGAAATAAAACTTGGGACCTTCGTTACAAAAATAAAAATATTACTTATTTTCATTTAAAACACTTAAAAATACAAACCAAAAAAAAGTGAAAGAAACTTCATTAAATAACAAAATACGTCTCATTCATTCTTTTTCCCCAACAGCCAATGCCTCCCAATCATTTTACTGGAACTGTCATGCTTGTACTTAGTTTAACCTGATGCAAGCTCAGTGGGGAGATTTCCTAGCCTGACAACTAGGAAGGCTGCAGTTTGCACTGCTCCATTGGACTCCATCAAGCAACTACTGGTGCAGGGCAGGGGCAGGTGGTAGCAGAGATAGTGGCATTGAAGGTAGTGTAGCTATCTCACAGCTCCAGAGACTGAGTTCAGTTCTGGCATCCAATGCTACCTATGTGATGTTTATATGCTCTCCTTGTAACCACACGGGATTCTTTCAAGTGCTATGATTTCTTCCCACATTTCAAAGACGTCTTCATTGGTGGGTTGATTGGTTATGTAAATTGCCTCGGATGTGGGTGTTAAGAGAATTCGGAGGTGTTAATGAGCAGGTGATAGAGGATAGGTTACAGGAAAATAAGTTGGGGAAATAGGATTGATGGGACTGCTCTGAGAGCCAGCATAGACTCAATGGGCTGAATGGCCTCCTATTTTGTAAGGAAATCTGAAGCTAAGGTGAAAGATGCACTATCGACCTAGGTCCACGCCATCGCTGGAAATGTGGGAAATTTGGACAATTTCCTTGCTTCAGCACTGATGTGGAAACAGATGATCTGTTCCAGCACAGCTCGCAGAAGGATATATACTGCCCAGGACACTGGGAGTAATTACCCAACTCCTCTTCACAATAGTTTCATTGAATCTTTCACATGCATTTGAGAGAGCAGACAGGACCTCAGTTGAACGTTTCATCCAAAAGATGACACCTCCAGCAATGCAGCACTCCAGCAGAACTGAACTGGAGTGGCAGCTTAGATTTTTTTTCTGTTCAAGTCTCTGGAGTGCAAATTAAAACTTTGACCTTCTGACTCAGAGGCAAGTGCACTACCAACTGAGCTGCAGCAGACTCATTAAACATATTTGTTGGCATTTCCAGAAATCCCATCAATATAATTTCACTGCTACTTCTCTGTAACTTGTTCCCTCACACATGCACATTAATAACTCTCTGACTCTCTCACCACCCACCGACACCAGGGACAATTTACAGCAGCCAATTTGAGCTAATTCAATCTTTTGAATTTTTTTTTAATCTTCTGCTTTCCTTCCCCTGCTCCTCCACTTCGTACCTTCAACCCGAACATCACATTGTCCATCCTAACTCAAAAGATCTTTTGGTCCACTCTAAAAGTACTTGCCAGTTAAAAAAACAGCAGCTTCAAGCAGCCAAGCAGTAAGTTTCAGATGGTGGCATATGGATTTCCTATTTCAATTAGTGCACTGGTTTTTTTAAACACTCAAGGCTTACAAAGGCATCAAGACTGGCAAATGATAAGTGTGAGGAGTAACCAGGAAAATATTTCTCTGACTATTTTCCGGAACACTAATAAAGCAATGAAAGGTCTGGCCTAAGAAACTTTGTACCAGATCTCATGATGACACTCCATTGATAGACATTTCAGGATTGTGCATTTCTCTTCTTCCACTGGCTTTGCTGCTTCCACTGGAGTTGGCTCATCACCACATTTACTGATGAACTCCATTGGACAGCTGACAGAGAATGATTTTCTTCACACTTGAGGCAGGCAAGATTGTGCTGCCACAGGATTTAACAGTCTGTAGTAGCTACAGGGGACATGGTATCAATTGCAGTCTTGGGGTGACGCTGAAAATACATTTGCCTGGAAATTGGACAGTATGCACAGTATTAAAACAGTATTTTAAATTCAGAGGTTAAGCAGGCATCCTGTCCTCTGCTATATTTGATTTGGGCCCTATGAATGTGAGATAAGTGAATGAACAGAGGACTGCAAATATGTGCAGTGGCATCCACAGGTGCATGCCCATTGGAAGCAGGAGAGAGTCCTCAAGCCTCCTCTGCCATTCAATGAAATCATGAATGATCTGACTGTAACCTCAGCTCTGCTTATCTACCCCTGGCAACCCTTTCACCCCTTGCTTATAAAGAATCCATTTATTTCTGTCTGAAAAATACTGTATAAATTTGCCTCCAGCACCTTTTAAGGAAGAAAATTACAGTAATCCACAATAGATAAGTGATAAAATAATTCACGTCCTTCCTGGGCCTTTTTTTTTGTAAACAATGAGTTCTGGTTTTGGATTTTCCTTTCCACATCCATGCAGGAATGTGTATGTTTCAATCCAACAACGTGCAACGCAACACACAAAAGGCTGAAGGAATGCAGTGGGTTGAGCAGCATTAATGGAGGGAAAAGGGTCTTGACCCAGAACATCAATTGTTCATTTCCGTCCATAGATGCCGGTCGACCCACTGAGTTTCTCCAGCCTTCACGGTAGTGTAGCGGTTAGCGTAACGCTATTACAGCGCCAGTGACCCGGGTTCAATTCCAGCCACTTTTTTTATACGTTCTCCTCGTGTCTGCATGGGTTTCTTCCAGGTGCTCTGGTTTCCTTCCACATTTCAAAAAGCCGTACAGGTTAGGAAGTTGTGGGCATGCTATGTTGGCGCTGGAAGCATGGTGACACTTGCAGGCTGCCCCCAGAACACTCTGCACAAAAGATGCATTTCACTGTGTGTTTCAATGTACATGTGACTAGTAAAGATATCTTATCCTATCTTTTGTGCGTTACCCCAGATTTCAACATCTGCAGTTTCTTGTGTCTCCAACATGCAACACAAACCTGGATGCCACTTCCACTCATGTAGAAGCAGACTTTCACAGCATCTGTGAGGCTTGCTTTGGTGCAACTCAGAAGGGATCTCCTTGGCCAGACGCCAAGATGAGTCCTTTAGCAGAAAGATCAATAATTAGGTGGAGACCTAGATTTAAGGCATAAACTAATTTGTGGAAGGATTAGAGCATGATTGAGGACTTATTTTCACAGAGAGGGTAATATGGTATGGCCATTACTGGTTGAGTGGGCAGGAAGCAGAAAATCTCATCACAATTAAGAAGTATTTGGATGAGTACTTGAAGTGCCCTAATCTATAAGGCTATGCACGAATTGGTAAGTAGGATCAGACTGGAAACATTTTTATGTAGGTTTGGACTCAATGGGCCAACTGACCTTTGTGCCATAATTGTCTCTGCTTCTATGATTTGACAAGCACCTGAGAACAGAACTGTTCAAAAGGATAGAGGTTAAGTGAAGATATTGATGGCATTTCCAATTGGAAGGCCCAGAGACATCAGAACTTGACTGAACAGCTTTAGGAGTCAGATCACAAAGACCACACTTTCAAATTAAGCATGTGGATGAAATGTGTGCGTGAATTGAAGATTGCATCCCAGAATATGCTGTAATTGGAGAATTACGTCACAAGCACTGGTGCCAATTTTCACCTTTAATTCTCTTGCCATTAACGAGTTAATGAGAAAATGAGGACAGATGAAGTTTGGGAATTAATTTCTGGGAAATGCATGAAGCAATATATTTGTGATTTTACATGTGTGGGAAAACTGAGGTCAGATTCTGTTGGGTGTCCATATGTATGTGTTTATGAGTCATTTATTTTTAGAACAGGTGTCCTCTTCTATTTCTTGGGCCAGCCACAGAGTGTCTTTCAGATCATCCTTAATCTCAATCCTAAACTCTCACTTCCATTCCCATGATAGGTTCTACTCATCTTTCTTCAATTACACCCTATTCTCTGGTGTATAATCCCTCAGTATGTAGCAGATGATACTTCTGGATACTCAGACTGGAGAATTAGTCACCTGATGTACAAACAGTGGAATTGTGCCTTTAGCATTCCAAACTCGAATCTTATGATGATTAGCATTCCAAACATTTACTCTGTTATCAGTCACATGGCCAAATGGAACTTGCAGTATCTCTCCTCATCTGTATTGCAAGGCATCGTGACTGGAATCATTAGCAACGTTTGGAGAGGATAATCTTTATTGCCCAGAAGCCATGTGTAAAGCCACCTTTATTCAAATAACTCGTGCCAGAAGAATGCTGATTATAAGTGCATCAAGACAGCTGCCAGAACCTAATGTTGGCAAGGAGTATCTTAAACCAGTTGTCAATGTCTGAATGTTTATTGCAGAGTGTCCCTTCTTGTGGAGTATACTACACCATCTTTCACATGTGTGTCCTTTACACCCTGTCATCGGAAATATCTGAATGGCTGCTCCTGGTGAGAAGCTTACATGGGTTCGGAAATGAGAAAAACTCACCTGTCTGCTGGATTGCCTAGTGCAGAGTCCTGCAGAGAACCTATGCACTTAATTGGAATAACCTTGATGAATATAATGTCAGAGTTGCAGATATTTTCACCTGCACTTAACGCAGTGTCATTCTTTGATGGGTGTTGATCAGCTGGTACCAAGATGCTTAACAACTCATGGAAAACTTTATTTTGAAATGAGTTTTGAATGCTGTTTCTCAATAACTTGAAGGAAAAGAGTTGTTAGATGTGGACTCTATCTTGATGGAGGGTGTTCAGTATGGCCAACAAGCTGGAAAATGCATAATTCTCCTCATTCTTGTTGCAGGATTCTTTCTTTCACCTTTTTCATGTAGAAGAACAGCAAGAAGTGAAGTTTCATCATTCCTTTTTCAAAGTTAATCGGGTTTCTTTTACCACTTCTCACAGCTTGAGGCTTTGGGTGTGATAACCAAAAAGGTCAGAAGTGAGATGGCAGTGACAATAAATCTCCTCCTTCTAGGAACACTCTCCCTATTAGACAGACCTTGGAGCAAACAGTTTTTTTTCCCAGCTTTCTGCCTCCTATAACTTCTATTTTCTGAAAGCTGGGTCCATTCCTCATCCTGGGACTGATCTTGTACACAACTTACAAAGTTTTTGTCAGTGTTGTTACAAGACTATCTTATCCTCATTTGCACATTACTGATTTCTATTTGACTGACCTCAAGCCTGTTGTGGGAGAAGAAAGTGCAGCAAGGAAAATATACGTCTGAGACTTTGCAATGAAAGAACCAAACACAGTTTCTATTCAGTCAGAATAGATGCTGCTTTGGTAAATAAATGCTACTTTATTTATCTGAACAAATCCATTGTAATTATCACAAATCATAAACTCCATTCTCTGGATACCAACTTGTTTAGCAACTGTCCAAAACTGAACTAGACCACTGGCAACCTTCATTTCATATTTAAATGCAACTTTAATTATAAACTTTGTAGGGGAAAAATGCATCCCTAGGTATGAAATCTAGAAGTCTAATATAATAGTTCAAGCCTAATGAACTACACTCTGATACTTGGCTACACTGACTTCAACAGACTCAAGTTTCAGAACCAAACACAGTTGCTTCTATATCTCAATTGCTACCAAGGACAATTTTCTACAGCAGATCTCAGTGAAAATAAAATCATCTATTTTCATCTCTGCAACACCATCCAACACCTCCCTTACCTCAGGTCATCAGCCTTGAAATCCTCATCCAAGTCTTTATAGTCAATAGATTTCATTATTCCAATGCACCCCAAGTTGTCCGGTCACATGTTACTGTTCATAAACATGAAGTCATCCAATAACTTGTCCTTCATGCGCTAACTCACCACAAGTCACACTCATTCATCATACTTGTGTTTGCTGACCAGTACTGGGTCCTGGTAAACTAATGACTCAATTTTAAAATTCTCCTCTTTGCATTCAAACTCTGCCATGATCCAGGACCACCACCCTCCCCATCTCCACCCCCTCATTCTCCTTTCCCAATCTCTATAAACCTCCAAAATATTAGTGCTTCTCCATTTCTGGTCTCCTCCTCAATTCTAAGGTTAATTGTTTCACCATCAACAAACTTACCTCTAGCTGAAGTAGCTTAAGTTCTGGAATTCAATCCCTAAACATTTCTATTTCTCTGTTCTCCTTGAAGATGCCCCTTGAAACCCACATCTTTGATCAATCTTTCAATCATCTGTTCTAATATCTAATTTTGTGGCTTGGTGGCAATTTTAGTTTGATAACACTCCTGTGAAAGAGCTTGTGTTATTTTTGTTAAATTAATGCTGCCATATATTCATTCACTATCCTGCTATACATTCAGTTCTGTACTTCAGACCAGACCTGCTCTCTGTACCTGATTCCTTTCTGCACATCTCACTTTAGTGATCTCTTTACCTTTCTGCCTTTCAGTCACGAGAAAGCAAAAGTGCTCTATTGGATAAGTAGTTCAGTTTAAAAGAATCACTTTCTCATTTAAATCCTTATTTAAGATTTTGATTTTCTAACACAAGACATAAGCAAGCATTGAGCTTGAAATGTCTAAGCCCATTCCACAAAGTAAAGTTTATACTATCATCGACTATTACCTATTCATTAATTGCTTGAGAGAAAGCTTAAGCAATCTATCTCCCTTAATTCTCAGAAGCAATCAAACAAACTCTATCCACCCATCCCCCACACCCTGCACAACCTTGCCTGACTGCCTTTCAGACATTTTTTTGAACATATTGTCTTCTCTGCCATACTTGATTATCTCTTTGTATTTATACTAACCTCAGCATCATGTTCGATTTGGAGCAAAGTTTCATCTGCAACAACCTGCCCATTAATAAGTCCACATACATTAACCTCTGCAGCACCATCCATTCATGCTCCTATCTCAGCCTCTTTCCACCACACCAAACAATTCCACCAAAATGTCATCACTTCCTAGATTCAGTTCCTCCACAAACAATAAATCACAGTTATTTCATTTTGTCCCAGAGAAAGACCTACAGGCAACATACCAACCTTGACTAATCTATACAGTTATCACTATCAATTTAAGATCCTTGTCGTCATAGATGCTGCCTGACCCGCTGAGTTCCTCCAGCTTTTTGTGTGTTGCTCCAGATTCCAGCATCTGCAGTCCCCTTTGTCTTCATCCCTCCTTGACCCATTTATCCAGCAGCTGCAATTTCATGTATATCCTCTGCCCCTCTTCAAATCCATGAACTAATGGCAGCACTCTGGCTGTTTTAGTATCATTCCCTGTAATTCCCTCCAAAGTCCCTTCTGTTCTCTACTTCACAAGATTTTTCTTTTTGCAGGGCCAAGATTCCATGGAACTTCAGGTTTGTCACAGTGACCATTTAGAAAATGTCAAGAACACAATTTACAAATTATTCAAGCTGTGTTTAACAATATCAAACATTATATATCTATTAACTTTTTGATATACAACAAGATTTTGTGAATCTACTCAGCTAATGCCTTATATGCTGCTGTATAAACTTGCTCAGTTCTTCTTTCTAGCTTTACACACTATCGTAGGGACAGGTAAACCCTTCCATCAATCATTAAGTGAATGTCACCTGCCTAATTCTGTGATTACATTCAGACAAGATGAAACCGGTCTCCTCTGGTTCACCTATCCGCTGCCCTGGGAACTTACCCTTTCATTGTTTTTATACCCCTCTTTTCATATTTTATGATACAGGGCCAGGAATCCACTGTGCTTATTTGTTTCACTATGGCTGAATCACAGCAGATTCCTGCTCAATTTCAAAATCTCCCAAGGTTATGACAGAGGAGCACAAACCTGCTGAGATTATCTGGACCAACATCAGATGAAAAGAGCGACTGTGTCCACCACTGGTAGTTTAGCTTCACCTATATTCAATAACCCTCAATTGTAAATCCCAAGGGAAGCTACCATAGATTCACTGTTCACACCTATTCCAGATCCAAGGATATGTATAATTTGTTCAAACTACCATTATCATGAGGCTATTTCCTGCAACTTCTTTGAACTTTAAAAATATTCCCATTCCTTTCCACCTCTAATCAGTCACTATTCCCCGTCTCTCTTGTGGCTTGAAGCCAGTTCTCCTGATTATTCCCAGGTTGGACGGCTGGGATATTTTAAAGGCACAAATCATTGCTACTGGCATTGTAACAACTTGAAATCTCAATCGTTTACCGATATCTACCCAGTTCTTCTGGACGAAGTTAATAACAACACGTTAATTGTGTTTTCTGGGAACCGAGATATCTGCTTCACTTATATCTATTGGATTTTATGTTTCCTTCAAACCTCGCTGCCCCTTTTACTTTACCGAAGTGCATCTCCCGCAGTCTCAGAGTCCCAACGCAACGCTTTCAGTGCCCAACCCCAGCCACAGTATGATGTCCCGGCCTTCGATTATTTGATTCATTTTAATTTCAATCGTCCTCCAACCTCCCCCCCCCCAAACTACCTTTTTGAAACCGTGTCCCCTCTCCCTCTCCCCAAGCGCCTGAACCCTCGAACCACCTTCCCGTGCACTCGCCACCTGTTCTTTTCTTTAGGCAGCTGTTTTCCATTTCCTGGAACCTGTCTCACAGCGGCAGACTTCACCTGCTGTTCACTCTATTTTCTCATCTCTCTGTGACTTGTGAATTCCAGAGGAGCCAACCTGCTGATTATGCATGTGTACCGATCATTCTACGCGTGCCGAAAATTTCAATAGCAGCATTGAGAGGAACAGCACTCAATGTTTGCGACTGCAATACTCTGGATCAAATACAACAGATAAATTAGTAGGACGGTTGCTATTCGTGGGTGATCCATTTCATTTTTTATCCTTGATACACTAAAATAGGATCGCCAGGCTCAAACCGTGTGAAATCTTTCAGGATATAATTGTGGCTCAACAAAATGTTTGCGAGCATTTAGCAATGCATGTTACTACACCACCCGAAACATGTTACAGATCGGCTTGCAATGGGTTGCATTTCAATGAGAAATTGAATGTTTCGCACGTTACTGGTACCAGACCTAATTTTTTTTTCTGGTCCGACAAGGGTCGAGTCCCAAGCTGAAGTACTCCGAGCAGGCTTTGCCCAGGAGTTCCCAGTATTTGGCAGTCTGCGTGACCTGTGCTGCTCCAAATCAATAGGAAATAATTTCCCAGTTATTCTCTCAGCTGCTACTTCTGGGAATCACTGCTATCTTCCCAACCCCCAACCAGAACAAGAATTCCCACAAACCTTCCCTTTGAAGTGCAAAGTTGCTTAACCTACTTTGATAGAGGTGGATAAGATTATGAGGGGCATAGATAGAGTGGGCAGCCAGCGCCCTTTCCCCGGGGCGGCAATGGCCAATACCAGAGGACATCAGTTTCAGGTCAGAGGAGGAAAGTTTCGGGGAGATGTCAGAGGTAGGATTTTTTTCACACAGAGAGTGGTGGGTGCCTGGAACGCACTGCTGGGGTTGGTGGTAGAGGCTGATACAATAGGGACATTTAAGAGACCCTTAGATAGGCACATGGATGTAAGAAAAATGGAGGGTCATGGGCTGTGAAGGAGGGAAGGGTGAGATTGATAATGGAGTAGATTTATATAGATCGGCACAACATTTTGGGCTGAAGGGCCTGTACTGTGCTGTACTGTTCTCTGTTTGATGTTCTACTTCCAGGAAACCCCTTCAAATGTATTTCCCACCCAATAATACAGCCATACACACACCAGCAAAACTGCATTGAAATATATGAGTATTGGCCCAACCAGAACTAGTCCAACAAACAAAGGCAGCTGGCCAACAGAATATTCCAGCAAACTTGCTCAATGCACAAATCCACATGCAGAATGCCCTTCAGCAAAACCATCAAAATATGCCCCAACAAACCTGCTCAAAATTTCATCCCGTCAATCCTGCCCCAATCAACTGGTAAACGTGTACAAAATATTGCCCTGTGATCCTGCTCAAAATACTTCCCGTGAAACTCACCCAAAAATATTGTGACAAAGAATGTGTAAACTCCCACATCTCATTGGGACCAAAAAGTTTTAGACCACTTTATAAGGAGAAAAGGTTGGGAGCTCTGTAGGAGTCTCTACAGGAATGTCTGAGGGCAGCTGCAGTTGCAGTGGATAAGATGGATGTCTATTCCACTTTTAGGAGGATTCCAACACAACTCCATTCCACCATTTGGAATGTCCACTTTCAACTCTGTAAAGTTGCCTCATTCACCCTGCTTTCGCTCATCAGCTGATGAAACTAGTGTCCATGCCTTTGGTATGGCTGCTCCTGAATGCTTTCCTTGACAGTTTCCTTTCTCCCACCTTCAATAAGCCAATCCATCCAAAACTGGTTTTGTTCTTAGTTTATTCATTTTTTCAGGAACTGATCATCTCTGGCAAGGTCAATGATTTGTTGCCTGCCATGTGTTACACTTGAGGTAAGAACATGAGAACAGAAGAAATAAAAAGCTATACACAGTAGTCAAGATGTGGTCCTACCAAAGACCTATAAAATTGCAATAAGATTTAAAATATTTATTAGTCATATGTACATTGAAACACACAGTGAAAGGAGTCTTTTTGCGTGACTAAGAATGTGCTGGGGGCAGCCCGCAAGTGTCACCACTCTTCAGGTGCCAACATAGCATGCCCACTGCTCGTAACCTGTATGTCTTTGGAATGTGGGAGGAAACCGGAGCACCCGGAGGAAATCCACACAGACACAGGGAGAATGTACAAACTCCTTACATACAACAGCGGAATTGAGCCTGGGTCGCTGGTGCTGTAATAGCGTTATGCTAACCGCTACACTACTGTGCCATCTCTTATTCTGGTACAGGTCCTCCTGAGAACTTCCTGAGAACTGTTCGTAACTCTAACATTTTGCTCATTTAAAATGTGGCTGCCCCAGTAATATATTTAAATAAAAACATAGGCCAACCAAGGGCAACATGTAGTTAAACCAGGGTATTTAATTCAGCCACTCAGATTTCTCTGCAAGATGCAATGATATTGCCACATGATAGAAGATGCCTGCAGACCCACAGCTGCAGGGAAATCCATCCCACCCATCTCCCAAACACTCATTCGTACATATGGGCTGTCCATAAAGTCGGGCGTTCATAACCTGAGGAGGACCTGCAATGAAATCCTCTTGAAATAAACAGCAATATACCATTTTCCCTCCTAATTGCCTACTGTACCTGCAACTTGACTTTCAGCAACTTATGTACAAGTAGACCTTAGTCCCTTTCAACACCAAGCCTTGCCAACGTTTCACCATTTAGCAAATACTTCACTTTTCTGTAATGTGTATCAAAGTGAATAACATCATAATTTTCAACATTGTATTCTATCTGCTGTGTTCTCACCCACTCAGCTTGTCCATCTCAGCTGTAAGGGAAGGACCAAGATCTATAGTCCAGCCAACACAGGACTCTAAGGGGCTTGCACCTGTGTGATAGCCTCTCGAACATTTCACTGATGCAAAGATCAAGGATGAAACATTAGTGGTGTAAATCGAGATAATGACATGTCCTGTCTGTATTCACTATATATATTATGAATAAAATATATTACGGAAAAAAAATCTCATGTACAGACAGAAAGAGGGAGGAGATTAGAAACTGGAAACCTCTTTTACTGTTAAATGTGGATTACAAGATTCATTCCAAAGCCATCACCAATCGGATCAAGTCTGCTCTCAGGCAGACAATCCACCTAGACTAGACCTGTGCCATTCCTGGTTGGAAGATCTGTGACAGCATTGCACTGTTCAGGGATTCATACACTTATACGCAATGACGGAGTGGACATTTGCCTGCTCAGCTTGGACCAAGAGAAGCCTTTGACAGATTATCTCATACAGACATGATGGATATTCTCTCCAAAATGGGTTTTGGGGAGGGAATCCAAAATTGGATACAAAATCCATCAGAAATGGCTGAAGAGGGATGACAATCCCAGGCAGTGGGGAAGTCAAGTCAAAGTTTCCCTATACATGGATGAAGTTGCCATCTCCTGCTCAGACCTGTGGTCAGTCTGCAGATAAATTTGCATCTGCCACCAGTATGAAGTGGCTCTGGGGGACTGGAGCCAATTACAGCAGAAGTGAAGCCATGTCCTTTGGCAATGGGACCGACTGATCAATTTTTCCCTTCACTTCAGGCCTGATCACCTGGAAGCACTGGGAATCTGGTTCAGAGGAACCTGAGCACGTGGCATGAATGGGTTGGCCAAGGTGAAGTGGAAGTTGGGAATGGCACTCCCCCTCTATGCCAGGAAAGAACGTGGTCAGCAGGTGTGTGGTGCTTTCAGCATTGCAACCCATGGCACAGGTGTGGCCAATATCCCACTCCTCCATCGCGGAGGTCACCCGAGCCATTCTCTATTTCATCTGGAGATCCAAAAGGGATTTTCTGTAAGGACATGTTTTACAGATCTCCAGAGAAAGGAGGTAGAAGCATACCCAATGTGGTCCACATTCTGATGGACCTTCGTGTATGGCTCATTCAAATTGTGCGGAAAGAATGGAGATGCAAACGCCAAGTGTCACATTGTGTTTCTACCTGTCCCTGGCATTGCGAAGGATGGGCTTGGCTTTATTACCATGGAACATTACATTCACTTAGATCTTGCTGTACAACCTGACACTTGTATAAGTTTCTGTGGAAAAACATTTTTGACCCAAATCCATCAGGCAGTGGTCCACGTGGAAAGTTCCAGATGCCCTATAGGAGAAGGAGGCAGTAGATCCTATGGAGTGATTCTTCAAACAGACCATCAATGTCCTTTGGCTGAATGGTTCATCACCAGAACTTTGAAACAGGTACTAAGGCCTTGATTTGCTGGAGGGGAATAGGACCCTCCCTGTCAGTTCCCTCATGCACTGCCTGAGTCTCAATCCTATCATGTTCTACCTTGAGATAACTGTAATGAGGATGAGATGGTCACCCATTTCCATTGGGACCACGTATTTACTAAAAAGGCCTGAAAAGGGATGCAGTGGACTTTGTCGAGGTTTGTCCTGAGAGGCCACGTAACAAAGGACTCTGTGCTCCACTGACTCTTCCCAGAAATGCATACTGAGAAAGTTACTGCTGGAAGGTCATACACTCTTTGAAGAAATGTGCATTGCTCTGTCTAAAACTTGCTGCTTTTCCGGTGAATGGCAATGTCCGCAATCGAATGCTGCCAACTGGCTCATTCCAAGGAGGAGGAGTTCATGCTGGGGAACACACTGAAGCTCATGAAAAAGTTCCATGGGGAAAAACCAAAGCCTGGAGCCCTCCCAACACTGGATGCTGAGGGTCCGGGCCCCGTGTAACAGCCTCTCAAACATTTCACTGATGGAATGTTTGGGGATGAAGCACTAGTTGTCAGTGAATGTATCAAATTGCTTGGTACAATGAATGGAAGTAATGACATATTCAAATTGTATCACTGTACATTTTATGAATAAAGTTTACTTTTGAAAAATAAATCCCTTGCAATCCTCTTTACATCCTTATCCTAATCACAATCTCACCTAGTTTTGCAAATGTGAAGGTAGGACATTTGGTCCCCTCAGCAAAATTACTGTTATAGATTGTGAAGAGATGGGGCTCTCTGCTGTACCCCACCAGTCACACCCTCCTGTTTGTTCTATCTGTTCCCACTCCTTGCTTTCTGCCTGGTAACCAATCCATGACAGTACACTACTTCCAATTGCTTGTACTCTAACTTTGTTGACCAACTTCCCATGCAGGACCTTACCGAATGCAGGCCCAAGAAAGTGCAGATACTGGAATTTGGAGCATCAAACGATCTGCTGGAGGAACTCAGTGGGTCGAGCAGCATCAGCGAGGGGGAAAACAAAAGATCAGGTGAAACCCTACATCAGGACAAGTACCCTAGCCGGTACCAGGATCCTCGCCGGTTCCCGTTGTCACCTCCAAGGAGCCACCAAAGGCAATTGGTGTTTGGGACTTGGGGAACGGCGGGGCCATTATTGTCCCACAGCCACGCAGCAGGGGTCGGAACCTATCCAGGTTGGGACAGTCCCGAGTCACTCAATGTCAAATTCCGCTGGACAGCAGTCTGTGAAGTGTCTTGAGACATTTAAATAAGGAAGGCATTGTACAATGAGTTGTGCTGAAGTTCTGTCGCTGAAGGACTTAAAATAGGAGGTGAAATGGTGATGTGTGAGGAACTACTGAACTTCTGCATTGAGTGTGAGATGATTGCGTAGGAGGAGAGAGGCTACAGAGGTCTGCATGAGCTTATATTGGTGATGCAGATCATGCATCTAGCATTGGAGTAAACCATTCTTGACAAGGAAGCCATGAGGTGGTGCTAGAGGTTAGAAATGTTCCAGAACGTGAAGTGAGCTTTATTGGTAATGATCCGGAGCAGAGATCGGTTCAGAATTGGGAAGAAAATCCCATGAATTTGAAATTCCGGGATCAACCCAAGTGACTAGCAAATTGACAATGTTCAGGTGAACGTGCCCAAGAATATGCGGATTAACATAGGAAGTCGCCCCTGTTTTAGAAGTCAGTACCAGAATGGTGCCTCACAAACACTGGTGTCAGAGCCTGTGGTGAGGAAGTGTTCACAGTGGGTCCCATTGGACACAGAAGAACTGACCTCCCGTGGGTGCAAGCTTTGCACTTGAGCGTCAGTGAGCCACATGTGTAACTCCGGGCCAAGAAGCGAGCAGATTGAGGGACAGAAGTAACTCCCCAAACGTCAGAAGAGGAAACATCCAAGAAGATAAAGTGACCGAATCAAGACAAATATGATTGGAAAGTTACTAAAATCAGAATAAAACTATTAAAAATATAGCTTTGAAAACTGAAAATACTGTAGCCCAGCCGATCTCCAATAAAACCATCAAACAATGCCAGATTGAAACTTTACTCTGAACTTTTTTCAGTACTGAGGATAAAAAAAAGCCCCAAAATTAATTGAATGGTGTGAAATCCAGTCCCAAATAACAGAAACAAAGTTTAAAAAAATCAAACAGAAGGAACAACTCATAAAGGAGCGAAGATTTCGGACCAAGCGAAAGAAGATTAAACAAAAAAAAAGGAAAAGCAGAAATAGATCCTGACTTCTGAAGATATCGCCACAAAGAACCGAGCTTTTCAAATTAAAAAAAAACCTTTGAAGCCAAACACTGCCAAAGGAACCTTCAAAGAAGCAGGAACGGCCCTGCCCGAACATCTGGTATCTGCGATATCTGGAATAGCAGGTATCAGTCAGAGCAGCTGTTAAACGTGGAAAATTGGGCATTTTTGGTTGAATGACAGAACACAATTAAAAAACGCAGGGTTCTCTTGCAGCTTTGTTAATCCTTCTTTTCACGCTGATAATTCTTTTTCTCTCCACACAGTAATTTTTTTTTAAAAATCCCGAACAACAAAATAACGCTATTGCGTGTCGCTGCAGTGGCATAATTCGAAGCATTGAATGGATTAGACGGTTGGCCTTGAATTTTTTTTCTTCATTGGAAGTTGCCAGATAAACACTTCAAAGAATCGTGCTCATAAATATAAAATTTTTAAAAAAGCTGAATCATTATGCAAAGCTTTAAGATACGATTCTCTTTCTCGCTCTGTTCTACGTTGCGATATACGATTAACATCATAAAACAAAGATAGGGAGGCAAAAGTGCATGTTCCTATTCTATTTCCCAGGAGATATTTGGCAGCATCAAGAAAGAATCTGTTACAAATTAGTGACAGGCCAGTACAAATGCTGGACCTGTAACAGTGCCAGAGCTGCGTGTAAAACTGTGGCACCCCTACTAGTATTGACGAAGTCGCAGGATTAGAGACGAGCAAGGAGAACGATATAAAGGAAAAGGATGGAAGGCTTTTGTAGCCTGGGAGTTTTTGCCTCTGTTCATTCTTCATTCTCATGCATCGGATGTACATGTAAAAAGCTGGCCCATCAGCTTCAGGAGCACCAGCCCGTCTCCTGGTGGCTCAGAATCAAGCCATTTGCAAACAGTCATCAGAACACACAGCAGAAATATCTAAAAGGGATACATGCCCGATTTTCTAGTTACTTGAAACTAGCGTTATTCAAGTATTGGAGAGGAACACGCCACTGGAACAGCGCGAGTCTCTTGTGGTTTAGAGGGTTTAGGAGAGAACTTAAGAAAGAAATTGGGACAGTAAAAAGGGGCCCACGAAATATCCGTGGCACGTAATATTAAGAAGAATCCCAAGACATTCTATATGTATATCGGGAGCCAGGAAAAGAACGAGTTTCCTGAGAGACTCAGGGGGTAATCTATGTGTGGAGCCTGCCGGTGTGGGTGAGTTCCTAAATGAATATTTCTCATTTGTTTTCACCAACAAAACGGGCGTGGAAGACAGTGAGTTAAGCGAGGGATATGTTGATATTCTGGAGCATAAAGGTGGTGGAGGTGTAAGACGCCATCAAATGCACAAGGGCTGATAACTCCCCAGGACTGGATGAGACCTGTGCCAGGATGCGATGGGAAGCAGATAGCTGGGGCTCTGATGGAGATTTTTGCACCTTCGTGAGCCACAGGTGAGGTGAAGACTGGAGGATAGTTAATGCTGTTCCTTTATTTAAGAAGGGCAGCAGGGATAAGCCAGGTAACTATAGGATGGTGAATTTTATGTCAATAGTTGCAAAATTATTGGAGAAGATTCTAATGGAGAGGATTTGTGTACATTTGGAAAAGCAGGGACTGGTCAGGGATAGTCAGCATAGGATTTCCCTGCACAATGCTGTCTCACTAATTTGATTGAGTTTTTTGAGGAGGGAACTGAGAAGATATATGAAGGCAAGGTGGTAGATGTTGTTTATATGGACTTCAGTGAGGAATTTGAACAAGTCCTGTTTGGTAGGTTGATCCAGAAGATGAAGGCACATGAAGTCCAAGGCAAGTTGCCTGATTGGATCCAAAATTGGCTTGGTGACGGGATGCAGATGGTGGTGGTGGAAGGATGCTTTTCTCATTGAAAATCCGTGACCAGTGGTGTACCACAGGGATTGGTGCGGGGACTGGTATTTGAGATATATGCCAATGACTTGGATGTGAATGTGGGAGAAATGATTAGCAAGTTGCAGATATAGACTTTAGACGTTTGCAGACTAGTAACTTTGCAGATGACATGCTGCTAGTGGTGTGATAGTGAGGAAGGTTGGCTGATGCTACAGCAGGTTTTAGATCAGATGAAAAGTTGGGCAGAACATTGGCAGATGGAATTTAGTTCCAACAAATGTGAGGTGATGCAGTTTGGGAGGTCAAATAGGGATAGGACATGTATAATAAATGGTAGGGTACTAAGGAATATTGAACAGAGGGGCCTTGAGTTCAAGTCCATACTTCCTGAAAGTGGCCACACAGGTAGATAGGGTGGTGAAGATGGCATATGGCATTCTTGCCTTTGTAAGTCAATACAAAGAATGACAGTCAGGACATAATGTTGCTTTTGCAAAACACTGGTTTGGCTGCATTTGGAGTACTGTGTTCTGGTCGTCACACTATAGGAAGGATGTGGCTGCACTGGAAAGAGTTCAGAGGAGATTCACCAGGATGTTGCGGGAATCGGAGGACCTTAGTTATGGGGAGAGATTGGATGGCCTGGGCTTGTTTTCCCTGGAGTAAGGAAGCTGATGGGTGAGGTATAGAAAATTATGAGGGGCATAGATAGGCTAGATAGTCAGAATCATTTTCTCATGGTAGGGTTATCAAAACAGGAGGGCATAGGTGTGAGGGAGTAGTTTTAAAGGGGATCTGAGGGGAAATCTTTGACACAGAGAATAGTTGATATCTGGAACTTGCTGCCAAAGGAGGTGGTAGAGTCAGATACAAATACTATGCTTAAGAGCCATTTAGACAGGAACTTGAATAGGCAAGGCATGGAAGGGTATGGACCTGGTGTGAGCAAATGGGATGACTGTAGATGAGGAAAAAGGTTGGCATGGATGTCAAGGGCCATAGGGCTCATTTCTGTGCTGTACAACTCTATAATGTTTGCAATCAAACATTTTAAGCCATAGTAAGATCTCAAAAAGTTGTACTCTAGGGAAGAAGTTGAATGAATAATTAGAGCTGATAATTGAATTGCCAATGTATAGAAGTTTGCGTACCAAGTACGGGTTAATGGCATTTGTATGGATGGGTGCTTGATGAATGGCCTTTTTCTAAACTTTCTCACTCTATTGCCTTGAAATGGCAATGGTTTGACCATTTCATGAGGAGCAACGATCTTTCAAAACACATTTAGTTCTTTAAAAAAAAGCATTGTACTGCCATATCAAAATTTGAACTTAACTAGTCCAGCCGCAGTCTGAGATAAGATGATAACGTTTTGATGAAGCCTCACTCCACATACTATAATCCCTGAAGTTTTTTTATGAATGGCTAAAGACGCCTTGTGCAAAAACAACATTTTGGTAATATTCAGTTTTGAACACGCGTTAGACTGAAGGTGGAATGATACACAGGTGAATAATCCAACAACCACTACGAAGTACCATTGCTTATGCATGCTGATATGTTTTGTTGTATTGCTCTTTGATTTCTATTTTCCTATTTCATTGACCACTAATTGATAAAACAATCAAATGAATCTTGTATTCCAGCTCCTTCACGTTCCTTGCCAGCAAAACAAATCCCACTAGGCTTTCTGCCAAAAATAAAATGTCCTGTAGGGTTCTTAAAAAGTGTTTTACAAGTAATCCTTCTAGATCCGAAGGGACTAAGGGTAAATCCTACAGAAAATATCCTGTTTTATTGCATCACCTAGGATCAATAGTGCGATTTAGAAATTCTGCAAGGGTTTAGGAGTTTGACAAAATGTTCAAAGGCTTTGCTCGATGCACTTCATCTTGGAGTGCTTAAAGCAAAATTAATTTTTACCATAAAGAGTACAAAATGATTTTATCTGAGAAAGCAAGGTCTTGAAAATTTGAAAGATGATGCTTGAGCACCTGTTTTATGACAGAGATGACTTCTTGAGAGTAAATAGTCTTGGACATATTCCTGAATAGCTCAAAGCTTCAAAGAGCTAAATAAAAACTGAAAACCTAACTTGTGGGACAGTGTGTCACATCCTAGTGTAGCTGGGCTACACAATTGCACAGGATTCCTCATATGGTTCATCCCATTTGTGTCCATACCATCAGATGCCATATTCAGTGTTTTGAGGACACCTTAAGCAGGGAAGGAAGAAATAAATCCAATAACCTGCCACTTTAGGGCTGCTCTTATTAAGTGAATGTGCTGCATCACCAGAAGATTTTCAGGAAGAATGGTATGTTGTCTGTTTCCTTGCATATGCCAGTGGCATACTGGTAAGTTAACTGACTACTATAAATTAGCACCTAGTGTAGCTGATTGGCGGGAGAATAGGTTACAGAGAAATAAGTGGAGGAATAGGACTGCTATAAGTGCTCTGGGAGCCAGCATAGAACCAATGGGTCAAAATGGCTTCTTTGTATGTTGTAAAGAAATATGAGAAAGTGGTCATTTTTTGTCCTGTTGAAGAACATGTGGTGAGGTACAGTAGCAAAGCAGGCATTGTCCTTTTAACAGTAATTGTTAAACCTGGCTTTGTTTATCAAACACCTGGTGCACGATACAGTGTGCCATTATGCCATGAAAGTACAAAGTAGATCCTGACTTTGAGCAACAAAGTGAAACTGAGACCAGTAAAATAGTAGGTCATTTTACAATGGGCTGGACATTGAAGTGAAAATGAGGTGAAAGGTAACATAGGCTGCCAACTTGCTATTATGTTACTGATCAAATTCCAGATTGAACCCTCTCACTCTGTTTTGGGTGAACTGTTATATTGCACCAAAAATGATATATGACTGTTTTGGCTTTTTCCTGTTCTTGGTGACAGAGACAAATGTCTGTGTAAAAGCAAAGAAAGATTTTTTTTTGAAACCCAAGCTTTGTGGTGTCAACTGAAGCTCATTATTGAGGATCTAACAGGATGCTCAACAATACTCACCTAGCAGCCTTACCCTTTTCCATGTCAATGTCAATATGTGATGACATGGTCTGACAATATGCTGATTCAGAATGGTGGAAAATAAATATCTGCCAGCTGCTAACATAACAACATAACCAGAGGTCTGGAAAAATGTCAGGAGCTCACTGTGAAATGGTGTTCAGCATTGGATTGGGACAAGACTTGCACTGTGAAATAAATACAATGGTCCCGATATTTAAGGGCTGCATGGTTGCAGCTGGGTGTCAAAGGTACAGATGGGAAACTTGGAATCAACGTCGAGTTTATTGTTATATGCACAAGTACATGTATGCACAGGTGCAATCTTGCTTGCAGCACCATCACATGTACATAGCATCATACAAGCAGCATTCACAAGAAAAACATAAAATGAACATAAATTATATACAATTTTTACAAGAAAGAACACAATTAGAACAAAAAAAAATCAAAGTCCATTTCAGTGCAAAGTGATCAAAGTGGTCATCGTGTTGCTAAACTTTAGTGATCAGGGTTGTGCTGGTATTCTTGAATGTTATGAAGTTTTTAACTGTAAGACCTCATTTGAAGTGTTTTTATTCTCTAGCCTCCCACCTGACAATCAACCTGATTGATAGATTGATTGCCTATTTTTTTAGGTAAGAGCACAGAATATAGTTTGTAGAAGAGCACATGGTAAGTCAGGGAAAGATCACTGTTGCAGCTTCTAGACATAGGTGGGAAAGGTCATCGTCATGGAGAAGGTGCTGAGTTGGTGAAGGGTAGGTTCGGGGCAGTTGGATAGGTTGTTGTGCAAACTGTTCTGATCATGGAAGGGAGGGGTTAGCGCAGGGTTGGATAGAGATGGCAGGCAGTGGTTGGTGGCTTTGTACTCTTGAAAAGTGGGAGGCTTACCAGTTAGCCTTGACCTGAAAGAAATACTCCTTCTCTCACCCACCAAATACTACATAAGCACATGCCATATGAATCCAACCTTTTTACATTCCAGATTTTCTGAAAACTGGGCAATCCATCAACATGATTCTAAAATGAAACATTTTTTTTAAATTGGAGACATGCAGTTCCTTAAGAGTTTTTTTCTGATGGATCCACATGCTGACAGCAGATTGATTGTCCATCATCACAGGAGCTTCTATCAGTGGGTGGGAAAGATCAGAGTTATGGCGAAGATGGCTGGGTGGGAGATGGATAGGAAGGGGGTGGTGGGTATAAGTGGTTCCTCACCATCCTCTATCAAAACTAGAAATTCATCACTTCAAACCTTTATCAGATTTTTCACATTTTATTTTTCCACTAAACCTCTACTGCCTATTTTCTGGATTTAGTATTACCTCCCAGTTAAAATGGAAATATGAAACATATCTTCCTTGATTAATTGTCCATTTTTTTTACCATCTTTTACTAATAAGAGACAGGCAGGGCCCTCTGTGTGGCCCAGTGAGCAGAGACATGTGTAGAATGGGATTAATCCATGTTGCTAGAATGCTTCAACACTGATTGTCCATCTCTTCTGCAGTGGGTTCTTATCCAGAACAACTGCATCAGGATGCTGGGCTGGGGAGTGTGGACATAAAACAAATCAGCTGGGGTTCCCCATCTCAATTGTTATCTGCAACCACTCATCAAGTGGGTTGGCAATAGGACAAAAGGTGCTTGGGCTCACAGATCTTGAATAACCAATCATTCACTTCTTCACAAGATCCTAGATATGGATTACAGTAACAGATTTCAAGGCAGTTCCATTTGCTTCCAACAACAGTACATTGTCTACATGTCCCCATATCATTCCTGTAATGTCTCATGTCTGGTAATGTGGCAGCATAAGAACTGAAATGGTGAAGCGATGAAATGAAAATGGAAAAGCAGGAGTGTTGGTAATGAGTCATAACCTATGACTGGAAATTGAACTGGAACAGTCACATTGCTGTTACAAGAGCCTGGCAGAGGCTTGATACTCCACAGCAAGTTGCTCACCTTCAAGCTAGTAATAACCTCTGGAACACATACAAGATTCAACGATGAGCGTGATGGAATTATCTGGGTGGGTGCAGCCTATTTAAGCAGCTCAATGCAATCAAAGAAAGACAATTTTCCTGAACAGCACTCTTGCCATAATACCATTAGAGTTAGCACCCATTCATTCTGTTCCCTGACTGTGGCTGTTGAATGTGCTTTCTACAGGGTGTATTGGGCCAACTCACCATGACTCATGCTGCTGGTACCTCCAACCTCTATAATTCACTACCAACAAGAAGGACACAAGTAGGATTATCTTTAGGAAACCATCACCTTGAAAAGTTCCATTTAAAATACACACCTATCTAATCCAAATTGGACCCAAGTTGTTGTTGATTTGCACTGGATAGGGTATGATGTGGTTCAGTGGTTAAATCACCAGACTAGAATTCCAGATGTCTGGACTAATAATCCAGAGACCTGAGTTCACATTTCACCATGACATCAATGTAATTTAACTTTATTTAACTATATGGAATTTGGAAACTTGTTGTTAAAACTAATCTGATTCCACTACCCCATTTTGGTTGACTCATAAATACCTCTCTGAAATGGCCCAGCAAGCTACTTGGTTCATTGCAAACAAGGATGGAAAATAAACACTGGCCTTGCTGGTTATGCTTGGACCCTGAATGAAAGGATCAGTAAGCAAATTCTCGGGGTTCCTTACATTTCATTGTTGGACTAAAATCATGCCTGTAACAACACTCAATACAAGACAAAGCAGCTGACTGGATTGGCAGCCTGTCCACTGCACTCATTCCCTCCACTAATGGAGCACAGCAGATGCGCTAATCCATCGGCACATCCCAACCCCAGGGCTTCTCCCACAATGAAGGTTGCAGGCACACAGGAACAACACCACCTGCAGGGCTCCCCCAATGTGGAAATGTATTACCAATTCTTCATTGTTACTGGGTCCAAATCCTGGAACATCCTACCTAAGAGAACTCTGGGATAGCCTTCACCTCAAAGATTGCAGCAGTGCAAAAGTGCAGCTCGCCACCACCTCTTCAAGGGCAAATAGTGATGCACACATCCCGTAAAATGAATAAGTGCAAACAATCAAAATTAAACCATGCAATTTTTCTTCATTTTATCATGGAAGAAATCAACTAGAATTCTTCTAGTGATTGGAGAAATGAGAGGAGATCTCATTGAAATGTGCAAAAACTTGAAAGGGCTCAACTGGTTGCATGCAGGGAGAGTGCTTCCCCAGTCTGGGAGATTGAGAATCAGCAGTCATAGTCTCAAGATAAAGGGTAGAATACTTAGGAATGAGAAGAAATTTCTTCACTCAGTGGGTAGTGAACTTCTGGAATTACCAACGATAGTGACTGTGGAGACAAAGCCAACAAACATATTTAAAAAGGGAGTAGATATACCTTTGGAGTCAAAGGGCATCAAAAGATATGCTGAGGAATATTGTCCTGAGATAAAGGATCTTCCATGATTGTACTGAATAGCAGAGAGGATTCTATGGGTCGAATGACCTACTCCTGCCTCTATTTATTTCTGTGTCTCTATGTTCTTGACTAAATTAGGCCATTTAGACATCAAGAATAATTTGATTGGCATTTCACAAACCAAAGGTCAAAAGTTATAAGATAGTATGAAATGAAAGAATAATGTTGAAATTCTTTATTCCTTACAAGTTGTATATTGAACATTATCACTTGAACAAAAAAAAAGCCTTGAATGCTTTTCTGTCAATGGAATTGTGGTGATTCAAGCAACAATAATCTTTCCTCTTAAAGGTTCTTAAGAAAAGCAAGCACAAAATGTTAACCTTTAACTCCTGAAAATATTTCAAACAACATCATTTACCCATTACAGCAGGCAGAATAGTCTGTATATACAAGTTTCTGCTCATCTGGAATCTGACCCCATTTTATAACCAACATATACTTCAAAGGCAGAAGTGGCAGACACACTATTGGACCAATTGGTGTATTTGACTCAAAGGCATGTAGGAGAATGTGAGGCCACTTGATTTCAAAGAAAAAGAGTTTGAAAACACAGACATCAATTTGATTAATACTATTTTGATTTATGGTGGCTGAAGATATTTTTGAAGTAAAACAACAATAAGAAAAAAATGAGTATAGCCCCTTTATCTGAAAGAAGAATAAATGTACATTTGATATTGATAAAAAGTGGATCAGACTACAGGAGCAGTATGATTAGTAAGAATCACATGTTGCACAAAGGAAGAGGAAGAATCCACGTGTGATTGGAAATGGAACGATATCAACTGAAGGATTTGATGCAGGGAGAATAATTGTGAAGTATTACAGTGCATTTTTCATTCCTGCATCCAACTGTTCAAGATTGGAGAAGACGAGATAAACAGAGTGAAGTATTAGAAAAGGGTAGATAAATAGAATGAAGGGTTCAAATAGAGATAAGGTGAATGGAAGTGGTGTGTTAAACTCAGACAAAAATTTAAGGTGGAAGAATGAAAGCATTGAATGACTGGAGATGTTGACTTAAAATTGGAAATAGAATGATAAAAGTGCTAAAGATTTAAATATGGAAAGTTCAACACATTGCGGGCTCAGTATAGAATAAAAACAAATGTGAAAGCACAATGAATTATTATCGATGGAGGGATTAAAAATATTGAATCTTTAGAAATGGCACAGCCAGCAGCAGTATTCTATAAAATATTTCATCAGTAGATGAGTTTAATGATAGCAGAGTTAAAACAGAACAATACAGCACAGGAACAGGACCTTTGGCCCATGATGTCTGTTTTGACCAAGATGCCAATTTAAACTGCAAATCTGGATACACATGGACCATATCCCTCCATTCCCTGCCTCTTCATGTTTCCATCTGAATGCCTCTTAAATGTTGCTATCATCTTTACTTCCACCATTTCCCCTGCAGTCTGTTCCAAGCACCTATCACTTTGAGTAAAAAACTCATAAATTTCTCTTAAACTTTCTTCCTCTCACCTTAAAGTAGTACTTTCTCGTATTTGATATTTTCACCTTGGGGAAAAAGACTCCGATTATCTACCCTACCTATTCCTTTCATAATTTGATATATTTCTATCAGGTCGCCCCTCAGCCTCTGATGCTCCAGAGAAAACAATCCAAGTTTGTTCAGCCTTGCCTTAAGCTAATTCTCTCTAATCTAGGTAACATCCTGGTGAACCTCTTCTGCACCCTCTCTAAAGTCTCCAAATCCTTCCTATAATGAGACAAGCAGTACTCCAAATGTGGCTGTCCCAAACTTTGACACAGCTGCAATATGACTTCCCTGCTTTTATACTTGGTGTCCCAGCTGATCAAGGCAAGCATGCCGTATGCCTTCTTTACCACTCTATCTACTTGTGTTGCCACTTCCAGGGAGTTATGGACTTGCACCCCATGATCGCCCCGTACATCAATGCTCCTAAGGGTCTTGCCATTTATTGTGCACTTTCCTCTTACATTTGACCTCACTCTTGTCCAGGTTAAAGCATTAAACCCATTTCTCTGCCCATATTTCCAACTGGGCTTCACATAAACAACAAACAATCTGTTGGAGGAACTGTACTGTAGAGTCCCCCTCTGAATCTCAAAAAAAGACACACATACTATTTGTAATTGTCATTTACATATGGGAATGAAATTATTATTAGTATAAAGAAACAAGGAAAACAAAGAACATCTGTGGACAGGACTTTTGTGACTTTTTCTTTCCTCCCACAGATGCTGCTCAACCCTTTGAGTTCCTCCAGCTGATTGTTTATTGCTCCAAATTCCAGCATCTGCAGTAGCTGGTGTCTCTGGTCGATACATAAGTTTAGCATAGATATTTCAAGATTCAGGTCCAAAACCCCAAAACTGGTAGGTTCTGAGGTTATTAAACAAGAATTACTGACAGTGTTACAAGAAGAAGAAATGATAAACACGCTGCTTTTTAAACAAAGGATTAATTCTCAATGGAATGACCATCTCATAAGTGGTGTGAGGAATACAGTCATGGAAATAGAATATGGGAAATACCCAAAGTATTCAGTCAAACATTGACCTGAAATGTCAACTTCATTTGCGGCTCTGTCCACAGATGTTGTTTGATTTACTGAATAATTGCAGCAAGTTTTTTTTATACTAATAATAATTTCATGTCCACATGTAAATGACAATTACAACTAGTGTGTGTTTTTTTTGAGATTCAGAGGGGCATTCTACAATACAGTAGACATTCAGAAGTAGCTTAACTGCTGTTTTTTGCAGTAGAAGGTGATTATAAATGATTTGAGTAGCATATTGAGCATTGTATTATAAAAGAATTCCAGTGGATTGCAATACTTACAGTTATCATTGTAGAACAGTAAGTTATAGCAATATGAATGTATCATTAACAAACCATACACTTAGTGACATTCCCCCTTTAAATAATTTGTGATGAACAGAATTTGATGTTTTGAAGGCAACAAAAATGTCTACTTTTTTGTCTCACAGAAATGTTCCATTTTCTCAACCTCATATATTTGGACTTGAGATCCCCCATTTAACTTCATTTGAAACTTTATAATCTTTCTTTTTTGGTATTTTAGCTCAAAAAAAATCTGTCTTGCGTCCTTCCCCTCAGTCTCACGTCTCGAAGGTTTATCTCTAACCTAATTTGATCCCCTTATTCAGTCTCATAGGCTAAGAGTTTTTTTTCTTCCATTGCTGGTGATAGACTCATCTTTTTCTGTTCTCTCCTCCTCCCCAGTCCCACCAACTCAAATCACTGCCACGTTCCACTTTAGGCGGGGGCAATGTTAATATATCTTTTACACCTTTGCAAAGCATCTGCTGTTCCCATACACAACATTTTATCCGGTAAAGTCCATCACGCTTTTACAATTTTGCAACTACTGATAAATCAATGCACCAGACATTCCTGTGCGAGCTGTAACTTCTGTATAGCTAAAGAGTTATAATTATCAATCCCACTGTATTAATAAATTTTGGTTCACTAAAGAGGGGTGCCACACACTTCCTGAAGTTCACAGCCACTGGTAGAAAATGTTAAGTTTATCACTGTATTATGGAGCGTGGAAGAGCATCATATGATAACATTGGGCATGATAATATGTGCATACGTTCCTGGAATTACAGCGTAAAGACAGAGTATTATGTTGCTGTCTTCTGAACACCACATTACCAGACTGGTATTTGGCATTCAGCTTTTAAACTTGGCACCTTTTAACTTTAGTTGGGAAACTCTAGAAACGGGTTGGAGGTCCTTCCACTTGCGTACAATAATCATGATAATTATGATACTGTATTAACAACTGAGAAATTGTGAGTTCAAGTCCCATTATGGCAAGTAATTAAAATCCAATTTTAAAATTTTGTATTTGTAATCTACCTCCTCAATTTTATATGGTAGAATTCATTAATAATAAACAAAAATCACAAACGTGGACAAGGAATGAAAATACCATCTTTCCCAGAAGCTAGTAGATACATACAGATGTATAAGAATTACCCAAGAATTTTAAGGATTTATAAAATATTCTTTTTGTAACTTATTCACTTTGCTTTGTTGTATGAGATGGAATTGGGTTTTTACACATCTACTAAACTATAGCTACTGCTTATCAACTTTTCCAACCACAAAACATTTTTTTAGATGTGTGGATTGCAATTTCCTCAGATAAATAATTGAAATTATAATTGACTTTTAAATGAAAAAATGCTTGAACATGACATTTCAGATTCCATATGCATGTCCAAATAACTATTATGGACAATATAAAATGTTTAAACTATTATCTAAAACTTTTGCTCTGATTTTGCTTTTTCCTGTCTGTGAGAGACTTTCAATTGAATTTAATTGAATGTTCAATCAGTTTGATAACATCACTGGCACTGGGCACTCGGGGTCCCAGATGCCTAACCGTAATCAATGTCTGAAAATGTAAAGCCCACATCATAAAGATTGCAAAATATTGTGGGAAACATTCTTCAAGACCAGTAGACTTGTAGACTTCAAGACCTGTAGCCTAGTGCTGCAAGCAGTTAAGAAGGCTTGTGGCATATTGGCCTTCACGGTGAGAGGAATTGAATATTGGAGTGGGGATATCTTACTGCAGTTGTTCAGGCATTCAGTGAGACCTTATCTTGAATATTTTGTGGAGCTTTGGTCTCCTTATCTGTGGAAGGATGTTCTTGCTATGGAGGAAGTGCAGTGAAGGTTCAACAAATTGATTCCTGGCTTATACATTTTCGAGGTTAGATAAATGAAACTTATAAAATCCCGAACACATATGCAGAAAAGATATTCCAGATAGAGAGGAACTCCAGAACTAGAGGTCACAACCCAAGGACATTTAGCACTGAGATGAAGAGAAGCCTTGTCAACCAGAGCATGGTGAACCTATGGAATTCTCTACCACAGAAGGCAATTGAAGGCAAAGCATTAAATATATTCATGAAGGAGTTTGATATAATAGAAATGACTAAAGGGGAGAAAGCAGGAACAACATAATGTACTTGAATGATCAGCCATGATCCTATTGAATATTGGAGCAGTCTTTAAGGGCCAAATGGCCTACTCCTGCTCCTAATTTCTATATTTCAATGCCTCATTGTTGACCACAAGATCCAGGCCTTTAATTACATTACTTCTCTGGGAATACCTTTTATGGGTGAGCCTCGTATGAAGGGATGAGAAGAACTGTCAAGCAGTGAACTTTCCTTGCACAATTCTCAATGTGAATTAATGTATGCAGTGCTGTAAGCATACAATTTGTTCTTAAAGAGCAGGATTACAATAAAATCGCAGCCAATGCTGAAGGGGAGAGATAAGCTTTGTTTTTCCTATATTGCACCCTCTTATTTAAATTTTTAAAAAAATCTATGTTAGCCGATCCACACCTTTCTCTGTCCAAATGATTGCTATGATATCTGATAAGTTTTATTGAACAATTTTTTACAATGCTTATTAAAGCATCGCCATTTTGACCTTTTTCACATATAACCTCAATCCTGAAGTGATGAGACAGTCAGTCTTCATCCTGTGAGAACATCACTTCCAATGTATAACACTGATTTTTAACTTAACTGAATTTGTTAAAGATGCCTGAAATGGGAAGGAAAATACCCCTACAACAGTGTGATCACTCTGTCTTTACTGTTTATAAAGGAAGCATGTTGCCTGGCAACATTTTCAGCTTTGAAATGTTAGTTCATGGGGAAGCTAGGAACATATGAATTAGGAGCAGGAGTAGGCTATTTGTCCTTCCAGACTGCTTCACCATTTAATACTGATCTGATTATAATCTCATTCCCGTCTATCCCTTTGCTTACCAAGAATCTGTTCACCTCTGCCTTAAGGAAAATCAAAGCCCTTGCTTCCACCATCTTTTGACGAAAAAAGTTCCAAAGAAAAAGAAAAAAAATCACCTCTTCCCTCTCTTAAATGGGCAACGCCTTATTTTTAAACAGTGACCCTTAGTTTTAGATTCGCCCACAGGAGGAAACAACCCTCTTCACATCCAAGGGATGGAGTGGTTTACTCTGTTCTTTCTGTGTATTTTCCGTGCTACTAAATTTCTTTGAGAACTTTATGTTCCTCCATTTTTGGCATCCTATATAACCTCCTTTCCCTTTGCCCTTGGTTGATGGCTGTTCCTTCAGCCAGCAACCTTAATCTCCATCACCCCTCCAACTCTTTCATCATTTAAAATCCTCCTTAACACCAAGCTCAAGCCTCCTAATATCTCCTTTGGCTTCATATCAATTTTTGCTTGATTATACATCTGTGAAGCAATGTGGGACATGTTCCCATGTTAATGATGCTCCGTAAATGTAAGTGCTGCAAGCTGGACATGTTAAATAAAAATGTCTGGATCAGAGTCAGAGTAACTCAGTGGACTTGCAATAATCCACCAAACATTTTCTCTGGTGCTTTTGTAGTCAAGTAAGTAGTCACTTGAGCATTGTGATTGACAGTGTAAATGCTCACAAGCACTGTAACACCAAGGCATCAGCATGCCTTAGGCCAAAGATAATCACTTGAACACCAATCAGTTCATCTAGACTTCATTGTGACTGTATAATTTTAGCAAGCACCAACTTGCTGTTGGTCTGCTCACCAAATAGCAACAGAACAGATTAATTTGTACCACTGTACCCTGCTGAAATGAGTTTGAGATCAGCCCTTCTATCTTATAAAGTGTTTACATTACAGGTGTAACTTTGGTGCAAAGTGCTTTTGCTTCACACCATCGCTTGCAATTACAATGCAGTTTCTTTCCAACATCGCATACTTTACGTGTGGTATAAATGTAACCTGAAGTCAGAATCAGTGTTCAAACTGACACTTAAGTGAAGCAGAATAAAGGAATTTCACCCTGTTTTGTTTCATCAGCAGCTCCATCCCTCAAAATCCAATTTATACTGCATATTTTGAAAGTTAATGTGAAGGTGAAACATTTTTCATTGGTCTTAAATCTATAGTGGAAACTTAGTAAATATTTGTTGATGCAAAAGGATGTTTCAGCTTCTGTTTTGCTGCGATGCATTTCTTTCCTCTCCACAAAAGTGGGCACTAGCTTCATCCAGAGAACATTTTAATTCATATAAAAAAAATCCTTCAAGTGGTTTAAAGTGGCTTGATGTCTCCATTATCTTGCATTCTTATCATCAGTCCATCGTCTGGCTGCCTGCCAAATACCAGTCATGCAGGGATGAGTGGGAGCAAATATTCAAACTCACAGGTGATCACAAAGAGAGACAGTGTAAAGTAAACAGCCAGTGGTCACTTCAAAAGTTGTGAAATGCAACATCTCATTTTTTTATGTAAAAACACTACTATAATAAGACAACTGTGGGCCTGTTGCAAATGATGTATATATAAATAGTTCTGGAGCTTTCAAACATAGAACTGATGTGGTGGGAAATCAGAAGTCAAATTGAAAATAAAAACTTTAATCACACCTGAGAACAGGCTTGTTATCACAGCCAATTAACACAAGCTGAGTGAGAAATAAGCATAGGGATAACTCAAAATACACCAGCCCTCCTGATAACAACAGGCATGCCATATTCCAAATATTGGTCTCAAAGTCTGGAGAAAATTATATTATGCGGGGGCAAATTACTTCAGTGTAACATTAATGATTATTACAATTGTAGGAAACAAAATTATGGTCTTTTACAACTCAGACAGAAATGCAGTTGTGTTACAGCAGATGGATACCATTCTGATTGGCCTCATTGTGGTCTGGCATCTTGAACAATCCACGAATGGGAAGTGAATTACAGATGGACAAATCCCACATACCTAAATACTCAACATCACCAGAAACTGATTATCTGGTCATTATCACATTGCTTTGTTTTAATGCTGATGAAGGTGAACACGTCCAACACCACTGGTTCCATTCCCCCCAAGCGGCACCATGGAATAAAGTAGCTGGAGTTTAAGCATGAGGAAATTCTTCACTATTTACAACCATTAATCATGGTCGCATTGGAAAATCCCATGCTGTATGGTCAGGATTCTGGGCTAAGACAGGGAGTATTATACACTAAACATTCTTCTTTTCATCAATCTATTGAAAAAGCAGCTTTGTTTCAAAAAATGTGAGAAAATATTAATTTTATCTTGACAAATCATGAGGAACTTGCACACAATTACACACTATCAATAAAACTACCAGTGCCTTCGAACACCATACCAGTGAACCCATGAACCAACTGGCACAACCCTAATCACTACAGTTTAGCAACACTATCACCACCTTGATCACTTTGCACTAAAATGGACCTTGTTTTTTTTGTTCTAATTGTGTTCTTTCTTGTAAAAATTGTGTACGAATTTTGTTTAATTTATGCTTTTCTTGTAAATGCTGCTTGTATGATATGTGCCTGTGCTGCTGCTTCAAGTAAGTTTTTCATTGCACCTGTGCATATGACAATAAACTTGACTTTGACTATATTTTTGAAGGATGGTGGACAAGATTTTATCGGCTCACACTAACAAACAGGATCAGGTCTGACCATTGTCACAGCTACAAGGAGTGTGCGAAAACTTCCTCTTTTGTTATTAACTCATGGGATGTGAACGTCACTGGCAAAGCTGGCATTCATTGCTCATCCCTGCATGCCACATTTGTCAACCATTTCAGAGGGCAATGAAGAGCCAATTACATTGGTGCATCTAATCAATCACATTTATGGGTCCAGAGTTACATATAGGCCAGACGACATCGGGATTTCCTTCCCTTAAGTTAAATAGTGCACCAAATGATGAGTATTTCAAGCATATTTGTCAATTTGCTTGAAATACTCATCATTTCAAATGCCAGCTTTGTTGAAAGAAACTCCTGGCTTATTCAACTACTTGAATTGAAATTCTGCTATTTACCACAGTGAAATTCAAACTCATCTTTCTGGATCCAGTTATTTGGACATTCTTCCCTTAATATAGCCCTTAGCTACCATATTCCTTGTCCACAGTCAAGCCTTTTGTGGATTTCACTTAGAGGAAAAAAGAGGATGAAGAGTCTACAGGAGGTTTATGACTTGTATCAGAACTAATGTAAGCAGTGGAAAGGAGCACAAGATATTATGAAAATAATGAATAAAAATTACAAGGCAATTCTAACCCTCTTTATATAAAGACAGCGGAGCACTCTTACAGAAAACAATCTCTTTATCCAACGCTCTTTCATGTAAAACAATGAAAGGTTAATCTATGCAATAATGCCTTTCTTCTATACCATTGTAGTTCTTTTGTAAATGTTGCAATTTTCTGCCTCCCTTTTATAAACCTTAAAAGGAAAACTGTAGATAGAATCTAGTTCTGTATCAATAACTGTATCAAATGTGACTTCCCACCACAAGATATTTAAATGCAATAATGACAGCTCACCGTCTTCTGCCCTCCATCACATGCACTGCGATGCATTCTCAACAGAAATCTTTCATGTCAGTAATCCAGTTTATTTCAGGCACTGCCAGGCAAGGCATCAGTATGAAGCAAACAAAAAATCAGCCCAATCTATCTGATTTAACCTAGTCCCCCACCACCCTCTTCCCCCCCCCATATAGACAGAGAGGCATTCCAGGGTGCTCATCGACACTGGATAAGCTCCATGTCAGTGCACCACATGCAACTGCTGTGGTGGTCTTGTGGCCTATAAACCTGAAGATCTCCTCAAAATACTACAGTGATATACCATTACTGGATGCAGCTTAGGAGGACACTTGTCTTGGAATCTTGAGTTTGAGGCCTACTGCAGACCACAAATCCAGGCTGAAAATCCAGTGAGGTGTCAAACTCCAAGTGAGATTCTAACCCAAAGCTCTTGTCTGCCCTTTCAGCCCAGTTGTAAATAAACACATTATACGATTTCAAAGAAGAGTTGTGGAGTTATCTCTGGTACCTAGGCCAATATTAATTACTAAGCAACATCACTAAAACATGGATCATCCTTGTGGGAGCTTGGTGTGAGCAAATTGGCTGCTGGATCACCTACATTAAAATCATGAACACAGCTCTGAAAAAAATGTACTCCAATGATTACGAGGTGCAATGGGGTATTCTATGCTCAAGAAAGACACTATGCAAAGGCAAATGGTTCTCTCACTTTAATTGGTTTTTACAAGGATTTTTAAGATATAATTAAAATTTAGTGGTGTTCAGAGTTCAACACCTATGAAAATGTTTGGTCAAGCTGTGGAACTGTGCAGCAACAAATGTTACATTTATGTGAGTTTTAAATCTGTATGCTGAAAATAGGGGACGCGTTTGAAATAAGGATGTTGTAGAACACCAGCAACAGTTGAAAAATAAAAGCAGATGCTCAAATGGTGATCTGAAGACACGAAGATCAGTGTCAAAAGAACTGTGCACATATCTTTCGAAAATCGCAGGAAAACCGTGTGTACAATTGGCTATTTATAATGGAAAGTTAGAAAGAGGAAGAAGGAGGCACACAAGGTGGAAGCACAACATGAAGAAAATGGTACCAGTAGAAGAAGTACGGGGTTATAGGCACCAAACTTCTTTTGGAAATAGAAAAACAAATTGTTTAAAAGAGGTAACACCGTGATGCGTAAATAGAAGCCAACTCCCTAATGCTACTTAATGATATTTTGTGGGAGACAATGTTTTAAACAGAAAGGAGAGTAGATTTTTTGTTTGCTTTTAATGGAGGCTACCACAAGGCATCAGGTATTCCCGTTACTTCTCACACAGCAGGTCCCCAATCTCAACCTTGTTATCGGACAAAAACAGTTGGTGATGGCTATATGTTTCCTTGTGGGTAGGAAGGGGGGCAAATAACAATAAATTGCTCAGCCTGAGATTTGATCTCCTGTTTCTTAATGGCTGTCAGTGGAAAGCTGCAAGTAAGGGCCCTGCATGAGCTTTCAGTGGAGAAATGATCTCTGTCAAGAGAGGATGAAGGATAGCGAAAGAGAATATATAGTTCATTATTAAAAAGTAGGAAAAGTAGGAAAATTAACCTGTCATGGGCAAAGTATTTTAAAAATGGTTCCCTCTACGGCAATTTATATGAAGGTACTCAAAGGACAGAAAATACTGTTCAGTCCTTAAACCCTTCCTTATCCAGATGTAGTGTGGCTATATACACCATCAACAACTCCCAGCAACCTCCTAGCCATGCATTCTCCAGGGAGAGGAAAAAAAGGTGGCCAATTTAAGAAAAAAACTCTGGGGAAATTTCTCTCCAACCCCCTAAGGCAATTAAGCAAGCTGCAGGAAACCACAGTGACTCATGAATCTCACTATTTCTAACTACCCTGCAACTTATCTTTTATAACTTGATATGTCCTCATATTTTATTTAAGATGGCTCTCAAACACAAGGTTGTAATGAGGCTTTCCCGTGTTGCTGCTTCCCAGATTCAGAGCAAAAATGTAAGCAATGAACACCCACAAGCAATTAGACATTGATCATCATAATAAAAATCAGATTGCTTGTGCTGAGATGCTAACATAAACAAATAAGTAAAACTAACAAAGTTGACATTCTGTCCCTTCTGGGCACCAAAATGGTAGCTGGAATATATGGAAGCACTCAAGTTTATATCTTGTATAACAATTTGGGTCTTTATCCAAACAATTTCTTTGTAGGTATAACTGAAAGCAATTTTCTAAATATGCTAAATCGCCAGGAAATTAGTTGCACAACACCAAGATGCTTAAACTGTACAATACCTGAAGAGCAGAGCAAAAGTAATCAGTCTATTCTTTCGAGAACATGTATTTTTTTACAGTGCAACAATAAATAACACTATTTTTAAGTAAAAGTCGGGTTACTTTCCTGCTAAACCCTTAAGATGCAATACTGCAAGTGGATGATGTGAATTATAATTTATCCATCTTTCACCAGACCTAAAGCTCAACAGCAAGAAATGATTTATGCCATGAGATATCTTTCATCTTATAACCATTTATTTGAAATAAAATGCCAGTCATGGTCAACCAGTCTTTGTATGTTGTGAGGTTGGGTGGTTAATATCTGGATATTGGCACTTCCTCTACAGTTTTCTCTAAACAGCTCAGCATTCTGGATGATTACAATTATCTGTTCTATTGCTTCACAATCTGAAATCTTAAAATTTCAGATTGATTGTTTCAGCTACCAAGCAATTTTTGACTTAATTGGTTTTGTGAATGGCAGTAAAAGAACAAAGAAATCCCTTTTCTATGTTTCCTGTTGAAAATGATAACTGGGTCTAATTACTTGAAGCAATCACATGCTCAGCATCTAACAACTTTTCCACAGTGGAATTCTCATACAGACCTCCCAGAGACACAGCTGGGTGAAGCCATTTGAAACACAGATTCATCCATCTAAAATCATATAAAATATAAAAATCCTTCTGTTTCTTCTGGCATGATATTCAAATAACTTTGATGTCTAAGCCTGCCCTTCATGGAAACAAGATGATGGATGCTCAAACATATCTTGCATTATTTTAAACCACATTTTTCCTGTACTGGTTGAGAAGAGTTCACACAGAAAATCCTATAGAATGATAATTTATCCCATTACAAACGGAATTTCTGCAACTTCACCTATTCTGTCTGCCAATAGAACTGCAAACACAGACTTGCCATTATTTTCTTGTCCTTAATAGAATTTTAATAATTGATGCTTTGCTTCCAATCGGCCTTCCAATGGCTTTCTTCAATTTTTTTTGCTCAGGAAGGCAGTAGAGCCTAATGGGAATGAGAGCAGTTTGCTCAAACAGCTTCTGAACTGCTCTCACGTCGCTTCCAGACCACTTTGAGAGCTTGCTCTTAATGCAGCATTAGGTGTACCATTAAAATACTTACCATTATCTCAGCAATTCTGTTAAAATCTAGGGAATGGCTTCTGACATGACAAAATGTTTCAGAAAAATCTGAAAACCTAAATGACAAAACTCTGGTACCAGCAATGAAATTAAATGCACTGGATCTCGTGTGTGGTCAGCTTGAAAGTTTGTTTAAGAGAGGAAATGAAAATAAATTAAAACAGATATCATTCTTTGCATCCTTGCAGATACTATGATTTTCCACTGGTTTCCCAAGAAACTGTGCCACAGTCACTCAGGTGTCTCAAGATTTACACAGCATTCAATGGTGATCATATGAGCTTTGCCTTTGCATTACAGAGTTAGGGACTGTGAGAATGGCACCTTCAGCAAAAGAAAATTCTGTCACTTTCAATTTATTTGCAAAAGAAAATAAACCTTCCTGTTCAAGACATAGTTAATGGGCAAACAAATACGTCTGCTCAAATGTTGTTTTTCATGCACAAAGGCAAAGGGGTGCTTTGAAACTCCTAGCTGTAAATGTGACAACTACTTAACAAGCATTATAATGTCTGCAATGTCTCACCTCACCCTTCCCCAACTCTTTATATTTAAAAGACTTTTCCTCCAATTAGAGACACTGGTCCAAAGTGGGACAGGCTAGTGGAAGGAAATCCTCTCCCAATGAATTTCTGACAATGGATCGAGATATGAGAAAAATCCCCCATTTATATTCTTACACCAGATACTCCACCCTTTAAAAGAACTGCTCATTATTCAAACATCATACATTTCCCTTGGAGATAGATTTAAAAACATTTAACTGCAAACTTTTACTTGCATTATGCAGAATCATTTCCTGATAATCAGTTCTAAGAAGCAGTATTACTCATTTCAGATCGCTGTCTCTGTAAGATTCTCATTAAATTTCAGTCTGGTTGGAGATGAATTAAGGATGTATGATGAACTTTTGAGAGCTGCATAAGACTTAGCTTGTCTCTAATATTTAATTTTCCTTCAATTACAATATAAAACAAAAAACCCAGTCACCTTTACCTTGCCTGGAGAATTCGTCTGATTCCCTGTGGACCAATTCTGTGACACGAGTCCCGTAATGTAGTCTGGCATCGTGATCGTATGCTTTAAGGGTCTCACTTGAGCTGTAGGATTTCTGTGTGGGCACCCTGCACTCTTCGCTATCCAGTGAGGAGCTTGTGTAGCGACATTCCTTCACACACCTCCCACGTGTCAAGGAGCGGTGCCTCCGGTCTTTAACATCCATTCTTTACCACAGACTTTTCTGATGGTCGTATTTGAAAAGATTTTCAGCTCAAGGTAACCTGAAATATGGAACAAAAATAGCCTTGAAACAATGTACAGTATCTAACTGTAAATAAATTTGAGGGAACAAGAATGACTTATACACTCTGCACATTGGCTATAAAGAGACAATTTACTAATACCTAGCAATAAATACCTAATATTTGTTTCTGAAGCTCACCAAGTCAACATCAACTGAAAGCTGAAAACACTCAGCAGGACAGACAGCATCAATGGAAAGAGAAAGAGTGTTAAAATTTCAGGTTGAGGACTCCTCATGAGGTCTTGATCCTAAAACGTTAGCTCTGATTCTCTCTCACAGATACTGCTTGACCTGTTGTGTATTTCTAATAGTTTTTTTGTTTTAATTTTAGGTTTTCAGAGTCTGCAGCATTTTTTAAAAATAAGCTTAAAATTAATTCTTTGTTCAGGAATTCAAGTTGGTGCCAAAGACAGTCTGCACACAAAAATAAAACATTGCCGATGCTGGAAATCTGGAACTGAAGAAGAAGGGAGCAACTGTGCAGAAAGAAGCAGAGTTAATGTTTCAGGACCACGAATAACAGTTTTCTGCATAAAGGAGGGCTTGATATTGATGAGCACAATGAGCTCTGTTGGTGATGAGAGTATAGTCTTCACTTCCCTAGATTCACAGTGGGGTTGCCGAGGCTGAATGAAGGTGGCTGGTCTCCCCATTAGTGATCCCAGACATTAATGACAAAATTCATCATTGCCCTTCATGCACCAGCACAGTGTATCGAGTGATCGAAGACCAAGATTTCAAAACTGGCACTAGGCTTGTGGTCTACCAAGCAGCAGTGATCCACGCCCACCTCGATGCTTCAGAAGCATGGATTGCCGACAGTGGACAACTCAAAGCACTGAAGGAGTACCAACAATGCTATCTCCACAAAATCCTCCAAATTCATTGTGTTGAACCTACATTAATGACATCTCATTGGCTAATGTCCTCCACCTCAAGGCTCTGAATACTCTGAACCAGCTCTGTTGGTTAGGCTTCATCATCCCTCACCTCACACCAGACTCCCAAAAACAGGGTAACGTAGCGGTTAGCGTGACGCTATTACAGCGCCAGCTATCGGGGTTCAATTCTCGTCACTGTCTGTAAGGAGTTTGTACATTCTCCCTGTGTCTGCGTGGGTTTCCTCCAGGTGCTCTGGTTTCCTCCCACATTCCAAAGATGTACAGGTAGGTTAATATGGGCGGTGCGGACTCGTTGGGCTGGAAGGTAACTTGTTGGTAACTCATTGTTACCATGCTGTAAATAAAGTTTTAAGTTTTAAAATAATTCCAAATGCAGCACAGTGGCACAGGTGGTAAAGCTGTTGTCTTGCAACTCCAGCCACCTGGGTTCAATCCTGACCTTGGGTGCTGTTTGTCTGGAGTTTGTATGTTCTCCCTGTGACCACAGTGGTTTCCCCTGAGTGCTCCAGTTTCCATCCCACATCCTAAAGACATGTTGGTTAATTAGTCACTGTACATTGCCCCTAGTGTGTAGGTAATTAATAGAATCTGGGAGACGATGGAATCGTGAAGAAGAAAAAATGGATTAGAGTAGGATTAGTGCACAACTGGATGCTTGATGGTTGGTCTGGACTTGGAGGGCTGAGTCCACTTCCATACCATATATCTCTATGATTCTGTTACTCTATGACTCTCTCAATGCAAGTGAATTCTTGGAGGACAAAATACATGCTTCAAGGACATTCTCAATACTTCCTGGAAAAAATGGATAATCCTCACCAATTCCTCAGCTGTGACTGTTCAAAGTACCTAAGCATCAGGGAAGCCACAAAGCACTTTGAGTCTCAACAATGTGAGCAGACAGGAGGTGTGTGGAAACAATGGAAGGAGCACGCAACATCCCAAAAAATCCTCACCCAGTCCATTTAGCAGCACCTGTCCCACCTGTGTCAGTGGCCGGAGATCCCACAGAAGACCTTATTAATCATCTCAGAACTCACAGAACTGGAGTGGTAGCAAGCCATCCTCAACCCTGTAGAACTACCTAAGAAGTGACCTTGAGACCTGAGCATGTACATTTTTCTACAGGTTTACAATAGGTCATAGAACACTACAGCAGAGTACAGGCCCTTCAGCCCACAATGTTGTGCCGACATTTTATCCTGCTCTAAGATCTACCTAACCCTCCCCTCCCACATTGCCCCCCATTTCTCTATCATTCATGTGTCTAAGAGTCTCTCAAATGTCCCTAATGTATCTGTCCCCACAACCTCTGCCGGCAGTGCGTTCCATGCACCCACTACTCTCTGTGTAAAAAAACTTACCGCTGACATCCCCCTTATACCTTCCTCCAATCACCTTAAAATTATGTCCCCATTGTCGCCCTGGGAAAAAGTCTCTGACTGTCCACTCAATCTATGCCTCATCAGCTTGTACACCTCTCATCTTCCTTCTCTCCAAAGAGAAATGTCATGAGATTTTAAAAAATAATGATGTGCACTGGGTGAACTGAGCAAAGATATCATGGAGAAACAAGAGTCCTGATGCAGGGTTTCGACCCAAAGCATCTTCTATTCCTTTTTTCTCCCATAGAGTTCCTCCAGCAGATTGTTTGTTCCCAAAGATATCATGGATGTGGCTAGGGATGATATGTACAGGATAGGTGGTCATAAAATATCCTGAAACATGTTAAAAGTAACATCATTCATACTGAATGCAATAGTTGGCTGGTGGATTCTTATCACCCACTGAAAATCAGGCCAAGTTTTACAAACCACTTCAAGAAAAAGCAGATTCTAATAAATTACTTGTTGAAAATGTTTTTTTCAAGAAGTCACCTTTTTAACTTTTATGTCTTGATGTCTCTAGCCTTTTACTCCATGGGGCCATTAATGTAACAAGTTGTAACCCTTCTTCGGCAGTCCCTCAGGAACGAGGAGTGACTTACTTCCACACTGGTCTCATTAGTTCTCTGGTGACTGACGCAACCTATATGGGAACAGCAGACTCTTCCACAGATGGGGCAGCAAGTTCCCAACAGGATGGGTGGTTGGGTAGTTTGTCTATTCCTTCCACCATTTAGGCAGGGCTTCTGCATGTTCCTGATGCATGGTCTCAGGATCCTCGATACATACTGAATGATCCTTCTTCATTTTGAGTGGTTATGAGCCAAAGACTTGGCATTTTTCAGGAAGGCTTTGGGCACATCCTTGAATCTTTTCCTCTGACCTCCTGGTAATCTCTCCTGTGCCAAAGCTCGGAATATAGCATCAATTCTGGGAGTCTGGAGTTGGGCATGGAATTGGTGTGACGAGCCCGTTGGACCCGACTGAGTTACTCAATTGAGTTACTAACTGAGTTACTAACTGTTACTCAATGTTGGGAATGCTGGCTCGGGAGAGGAGGCTGATGTTGATTCCTTTCCCCTTCCAGTGAATTCAGGGGATTTTGTGGAGGCGGTATTGGTGATATCCTTCCAGTACCTTGAGGTACCTGCTGTAGGTAATCCAATTCCCAGAGAAGTGATCATTGCTTACTGGTGGACTATGAGTTCCACGCCAGGTCTGAAGTCTTGATCTTCCAACACCCTTTTCCTCAGTCGACCAAGGGATGTGCTGGCATCATGAATTTTATCCTCAATATCTGCCTTCACTGACTGTTGACACCAGAGATATGAGGACTTGCCCACTTTTACCTTTATTGTCAGATGGAAGTGTTGCACAGTGGAAGCTGGTTGGTAGAGGACCTTTGAATTATGGATATTGAGGATATGGCCCATTCTCTTGTGTTCTTTAGTGAACAAGTTGATGCTTGGACTGGATTGGGCTGGGTGAGGCTTGGAGCTCAGTTTCTGAGCACACGTGAACACAAGTGTCCCTCCATTCTTGACTCTCAGAGGGATGGGACGCTTAGTGCATAGGCTGTAAATGGCCTTCACAGTACTCAAAAAATTCATGCATGCCCTTGCTACCAGCGAGGTGCTGAGCCTCCTGCACTCTTTCTATCCACCATCTGACCTTTAGCTCGCAGGTTTTCTGCTGGATTTCTGCCTTCAAGTGCTTGCAGAGCCCTTTCTTTTCCCTTGAATAATGATGGGGTGTCCAATCCAGGAATACTTTACATTCGTGATTAATTAGCTCCTTGATCTCCTTGGCATTTTCAACATACCATCCCTGGTTCTCCTCGGTAGGGAAGCCAAGAGCCTCCTCACAGATGTCAATCATGGCAGACTTCAGGGCAGCCCGTAAGCTGAAGAGACTTTGTGGCTCCTATTGGCTGGGAGGCACTGTCTGAAAAGTGCTAACTCAATTCACCATTCCAGTGTGATATTTCTGCCTGAGACCTCCCGAGGTAAGCTTGAGGAACAACACCCCATATTTCATCCTGGAACATGCAGCCTTTCTGACTCACATTGAGTTCTCCAATTTTAGGTTACTCGTTCTTTCTTTCTGTCTGTGTCAGAACTGGCAGTTTCTGCTCAACACTATTTTGGCTCAGTTCTTCTCTTTCTATTTGGTTAGTCTGGGCAGCTGGACATGTCCCACAGCCTTGCTATGAGCAATGCATTACACAAGCATAATCAGATTGTAGAAGTGCTATTCCTGCTTGTGCATTAACTCATTTGGTTTCAACCTATCAGAAATATTTGTTTTATTCTCCCCCACCTTTTCCAGCACTGAAAACTAACTTGTTTTCTTTCTTTCTCAGTTCTGCTGAAGGGCTCCAGACCTGAAATGTTCATTCTCTCTCTCTCTCTCCCCACAGCTCCCTGATGTGCTGAGCATTTCCAACATTTTCTGGTTTTATTTCAGATTTGCAGCATCTGCAGTTTTGTTTCAGAATTTCTGGTGCTACCATTGCTGCATCCTTGAGAGTTTCAACATTGACCTTTTAGTGACAACATTTCTGTTGGTGCTGAAGTTTTGGGGCCAGGTTGATGGAGAGAAATGGAGCAGCTTGGGAAGTGGTCAATCCATCTGTCATTGGTACCTGTCATGGTGTGGATGATGAAGACATAATAGAAGTCCCTTAATGAGCACTGATATAATCTAGTGCTTGAACGAGGGGCATTGGCATGAGGTCTTGAGCTTGTCTCTCACATTCCAAGCATTTTGTCAGGTAATGGACTCAATCAGAGTCAATCACTATACTCCCTTCCTTGGTGATCATGCCTTATCAAGAGATTGAATTTTTCCCACGCTGGCTTTGAAGTCACCCAGAGGAATCAGCAGTGGTGGGGTAGTACGTTCTGAGCTCTCACCGGTAATTTCCTGTGCAGTTCAAATCAGTGCAACCATCCTGGGAGAACGTCAGAAGGTAATGCAATTCGTCCTGTTCTTGTCCATGTTACTAACCTTCATCTGATCGACGAGACTTCATACTGTTTTTAATCTGCAAATCATCTCACTGAAACATACAAAATTCCCAAGGGGGCTTGACAGGGGAGATGTGGAGTTGTGTTTCCCCTGGCCTGGGTGACCATAACCATAGGTCACAGTGTCACTGTAAAGGGTCAACAATTCCAAACTGAGAGCAAAAGAAATTTCTTCATCCAGAGGGAAGTGAATCTTTGAAATTTTCTACTCAAAGGGCCTCTGGAGGTCTTGTCATTAAGATTGTTCAAGATGAAGATTGCCAATTTTTTTAGAAATTTAAGGTAATAAGGCACATGAGGTTAGTGGGAAAGATGTAAAAGTTCAGTCATGACCTTGTCACACAGCAGAGTAGGCACTAGGGGCTGAATGATATACTCCTGTTACTATTTCTTTTCTTCACTGTGGAAGGATATCAGGAAGAGGGGGCAAATTGGAATAACGGAATAAATAATTATGTGAAAAGGAAATTACAATAAATGTTAAATTTATAAGCTTTCCTCTGATTGGAATTGACCTGGACAAGGAGATACAAAGCAAGCTAAATCGTGTTCTTAACACCAGACTAACTTACATCAGACTCACTTTCAATCTGATATAGCAAATGGAAGGTGCACTCTTTGCTAAATCCATTTGAGATACTCATGGCTGTTTCCTGCCACTACAACAATGATCACAAAGTGGAGTTGTTTCATTTGAAAGTACATTTAGCAGAATGCTCCTTATAATTAATGAATGACTTCTGGATAGGAACAGAAGTACACAATACTCAGCAAACATGACGGCATCGCACAACTGATATACCTTCTGTTGTGCTAGTAAGAATGGCAGGACCATGCCCCCATTTTGTGTTACTTGCATTGGCTGCTCTAAGAATGAATTATCACTCAAGTTAGTTTCTTAATCATTCTGACAATGATGTCAGACCATGGTGAATGAAAAGCAAAAAACTGCAGTTGCTGGAAATCTGAAATAAAACAGAAAACAGTGGAAATATTCAGCAGGTCAGGCAGCAATCATTCAGATAGAAATAGAGTTAACATTTCTGATGGATGAACTTTCATCAGAACAGACAATCAGAATTTTTATCAGAAACTCTGCTTTTCACTCAATGGATGCTGCCTGACCTGCTGAGTATTTCCAGTATTTTCTGTGATTTCACTATTTATGAAAGCTTGCTTCCTTTAAACTCATTTCAAATTGATTGGATGTTACATTGCGATGTTCAAAGTTGGTGAAAAGGACTGGTTTTATTCTTACGAAATATACCAGAAAGCAAAGGGTAGAAAGAGTCTGAAAAGAATATGCAGTCTCTTGTTATTTCCCCTAAGTGTGACAGAAGTTAAGAAAGACATGGGGAGGTAGATACAGAGAGGAAAATGGACCACAAGGTATGCAAAGGAGGGTTGGGTTGCGAGGAGGTGGGGATAAGTGAGAAAGAGAAACAAGAGACAGGTTCACACCTTGAGGCAAATAGCAATGGCTGTCACTCAAACTTGTGCGTGTCAGAAAGGTTACACATCCTGGACTGATGGATTAGGAGACTCTGCCAGAGGCAGTCAGTCTCCATCATTCACTTCAGTCACTATTTGCTTTGGACTCCAGTCACAGTTTAGCCAAACAAGGCTTGCAAAAGTGAAAAACACCTTGTAATCCTCCTTTGCTCCTCTTACTTCGAATCATGGAAACAAAGAGAGATTTCCATTTTTTAAACAAAAAAAACATGTTTGTAATTCCACCGTAGAAGAAACTCATTAAAATGAACTGGGAATCAATATAAAATCAAGTAATGTCACAGAATATATAATTCCTTTTCTTCCAATTTGTCACAGTGAAAGACTGCAGCTTTTCTGGTTTAAAATTCATGGAATTCTAACAGTCACAAGCTCTCACTAGACTGTGATCTCTGAAATATTACAGGAGCTCCTGGCTGTCAAAGATTATACAAGTTGGGTGCTCAAGGGCACCTGAGGACCTAGAGAAGGTTACGTTAAAGCTGAGCAGAAGCCAAGGCTCCCTCTGGGAATAACAACTTCAACAGCCTTTTGCCAGATTCCTGTGACTGCTGGCAGGATTGTGGTATTTATTAATTTTGCATGCATGCCCTTGAACAGAGGTCAAATTGGGGAGACTGCTCTACAGACAGGTTAGACAACAAAGCCATGAAAAGATCCATGTTCAGGAATTATTCACAAACCAGCAGGAACTATCACAATGAACTGCACGTGTTCATTAGAATGTCACTGCCTGCTAAAATGCAAAGTACAGGAGTTTAATTTGTATCACGGTCCCAAAATCCTTCAGAAAAGCCACAAGTTGAATACTCCAGGGTCAGGAATGAGGAAGATCTGCATAGCATGGTTGTCTCACTTTTGAAATAAATACCAAACCAGTCTCCTTGGCTGTAAAGCTCAGAACAAAAGTGAACAGTGCAGAAACGCTCATAATCTTGAACTAATTGTTCCCAAGTGGACGGTGTTATTGAGAAAGATTGCTCATGCTGGCACAACGATTAGAGGATGAAGGTTCCCTTTATTCCATATTTGTTTTGCTATGTCTTGGTTCTTTCACACCAGGAACAGCCACTGTTATTCCCTCCAATCTCCTTCCATGGCCGAACCTCAGACCATGGGGAGGACTGTTTTAGGCCAGTGGCACACTTTGGATCCAGTTTCATTATTTCTGCTTGAAAATTGGTTTAGCTATATTTATGGTAAAGATCTTCGTGGACCGTCAACAAGCTTTTAGTTCAAATAGCACCATTCAAGAGATAGAAAACTTACATCCAACAAAATCATTTTGAAGTATAGTCACAGCTGTAATGAAGGAGATGCAATGGCCAATTTGCACATCATCTCCTAAAACAGCAGTGAATAAATGATCCATCATCTGTTTCAGCAGGGATTGAAGCACACATACTGACTAGGCACCAGCTTTTCTTCAAAATATTGGTACCAGGAGCTTGGTTTAACATCTCATCCAAAAACCTGCAGTAGCAAAAGTGCAGCCACTTTCGCTTGTCTGTCCTGTGTCATTTTACTTAGACTCCTTTAAGGCAGGAGAGACTGGAGACTTTACCTGCATAAGGTTGGAGCTCAGGTCCCAGTGATGAAAAAGCACAATACCGACAAAATAGTTACTTTTTAAATTTCAAGAATAAACTTTATTCATTATGTAACATATGTATAAAAAGAAAACAGAAACAAAGTGCAAAGCTCTTTGTATTCTTCGTGTCACTTGGTCAATACTTTCAGTTGTGTTAACACATTTTCACTTTTTTTTTAAACAGAGTTAAACATAACTCATGTGGCCCCCAGAGGTGATACACCCTTCTGTTATTTGAGAGGCTTCCCTACAGGACTCAGCCCCTCAATGTTCAGTACTGGAAGGGCCATAGACTGTGGACAGAGCTTTTGCATTGGCTGCACCGATGCAACAGTACATCCTTCAGCAGCATTCTCTTACGAACCTCTCACTGTGCTGGAAGACCAACAAATTCTGAGCAGACAAAAGAGCATCTTTCATTGAGCTGATGACCTTCCAGCAGCACTTGATGTCTGTCTCTGTGTGTGCCCCTGAGATCAGAGAGTCCTCTGTTATGCAACTGCTCGGGATTAACTGTGACAAGGACCCTCTCATCCTTCTCCTCACCCTCTTAGCAAATCCACAGTCTGCAAAGAGATGGGTGACCGTTTCCTCCTCAACACAGTGATCCCGAGGGCAGCATGTGTTGGGGGTGATTTCCCGACCACACAGGAAGGATTTGACTGGGATGGCCCATTTAACTGCCACCTAAGTGAGGTCTTGGTGCTTGTTGGTGAGTTCTGGCAATGAGGCATTCTGCCAGATGATTTCGACAGTCTGCTCAGGGAACCACCCCACAGCATCCATCAAATCCTTGTCCAGCAGTATCTGTAATACTTGGGCCCAAGGAAAAGATTAAAAATTTACAATATTTCTCCCCCTCATATCTCTGGAGGTGATGTACATTAACTGACTCATTGGTAAGGCACTTTAAATTGATGATGGCCAGAGCGAGTAATATAAAATGGCTGAATAACTTGTTTCGGCTGTGATGTAATTCAATTTTATGCATCTCAGCTGCAACTGGTAGTTTTTTTTTATTCTAGTTCTGCTTTCATGTCTCTTGTAGAATTATATCTGGTGGAAATGCAGATAAGGAAGTGCAAGGGTAGTGCCAAAACCAGTGCTGAGATAAAACTCCTTTACATCTCATAATGCTAATGAGGTATTCTCACCTTTTCTCAAAGTTAAAATTATTCATTGTTACTCATTTGATTTCAACAACGATGCTTACAGGCCAGCTTATATAAAGAAAAAGACTCTTATTAAAACTACCCCTTTCACATCCCTTGCAAGGCATCCCTGTGCTCTTTATGACCAATTAAGTACACTTGAATTAAATTCACTGTTGCAATACAGAAAGCACTCAGTCAATTTTTCCACAGTCATGTCCCGCAAATAGCTATTTGGTAATAACTAGGTCATCTGTTTCAGTGGTGTAGGTTGAAGGATGAGTATTGGCTAGGACAACTCGATGCAGGTCCTCCCCAGGTTTTGAAAGCCCGATTTCTGGACACGCCATACATACGAACAGGTGTTTGGGAGACCAGCAGGTGGATTTGCCAGTTGCCGCGGGGCTGCAGGCATCTTCTGGCGGGTGGTAACAGAGCATTGCCCTGTGCCTTCTCAGAGCATTCCTCGACAGAGACTTCCGAAACGGTCACCCACCTCTTTGCAGACTGTGGATTTGCTAAGAAGGTGTGGAGACGGATGCACGCGTCCGTGTCACGGTTCATCCCCAGCAACTGTGTAACAGACAACTCTCTGATCTACGGCCTGTTCCCGGGGGCACACACCGAGACAGACATCAAGTGCTGCTGGAAGGTCATCAACTCAGTGAAAGGTGCCCTATGGTCTGCCCCAAAATTTTTGGTCTTCCAGCACAGCGAGATGTCCTTAAGGGAATGCTGCCAATTGGCACAGTCCAGGCTGCAGGAGTACGTGCTGACGGACGCACTGAAGCTTGGTGTAGCCAATGCAAAGGCTCTGTGGGGAAGGACCACAGTCCAGGCTCCTTCCTCGACTGCACATGGAGGGGCTGAGTTGGGAGGGGAAGCCCCTCCAACAATGAAAGGGGTAACACCTCAGGGAGCCACATGAGTGGCAATGGCACTGTTTGTTTGTGTGGTCCTTTTCTCTTTAAGCTTTACACTACTGAATGTAACAATCATGAATGTTAAGCTTTTGTATTTTGCACTGTGTTCTTCTTTTGTATATACTTTTCATTATGAATAAAGTTTATTTCTGAAATTAAGAAAAGTGCCTTGTCTTGCCACATCCCAGCAGATAGGGGGGTTGGGTCGAGCCGAGCAGAGCTGGGAGCGCCAAGCAGACTCACTTGTTCACCGAGTCAGTGAGGCCGGCTGCCGGCCGCTGTTCCTGTGCCTGCTCGCTCTCCCTCTGCCCACTCGCTCTCCCTTTGCCTGCTCACTCCCCGTGCCTGCTTGCTCTCCCTCTGCCCACTCACTCCCCGTGCCTGCTTGCTCTCCCCATGCCTGCTTGCTCTCCCTCTGCCCACTCACTCCCCGTGCCTGCTTGCTCTCCCCATGCCCGCTTGCTCTCCCTCTGCCCACTCGCTCTCCCCGTGCCCGCTTGCTCTCCCTCTGCCTGCTCACTCTCCCCGTGCCCGCTCACTCTCCCCATATCTGCTCGCTCTCCCTCCCATCACAGCTGTTTCTGTGATCGTCTCCCACACACCATTTTTGTTCATTCCTGACTTTTTTGGGTTACGAACAGTTCTCAGGAATGCAAACCTATCATAAACTGGGAACTGCTTGCGACTAAAAACAGAAAATGCTGGAACTGCTCAGCAAGTCAGGCAGCACCTGGAAAAAGAAACAGAGTTAATGTCTCAGGTCAGAGGGGTAAGAAAAAATGTGACTTTAAGTTACAGAGAATATGAGGGGAGGGGAGACTTGAATAGAGGGAATATCTGTGATCGGGTGAGACCAGGGTCTTCAACCAGATACATTAACTTTGTTTCTCTTTCCACAGATGCTGCCTGACCTGCTGAGTGTTTCCAATATTTTCTGGTTTTATTTCACATTTCCAGCATCTGCAATTATCTTGATTTTCACAACTCTCTCACTTATCTTCAGAATGGTACCATGGAAATATTTTACACTGCAAACAATCTTCAGCTTAATCTTTCAATCAAATCACAGGATCTCAACAGTACAGCATTCTTTCACAACTACGTTGAAGTATCAGCATAGGTCTTTTGTACTTGATTACCTGTTTTGAACTCAGGTCCCCACTTAAGTATCTGGACGAACACCGGAATCGCCAAGGCATTGAAAGCTCCAGGCCAAATGCTGGCAAATGAGATTTGTGTAGATAGTTGCTTGATGCATGGACATGGTATTGGTATTGGAATTGGTTCATTATTGTCACTTGTACCAAGGTACAGTGAAAGACTTGTCTTGCATACCGTTCCTGCAGATTAATTCATTACACAGTGCATTGAGGTAGTACAGGGTAAAACAATAATAGAATACAGAGTAAAATGTCGCAGCTACAGAGGAATTGCAGTGCAGGTAGACAATAAGGTGCAAGGTCGTATTATGGGACTTGATATTATGGGATTTGAACCCACAAACTTAGAGGTGAGTGTGCTAACATCTGAATGACAGCTGACATCTAGATGTTGTCACTGCAATCCATGCTTGTTTATCTGATCTCAGCCAAGGAATACAACTCATCTTCACAGCTGATTATGGGAAAGGAAAACATCTGGACAAGGTTTCTACATCTGACCTTTACCTCTTGATACCTGCTGTGGACAAGATTGGACTTGTTATATTACGAAGTGGTTAAACAGTCCGCAATCTCTCCAAATTGAGGCTGACACAGTGCCCATGGGATTGACCTCTAGCTACAAGCTGCTGGCTTTGTGAGGTGGGGGGGGGGGTGTGGGGGAAGACACAAAAAAAGAGCATAGGCCAATAAGAAAGTTTTAACAGATAAGGATATCTCTGTATCAAAAGGTCAAAGTGTTGCAGTGAAATCAACCTTTCATATCTCAATGTAGAAAACTGCATGGCAAATTACATCCAGAAGGGAAAAAAGATTGTATGTTAATTGAGCCAGGCTGTGGAGCAATCCTTGCCATCTTTAGTTTCCTATTGCAGAGACATGTGCATTCAATCAGAAAGCAGGGCACACAAGCAGTTAGTCAGGTGCTCTGAGGCAGGAGCAGGAGGACAATGGGACAAGAGCTAAGGGGCAGAAATATACAGAATGGGCTGCAGAGACCATGGTCAGGACTGCAATTACTCAACAATGTTGTCAAAGGGATTTCATTAAAACCCTCAGGGGGATATAATTAATTTCACTGTCTGTACTTAAAGGAGAAAATTTACTTGACAAAGGATGAAAGGAACTTTCAATTTATCAAAGAAAAATAGAAAATAATCTTTTACTGTGTTGAGCATTAATGATTGATCTATATTGCTTTTAAGATATTGCTGTTATTTACTCACTAATACTGACATCCTGAGGACCTCTGAAATGTCATACAGGAATATATCTGGACACCAATAAATGGGCTCTCATTATAGATCCTCATGCGAAAAGATCCAAAATGACAGATCTCCATGGAAAGAAATGGATGAATGATTTTTTAAGCGTAAGCAAAATGAATAAGAATACTTTTGATGTTCCCTGTTCTTTAATTACAATCAGTAGTCTGCTTCATTCTTAATACATCTTCAGTGAAGGTTCATTTTAAATATAAAATATGGAAAGCTTATTACTTAAAAAAATGATGAAGCAACCTCAATTCTGACCTCCATTTTGGTGTCCTCCTGAGTTGAACAGAACTCAAAGGACATCATAATTTGACATTTTACAGCCTTCTAGTATCAATATCGACTTCAATAATTTCAGACCACAACTTCTGCCCTCATCTTTTTGGTAATGATTCATATTTATATCTCCACTAGACCCATCTTTTGGTTCTTTATCAGTTCCACCAAAATTCTTTTTTCATATTTTCTTCTTAGGCGGGCTATTGACCTGACGGGGTGGGAATCCTTTTTTAGGCTGTCATTTCGGATTGAGTATGACTTCCTTACACTGTGGGTTTATGGATTCTGAGAAGGGAATCAGAGACTTCCACAGATGGGGCAGGAGATGCTAACAGGACAGGCAGGTGAGCAGTTTGTGAGGTGGTGCACACCTTCTGCTTCTTACACAGAGCTTCTACGTGCTCTTGGTACATGCATTCAAGGTTTCCAAATGCTCTTTCTCCATTGTGAGTGCTCATGGGTCAAAAATTCTCAAGAGTCAGAGGGGAAGTTGCATTTTTTAAGGAGGTTTTGAGAATACCTTTGGATCCTTTCCTCTGTCCACTTGGTGACCTCTTCCCATTATAGAGTTCAGAATAATGTGTCTTTTTCAGGAGACTGGTGTCATTTCATCTCCCACCTATTCACTGATCTTCTTTCTTCTCCTTGCCTCTGACCTTGCCTCCTTTGCTAGCCATTTTCGCTGAATATCTGTTGCATTTCTAACTTGACCCAACTCAGGCAAAATGTCACCAAACTGAAATGCTAATTTTTGTGTGTCTCTCTCTCCATGAGGCTACCTGACCTACTGAAATTTTACTTCAGCCTAGCATGGCCTTTGGAATACTGGTGCTAAAGATCAATCCAAAGTTGATGGAAATTCAGTGCAATCAGAGCTTGAAAAGAGACTTTCTATTGATCTCTGAGTAAAAATCTCCTTTGACAAATAATTTGCAAAAGTTAAAATAGAATTAAAAATTTGTTAAGGCAAAGAAAGAGGCTATTCAATCCATCAAAACTATGCCAGCTCCTAGTACAGTAATCCCATTAGTTTCATCTCTCCCCATTTTCCCCCAGAGCTCTGTAAATTAGTCTCTTTCAAGTGACAAGATGATCAGACGTGGGTCATGAGAAGATTTTGGGGTAAAGAACTTTAAAGATTCACAACCATCTCAGTAAAGAAATTCTATTCATCTCAGTCTTCAATGGCTGGACTCTTATCCAGACACTGTGCCTAATTTTAGCCTCCACGGTAATAGGAAAGAAGCTGATCAGCTTTGGTTAGATCATTCTCTTACTTGCCTTATGAGATCACCTCTAATTCTTCTAAGGTAAGAACAAATTATCAGAAGAAAGAGGAGCAAGAATTAATCAGCTGGACCCTCAGCCATGTTCCACCATTCAATGCGAACATGACTGGAACCTTCATGTTTCAATCCTGGGCACAACACCATCTTCATGCTCTCTCCACTTACTCCTTGTAGTTTAAATGTCCGTCAATCTCTGCCTTGAATATCTTCAATGCGTCTACCTCCACAGCTCTCTGGAATAGAGAATTCCTAAGCTTACTGGCCATCTGAGAAAAGAAATGCTTCCTCATCTCCATCTGAAATGGGCAACCTGGTGTCCTAGTTCCGGACCCTCCCTCTGGGGGAAACATCCTCTCAGCTTCCATCTTGTCAATCCCCCTCGGAAAATCATTCTTCTGCACTCTAATGAAATTTGGCCCAACTTTCTCAACCTTTCATCATTCATCAGCTCCTTCTGTACAGTGAACCATCTCTGCTCCAATTGCACAGATAAACAGAACTAATTGCAGGGTTTGAATGGGATGAGTGGCCTTCTTCTGTGTTGCACAGAATAGAAATATTCAATTAAGGGTTACTATACTGTGCAGAATTCATGGAAATCTTGAAGCCTGAGGACTTCTTACTGTGTGACCTTCTGGGTTTTCTTTTTATTCAACAGGCTAAGTGCTATTCTATCTGTGCAGAGTTCCTGTTTATTTAGCAAGAGAAGGTAACAGTTCACTTGGATCTGTGGCCTGCCACTGTGCATCGAATAAAATTTGAAAAGCCACCAAGCTTTAATCAGGCTTTGTCAAACACAGTTACTGCTGGTCTTAAGTACACCAGAATAGAACGTCATACTTCAAACTGACACGGCAAATGGCATGGACTGTTGTGTAGGACTGAGCTGGGCCATGACAGCTTCAGAATAAGAAGTAAATAAATTAGAGTTCACACCAATGCCTTCTCCTACATATACCACAAGTGGTAATCATCACATCTAACTAAATCCCAGCACCTGACAAAAATCCACTTTGTTCTAAGAGCCAGGCATATCAAATCGGATGCCATGCAGTCCCAAGTGCCAGAGCTGAGCCATTCCACTCAACCTGCATTGCGGCCATTGTGAGCTCCCACCTCATTTTGTCACACAAAGAGTTTTAATATTGCTCAGTGTGCTCGAGACAAAGGAACAGAGCTCAGGTGACCTTGATGAACTGTAGAAAGTACAAACTGCTGTGCTCTGCAAAACTTACATTTCCATTTCTCTTTAATTAACACTCCTCTGGAAAGCCAAACCTTTATTGCGGTGTCTGTTCACTGGCTTGATTTAAGGGTTCCTCTAAACCTGCCACAGAGGACTTTTTTGTCAGCCTTGCATTCACTGGCTGTCACAGAGATGACAAGTCAGTGCCATTCAGCAGCAGCAGCTAATTGGCCATTCTCACCTCACTTTGAGCAGGAATGTGAAGAAACCTGTGTTCTGCCTCTCTGCGAGGATGGTCTTCAGTATTTGCAGAAGTTTCTTATTAACCTGGGTTACTTGGGCTGTTTACATCACACCTAATTATACAGTATGTTTGTGGCCCTCTTGGACATGTAATATCCACCAGGTATATGGACAAGAAAGATTTGCAGATGACAGTAACTTACAAATTCAATTTTAATATTCTTATCCTTGTTTTCAAACTTGTCCTTCACCTTGTTGTTAATAATGTAAGTGCGTACTTTTGAGAACTATGTGCACAATGTGGATACTCTGGTGTGCCAATCAGTGATGTTAGCTGAGTGTAGTTCATCAATAAAGAATACTTTGTTCGAAGCTCTATCCTTGTTACAAACCAGCAATATAGGGAAGAATTGACTGATACTACACCTGCCCTCCCTTTCTTTATGATATCCTCCAACCCTACAATTCATTGGGATCTTTGCATTCCTGCAGTTTTGCTTTTGAACCTCCCTGTTTTTCTTTGCTTCACAATTGATTGCTGTGCCTTCAGCCACCTCAACCCTTGCTAAATTTCTCTATCACCCCGCCTCATTAAAGATGCTATTAAAATTTGTGCATTCAAGCTGTCAGTTAAATGCTTTAAGATATCATTATGCGGCTCATTTTCACTGAGCGCACTTACTATGATATGGATGCCACAGTAATGCAAGTTGTTGAGATGTCAAGTGTTGCTGTGGACTTCATGGGTGTGCGCAAAAGCCTCTGAAGATTGTGAGTGACAGTGTTTAATGTAGTGAGCAAACTAAAAAATGTTATAGAGACAAAAGTAGAGCTAGCAACAGTTGTCTGCAACTTTGTGGCATGGGTGTATGATTTCTACTGTTTCGTTATAGCCTCTCAACATGATCTGCTATGATTTAATTCAATAACTTCAGCGGCAGATAACGCACAAAATGAAAGATTTGTTTTTACCCACTCGAACGCCACATGCAAGCAATAAGAGGAAGAATCGTGCTAAGTTTTTCCAGCAGTTCGGATCAGAGCTGCTGGCATGCAGCCATAGAAACAGCCATGAATTTTGGAGATGCATGCTCATGCTGTGAAAAGTGGTGGTCTGGGAGATACTGATGGATTCAGATGGGAGAGTCTGTTAGTGTGCTCTGCCACTGGACTCCACATGCAGCTTAGCAGCAGGCCTCAGTCTTGCTGGGGTTCCCTGGCATAACGCTGGAATCCCTTGGCATTACACTGGGGAATCACCTCTTGGATCCTGCATCAAGTCATACCTGTTGTGGGATCAGAGAAACTACTGATTTTGCATGATAAGGGAAGAGAAGTTACTTTTTAAAATGATTTTAGGATAAAGTTTTCATTGATTATTTATGCGCTTTTGATTAATTTCAGTTTCATAACTCTTTATAATGATTTGATATGTCTATTTTGTCCACAGAGACCTGGTCAAGTGCAGGCCACTCTCTGATATTCTGGGGTGTGTAGGGGTGACATGATACGCCTTCTGCAACTGTTCTGCCTCAGGGAAGTACAGGAGGACACAAGTGCTGATTCATTGTGATTCGATTTTCCAAAGTAAGCATTTGACAAGTAAAGTGGATCTCTTAATTTTCAGAATGCAGTGATAATTCATTAAATGTTCATTTCCATCAAACTCTGTAAACATCTAGCCTGCTGAGAATACTTAGGAGTAAACAGCCTTGTAAAATAGAATTGGCCAGTGCATTGAGGGTATTTAAGTCCCTCACTGAAGGCTTGCATTTATCAGTGCCGCCTTCTGATGGTGAAGGAGTGCACTGATACTCCATTATTTGATGGCAGAGCAGTTTCTGAAGTCATACAGCTCCTGTACAAGTTACACGTCTGAAGGAAAGAATTTGCACTTATAATAGACCTTTTTCTGAGCTCAGGATATCCCACAGCAGTTTACTATCATTTTAAAACAATTTTTGAAGTGCAGTCACAGTTGAAATCAAAGTAACACAGCAGCCAATTTGCACACAGCAAGTTCCCACAAAAACAACAACATGAAATTGATCAGATGATCCACTTTTATTCATATCGGTGTTGAGATTAAACTTTGACAGGGCACTAGAACTCCCGTGTGGGTGTGTGAGCTTATTTTTAACCAATACTGTTTTAGCATGGCTTTCAGCTGGAATGGAGGACTGTCACTAAGTCATGACTCAGTGAATCACTGGGTCCATGCCATTTTGCAGGTTGTTTACACAAAAATGCACAGGACACATTGACGAGGTAAGTGCCTCAAAACATATAAAAGATATATAATCCTTTTGCTTCGAATGGTATCAAATTTGTCTATTGGCCGAGAGACCCACATGCTAATGATTGTCAAGGTCAACATGTAGCCATATAAGTAATAAGTCACTCTCAGGTGACTGCTGAGTACATAGACCAATTTACATCACATTGACACCTTGCTGAGTAGCCTAAGGACAGGAAGAGCTTTTGCTTCTGCCTGCCTACTGGGTCACAGCAGAACTCCCTGTTGTCTGAGGCAGTCTCTGCACTGCTGGGCTGTTGTGTCTTGTGTAGGAAAGCCGGGAGGGTGGTATTAATTTACCATCGACTTGTGCTGTCAACCAGCCAGGACTCCTGAAGTGCCCCATTATCTAAAGGCTGTCTTAGGGAGAAGCTACATGCTAAAAATACTGGCTGTGTAATGATTGTTAAATGAGAAGAATGCCTCCAAGGAAATTAGAAGTAAAATAACTCACTGCATGACTGGAAATAGCATACCTGAGATATTCTAAATCCATTTAAAAATCCACATTCCTATAATTTTTATTTTCTCAAGGCACCGCACTTTTAGTTCATCAGTCTAATTAAACTACAACAGATTCTTGTCTATAAATAATTAGTCCAAAACTCCCAATAGATCTTTACAATTTTATTATTTTTTGATTAAGCAGGATAATAGGCTCAGAATGGAATTCCTGAATGGGCGTCAGTGAGGATCAGACTTGTTTGGGTCACCCCTTAAGTACAACTGATAACAGTTAGTATGTAGCCATAGCATGTTGATATTCAGTTGCACTCTCTCCCACATAGTAGAATGCAGGTTTGTTGATATCATCTCCATTGTTAGGGGAGTCTGTCTGCACAATACATATGGGGATACAGCAGGAGTCAGGGATGGGTATTAGGAGTTGAAAATGTCAGCGCAAGTCATCTCAAGCTGCTTTTTCATACTTTCTAACACCAGCTTTTCTTCATGACAGCTTAATTTTTCTCCAGTTATTCTTCACATATTAAATCAAAAATGTTCACTTATATAGTTGCTTACACCTTACTGCAAAATAGTTCTAGGAAAATAAATGAACATATTTAGATTATGCTACTGAAGAAATCCCATTCACAATATTAGCCAGCGCTTTCACTTCTTAAGTCAGATTTGGTGCATTTCCAAAATGTCCTGCTGAGTATCTGCTGCGGCAATGCATGGCAATGTATTCAGAATTAGAACAATTATGACCATACAGTGAATGTTTCGACTTTTAAAATAATTATGAGCTCCAACTTCACTCCTTTCTCACTGCAACGGAAACATTATCTGTGCTTGTGTCATCTCTCTAACTTAGTGCTTGCCCTGATAATACATCATTTTCTGCCCTTCGCAGAGACACAAGGCATCAAAATGCCACATTCAGTGTGAACCATCCCACACAATGCCTGCTCCCCTCTCACCCGTACCTTTGCCAACCCACCACAATGACAAATTAAGGTTCCTGCACCTCAACTGCTTATTTATATACAACTGATTGAGAAGATTTTGTTTTGTTGCAGAGCAACTGTAGAAAGCGCCACATAACATCCATTTTAAAGTGTGTTGGATGGATGACAGTAATTATCAATTCATTTATAACAGCCAAGCTCCTATGGAAGACAATCAGATAAATATATTCAGAAGCCGAAATATCGGTTTCACTTCATTTGTTCCTCAAAACTATACTCTTATGAAATTTAACACAGTATAAAAAGATCAATGAACAAAATAATCTATGCATTTACCATTGTTGATAAGTGCAGGCAAACATTCATCACATTAATCTCACACTACTTTCTTACTTCATTGGATTTGAATATCCTTTTAGTCGATACGTTACTTCACCCTCCATATTAAAACTATCCCTAACTCTTTCAGGATGAAAAATAAACATATGTTTGGCTTGAACAGCTGAATTACAGCAAGTTCTACAATACATAAAATAAAAAATTGGAAAACAACATTTTTTGGGAAATTCTTGAAGTTATTGAACTTGCATCAAGAACAACCTAACACAAGAAAATTCCCCTGTTTTAATTGCCATGGTTTGCTGTTGAACAACATGATGAGTCCAGTGTTGGAACACAGTCAGATTTAAGAGAGTTTAAGAAAGTTTAAGAACTGTAGATTCAAGCTGCCAGCAATTCCGAGAAAAATACAGCCTTATGTTCAAAAGAGAAACATTTATCATCAAATCTTTGGTTATAAGCACATTTACTTGAAAAGTTAAAGTTGGAATAAATGAAGCTTTGTTTGTGCTCATATTGTCTTGCAATGATTGGTGGAATATGCAAATAATATTAGCCAGTTTCCAGGAAATATGCATGCAATGGGGAATCCTAAACATGTTCCCATAAATATGTCTCTATTTTAGGGCAATCAGGGAGTAAAGGCAGGAAACTGAAACAAAATTGAGATGGACTATAACCTCACGATCTACCTTGTTGTGACCTTGCACCTTATTGCACTGCATTTTCTCTGTAGCTGTGACACTTTACTCTGTACTGTTATTGTTTTTACCTGTACTACATCAATGCACTCTGTACTAACCCAATGTAACTGCACTGTGTAATGAATTGACCTGTACGATTGGTATGCAAGACAAGTTTTTCACTGTACCTCGGTACAAGTGACAATAATAAACCAATATCAATACCATTACTGACACTGATGTCTGAGGGACATGTACACAACTTGTTGCTTTTTTTCGTACTAAACGGTAATGTGAGCATCATCAGAAGTGGAAGGGATTATGAACTCAATTAATCTGAGTGAGCAGAATTAATGTTAACACGATCAATCAATCAAACTATTTTATTTGCCAACAGCAAGCATTCTGGTCCAATATTCTCAAAATGTCAGAAACAGTCCTCCCAAATTTAATCACCCGTATCCAATGTGAATGGGCTACATGGGTCTTGAAAGACTGGCTTACCTTCTGTGCATTACTGCCACAGTCATCCAGGTTTGTGAGTCCCTTCTGGAGGCCTGTGAGGATTGCATGTCCGAGAGCAACCTAAATGGGTCTGGTAAGTGGATGTTGCAGCTGGGTGGCAATGACTGCCCGAGACCTTGGGTGCCACTGAAAGGGCAATTCATTTCTCTGTGATGGATAATTCATGGCATAAACTGAGCCTCCATGTGAGGGCTTGTAGTGGGGAGAGAAAGTAAGCAGCAGTGGCCAAGGATCAAAGGCTTGGGATCAATAAAGAAATTAATTAAATGGGGCAAGTGGCCTGAGATTGACACTGGAAGGAGGGTGTTTAAAATGGATTGAGCCTAGGAAGAGGATCTTAAGAGGACTAGAACCAGAAGGAAAGGCTTCAAAGGTCTTAGATCAGATGGGGAATCTTCAAAGAGCATTTGCATCCAGAGTCATTGATGGTGAATAATTAAGTGATGAGAGATGGGGATGGAGATCAAAGCCTTCATCAATGGCCTCTGGTTACGAGAGGTGATCAGGTGATTGGTGGGAGAATGGACGGTGAAGAGGGATCATGTCCTTGGGGAAGTCAGAGGGTCAAGCCACCATGGGACCTTGAACAGTGAAAACTCAAGGGTATCAAGGGACAGTGCTTTGGGCCCTGGGTCTCAGTTCATCACAAGTACGATTGCAGAGGAGTGGTGGCAGTGGAGGGTGGGGGTAATCAGAAGGATCAAAGATAATCAACGATCTCAATTTTTAGCCCCAATCCAGACTTGGATCATTAAAACATCACTTTCCAAATGTGAGCACTGAATGGGAAATGGCATTACCCTGTTTGCAAATGACATAAAAATCTTGTTAAGCGTACAAGGGAGAATCATTCCAGGAAGTGCTCAAATTGCTGGAGTGACATGAAAGAACCCAAAGTTTCACTGAGGATAAAGACAAATTTCAGTCACATAACACTGAAAGAAGAAACAGCACCATGTGATCAAAGTGTCCAGGGTCTTAAATATTTTAGGTCGGGTTCCAATGATTTCAATTAGATCCCAATATCAATTTATCACCAGCCTTCTGGAGCCTCACACTCTACACTCTGAGCTGAAGAAAATTTTAGAACTAAATGGATCCAAGGCCTGAAGAGGACCAAAAAGATGAGATTTTTAAAGCTTTACTTTTTGAAAAGTTCTGACGAAGGCTCTTCGACCTGAAATATTCGCTGTTCTCTTTCCACAGATACTGCCTGACCTGTTGAGTTTTTCCACCATTTTCTGTTTTTATTATTAAAGGTTTACATGTTCAGCTGTGTGCTAAATGGTTACAAGCATCTGCTGTTAATTGAGGTGCAAGAATCCTCATCTGGGTATTGAGGATTCTTTGTAAATCTTAAGATGTTTTCCGATTTTCTTCTAAATTAAAGTAGATAGTCATGTCTTTACCTAACTTTGCTTCTATTGCAAAATCTGTAACTAACTGGGGTTATGTTGTGGGGTGAACCGTACTTACTATAACTGACAGATTGTAGATCAAGGGACTAATAGCCCGGTAATGGTCAGATTATGCAATTGTGCAGATGGTGTAAATTGACACTGTGTCTATATTATTTGACAGATAGCACCATTGATTGACACAATGTGCAGAAAAGAGGAAACAACAATCCAAATGGCAGTTCTGTGTTAATAGAGAGAATATTGTGAATGCCTGTATGTATATCAAGCACCAGCAGCAGTGAATGTTGCAGCATACATTGTTCAGCATTATGAACTAGGTATCTATACAGTGAGTTATATTGATGGAAAAAAAGATTGTAAAGTAAATATAATTGCCAAGGCATAAGCACTATTTTTCCCCACTAATGGGTGCTAATTAGTGAAATATTATTCAAAGATCGCTTTGCTGTGGATAATAGCATCTTTATTCATAAAAACAAAACATACATTTTTGGAAAACAACCTTGGTAATGCCAGTGAATTGTCCTTTCACAGTTCACTGCTACAACACCCTTAAGTAAGCAATAGTCTTCAATTTTATTCGGAGAAGCATCCAAGGAGACTACCATCTCCATAGAACCATCTTCATGTTAATGTAGTTTTTAAAAAAAATTTTCATCAGGATTAAAAGGTGTCAATGGATAGATGAATAAATACCTTTGGTCTTTGCATCAGCATCCAATATAATTGAAAAAATTAGAAATGTTTCAGATGCAGGGTAACATCATTTGCACTTGGCTAATAATATGCTTTACTCTGAAGCTCAAAAGAACACTTCCTAAAGTCTCACATCAAACATCATTGTGGCTTCCGTAAGATGGCCAATTTAAGACTTGTTTGTGCCAAGCTACTTATAGTTTTGTGCTATGAATGCTTGCCAATTAGGAACTGGAGTATAAGAACTCAATTTGACTCCTGTTGCTTTAACTAAGCTGCTACAGTGAGGACTCCAAGAACCATGCTGTGCAACTATTCACAAACATTCTGCACCTGTAACAGAATAAATCTGCCACCTGATTCACAGCGAGGTCATGATTGTTTCCTTAAATCAGCAGCTATTACTACACTGCGGCCAAATTGTCCAATGTCACAAGATAAACATAGATGAGGAAGGCTTGTGGATCCATTTTACTTTATATATCCAGAATCAAACTGTTTTCTGAATGATTTCAGGCTTTTTACCTCCACGATGAAGCAAGGGGTGATTGATGATCGACAGGTTGTTTGTGACTAGAAGATTGTTTCCAGTGGGGTTCTGTAGGTCTTAGCACAAAGGTCCTTTGCTTTTAACGATACATATCAGTGATTTAAACTTACACATAAAGGATGTGATTTAACCAGTCTGCAGAATATGGAAGAATTAGTTGTGTGGTTGAAACTGAGGAATAAGCTAAAAATGACAGGAAGATATTGATGTAATTGTCACATGGTAGAAATTAGCAAATGGAATTAAATTTGCATAAGTAAGGGGTACTTCATTTGGAAGAACAAACAAGGCAAGGGAATGCATGATAAATGGTCAAATACTGAGATGTTTGGAGTAGCGGTGGGAGGTTTTAAGAATCTTGGTAGATTTCTGAAGGTAGAAAGACAGGAAGATAAGATAACAAAGGTATGTGGGATACAATCCTTTATTGGCTGAGACAGCATAAAAATCTGGTGCCTACACTAAACTACTGAATAGTTCCAGTTGGGCCACAGCTAAAGTACTTTAAACAGTTCTCTTCACCACATTACAAGAAGGATATGATCGCAGTAGAGAGGTATGGAAGGGATTTATTGTTGCTAGGACTTGTGAATTTTATCTTCAAGAGGGACTGGTGGGCAGGCACGGTAGTGTAGGGGTTAGCATAACACTATTACAGCGCAAGCGACCCGGGTTCAATTCCGGCCGCTGTCAGTCAGGAGTTTGTACTTTCTCCCCGTGTCTGCGTGGGTTTCTTCTGGGTGCTCCGGTTTCCTCCCACAAGGACGTACCGGTTACTCTACTAGGAGTATTCTATAGGCCCCCGGTAGCGGTAGAGATATAGAGGAGCAGATGGGCAGGCAGTGTTTGGAGAGAAGCAAAAGTAACAGGGTTGTTATAATGGGAGACTTCAACTTCCCAAATATAGACTGGAACCTGCTTAGTGCCAAAGGTTTAGATGGGACGGAATTTGTTAAATGTGTCCAGGAGGGATTCCTGACGCAGTATGTCGACAGGCCGACTAGAGGGAATGCCATGCTAGATCTAGTTTTAGGAAATGGAAAGGGACAGGTGGAGGATCTATTGGTGGGTGAGCATTTGGGGGACAGTGATCATTGCTGCATAACATTTAAAATTGTCATGGACAGGGACAGGTGCAGAGAGGACAAGAAGATATTTAATTGGGGAAGGGCGAACTATGAGGCCATAAGGAGAGAACTTGGGAGTGTAAAGTGGGATGTCCTTTTTGAAGGGAAATATACCATGGAGATGTGGTCGATGTTCAGGGATCTTATGCAGGATGTTAGGGATAAATATGTCCCGGTGAGGCAGAGAAGGAATGGCAGGGTGAAGGAGCTGTGGGTGACGAGAGAGGTTGAACAACTAGTTAGGGAGAAGAAGGTAGCATGTATAAGGTATAAGCAGCAAAGTTCAGACAGGGCCTGTGAGGAATATAGAGTAGCGAGGAAGGAACTTAAGAAAGGGCTGAGGAGAGCTAGAAGGGGACATGAAAAGGCATTGGCTAGTAAGGTTAAGGAAAATCCCAAGGCCTTTTGCACCTACGTGAAGGGTAGGAGGATGGCTAGGGTAAAGGTAGGTCCGATTAAAGACAAAGGTGAGAGAATGTGCCTGGAGGCGGCGGAAGTGGGAGAAGTTCTCAATGAATACTTCTCTTCAGTATTCACCAAGGAGAGGGGTCTTGAGGACATGGAAGGGAGTGCTGGTAAGGGTAATGTTCTCGAGGCTGTAGATATCAAGAGAGAGGATGTGTTGAAGTTGTTAAATAATATCAAGATGGATAAATCTCCGGGGCCTGACGGGATTTTCCCCAGGCTGCTTCGAGAGGCGAGGGAGGAGATTGCTGAACCGCTGGTAAGGATCTTTGAGTCCTCGTTGTCCACAGGGATGGTGCCAGAGGATTGGAGGGTGGCGAATGTTGTCCCCTTATTCAAAAAAGGTAGTAGGGATAGTCCAGGGAATTACAGACCGGTGAGCCTTACATCTGTGGTGGGTAAGCTGTTAGAAAGGATTCTAAGGGATAGGATCTATGAACACCTGGAGAATCATGGACTGATTAGGGACAGCCAGCATGGCTTTGTGAAGGGAAGATCTTGCCTCACAAGCCTGATAGAGTTCTTTGAGGAGGTGACGAGGAAGATTGATGAGGGTAGTGCGGTGGATGTGGTCTGTATGGATTTTAGTAAGGTGTTTGATAAGGTTCCTCATGGTAGGCTTCTTCAGAAGGTCAGAGGCCAAGGGATCCAGGGAAGCTTGGCTGTGTGGATTAGGAATTGGCTTGCATGTAGAAAGCAGAGGGTTGTGGTGGAAGGAGTGCCCTCGGATTGGAAGGCAGTGACTAGTGGTGTCCCGCAGGGATCGGTTCTGGGACCTCTACTTTTTGTGATATTTATAGATGACTTAGATGAGGGGGTGGTAGGCTGGGTTAGTAAGTTTGCGGACGACACTAAGATCGGCGGTGTTGTGGATAGTGTGGAGGGCTGTCGGAACTTACAGAGGGATATTGATAGGATGCAGAGCTGGGCTGACAAGTGGCAGATGGAGTTCAATCCGGAGAAGTGTGAGGTGGTACACTTTGGAAGGACAAACTCCAGGGCAGAGTACAGGGTAAATGGCAAGGTACTTGGCAGTGTAGAGGAGCAGAGGGATCTGGGGGTTCATATTCACAGTTCACTGAAAGTTGCCTCACAGGTGGATAGAGCAGTTAAGAAGGCCTATGGGATGTTAGCTTTCATAAGTCGTGGGATTGAGTTTAAGAGCTGCGAAGTGATGATGCAGCTTTACAAAACTCTAGTTAGACCACACTTAGAGTACTGTGTTCAGTTCTGGTCGCCTCATTATAGGAAGGATGTGGAGGCGTTGGAGAGGGTGCAGAGGAGATTTACCAGGATGCTGCCTGGATTAGAGCGTATGGAATATGAGGAGAGGTTTAAGGTGCTAGGGCTTTATTCACTGGAAAGGAGGAGGATGAAGGGAGACATGATAGAGGTATATAAAATATTGAGAGGAATAGATAGAGTAGACAGCCAGCGCCTCCTTCCCAGGGCACCAATGCTCAAGACGAGAGGGCATGGCTTTAAGGTTATGGGTGGGAGGTTCAGGGGAGATGTCAGGGGGAGGTTTTTCACCCAGAGAGTGGTTGGTGCATGGAATGCACTACCTGGGGTGGTGGTGGAGGCAGATACATTGGACAGGTTCAAGAGTTTGTTGGATAGGCACATGGAGGAATGTGAGATAAAGGGATATGCGGGAGGAAAGGTTTAGATAGTGTGAGGGTGGTTTGATGGACGGCACAACATAGTGGGCCAAAAGGCCTGTTTTGTGCTGTATGGTTCTATGGTTCTACAGTTCTATGGTTCCAAGGACGTACGGATTAAGGAGTTGTGGGCATGCAATGTTGGCGCCGGAAGCGTGGCGACACTTGCGGACTGCCCCCAGAACACCCTCTGCAAAAGATGCATTTCACTGCGTGTTTTGATGTACATGTGACAAATAAAGATATCTTAGATGTACTTGTTTCGTTTGGAACAGGGGTGGCTGAAGAGTGATATAGAGTGTTAACAATGTTAGGGGTCTTGATGGTCTGATTAGTTCCATAACAGAGTGGAAGGCAGTTGGGGTGATCTAAAAGGAACTGATAGAGGGATCAGAGGGGAGATAAGTTTAGCCACTGGTGATGCAGGTCTGGAACTCATTGCCTGAAAATGATGGCAGAAATCCATGCATATTTAAAGATATGCTTGGGCATGGACAGTAGTGTGGCTCACAAGGTTGTGGACCAAGGACTAGTATTATGTTGGACTTTTTTTCGCATTTGGCATAGACACAACAGGCTGAATGGCTTCCTCTCTGCTACACATTTCAATGCTTCAATTTTATTTTGCCCGCCAATGTATTTTCATTAACTGCACATAAGGTCCCAAAATCCTAAATTTAATATTTTATGAATAGGAACCTGTGTCACCTTGTCATACTGTTACAACTAAGTACATTTCTGGATCCACCATTTTCATGTCACTTACCACCAACTTTCCTCCTTAACACTCTAAGATTATTTCTCTGTGTACTTCTACAAAATCTCTCCTTTGTCTTCCTGCAAAACTAAAATGACAACATTCTCCAATTGTTCCTCATATGAATTACAGTTGATTCAACCACACCAGCAGAAATATATATCAAATATACAATACTTCATGAAATACACTATGCTCTGAGCAGTAACAAGGGAGTTCTGCAATAGTATATAATAAATCTGGAGACGAAACACCCAACAGTTCATGGCAGATGAGTTAAATATGTAAGTATATTTTGCACAAAATAGACAGGATAATAAGAACTTAAGGAATAGGAAAAGAAATAGATCATACAGTCCTTAAAGCCTGCACCAACATTTCAATCAGCTCATGGTCTTCTATTTTAACACCACTTTACTGCCCTATCCCCATAGCCTTTCATTTTCTCACTCAATTGCAGAAACATAATACAAACTATTTATTTTGTTTGATAATAAAATCAGTTTATTTAATCCCTTTGTTACTGGAGATTCAGAAGTTGCTTTCATCTTGTTCCAGCTTTTCTGCTTCCCTGTTAAAATCCTGTTAATTTGGATTAGTTTAAGAAATTATAGTCGGGCACAGCCCCAAATACTGTACGTTTTAATAAGCTGACATAAAGCTTGTTTAGCTTTCCACCTCCTTGCTGTTAGAATAAGTATCAGTCAAGTGGGCACACACACACACGTACACACCTAGGTGCACACGTATGCACAGCTTTATTCCTATCAATAGCAGTCATCTATTATCCCTGAACATTTAAGGCTAGTTTTAAACATTGTTTCATGAAAGAAAAATATTAGAAATCAAGGCTCCATTTTTAATAGTGAGGTCTCCTTTTAATTTTTAAGTTTATCATGGACAACACTATTCCTAAACTGCATGGATCAAAATGCGGCTAAAATTGAAAATCACTCTTAAACAGGAACAGAGTGGTATTTTTGTCTCTCTCATTTACTTTTTGTGCTTAATAACTTCTTCGCCTTTTGGAGCATCTCAAGCACACTGTATCTGTCACAGACTGCCAGCGTCGCAAAGGCTGTTACACTTGTCAGCTGACTACCTGTATGGCATCAACCAAGGATGTCCATTGTTATTCCTTTTAACATGAGTGCCTGCATCACAAAGGCGACCCATCATTATCCACATGATAGGATGAATCATAAAGGTTGCAGCACTCTTATTAGTACTATCTAAATCTCAAAGGCTGCTCATTCAATTCTGTCATGTGCATTTGTATATGTCTGGTTCATCAAGCACATCCCTCATTAATGCTGCCATGTGATTTTTCTACATTACATAAGGCTACCTCATTGTTATTTGTTAAATGACTGCCTGCAATATAAAGGTTGTCTCTAAGTGTTGCCAGTCATGTGATTAAGCATTATAAATTCTGATCTACCAATATATCTTGGGCCTGTCACTTTAATTCTCTATCTCACCGCCAGTCTGACCTCTCTCTCCTCAGCCTCCGACAGTGTTCCCTACATCTGCATTTTCTGACCAGGCACATTACAGTGTTCTAGGCACAAAGCTGGGTTCAACAATTTCAGATATATTCAGCATTCTTGATTCCAGATTTCCCACATTCACATTGCTTCCTTATTTCTTTGGTAACGTCAGATAATTTTGCTGTTGGTTTACCATCACTGGCTTCACAAGATCACAAGACAAGGGAGCAGTAGTAGGCCATTCGGCCCATCGAGTCTGCTCCAAGGAAAAAAGAAAAAGAAATGAGAAATGGGGGGGGAGGGAAAAAAACTATTCTAATCCCAATTTCCAGCCTTATCCCCATATCCCTTGATACCCCAACTATTTAGATATCCATCAATCTCTTCCTTAAACGCCTCCAATGATCTGGCCTCCACTGCTGTACCTGGCAAGGAATTCCACAAATTCACCACCCTCTGGCTAAAGAAATTTCTCCTCATCTGTGTTTTAAAACTGTACCCTCTAATTCTAAGATTGTGCCCTCTGGTCCTGGACTCACCCACCAAGGGAAACAGCCTAGCCATATCTACTCTGTCCTGTCCTTTCAACATTTTAAATGTCTCTATGAGGTCCCCTCTCATTCTTCTGTCCTCCAGTGAGTACAGTCCAAGAGCCGACAAACGCTCAGCATACGTAAACCCTTTCATTCCGGGAATCATCCTCGTAAATCTCCTCTGAACCCTCTCCAACATCAGCACATCCTTCCTAAGCTATGGGGCCCAAAACTGTGCACAGTTTTTGCAACTTTCCATATCACCCCTTTTGTCATTCAATATCTCCCGCCTTTCACCCTATCGTGGATTTTCTCCTCCCTCCTTTGCTTTCTCCTTCCCTTCTTCTCCAACTTAAAACCTAACATACTCATTTGTGACAGAATCTAACCTTTTCCCATCTTGGTTGATAGGATCTGTATGAATCCTTAATGAATTGTCACTGGCAACCACTGGATTCCATCATATCAGAGATTCTCAGTGTAGTATAATTAAAAACACTCTTTTGTAATACAATTCCTTAAAGTAGCTATATAATTAATTGCATCTCTCCACAGATGCAGCCTGACTAACTGACAATTCCAGCATTTCCTTTCTTTGCAATCAATATTTCCTCTTACATGTCTGAAAGGTCGACTGTCACCATTTGCACGAGTCTGCCTACATCATCAAGGTGAGTTTTTTTTTATATCTTGTAACAGTTTTCATCTTAAGGTTGATCATGTTTTACATTTCCTATCACGTGACTGCTTGCTTCAAAAGGAGCTGTTTCATTGTCATTCTTGATACATACGGCTGTACTGACTTCAATCTCAAAGGGTCTCAACAAAAAGGTTTCATTTAAATATAAATTTTCCAATACAAATTGTACACGTAAGTAACCATTGGTTTGGATCAAGTATTATAGGTTGCAACACAATCTCTTGCTTCACTCAGCTCTGATGGTTCTAATGGCTTATGACATCATCAGAACATCAAATGGCTGAACCATCTTCAGCTGCTTCATTGGTGACCTACCTTGTATCACAAGGTCAGAAATGGGGAAGTTCACACTCAATTCCATTCGCAATTTCTCAGCAAATGAAGCAGTCCATGCCTGTCTGCAGCCAAGCCTAAAACACATTGTGCAGCATTGGTGCCGCTGCTTTGCAGCTCCAGCAGTTCAGGTTCAATCCTGACCTTTGGCGCTCTCTGTGTGGAGTGTGCATACTCTCCCTGTAACTATGTGTGTTTCTATGGGTGCTCTAGTTTCATCCCATATCCCAAAGACAAACTAACTGGTAGGTTAATTGGCTGTTGCTAATTACCTCTTAGTGTCATTGGGTGGCAGAAGATCTGGGTAAAGTTGATGGACATAGAGTCATAGAGCTTTTCTGCATGGAAGCAGGCCCTTTGGGCCCAAATTGTATAACTGAGCTAGTCCCATTTGCCTGCATTTGGCCAATATACCCCTAAATCTTTTCTATCCATGTTCCTGTCTAAATGTCTTTTAAACGTTGTTATTATATCTGCCACTTCAGCTTCCTCTGGCAGCTTGTTTTATGCACCCACCACCCTCTGTGTGAAAAATGTTGCCCCTCAGATCCCTGTCAAATCTTTTCCCTCCTACTTTAAACCTATGCCCTCTAGTTTTGACTCCCCTACCCTGGGAAAACAACTGTGACCATCCACCTTATCTATGCCCCTCATGATTTTATAAATGTCCATAAGGTCACCCCTCAGCCTCCTACACTCCAGGGAGAAAGTCCCAGTTTATCCAGTCTCTCTGTAAAGCTCAAGCCCTCCACCCTCAGAAATCTTTTCTGCATCCTTTCCAGTTTAATGACAAGTTCCAGAATTGCACACAATATTCCAAGTGCAGTCTCACCAACAACTTGTACAGCTGTAACATGACTCCCCAACTCTTGTACTCAATGCCCTGACCGATGAAGGCAAGTGTGCAAAATGCCTTCTTCACCACTCTGTCTACCTGTGTCGCCACTCTCAGGGAACTATGTACCTGTACCCCTAGGTCTCTCTGTCCAACAAAAATCTCCAGGGTTGTACCATTCACATGCAACTCTGACCTGGTGAATTTACCAAAGTGCAACACTGTACAGTTGTCCTTGCATGTGAGAGAAAATAGGTCACAAGGAAATGATTGGCAGGATGGGACTCAAAGTGCTTAACATCATCCTGGGAAAAGCAGCACCCCATTCACAACCTTAATCAGTCTTTCCCTCCATCATCAGCTGCAGTGTGCATCACCAACAGAATGTACATCTCACCCACAACGTCTTTCACCAAGAAGGACAAAAGGATAAAGGTACCAAGAGTGTGAGAACAATAACATCGGCATATTTTCCTTCAAATCACACACCATCCTGACCAGAGATGTAGTGGAATATTCTCCATTCTCACATCTGCGATGGGCTAAATGACTGGAGAGCATACGTCACTGGGTCTACATCCCGGAATATCCTTCACAATGGAACTGTGGGGAGTACCTTTACCAGACAATCTGTTCAAGAAGATGCTCATTACCACCTTCTCAAGGGCAATTAAGGATGGGCAATAAATAGTGGCCTTGTCAGTGAATCCGTCATCCGAAAAATGAATAAAAAGAAATTATTCTCTTATTGTTAATTGCCTTTGGGAGAGCGCAGTAAATGCATATTATGCATTTATGTGTATCCTTTATGTGCTGGATAAACTGTTACTAGGTAGCGTGCCGATGACCCTCGTTTTACCATCCACATCTCCACAACCCTATGTATGAACCTGCCACTAATCATTAGTCATTCTTGCATCCAGGTTGCACATGACATTGTATTTGAGTTCTGATAAGCTGACAAAGCATAATACAGTTTCAAAGCTATGAAAGTAAAATATAGAAGATACTGGAAGTCTAAAATATATCAGGAACATTGAAAATGTTCATCAGGTCTGAGCAGTATCTGTGGAGACAGATACAGTGTTAACATTTCTGGAAGATAACATTTCAAAAAACTGGAGAATGTAAGAAATTGAAGATGCAAGGAAACAGTAGAAAGGATGGATAAAACAAAGCAGCAGGCCTGTGGCAGAGTAGAAGACAGCAGAGAGGATGTAACATCAAGTGAAAGGTGAAAGTGGGGAATGATGAGACAAATGAATAAACAGAAGGTCATTCTACTCGAGGAGGTGCAGACGGGAGAAGCAGAGTCATTATTGGAATTTATCAAAGCAAAATACTGCAGATGCTGGAAAACTTAGATCAGAAGATGATGGAAATTCTCAAAATGCTCATGCTAGCAAAAGATCCTTGCCTCTGAACGTCTCTTATGATCGGCAGCATTTGAAAACAGTTGATAAAATAGTAAATAATTTAAGAAGGTATAAATTATTAAATATAAAATATTCTAAAATTGATACATTTATTTAAAACATATGAAAGCATTGTTAATTAATTAAAATCATAAATATACATTGAAATAAAGAAAAATTGTCAAAACGTTACCAAGCTGACATTTTCATTTAAGATTGGCAACCCCCTCCAAATGGATGTTGTTACACTCAATGCTTTTGGTATGGCTGGTATAAAGATAGAGGACCAGACATGAAATGTATCCAACTCCCTCAGCAAAGCAATTCACGGAACTTCCGTGGACTCAGTTGAGAGTCTGGAGACAGAGTAAGAGGTCATACCTGTGCACTTTTATGGACCCATTGTTTGCCCCCATCATGACCTAGCCCAATTTATTTAGAAAATTCCACAGGCAGTCTGTGAGGAGTCCTTGAATAAACTACGTGCACTCTATTTGAATTCCTTGTGTCTCATGTGTAAACTCTGCAATTGATGTTATTGACCTTGCTGGGTACATATATAATTTACAGTAGCTATCCTTCACTCACTCCATTTTTCTGGAGATATTACCCTGCTCTTATCGGCAGCAGTTGCTGAAGTTTGTTTCTGTTATCTTTAAATACAACATTTATGAAGTAAATTGATTTTGCTTATCATTTAATAATCTGTTTGCTGTGAATCATATGCAAATTCCACCCCGAAATTCATTGGTTGACAGTGTTAGTAATAAATTTCAAACATTCTCAGCTTTGATTCTGCAGTTTAAATTACAAAGTGGTCTGATAGGTTTTCTTCATAGAAAATGTGTTGCCTTCTACTAGAACAATTTTACAAAGCTAAAAGACATCGAACTTCAGCAGATCACTAGATTAGAAAGAGGTAAATGACATGTTACTTTCAAAACTAAGTACTGTCACTCGCTCATGTAAAAAGCAAGATGGGACTGATGCAGGGAATTTAAAAAGAATCAGAAAATGTTGAAAATACTCAGCAAACCAAGTGGCATCAATGGAGAGAGGAACAGAATTAATATTTCAGTTAACAGTCTTTCATTGTAATTGGAATGGTACAGAAATATAGCAAGTTCTAAGCAAGAGGTATGAGAAGGAGGCTGAGAAGATAGGTGCTGTTAAACAATAACGATTGTGATTGTGCAAGGCAAAAGGAAATGGTCATTAGGCAAGTAAGGGAGAATTTGAAACAAAAAACAGAATGCTGGAAGAACTTAGTGGGTTAAGCAGCACTTATGGAGGAAAAAGGTGCAAGTTGAGACCTTGCAAAGGAGAGTTGAGGAGATGTAAGTGTGACTCACAGTTAAAATTTCTGTTCACTATGAACAAAATCAACACTTGAAAGACATGTTCTGGAAAAAACAGCAATGGAGGAGTTAATTGAAAAAGAAGTCTCTTGATTTCAGGTATTTCCTTCTGAAGGCATGCACATCAACATTTGAGATATCATAAATGCAGAGTGTTGGGAAGTGCCAGATGAATACTAGGATATTAGTATTGTGTAAACAGTTGAGATTGTGTGCCAAGAATCGACTGAGAATGTCACAAGGTGAGGATGAAACATATTGTTGAGTCAGTATAAGGTTGAATTAACAGTAAATCTCCAGACGAGCAGAAAGCAATGTGCTACAGAAGCACAAGGCTGGATGCAGTGAGAGCACCATGGCATACCTTCTGATTAACAACAAAATGTAAGTGATGAAAGCAGGAACAGGTGCCACAATTGCCTGAAGTGCACAATGGGGTCAATTTTGCAGTGAACCGGGAAAGGAAATAGACGAAGGCTAAACTGTGAGTCAGGAACCAGAGAAAGGAGGAAACCGAATTCAAAACAGCAGTGGAACTACTAATAAGCCTCACAGAGAATTTTGTTGATTTTATGTGTTAGGTGGTAAAATAATTGTCTTATTCTTGGATATTTGAACTATTGATTGTATGAAAGTGAACTAAACCAAGAAAGAGTTAGAGTTATTGAAATCATATTCAACTGAAATTATGTGATATTTAATTGCAGCTTACCTTGAATATTGCATGATCTGTTGCGATGGGTAACCCAAACAAAGCCAAAATCAATTCCAGTGCCAAAGTGAATTGCAATCCACTTCTGTCAGAGAGTGTATATACATTTTGAAACAAAGACTGTTTATCCCAACTAAACCCCTAGGGCATTTGTTTAGAGTATTATTGTTTATATGGTTCTACAACATGTCACAGCAACAGCAGCGATACTATCTATATTCATGATCTTCCTTCCATCACATCAATCCTTAAATCCAAAAATATATATTATGAATTCCATAGCCCTTTGAAGTTAATAGCCTAAAGGAGTACACTTTAGTGTCAGGTTTGGCTCAGAGTCAGAAGATCATACTTTAAGATTCATTGGGGTAGCATTTTAAGCCAGATTTCTGCTGTCAAGTGCTCACTATTTTTCTGTGTAAATGGCACATCATCATTTGGTGAAGGGTTGATATGTGATTAAATCCAAATATCCAAAAACCGATATCCGTGTTGCTCTTCTTTGCCATTGGCTGTGTGAAAATGTCATGAGGCTGCCTGTCCAACTGGTGACATGTATTGAATGGTTCAAGTTGCTATATTTATATGGTAAACAAAAAGTAAACCAGCCAAAGATGTTTAAGGCTATTAATTGCAAACATAAGTCTCTTTTATCAATGTGATGATTGGTAGTGATTCCCAATTAGCTTCACCAGCACTGGAAGTATCATATAGTAAGTATGGTGTCTCATTCTTTCACGTTATGAATATAATACTGTTGAAAAAGTTCAAATGATTTATTTTCTTTTTTTCCTTTCTTCCTTTCTCTCAATCAAATCTTTCTTTCCCTTTCTTTATTCATCTTCTTGTCATTGATTTGATATTATATGACCTCCTCTAATTTACTCTTCAAACCTACTGTTATTTATTTCCCAGTCCATCAATCTCACTATTTATGTAAAGAACACCCTGAATGACCTAATCAAATGCCCGGATTAAATCACTGTGGCATTATCAGTTTATGTTTTCAGCCTTAACTGAATGATGTAAGCACAAATATAAGCAAAGGCAGATGCCATTAGGTGTTCTGCCTCAGTTGACTTCAGTGCAGTTCTGAGGTTCTGCTTTGAGACAATGAATATATAATTCCTTACATAGTGAAATGGGTAAAAGAAGCAATCTTGGAAAAAGAGATGGTCAACCTGAAAATTACGTACTCGTGATAATTGGTATGTGACTGCTTGGAGTTTACAATATTTAATTAACAGTGCCCTGTTCTTTAGCTACAGTGCTAGAAGATGAGACTATTTTGACAATGCTGTCATAGCAACACGAGTGATAAAGATTAACTTCACCCTTGTCATCTTAGTAATACATCCATAATGCACTTCAACTTTTGATTTTCTTCATATTCTTCTACGTCAGGAAACAACTTAAGCTTTTAAAGGTTGCACTTTGATAGTTACATTTACTTCTTTATCCTCTACTGAATCTGTAACTTAATCTTCATTGCTTACCCCACTATAGCAAGGTATTTTAAAGGGACTACAGGTGCAAAGAAAACATTTTTGTGATATAAATTATTTTGAGTTAATTCATTGCATTATGGAAATATCACAATGATATATTTCTTCTGATTGACATTATCACATGAAAACCATGCAATTGTATATTGTCTCTCTCATGCATTACAGAGTGCACTGAGCCACCTGAAGGGGATGTGCCCCACCTCATATCCACAAAGCTTCGGCATCCAATTGTAAAACTTAGGTTTAGACACTGCTAAGTTCATGCAGAAATGCATTGGTTTATTGGAGGTTAACCAGCTAAAACCATGCAAATTGATAGATGCTTCTCTAGAACGGCATGCCTTTCAGCAATATCGTACCCATGTACCCTAGTTTCAAGTGGCATGACTGGGCCTATTAATTGCTGTAAAAAGGAAATTGTTTGGTTAATCATTAATGTTGTGTACCAGACATCTGATTGCTTCAAATATCAGATCATAGAATCTGCCAATGGAAACTAAATTAGATGCATATGTCTATCATTTGGTGTGTTTTCCTAGAGCCACTTCAATTCTAAAGTGATCTTTGTTGTTATTAGAAGACGAAAGCAGTGATCTGATTTGCACTGTGGCAGAATCCAGTTTCCACAATTGTGGTGGAATATCTCAATATTCTGCAGTCTTGGTCATCCACATGTCAACATGTGGACATCCTCAATGATGCTACCAAGAATATCTCACCTTTCACACGCTTCTGCATTAACAATGGCCCTTGTTCTGGTGAACGTAACAATTCTCCTGAAGGCAAATTACTCAAATTATGCTAACCCAAAACTATCTTTTTGAGGAAGAAACACAGTGATTGTTTTAAAAAATAAACATCCATAATGCTGCCCGGAGGACCATTAACTATAAGAACAAATATATCAGAAAATAATCACCTACTGGAGAATTGTTTCTGCATTCACTGCAATAGTCAGGAGCCCAGCAGAAACGTACTCACAAGCAGTGAAGCTTAATTCACGGTCTGTGTGTGTGAGAGAGAGTGAGATAAAGAGAAAAAAAGAGCACATGACTGACTGAAAAAAAAAGTGAGCACACGATATGCATACCAGAGTGCTAACATTAATTTTTTTTGAAGCAAATTTTCTCCTCAGTCAAGTACAATCCAATGACTATCCAACCACGGATAATAAATAAGATCCTGTAAAAGTTAAATTTACTAGCAAGGCAGCTCAATTCCTTTTCTTCATTCATTCACAGGATGTGGACAGAGCTGGAAAGACTTTTTGAACTACTGTAGTCCTTCTGTGATGAAGCTACTCTCATGCTGAAGTTTTAGGAAGGCAGTTCAAAAATCCTTGTCCCTGCAAATGGTGAAGCAATGATAATGTACATCCAAGGAAGAATGCTGTGTGATTGCAAAAAAACATTCCAATGTCCTTGTCCGTGTCAACACTGAGGATTCCCGTTGCCACGGTGGTCTGTCCATTTGGTGAGCCAAGGGATTATGGTAGCAGAACCCGAGATGTTGGATTCCGTGAGAAGGACAATGTCAAGCTTTTGTTTGAGCTAACCTTTGCGAGAGCTCTCCCAACTTGGGCACAGATGACATGTTTATACCCTGACATCAAACAATAAAGTATTCAGGAAACTAAAAACGTTTAACCCTTTCATGAAATAAAAAGAAACCGAAGACTTTAATTACATGAGATTAAAACATATCCAAAACTACAATCAAAACTCCAGAATATTGAGATATTCCACGACAATTGTAGAATCTGAATTCTGCCACAGAGCAAATCAGATCAGAGCATTAGTCTTCTAAGAACAAGGATCACTTTAGAGTTGAAGTGGCTCCAAGAAAACACACCTAATGATAGATATATGCATCTAATTGAGTTTCCATTGGTAGACTCTATGATCTGTTACTTGAAGCAATCAGATCTCTAGTACACAATGGTGATGATTAACCAAATAGTTTCCATTTTACTCAAATTAAAATGCCTAGTTATGCCACTTGAAACTAGGACACATGGTAAAATATTGCTGAAAGGCATGCCATTCTGGAAAACCAATATCTATTAGCAACTTGCATGGTTTCGGGTGGTTAATCTCCAATAAACGAATACAATGCTGCATGAACTTAGCAGGGTCTGAACCTTAGTTTTGCCACTGAATACCATAGTTTTGTGGATTTGATGTGGGATACATCCCCTTCAGGTTGCTCTGTGCACTTCTGTAATGCATGAAAGAGACAATGTACAATGGTTTCGAGTCTCTAATGCATGACCATGACTTTTCACGTGTTAGGTACCCAAGGTAACAAAAAAGCTTGAGTAATGTTGGCGAGCAGAAAATTGTGGCTGCTTATTGAAGCTTTAGTACATGGTGTCCTTGGCAGGATATGGGTTCATGCCCATGACTTAGTGAAAGAGCAGTACTTGCACTTGACTATTTAATTTACAGCAATACAGCATTCATCTGCATTTAAGCTATTGTGTCACGACTATTCATGAGCATACTTTCCAAACAGGTTATTTACCAGTTAATAGATACATCTGAGAATAAACCCAGTAAGAGCAGACTCTTTTGTATAGACTTTAATAGGCCAATTTAGAGTCACAGAAAAGGTCCTTCTACTTTGTTGCCGACTATGCTTTAAGCTCCATCAGAATTCCATCTCTGCTGCACCAACGTGACAGTTCCATTTTGCACTCTGGCCATTACTGAAGCTGAACTGAATGTAACTACCAATTTAATGCAAAATTACGGACATTTGCGCACTACGGACTTGGACTCATTAGCAACAGTGCAGTGATGCCCCAAGCTCATTTTATGGAGGACCCTTAAAGGCAGCAAAGAGAAGAGGTTTTCAGCTATCACCTATTATTCCCTGTTGATTTAAATTCTGGAACTGCAGCTGAGAGAACACTAATTTAAATTTCTACATCATTTGGCACAACTTTGAATTTTGGTTGTTTATTATTGCATTTGTTTTTCTTTTGAAAATTAATTTAAAAGCTGCATTGACATGCTGGATTTAAGATAATCTGTTCTTCTCTTATACCTGATTGCTACAGACTGGGTACACTGAGGCAGTGAATTTCAGCACTTAAACCTAATATTTCCAACACCCTTTTCTGCTTGGTAGTGGTGAGAGGTGGACAAATTTTTAACATTTACTGTACTTGGAACTAATTAATGTACTGAAAATGCTGGTGTCCTCATGAAAATAGTTTGGCTAGTTTTATTTAACAAGGACAGTGAAAGGGAAACCATTTGACTTCTGATGCATTCCAACATCATTCCAAACAAAAACAAAGATTCACCAAATGCTTTTCCACAATGACTCCTTTTCAAAAATGGATTTAAGGACCACAAATTTCTACATTTTATGGACAGAGAGGTGAGGGGAATCCCTTTGGTTTATAAAATGGGACCTTTTGTTTGTTTTTGCATCACGGAACTGTACTGTAGTTGGTAAGTTACTGAACAAGCAGCTGAAGTTCTGAATGTGATTAAGAGACATCAATGCTGGGGAATTTAAATTCAAGTATCTTAATACATTTTAAAAAAACTACCAGTAATGCTGGCCATGATCCTACTGAATTACTGTAACAACCCATTTGGGTCATGGATATCCTTTAGGGAAGATGATCTGTCAAAGCTCACTTGATCTGGCCAAATGAGACTATAGACCTTGTAATGTGGTTGACGCTTAACTACCTCTTCAGTTCAAAGGCAATTAGTTGTGGCCAATAAATGCTAGCATAGCCACTGACATCCACATCCTATGTCCAAGTATTTCACTTAGAATTCGTATTTTATTCAAAATGTGACATGAATCCACATACAATGATGAATGTTTCACGCTGGACCACATTAAGGTGCAAATATACCCCCAGATGGAGCAGAGATTTCAGAGCAAGCTGTTTCTAGTCATTGCCCAGTTGTTGTTTTGCTGGTGTCCCTTTAACTAACTAATCCTTTATATTACTTATTTAGAGAGCTGTATGTTCATATTAGCATTTCTGCTTACTAAGTGTTAAGAAAATGAAAAATGTGCACATTTTCAAAAATTATTAATTAGTGCCAATTTGGAGTCAAGGAGAGAGAGGGGATGCATTGAAAGCAGGATTGCCATGGCCCCTGACTCCACCGTTTTGATACTGAGGAGCTCACAGTATGAGCACTGCTGTTTTAATTGGTCCTTTGAGAACTGCTGTAGCATTCCTGCTCCATCATTTAAAATGAAATAAATATACATCAACAGCACATTGCAGTTTAGTAGGTTATTCAAAGCACATTGTGGATTGGCCGACATGATTTGGTGCCACGTCTCAGCTGGGACGTATGCGGCCAAACAGCTTCCCCCTGTGCCAGAAGGTTTACCCGTTTTGTCTGAAGAGGGAACAACCTATTTTCTTCAGATGAAGTGATTTTAAACTAATTAAAGCAGTGTGGTTAGCAGGATTATTTTTCAGAATGGGATTGAGACTTGCCACACTAAACATCTATTTTTCAAATCGGCATTCCACAATGAGGTCCAAATTATTGATTCTGTAACTCTGATTATTCACATGAAACTCATGAAAAGAAAAAAAACAAATTGTGGTTAGAGGAAATTTTAACCCATCAAACCCATTGGCAGTTAGGTATTCTTAGCCTGTCAAGAGATTTGGTCGCCTTCGCTGCAATATCCTGGTGAAAGTTTAGGAAAGCAAGTCTGAGTAATTAGCATATACTTATCACACTGTAGAACTGACCAGCTTTTGGAAGAACAACAATGATTATTATGATCCATTATGTAATCAAAGGCATGTTTTATTGAATGAAGTATTGGTCCTGTGAGAGGAAAAGTTTCATGGAAATGCTGGCCGTAGTTCTGAATATCCCTCGCACAAGACACTGAGACCCCTCTCCCTGACAACCTCAGCCAAAGAGAAGCTGTGCCTCAGGAGGGCTGAAGGTTCACTAACACTTGCATTTTATATATATATATATATATATATATATATATGTATGTATGTGTGTGTGTGTATATATATATATATATATATATATATATATATACACACACACACACACACACACACACACACACACACACACACACACACACATATATATAAATAACATATATCCACAATTTTTATATATAAATCTGACATTTAAGTTCTTGCTAAGACTTATGTATTGAGATATGTTTTCTATTTCTTAAACTGAAACTGAGATTATGAATGTATAATAAATATTTCTGCAGCTGTTGATTTATGTATACAATTATATACTTGAAAAGAAAATATTTGTTCAGTGCTTGAAAGGTTGATAAGATTGGAAAAATAGCAGTCTCCTGAGATACCATACTCGAAAGAAAATCTGGCCACTTCCAATATTCCAGGAGCCATCTCTCACACAGACACAGATGATGAAATTCATAGCATCATCAACACACCCGTAACAGCCTTTGGTCAATTGACAGATAGGCTATTTGAAGATCAAAACCTCAGGCCTGGCATAAACCTTATGATCTATCAGGCAGAAATTATCCCTGTCCTCCTATAGGGTTCTTAGACCCAGACTACATTCAGCAGGCATTTCAAAGCACTGGAAAAATACCACCAATGTTGTGCCTGCAAAATTCTCCAAATTCACTGGAAGGACAAGTGAACCAACAAGAGCATCCTCCCCCAGGCCAATATCCCAGCAACGAGGCCCTAATTCTCAGTCAGCTGTGTTGGGAAGGTCATGTTGTTTGCATGCCTGACACCAGACTCCCAAAACATACACTCTCTTCCAAGCTCTGTTATGGGAGGTGATTACAATTTGGGCAGATAAAAATATTCAAGGCAGTGTTCAAAGCCTCTTGAAGAATTGCAACATCCTTTCTGACTCCTGGGAACTTCTGGCCTATGGTTGCTCAAAGTCCAGAGAGAGCATTTGGGATGGTTTTAGGAGGCTTGAAGCTTTGCACCACGAGTTCATGGAAGCCCTGTGTAATCAGCTGAAGGAGCACATTACCTCGCTGACTACCCACCCACCTGCCCCGTCAGCTACCTCCTGCGTCATCTGTGGAGGACTCTGCGATTCTCACATTGGCCTCATCAGCCACCTCAGAACTCACACACTGGAGTGGAAACAAGTCATCCTCAATCCCAAGGGATTGGTGAAGAGGAAGAAGGATGTCCCTGGAGCCAGATTTGGCTGAAACAGGACTGCTGCCCACATTCAGTGTCCATATTCTCCACTCTTCAAGCTCACCTCAGCTGAATCAATAGGTCCATCCCGCTTTCCCAGAGGGTCCCAGAATGGAACACCAAGGTCCTGAGCTGTGGCAAGGCCTCCAATAAGATAATGGAATGAAATCAGTGACCCTTCACCCCTCCCACAGAAATCCTCTGGAAGGCTTTGATAGATAGTGAAGCCCCACTTCAGCTTTGTCAGCTGTTTTTCTCAGCTTTTATTGAAGGGCAAAGGGAAGGATGGCTGCAGTGCATTCAAGAATAGATTGATGCCAAAAAAAAGCAGCAAAATTAAGGCTTTGGTCCTTGCTTTTGAAACAAGGATCTCTTGTACTATTACCTTACAATGTGGATTGATGTCATTTCTAGTTTGGCAACTCTCCTGTGAAATGTCATGGAGTATTTTACTATGTAACAGATGTTTAAATATGAAGTTATTGTTATAATTGTTAGACCTAGCCCTTGTATCACAAGAGCAAGTGATTTGATCAAATGTTCTACCGCCATGTGTACAGAATCAGTGCAAATGTGCAGTGCTGGTAATATCATACCATCTATCCAGTCCATATAATGCCTTTCCAGTTGTACCGTTACAGGTAAAATAACCACTGTTTTAAGATGTTTATGATGCAACTATGGTCTGCTGCCAGATGCAAACTATGATTTATCTTGAAATGAATGGCAAAGGCCAAGGTGTGCTAATGCAATGGTTCTGTGCCCAGTCCAACTCCACTATTTGTCCATGATATAAAAAAAATGATATGTAATTCAGATCAGGATCAGAATATTTTCTGAAGTACAGTTCACTTGTGATTGGATGTCCAGATAATATAAAAATCATGAATCCTAAAAAGTTCTTGAAATGCACAACTGGAGTTGGGGCAATGAAAAGAGAAAACTAGATCAACACAAAATCACGTTTAACTAAATTGATAGAATTTTCTGATGAAGTAACTAAGAGGATTGATGAAGGAAGTGAGGTTGATGTGATAAATATGGACTTTCTAAAGGGATATAATATGGCACCACATAACAGACTTGTCATCAAGATTGAAGGTCATATGATAGGGTGCAAAGGAAGTACCAAAATGATGGCAGTGAAGAAAGGCTTCAGCTACGTGAATAGACTGTAGAAGCAGTGGTTGTTCTCCCTGGAAATGAAGAGGTTGCAGGGGATTTGATAGAGGTATTTAAGATCATGGTGGGAATATGCAGGGTATCTAGAGAGTAACTACTCCAGTTGGTGGAGAGGCCAAGAACCAGGTGACGTAGAAAGAAGATGATCAGCAAAAGGACAAGAAGTGATATGAGGAAAAATATTTTATTTTATACACAATCAGTAGCTAGGGCATGGAATGCACAGCTCATGATAGTAGTGAAGGCAACTGTAGTGTTCAAAAGGGAAGAGTGTTCAGGGCTATGGGAAAAAGATGCGGGAATGGAACTAGCTTGATCACTCTTACATGGAGCTAGTACGTTGAACTGTATGTTGTAAGTAGAATTGGTTGAATGGCCTCTTTCCATGCTGTAATCATTCTCTGTAATTCTGTGACTATAACTGCAATGTATGCCAGTCTTGATTTAGCGATAGATCTCTGATTTTCAATCAATAGTTCATGGGTTCAAGCGTCATTTCAGGAATTGAGGATTAAATCAAAACTGACAACTTTACAATTCTCCCTCAGCATGGCAAAAAGTTGGAGACAATGATTCTTGAATGCATGTTAAACCAAAGTTTTTGGTGGCTACAGTTTGAAAAGAAGCAGAGTAAATAACCTGGCTAATATTTTGCCTTCAATCAACAGCACTAAAAAAAAGGTTAACTTCAGAATGTCACTGTGTATGAATTGGCTCGTTTACTTTGAAACAAAATAGCATGATTCTGAACACATTCAAGCTTTGTGGTGTCATGATGTTGAGAAGGATGCTATATAATTGCAAGTCAATTCCTACTTTTCAATAAAAGGACAGATCAGAGTTTTTCCTCCAGAGTTGAAAAATTTGTATATTTTCATTTATCATGGATATGCAAAATATATAGTTTAAAAAATTAAAATAAGACAAATAAAAATTATTTCCAAGACTTAGTTCATTGTTATTCCTGCCATGAATCAGATTTGAAAACCGTGGCTTATACAAAGTTAATAACATAATTTAGTAATAAATTGCCAATAGTTGCATCTTTCTGTCTCAATGCACACAGCAATCAGTCACAGAGAGACTCTTGCTGTCTGTCACACTTTCACCACATACTGACATGCATTTTTTGATACAATGCAGTCAGTGAGAGTGAGGGAGATATTGATGTCCACTGGTCTGAATCAAAAGGATTGGAAATCCATCAATACTTTAATGTCTACTTCAAAAATGGATTTAGTAGTGTCTGTTGGCAATTATCACTACAATGGCTGAGAAGTAGATGGCTAAGTTCTGAATGCCACATTTCCCTCCCATGATTCTTCCTATTCCAGGACCATCTATAAATTAGTTTCAGCAAGAGAATGAAATTTAAAAAAAATGCCTGATTAATTTCACTTTACAGTCGAGATGAATTTCAGAAAATACAGACTCTTATTTTGCAAGTTGTTTTATCCCGACTTGTTGGGTAATAGTTTTCTTTCCTAACACCACTCCCTAATACATTTATGAAGCCTGAATCCAAACACTGTTTCCAGATCTTATTCTGCTAATGCCTGTTGTTCAACCAAATTAATGTGAGGGGTTGATTAAACAGTGATAATTGGAATGCTCTGCAAAACCCCTTATTTTGCATGCAGTAAAACATCTCTTCATTTGCTTACTCCAAATGCCATCAAGGACCAGTGGTACTTATGTGTTACCTATAATCATCAAGCAGAAAATTGAGTGCTTATTCTTGTCGAAATGGAGAATGCACGGATGTGTGATTGTTGCCAGCTTGAATAATGTAAATTCAGTATTCCGTTTACAATAATGTTTTGTTTTCCTGCTACCACCATAAAATAATGAAATACACTTTGAACTACTTGTGACTTATTCTTGAAGTAAAGGCTAAGGTTTAGCATTATAACTAGTAACACACCACTTTCAAATCATAAGATTCTAAAGCAGATTGGATGAAGTACTCAATATACAAGAACAATGAGAATACTTGCTTAAAGCAAGTCCTAGTTCTTTTCAAGTGTGTGTGTGTGTGTGTGTGTGTGTGTGTGTGTGTGTGTGTGTGTGTGTGTGTGTGTGTGTGTGTTTTAAATGCTGCTTACACTCTGGCATCTATATTGTCCTCGTAAGGTTCAACCTGCTGCCATCTCCATGGAGATGGTCAAACCGTCAATGCACAAGGTGGCTCGCAGTTTTATTTCCCTCAGCTGAAATTGGAAAAACCTTCAACCTCGCAGAACTCATCCTTCCCAGGAGAAACCAGAGTGTGAACATCTGCTGCTTTATAAAGCTTAAGCTCAGGAGTCTGATTTAAGAGTTGCATGCTCTTGCATTTTCAACTACCACGCTACTTGAACATGACTTTCTTTCACTAAGCTACCTCAACCCTGTGAGGTTCAGTGGTCCTTGTCCAAGCAGATACATGCCAAAAAAAAGTGAATTATCCATGTGTTCTTCCAGCAAATGTTATTCAAACAAAATGTGTAACAACTATATAAGCTATTTGTGAAACTTAATTTTCACAAAATGTGGATACAAGCTGTTCTCCCCGTGTCTGCGTGGGTTTTCTCCGGGTGCTCCGGTTTCCTCCCACATTCCAAAGACGTACGGGTTAGGAAGTTGTGGGCGTGCTATGTTGGCGCCAGAAGCATGGTGACACTTGTGGGCTGCCCCCAGAACATTCTACGCAAAAGATGCATTTTACTGTGTGTTTCAATGCACATGTGACAAATAAAGATATCTTATCCTTACTTACAATAAAAAATCGACAGTGCCTCTTGGGCTCAATAAAGATCTTTCAATTGGTTTTAAAACACAGGATGACAGAATCCTGACTTCTTGGGCTAGAAATTGTGTAACAGATGGTAAAACAGCACAGAACATTGGACCTGTGCTAGTTACGAGTGAGGTTCTGGGGAGCAATTGCTGAAGCACATGTTGGGAGTCATGTGTGTACAAGCAGTGTGATTTCCAGAGCTTCAGGACAGTAATACAAAGTAACCATGTGCAACTTCAAGAACCATGCTAGAAGCACAAACTCTTCAGGGAGAATTTGGAAGATTAATAAAAGCAGTGCTTCCCGTGAGGAACAATCACTTAAAATAGAGGGCTGCCAAGTAGAATGAAAACCTAGGAGTGGTAATTCAGAAATGGAAGCCAGCGTTATACATCTCTGATGGATAATAGGGTATCATGTCAAGGGAAAGCACTGGAATGTGGAACAATGAGAGGGATATCCTCCAATCAGATGATAAAGACCTTAAGTTGACTCATTGACAAGGATTCCCTGGCTGTCTTCAAAGGTGGATTACCAACAGTAACTCAGGAGAGAATGAGCTCTTAACGTGCTTTAGCAGATCTTCATCCTGCTGTTAAGGTTTGATTTTCCAGTCAAGGTCCATGCTGGTTCCTCAACACAAATTTGCTCTTCAATCTTATTGCAACATCACAGGTTGATGTTTCTTCTGTGTAGACAATGGCCTCTATGTGTCAGTGCATCACCTGTGTGGAAAGCCACATTTCCATTTCACATGCACCACAGTAGTGCCAGTTGGATTCAGTAAATCATACTTTGTTTCAAGCTAATCATGTCATGGATAAATAACATGCGCTGGACAGTTGTATTTCAGGGCCAATGTCATTTGTCCTGCCCAAATACATTGTAAATACAGAAACATCAAAATAGATGCAGAGTTCCATTCAGCACAAGAGCAGACAATGCAGCAGAGGTGTGGCAATCACACCCCTCGCCGAGAGTCAACAAAACTCAATTTTGGCTTGCTTTTATAATTGGACTGTTAACGGGCCATTCCAGAGACTAAATCTGATTAAAATCTCCTCACTGCAGACACAACATGCCCCTCAAGTTTAGGGGAAAAAGAACTGTCTGATCCACACCTGCTCTATATTTTCAGGAACTCTTAAGTGCAAATCAGAGAACTGTGTTCCTGGCAAATCTGAAATTTAGCTGTGCTTTACTCAGTTATGTAATTTCCATAATCTGATATTCCCACAAGGTGATGTTACTTGAAACTACAAGCTTATTCCTCCTTATGCACTGGTGCCTCTGTGTGCAAAATATGCAGCAAGCTCTTTAATTCTGACACAAAACACAGTTTAGCAGCAATCTATTTTTCCAAACAGACTTCCAAATTCTCCCTGAAGAAATGCAATACACTGGTTTCATTCTCCATTCAAGAGATTTACTATCAGTGATCCAAAAACTACAGCAGGGTGGGGGTAAGTTGATTTATGTTTGAGCCCTCCAACTGATAGGTGTTTCTTCTAAAAAGCCAGCATTTTCAACAAAACACTATTATGTTAAGAAAGGAAGCCCACAGTCACTGACAATGTCTTTGTTTTGATAAATGTTTTTGCCCGTTTCAAACGTATGCAACCCAAGACAACTTCACAGTGTAGAAGAGAATGCAACACTCAATGTCTGAAACTCCTTGCTCCACTATTTTACCAGAGTGCTGGTCCATTTAAAATGAATGGGTTAACACCTCTGGAAAGGTGGAAGACTTCAGATGATTGTGTTATACTGTCATCTGGTCTTATGTCAGTGTGTAATTCTGTTGAAAATGACACTGAAAAGCCTCACTGCATCTCCTGCAGGTGCAGCACTATAACTGAAGTGGGATGTTTGGCTATTCTGTCCTCAAATAGGAAGTGTCCACTAAATTGATCTTGCTGAAGACTGTGTATCGTTTAACTTCACTGAGATTAGAAAGTTGCACACCTGCTCTCAAAAACAGCAAAACATATGCAGTGGCAGCAGATAAGTTAAATGCATAGAAATGACCAATGCTTTTATCACCAGGAGCTGTTTACTTTATTAACCATGCAAGTCCTGCCTATATTTTAAATTCATGTTCCTATTTTTCAGCATATTTTTCAACCGGTGGATACTTAAAGTCAAAGGAAAAGGGAGGTAAATGGAATGGAAGTTTATGTTGGCCAATAGTGTCTTGTAATATCACTATGCATCCAGAAACAGCATTCCTGGCTCCAAATACAAATAATCTCAAAATCAGAGAAATGAGGCTATTTGGCCAATTATGTCCTTTGGGTTACAACTCTTCAAATGCTCATCAAGCACTTATCAAACAAGATGAGAATTTCTGACTTCACTAACCTTTCAGGATGTGTGTTCCAGAAACACATTCGTCCACACCCCCCCCACCCCCCCCCAACCTTCCCTTCATCCCCCATGCCACTCTGAAGGAAAAATATTTCTCAACTCCCTAGTAATCCTGTCATCTGTTCCCTGGTTACTGACCTCTCAAGTTAGGCCTCTTATGATTTTGGAGATATTCGTTAAAACTTCCCTCAACTCCTTTGTCCTGAGAAAACAACCCTAGCTGATAACTATAATTCTCCAATCCTGGTAATATCCTTGCAAATCTCCTCCTCATCCTCTCTGCTGCTATTACGTTCTTCCTATAGTGTGATGATATTTGCCAGTTTTGATGTCTTTCTGTTTTAACCAAAGAGTTAATATTAGATTATCTAAAAATGTCTTAACCACAGCCCCTACAGTGAAGATTAATACCTCAAAGATAAGGAATGCAATGCCGAGTCCTACAGACTATGTAATATTGTCCACTGAGTAAAACTCCTGAAAATCAGTATCCTTTGCTTTGACCCACCAAATCAAATAAATTGAAACAAGTTTACTTTGTGTGTTTTCCGAGTCTTCGGCAGTCCTTGAATCAAGAACATTTCAGTTTGCAGAACATATTGGAGCTTGTACAATAGATGTTCTATCTAGCTTTTAACCCGTTTCAGAGCAGAATCTTTTAGCTAGCAGTAGCCTCCTCATTAGAAAAGGACAATGCCCATTGAAGGCCTCTGTATAGTATGTCTGAATATTTCTTATATCAATAGGGTGTTGGGCATAATTCAGATGTCAGTTTAAAAAACACTGCAAAGGTGGTAAGTTTATTCAAATTTACCACTGCATTTCTCTTCATTGTGAGGACCAACAATATGCAGGTAGCAATATATCTGGGAAAAAAATATTTCCTTTGATATCAATGTTTTTTCCTCAGTGTATCAACTGAAATTTCCAAGTATAACTCAACACAGGAAAGAAAATAAACTTGACTCAATGCCAAGTTACATTTTTATTCAGGTTAGAGCATTATGTTATTCAGGTTAGAACATTAAAGACTACATGGGAAGAGGTATTTGCCCTACATTACATTACAGGTATCCATAGATCACAGAGACATACAGAATAGAAACAGGCCCTTCAGCCTACCATGTCCAAACTGACCATCAACCAATCACTTACACTATTCCTACATTAATTCCTTTTTTTAAATTCTCCTCAGATTTTCATCAACTCCTCTGCCTCTGGATCCTACCACTCACCAACACATGAGAGGCAATTTTCAGTGGATAATTAGTCTACCAACCTGCATGTCTTCACGATCTGTGAGGAAACTGGAGCACCTGGAGGAAACCCATGTGGTCACAGGAAGAACATGCAAACTCCACGGATAGGATCGAACCCAGGTCTCTAGTGCTGTGATGCAGATTTACAAGGTGCACCACTATGCTGCTCTGTTGGTCACCAGCGAAACCCAACTCCATACATTTGATTCCAATGGAATTTGGCAGGGTGGTGTGGCATAGGTGATGAGAGCAACCAGCAGCTGATACTTTCACATGTTTGGCAGTTGCAGCCAATGAAGAATTTCTCCCTTTCTTCCCTGAAATCTATGGATTTATTACATTTATGATTTCAAGAAATTTTGTGTCATCTTTTTGTTTCATTTTGGCTACACTACACCAGCTTGCTCCTAAGAAGAATGAAACCGACTGATTTGAACTTTGCCTTTTCTCATACATCCCTGGTTCATTGACCGCTACAACCCTGAAGAGATGAAGCAGGGTGTCAGGAGGAGCAATGCTTGAAGGCATCTTTATAGATACAAGCACCTTTTTTCCCTGAGTTTTAACTCATACATTTGTGGACGAGTTTGAATAATATCATGCCAAACGATGCACAAAGGAGACATGTTACCATGGCAACTACAACCATTTAGACCAGAAATCTCTGAAAGCGTCTTCTTTTGAAAGAAACATTTCTGCTATTTCTGCTGGTAATTACAGATCCAAGGTGAACTATCTTTCAACTCGTTAACAAAATAAGTCAAGTCACTCAATGAGAGGAAAGGCACTGCATTACGGATGGATTCTTAACCCCCGAACAAGGATTTGCACCTCCTTTCAAACTAGTGCTAAACATTTTGGTTTGAAGTGGGTGCCTGTCTGTGGAAAGGGTAAGTCTGGCAAAGAAATGCTTGTTGCAAAGGTTTAATGAAGGTGATCAGTAATGCTACAATGTCATTGCATAATTAATAAGATTTAATACATTCCTTTGTGCTTTCACAGGGTACTCTCCTCATAAACACTGCACGTTGATGATATTCATCTGGTGAAATTTTCATGGAAGAGCTGGAGAGCCTGACAGTGTGAGTAAACTGAATTGACAGCAGTGGAGGTATCAGCATGTCTCCAGTGTTTCAGATGCCGATTTGGCACCCTCCCACCATCGGTCTCAGTTGTCTCACAAAGCCAACTCCACTGATTAAGTTACAAGAAGCATATTAAATCTCCATCCACAATAAATTAAAAGGTGGGGTTAGTTCTTTGAGAAGTGGATGGATTTCAATATAGGTAAGTGTGAGGTGATGCATTTTGGAAAGTCAAACCAGCGTTGGACTTGTACTATGAATGCTAGGGCACCAGGGAGTGTAATGGAACAGAGAGACTGAGGAGTACAAGTGCATAGTTCATTGAAAGCGGCGTCACAGGTAGACACGGTGGTGAAAAAGGCATTGAGCACGCTGGCCTTCATCCGTCACGCCATTGAGTACAGGAGTTGGGACATGATGTTGTAGTTGTATAAGTTGCTGATGAGGCCACACTTGGAGTACTGTGTACAGTTTTGTTCAATCTGTTATAGGAAAGACATGGTTAAACTGGAAAGAGTGCAGAAAAAATTTATGAGAATGTTGTCAGGACTAGAGGGCTGAGTTATAGGAAGAGGTTGGCCAGGCTAGGTCTTTACTCTTTGTAACATAGGAGAATATTTAAAATTATGAGAGGTATAGATACGGTGGATGGTAACAGGCTTTTCTTCAGGGTAGGGGAGTCCAAAACTAGGGGGCATAGATTTAGGATGAGAGGGGAAAGATTTAAAAGGGACCCGAGGGACAACGTTTTCAACTTTTTCACATTGAGTAGACGGAATGAGCTGCCACAGAAAGTGGTTGAGGTAGGTACTGTACTATAGTATCATTTAAGAAGCACTTGGATAGGTACATGGAGGGGCAGGGCTTAGAAGGATATGGGCTGAACACAGGAAATTGGGACTAGGTGGGTGGCCACCGTGGATGGCAAGGACTCGTTGGGCTGAAGGGCCTGTACCTGTGCTGTATTGCCCTATGACTCTATGACTAAATTTTCAGATTAATAATCTGCTGGAGGAAGTCAGCAATTCAAACAGCATCTGTGGGGGGAAAGGAACTGTCAACGTTTTGGGTCGAAACCCTGCATCTGGAGAGGGGAGAGAGGGGACAGATACTGCTCAACCTGCTGACTTCCTCCAGCAGATTGCTTGTTGCTCCAGATCTCAGTCTCTTGTGTCTTCAGTTTAACAATAACCAGTTCCTCAGGTTTTCATGTATTTTGCAGGTCAGTTTAGTAGCCTGGCCGGTCCTGTGACTTGCACTTCTGTTTCTACAATTTGCCTGCATCTCAGCAAAGTTCATTCACATTGGCTCAGTATGGAAAGAAAATCTTCCATGTTATGAAAATGTCGCTACCTTCCCAATGTTAAAGTTTGTTGAGAAATCTGTCTAATTTCGTTCAGGTGATCCCCCTTTTGCTTCATAAATTGGATTTAAATTCCTTCCCAAAAAAAACACAAGAGTTTGACCTAATCTGCTGAATGCCTGATATAGTTATGCACTGCATTGAACTTACTTTTAAAATTTATTTCCTTCGGTCAATGGATACTGTATGAATTTTAGAAACTGAATTCTCTACAGAAACCTTGTGTTTGGCACATAAATGGAGGGCAATTTTCAAACTGCCAGTTTTTCCAAAGATCTGCTGTTGGCAATGCCACCTCTATCTTATTCCTTTTAATATCTACTTTTTTTACAACAGGCCCAACACCGTACTTAAATTGGAAACTGCTGACATATTCCTTTTAATATCTACTTTTTTACAACAGGCACAACACTGTATTTAAATTGGAAACTGCTGACAGCATAATAATGTCCCTCATGTACCTGGCTGCACTCTTACATGTGAGAGCCAGGTCACAAAGGCTTAATGGCATCTTCTTTGGTTCTTTTTTAGAGGTGAAGTGACCAATTGCAACAGTGTGATTGTAGCAGAGCCCAGAAGCAAGGTAACATGGGGAAAACATGGCTATATGGAAGGTCAAATAAAATAGTAAATGAAGATATGCATATCATAGATTTTATTTTGTACATACTATGCTGCTATAAGTTTTATCATGTGTGAAAATGCATATAAATTAATGAAGGCTTCCTATTATTCATGAAAATGGAAGGTTATCAATTGAAGGCTTAGAAAGGCTTGGGTAAATAGGACAAGAAAGGCAAAAAATACCAAGTGCTGCACCTGTCCCTATACCTACTCGCTCACCACCATTCAGAATCCCAGACAGTCCTTCCAGGTGAGGCAGCGCTTCACCTGTGAGTCCGAGGGTGTCATTTATTGCATCCAGTGCTCCCGGTGCGGCCTCCTGTACATCGGTGAGACCTGATGCAGATTGGGTGACTGCTTCGTTGAGCACCTTTGCTCCTTCCGCCACAACAGTCAGGACCTCCCGGTGGCCACCCATTTCAATTCCACATCCCACTCCCATACTAACATGTCTATCCATGGCCTCCTCTACTGCCACGTTGAGGCCAGATGCAGGTTGGAAAAACGACACCTCATATTCCACCTTGGGAGTCTCCAACCTGATGGCCTCAACATCGATTTCTCTAACTTCCTGTAACTCCACCCCTTCTTTTTCTTCCCCCCACTCCTTTGTCTTCCCTTATTCCTGTGGCTCCCTTCCCCCACCTTGATGACCTGCCCATCTCCTCTCCTCCCCCCCCGCCATCCTTTATTCCATGGTCCACTGCCCTCTCCGACCGGATTCCTCCTTCTTCAGCCCTTTGCCTCTTCTACCTATCACCTCTCAGTTTATAACATCATCTCCCCCTCCCCCACCCACCTACCTCCCTGTATGTGCTCCTCCCCCTCCCCCCACCTTCTTTTTCTGGCTTCTGCCCTCTTCCTTTCCAGTCCTGATGAAGAGTCTCAGCCCGAAACGTCGACTGTTTATTTCCCTCCATGGATACTGCCTGACCTGCTGAGTTCCTCCAGCACTTTTTGTGTATTGCTAAAGAAACTGCAGATGCTGATATCGAGATGAAAAACACTATGATGCTGGAGGAACTCAGCAGGCCTGGCAGCATCCGTGGAGAAAAGCAGACGGTCAACATTTCGGGTCATGACCCTTCTTCAGGCCTGGCCTGCTGAGTTCCTCCAGCATCATAGTGTTCTTCATCAAAAAATACTAATGCAGGTTGGGAAGGTAACTACAAGTGTGGGCTGGGCAGATTTTGAGATAAATATCTGTCGGATGTTAGAAGTAGAGGAAGAGCATTAAATAACTATTATGGAAAGTAAGGGAATTGCCAGTCACACATTATGGCAGGCTGGGAAACTGAGATGATTCAATAAGAATCACAGAGGGAAGTTACAAATTTTAAAATTCTCAAACCCTAATTTAATCAGTTGGTTTCACTTTTAACGGGAATGAGTCAGGGAGGAGATGGGGGCTGGTGATGGTCACACAATCGATCAGGAAGAAGGTCAGTCATTATGTCATTATTGTCTTTTAAGGAGGCTGCAGGCTTCATAGAAATTCACAGTCATACAAACCTTTGATTGATGTACATTTATGGCCCAAAAATTCTATCGAAAAGACAAGTAAACTAATCTGGTTCTCTCATAAAACAAGCTTGTCCTTTGTTTTATACAACTTCTATGGAGTGTTTTTGGTGAAAGATGCTATCAGTAAATAAGTGTGAATGAATCAATTTAGGGAGAAATAGCAAACAAAGATCTTTCATTGATTGTAAATTGTCCTGTAATTTTCAGGACGAAAGATACCTCTTCTAATTTTATTTGTTGAGGGCGAGGTGAACTTGTCCAGCAGAGATTGCCAACAAATACAATTAAAATGGACATTAGATAACAAAGATGTTCACCAAAGAAGAACATATTGTAGTCAACACCAGCAAGGTTTGGTGCATAGACTGGAGCATCTCAATCTTTAAGATCAACACACACTCAGTGTTAGTTGTTGCATGTTATATTTCTAAGCCTTGAACACTGAACAAAATAGTGATACTAAATGCTGAAATCAGTCTGAAAGAAACAAGAGAAAATTTTAGAAATCACAGGGATAGCTTGATGGTCACAGAGTGCTTTTATATGCGTTTCCGACTTACGTTAATGGATGATAGTCACATTAGTTATGGCACTACCCAAAATCAAATAAAATGCGACCTTAGCAGCAGCTTTCTGAGCATGCATCGTATGACTTGATTAAATAATAACTGAGATAAAATGGGCCATCTACCCCCTGATATTCTCAGCATTAACTCCAAAATAGCTTTGTTCATTGAAGAGAGACTGAAAATCTGCTTCTACCTGAACTCCTGAAGACAAATTGTAACCCCAAAGATGATTGGATTAGGGATCACCAACAGGAAGATAAAAATTTAAAACTCTCAATGCAATCTGCTTAATTCTGCTTTACTGGGGACAGGTTGAGGGGAGGGGAGTTGTTATCGGGGTTCACAGGATAATCTTCCTTTTGAGGTAGGACAGTCACTTGAATCTTTAAGGAAGCTGTGCATTTCATAGAATTTTAAAGAATTGTAAAATTTTTATTGCTCAGAGAGAGACTACTCGACCTATCAAGTGGATATCAGCTAATGAATGGAGACTGCAATTCCAGGATTTCTGGCTGGTAAAAAAGTAGTGAGAAGGGACTGAGCATTATTACATTAATTATGAGCCATGAGGACTGGAGCCACTTCCCTTGGCCTAACTTGAACCTCTACATGATTGCACAACAGTGTTCTGTCAACATCTATATACCCCACAGTATGACCAAGCATGTCTGCCTTTAAACTCTGCAGATTTCAACAGAAAACTTCCCCCTTCCCAATTCACAGCCTCCAGCAACTCTTTTCTCAATTTTAAATAATCTCAGGCCCAGGTATTCATCATCAACAGATTTTCACTGATTATATTCCTGTGAACGCATTTGAGATGATTTACCATGTTAAAGGTGCTAAATAAAATAATAAATCCTAACATTTTGAGGGGAATGAGTTGCATTCCACCTGAAATGTTGAATTTTTATTATTTTATAAATACATCGGGGAAACCTGTAATTTTATTTTAATACCATCAGTTACACTGTATAATGCTGATGGATTGCCAGTCAAATGATATGATTGTGATGCATGGGTCTTCCCAAAGCAAGCTGTCCCTTTTGAGTGAATTTTTCTCTGATGATTTTTTGTAAGGCTTCAAAGCCCAATTCGAAAAGGCTGCCAACAACAGCCAGTTCGCAAAGGACAATCTCTAATTAAAAGCAACAAGAACTGTGAACCAGGCAATATTTCCCAATATCTTACTATGAATTGCTAAATATTGATCTTAATTTGGTGAAAACTCAGAGAAAAAGAAACCACTGCATCTGTTTCACTGAAAGACACGGCTTATCTGAATCATAAGTGGCTTGCCGCCCCTTGTCACTTGCACTTTCACAAACAGTGAAGATAAATAAGAAGTAGCAATAACAAGGTTTTATTTTTATCACAATTAAGTCACTCTGCCTGACTACCTGCCAGCCCAGCGTGCTTGCTGTCTAATAAGGGAACACATAAAGAGAACAAGAGAAGATGTCAGTGAGATGGGAGAGGAGAAAGGGAAGCACCAAAGTAGAAGAACTGAGAAGGATACAGAAAACAAAAGGAAGAATGAGACATTAGGAAAAGTAGAAGGGAGCAGTGAAGAAGAGTGCTAGAGAGAGAAAGAGCAATCAACTGAGACTTAGGAAAGGAGCAGGGTCCATGATGAATGACAGATGCCACTAATTCAGGCCAATACAAATAAATGGAACCGGAAAAAATATACAGGTGCTAATATTTACTCACAAAGAAAAAATGCACAGACTATTTGTGATTCATTCATGCTTTAATTCTGGTGTACCTATTGTTCCAAAATGGTTAACACCACAAAAAAAAGGTATTCCTTGAATCACAAATGGATCTTTGTCCATTCTTCTTTCAAATCATGACAACCTCATCTGACAAGTCTGATCAACCATGATAACCTTGAACAGCAGGTATAAGAATGTACAAATACATCAATCTTTGATCTTACAGGAAAGACTAGCGGGCTAAGCTCGTGACCACACAAAACAAACTTTTTCTTTTCGTTTTATACAACTTCAATGGACTAGTTTTGCTGAAACATACTATTGATAATTCTATGCAAGCCGATTAATTTAGAAAGATATAGCAAACAATGATTTTCCATTTATTGTAAATTATCTTGAAATTATCAGTACCAAAGACACACTCAACGAGAAACTGGATATCAGGCATTTTGGAACTTTGATTCCCCCTGTTGGATAACTAATCTTATGCAGGAAATGATGAAGAAAGAAATGCAAGCTTTTTTTCAGACAAATAAACATGAATAAATTACTTTGTCTTCTCACCTTTTAAATATAATCAATACCTCATTGTTCACCTTAGTGTATCATGTTATGGAATAAGGTCAGATTTCTTGTATGTTTGAGTTTCTGCACCTTGTTTTTGCTTCTTCACAAATAGTGCTGGCTTTTACTTGGAAACTACACCAAAAGCTCTGGCAGACTTCTCGCTCTTCCCTGACACAACTATTCTTGATGTAAGTCACAACAGCAACTGGTGGCAGCATAGTTAACCAAGGTGAACATTAAAGAAAGACATACTAACACTCAAAATTATGCATATTTCAGCACATGTTGTGAAAGAAAATGATAGTTTTTTTTACCTTCATGTACCTCACCAACTTTGTGGAAAATAGCCAGTAATTTGGCACTTAGTCTACAAGGTTCATTTGTAAACTTTCAAGCTATATGACTGCTTTGACAGCTGATTTAGCCTGGGGCCATGGCTCAACTGGTTGCCAAAGCACTCCTTTAGGATTTACCACTATACACCATGCAGGACCTTGCTAATCAGTTTGGACCTGCATTCCGAGAGTACATTCTCACCAGTGGACTCAAGGACTCATGGGCTCAGCATATAGGCAAGTGATGTGTTTGGGTAGTGGGCTACCTCAAGGTAATTTCAGGACATTACTCATGGCTCCAAAAGAAGTTTTTTTTTAAAAAGGAAACACCACATTGTTATGGCTTCTTCAAATATTCAAACCCTGGCTCAAGCGAAGAAGAAAAAAGTTTCACAGACAGTTCAGTTTCAGAAAGTGACAGCCCAGAAATCCGAAAAAAGAAACTGAGTGCAGGAATGGGCAACTTAGCAATATATAGAATATGGTGCAGAAAAACAGCTCATACAGCCCTATCAGTTGTGTTTTTAATTATATCCTCTGTGAGTTTCTTCTCCTTTCACCCACCTTTTCTCTGGCTTAACATGTCCTTCTGTTCCTTCTTCCTTTATGTACTCATCTAATTTCCCCTTGAAATGATCTCACCTTTTGGCTAAATCACCTCCTGTGGTCACAAGCTCCACATTCTAACCAGCTTTGGGAAGAACTGCAGAATATAGACCTTCCTCTACTGCTTGTCCTCTTGAGAATGATTGACCCAGCTGAGGGGTCAAAGGTAATTCCCTCTTGATTGTTGTAGATCAGAACTCCAATGTCAAAAACACTTAAATAATCACAAAATTGATTTTAAAATCTATAATGTCATCCAATTATAATGCAAGATATCAGAGAAACAGCTCTTTTGTCTATCGTCCATTTGACTTCCACTTATATGGTGCAATTGAAGAAGAGATTAAGCTATCTTTTTGAAAACAGAGTAAGGTACATAGAGACAGTAGAATGATAAAATTTCTTTTGAAATGCTCAAGTAAATACTTAATACCAAACAATGGGCAGAATGGCTTCTTTCTGCACCAATTTTTGATTATTTTTATGTTGATAATGGCTCAAAATTCACTTCTACGGCTCCATCCATTGTGGAATATTCTCTCTTTGCTCCTGTTAACAGTCATACCTGGAGGAAACTGACCCTGCTCATTTCTGTGATATACCTGTCCAGTTGTTCAATTTGTTAATTGCCCAGGAGTTGCTCACAAAAGAAACTCAGAAAAAGAAGCAACAACTGTTGATGTTTTGGTAACAGTTTGATTCGCTGAACTTTCTTATCAGAGCTGCAAGGATGATCAAGTTTCATTGCCATTGGGTGCATTTTACAATCTTACTATCCACTGAGTTTTATGTGATGTGTAAGAACACTTCTTCTTGATTTGTTTCATGACAATTATTGTGAATAAATTATTTTTCAAGGACTTTTCATGGAATTTTAGACCATAAGACATAGGAGCAGAATTAGGCCATTTGGCCTATCAAGTCTGCTTTGCCATGCGATCATGGCTGATTTATTTTTCCATTCTCCTGCCTTCTCCCTGTAACCTTTGATGCTCTTACTGATCAAGAACCTATCAATATTTAAATGTACCCAATGACTTGGCCTCCACAGCCATCTGTGGCAATGAATTCCACAGATTCATCAGCCTCTGGCTCAAGAAATTCCTCCTCATATCTGATCTAAAAGGATGTCCTTCCATTCTGAGGTTGTGCCCTCTGGTCCTAGACTCTCCCACTACTGGAAACATCCCCTCCACGTCCACTCTATCCAGGCTTTTCAATATTTGGTAGGTTTCAATGAGATCCCCCCTCATCCTTCTAAACTCCAGTGAGTACAGGCCCAGAGCCATCAAACGGTCCTCATACATTAACTCTTTAATCCCCAGGATCATTCTTGTAAACCTCCTCTGGACCTTCTCCAATGCCAGCACATCCTTCCTAAGATATGGGGCCCAAAACTACTCACAATATGCTAAATGTCTCCTGGCCAATGCCTCAGCATTTCATACTTGCTTTTATATGCTAGTCCTCTCAAGATGAATACTAACATTGCATTTGCCTTCCTTACTACCGACTCAACCTGCAAGTTAACCTTTAGGAAATCCTGCACTAGGACTCCCAAGTCCCCTTGCACCTCCGATTTCTGAATTCGCTCCCCACTTAGAAAATAGTCTAAGCCTTTATTCCTTCTACCAAAGTACATGACCGTGCACTTCCCTATGCTGAATTCCATCTGCCACTTCTTTGCCCATTCTCCCAACCTGTCCAGTCCTTCTGCAGACTCCCTGCTTCCTCAACACTACCCGCCCCTCCACTTATCTTTGTATCATCCGCAAACTTGGCCACAAAGCCATCAATTCCCTTTTCCAGATCATTAACATATAAAGTGAAAAGTAGCGACCCAACACCAACCCCTGTGGAACACCACTAGTCACCAACACCCAACCAGAAAAGGTCCCCTTTATTCCCACTCTTTGCCTTCTGCCAGTCAGCCAATCTTCTATCCATGCTGGTACCTGTCCTGTAATACCATGGGCTCCCATCTTGTTCAGCAGCTTCATGTGCGGCACCTTGTCAATGGCCTTCTTGAAAATCCAAGTAAACAACATCCACCAACTCTCCTTTGTCTATCCTGCCTGTTACTTCCTCAAAGAATTCCAACAGATTTGTCAGGCAAGATTTCCCCTTAAGGAAACCAGGCTGACTTTAGCCTCTTTAATCATGAGCTTCCAAGTACCCCGAAACCTCATCCTTAATAATAGACTCTTGTTAATCTTACCAACCACTGAATCAGGCTATCTTTTGCCTCCCTCCCTTCTCAAAGAGTGGAGTGACATTCGTGATTTTCCAGTCCTCCGGAACCATTCCTGAATCTGGAGATTCTCGAAAGATCACTACGAATGCCTCCACAACCTCTTCAGTTACTTCTTTCAGAACCCTGGGGTGTAGTCCATCCGGTCCAGGTGACTTATCTACCCTCAGACCTTTCAACTTCCCAAGAACCGTCTTAGTAATAGTGACTGCACTCACTTCTGCCCCCGACTCTCTTGAATTTCTGGCATGTTGCTGATGTCTTCCACAGTGAAGACTGACGCAAAATACTTATTCAGTTTGTCTGTCATTTCTTTGTTCTCCATTACCACCTCTCCAGCCGTCCAATGTCTACTCTTGCCTCTCTTTTACTCTTCATATATCTGAAAAAACATTTGGTATCCTCACTTACATTATTGGCTAGCTTACCTTCATATTTCATCTTTTCCCCCTTTATTGCTTTTTTAGTTGTCTTCTGTTAGTTTTTAAAAGCTTCCTAATCCTCTAGCTTCCCAATAATTTTTGCAATATTGTATGCCCTCTCTTTTGCTTTTATGCTGTCTTTGACTTCCCTTGTCAGCCATGTTTGCCTCATCCTCCCTTTAGAACGCTTCTTCTTCTTTGGGATGAAATGATCCTGTGTCTTCCGAATTACTCCCAGAAACCCCTGCCATTGCTGCTCTACCATCATCCCTGCCAGTGTCCCCTTCCAATCAACTTTGGCCAGCTCCTCTCTCATACGTCTATAGTTACATTTACTCAACTGTAATAACAATACATCCAATTTTAGCTTCTCCCTCTCAAACTGCAGGGTGAATTCTATCATATTATGATCACTGCCTCCTTTACCTTCGGCTTCCTAATCAAATCTGGTTCACTGCACAATGCCAAATCCACTATGCCTTTTCCCTGGTGGGCTCAACCACAAGCTGCTCTAAAAATCCATCTCGTCAGCATTCTACAAATTCCTTCTCTTGGGATCCAACCTGATTTTCCCAATCTACCTGCATATTGAAATCCCCCATGACCACCATAACATTGCCCTTTTTACATGCCTTTTCTGTCTGCTGTTGTAATTTATACCCTACATCCTGGCGACTATTCGGAGGCCTGTATATAACTCCCATCAGGTTCTTTTTACCCTTGCAGTTTCTTAAATCTACCCACAAGGATTTGACATCTTCTGATCTGATGTCACTTCTTGCTAAGGATTTGATTTCATTTTTTTTTACCAAGAACCAAACCACCCCTTCTGCTCACCTGCCTATCTTTTCGATACGATGTGTATCCTTGGACGTTTAGCCCCCAGCTGTGATTTTTTTTCAACCATGACTCTGTGATGCCCACAACATCATACCTGCCAATTTCTAACTGCACGATGAGCTTATCTACCTTATTGCGTATAGTGCATGCATTCAAATATAACACCTTCAGTGCTGTATTCACCACTTTTCTTCTCAAATTTGTCTCCATGTTGCCTGAAGTCAAATTCCCATCCCTTTCTAAACTTTCTGTCTTATTCCTATTCTGGACGACTTCAGTAACCTCTCCTGCACTCTCCTTCCCTTCTACTTTAACCATACTTCTCCAATCTGTTGAACCGACCCCCCAAATATTTAGTTTAAAGCCCTAACCACAGCTCTAGTTATGTGATTTGCCAGGACCCTTGTCCCAACATGGTTCAGGTGGAGACCATCCCAGCAGGACAGCACCTTCCTTCCCTTATATTGGTGCCAATGTCCCACATTCAAACCTACTTATCCCACACCAGTCTTTGAGCTTTGCATTTAACTCTCTGATCTTATTGACCATGTGCCAATTTGCATATGGATCAGGTAGCAATCCAGAGATTATTACCTTTTTGGTTCTGCTTTCTAATTCAGTCCGTAGCTGCTCAAACTCCCTCAGCAGAACCTCTTTCCTTGTTCTACCTACGACGTTGGTATCCACATTGACCACGACAACTGGATCTTTCCCCTCCCACTCCAAATTCCTCTGCAGGTCAGATGAGATGTCCTGAACCCAGGCACCAGGCAGGCAACATAGCCTTTGGGACTCTCGATCTTTGTGACACAGAATTGTATCTATTCCCCTGGCTATACTGGCCCCAATTACAACTACATTTCTCTTCTCTACCACCTCTTGAATGGCTCCCTGAATTTCGGTGCCATGGTTCAGTTGCTCATCCTTCCTACAGCCCCCACTCTTATCCGCACAGGAAGCAAGAATCTCTGACCTGTTGGACAAGCTCAAGGGCTGAGACTCCTCCAGCATGACCTCTTGGATCCCCCTACCTGCCTCACTCACAGTCACACCCTCTTGTCCCTAACCACGGACCGAATTTGAAGTAATGGGCGTGACTGTCTCCTGAAACACAGTGTCCAGTAACTCTCCCCCTCCCTGATGTGTCACAGTGTTTGAAGCTTAGATTCCAGGTCATCAACCTTGAGCCTGAGTTCCTCAAGCAGCCAACACTTGTTGCAGACGTGGTCACCACGAACCACAATGGAGTCCACCAGCTCCCACATCATGCAGCTACAACACATCACCTGATCCTGCATCCCTATTTTGTTTCATTAGTTGTAATTTGGTGTCTTTTTATTTAACAACTATAAAAAAATCTTACCCGTTCTTACCTGCTACTCACCTGTGCCTCCTCACTGAAGCCTCTTGAGCCAAAGCCTCAGATTCCCACTCCTGCACTGGCCCACTCTCACAATGGCTGCTCCACTTTACCCTGCCTTCCTTTTATTGGCTGAGTTGCCACACACTTAGCCAGTCACACGACTTAATAAACAAAACGCTGCTAGCTCCTTGCCTCTGCTGCTCCGGCTACTGCAACTGGAGAAAAACAAGCTCCCAACTGAGAAAAACAACTTTTAAAAGGCTGCTACCTCCTCCCCTCTGCTGCTCTGAATTTTATGAAATGTAGGTGCAAAATTTCCTTTCCTTTGCATTGCTGGAAGGGAAGGAATGCATGGAAAACAGGCACTGAGAAGCTCATTGGACCCTGCCAACCTTACATCCATTTAAAGTACTCATGGCTCTGCATTATGTTTTTGTGTTGGTTTTACATTCCTGGGAAAAGGTCCGTATTGCAATTTTCCATAATGCAAAGCCATGGCATCTGCTCATGCGTCAAGAAACGCATGTTGAAAATAAAACTGTGTTTATTTTATTTACTTTTTCACATATGTTCTGTGACAGTGAATTTTATTCCACACCTCAAACTTCTGGGTTGTGATTTGTGAACTCTGTAAGGGTGAATTTCTGTTATTTGAATGCTGTAACATAATGAGGAGAAAGTCTGGCCTGAGAGGTGTGAACCACTCTTCACTTGGTTATCCTGTAAACTGGAGGGCAGGGGGTGGGATGGTTTGGTGGTTGTGTATGGATTGCAAATCTTGGAATAGGACATGCAACATGCAACTTTCCACCTATACCTTTTACAAATGCTTGCTCTATTAATTCCAGATAAGAAATGGGAAAATCTGACACACTATTCAGAAAAAAAAATTCTGATGGAAACAACTAGCACCAATCAATAGGAAAGAAGAACCATAACTTTCCAGAGGATTGAATGTTTCCAGAGGATTGAATGCTTCCATCTGACAAAAACACAAAGTATACAATTCAAGGAAAGGCAAGGAAATGTGGTTCATGGTTAACAATCCAAAGATATAAGTTCAAATCATACTATGGCTGCTGGGGCACTTAAATTCATTTTATTAAATAACTCAAAAACTAACAAAAAAATCTGCCCGACACATCCGAAGAAAACAAGAAGATTGTAATTAATTGTCACTAATGTCGATCAAGAAAGTACCCTGACCCAATTCAATCCATATATGACTCCAGAACCACAGAAAGGTGATTGGTCCTTAATTCCTTTCTGAATCGGCCTTAAGATGCATTCAGTTACACCAAAAAAGTTACACTGAAATACAAAAGTAATAACACTACTGACTATCCGGGGTCAATACAGGCACTGAACAAGGTCACAGCAGAGTCTGACATTCGAATATCTGGGGAACGGTATCTAAATTGGGTATGTCTGTCCCACTGCAGAACAATGCCACTGGTGGTCACAGCACAGTGATGTATAGACAGATGGGAGTGGGCCTGGGAGTTCTCAGTATTGATGCTGGATCTCACAAAGCCTCATGATGGTCGGTCATACATGACAAGGAAACATCCAGTTGATTATAACCTACCATCTACTACCTCCTTCAGTTAATAAATCAGTAATCCTCTGCAATGAACAACCCTTGGAAGAAGCCAGAAACCAGCAACAGCACAATGTAAGGTATGCGAGGGATTTCGAAGCTCTTCACAGGACTGGCTTGATGGCATCACCACCTGAGCGATCTGAACATGGACACCGAATACAGTCCAGGGATGATGGAGTATGACTCAACATAAGGAATAACTCTAATTTATCTTGTCATCACAATCTACAGGTGGCAGATATACAGTATCTGTCCCCGATAGTTGTGATAGTCCTGCAAGAGTCCAATATTGTCATATTCACAGATTCATACCTTACAACTGATGTTTCATCTTCGTACTGAAGATACTCTCCATTACGTCACGTGACAGTGTATAAATTCATTAATAAAATGTCTGACAAAGTGGAAAATTGCCCAAGTACATTCTGTCCACAAAAAGGAGAACTTAAATCTGACCAATTACCACTTATTCAGTCCACTCTTGATTATCACTGAAGTGATAAGGAAGATGTCTTTGACAGTACGATCTAATGATTATTCATCAACAGCATCCTCACTGATTCTCAGTTTCGGTTTCATCAAGTCACCTTGACTCCACAGGTTGGTCCAAATTTGGACAAAAGTGCTAAATTGCATGGGTGAGGTCTGAGTGGCTGCCTTTAACATCAAGGCAGTCTTTAACTGATTGTGGAGCCTATAAATGGCAATGGACATTAAGGGAAAGCACTCCACTGCTTGAAGTCCAACCTCAAAACAAAGGAGGATAGTTTGTTTGTTGGAGGGATATCATCTTAGTTCCTGGGTATCACTGGAGGAGTTCCTCTGGGGAGTGTTCTAGGCCCAACCATCTTCAACTTTATCAATTACTTTCCACTGACACCATCATCCCAGAATTCAATATGTTGAAAAATTAGTCTGCAAGACTCATTGCAAATTTTGGGTAATTTGGATGAAGAAATTCATTACAAGCAAAATTTCCAAGAGAACCTTTTTTCCAGGTTTGGGGAATCAAGAATATTTTTCCCAGGGTTGGGAAATCAAGAACTAAAGAGCATAGATTTAAGGTGAGAGGGGAAAGATTTAATAGGGACCTGAGTGGTAACTTTTTCACCTGACAACCTGAGGGTTGTCAAGGTATGGAAAGAGCTGTCAGAGGAAGTGGTAGAGGCAGGTACATTAACAATATTTAAAAGGCACTTAGACAGGTGCATGGAGAGGAAAGCTTTAGAAGGATATGGCCAAACGCAGGCAAATGGGACTAGCTTAGATGAGAATCTTGGTTGGCATGGACCAGTTGGGTCACAAGACCTGTTTCTGTGCTGTATGGCTCTATAACTCTCTGACTCTAACCCTCAGACATTAAGTAATTTGCATTTATATTGTACACATTACAGAAAAGAACAGACCAAAATCTTGTTTGAAAGGATGAATCTTGAGTGTATGTTAAAAGTGGAGAGATACTGGAGAGATGGAGGGGAGACATCACAAAGGCATCTGATGGTTTTGTCATCAGTGATGTAGAGAGGGAAGAGGGGACAAATACAGATGTGGATATTTCATGATTTCGTGAAAGCATGATCTCAAGAGGATAGCAATGTATTGCTACTAATGTTCTATTTTTATTTATTGGGCAACATGGTCGATTTTACCTGAGATGGCCATAAATTTGGGAGAAACCAGGGACTTGTGCAGGAATTTAAATTCAACAAAATCTGAAGGGGCATTTAAAATAACCACATCTGTGGCAAATATGTGCACGTGTGTGTGGTCTTAATGTACTTAATTACCATTGGAGCAGGGACCATGTTCCTACTGACTCATCCCTGTTTATGACCCGGGGGAATAAACTAAAAATGATTCAAATTGGTGCATGGATCCAGGTACTGAAATGTACTAAGATTGCCGAACGTAATAGTATAATAGAATAACAGAATATGATCCACTGGAACTGGAAACAAAGAATATGCAACTATATTTTTAAAAATGATGTCAAAATTGACTTTGTTATATCAAAAAGCACAATATTTCTCTTTTCCAAATGTGCAAAGATTGTAACATTTGATCAAACATAAATGGAAATGTGCAGCCCTCGCTTCAAGGAAAGATTAAGCAACTAAAGCTTTGCAATCTGAACAGACGGAATCTCATCAAAGTATATAAAATATTAAATAGTATAGATAACACTTAACCAAATTATTACTTCAGAGTGAAAGAGGGGAGTAGGACCAGAGGATACATATGAAAATGATTGTGAAGTAAATTTGCAACTGGGTATCAAGACATGTTCTTTATTCATAGAGTGATAAATGTTTGAAATAAGCCACTGAGCACAACAATGAAGGGAAAAACACAGGGGTTATTGAAAATAAGCTTAGATGTCACAATGAAGTAGTTAATGTTGACAGGAATGAACTTCAGCAGACTGGATGGACGATGCTTGCTCCTGTCTTGCTTTAAGCCATTGTAAATTTTGCATTTGCATCTAAATCAGATGCTACTTCATCATTCATTGTCTCATGTGAATAGTTCTGAATCATTCAAATGAGACTCATTCTGTCTCCCAGGATAACCAATGATGAGTTGGCATCAGTCAGCAGCCTTACTGAATGTACCCATTTCCCCTTGTTGTCACAAATTCACCTTGCACTTTGGTCCCAGCTAGGCCTTGCACGAGGACCAAAAAGATTCCTCTTAATGCATGGCAAAAGTTTTCAACCATGAGAGAGCTCTTTGGATTTGAATCCAGCATGAACTTTGTTAACATCTTCTCCCTACCACTGGGGCGGGGCACATCTCTTCCAATTGAACAGGACAGTGAACTTGTGCACCATTATCAACTGTATTTTTCTATTACATATGCATATATCCTTAATAGAAACCAATTTGACCAAACTTCATTGCAGCATAGGGTCTCTTCTGACCTTAGGAATGAGTCTGGCAACAGACTTGTCAGTGACAGTATAGATGCAAAACCAGTTCTAAGTTATCACAGAATTACAATACTTAAGCACATGAGTTGAATAACATCCAATTGTGATATGTCAATAGTCCCCAAAAGATTTATAACTGATGCCATAATTTTGAAACAATATGGACTGCTTTCCATCATGCTATGAGCATACTCATATATAATAGGTAAGAAAGGCTAGTACTGCAGTGTGAAAGAAAATAAAAGGTATTTCAATTTCTATAATAGCAGGAAACTTTTGAGGTTCATGTTTACAGTTATTGAACCTTCTCTTACTTCCTTCTGTATGCAATCTAATTCATGTCTAGTGCAGGAATAGCATGCAGTGTTCAGAAGGGAAAGAACTGAACTCCCTTACAAACATTCAGCTGTAAGGTACAATATGACATCTGTATAAGTATGACCCAGGTCTACTATCTCGTGAGTGCACGTGTCACAAATCATCAGCCAACTCTTTGGAGGAGCTGATGAATTTTGACATTTTTGATATTGCTAGTTTTAGACAGAGCATTGCAGTTGGGTGGCTAAGGATTCACAACATCTTGTTGAACACCAGCTCACATTTGGAGTAACATGGTGCCTGATCAGAAAGGAAATGATGGGATGGATGATAGGCATTACTCAGCCACCTATTAGGATTGCTTTTTCTTTTTATCATACAAGGACATAGGCTTAAAATAGACCAAACATTTCAATGTTTGGAAGCCTTTGATTAAAATCTTTGTCCTGGCACTTTCCTGTGGTGGTTAATTGGTATTGGTATTGGTTTATTATTGTCACTTGTACGGAGGTACAGTGAAAAACTTGTCTTGCATACCGATCGTACAGGTCAATTCATTGCACAGTGCAGTTACGTTGGGCTAGTGCAGAGTGCATTGATGTAGTACAGGTAAAAACAATAACAGTGCAGAGTAAAGTGTCAGAGCTACAGAGAAAGTGCAGTGCAATAAGGTGCAAGGTCACAACAAGGTAGATCGTGAGGTCATAATCTCTGGATTATGCTTCCTTTTTAAACTTTTAGCAGTTTTATTTGTATTCCATTCCTCCTTTCATTTCTTTATATCCCATTTCATTGAATTGTGTTTTTTTGCATGACAGTTGAGTAACTATTGAATTGAAAGGCTTCTCTGCTACTATAGACAAAGTATCCTAGCTGATACTTCAGGGGAGGCATGTATGCATGAGTGAGAAATACTGGATAGGTTAACATTTCTTCAGAGTGTATTTTTTCCAGTAGCCTAGTTAGAACCAGATAGCCTAGAAATTGGGTTAGAAATTAAATTAAAAAAACTTGTGCAAGTCAACATATAAAGTCAACATATAAACATATATGTTTTGAAGCTTTGCACCCATTTCTGGTAAAAGTTGTACCCATGAGGAAATTGGTTACTTACTGTTGTGATTTACCCTATCGCACGTATCATTTTCTCACTGTATTCGAGAACATGATGATGTCATCAACATGCCCAGGATATGTTTCTGACTCATTGACAGAAATGGAATTAAAAGATTATGAGCTACAACCTTCTTTGTATATTCACAGTAAATAAAAAGGAATACAACTCAGAGAATGCTGGGAATGTTAGACGCATTGATTGTGCTTTCACAGACTGCCTTAGATTTATTGAAAGCGTTGCCCTTTTGCACACAACATTGTAGCTGTGGACTACAGTCTGTGATCTGTGGCCCTGATGACCACTGTGGTAGTTGCCTCATTACAAATGCGGCCTGACTGTGACATGGGGCTTGATTAGATGACTTCATAACCAACCCCTGCACTGCTTAAACCTCATCGCCTCTTGGTCTTCCCTTCACTGCACCTTGATACAAGTGAAAATAATAAACCAATATCAATACCAATACCAAATCCTCTCCATTTCTTCCCTTCTATTTTTCCTCATTGCCATGACAAGGTCTTTAATTTGCAGTTTTTACAGTTGCAGTGAGGTTGGGTAATGGTTGCTGACTGTGAACATGCAAGCCAGTTTCTAAATGGGAGAAAACAACATACAAAGTCGAAGCAGGAATGGATGACTCAGCACCTCAAGCCAATGCCACCATTCAGCTGGATCATTGCTGATCTGATTCTAACTTCAAATCCACACTCTTGTTTACCTGCAGTAACATTTCATCTCCTTGCTTATGAAGTAAGCTTCTAGCTACACCGAAAAATCTGGTTTTCTAAGATTCATGACCCTCTGGGAAACAAATCCTCTCACTCTTCTCAGGTCCAGCAGATACACACCCAGCTGATCCAATCTTTCCTCATCAGACAACCCATCCATTTCAGGCATCAGTCTAGTGAACGTTTTTATGCCCTTTGATTTTGGAATGGATAGTTCATCTTGGTATCTCCACTTAATGATTTTCAACATGTGGAGAAAATCACACATTCAGCAAACTTCCCTGGTAAGCTAAAGAAGACAGAAATCCCTTAAATCTTTTCATCAAGCTAATTGCCAGTTTTTATTGAAACAATTGTCTTGCAGGATATGGAGCACCTTTTCCCTCAAGTTATTTAACAAATTATGAAGTGATTCCACTTGACTAATCTAAGCCAAAGAGGATCCCATGAGAGCGTCGCTGTTTTCTAAAATTAGTGTCAGCCTGATTTGTTCTGGGTTTGGACTGGAGGGTGACTACCAAAACTTGCTGATCTTTAACTGAGTCAGTATCACTACAAGTGCTATGCAAGGGAGCCACCATGGATCGCACATCCTATTCCTTTGCCTTCTAACATGAATGCTTAGATTTAACAGAGGAATCCTCCTGTCAACAAACATGATTGAAATGATTGGCCACCCCTGAATCCCACCATTATTCAAAAACCTCCATCAAGTTCTACTTTGTGACAGACACTTACCAACATGGAAAAGCAGGCTGATAGATCCTGACTAAATGGATTAATTGCAGTCTGTGGTTTCTGTCATGGATTGATTTAATGTAAGAAATCATTATATTATAATCTGCAATCTAAGCAACATAGCCTAACCTCCTAATTAGGATGAAAAGCTCTGCAAATTGCAGCGACCAGAAGTCAGAACAAGTCAATATTTTTAATAAGGATTAATTAAAAACTCTACAAGGTCATACAGAAAGCTACGCTGCCATGTATATTGATTAACAGTTGATATAACATCTCATAAAGAGCTCATTATGGGAGCATCAATCTGACAAGGGCCCGTCTCTAATTATTGACCTATTTTGAAACTGAGTGATACAAAACAAAACAACAAATGCTGATATCTCCCAAGTTTAGAAATGGTGCATCTTCGAGCTTTTTGCACATCTTTGGCTCACCACCTACCACAAGTTCATTATCTTATTTTAAAAAGAGCTTTCTAAAAGTAGTCCAGTGCAGAAAGCTCCATGAATTCATCTTGTCACGTTCCACCGTCTACAGGAGTTACCTGCTTGACCAATGTAAAAGATGATGATGCCTCACTGGGTTTTCCCTCCAAGCTCCACACAGCACTGAGAGGTTAGAACCATAGAACACTACAGCACAGAAAACAGGCCATTCGGCCCTTCTAGTCTGTGCCGAAACGGTATTCCACTAGTCCCATTGACCTGCACCCAGTCCATAACCCTCCAGACCTCTCCCGTCCATGTATCTATCCAATTTATTCTTAAAACTCAAGAGTGAGCCCGCATTTACTACATCAGATGGCAGCCCATTCCATACTCCCACCATCCTTTGAGTGAAGAAGTTCCTCCTAATGTTCCCCCTAAACCTTTCCCCTTTCACCCTAAAGCCATGTCCTCTCGTACTTATCTCTCCTAATCTACCTGCATTAATTCTGTCTATACCCCTCATAATTTTGTAAACCTCTATCAAATCTCCCCTCATTCTTCTGCACTCCAAGGAATAAAGTCCTAACCTGTTGAGTCTTTCCCTGTAACTCAACTCCTGAAGACCCGGCAACATTCTAGTAAATCTCCTCTGCACTCTTTCAATCTTACAAATATCCTTCCTATAGTTAGGTGACCAGAACTGCACACAATACTCCAAATTTGGCCTCACCAATGTCTTATACAACAAGGTTCAATGTGCGTGCATGTCAAAATGGATGAAATAATGGAGGTAGTCTTATGGTGTAGCATATTGTAAACTCATTTGAGATTCTACAAGAACAAATTGCATGGGAATTTGTTTTCCAGTTCTCCCACTATTTCTACACCTCCTCTCCCATCTGTAAACAAAAAAATGTCAAACTCAATTAAGGTTCACTTTTAAAAGGCAAAGTCAATTCCCAAGAGACAGGGATTCTCACACACAGCAAAACCTGACAAGGAAAAGAATACTTGTCTAACCATTTTCACACTATATCTGAATATTCATAGCCCTCACTAATCTCCAAAATCGTAAAGCGAAATAAAGACAACATGATATGATCGCGGACAGCCATAAACAAGAGACAAAATACAGTTTTTCAGTCCCAAATGGTTTACCTTACAAAAGATAAAAGATGGGTTCTGAAATGAGGAACACTCACAAATTACAGACTCTATGGACAGCCATCAATTCAACAATGCCTATTTACTAAGGTACTTTGCACCTTCAAAGAGGAGACATGGGTATCTGTAAATATTTTCATGAGCATCGTCACTCATGTCTAATTACAAGAGGCTGATTGCAATTATTTGAATGACTGGGTAATTGATTGAGCTTATTAATTCTTGACTTTATGAAAACAGAAACACTATTTGAGAAGAGGTTTGTTTTCCAGAGTATATGATCATTTACTGGGTAAAATTCATCAGCTGATGAAAATCTCTGCACAGCCTGGCTTAAACTATATAATGTCCACTAATAATTTGGAAAACACATCCATCAGCAGGATATAGACAGCTGATGTCTGTAAGTCACAGATTTTGCTGTTTTATTGTCACTTATCAAGTGCAATTTCAGCTAAGTCCAGGTTACAGGGTACAAGATTGTTTATCTCTTTTCCCAGAGACTGTTATGTGGCTTAGAGGAACGAGGAGAGCAGGCACATTAGAGGAGGGGGCGGGGGGTGAGTATTAATATTGGGGTTGCTTTTAACTATAAAGCTCAGAATAGAGAGCAGCAGTCCCTGAAAGCCAATTCATCACAGCTCCAGTGATTATTGCCTGAAGTCACGGTTATATTTAGAAAATTAGCTGTTTTTCAATTTACATTTTTATTGGTTTTACAAGTAAACAGCTCCAGTTATAGTGAGCTAATCATCCTATTCTGAACCTCACAGGATTCCTGAATACGGACAAGTTGAAAGACCAATGAAAAAACAGGTGTAGAATCAAACAACCGATTTAGAATGTCAGGGGTGTAAGACTGGATAAATATTTTGAAGTTTACTTATGATTTTTGAGGTTAAAATGAAACATTTCAAAGAAGCTTTCTTCATGATATTAAATGAATAAAAGCTTACTATAATTTTATTAGAGGTTTTTCCAATTCATTTTCTTATGTTCTTTTGATAACAGAACAAACATTCATGAACAGAGGAGCTGTTAATCTCCTGTTCTGATTATCTTTTCTCCCAGATCTCACAACTATTGATCTCCTTCCTTGCTTCCTCTTCTAGTTTAAAAGCTTTCAAAACCAAGAATTGGCATCAGCAAATTACCGCTCTTCCACTGTTCCATCTCTCATATCAGAAGTTTGTAAAAAAAAAAGATTCTGTTTGGTTGTATGGACAGAAGCATTTCCTACAGTTCTGGGAATAAGTGAAGAGCAGTCCTCAATTCATAATTGTCACTAAGAGACTGAAGAGCATGATATAAGGACATTTCTCAACATGGAGAGTTGTTGGAGCATGGAATGTTTGGCTGCAGGGATTGCTGAGGCAGAGACCATTGAAAATTGCATCAATAGATGAAATGATAGAAGATGCAGAGCAATGGGGGAGAGCAAAGTAATGGGATTAGTTGAGAGTTTCCATAGCGCAGACATGCTGAACGAAATAACCTCCTTTTGCTTATATAGCTCCTTGGTATTCTTTTCAGTTTGGCAGTGTTGTCCACAATGACACAGCTAGTAAAGCTGCTGCATCACAGCTCCAGCAACCAAGGCTCTGTTCTGACCTCCTGTGTGGAGTTTGCATGTTCACCCTGTGATCACATAGGTTTCCTCCAGCTGCTCTGGTTTCCTCCCACATGACATGTGGGTTGGAAGGTGTTTGACATTCAACACATACTCAGTGGGGTGAAGGGCCTGTTTCCATGTTGTAGGACTCTAATGAAACAAACCCTAGCTACCAAAATTTCTGAGTCTGAATAAAAACTTTAGTGAACAGTATTTAACCTGACAACTAAAGGAATACCTGTCTAGCCATCTTTAAACCATATCTGAATATTTATAATCTCACTTACTTCCAGCAATGGAAACTTGGAAGTGAGCGAGATTATGAATATTCAGACATAGTGTAAAGATAGTTGGACAGAATAAGGCAACATGCTATCCAAAAGAAACTGTTTTATTTGATTTCTATTTTGTGCATTTCAGCATCAGAGATATTGGAAAATCTTGGGATGGTTAGGTGCGGTACTCTGGGTTTCATTATTTGATCAGACAACTACTTTTTCAGAGTCAGGGTGCACAGAGCTACCCCCTCACTCTCAGAAGTTGTTTTACATCACAAATAAATCCAGTACATCTAATATATCTAGAACTGAATTGAGGAGAAACACGGTAGTGTAGTGGTTAGTGTACGCTTTACAGCGCCAGCGACCTGGGTTCAATTCCAGACACCGTTTGTAAGGAGTTTGTACATTCCCCCGTGTCTGCAGGGTTTCCTCCGGGTGCTCCGGTTTCCTCCCACATTCCAAAGATGTACAGGTTAGGAGTTGTGGGCATGCTATGTTGGCGCCAGAAGAGTGGCGACACTTGCGGGCTGCCCCCAGAACACTCTACACGAAAGGATGCATTTCACTGTGTGTTTTGATGTACATGTGACTAATAAAGATATCTTATCTTATCGAATGGGTCAGAATGTGAAACTTGTGACCAAGGGGAGTGATTGATGTGATTGACATATTCAAAAAACATGCAAGGGAGAGAGGAGTAGATTATGGTGATGGAGTTAATGAGGTGGGATGGAACACCAATAGCCTGTCCTGGTCCAACCATGTAGACGCCACGGCCAAGAAAGCTCACCAGTGCTTCTGCTTCCTCAGGAGGCTAAAGAAATTTGGCATGCTCCCTTTAACCCTCACCAATTTTTATTGATGCATCGTCGAAAGCATCCTGTCCAGATGCATCATGGGTTTGGTATGGCAACTACTCTGCCCATGACTGCAAGAAACTGCAGAGAGTTTGTGGACACAGCACAGCACATCACGGAAAACAGCCTCCCCCTCCATGGACTCTGCCTCAGTAAAGCAGCCGGCATAATCAGAGACCCCACCCACCCGTATTTTTCTCTTCTCCACCCCCTCCCATCGGGCAGAAGATACAAAAGCCTGAAAGCGTGAACTGCCAGGCTCAAGGACAGCTTCCATCCCGCTGTTTGTAAGACTATTGAACAGTCCTCCAGTACGATAAGATGGACTCTTGACCTCACAATCTACTTTGTTGTGATCTTGCACCTTATTGTCTACCTGCACTGCACTTTCTCTGTAACTGTGACACTTTATTCGGCACTCTGTTATTGCTTTACCTTGTACTATCTCAATGCACTGTTGTAATGAATTGATCTGTATGAACAGTATGCAAGACAAGTTTTTCACTGTGTGACAATAATAAACCAATTTACCAGTTTACCAAGAGTGTTTGCAAGGAGCATATACTGTACACTGGCAGGCACCAATTGAAATGAGTGACTTGTTTCTGTGCCACACGTATATTGTATGTCATCCTGCATAATGATAACTGTAATGTTCTCTTTTGCTAAAGGTCTCACATTAAGTTAAGGCAGTATCCAATCAAGGATTTTTGAAGAGGTAGGAACAAATATGTAATTTCTCTTGAACCACACTGTGGTCAAAGACAGTATGCACCATATAAAAGCTAACACCTGTACATTTATCTCATGAATATCACATGAGAGGCGTATGTCATTTGCACAGGAATCATACAATGTTTGTACAGGAGATGTTTATACAGCTGCTATACCTGTCGGAGGTATTGGATAAAATGAATACTGATCCCTCCCTCAGCAACACAGCTTGTCATGCACTCAAACATCAGTTCTTCTGATATATTGGGTATAAAGCACAGAGCATATTTGTGCAGGAGGAGACAGTATCCAGTTTACATTGTACATGTAGGTGTTGACATGGATACAGACTGTACCATCCCAGATTTCACCCAGAGCCTACTTTGCACTCAGGTACTGACATTCACTACGTTCTGCTGCATTATCTGGTGCGTAGGAGCTGTATGATGTTTCAAAGGGCAAACCAGATGAGCCAAGTAGACTTCTTCAGAGTACTTAGTGATCACATTGTTATCTAAATGCAGCAGTTGACACAGACAATAATCAAACGTTACTACACTTTGCCGAATATACACTGTTACCATTGAGACAAACACTATCTGCAAAAAAACAAACTAAATATGATAGCAGGCAGTGAAACAGATGTTAACCAACATGTACCTGACATTTTCTTCAGTCTTGAAGATCCAGGGGCTGACCATGTAATAAAGTCATTTATTTTATGACATTACACTGTGCTTATTTGGTACTACACTTAATGTTAACTGGCATCCACTGCACAGACAAGTGTTGGCATTGCACTGCACCAGACTCTGCACAATACATTAAGCAGCTTGTGGTAACTATATTGTAATAAATGCCTAATGTAGATGAAGATGCCATCATGTCAAATTAACTGAATAAATTTTAATTTACTCAAGAAGTACATTTAAAAAGCCACTTGTAAATTTGAACCTAAACAATAAATTTCATATTCCAACATCGTAACGTGGACTAATCTTCAAAAGTGTTTTATTGACTGTAATCTGCTTTGTGATGCCTTGAGTTTAAGAGAAGCATCATACAAATACAAATTCTCTTTCTTTATGCCAAATGTGTAACTTAAAGTTTCTGCAAGAAGTTATGTCGTTTTACTACTTTTTTTCCCAAATCCTGTTTAAAGCTCGAGGAGCAAAGAAAGTCCCTTAATCCCTCGGGAAAAGAGAAAATGCAAAAATAGTTGAAATTTTTGATGCACACTCCCTAAATGGTATAAAACCAATTCTTTGACAGGCTGTGATGAAAGAGGCAAGTTTCATACAAGGGCCCATGAGAAGAGAGGACAGAATATCTCACTGCATTTGGCACATTCAGCAGAGAACGTTAAATCCAAAATTCTGCTGTAACAAAAATATCACTCCAATCCTCAAAGGGTTTATCCAGATTTGTGAATACAAAGCTCAGTACAAGTTAATGCTATTACTTGTGAATTTAAGACAGGCATGTGTTCATTATCACAGCCCCAGGTCTTCATCCATCAGCCTCTCTGTGTTTTTTTCCACCTCAGTATCGCAAACAATCAAAGAATTTGGAAGAGACTTGAGACAATGAGCAATACAAATGGTAGATTCAGTCAATCAGATCTCGTGGGTTATCTTGCATTTAAACCTTTCTTCAAAAAGAGTGTTGGATGAATTTTTGTGCCTATCAAGATCAAGGATGACAAAATCAAAGAATCAACATTATTCTCTCCCTTTGTTTGTTTGTACCAAGTCAGTAGTAGGCTGAAGGAAAGATGCTCCTGAGTTAGCGACAGCAGGAGTCAGAGTAAATCTGAAAAGGATTTAATTCACTGATAATTCAAACTCAAATTACTGACAGCCCTACACAATGGCCCTCAGTGATGAGTTTATACCTTTTTAAGGGGGAACATGAGTACTAAAGGGGATGATTTTTGTCTTTGGAGGATATTGTGCAGACATGATAATGTGAGCAGAAGGTTGCCCCAGAATACAGCAGATGTCACTTTTAAGTGGCACATTATTTGGAAAGAGGGAAAAAGAAACATTGGGCACACTGCCACTTTAAAGCTGCTTTCAGTCCATAAAGAGGATGCTCAGTTTTCACTGGCAACAAGCAGTCAGAGTATCACTGAGTCAGCAGGAAGCAATCAACCAGTGCACCCCAATTCTCCATTACTGAACCAAAGGTGATCATGGAGAAGTAAGAAGGATGGTCTTTAATCTTCAATAGTCCCAGTAAACCAACAGTTAAGAATAATAGTTGGGCAGGTCGACCCCACTGATGTAATTCCAAGGATCCGGTTACAATACTGTAACAACAACTTTAATATCTGTACCAGAGTTGCCAAAGAACGATTCTGTCATACTCTGCACAGTGTCCCAGAACATGACACTTTAGGTCCCGGTGCCAGTAATCCTAATCTCCCTTTTTCCACAGATTCTATTCCAATAACCTGCACTATCTTTCAGCTTGTCGTCTTCCACTGAACTGGTCATTTGTCTGTGCTAGAAAATACTGATTTTTTTTCCAAGTATTTGGATCATTTAAATGTCCAATACAATACTGTCTTTTATGCTGGAAGGGAAGATATTTTGGAAAGGCTTCACAGATACATTGGAATGGTTGTATAGGATTCAATGGTGACGAGTAATCCAGATACCTGGACCAGAAATCTAGAGATTTGAGTTCAAATCCCATCATGGCTGCATTAGAATTTACATTCAATTAATAATTGTAGTTTTGAAGGATAGGAATTGCTGCAATGCAAGAAATACACTGCCAATTTGCATACTACTTGCTTGTGGTGTGTCATGATGAGCAAATAATCTACATCATTTATGATGTTGACTGAAGGTAAACATTGGGGAAGATATCGGGAATGATCCCCCTGCTCTTCTTTGAAACAGTGCCATGGGACCTCTTACATGTACAGAGAGTGTCTCAATTTAATATCTCATCCAAAAAGCAAAACCTTTAACAGTGTAAAAATCTGAAAGTCAGTCTGGATTTTTAATTTGAAATCTCTAGAATGAGAATTGAATCCACAACCCTCTGACTCAGTTGTGAAAGTTGTCAATTAAGCCACATCTGACAGTGACAAAGAATTATAGATTGCATGAAGAGGCACCATGAGTGGTGCAATCAAGGAGTTGTTACCTGGCAATTTTTAAGAATACATTAAACTACTTATTTTAAAGGAAACAAACTCAGCCACTGAGAAGGTGGTGTGTTGATCATTCAGTACAAAATACATTCCAAGGCAATCACTTGTTATAATACACACAACACAAATCACCCTTGACTCAAGCAAGGATCTGAGGAAAGGTATGTTTTAAAGTTGTGTTCTGAACAGATTATTTTCCTACCTTAGTATCTGTTGATAAAAGGAGTCTGGAGAGGGAACGCATCCAGTCAGAAACACTGGATTCAGGGGAGTTTCTGAAATGAAGGGCTTTACTTCCGAAAGGGGCATAACAGAGGCAAGGGCAGGTTGATGCTAACCAGAGATAGCAGAAAATAAATAAAGGAAAAGCAAAAAGCTGTAGATGCTGCAAATCTGAAATAAAAACAGAAAATGCAGGAAATTCCTGGCACATCAGGCAGCAAATGACGAGAGCAACTCATGGTTCAAGTGCAAGCTTCATCATCAGCTGCTTTTGTGTCTGATCTTATTTATTTTATTTGAGTCTCGCTGGCTTGTTTGATTTGCTAATCACAAGAGGGGTTCAGGTCATTGTACATTTTCAATTGAAGAATCTGGTATCTTAAACTTTACATTGTTACTCGCATGGAGACTCTGGTTTTGGATCCCATCTGGTGACTAACAATGTGTATTAGTAGTCTTTGGTCAGTCATGAAAATCTGTAGACGCTGGAATTCTGAAAAAAAAACAGAGAACACTGGAAACACTTATCAGAACGGCCCCAGACCTAAAACGTTAACTGTTTCTTTTTCCACAAATGCTACCTGATCTGCTGAGAGTTTCCAGCATTTTCTGTTTTTTATTACCTTTGTTCAATCATGTTAATTTTCATTGTTTTCCTCATTTAAGTACGATATAATAATGTCTCTGTTGTTCATTTAACGTAGGTGTGAATCCAGTTCAGAGTCCATGTTTTCTCCACCTAGATAAGGGAGAGATGCAACATTCTCACACCAAAGATATTATTTGTTCTTTTGCTCAGTCTTGCAATGATTCAGCTATTGTACTGCAGCTCCATGCCCTGTGGATTGGGATAATGCAAAGACGTCATTAAACTAAACTCTTCATTGTTTCTAAAAACCATTGGAAAGTTTCTTCAAAAATCAGTCAGCACCCAAACAGAAAATGACCAAATGAAAATGCCAGAAAATTGCCTTTTCAAGGTGAGGGCAAATGGAGCAAAGATGCAGGCATGAGCCACAAAGCTCAGCATTAACATATATAGCCGCATTTTGACTCAACGTAATGTCTATAGAGCCCACTGCTGGAATTTACTTCATCACTGTAGCATCAGCTCACATTTGCAAGCCAGACTAAACAGAAGCATGCTAGAAAAATAAATTAATAGAATACTTGTCTAATGTTGATTCTACATCATTCATAAGCTCATGCATAATTCATAAATTTTGTCTGACCTTCTTCCTGGTTACGTAAAGAAGATTAAAAAAACAAGTATCACCATTGTGCCACTGGGCTGTGCCACCTAGTGGTTAGCCATATGTTTACAAACCATTATTCCCAAATATGGTCAATTAGTGACAGGCCTTATGGGAAAGAAGTCACAGGGCGGTGGTTGCAGAGGAGAGGTGCAATACATAAATATTTTTCTGTACTGTAAAAAGTAGCTGAAAGCTCAATCACTTCAGCCCTACTCTAACACACTTTGTGTCAATTAATTTACAGCATCACTGATAAGAATGTGTTGCTGATGTGATTTCCCATTCCGGGAATACTTAATGTTGAACCAGTAGGATAAATCTATATCTTGGATTAGCACAACAAGTGTAGCCAAAATATATATTACCTTAAATTAATTAACAAACTAAGCAGAAGATCAACAAAGGAGGATAAAAATTACCGTTGCAAATCCTCAAACTAGATGAGTGAATGACCCACCGGTAAAAAAATAGAGGAAGGTGAACAGAACTTGTTCAGAGTGGTGTATCAGCAGAAAGAGCAAATCAACAAATACTAATGATAACAGCAAGGCACAGAGAGGTGAGGCCACTATGTACCCCAGTAGTTCAATATTGAAATGTGTGCAGAGTAATGAGTTTTCTCAGTAAGATAAAAGAATGGAAGTGCTTAAAATTCTGGGGGTTCAATGAGCAAACACAACTAACCAGATAAAGCAATAAAAAAAGTTAAACAAAATCACTCAATTCAATATCAAACTCAGCAGAACACAAAAATAAGGAGATATTGTTCATTCCATGCAGATTCTAGTTTGGTTGGAGTAGAATGGACAAAATCAATTATTGTTAAACTCCCTCTATTGTGCCTAATTTGAAGTCACAATTTTTTGTTGCTGATCAGTTGGAGGAGCTGGCCATTCACTATTATTCCTAACTCTAGAGGATGTTATAAAGTCATAGAGTCATAGAGTGATACAGCATAGATATAGCCCCTTTGACCCTCCGAGTCTCTGCTAATCATCCATTTACAAGAATCTCACCAACACCACCTCACTTTCTGCTCTATTTCTACCACTGGCCTGCACACCAGGGCCATTTACAGTGCCAATTAACCTACTAACCCGCATGTATTTAGGATGCAGGCGGAAACACATGAGATCACAGGGAGAACGTGCGAACTCCACGCAGACAGTATCAGAGGTCAGGATCAAACCTGGGTCACTGGAGCTGTGAGGCAGCAGCTCTACCAGCAATGCAAGTGTTCTGACCACCCATTATTTAAGGACTTATTAAAGGAAAGTAATGTTCCAAAGCAATATTTCTGCTAATTATTACCATCTTATTCCTATCATTACTAATTGTCAACTCTGGGTTATTTGGGAGTGATCTCACCTCTGGGTCAGAGGCTGTAGTCATTCAGAGTCTTCACCATAAAATCTAGGACTGATGCTCTGTGGCAGCTCTGAGGGAGTGCTGCACTGTTAAACCCGTTATCTTTTGGTTGTGATGTTAAACTGAGGTCCATCTATTCATTCAGGTGGATGTTTAGGGCCCCACATCAAGATTTTGAAAATGAACAGGGAAGTTATTCTGAGTGTCATAACAAATATTCATCTCTCAATCAGTAATCCTAAAGTAAACTATCCGTTCATTAATGTGTTATTGTTTGTGACAGCATGCTGGATGTGTTCCCCACCGTACAACATTCCATACTTCAAAAATGTACCTTGTTGGCTTTGAGGTACAAAGAAACAATCTGATGCCATGAATGTTGTAATAGAAATATGTGTTTTTTAAAAGACATCTGGAATGCTTCATTTTATTATCCAAGAGTACAGGAATGAGGAGGTTATGCTACAATGGTAGCTGGAACACAGGTTCAGTACTGCATGCAGTTCCAGTAACCATATTGAAGGAAGGATGTGATTGGACTGAAGAGGACGCAGAGGAGATTTAAGAGGATGTTGCCAGGACTGGAGAATTGTAGCTATGAGGAAAGATTCAGCAAGGCTAAGGCAAAGGCAAAGGAGAGAATAAACACGGTATGTGAGATTATGAAGGGTTCAGAGAGAATAAGTGTGAAGGTCTTAGTTCCCTTAGCAGATAGGGCAAGAGCCAGCAGCATTGATTTTAAATCATTGGCAAGTCTGGAAAGGAGATGAGGAGGAGATTGGTACTCACTGCCTGAAAGAGTGGTAGAAGCCAAAACTCTCATCACATTTTACAAATTACTATACTGAAAGAGCTATGACCTTCAGGGCTACAAATCTAATTCTGGGACGAGGGATTAGGTGGACACATTGGTCTGAATGGCTTCCTTCTATGTTGTAAATTTTCTCATTCTCTTTTCTCTACCAGCAGTGGTGGTACCAAAAGAAGTACTTGCACTTCTGTCAGCAGCTTCGAGATGAAAGCCCGCTCCAGAGATTTCAACACACTCCAAACTGACACTACAACACCTGAGTGAAAAAGGGCTGCATAATCAGAAATGTTGCTATTCTGATAAGATGGAACTAAAAGCCCACCTGCCTTCCTAAATGGACCTAAAGGATCCTGTAGTACTTTTCTGAAAAAGCACACGGAAAATATTCCTTGTGTCTGGATTTTATATATCCCTCAATTAATGCCACGAAATCAGATCACCTGATCATTTATGCATTACTGTGTGTGGGAGCTTGCTATGTGCAAATTAGGTGCCTTATTTCTCACACTACGACAAGGAAGTCATTCCTAAAGCACTTTACTGGTATTCAAGATATCCTGAGCATGTCAAAGGTGCTAGTTAATGGCAAGTGTTTCTTTCTTGGTAGAATAGCTTATAGATTTTCTGCCCAGTAACTAATAACAGTAGTAGTTTTGCATTTTACTGTGAACCATTTTCAGTTCACAGACTGAGTAAATTTATCTGCTTGAAAATCTTAGCAGATCATGTTAATCAATCAGAACTTGTCATTGAGAAACTTTGATCAACATGTTACCACGCTAATGGTCAAAACCCATTGGTGATCCAAGTGCCAAATATTCCTTTTACATTAAGGTAGTTAGAAATCTCTCAATCAATGTTCATCCAGCACTTGAAGCACGTTTCTCAGTTAATCTTTTTCATTAGCTTTTCCCCTGACGTCCTAACCTTCTCCCCTGAGGCAAGGGCCATAGATATTTCATTCACACGTACAAAAATACAGACTGACTGAGGATCAATGAGGCAGCAAGTGGTCACTGAACCAATATTTAGGAAAGCATTAGGGAAAAGTATTAATCAAATTACTGGTGATCTGTTTGAGATACTGCTTAAAATCCAATCCAGAAGGATAGGTAACTGCAGATGCTGGAAATCTAAAAATGCTAGAAATACTCAGCTGGTCAGGATGTATCTGTGGGGAAAGAAACTGAGTCTCAGTTAAAAGACCCTTCATCAGAACTGGGAAAGAGACAAAGAAGCTTGTAAAGTTGAAGGGAGGGTGGTGTCTTTGACAGGGTAAAACCTGGGTGACTATGGGGAGAAACTGTAAACAAGGTTATCTGGTCAATAAGTGAATGGGAACAGTTAGAGAGTGAGAACAAAGAAAAGAACATGACAAAGAATGTGGGAATTGTGAAATGCAGAACAGGAAGACATAGCTGGTGGGTCAGGCTGGGCATCTCCTTCTTTCCCCCACTATCCCTGCAGCTTAACAAGCTTCTTTTCTCTCATTCCTTGTTCTGATGAAGGGTCTTCAACCTGAAACATTAGCTCTGTTTCTCTGACCACAGATGCGAATGAGTATTTCTGGTCGGGTAGTGGAGGTGACATTGTGAACAGTGTATCCACTGAATTAAAGTGAAAGAAATATGAGTAAATCACTGTATTTTTTGGAAAGAATGTCTGAGGCCCTTGATTGAGAGAAGGGAGGAGGTAATATTGCAAGTGTTATATCTCTTGTACTTGCACAGAAAGATGCCATGAGAAGGAGAAGTGATGTTGGAGGGTGACTGAGGAATGGACCAGGGTGTCATAGAGAACCGTGCCTCGGAATCCTATGTACTGCTGAGTATTTCTACTATTTTTTTCCTTTCATATCTTTGGATCCATTTTTTCCCTTTAATCTATTAACTCAAGTGAAACTATGAAATGTGCTAATTTTATGAAAACTTGCTTCGGGTAAAGGCATATTTTGCCATTATTGGAGTGAACTAAGTTATTCAGATCCACTCACAGGGTATTATTTTTGTAAGTAAACTCTATTCATAAATACAAGGATTTTATGAGTGCTTATTGTATTTACAAGGAACTTTCACTTGTGGTACGAGAAACCTTCAGTGAAGTACTATTGTTTCCTGCTTTAGCTCCATGAGTTCACAACTCAAGAGGATCCCAGACATATATTGTTATCTGCCCGGGATCTCCCAACACCACAGGTTTGAAGAGTTTACCTTCTACTGAAGTAGGCTAATGTAGAACATGTCAATTACCGTCTTTAGGGAGTGGTAGGGGAAAGTTTAATCCATTAGAAGTTGACATCATGTGAATAAATTTGTCGATAACCAAGTTATATTTAACATAAAATGCTTTAAGGTTTTTTTTTCTAAGCACCTCAACTACAAATTGGTTATATAACCTGACATCCTCTTTTACTATGGTGGTAGCTGCAGATCTGCCAAATTCTGGTGATTTCCAAATGTGGAGGTGCATTAATTCCTGAAGTTACTTAGGATATAACCAAGGCAGTAAATTACCTAAAAGCAAGTGCCTCCTGATATTTAACTGCAGTAATTTTGTCAGGGTTGGGGTTCTCCTGATCATTACAACCTTGATGGAATGGCAGCAGAAACTGAGAAAAACACTTCAGCATAGTTTTGCACTGCCTGCCAATGGTACGACAGTTATCCAAGCGAACTCACTGTCCTGCATTGTACTGTTATCCAATGTCTAGTAAAGTGGCTGCAATGCTTTAAGAAGGGACAGAGGAAGTAATGAATGTGAGATCAATCCAGAGAATTCAGCCATAAGTTTTAACTTTTTCATCCAAGAAAAAGACTTGCATTTATATAGCATCTTTAGCAGACATTCTCAAATGTTTGACAGCCAATTATGTCGTGTTTGAAGTATAGTCTGTGCTGTATGGCAGGAAACCAATTTAAGTACAAGTTCCCATAATCAGGAATGTGATGATGATGAATAGATAATCTACTTCATTGATGTTGGTTGAGGGCACATTTCAGGTTACTCGTCAGTGTTTCTGCAAAAAAAATCTTGAAAAATAATCACAGTTTTTGTGCTTTAAAATGATTAGGAGGTAAGCTGCTTTAGTTGTGGCTTAATCACAGGAAAAAATTCTAATTATGTTCCTGTGTAGCTGGCCCATTTTATGCTTGCTCCCAGCTGCATCATTAAGGTTGACATTCAGCAGATCCATCTGGACACAGATTCACAATAAAATACTATTTCTGTGCTTTGCAAATATTCCACTAACTTCAATAGCATGCAGCAGCAACCATTTCTTATCCGGAAAAAAATATTTGACTTGGAGGCATGGAATACAGAATTAACCCTGTAACAGGTCCTCAGAGAATTCAAGTTTTATTGAATTGCACCTTTCTGATTGTTGGTCTGCAAGCAATCCAAAAATCACCCGAAAACAACAAATAACAAGTCAGACAAGGCCATATTGAAGGATACTTCAGTCAATGGTGTGTCTATGGCAGCAACAATTTTTTTTTCTTTTCCCTTGTATAGAATCATAAAATCATGGATCACTGACAACATAGAAGGCTGTTTGACCATTTGTGCCTGTGCATTTCATAAAATAATTAAAGACTGGCTCCATCCAAAAAAACATGATCCAATAGCTAAGTTGCCAGCAGATCTGGGCAACACGAATGAGGTGAAGATGAATTACTGGCCCAGATCTTGCAAGCAAATACCAGCATTTTCTCAGAAAAGTTTGGGATTGCTTGCTTGCATGCAGTAAAGGCAAAAGGTTCGATCCAGTATGGGAATTACATTTCTAGTCGAATGAAAACTTATTAATGCTCAATTTTTAAATATTGTTTTGGTTATTTTATGCTCCAGGTTCTGATTTTTAAAAAAATATAATTTCTTCATATTTTTCATAGCTTGTGTTTTTGAGTCCTTCTGAATGATGGAAGCATTCAGAAACATTTATAGAATTTCAACAGCTTGGACAGCCAGCTAAGCAGGGCATATTATTTTGCTGCCTATTGATATTTCCTTCAACATTTTGCACCACCACCCATCAAATGCCCGACTGATTGCACGTGACAAGTTTATGCATGGAAAGCCTTGTATCAGGAAGGTCTCCTGGCTGAGGTTGGAGTTATCTCCATTCAGCTAGTTGCCCTTGACAGATCGACATCAGGTAAATGTGAGGTTTATTGTAGGTCAGCGATGAGCATGGGTCCACCATGGTCCCTACTTCTGTGGCCATTAATTTTAATCAGAATTTTCTCCTGGTTACGTGATCCTTTGCGTAGTGTCTTACATTAATCTACATTACAAATGTGGTGACGTGTCAAAACTAATTCATTGGTTGCAAAGCACTTAGGATGCCCTGAAAAGCTTGAAGGAGGTGCTGTGTAAAATCACCTCAGTTCAATCTTCTTTGTGATATCTTAATTTTTTTTGACACTCATGATGGACATTTTTTTACCAGCATAAAGATGATAATTCTTGTGTATGCTCATCTGTTGGTTTAAAGCTGGGTGTGAATATGGAAAATATGTTTGCCCCATCAGTTGGCAATATTACTAGAATCTTTGTCATTCACAAGACAGGATAAAGCCAAAAATAAATCACTGAGGAAAATTGCTCAACAGTTGGGGGAAGGGGGAGGTTAAGAGATCAAATCTCACGTCTTAGAAGAGCATGACAGTACTTAAGCAAATGTAATTCGGTGAGCACTAAAACATGACATTTGCTTACCTGATAAATAAGACATCACAGGTCATCAAGTAATTATTTTCTCATGTTGAAAGCTGCCTCAATCAATAGCCAGGTTTGTTTAGGTTTGGTATATGTGTTCCCAGACAGCCTGGTGTTTACCTCAACTGGTGTGAGTTTCCCCAGCCACTAGCCATTTAAGCAGTGTACAGACTACCAGGGATTTGTGATGAATTGCAACAGTCAATACTGTTTTATTAGTCTAATCCACAAATCCATGCAACCTTTGAACCTTTGAAGTACTTTAGTCCGACTCAAGTACACTGGAAGGACTGATGTCTATGTTCTAACTCACACAGGCAGACAAGATGTGTTGTATCTTATTCTTGGTAAATAGTGTTAAACAAATTACATTCGGGTCACGCTGATGTGAACTCAATTTAGGCTCCCACTGGGTTTAGTGCAATGAATGTGTTATTTCTACCTCCCAATAAATAAAATTACCATTCACGCAATTATGCAAGCAGCTACTGGATCCATTGGTGATGGGAAATTTGTTGGAATGTCAGTTTATTTTATTCTTTCAATTCTCCTCACTCCTATCCAAAGTCACCAAACTTCAAAATCAAATGAGGTCCAGGAGAACTCCTGCACATCCTTCACCGCAACTGGCAAATAACCTTGAAATGCTAATTGGCTTTAAACATACTGGTCAAGGATTTCTGCTTTCAGGGCCAACACTGACTTAACACATATTGCAGACAAATGTGGTTTTTAGAATTTCTGCTCTGTCCACTTTGCATATCAATAATATAAAATCTTCTATGAATCATTGTAATGTAGCAACATTTCAGAAAGTGATTTTACAAAAAAAAGCATATCCAAGAGACACAGTAGTATAGCGGTTAGCGTAACGCTTTACAGCGCCAGTGACCCGGGTTCAATTCCGGCCACTGTCTGCAAGGAGTTTGCATGTCCTCCCCGTGCCTGTGTGGGTTTCCTCTGGGTGCTCCAGTTTCCTCCCACATTCCAAAGATGTACAGTTTAGGAAGTTTTGGGCATGCTATGTTGGCGCCAGAAGCATGGCGACACTTGCGGACTGCCCCAGAACACTCCACGCAAAAAGATGCATTTCACTGTGTGTTTCAAAGTACATGTGACTAATAAAGATATCTTATCTTATCTTATCAAAAGTATTTCATGATTAAAAGTGGCAGCCTGGCTGAGTTTTATGGATATCACTGAAGATAGATTTTCCACAAAAATAATCAGCATTTTCGCCAGAGCGCACATAATATTTTGTGCTGGTTATCCAATTTTGGAGGGACGAGTGCTGGAAATACTAGGACAATCAAGCAGGAATTGCAGGCTTCTAATAACATGTCAATGTTGCTGCTGTTGTTGAGCAAAAATCTGTAATAGTTTCCCCTCTCCAGACTGGGTGACGAGCATTGACATGGAGTTAGTTTTTGAAATAAACCAAAATTCCAAAACACCACTAAACCTTACCTGTTGCTGAGATCTGCGTCCATACAGTTGTGATTCTTCGGAGCTGATTATCCCAATGATTTCCAGGCTCTTCCCCCCACAAAGATGACCCTGTCCAAATCTTTGTTCATCCTATATTCATGGATCTACCTACTACTTGCGAACATACTTATTACATGCAAAGCAGATGCTGTATCTCTCAAGGTGTTCAAATGATGAGTAATCGAGGTCACATGCCCTACCTTTAAATGTCTGATTCTCTAACATCACCGATATAAGGTGCAACATCAAGGATGTGTGCAAATGTAAACATGAGGGTAATCTTATTGACTGTGGCTGGCAGTTCTGAAGGGAACTGCTGCCACTTGGCTGCACCCTGGTAAGTATGTTCCAGGCTCAACTGGTCCTGCTGCAAGCTTGAGACTCATATGATAACAGATGCTGCCACATGTCACTCAGCTCTATTGTTGGACACAGCATGGAAAGATGGAATCCAATGACAAGAGCCCACAATATGCTTGGGAATCTTGCTATCTGATTCCATACCAGATGAAGCATGGCATAGGCTTGGAGATTCCATGGTAGCTCCCAGGACGACTCGGAAGAATGGTGAAGGTAATTGTCTAATTTAAACTTATTGACTTTAATTTGAAAATATCTTGTGAAAAAGCCTCACAGGATTTGACAGGAGGTGAAGTTCCATCTGAGCTTTGCATTCTGTCAAAGGCTGTCAAGGCATTCTGGGCAAGGTCAAACAAGGTTCATCACTTGATTCCCAGGTCTGCAGGGTCAGCATAATCGGCCTTCTCAGATTTCAGATTTAGATTTATTATTGGGTGACGTGAAATTTGTTGTTTTGCGGCAGTAGTACAGTGCAAAGACATAAAATTACTATCAATGACAAAATAAATAAATAGTGAGAAAAAAGGAATAACGTTCATGGGCCGTTCAGAAAACAGGAATCTGATCATGATGTGTATGGCCTGGATAAGTGTGGGTGAGCAGGGATTGTGGGCCTATTTTGGGTAACTGATCTGGTTCAGGAAGATTTTCCCCGTTGTACAGCTGCTGGAATTCATGGTAAGCTATACATATTACCATTTATTCTCTGTGTACCAGAGGTAGACACACTGCATTTATTGAGTGCAATTCAATTTAGAGGTTTAATAAATCATTTACTCAATCATTTCACATCCATTGTTTAGTGCTCCTTATGGTACACAATCCAGCAAGTGCCATGTTGGATTTGGGAACAGCAATGTGATTTCTCTGAACTTTTCAGTCAGTTAGCAGTCACCATTCCAGTAATGAGCATTCTGAATTATGGACTATTCCTCATGGTAATATAGGCCTTTAAAATTCAGCACCTTTAAGAACTCACAGATTTCATTGTTAGCAAGTCAAATGGCATCCATGAGGTTACTGGGTCTTTAATCAGGATAAATGGCTGCACAGCACTCTGTCAGAATCCATGTAATCTATTTGAAAGTGGCCAACTCACACTCAGCTTTTCTTCTTTTTTTTGAAAGATTGTGTGTGTCAAGGAGCAATAAGATGCAGGTCATAACCGACACAAAAATTCAACACCCTGAGCAACTGCTAAGTGGGGTCCAGGACCTGCCATTAAAAGAGACAGAGGGGACGATGGAAGACTTATCAATTCTTGCAAAACCACTAAAAAGAGATTTGTTTAACTAAAACCTGCAATCTGTGGAAATCAAAATTTAAAACCAAAAAGATTGGACAAATGCAGCAGGTTACAATTACTTACCTGAAAAATCAATCTATTAATGAATCACGTTGTTTCTTTTCCTGAGATTTTGTTTTAGTAAGTTCAGAGGCAAAGTAATTGTGGTCTATAATTGGTGGTGTAAATAACAGCAACTCCTCTTACACAAGCCTGGCATTTCTATTTAACACACTGGGCATTCTTCTAGTCTCTTTAACTAAGATTATCAATTTAATGCTAATTAATATTGCATTCCAGGAAGCTCTGTGGTGCTGACTCATGCCGACTAAAAACTGAATGAGATTGCCCCAGTTTAGGAGCTATCTGCACAGAGATGACTTTCATTCAGATTGTCTATGCTTGAAGTGCAGAATTCTATATGATTTCACCTACGGTATTTGAAGTGTTTTACAGATATACAATGTCCCTTCAAACTACAGAAATGAATGGTCAAAGATGCATGATTTAATGCAATTGATTATTTTACCAAATACAATTGAATGGAATAAACTTGTATCTGTCACGTGGTACAATAGGATTGATTTCTCAGTTTTTGGGAATCAGCAATACGTTATTTAAGTGTAGACCTTAAAATACATTCAATTTGTCATAATCGTATCATTGAGGCGAGGGGTCAAAATAAAATTGTCTTACTTAAACACGGTATATGGTTCCTGCAAACAGACGATCATCAGAATTAGGAGTAACAGTCTGCTACTGAGCTCCTTGAGTCTACTGTCACTCAAAGACAAGATGGTTGATCTGATTTTTACCTCAATACATTCCTGCTGCTCAGTGATAATGTTTCATCCCTTGCTTACCAAAGATCTATTTTCAACTCTGCCTTAAAAATATTCAAAGACTCCATTCTTTGAGGAAGAATGTTCCAAAGACTCGTGCCCCTCTGATAGAAAGGATTTTCAGCTTAAACCTGTTTTAACTGGGTGACCCCTTATTTTTAAGCAGTAACCCCTAATTCTAATGTAGAAGCCTCCTCTACATTGGTGAGACCAAGTGCAGACTTGGTGACAGCTTCGTTGAGGATCTGGGCTCCACTTGTTATGGCCATCTGGAACTTTTGGTTACAAGCCATTTGAATTCCCCTGCCCATTCCCACACTGACCCATCTGCTTTTGGCCTCCTCCACTGCCATGATGAGACCAAATGTAAACTAGAGGAACAGCACCTCATATTCCATCTGGTTAGTCCACAACCTGACAGAATGGATATTGAATCCTCCAATGAATTCACCCAACCACCCTCCCCATCCCTGCCCACTATCACGCACTCCTCCCCACCTACTCTGTCTGTCCATCACTTCTCCGACTGGGTCCCCTCCCTCCACTGTTCCCATCTGCCTGTCCCACCTCCCTTATCACCTCACTTATTTGGTTCCATGCTCCACGCCTTTCCCATCAGATTCCAGCATCTACAGCCCTTTGTTGCCTCCACCTATCACCTCCCAACCTCACTTCTTCCGCCCTTCCCTCAACCACCTGACTCCATCTGCCAGTCCCTCCTCACCTGGTCCAACCTATCGCTTGCCGGCCCTTGCCCTACCCCTCCCTCTCACCTCTTTATTCTGACTATCTGCGCTCTACTCTTTCAGTCCAGATCAAGGATCTCAACCTAAAATATTGGCTGTCCATTCCCTCTCCAGATGCTGCCTGAGTTCCTTTGTTTTTTGCTCCAGATCCCAGCATATGCAGTCTCTTGTGACGCCTAACTCCAGATTCTCCCATTCTCTCTTCATCCTCTCTGTCAAGATCCCTCAGGATCTTGAAATACCTCAAAGCTACTAAATAGTCCAAGTCTATTTATATTTAATTGTTTTAATCTTCTTTGATGCAGTTTGACTGACCTCTCCAGTCCTTTAATAGTAACTTGCTTTAACTATGGCATATAGTCAGGAGGAAGGCTACAACAAACATTTCATGTTGCCTTTTGCCATTTTATTGTGTATACTCACAACAAATTTCTGTGTTTTTTCCTGTCATGTTTCTCTCCTCCAGCGAGATTTCTTAAAATAAAAAATACAACTCTGACATATTAAATAAGGGTATTCCTCCAGAACAAATAAAACATAACTCATCAGGGCCACAACCAGGAGGAGGAAAAGAGGGAGGACGGGATTTAAGTTATTTCAAAATGGTATCATATAACTGATAGACTCATAAGCTAATTGGTTTGTCCTTTCTTACTTAAGGACTTTCCACCTACATTGCAATTTACCCAAGCTGATACACATTACCCAATGGTTTGGCAGAGCAGCGTCAGCTTATCTTAGTTACACCACTACCAGTTTGTCCAAGTTGGCATATTAGAGTGAAAAAAACCCGGTAAATCAATGCCATTGTTTTCATATTGGCAAACCCTAGGCTACAACTTGGCAGAGAACAATCCGTTTGCCCAAGCTGATAGCCTGTTGCCAACAATCTGGCAAATGGCTGCCATTATGTTCTTGCTGGTACAACTCAATATAATAAACTCAAGGATTACTGTCAATCATTTCGAGCTGGCAAATATCATCCAAGAATTTCGAGTACCAGATGAGTCAGACTCTTACATAAAAGTAATAATTACATAGCTGAAAGTAACGCAGTTTTTAACAACCCAAACAGTGAAATGATTCAATTGTTGATGATTGTGGTTGATTGCCCAACAGTGGTTCCATTATGATGCAAAACAATATAAATATGGAATAGTCTATATCTGGTAATCCTGCATGAAAAAATGCATTAATATTGTGCTTTGAACCTTCAGTGCCAAGATCATAAAACCTTTTCACTTAAATCCTACCACCTCTACATCGTTTGGAGTGTGTGATGCATGACAGTATGAATATCATATGCCACATTTTAATTAAATTATACACAGTAAATTCTATGAGCTAATATTAATGTTTCAAAAAGCAGTTCAACCTCAGGGGTTCTGCTGACTTTCATAAACTGCTGGAGCTTTACTTTTGTGATATACTGCAGCTTCAGAATTGTCATATTGAAGTTCTGCTACTTCAGACTGCTGTCGGCTTTCTGTGAGCCTTATGCACTGGAGGAGAGTTTGCTTTGGGAGGTTAACTAGCATATAAATTTGGGGTCAAAGCTTAATACCGATCAACATATTTACATCAAACTGAGGAGTACTCAGCTGTAGACAACAAAGCAACATTTAGATCAAGACCAAGCTTGTTAAATGCCCAAGTATAATCAATCAAAATATTAAAAGGTGGGCAGTGAAGACCATTCGTATCTACTAAAGCTCTTACAACCTTGTTATAATACTCACACATTAAACTCACTGCATTTCAAACTGGGTCATCTATTTTAGACTCCCACCAACAATGACAAATCCACCAGCTGTAGGAGAGTCTGTGATGTGCTCACCCGCCCTGTTGTCCCAACTGAGGGAAGATGGATGGATGCAAGCAGCCCTGACGGAGAAGAGAAGGATGAAGAAAGAAAAAAAATCGAGTGCACAATAAAAATTTAAATCAGGCATCCAAAGACAGAGAGACAGTGTTCAAAAGCTGATGCAGTAAAATGTGGAATAATCATGGATTAGATGGAGCAGCTTAGAGAAAGGGAGGAATTAAATCAAATTGCATGTAAACCTGTCCTCTGAGATCAATCTGATAAGTGGAGACTGTCGCCACTGGCTCCTCTATTTTTAAACTGCTTTGATGTGGAGGGGTGCAAACCACTACGGGATATCCATTTTATGGATGAATGGTTCATTAAGTGTAAGATGACTGTGCTAAGATAATTACATGAGATGCTGTTGAGATTCCCGCATAAAGAAACATGAAACTCCAACATAAAATATTAGGACACTACTATCACGATATATGCCAACAGTCCACAGTTAAAATGGCTGCAAATCCTCAAAATACAAAGTCTGTTTAAAGATGAAGATAACCAGGTGTATGAGAATAATGAGATGAATTTTGAGGAGAAATACCATGAGCTCCAAATGGAACTGCCATAAGTGTCACTAATTTCGGGATTTCCAGAAAGGTATGCATGAAACATACCTTTCATGTCCTTAACATGCTGGCAGCTACTTATGAGTTTTTGACTGCACTATAATAGTGAATTCCATCTATTTTTTTATATATTTTTACTCATTTATTTTTAAAATTTTATAAATGTTGATAAATTTTTAATAGTTTTGGTATGTCTTTGAAAGTTGCAGAAGTATTCAGAGGTCCAGACATTTGACCGTATAATGTTGTAATTCTGCACACTTCATGATCTCAATTTCTATGAAAATCGGGGACTTCCGACAAAGGTGATGAAGCCCATAATATTAATTTTGCGCTAATACACTGGTGACCCAGGCCAAGCATAGTAGCATCGAGTGAGACACAATGCATGTCCGGGCACTACTCGTGCATATGTGACCCCCACCATCAGCAGAACACTCATGAAAACACGGGAATTTTTAGCCCGTGAAGATTATAGCATTGAGCAGATTACTGAATGGGACTGGGAATCCAACAGGCAAGCTTATTTTAAGTAATTTACTTACCTGCCTCTGCCTCAAGATCCCCATTCAGTAATGTTATCTGATTCCTGTCACCTATCCATCTACTGTCCAACCCAGTCAGACAACCTTCAATACCTCAAATCCTTTACTCCTGCCCTGTCCCCTTTCTTCAATCCTCCCTCACCTACTGAACGTCAACTATTAATTGCAGCCCCCAACTCAGTCACTCACCTGTGACTAACAGTGACACCTCCTAATTTGGCCAACCTTCCAGCTCCCTTTACTGATAACCAAACCCATCCCTCATGAGTTCCCTCAGTGACCAACTTTCATCACTCCCCACTATTCTCCTACCAACTACTCGAATTCATTCTCTTCAGTGCTGATGCATGCCCCCTCACCTTCAGCCTTCTCCCTCCTGCTGTGATTCAATATCCTTACTGTCCAGACCTGGACCTGGAACCAGAGCCATCCCCAGACTTGTTTGATTTCCTTTGTGCTCTGTGCAAAGCCATCTCCTTTGCAATTTGATGTGTAACTAAATCTTCTTGCAGAGGATCCACAAATAAAACATTTGTTTGCCTGTCACAATGCAATTCCTCAGTAGGTGTTTGCAGGCTGCAGCCAAATTTGATGCCACAGCATCTTGATAGTTGTTTAAGCCAGGAGGCTGGCTATCAGTGTAAGCTTCTGCATTGTTATGGGTGATTTGTTTTTGGCCCTCTGAAAGTAATGGAGTTTACAAGTGAATGCTTCTACTATGGCACAGGGCCGAGCAACTGAGGTTGGAGATGGCACTTTCCAGCACGTTGGCCTCAAGCTATCCATACAGGGAAGCTGGAAGTAAATGGCAAGTGCAGTTGGCTCATTGGTGACTGCAAAACCAAGGCATACTACTGGGGCTGGGGTGGACCGTTGTAGGTACCATCTTCCAGAACTGTAGTTAAATACATATTGTGAAGGGGGATCTTATTGAAACCTTACTGAATATTGAAAGGCTTGGATGGAGTGGACGTGGAAAGGATGTTTCCAGTCGTGGGAGAGTCCAGGACCAGAGGGCACAGCCTCAGAAGAGAAGGATGTTCCTTTAGAACAGAGATGAGGGGGAATTTCTTTAGCCAGAGGGTGGTGAATCTGTGGAATTCATTGCCACAGACGGCTGTGGAGGCCAAGTCATTGGGTATATTTAAAGCGGAGGTTAATAGCTTCTTGATTAGTAAGGGTGTCAAAGGTTATGGGGAGAAGGCAGGAGAACGGGGTTGAGAGGCAAAAATAAATCACCATGATCAAGTGGCGGAGGACACTCGATGGGTTGAATGTCCTAATTCTGCTCCTATGTCTTGTGGTCTTAAATCAAACCTTCAACTACCCCTCGGTTGAATCTAGAACATCCCATGAAACACTAAGTAGAAAAGCAGAGCTCTCTTTGTGTCCTGAAAAAGACATAGATCCTGAAATCACATGGAGCAGTTCATCTGGCCAGTTACTTCATGCTAGTCAAAATGAACTTGGGAACAAATTGGCTGCTTTGTTTATGTATCACATAAGAATGTCATTGTGCCTTTATATAGGATAATTAGAGTTCGGAAAAATGCAAGATTTATTTTCAGATAAAAATCAACTTATTCAGGATTTCTTTTTGTACAGTGATATGGCTTCAATATCAAATTATAAAAAATGAAGTCACCAGTGTTCTATGGGGAACAATATGTATTAGTACCAAATATCAAAGGTTGACTGGAGTAAGCCAGTCATAAAATACTCCCTTGCTCTCTTTACAATTACACAATCTAGTTAATAAAATGGTTCTAATCATAGTTTGATATAGAGGTCTGGAAGTTCTCTTTGCAGAAATTAATAATCCATCCAAGTTTCTGCTAATTGACCTCATTTACATGCACTTGATGAGGATCCAAAAATTGTTTATCATAAAGATATTTTACCTTCACCCAAAGGATCATGAAAATATTGGGTTATGCTGGATCTAATCTGTGGTTAAATTCTACAATCTTTTGCAGTGAAAACAGTACATTCAACCAGAAAACTTTGAATGGTTATTTTAAAAGCTTTTGAATGCAATTTTCCTTCCCAATCACTAAGAAACTGACTACATATAGAAATGTAACTGGTAAATAGCTTTTCTTAATCATTTCCATGTATTTAAAAGCAAAAACACCATTGATGCTGAAAGTCTGAAATAAAAACTTCAGATTAGAAATTCTCAGCTGGTCAGTCAGCAGCTGTTTAGAGAGGAACAGAGTTATTATTTCCAGTTCGAGAAACAAAGGACTGCAGATGCTGGAATCCAGATGAAAAACATCATGATGCTGGGGGGACTCAGCAGGCCAGACAGCATCTGTGGAGAGAAGCAGGCGGTCAATATTTCAGGGCAGGACCCTTCTTTAGGACTATACTTCCAGCAGTAATATAATATTTCCAGTTGATGCTTTTTCATCAGAACATTCTGACAGGGAGCCATTGTTCTGAAATATTATTCCTGTTTGTCTTTCCACCAATGCTGACTGATCTGCTGAGTATTTCTTGCCTTTCTGTTTTAATTTGATTTATTTAACATTGTGCTCTTCATTCTTTGATAAAAGTGCTTATTTTTGTGCTAAATTATATTTTAACTGCAATAATCAGACAGCAGCAAAATAATCTCTCTTTTAACAATTTTTACTGCTGCACCTGATCTTACTAATTCATGGTAATTTTTGCATTCCAGAATCCATTGATATACTTGACTAGAAACTCAAGGGAACAACAAATCCTTCTCAACTCAAGCACAAATTCAAGTACCTTTTGTTACCAAATTATGGATTATAATGAAAGCAAAGCTCTACCAGTGGATGTTGGAACCAACAGACAAATCAGATTCTCACATCCAATTCACAGGTCTCAAATAGCCAAGTAATATGATTCATTTCTGAGGCAACAGAATGGAAAGCCAGAAAGTTATTTCCTGACCAGAAGGGCTGCAGTGGTTCAAGAAAGAATGTGATCACTACCTTCTCTTCAATAATTAAGGATGGACAGTAACTGTGAAGTCTTGCCATTTCAGTGCACATCCTGAAAATGAATAAGTATGAAGAATAAAAGAAAACAATTCAATTTATAAAGCATCTTGAATAAACCAAGCCTCTGGTCTGTGTTGTACAGCAAGGATACTGAATCACAGCAGAAAAAAACCCAAAGTAATTACAATATCGATAACAGGATGGAGAGAATGCAAACAGGAAAGGTTAGCTAGCTGGGGCTTTTGTTGCCTGTGGAAAAGGGAAGGCAAAGGACTTTTCAGAATTATGAAGGGGTTAGTTTCTCCAGTTTCATTGTACTGCAAAACTAGCTACACCTCTAGCCAAGCTGTTCCAGTTACAACACTGCATCAAGGGGCAGGCACGGTAGTGTAGCAGTTAGCATGACACTATTACAGCGCGAGCGACCCGGGTTCAATTCCGACCACTGTTTGTAAGGAGCTTGTATGTTCTCCCTGTGTCTGCGTGGGTTTCCTCTGATTTCCTCCCACATTCCAAAGAAGCACGAGTTAGGAAGTTGTGGGCATGCTATGTTGGCGCCAGAAGCGTGGCGACACTTGCGGGCTGCTCCCAGAACACTCGACGCAAAAAGACGCATCTCACTGTGTGTTTCTACGTACATGTGACTAATAAAGATATCTTATCTACTCAGCAAGGTAGAAGATTGGACAGGTATGCCCTTTTACACAAAGCAAGACAAATCCAATTGGCTAATTACCCCCAATCACAAGGAAAGTGATGGAAGCGGTCATGGGCAATGCCATCACATGGCACATACTCATCAATAAGCTACCTACCAATCACAGCCTTGATCCAAACATGGACCAAACAGCTGAATTCTAAAGGTCAGATGGTAGTAACTACCCCTGATCTCAAGGCAGCTTTTATCTGAGTATGACATCAAAGGGCCCTGGTAAAACTGAAATCAATGGGCATCAGGGTTGGCCAACACAAAAGAACATGGTTGTTGTTTTAATGGGTCAATCAGTACAGCCTCAGGACATCATGCAGGAGTTCCTCAGTGCTGTGTTCTGGATTTAACATCGGTTTTTCATCAGTGATCTTCGTTCCATCATAAGGATAGAAATGGGGAGTTCATTAATGGTTGCACATCCATATTTGTATGCAGAAAGACCTGGACAACACTCAGGCCAATTTGTTAAATACCAAATAACATCCACACCACAAAGGTATCAGGTTTTTGACCATGATAGAATCAAATAACTTTTCCTTGACCTTCAATGACATTACTATCACAAAATACCCAACCATCAACACCTTGGGGATCACTATTGACCAGAAACTCAACTGGACCAGTCACATAAATACCACGGCTGCAAGAGTAAGACAAAGGATGGGTAAACTGCATGGAGTGAATCGTCTCCAGACACCCCGAAGCTGCTCCACCATCTACAAGGCACAAGTCAGGAGCACTATCAAATGCTCTTCACTTGCCTGGATCAGTGCATGTCCAACAACTCTCAAGAAGCTCAACACTATCCAGGACAATGTGCTACTTTATCGATACTCAATTCACTACTGTATATATTGATTCCCTCCACCAGTAGTGTACAGTGGCTCCAGTGAATACCAGATACAACATCCACCTTGGTTACTCACTCTGGTTAGTTTGACAGTGCCTCCCAACCCTGTGATTTCCACATTCAAAAAGGACAAGGACAGGAAGTGCATGGGAACACCACCATCTTAAGGCTCCTCTCCAAGTCTCACAACATTCTCACTTGGAATTATTTTACAGTACATTCATCTTCACTGGATCTAGGTTCTGGATCTTCCTAACCAACCTCGCAATGGGAATACTTACATCAAAACTGTGGTCGAAAAAGGTGGCTCACCATCATTTTCTCAGGGACAGTTGGAGATGGGCATTAATGCTGGCTTTGCCAGCAACCTCCACCTCCTAAAAAATAAATCAATCAATAATTTTTCTTCATGTATGCCTGGAACAATCATGGTCTCAAGAAAGATCCCAATAGAACACCATTTTCAACTGTTGCATGTGTGGAAAATGTCTCTCTTGTCCCCACCCTCTCTGTTCTGTTCTGTACGCATATTTCAATCCATTCTGCCAAAACAGGTCTAAGCTATATCCATCAAAAGTGTTTTATGTCACACCATATTGAAACTCATCTGAAAATCAATGTGTACTCAATTTATTCCATTATCCATGTCTTTTATTTCTTCAAAGAATATAATCATGGTTTAAACATGACCTTTTTATTTTGCAATCCATGCTTTTTTTATTATATGTTTTTTCACAATATGTTTTGCAAAAAAATTATCATTTCTACTATTGATTTGGTATCAAGTGGTCCACATCAGATGTCCACTTGTCCAGTCAATCTAGATCAGGATTCTCATCTTTATAAATAGTTTTATAATATTCACTTTACATTTTAAATTTTGTAATATCCCTCCTGAATTTTTCCATTGTCATTATTTCCCCTTTGGTATCATTTTCAATGAATATAGAGGCAGTATTACTGTTCAGAAATGATGTTTTGTGCCATCTCTTGTGAGTTTGTCTGACTCATCCCTTGTCGGTCTTTACCCTATCTTAATTGTCCTTGTGTTAATTTGTGCCATTGAATGCTGTACTGTCTCTGTTTACTTCATAAGTTCTCTTCACTTTCCAAACTGTGCTTTAATCTCTTCCCTAAACTCACCATATTCCCTTCCGTTATTATCCACTTTATTGTTTGAGTACTTGGTGCACGCCTTTCTCCCCCCATTTAATTTTACCATCGCTTCTATTTATTCATGGAAGTTCACCTATGTTTTCTCTTTTCACCTAAGTTTTTTTTTCTTACATTTCATGGAATGTATCTCCCTGAACTCTATTTATTTTAACTGTGTGCTTTTTAATCAGTAAATCCAGAATGGCTTCAATGTTTTGTAATGTTATAGTGATGTGCTTGCTTCAGTTAATGAATCATTGTTGCAATGCTTAGGAAGGATACTTCACCTCAGAGATTAGCATCGCTGTGTAGTGTAATAAAAATAATAATCAAATGTTCCTCATTGTTAACGCTGTCAGTTTTAACAATAACTGTTGTAAACTCTAAACAATCATGACAAGGTTGTCAATTGCAGCACATTTCACCTATGACACAATGCTCTTAATAACATTGTCTCCAAATCAATTTCCATTCCAGATTTGAACACAAAAATCTTGGCTGAATTTCAATGGAGCATTGAGGTTGTGCTATAAGGTCAGAGGCACTGCATTTGAGATGGGACATTGAACCAAGGTCTAGTATGCTTTCACAGTGGATGCAAAAGATCCCATGACACTCTCTCAAAGAAGAGTGAGGGAGTTATCAATGGGATCCTGTCCCACATCTATCCCACACCAATATTATCAAAGCAAATTATTTTGTCAGTAACACATTTTATTTGAGGGAGTGCTCTACATCCAAATTGGCTGCATCGTTACCTACCATACAACAGTATCTATACTTCAAAAGTACTTACTTTACTGTAAGGTACTTTAGCACATCCTGAAAAGCGTATAAAAAACACCTATATATATGGAAGATATATACCGTATATAAACAGTATACATGGAACACCTGTATATATTATGAAAAAACACTTGAGTATATATATGACTCCAAGGGGTCCAATATCCTGGTGGGAATGTTTAATATAGCTGTTGGGGAGGGTTTAAACTAATTTGGCAGGGGGAAGGAAACCAGGATGTCAGGATAGAGGAAGAGGTATATAGGAACAAGTCCAAGACAGTGTGCAGTGAAGATGATAAGAAGGACAGGCAAGTGAAAAGACAGGATAATTTGCTGAACAATAGAGATACAGTGAAATCGGTAGCAGATACTGGTCTAAATGTACTATATTTAAATGCATGTAGCATTAGGAATAAAGTGGATGACCTAGTGGCACAGCTACAGATTAAAAAATATGACATTGTGGCAATCACTGAGTCATGGCTTAATGATGGATGTGATTGGGAACTGAATGTCCAGGGGTACACAGTGTATAGGAAAGATAGGTGGGTAGGCAGGGGGGGTGGTGTGGCCCTGATGGTTAGTAATGATATAAAATCAATAGAGAGAAGAGACATAGGGTCAGAAGGAGTGGAATCCTTATGGGTGGAGCTAAGAAATGGCAAAGGTAAAAGGACAATAATAGCAGTTATATATAAGCCCCCTAACAGCAGCCGGGATGTGAACTATAAGTTACAGCTAGAAGTGGAAAAAGCGTGTCAGAGAGACAATGTCAAGATAATTATGGGGGATTTTAACATGAAGGTGGATTGGGAAAGCCAGGAAGGCAGTGGATCTCAGGAGAGCAAGTTTGTGGAGTGTCTACAGGATGGCTTTTTGGAGCAACTTGTTGATGAGCCCACCAGAGGATCGGCTGTTTTGGATTGGGTGCTGTGTAATGAACCTGAGGTGACTAGGGAACTAAAGGTAAAGGAACCATTAGGAACCAGCGATCATAATATGGTTAAGTTCAGTTTCAAATTTGAAAAGGAGAAGCTGATATCAGATGTGTCAGTATTTCAATGGAACAAAGGAAACTACAGTGGCATGAGAGAGGAACTGGCCCAAATTGATTGGAAGAGTAAGCCAGTTGGAGGGACGGCAGAGCAGAAATGGATGGAATTTCTACAAGAAATAAGGAAAATGCAGGATAGGTATATTCCAAGAAAAAAGATTATGAATGGAAAAATGGCACAATTGTGGATAACGAGAGAGGTGAAGGCTAAAATAAAAGCAAAGGAGAGGACATACAAGGAAGCAAAAATTAGTCAGAAAACAGAAGACTGGGAAACTTTTAAAAACTAACAGAAAGAAACTAAGAAGATAATTAGGAACGAAAAGATGAATTATGAAAGGAAGTTGGCAGATAACATTCAAAACAATACTAGGAGTTTTTTTTAAATATCTGAAGAGTAAAAGAGAGACACAGGTTGATATAGGACCAATTGAAAATGGTGCGGGAGAGATTATAATGGATAACAGAGAGATGGCAGAGGAACTAAATGAGTATTTTGCATCGGTCTTCACTGTGGAGGACATCAGCAATATACCTGACAGCCAGGGGTCTCAGGGGATAGAACTGAGTTCAGTCAAGATCACTAGAGAGAAGGTGCTAGGGAAGTTAAATCTCCCGGACCGGATGAGATGCACCCCCAGGTTCTGAAGGAGGTGGCTTTAGAGATTGCAGAGGCATTGGTGATAATTTTCCAGGAATCAATAGACTCTGGCACGGTTCCGGAGGACTGGAGGGTCGCAAATGTACTTCCACTGTATAAGAAAGGTGGGAGGCAGCATAAAGGAAATTACAGACCTATAAGTCTAACATCGATGGTGGGAAAGTTATTGGAATAAATCCTCAAGGATGAGGTTATGGAATACCTAGAGCTGCAAGGCAAGATAGGTCCAAGGCAGCATGGTTTCGTGAAGGGAAGATCCTGCTTGACCAACCTACTGGAGTTTTTTGAGGAAATCTCAGGTAGGGTGGATAAGGGAGAGGCTGTGGATGTTGTGTATTTAGACTTTCAAAAGGCCTTCGACAAGGTGCCACACAAGAGGCTGATTAATAAGATGAGAGCTCATGGAATTACAGGAAAGATATTAGAATGGGTGGAGCATTGGCTGGTAGGCAGAAAGCAAAGGGTGGAAATAAAGAGATCCTGTTCTGGTTGGCTGCCGGTTACTAGTGGTGTTCCGCAGGGGTCGGTGTTTGGGCCGCACCTTTTTACTTTGTACATTAATGATTTGGACGATGGACTAAATGGTTTTGTGGCTAAGTTTGCAGATGACACCAAGATAGATGGAGGAGTAGGGAGTATTGAAGAAACAGGAAGGTTGCAGAGAGACCAAGATAGTTTAGGAGAATGGGCAAAGAAATGGCAGATGAGATTCAATGTTGAGAAATGTTCCGTTGTACACTTTGGAAAAAGAAAGAAACGGGCAGATTATTATCGAGAAGGGGAGAAAATTCAAAGTACAGAAGTGCAAAGGGACTTGGGGGTACTTGTGCAGGATACCCTAAAGGTTAACCACCAGGTCGGATCGGCAGTAAGGAAAGCGAATGCTATGTTGGCATTCATTTCAAGAGGTATAGTGTATAAAAGTAAGGAAGTGTTGATGAGGCTCTATGAAGCACTGGTGAGGCCTCATTTGGAAAATTGTATCCAGTTTTGGGCCCCATATCTTAGGAAGGATGTACTGATGTTGGAGAGGGTTCAGAAGAGATTTACGAGGATGATTCCCAGAATGAAAGGGCTGACTTATAATGAGCGTTTGTCGGCTCTTGGACTGTATTCACTGGAGTACAGAAGAATGAGAGGGGACCTCATCGAAACATTTAGAATGTTGAAAGGACTGGACAGAGTAGATGTGATTAAGCTGTTTCCCTTGGTGGGTGAGTCCAGGACTAGAGGGCACAATATTAGAATTAGAGGGTACCGGTTTAAAACAGAAATGAGGAGTAATTTCTTTAGCCAGAGGGTAGTGAAATTATGGAATTCTTTACCATGTACAGCTGTGGAGGCCTAATCATTGGGGGCATTTAAGGAGGAGATAGATAGGCATCTAATTAGTCATGGTGTCAAGGGATATGGGGATAAGGCCGGAATTTGGGGCTAGATAGGAATAGTTTTTAGTTTAGCTCATGGAGCAGACTTGGTGGGCTGAATGGCCTACTTCTGCTCCTTGGTCTTGTGATCTTGTGGAAGTCTGTGTTTTGTTTTAAGGCTCTCAATTACAGTACTTCTTTATTATACAAGATGTGATCAGTAGAGATTGAGGAGGTGTGTTGGAGAAATGACCTAATAATAATGAGGGTGAATAATAAATGGAAGTAAATGATTGGCCCTCAATATCACAAGAAACGAAGACCCAAAAATTTATCTCAGGTCAGTAGCAATGAACACATTTTATAACAATGTCAGTAGGTTGAGTCTCTGAAATTTATTTCATTGACTTCATTGAGTGAATTTCAGATGCAATGTTTAATGTGCTATGCTACCAGAAAGCAGCAAAAGCACATCTGACCTGGAATAAATTTCTCGGCAGAAGTGTGCAGTAGAAATGAAATCACAATGGAATTTTTGTGCCTTTTTCTCAAAAATAAAAGGTCTTGAAAAAATGATTTCCATTACAAAGAACATAATTTCCTCTAAGTAATGAACCCTCATATTCACTCTACTCCAGGACACCTAATACCTACCTACTTTACTGTTGTAAGTGTACTTTATGGTTTCATGTAAGGTAAGACAAGATAGGGTATCTTTATTAGTCACATGTACATCGAAACACACAGTGAAATGCATCTTTGTGTAGAGTGTTTTGGGTGCAGCCTGCAAGTGTCGCCATGCTTCTGGCGCCAACATATCATGCCCACAGATTCCTAATCCATATGTGTTTGGAATGTTGGAAGAAACTGGAGCACTCGGAGGAAACCCACACAGACACAGGGAGAATGTACAAACTCCTTACAGACAGTGGCCGGAATTGAACCAGGGCTGCTGGTGCTGTAATAGTGTTACTCTAACCATGCAGCTATCCATAGCAAATTTTCGATCATTTTCCCATCGTTTACAGATAAGTCTCTATCCATAACTCAATTATCACCTCACACATAATGACACAAAAATACAAAATATCAAAAAAAAGACAAGGATAACTTAAGCAGTTTGTAACAAATTTGGATAGAGATTCAGAATTTTCTCAAATGACTTCATGTTGCACATTGCGCCATTTCCTATCCCAAACTTCCAGTTGTGAACTGACTTCAAAATGTTCATAAAGCAATTCCAATACACTGCAGTGGGAATAATGGTGAGTCGGGGACCCATGCATTCCAGTCAATGTCTTTCCCCATCAGTGACAATTAAGCAACTCATTATTGGCAGTTCCCAAGCTCTGAGATCTGGATTTCAGATCCTTTCATTATACTGTACTTGATTATTTGCTGAAAATAGTATGTGTTATTGATGCTCACCTCCTGCATTTAGTTTTCTGCAACATACAAATACCCTGAGTGGTCCCAGTTATCATTCAAAAACTTGCCTGTCTGGGTAGCAATAAACAGGATGAACAGCATGTATCAATCATTCACTGGTGGCCACAGAACCAGTTTATCATTTCATAACTTAAAACACCTTCTGTGAATTGAAAAGCTATTAATTGATGTTTTTCATTTTCTGACCTCATTAAACTGAGCACTGCTTGCAGTTCAACTTCATTCTTGCCTTAAAATTTCAGGAACTAATCCATGACTTGTATCAGCCTTCAACTGACTCAATACTATTATTTTCTTGCAGGGAAAAATTTATACAACATTAAATGTATTGAAAACTTCAAGATAGATTTCAGACCTAGCAATTTCCAGTTGTTATTTGGAACTTATTAGTAGGTGGAATTAGTCAATACTATTAAGGGGAAAATGATTAAATGGCCAACAAAGTGAATAATCATTTTAATTACAGAATGAAGGGTGATTTTGCAAAGAACAGAAGAAATAGGAGGATTCGTTTATGCAGCACTTCAAGCTTGCTCTTAACTAAGTTCATGGCTACTCTGGTCTCAATTCTAGTTTCCATCCTTATCCCCAAAACCCTTCACTACTCTCTGGTCTAAAAATCTGTCTGTCTCATTCTTGAAAACATGTAGTGACTTAGTGTCCACATCTTCAGGATGCACAATTCAAAAGGTTCCTGAACCTCAGAGAAGAGATTCCCTCTCATCTGTGCCTTAAATGGGCGATCCTTTACTCTGAAACTCAACCTCAAGTGCCAGAATCCCCCATGAAGAGAAACATTCTCTCAGCATCTAGCCTGTTGAGCTTCCTCGGAAGTTTATAAATTTCCTTACATCACTTCTCTTTCTTCTAAATCCAATTAATACAGACATACCTGTTCAATATTTCTTCTTTAAACAATCTTTCAATTGCAGGAATCAACCTAATAAACCTTCTCTGAGCTACCTCCAGATGAAAAGGAATGGCTGCTAAGACTACTAATTCAATCTTTGATATGTGGTAAAGACACAGTGTTTCTGTGGTAAAGAATCTTTGAGAGAATTACCATTGTGCTTGAGGTTACAGTAACACAGTCAGAACCACAATGTTAATGCTTTACTGTCTAACAAGTGGTGTTCTTTTATTAATATCCTTCGGAGCAGCCTTTATTGACTTAAAAGCAACCAACAAATTTCTTAATAGATAGATGGATATCTTTATTAGTCACATGTACATTGAAACACACAGTGAAATGCATCTTCTGCGTAGAGTGTTCTGGGGCAGCCCACAAGTGTCGCCACGCTTCCGGCACCAACATAGCATGCCTACAACTTCCTAACCCGTACGTCGTTGGTATTGGGGAGGAAACTGGAGCACTTGGAGGAAACACGGGGAGAACATACAAACTCCTTACAGACAGCGGTCGGAATTGAACCAGGGTCGCTGATGCTGTAATAGCATTCCGCTAACCACTACACTACCGTGCCTGCCCAAAGTTGCTATGGCAGTGCATGTATTGTCATAGGTTTTACATAATAAAACCTATCGTATTGTAGTCTTCATGACAACAGAAATGATGGCATTTTTCAAGAAGACTTGGGTCACTGTTGGAAACATTCTTTTTAAATCTGAGATTGCATCACCTCATTAGATTTTGGATTGGTGTTGCTTTTTCCACCTTGTCACAGTGCAGTTTCAGATAGGAATGGGGTTTAATCCAGGCAAGTGGGGGGGTGATGCAAGAGGAAAGCATACAGTAAATAGCAGGGCCTGTAGGAGCACAGATATACAGGGATCTTGAGGTATGTCCATAGCTCCCTGAAAAGTGGCAACATAGCTTGGATAGGGTGGTAAAGGTATGGCATACTGGCCTTCATCGGTCAGAGCACTGAATATAAAAGTTGGGAAGTCGTATAGGTCACTGTATAAAACTTTGGTTAGGGCCTCATTTGGAGTATGTATGCTGTTCTGGGTCGCCACACTACAAGAAGGATTTGGAGGCGGGTGCAGGAGAGGTTTATCAAGATATTGCCTGGAATGGAGTGTATCAGCTATAAGGAGAGGTTGGACAAACTTGGATTGTTTTCTCTGGAGCATCAGAGGCTGAGGGGCGACCTGATAGAAATATATAGAATTATGGGAGGCGTAGATAGTTAAATTCCTTTTCCCACAGTGGAAATGTGAAATACAAGACGGCATAGGGAGAGTAAATTTGAAGGAGATGTGTGAGGCAAGTTGTTTTACAAAGGGAGTAGTAGATGCTTGGAATGCACTGCCAGTGGAGGTGGTAGAGGCAGATACAATATCGATGTTTAAGAGGAATTTAGACAGACGCATGAACATGCAGGGATAGAGGGATACAGACCATGTGCAGGCACATGGGATTAGTTTAGATCGCCATCATGGTCACTGCAGACATGATGGGCTGAAGGGCCTGTTCTTGTGCTGTATGATCTGTTTTCTATGTTCAATCAGGAATGTGCAGTAACTTGGGAGTTGCTCTGTTGACTCCAGAAGCGACAACCATCTTTGACAATATCCATCCATTTTCTGTCGCTTACTCAAATTAGAGGTTGTGGAATACAAATCATTGTATGTTGAATTTTCCGTCAGGTGTGCATTTGTAAAGCTGTTGGCATCCAGTTCACAAAGGCAATGAGGAGAAAAAAGTTCCAATTTGAACAGTTGCTGACTAAACCAACAACCACTTACATTTGTACAATAACAACAACTCGCATTTACAAAGTACCATTATTCCTCAGGCATTTAATGGGAGTGTCATGAAATACGATGTGAAAAACAAGTTGTGGAAGGAAAAAATGCTTAACTCTCTCTTCTCAATTATTTTGCCTGACATGCTCAGTGTTTCTTCTTTCAGTTCCAATTTAAAAGGCTACCACAAATGTAAAACTGATTGTTAGATTTGACCAAATGAGTAGCAGGATTTTTTTTGCCTCCTATTTCCTTCCTTTTGTTTACATGAGATAGTGAGCTGGCATTTGTCAACATACTGTCGGAAGCCTTCGCATGGAGCTTTGACCCAAATCAACACTGACTGGGACAACCATTGGGAAAGCTTTGCACTGAATGGTTCGGAACATGGCTGAGCTGAAAGGAAACCTGCCACAAAGCTGAGACATTAACACCAACATTGCTGCTCCCTGTTATAACAAGGGATTAGTGTAAATTCAAACAGCTTTCCTATGTCCTTGCCAGTTTGGATAAAGTAGCAATAATGTAACAGTTCACATCTTACACACAAAGATGTAGTTATTTTTAGGATATGCATCATTTAACCAAAACTTTCATCACAAGTATTCACAAAGTCTCAGCATGTATCTGATAACTAAATACTTCCAGCTACATATCTGAGTAGGTGCTTTGATTTGACAAGGAATACAAGTTTGACAAGTTGCAAAATTGTAAGTGCAATGTTAGTGTTGTCTTCAGCTTCCAAAGACCTGACCTCGGGAATCCTGTCCCTGAACTGCTCCCACTCTCCACCTCTCCACATGGTGGCAAACAGTTGCTCCTAACCAAGTAATCCAGATCCCAGTTAACAATCTGAAGGCCTGCATCAACAATCTAGAGCTCAAATTATCCTTGGCAGCTGTAGAATTTAAATTCTTTTGGAATCTGGAATGTTAAAGTTAAATAGTCCTTGGTAATGGTGAACAGAAAACCACTGTATTGTCCTAAAAATCCATTTTGTACACTAAGCCCCATCTGGTGAAGATATCTGCCATCTGAACCTAGTCTAGCTTATATGTGACTTTCGACCCATGAAGTATGGTTGACTCAGAAATAGCCCAAGCCTGCCATTGATTCCAAGAGCAAGTCGGGAAAGGGCAATAAATGGTGGACTTCCTAGTGATGTTCACAATCTGAAAAATTAATAAAAAGAAGAAAAACCGTCTTTGCTTCTTGCGCAGACTTTTGGTCATCTGTCCTCTTATTGGGCTCTGCATCATTCTTTTTTGTAATGCTTCTGTGTTGGAGTCTTAGGACATTTTACCAGTTTAAATGCACTGCATAAATTACAAGTTTGCTGTTATGATGTGTGGTCGTACAATGTCATGAAAATATGTATCACACTCTCCTTAATTAATCTCTGGACTACTCATCTGAGATCCATACTTTTCCCTCAGCATCAGCTTGAGAAGAAAAGTCAGCTCAAGTGGTTTCTGAAGTGGTAAAGAGAACATTTTTCTTATGTAAGTGGGTCAATGAAAGCAAATGTAAAATTTCAGTGTCAGCCATGCCTCAGAGGGTAACACTTGCTGCAGTCAGAAACTGGTAGGATCAAGTTCCACATCAGAGACTAAAGCACAGAAATGCCAACACTCCAATATCCAATGTGGCATCTTTCAAGTGAGGTGTTAAACTATGGCCCCACCTGTCCTCTCAGGTTGATATAAAAAGTCCAATGATACCATTCCATTGAGAACATACCAGCTTATAACCATGAATCAATGTCCACAAAAAAATATTCTGGTCAAGAGCACATTGCCCTCTGTGGGTCCAAACAGTTGATGCAATTGTAACAATGAGCAGATTTTAAACAAGATTTATAGACACAGAGAATAAACATTCAACATTGCTTCAGTGTGCACCAGCACTGCAAGAATCTTTGTATATTCAGTAGGAGGAGGAGCGGTGCTGGGGCTCTCTCCAAGCATTAAACTTAAGTGATGAAACAGTATGTTCATTTAAAGTAATATGCTGTCAAAATACAGAATGAACTGCCATTGAATATGTAATTAATATTTCCATAAATTGACTGAATATTTGATTATGAAAAGCAATGTGCCAGTCAGTGCAAATATATAAGATTTTATATGCCAGCATGGAGACCATAGATTTCCATTTATTTTAATTAAAGGTCAACCTTCCGGGTCCACAAATAAGACTTGGAAGAATAAAAGTGACAAGGCAAACTAAGGTTAGTGATTCGTTGACATTCAGTTCATGTTTTAAATGATGGAGTTCAATTTACGTGGGTCCTTTCACAAAGTCCTCAAGCACTTTGCTTTTGAAGCGTAGTCACTGTTGTCAAGCCAATTTGCCAAGACCAAGCTCATATGCACAATATTGTGATAACAACAGGTAACTGGCTTTGGTAATACTAAGGGACAACTTTTGGATAACTTCCCTGCCCTTCTTCAAAACATTGACTTGGAACCTTACATGGCCACTTAAAGACTAGATTATAACAGAATTGGCCATTCAGCTCTTTGAACCTATTCTGCTGATAAGCAAGTCACAGCTAATCTTCCATCTCAATGTTTTTTTTTCCTGCTCTATCCCTTGATTCTTCTAATATCCAAAAATCCATTAATCTGAAATTTGAATCAAATCAATGATTGAGGCTCCTCAGACCTCTGGAGGAAGGACTTCCTAAGATTTCCACTCTTGGAATTAAGAAAATCCTCCTCATTTCAGTTCTAAGTGGCTTCTCTTTATTTTGAGGCTGTGATGCCTAGTTCTAGATTCCTCTGCTGGGAAAAACATGCTCCTTGTGTCTACCCTGTTGAGTGCTCAAAAGATTTGGTGTGTTTCAGTGAGGTCACCTCTCATTCTTTTAAACTCAAGAGAATAGAGATCAAGATGACTCAATATCTCAAATGACATTCCTCCATCCAAGGAACCACCCTAATGAATCTTTGCTGCACTTTATGGAAAATATATTCTTCTTCTCAATATAATTGTAGTAAGACATCTTTACTCCTGTACTTAATCCTCTAGCTATCCTTTCTGCCTGCTGTACTTCCATGTCAGCTTTCAGTGACTTCTGCACCTAGATACCCAGGTCCCTTTGAACATTAACACTTCCTAATCTCCCATCATTTAAAAAAAACTCAGCATTTCTGTTTGTTCTACCAAAATGGATAGGGTCACTTTTTTCCCCACATTGTACTCCATTTACTATGCTGTTCACCATTCATTCAACTGGTGTATATCCTCTTGAAGCCTATTTGCATCCTCATCACTGTTCTCATTCCCACGTGGTTTGTGTCATCAACAATTTTGAAATTGTTTGGTCCCCTTCATGAAATCATTGAGGTAGATAGTGAATGCTTGGGCCCAAGCACTGTCACAACTTGCCAACTCAATTGGCCACACAGATTGGGCCTCAGTTTAACATTTCATCCTCTGACTGTGCAGCGTTCCCTCAGTTACTTCACCGGAGTAGTCTTCCCACACATTATGCCCAAGCTTCTCTTGGATTAGGGTCTAAATTGCTATTTAAGTTGTTACTTTGGATGGACAAACCTCTGACTCTGGGGAAAGTGTCATACCTAATGAGCGCAACTGGTACTGAAAGCTCAATGACTGTGGAAACCTGGAAATACTAAATGAGCCTCACAATAATAGAGCCCTGGGATAAATAAAGTTAAACATTGCACAAACAGCCTTCATTTTAACATAAAGTTGAAACAGAAGCAGGAGAGAGGGGGAGTAGATTTGAAAGTGGATATAATTGTGAATAACTTTAACGGGAGACATATGATGTTGTCCTGTTTAGAAATGTAAGACTCTTTCAAAGGTCTTGGAGATTTCCATGATTTATAACAACAGAAAGCATCCCTGAGAAATGGCCTTTTCGAGACCGACGTTGGACGTCATCAACCCAGCGCAGGGCCCCAGAAGTGTTCCATAGTCTGAGCGTCATCATTTTGGATGACTTTACTAATGATAGACAGAGAGTTTGGGGTGGGGGGAGAGGTGCAATGGCTTGAAGTCTAAGTGAAATTATGTTCCTTAGGGTTAGGGTGAACTTGTATACATTTCCAAAAATAAGAAATAATGAATTATAACTTACAAGTGGCAGAGGTAATTTTAAACACATATATTGATAATAATGAGAATGGGGTCACAGAAGCTTTCACAAAGCGGCTCTACTTCATTTGAGCTTAAGAAGATTTGGAATGTCACCAAAGACACCTGCAAATTTCTACAGATATACAGTGGAGATCATTCTGACTGGTTGCATCACTACCTGGCTCCAATGCGCAGGATCAAAAGAGGCTGCAGAGGATTGTAGACTCAGCCAGCTCCATCATGGACACAACCCTCCCCGTCATCGAGGAGCTCTCCAAGCGATGGTGCCTCAAGAAGGCGGCATCCATCATTAAGGACCCTCAACACCCGGGACATGCTCTCTTCACATTACTACCCTTGGGGAGGAGGTACAGGAGCCTGAAGACTAACACTCAACGTTTCAGGAACAGCTTCTTCCTCTCCACCATCAGATTTCTGAACAGTCCATGAACACTACCTCGTTATTCCTCTTTTGTACTATTTATTTATTTTTGTAACTCATTGTAATATTCATGTCTTCAAGTCTTGCACTGTACTGCTGCCACAAAACAACAAATTTCATGACGTATGTCAGTTATAGTAAACCTGATTATGATTCTAAGAAGCAGAGGTCTTACCCTTGAAGTATTTTGGTTGGCTCAGTGTGGAATACTGACTCCCTCCCCACGGATACACATCCCACTTACCAAAGTTTGAAAACCTCAAAGAGAGGTTTCCTGAGTCCAAAAAAATATGCACAGGTATGGCTGTAACTTACCCAGCAAGGGCCTCACAAATCACCAGCTCAAAACATTGGGAAGAATTTTGTTGCTATTCTAGTGAAGACTAAGTTATTCATTGGGGTATTGATTTGCAGGGCAGTCAGCGGGGAAAATGCTGCCACTAGCAGTAGGTCTCTCTCTCTCTCTCTCTCTCTCTCTCTCTTTGACATGAAGACAATGTTAAAGCCAATCTTACAAGGAGGAAATGAGATTCAGACCAGGCCACCCACTTTACAGGATGTCTGCTTCTATTTTTCATTCATGTCATAGATAATATGTAAAATAAGAAACTGTTTTAATTTGGTTGATTATTAATAGTACCGTTGGCTTTCCTATCCAATCCCAAATCTGATGGTGCAAAGCCTACCTTCCATGCATAAAAAAATTCCAGTCAATTATACAATTCTTGTGAATGCATTCATCCCATGAAATATTTGCCTGGTTCAGGAATATGCTCACAATTCTGTTAAGTTCAGTGTCATCAGCGAATGCAGAAATTGTGGCTTGTACTGCCAAGTCGATGTCATTAATATGGATCAAAAATTGAAATTGGCCTAAGACCAATTCCATGAGAAGGCAAGTACTCATCTTGCTCAAGTCTGCAAAAAAAAATTCACCATGACCCTGTGTGGTCTTTGTTAACTTCACATCCATTTTATGCCGTGTGCTTCAACTTTCTTGAACTGCTGAGCATCTCCAACATTTTCTGATTTTATTTCAGATTTCCAGCATCTGCAGTTTTAGTTTTGATTTTCAAACTCATATTCCAGCTCTGCTGCAAAGGATTAAATTCAATGGGGATAGCAATAGAATTAATTTTCTCAGAACACTAAGCAACCTGTCATCAAGGTTATGTCAGCTAGTTTGAAGGACCCCAACTATAACTTGTATGGGGACACTGCTAAGGTTCACCGTGAAAGACAATGTCACTTTACAATCATGGAGCATGTTCATCATCCTACAAGGTCCTTGACAATGGAGCTATTAGTGAGGTCTCAGAAGCAGTTGAATGGAAGTTTATATTGCTGCCATTGTGTTTCTAGCTTCCAAAACCTTCTACAACTTACATATGGATGAATAATTACTGCCTGTGTTTTGAGCACTACTGAAATGTCAGCAATGAATAGAAAGAGACATGGATTGGTATTCACAACCATCATAGTACTTTTAAACTCTGGGGTTACAGAAAGAAATGAGAGTGCTGAGGTACAGTTCCATGGAAAGTGGCAGCAGTGCACAGTTATATTTTTTCTCAGAGCAACAGCTGCTGATACTGTCGATAAGATTTTTTACAGCCACCCACATACTCTGGCCTCAGAGGTATTAGGGGATTGTACAGGGGTGACCTTTTGTCTTAACCATAGATAAATGCCTTGCTAACAAGTTTTTAATATTTAGGGAGTGATGTTGGACAGACATTCTGTTTCTCTTCAATAAGATCATTTCTTAAAACATCCATTTGCAACTGGCAGATGGATCATTAGTTTGAAATCACATCTGAGGCAAAGAAACATATTAGCCTAGGATAGATATAGTACAGGTTATTTGGTGAAATAGAACTCCATGCTCTTGATCTCAGATAAAATCAGAAAATAATCTATGCAGTGATGGTATGATGCTTCCATTTTATGTGATTTTTTTCCTGAATAAAATGGAACAATTTCATGTTAATTACTGCAAATGTGCTTGCAGTCACGTCCTCATTGCAAGAACTGGGCTGGGAATAACCAAAGTCATTTTAAGCCAGCAGGAGAAAAAGAATGTTTCATTTTTTTAGGATGGATTGGTTTAAGTTTGCAGTCTGGACATGTAGTATTGAGTTTAAATGAATTAGAAGTGATGTCACTGACGTACAAAATTTCTCGGGGGTTGAAAAGGAAGATGCAGTATTGATGTTTCCCTTGGCTTTGGTATCTGGACCAGGGGGTCACTATCTCCAACTAGAGCTTTGGCTAATCAGCAGAGAGATGAAAAGAAATTTCTTCACCAAGAGGGGAACAAATCTTCACTCAACAGTGCTGTGGAGGTTCAGTCGCTGAGAATATTCAAGACAGAGACCAATCGGCTTTGTATATTAAAGAAATCAAGGAATGTGAGGTAAATGCACTGAGGTAAATGATCAGTCAAGATTTTATGGAATGGCAAAACAAGAACAAGCTCCTATTTCTCATGCTTTGATGTGCTGTACTATTACATTGCACATGGTTGTAATTCACATTGGCAGGAAGATCTAAATTGTATGGTTAGACTAGAGAAGCTTGGGTTATTCTGTTCAGGCAAATAGGAGTTTAGAAGATTAAGGGAAAGATTTAATAGAGTCATTAAATTATGAATAGCTTTGAATACAAAGATAGGAAGAAACTGTTTTTATTTGTTGACAGATCAGTAACCAATTTATACTGATTTGGCCTTTTTTTGTACAACTTGCTTTTATGATCTGGAATGCACTGCCAATAAGGGTAGTGGAAATAAATTCAACAGCAACTAACAAAAGGGATCCAAATATATTGCTGAGCTATAAGAGAAAAGCAGGGACCAAATGGATAATTCTATCATGGCACTAACATAGGTACAGTGGGCCGATTGGCCTTCTTCTGAGTCACTTAATGCCAAGATTTCACACTAAATTCTCGAATCCCAATTGGGACTGTTTTGGGCACAATTGCCATTTGTGCGAAATTACCACATATGACAATGGGACAAAGTTTAATTGTCTCATTTTAACTTGGTAATGCATAGGTACAGATGTATGAACACTGTCAGTTTAGGTTGAATTCATTAGCTTGAAGAGAGAATACATTAAAGAGAGAGTTGCAATCCACAGTACCAGCATTTCTTTTTGTTACTTGATTTCATTTTTTTCCCTTCATTTTCCATTTCATCATAATGTATCATAAGCATCTGAGGAAAATGAATGGAGGGAATTCCTAAGGTAGGCATAAGGGCAGATCAAATCAGTAGCTATTAAACCTTGGGTGTTGCATGATCATATACCACATATTATGTAGTCAAAATGGTAAATTAATCTTTGTCAGACATGGTAAATTCATCCAGACAGGAACCCAAATAATGTTTGTGGCCAGAACATTTTCAAAAACTTACATTTTTAAAAATCATAAATAAATAAGTCACAGTAACTTTTGTCATTTAAAGAGCCTCTGTGTCCTTGAATTCTACTCTGCCATCCTGTAGTTACTTTGCAATACACAGCATGTGACAATTTTCTCCAGAGGCAATTTGCATCAAAGACATGGGCTGCAGAACAATGAAAATAACTCATCTGGAATCTGGAAAGGATAATGCAAGCTTATTCCAGAACCAATGCACGTGTTGGAGCACATACTCTACCTTTGCCAATATAATGGCACCAAGAAGGAATTTTAAGTGCCAGCTAAATAAGTGGATGGGATTAAGAAAAGGGCATTCAATTCCTTGTGGTATTCTGACATTCAATTAGATCATTTAAATCTTAACTCTCCTTATAAACTTGGTCACAATATCCCTTCAAATTCCATCACACAAAACTCTATAAATGTCAATTCTGAAATGTTCACTAGCAACAGACTCAACAGTTTTTTCGTACAGGAAGCATCCTTAATTCTATTGCGTAATGGCAGTTCCAGGCATGACTCCTTGAATGCCCTTGCTCTGACGTTATGTCTATGTCTGCCTATTCAGGACTATCTCATCAGAGGAAAAAGTTTTTTTTATTCATTGCCATCAAGTCAGTTAATCATCTTAAGTATATCATGATTTGTTTTCTACATCCAATGGAATAAAAGCCTATCAGTAATGGTAAATGCCACTTCTTGAAAACAGGATTCAATGTTGGTCTGAATAAGGAATGATTTTTCTCCCAGTGGGAAGTCAGTGATGAGAAATTACAACTTTTTAATTATAATTAATGGACTGCAGAGAGGAAATTGGAGAACATAGAACATTTCAGCACAGTTCAGGCCCTTTGGCCCAGATGTTGTGCCGACATTTTATCCTGATCTAATATCTATCTAACCCTTCCCTCCCACATAGCCCCCCATTTTTTTTATCATTCATGTGGCTATCTAAGAGTTTCTTAAATGACCCTGCCTCCACAACCTCTGTTGGCAGTATGTTCCATGCCACTCTGTGTAAAAAAACTTACCCCTGACATCCCCCTTATACCTTCCTCCAATCACCTTAAAATTACACCCCCTTGTGTTAGCCATTTTCGCCCTGGGAAAAAAGTCTCTGACTGTCCACTCGATTTATGCCTCTTATCATCTTGTACACCTCTATCAAGTCACCTCTCATCCTCCTTCTCTTCAAGAGAAAAGCCCTAGCTCACTCAACCTATCCTCATAAGACATGCTTTTCAATCCAGGCAGCATCCTGGTAAATCTCCTCTGCACCTTCTCTAAAGCTTCCACATCCTTCTTATAACGAGTCAACCAGAACCAAACACAATACTCCAAGTCTGGTCAAACCAGAGTTCTATCAAGCTGCAACATTACCTCATGGCTCTTGAACTCAATATCTGGACTAATGAATGCCAACACACTATACACCTTCTTAACAACCCTATCGACCTGCGTGGCAACCTTGAGGGATCTATGGACATGGACCCCAAGATCCCTCTGTTCCTCCACACTGCTAAGAGTCCTACCATTAACCTTGTATTCTGCCTTCAAATTCAATCTTCCAAAGTGTCTCACTTCACACTTTTCCGGGTTGGACTCCATCTGCCACTTCTCAGCCCAGGTGTGCATCCTATAAATGTCCTGTCGAAATCTACAGCAACCTTCTACACAATCCACAACACCACCAACCTTTGTATCATCAGCAAACTTAATAACCCACCCTTCTACATCCTCATCCAAGTCATTTATAAAAATCACAAAGAGCAAGTGTCCCAGAACAGATCCCTGTGGAACACCACTGGTCACCGACCTCCAGGCAGAATACGCTCCATCTACCACCACCCCATGTCTTCTATGACCGAGCCAATTCTGAATCCACACATCCAAATTTCCCCGTATCTCATGCCTCCTGACTTTCTGAATGAGCCTTCCATGAGGAACCTTATCAAACACCTTACTAAAATCCATGTACACCATATCCACATGCACATACACCACATCCTCAAAGAATTCAATTTCTTTACATGTCATGAGGAATGGTTGAGGCAGTCAGAGGTTTTGCATATTCAAAATAATGGAAGTTGGGAGGGCTATGGTAGACAGCAGGACAATGGGACTAGTCTTAAATTGCTAGCACAGACTAGATAGACCAAATGGCCACAAACATCTGCAGTTCCAATACTGAGGTTAATATTGAGGTTAAAACATTAGCAACAGGAGGGAGACAGAACAAGCCAAATTGTTTTTTTTAACATTACCTCATATTATGTTATTTGGGTATAAGACAGCAAAGGGTCACAAGCAACTGAATTGTTCAGAATCTTTGAGAGAGAAAATTGATTAGTAACAGACAGTAACTAAGCTCTAGACTCTGTAAAATGGCTGCAGTGTGCAAGAATTCTCATCGTACTGACAGAAGTAAATATCAAGGGATTAACCTATCTTTCTCAGGGCCAAGGCATCTTATTGTGCATTACTGATGTGTTAAAGCTTGACCCATTGAATGGTTCAATGGTTCTATGATCTGTTAGCTCCAAAAGTGTGAAGATTAAGAAGGTTGGGGTCCAATTAATTTCCACCCAGGTATTTTTTCAGGATGTGGTTCAACGATGCAAAGCATATCTGGCGTTCTTACAAAAGCAGATCACTATCAAATTTCATGAAATATATATTAGATTTTCAGTGCTATGCAACATAACAGCAGTTGATGCAGAGTGTACTATTTACAAAATTAACCTTGTTCTGGCTCAGGTATTTTGATGTTAGACATCTTATTAGTTTATAGGAGACTGCAAGTAGAGTACATAGCAGGAATGATAAGTTGTTTGCTCAGAGATAAGTCTTTTCCTCATTGTATTTCAATAGATACTGTTTACTGGTTTCATTTTGTACAGCACCCCATTTATTCATTTTCATTACAATACCCCACCCTATGCAGCACAACAGAAATGTTAACTAAATTATTCAAAAATGGAAAACTAAAACAAAGCCACAATGGTTTAAACATATTGTAAAGAGCATGTACTTTCAAAAACAAGCTTCTTGCAGGATTGTTCAAGATAAAATGAAGTTGCTGCTACATCAAGTTCCACACATAATGAATAATAGGTTGAGCTGGCAAAACCACCATTTTTTAGAACTTCCGAGAAACCCTCATGATAAACTCGTCATATAATGGACAAAATTAGTTCGAAAATTGAGAATGCAGAACATGGAACGCGGCACAAGAACTCATCCTTCGGCCCACTATATCTATGCTGACCATGCCAATCTAACTCATCCTATCTGCCTGCACAACGTCTGTTTACTTTGCCTGTTCATGTGACTGTCCAAATGCATCTTGAACATTACTGTTGTATCTGCTTCTATCACCTCCCCTAACAACTCGTTCCAGGCACCTACCAAGAACATCCAGGGACATGGACAATGCTCCAGGAACATCAAATTAAAATGCACACCATAGACTGCTGTATACTGGCATTTTAAATTGGTGTCAGATGGCAAATCTCAATGAGTGGATGTGAAGAGAATGGACAGTGTTGGCCATATAGTATGGGGGAACCACCATGTTTACTCCAACCCTATACCATCTTGAAGGATGACAAAAGGAATCAAAAGAGCCATCATTTGATAATTCTGTATTTAAAATTTACCAAGAGCTTGTTAAACCTTGTAGCAGTGATCGTTCTCCGGTGCTATATTTTGAAATACCTTTTTCTGCATGATACAGTTCACTTCTGATACTCTTACTGCCTAATACATTCACTGTATGTTTCTAGTACCACTATGCAGTAACATTGAATATAACTCAAGATATTCAATATAGCATTTGTAGGCAGTAGACTGTTAAAACTGGGTAGCTTGGTCTCCAACCTGAAACGCTGACTGTTTCTCCTTTCGCAGAAATGCTGAGTGTCTCCAGCATTTTCTTTTTTTACTTCAACTCACAATTAGGTTTGACTCCATTTGCTGTTGTGCTCTGATGTTCATGTAATGCTATTTCGCCATTCAGTAAGTACTGCTCTCATTTTATAAAATTCATAACTGCGTCAGTGACATTAACTACCTGTTCATAAAACTTATGCGCAGTCAAGTAGAACTCTATGTCTGGGCAATGCTCTTACTTTTAGCATTTATTTTGAGTATGATGATTCAAGCAAGTATCTGTCAACATATATAACAGAAGTAATTGTTTGTGTCAACTGTATCACTTGTAGAATACAAAGCTTGCATTGAATGGTATAGTGAATATCAAAGTGAAACCATGAGTGATCAGAAAATGCAAGTGATTTGAGAAAGAATCATGCTTCAAATAAAACTGTGTTATAATGACAGTTCTGAGAAATGATAAGGAAAATTATATAATCAAATGGTAACAGAGTACATGAGTCAACCATTGAACCCATTGAACCAAAGAACAGTCTAGTCATACCACTCCCTTCGTCTTTCCATGTTACTGCAATATTATCACATTCAAGTTTCCCCCCCCCCCCCCACCCCCCCATACCCTTTTGAAGACAGCTGTTAAATCTTGTTTCTCCCAGATCCTGGCCACTCATGATTTAAAATGATTTTACTTTTTGTTGCCGAAGGTTGCCAAACATCTCCGGTCATCAACCACTGGGACCAGGTTCTCTTTATCTAAACCTTTAATGATTTTAAACTCTTCTAACAACATTTTCTTAATCTTTATTTTACCAAAGACAAGAACCCCACCTTCTCCAGACTGTCCAGATAACAGTAAACCATTGTCCCTGCAAGTATCCTGGAATCTCCTGTTCCCTCACCAAAGCTTCTATGTCCTTCCTAAAGTGTGCCCAGAATGTGATAGTATTCCAGCCACATCCAAGTTAGTGTTTTACGTGCATTTTATGAGTTTAGCATGGATCTTTGTCCTCAGGATTCCGTATGCTGTGCCTTCTTTGACTAACACTGCTATCTAAGGTTTGTGCACATGTACCCACGTGTCTCTCTTCTTGCACAATCACATTGCATTTTGTCTGTCTCCATTTTCCACCTATGCTGTACTTTGAACTGCCATTTGGATGCACTTTCCACCATCTTATCTTTATTCCTTATAAACCTCATGTTATTTTCTTTACTGTTTTAGATTTCCAAGTTTTGTGTCATCACTAAACTTCACACTTGTGCTTTAAATCAAGTTCATCTCATTGACATAGATCAAAGATATCTGAGGGCTGGATCCCACTATTTCATCCTCCAATCTGAAATGAAGATGTTTTGAGGTGAGTCAGACAGCAGTGTAGTGAGGCTTATGTTAATAATAATGAAGAGTTTTGTTACTTTTAATTTTCCAAAATATTGAGGCAGCAGGATCTGAAAGATGAAGCAGGGTGATCTGGGAATGCAGCTTTTACTCCACGTGGTCCCCTGGTTCCTTCAGAGACCCACATTATTTTATTGGCTTGTCAGGCACTCCTGAAAGAATAATCTGGCCACCCTTGCTGCCACTGTTAGCAAAGGAGTTGTATTGCTGAAGGGAAAGCTGAGTTCACTTATTCCTCCTGAATCCCAACAGAACTTCACAGATTCAAAAAATATTATGGTATTTGAGGAATGGTACAATTAGTAAGCTTGTGGGGAACCACTATCATAAACAAAATTATTTTCACTGCAATGTAATTTGATTTATATATTTTCTCAATGTTTGCATTATTTCAGTACAATCAAAATAACAGCCAGACAACCCATTCTGAAATGTTTTGCAGAGTAAGTGTACAAATGAGAACAAGGGACAAGAAATGAGCAGTTGTTCCATTAAGCCTGTCTCCAACTGTAACAGTGCAACCCCTGCTTGATAGGTTCCTCACCTCCAGCTCATAAGCACACAATATCATTGGAGGGGCACAAGAGAAGCAAAAAGTAACATTTCATCGCAGGATAAATTTGGCGATCAGTTAGATCCCTTTTGAGCATATACAGTGATTCTGTACACGTGCTATGCACTGATAATTTTTTCCTCAAGTTCCCTGATTGTTTTTGATCTATCTAATTCAAATAACATTTGCTAAGACCAAATAAAATTCTTTCATCAATTCAAAATCTCAAACAAACCTCCTGGATTTTGCTAAAGCAAAATTTTTTCGCTCTCTAAGCCCATGGTGATAACAAATTGCTTTTAAACAAATTATCAGTCTAACAGTCCTTGTCTGATCTTTTTTCCAGAATTTTTTTTTACCTATTATGTGAGGGAAGCAAAATTGGACCTTGTGGAATGTCTTAGGCCAAGTACAACGATGGTTCAGTATTTCTTGTTTTGTATCAATTATCCCAGCAATATACGCAGGCATTCCATTTGCTTTGGCAATAGCCTTGAGACACTGGCAATGGACTTTAAAGGCTTCACTTCACACACTATAACATTCATATTTTTCCCCCGTTCAGTAGTCTTGAGCATGTAACTCTGCTGGTGTACACATGCTTGTTCTTGCCCTTTATTAATGTTCATAACAAAACCTTTATCTATATTAAATGGCATGCTGGATAAAGGCCCATTCACCATCATATCAAGATTTGCAAATGATCTAATTATCTCATCTTTGCCATTTATATCTGCATAAATCTCTGTATCACCTGTGGACAACTCCCAGCACCCTCATCCAGATTATTGGTTTAGAAGATGAAGATACAGATAACAAACTACAGCATTAATACAGAATTAACTGCCTTCTAAATGCAAGAGTGCTACTAGTTCCTTACTGAAACATTTTGCACAGTCACCTATTGCATGAAGCTTCATTTAAAACTTTTTGAACATCTAGATGCACTATGTCCATCAGGCTTCCTATGTCTTCCAGCTTAGTGATTTCTTCAGAAAATTCAACTCGATTTCTGAGAGACCATTTGGTGAAGACCTCCATGAATTGGTGCGACTCAGTTTGGGAACTTCAGTATCTAACCTCGCATCTTGTGCTTACACAGCCCAGAATTAAACTGTTCTAATATATTTAATGACTGTGATTTTCATTAGGACCAGCTTTGCTTTCATGTAACCGAAGGGACATTTGAGACCAGCACAAGACCTTTCAGGTCTTTGAGCCTGTTCTGCTATTCAATTTGGTCATAGCTGATCTGTAATGTAAAAAGGAAGGTAAACGGAGTCGTGCAATATGGCAAGGCCATTTTTTTTCAGCAGCCTAAATATCAAGAGATGGACAAATATAAGGAAAATAAATGTACACATAATTATCAGGAATGTCAAAGAAGAGGAATTGGAGCTTGGAGGTAAAGTAAGAAACTGGAGAATGGGGAAAATATGGGCTCAATATGGGGAGAAGACAGAACACATCAGAATAGACAGAGGATCAGGTGGAGGTGGTGAAGAAAGGTGACCATAAAGTGCAACAGAGATAAGGAATGGGAAATAGAGCACAGGCAAAATCACAGCCAACAGCTCTTGCAGTGGGCACTATTCTGAGGAAAGAGAGTTGAATAGACCTATCTTCTCAGGACCAGACGAATGGCAGCTGAAGGATTAATGGATACATACTAAGAGGGCGCATCCTCTGGCTGGGGAATATAGGATGAAGTGACCACAATCACTAAATTAGGACAGAGTTGAGAAGAAACTTTTTTCATTTAAAATGTGAAAATTCTTTGAAACTCTGTCCTAAAGGGCTGACACTGCTTGGCCATTAGGTATATTCAAGAAAGACATAAACAGAATTTGGGATATTGAAGGAATGATGGGATATAGGGATAAAGTAAGAAAGTAGAATTGGTGTAAAAATATCAGCCATGATCCCATTGTGATGAGCAACTCAAAGGAACAAAGCCTTCTCTCATTTTTATTTCATACATTCTTCTGTCCTTGTGTATTCCAACCCATTCAGTTGACATTTCATTTGCCTTTTAAAATATTCTCTATTCCTATCCCCTTGGCGACTTCTAAACAGGTCCTAACTTCTCACCAATTCATAAACACTCTGCTCTACCTCTGGTTCAAAGTAGATGAGCTCACATCACCATATTAAACATTCAAAGGATTACATAAGTTCGAGAGCAATTGAGTTCATTTCAATTCAATTTAATAAACACTCTTGTGTGGTTGCAGGGTTAAGCTGTGAGATCCGAGGTCTGGCTGGCATGCTAATACAAGAGTTTACATGGCAGCAAAATAAAGGGCATTTTTTGAATTAAATTTATGACTTATTTTGCACGTGTATCAACTAGTCATTAGAAATCCAGCAATGAGTATTAATCTTTGACATATTTCAAAATCACCACCTTCAAAAAAAACAGCCAATACTAACAGTGGATTAAACATGTCTTATCATGAAAATGACCCTGATGCTACGATTTAATATATTTTTAGTGGGTACTTGGAAAAACCCTTCTTTCTATTGCTGTAAGAACTTCTTATTCCTTATTTATAAGCAGTGTCGGCTCCCTTCCTGGTTGTTAATCAGTCACAAGCATGCCACTGATGGCAGTTATCATCAGAACAAATCAGCACTCTACAGGACTTAACAGAGAAAGATGGTTTCACTTAGAGCCAGTGAAAGTCCTGCTTTACTGAAACTGTTCCTAACATAGAAATCACTTAGATCCGAGGGAGGTAACGAGAAGGTGGGGGGATGGTGATATAAGAACTCAGTCTCATCCACTGTGAAACTACAATAAACAATTACTCATGCTTATGAAATAAGCACCCCCAGTATTTGCAATTGTACTCCAAACAAAAAGCAAAATGTCCACCCAGCAAAGTGAATTGCATGGGAGGCCAGTGACGATCCTGCCTTTAAATTCGGTGTGAAAGACTTATCTAAGTTAGTCACTTATACCCAGTTTCCTAAGGGTAAAACAAACACTGCATTTATCAGTTTCTGCACAGGATTTCTTACTAATTCTGGACAAATGCAATTACTTAAATTAAACTGTGTGTCAATTCAGAGGAACATTTCTCCAACTCCCTGTATGTTATTACACAACCTTCTTAGTTTTTACTGTTCTAGGTAGGATTATTCCTTTCAAAACTGTTATTTTAATATATAGGGCTTTGAAATCATGCTTTATTATTGCTGCTGCAATCTCCTGCTCACCTACAGCTCGATTCATCATCTGGACAATCTATTTCCACATAAACATAGCCTGGAGGGGACAAAGCGAGAAAATCCTCAATTGTTCCCTCGATAGATACTAAGTGGTTACAAAATGATAAGCAGTGTCCTTTACAGACAGCAGATATCCTGTTTTTTCTTCATTAACCATCTTGCCTTTTGTAGCTGATCGATTTAGTACATTCAAGGCAAAATAACCTTGGAAGATGATGGGAATAAAAAGTTATGGCATTTTCCTCACTTCCCGTGCACTAAAAGTTGAGGTTCATTTCCCAAATCGTTGCATACTGTCATACAGCCTATTAATCACAAAATAAGCTTCTGTAAAGGGAACTGGTTAGATTAAGCAGGATAAGTTTGTGGTCATCAAGGTACAATGTGTGGATTGTGTCAATGCAATGTGGTTGCTGATGCCCTATACTGTGTGCAAATTGGGTGTAAAGATATTCAAGAAATGCCAAATATAACATAAACCCACCTCAAGGAGATAACTTCACATTCCCTGCAGTGTTATTGCAACCCAGTGCAGAGCCATAGTTGAAACAATTAAATGATTGAGAATAAAAACATTGGGGGAAATATCACAAATGATGCAGTGATGCAGATCAGGATAAGAGCAAATTTACAGAAACTCCATTGATTTTTGTCTTTGGCACATGAAAATTAGGACAAGGTCCTACCAAAAACCTGCAAGTTCTCAACTGCAATGGATTGGATAATCTGACCTGCTCCCGCATCTGCATCTCTGTCCTATCTCTCAGCTGCTTCCAAGGTCTCCAGACTTAACCTTGGCCACTGCCGGGATCTCTGACCCCCATCTCAGACAATTCCAGGGTCTCTCACTGCCCCCTCAGATGCTCCCAGGTTTCTGACCTTCTTCTCGACTTCCATGGGGTCTTGGGCTTCCAACTCAGGTACCTAAGGCTTGCTTTCTGCCCATTCAGTCCCGATTCCTGACTTACCTGTTCACATCTCAGATCCTGAAAACCAAATCAATCATGTCCCTGGTTTGGACCAATGATTTCCAGTGAAAATAAAATGATAGTTACTCAGGTGAAATAGTCCACAAACATGACTTAATGCCATGACTGAAATAGTTTAACAAACATAATACTTGTTCTATGGCCTGAGTAGTTTATTTCCCCATAAATTTATATACTGGTTTTTGCAAATTAATAATTCACTTTTCCATTTTATGTCTGTTAAATCCACAACTCAGCTGCAATTTTTTTAAACTTCATCCCATAATCATCATACTTCATATTTTACATTCGTTACTGATAAAACAAGAGAAAGGTTAAAGCAAATGTGTAAAAGTCTTGCCACGTGACAAAGTGTGACCGAAATACCCAAAATAAAGATGAACCCAAAAAGAATTGTATTGATGTAACATTTATTACATAATGGATCACCAATGACCTGATAACTTACATTAATCATTTAATGTGGCAAAGTATCCCAAGTCAACTCACAGGAGCCTTATCGGACAAAAACTGGCACGGAGCTACATTATGTGATACCTGGGCAGGGAACCAAACATTTTGTCAAACAAGTAGGGTTTAAGGAGTGATTTCAAGGAGGAGAAATAGAAAGGCAGATAGGTTTACGAATATATTCCAGACCTTAGGTTCTAGGAAGCAAAAGAGTCTGCAGACAATGGAAATTAAGGATTCACAAGGGACTGAAATTGAGGGCACTCCAAAAACCAGAATAATAAGGCTGGAGAGACAGGGACTTAAAATTGAAATAGAGAAGGGAGAACTGAGACAACTAAACTGGCAGAATACAGATGCTATACTTGATACAATCTTAACATATTTGCAGTTCATTGACTCTGAATCTCCTACTTTAAATACTTTTGCACAATTTGAGCCTGTTAACTTATGAAAGGAAAAATACCTTGTATGGTTACAAGTTATTGGGAAAAGGGTAAGGGTCTCTTGGCTCTGCATAGCTAATGTACTAGCAATGGTATATCTCCTACAAAGGTGATTCTATTAAGAATTAAATCCTGAAAATCATATCTAACAAGAGGTCCTAATGTGTTAGTAATAAAGAGATTAACACCTCCACAAAGACAACATACAGAGGCAATTAATTTGAATGGTGGCTGCAGTGCATAAATCCCCAGGATCAGAAACGTTAGAATTCAAACTGTAGGCAGCTCACCATCAATGCTCAGAGTTCTTTCAGTTATGTCCTTGCACTAGATGAGAAAGATCCCCAATTCAGCAGCAGCTTTTCTTCTGCGTTTTTACTTTCAAAGCTTGACCAAGTCCTTGACCGAGTGTGAGTCACAAGAATTGTCTTGAATAGGCTCTGAGATAATTTTTCATTAAGTGAACCAAAACCATCCCTACTATTCTTATTTAAGATGTTAAATCTTAATCACAGCACAATGACAGAAGATCAAAGAGCACTATTAAACTTAATAATCTGGCAAAGTGAATGAAAATGGAAAAATAATTTAAAACGTGCACTTTATTCAGAGCAAATTGGTAATACATTATTGCTGGAAATATGCTGCTATGCATCTTGAGACCATTGTATCCATTTTAGTCCTTGCCACAGTTTCAGATTTTACTTATTTGTTCATGACAAGTAAACCTTGGTGTCAAAGCTGGCACTTATTGTCCATCCCTAAATGCCATGGAAATGTCAAAGCAGATAAGAACCAACCACATAATTATGGGTTATATACTACAGAGACCAGACTAGGAAAGTATCACAGATCAAGGACCCTATATCTGAAGTGGCAGAATGTCTGACAAAGGGCTTTCGCCCTGAAATGTTAACTCTGCTCCTTTTTCTACAGACGCTGCTTGGTATGCTGAGTGTTTTTACCATTTTCTGTTCTCAATAACGCAAATATAGTTTTATGATAACCTGGCAGTTTCATGAATCATTACTGATTCTACATTATTGATTCTCTTCTGGGGATCTGCACAAAAGGGACAGGTTACACCTGAACTGGAGGGGGACCGATATTCTTGCGGGCAGGTTTGCTAGAACTGTTGGGGAGGGTTTAAACTAGTTTGGCAGAGGGATGGGATCCAGAGTGATAGGTCAGAGCTTGGTTCATTTAGTGTACAAGTAGATGCAGAGTGTAGAAAGACTGTGAGGAAGGATAGGCATTTGAAAGGGCAAAATTGCAGTCAGTTGGATGGACTGAAGTGTGTCTACTTTAATGCGAGAAGTATCAGGAACAAGGCTGATGAACTTAGAGCATGGGTAAGTACGTGGAACTATGACGTGGTGGCCATTACAGAGACTTGGCTGTCTCAAGGGCAGGAATGGCTGCTGGATATTCCAGGGTTTAGATGTTTCAAAAGGGACAGGGATGGAGGTAAAAGAGGTGGGGGAGTGGCTTTGCTGATCAGGGACAGTGTCACAGCTGTAGAAAAGGAGGATGTCCTGGAGGGATCGTCCACTGAGTCAGTGTGAGTGGAAGTCAGAAACAGGAAGGGAGCAATCAGTCTTTTAGGAGTATTCTACAGACCGCCCAATAGCAGCAGAGACACTGAGGAGCAGATCGGGAGGCAGATTTTGGAGAGGTGCCAAAATAACAGGGTTGTTGTCATGGGTGATTTCAACTTCCCTAATATTGATTGCCACCTCCTCAGGGTAAAGGGGATAGATGGGGCGGAGTTTATTCAGTGTGTCCAGGAAGGATTCCTGACACAGTATGAGGACAGGCTGACTACAGGAGAGGCCATACTGGACCTAGTACTAGGCAATGAGCCTGATCAGGTTTCAGATCTCTCGGTGGGAGAGCATTTTGGAGATAGTGACCATAACTGCTTGACCTTTACCATAGCCTTGGAGAGGGATAGGAGCAGACGATATGGGAAAGTATTTAACTGGGGGAGGGGGAATTATAATTCTATTAGGCAGGAACTTGGGAGCATACACTGGGAACAGATGTTCTTGGGGAAGTGCACAGTGGAAATGTGGAGGTTGTCTGAGGAGTACTTGCATAGCGTTCTGGATAGGTTTGTCCCATTGAGGCAGGGTAAGGATGGTAGAACGAAGGAACCATGGTTGACAAGAGATGTAGAATAGCTTGTCAAAAGGAAGAAAGAAGCTTACCAGAGGTTTAGAAAGCACAGATCAGACAGGGTTCTGGTGAGTTACAAGGTAGCCAGGAGGGAGCTTAAGAATGGACTTAGGAGAGCTAGAAGGGGGCATGAGAAGTCCTTGGCAACTTGGATCAAGGAAAACTCCAAGGCATTCTACGCGTATGTGAAGAATAGGAGGATGACTAGAGTGAGGGTAGGACCGATCAGGGATAAAAGAGGAAACATGTGCCTGTAGTCGGAAGAGGTAGGGGAGGTCCTTAATGAATGCTTTGCTTCAGTATTCACCAGAGAGACAGAGACCTTGACGTTTGTGAGGATGGCATACAACAGGCTAATACATTAGGGCACGTCGACGTGAGGAAGGAGGATTTGTTGGAACTTTTAAAAAACATGAGGATAGATAAGTCACCGGGGCCGGACGGTATATACCCAAGGTTATTACGGGAAGCAAGGGAAGAGATTGCTGCACCTTTGGAGATGATCTTTGTGTCCTCACTGGCCATAGGAGTAGTGCCAGATGATTGGAGGGTGGCAAATTTTGTTCCTTTCTTTAAGAAAGGGAGTAGGGACAACCCTGGGAATTACAGGCCAGTGAGTCTTACTTCAGTGGTGGGCAAATTACTGGAGAGGATTCTTAGAGACAGGATTCATGGGCATTTGGAGAAGCATAGGCTGATTAGGGACAGTCAGCATGCTTTGCCTCACGAGCCTGATTGAATTCTTTGAGGATGTGACAAAGCACACTGATGAAGGTAGAGCAGTGGATGTGGTGTACATTGATTTTAGTAAGGCGTTTGATAAGGTTGCTCATGGCAGGCTCATTCAGAAAGTCAGGAGGCATGGGATCCAGGGAAACTTGGTTGTGTGGATTCAGAATTGGCTCCCTCAGAGAAGACAGAGGGTGGTGGTAGATGGAGCACATTTTGACTGGAAGTTGGTGACCAGTGGTGTTCCACAGGGATCTGTTCTGGGACCCCTGCTCTTTGTGATTTTTAAAATGACTTGGATGAGGATGTGGAAGGGTGGGTTAGTAAGTTTGCTGATGATACAAAGGTTGGTGGTGTTGTGGATAGTGTAGGAGGTTGTTGTAGGTTACAACAGGATATTGCAGACCTGGGCTGAGAAGTGGCAGATGGAGTTCAATCCGGAAAAGTGTGAAGTGAGACACTGTGGGAGATCGAATTTGACGGCAGAATAAAAAGTTAATGGCAGGACTCCTAGCAGTGTGGAGGAACAGAGGGATCTTGGGGTCCATGTCCATTGATCCCTCAAGGTTGCCACACAGGTCGATAGGGTTGTTAAGAAGGTGTATCGTGTGTTGGCCTTCATTAGTCGGGATATTGAGTTCAAGAGCCACGAAGTAATGTTGCAGCTCTATAGAACTCTGGTTAGACCACACTTGGAGTATTGTGTTCAGTTCTGGTCGCCTCATTATAGGAAGGATGTGGAAGCTTTAGAGAGGATACAGAGGAGATTTACCAGGATGCTGCCTGGATTGGAGAGCATGTCTTATGAGGGTAGGTTGAGTGAGCTAGGGTTTTTCTCTTTGGAGAGAAGGAGGATGAGAGGTGACTTGATAGAGGTGCACAAGATGATAAAAGGCATAGATCGAGTGGACAGTCAGAGATTTTTTCCCAGGGTGACAATGGCTAACACGAGGGGACAAAATCTTAAGTTGATTGGAGGAAGACATAAGGGGGATGTCAGGGGTTTTTTTTTACACAGAGAGTGGTAGGTGCATGGAATGCATTGCCAGCAGAGGTTGTGGGGGCAGATACAATAGGGACATTTAAGAGACTCTCATATAGACACATGAATGTTAAAGAAATGGGGTGGGGCTATGTGGGAGGGAAGGGCTAGGTAGATCTCAGAGCAGGATAAAATGTCGGCACAATATTTTTATTCCTGACTTGCTTATTTGAATTTAAATTCCTGGATGCTGCAATGGGATTCAAAATCATCTTCAGGTCAACAAGGCAAAAGTTTGGATACAAAGTCCAGTAAATTAATCACAATGCTACTCTGCCCATAAGCGGCTGGTCCTTAACTGGGTGCAGGTGATGGGAGTAATCACCCACTGTTTGAATCAGCTCTGTGGCCATAGCCTGACCACTAGCTTGAGAGACTGGACTAGTGGTCTGCCATGTCATATCTGAAGGCACTTTTATTACCTCCATATAACTGAAAACAGATAATAGAGATTTCATATATTTTTGGTACATTAAATGCATGTTGCATTTATCCCTAATGCTCAATATGGAGACCTGCAAAACAATTACTAAATTGGTGAGATTTATCTCAAACAAGGGCCTTTTTTTGTCCATTTTGAACCCTATCAACAGGAATTAAATACAAAATATATAGGAATATATATGTATATATACACGAAAAAGTCACACATAAACTGTTTCTGCCTTCGTATTCTTGCAGTTTTTCCTCAAAGGACAATTACTGAGAAAGATGGCGATAAAGCAGAAACCACAGTTCAGAAATGTTGGGGTGAAGTAGAATGCATGGCTGTTGCTCAATAATCCATTTGGTTGGCTGGATTTCTTGGTTAATACTATTTAGTGATAAGATTCACAGGTAAATCAATCTTCTATCAGGCCCTTATTGCAATAACCATCTTCAAACTAGGTTAATTAGTTCTATGTGTTGGAATGTTTTCTGTGGGTTCCCACAAACTGTACCACAAAGCATCCACGTCCACAACACAGGAATTTTGCAGGTTGAATTTTAAAAGAAGATATAATACGAAATGTTTTCCTTTGTCCTTTGGAGAAGTTGCCTTTGCTTTTCAGTGGCTTTTTCCTCATCAGTGTAAAGCAGTCAATGTTTGACACTTGTAAAAGAAATGGACCTCGAATAATACTTTGATTGTTTGATTTCCATGAATAGGATAATATCCCACTGCCTCAAATCAGTTGATTTCACTGGCTGGAAACTGTGATGAAATCCCTGGATCTTATAAACTGTGCACAGTACAACAGAGGAGGAAGCAGAATCAGATACATCTCTCTGTTTCACATGCACTTGTTCAGGAAAGGCAAAGAAGGATATGGACCCAATGTGGGCAAAAAGGTTGGTATGGATGTTGTGGGCTGAAGGGCCCATTTCTGTGCTGTATGACTCTGTAGCTCTGTGACAACATCCTCAATTTGCATTTTTACAGCACTTTAATGTAATAAAAGGTACCAAATCATATATTACAAGATGTTAGGGTGGTGACAAAATACTCGTTCAAAATATTTGGTAGTTAAGGCTTGTAATTAAGAGAAAAAAGGGGCAAGAGCTGAAAGGTTAGGCTCAAGAAGTTATGCCTTAGGCAACTAAAACGTGAGAGTGATGGAGATCAGGAATATAAAAGCGGCCAGTAAAGGAGGCACAAAGAGATCTCAGTAGGAATGAAGGAGTTTCATATTGAAAGATGCAAAGCTGTGGAGATCCATAAAAACATTGCAGATTGTTTTAACATTGAGCAACTCCCAGACCAGGAGCCAATGTAGCTCTGTGGGCTGAGGGGTAATGGATGAACATTGCTCAACAGATAGCATCATTCTTTCAGCATGCTGAAGTGAAGCTCATAGATCATGTGAATTCATTTAGCTTTCAATGCAAGAAGCAGCCACATGAAAAAAGTGTGCTGTTTTACTGTGGTAAAGTGCCACTTTTAGGATGGTATCTTTCAAGCTGAGCTATAATATTAAACTGCTTAACTGATTCCTTTGGAACCAGCACAATACACTACAAACAGTACTGTGCCAACTAATTAATTAATTTGGAGGAAAATTTAATGCTGCCTTGTGAATTTCACTGACTTCTGCCTATACTTCTTTCTTGAGCTTTGTCAGGCTGTAAAACACTAGGTATTGTGGCACATTTCTTTAATTAGCAGCAAAGTTATAGGTGTAAACCATGCAGGGCACACTGAGCCAGATTGTAATCCATGCCTCTGAGCTCACGAGAAGCCTAACTCTGAAGTTTTCAAGTATGAACCTGAAGGGGAGTGTTGTGCTCCCCACAAAGTCTATTGAACTGCTATCTGTTTCATTTTGAAATGAAGTGGAGACTGTAGTTTTTTTATTTATAGATATATATTTATATATATACACACACATACACACTAGCAGATCTGGCTGGGTCCGAATTCTGGATCTCAAACCTGACAGGCTGTCAGGTTTATCAATTTGCCAGGCAGTGCAGATGTCGTAACATTGCCTGACATCCCCCACTGGCATATGTCCATCAGTGCTGGCTTGCTGATTGGAATCAGCCAGAGGAACTAAGCACCTCTCTTCTCGCTGTGTGAAACAGTGCAAATCGAACAGCTCAGATTGATTTCTATCTCAGCACCTTGAATGGGCACAAAACCTTTCAAATGTTTGCAGTGAAAGAGCTGCAGTCTAATTTGTTCCAGCCACCCATCCAAGCCATCCAAGAACAGTGATGGGCCCAATTCACACGTTATCATAACAGTAGGAAACCATGGGGCAGAACTTTGCATGGATGCATTTGGAAGTTCTGCACTGCAGCATAAATGTATGAATTTATTCTGGCACCACATTACTCTGGTAGATTTCCTTTTGCAAAATGTTTTAATTCTAACTTTTATCTTCCTTGTCAAATTCATCCTCCCTCCCTCGAAGAATTGGTGGATTAGAGTTCAAATTCCTGCTTATCACCCTTTAGCAGCTGTCTCCACCTTCACCCTCCCCAGCCACCTCCTGGCTCCATCTTTTGCTTTGCCTATCAAGTATAAAGTATCAAGTCTCCTAACTGCACCCCTCCCCCTCCCCGACCTGGCTCGATCTGCTCCCCAGCCCCATCGGTCCACCAATCACATCTGGTATCGGTCTCACCACTCCCCCTCTCCTCTTTATACTGCTCATCTCCTATCTCCACTCTCAGTCCTGATGCAGGTTTCAACCTGCAACATCAACAATTCCTCACCCCCACCCCCCCCCCCAACAGATGTTGCTTGACCCATTGAGCTCCTCCAGTAGATTGTTTGTTGCTGAAAGTTTAAGTATACTTTATCAGGGAGAATACTGCGACTTTGAAAGAACAGAAGGAATAAAAGGTTACTTTTTCAAGTATAATCTCAGGAGAAACTTACAAACCAGTATGGCTCAGGTCATACTGGACTCATCACTGAGTTATGTAGTTACATTACAGTCTGAGCACATAACTCAGGATAATATTTCAGAACACTGCTGAGAAAGCCCTTTCATTTTTTCCCCATGATTCCAGTGGATATAAACAATCAATCATACAACATCAATAGAAGAGGAAGATAATGGGCTGGATTGAATTCACCCTCTGCACTAGACTAGCGGCTGCACTAACTTTTTACACCTTCACTGTCCCCTGATATCAGTTCCACGGCTGTGCTATGAGAAGAGCAGACCATAACTGGTGACCAAGTCTCTCAATGGCACATCCTAGGGGTTGCCTCTAGCACAACCTTGATAACTTGTGCTTCCAAATGCCTGTTCCACAGTTTCTAAATGTTCCCCATAAAAAAAGATAGTTGAACACTATTAAAATGATTTTTAATGATAAAAATAGAAAGAATTCATTTATTAAAAAGCATTAAGCTATTGTTAATAAACTAACATTTGCAATGCACCTACCAGGGGTTTTCTTGGAACCATCAGCTCAGTGAGACCAAAGTCCCTCAAATTTGTCCCTGATTATTGTTTCAGTAGTTTCCCCGTCACTCAGATTAGATGGATTGAATTGTTGTTGGATTTATCTTCACATCCTTTTTTTAAAAAAAGGACATTACATTTGTAACCCTTGGTCATCTAGCTCCACCTTATTGTCTATGGAAGAATTAATATCCCCCAGTACTTTTGCAATTTTGATTCTGACTTTCCTCAATAACTTACAAAGCATCCTGTCTGGATCTGGTGATTTATCGACCACAAGTAGCTTTTCCAGTACTTTCTTTAATCAATGTTTATCACATCCAGTACACATATTACCTGGTGCTAACATACCTGGCTATATTTGTCTTTTACTTGGGTTTTTCTGGTATCTTGTTTCTCAGTGAAGACAGACAAAAACACTCATGCTGATATGTTGTTTTATTATTAGTCAGCTTCCTTAGTTCCATCACAATGAAACAACAACGTGGATTATCAGTGCTCAGTGTTGTTTTGCAAGAGAAAATAAGATGCAGAAAGTGGGTTTAACTGTACATGCATTAACATCAGAGTTGCAGTCCGATTTTCACATTTACCTCATTGTGACATTCAGCAATAAATACAGGAAGGATGTGGAACTGTATAATGTTCCCACTAAAGATCCACAAATCACACCAGATCAAGTTAAGAGTAAGTGAATTTTTAATGGTGTGGTAAGTGTTAATTAGAATTGAACTAACTCTGATATTGAAATCTGTGTGTCAATGCACGGAGTCTCATTCTTTCAGATTCTGACCGCAGTCAGAGATTTTAAAAAATAAATGCTTCATTTAACATTTTTTCTGTCTCCTTTATTTCTGTATTGCAATCCTATCTTTCTGCAGATGACATTACACTGAATACCTAACACTTAAATGTCCTGGTTTAAATTTTGTATGCTTTAATATGGGTTACCTGATCTGATTCCTTCAAGAGACATATTGTTACTTGACCTGTTCACATGGGCTGCTGATGAACTTTAGGGTCTATCAAACTTGTATCTCAATAACTCTAAGTCTCTGCACGAAAGCTCTCAAGAAGTCTGTTGGTGTATGTAAATTTTACAAATACTTATTTTGCCACTTACTGCAAAATCCATTGAAGTAAGTTTCAGTATTTTATAGATACCCTTGGAGAGGGTAACAACTTCTGCTCTATGGAAATACATTAAGTTCCTTTCTATAATTTTGTTACAATTATTTTCACTTTTATGTGTGAAGTGAGAATCGACTGATAACTGGCAGAGAGCTAAATTTGCAGAGAGGAAAAAAAATTCTGATTCACTCCAAGAAACTGGGCAACAGTGCCAATTTAATTAGCATTAAACAGGTCACAAAGGAGTACAACACTTATCTGAAGCTAAGCAGAACCCTGCTGATTTACTGCTGGCAAAATAAAGCATTGTTTCTCCTCTGCCTTTTCTTGATTTGGATGTACAAGTGTTATGTCTGTGTTTGTCTTTATGGTTAACATGCTGAGCACTTCTTCAGCTGTATAAAGTGTCACCACTATTCCTGCCCACAAAAGAAATAATTGTGTTATTCCCCTATCAATCATGACTGGAGACCTCACAGCTATAAATAAATGATTTATTTATTTCACTTGGGTGCATATAACTTCCAGGTAACTCCTTTCCAATGATACTACTTCAGCTGTTAACCAATATTTAAATTGGGAGACCACTGATATTTTTGGTCACAGAAGTTCTTTTTAAAAAGACTCTGTATATGGATTTAGCTTGCTTTGGGTCAATACAAAGCTTGGATTTCCTACAGATAAATACCTGGGAGAAGAATAACTGCAATGAATTGGCTGGACTGTACCAGTACAGTGACATCAAGTGTGATACACTTCCTCACAAAGAGGAGGAAATAAAACATCATGAAAGAATGAACCTGTACACCAAAAACTGCAGAAGAGACAACTCCAAGCAATGTTCTGAATTGAACTGTTTTTTTCTGCTGAGAGACATCCTCTGTGGTGTAAGACATGATGTTCAAACAAGAGCCTTCAATGGATAAAACAAATAAAGTGTAGGATTTGAGGAATTATTTGTATAATATTAAATCACCATTAAACCTAAATCACACAGAAATAATTAAAGTGAAAAATTGGACTATTATCCAATATTTAATCAACATCATATTTCTATTTGGATCTTTTGCAATAAAGTCTGAAAAACATATTAAGTAGCTGAGCAACAAAAGGCCTAACTTTAACACATGAACTTAAAGATCATCATGAAAATAAGCAATTTCACAATATTCTTATTTTTTTTCCCTACCTTAATGGTGCTTTGATACAGTTAGAGTGCAAGAGAATAGCCAAGAGATGTCCTTGATTGCAACCAATAACCAAATGATGTAAAATTATGTGTGTCGGACACCAAAATTTGGTACCTTTATAATTAAATGGAACTGGAATTTGGACACTAAGCTCAAAAATACACTATGTACAAACAAGGATGTGCTCCCACCCCAAGGCTTTTTGTTTTTATGAAAAGGTCATTTTATATGAACAGAGTGAAACTCTTAACTTATTCACATGCAGATGATAATGTAAACAGTGCATGTCCTCAAAGATTTCAATACAATGCACATTTATTATGTTACGCACCCATCTTTGTGTCTTTCCTTCCCAACATTCTAAACAAGACACTTATCTAACTGTTCATGTCCTTAAGTGGTGTCTTAATTTTGACTGAAAGATGAAGGTTTCAATTTGTGATGGCATTGCTCAATTATGGAAAATGCCATCAGATCACTGAACTAGACATTCAAGTTCAAATAGCAACAAAACCTGAAGCTGCAGGTGCATTATAAAGAGCTTCAAATAATCAAGTTATGTCTGCTCCTTCGTTTTATGTTTGGGGAAATATGAAGTGATTCTTTTGGAAGTAGAACCAAAAGAGAGAGGAGTACACCCCAAGTTGATTTATTGGCTTTACTTTTCACTCTCTTCAATCCAATTAGGAATTGCTTCCCATACAAAATACAGGAAATCACAGAGATACGGGAATACTGAAGGTAAATTCAGAAACTATAGAAAAGGAATGAGACATTAACAATTGTGGTGTACTGCTTTAGTCAACAGTTCAGTGCTTGGTTATAAATCTATGTTGTATAACTATAACAGTAGAGCAATTAGTCAATTCCTGAACCACTGGCTGACCAGAGTTGGATGAGTAATCAATCTAATGAGTTGTTTAAGTAGTCCCTTTGCCATTCCACATTCTTTTTTATTCATTCATTTATTTCTTATGAAAGCTGCTTAAACCTGAATTCTCACAACTGGCATCTGGAGATTTTAAAAGTTGGAAGAGGGAAGCATATGTTTTTTTTAAAAAGAGTACATCTCACACCAGACCCAATTTTTTAATTAAAAGCTGACTTATATTGTGAAGTCTTTAATTAGAAGTGCATAACTAGAGTATTTATGCTAAGGCACACAGCAGCAACATAAAATGAGTGCATAAATTGAAGAAAAAACTCTGTTCATGTGCTTTGCAAATAAACAGATGCATGAGTTGTAGCAATTAATTATTGCCGCCTGTTGTAACATTTAATCTCTGTAAGGCTGTTGCAGAGTGTACCACAATGGCAAACTGAAAAATCTGTGTCATATTATTTGCCTGCGTGGGGATTTTAGTTGGTATAATGTTAAATTACTGAAGCACTTTTCTTTCCATTGGGAAGCAACAGATGCTAACATAAAGGAAATCAAAAAATATTGTAACTCCGTATGACCATTATAGTTACAATAGTACTGATTTCTAAGTATTTAAACAGAATGATTTTGGAAGGGAAACCTCTTGTGAAATTGCTTAATGCAGGGTGTGAGAAATCAACAGATATCTGTGTCTAAATAGGTTCCTAGTCGCAGAATGGGCAAAAACACTGTATGAAGGAGAAATAAATGACAGTCCCTAGTTTGTACTACATTAGCTGCCATCGTGAAGAGTGATAATTTGGAACACAGCTTAGACTTAGGTCTCAATATAACGGGAAGAAATGAATGAGATTTTCTTATAGAATGAAGCCAATGATTTTTCTAGTAATATGCCAACATGGCAGTCTCATGAACAGCAGCCTAGCTTGTTTCCAGTAGTTCTCTGTAGTCACATCCCACCAGGTATCACCGTCCAGGCAAGACAGAGGAAGTCACCACTATTGACACAGCTTAATGAATCACCGTCTGAAGGATAAATAACCTTAAATTAAAGCTCAATTCGTTTTTTTTAAGGGAACTGTCAACTTAGACTGGCATATGGAGCGGGAGGCCAAGAGGCTGAGGGAATGTAAGGAAACAGAGAGAGTACAAGGGACAAAAAGAACGGGAGTCCAGGGGAGTGATCACACCTGTTACTGTCAATCAGTACCAAAGAGTGATGTCACAGGACAGCAGGTAGACAAGAAGTGGAAATGTCTTCCCAATCCCTTCAGATTGAGCAAGGGATTTAAATCAGGGGACACACATTTGGCAAAGGAGAGCACATTTAAAATAATAAAATCTAATCGAAATAAATAAATAGAACTGAGATGACTGGGCAGGCAATATGTGGGAATTGGTGGACTCCATTGTGGTTCACAGTGGCCACATCTGTCGTAAGTATTGGCTGCTCAAGGAACTTTGGCTTAGATTTGATGAACTGGAGTCTGACCTTCAGGGGGAGAGAGTTCCCTGGACATTGTGTTTCAGGACACAGTCACATCTCTTAGATTAATTACCTTGGTTTTGATAAGTGGTCAGGAATAGGAGGTGACAGAAAGAGGCAGGTAGAAGATCCAGAGGAGAAACTCTGGAGGACTCTTGGCCTGCACCTTGTCTAACAGGGACAAGGTTCTCGCTCCTTGCAGAGTTTGGGGACTGCAGAGAGGATGAGTAAATTGCCCTCAACACCTTGGCGGGGGGGGGGGGGAGGGGTTGGGGGTCAATCAAATAGGGGGAGAAAAGAGAAATGTAACTTTGACATTCGGTCAATGCTCCCCCGCCCTCACGACCTGCCCATCGCCCACACCTTTCTCCCACTTGATTCCCCACCTCCTCCCCTTTATCCTGTGGTCTGCTGTCCTGTCCTATCAGATTCCATCTTGTTCAGCCCTTTGCCTCTTCCATCTGTAACTTCCCAGCTTCTCACATCATTCCCACATCCCTCCCCTCCCTCACCTACCTACATTCCCTCCTCGTCTGGATTCACCTATCACGCACCAGCTCGTGCTCCTCCCCCTCCCCCTACCCTTTATTCTGGCTTCTGCCCTCTTTCCTTCCAGTCCTGATGAAGGGTCTCAGCCCGAAACATCGACTGTTCATTTCCCTCCATTGATGCTGCCTGACTTGCTGAGTTCCTCCAGCATTTTTTGTGTGTTGCTCCAGATTTCCAGCATCTGTAGTCTCTCTTGTGTCTCCATTGACACGCAGTAGCAGAGTTAGGGGAACGGACACTGTTCTCTGCAGCAAGGACAGAGAATCCTGAAGGTTGTGTTGCCTACCTGCTGCCAGGGTTAGGAACTTGGAGAGGGAAGTGAGCATTCAGTTGTCATGGTCTATGTAAGCACTAATGACATAAGTAGCAGTAAGAAGGAAATTTTACTGAGGGATTATGAGCATTCCAGGGCAAAACTGAAAAGCAGAACCACAAAGGTAAGCATCCCTGAATTATTACCTGAGCCATGTGCAAAGTCACAGAGGGCAAAATAAGATGAAAGAAGTAAGATAGACTGTAAATAGTTGAGGGAAAATAACTTATCTTTGGCGCACTCTAATAGTTGCATCTTTCCAGAATTTGCTAGAATTCTCCGAGGATATAACAAGCAGAGTCAATAGAGGGAACTGTAGATGTGGTGCATTTAGATTTCCAGAAGGCATTAAGGTGCCACATCAAAAGGTGGTTCACAAGATAAGACTCACAACCTTAGGGAGAATCTGTTAACATGGATTGAAGACTGGATATCACACATAAGACAAAGAGAATAAATGAGTCATTTTCATCTGGAAAGATGCAACTAATAGAGTGCCCCAAAGATCAGGTATTTTCCCTCAACCATTTACTATCTGTCTCATTGACTTGAAGGAGTAAAGTGTGCAAGTTTGCTGATAACACAAAAATTAGTTGCAGCAGAATATAGATAGGTTGAGTACTCATTCAACTCATTGATTGAGGAAAAACCTCAACAAAAGGTGATTAATGTAGGAAAGTGTGAAGTGATTTGGTCGGATGAGTCAAAAGGTACCTTGTTACCTAAATGGAGAGGGACTATAAATGAATGGGGTAGAGAGGCAAAAAAAACCTAGACTAGTATTCTTTGCAGTTTAGATGGATGAGAGGTGATCTTATTGAACCATATATGATCGTAAGGGGGCATGAGAGGGTAGATGTTCAGATGTTTCTACAAGTGGAAAAGACTTGAACAAGGGGAGTGACAAGGGGGCTGTCATTTAAAACTGAGGTGCGTCGGAATCGCTTCTCAATGAGTGTGGTGGCTCTCTGGAATTCTCTAATCCAGGGTGGTTTGGAGGCTGGATCGCCGGATATATTTAAAAATGAAATTAGTGGACAGGGGAATTGAGGGCTTTATGAAATTGACACAAAAGAGGAGTTGAAGCCTGAGGCAGATCAGCCATGATCATATTGAATGATGAGGCAGGCTTCAGGGGCCAGATGGCCAACTCCTGCTCCTATTTTCTTGTGTTTTACCTGTGCATTGTTCACCTTCAAGAAAGGATACCTGTTTACTTCCTTACCGAATAGCAGTTTAGAAGGAGGACCTACAAACGCTATATCAGTGAGGAGTTTGATATATTGTTGCTGAGGGAATAGCAAGCATTAATCAAAAAGTAATGTGAAAGAGAACAGGACTCTCCAGAGCTGCAATAATGGTGGTGGACACAGGCATTTTGATGAGCTGGGAACGTATAGGATGCCTCCAGCATTTACTCTGTACATGGAATGGGTGGAGATGTTCCAGAAAGCAGATTTGATTTTTGTGGTCCTCGGGGAGGAAAGAGAATAAAGCAATGTGACCATATGTAAAAAAAGGGAAGGCAATACTATAACTGATAATAATGCCTGAGAAAAATGAGTTTATTGATGCCATGATCGTGGACAAAGTCTCTTCAGAGGATATTATATGAACCTTGACACCTTAATCTACTACCTTCAGAGATCTGCAAGAGTCACTTGTCTGTTGTGTACAACCAGTTACCAGAAGAAACTATATGTAAATATGTTACCAGGTTAAAGACAAACGGTGAAAGGTGCAAATTTTTGAACTTTTTAGATTAGCTGCTAAGGGATCATTTTGTGTGCTTATGAGCAAATGAGAGAATCTAAACGAGACTGTCTGAAATGCTGGATCTGATGTTCCACAGTGCAGGCAGAATAGCCACCAAAATGGCCTGAGCAATGAAAAAGAATTTCACTTAGGACCCAACCTTCAGATGCAGCCCAGAGGGATGGTAATGATTGTGTGGTCTTCTTTGCAGCTAAGTCATGTGAATATTGCAAACACTTCAGTGGGAAAACAGCATATCATGTAAGTGCCAGAGGTGGGAAGGCTTTAAGTCAAGTCGTCGAAAAAGATGAGAGACCTTTCTATTTTTGAAGGTCCCAGACTCAGTGTGACAATTCAAGATGCCACAGTGTTTTAATTGCTGCCAGATAAAGCATATTGCACACATGTGCAGGTTGCTGTTGAAAGCAATTGATGTTGAGGATGGTAGTGCCTGTTTACCTCAGATGTTCGGGTCAAAGATGGAGGACAGGCCCATTGGGATACTATTCATGTGATGGAATCAGACAGCAAAGAGTTAGAGTTGGTTAAGGTCAAGGTATCAGTTGGTATATGACGTGAGATTTGTCAAAAGTAAAGTTTATTGGAGGAATCATCCACTGAGGTGATCAGTATCAGGGCACATAAATTAAATTTAAAATATTTTTTGTTAAATTTAGTTTACTGTTTTAGTTGTAAGGACTAGAAAATGAAAAGGATCATGCTCAGCTCAGTCTATAATTATTGACTGTGTACAAATATGTTTTGCAAATAATTAGTTTCCTAAAAGAAATTCATACTGCATGTAAATAGTCAACTGATAGAATAATTTAATAGGTGTAGATGGTTAATGTTAATATGTGTTAGGTATTTATTAGGGAAAAGCAGTGGAGCATATTGAGTGTGTACATACCATAAAGAGCTGTAAACGACGTGATACGACTTTTGAAACATTATCATATCAACCACTGCTATTATTTGAATGTTGGTTGTCTTCAAACAAAGACATTTGCTTGGAAGTTCTACATTTTTTCCTTGCCTTCCTGAACAGCAATATAGAAGAGCCTACAGATGCAACAAGTAGATCTTCTTTGGCATTAAAATATGACTACATTTGGAAGAATATCAAAGGAAGTTAATTTCCTGGGAGCTTCTTTTGCTTTTTCACTTTAACTTTGAGGAAACATGACATAACTATGTAAATCTCATATGGTTTTGTGGGAATTAATTTCACCAAGGGCTACAACAAATAATATAGGCTGAAACTTCAGTATTCTACAAACAGAATGTTGTGTTGAGAGGTCCCTTGTTGTCAAAGACATACAAAAGCTATCAGATCCCATGGCACTTCTTCAAAGATGAGTGTGATGATCCCACACATAGACACATTCTTCCTTCAGCCAAAACCACCAAAAACAGACAAAGTTAAGTGCAATGATGTAATTTTGCCAAATTGAGGGTTGGTGGGCCGGGGTCAGTAATAGACTAAATTGTTTTGACAGTGCCAGGTTGCTTTGAAATATAGACTCTGTACTTCATTGGATTGATTAATTACTGCTTGACACCATTGAGGTTGAAGAAATTGTCAAAAAAAACAAACCAAAGTTATTTTTCTTTCCTAATTTTGCTTACAAGCTTCTCAGCTGAAAATTTACACATAAATGAGAGACTGGTTGTAGAACAAGGTCTGATATAAAGGGAGATGGATAACAGAGGTTCCACCCTGGCAGGTGCTGGATTTGTATCTAACAACAATGCCTGTCATTAATCAAAGTGTGCCTTGTAGGATTTAGGAAGCTAAATCCTTCTTGCTTACCAACAGACTGTTGAGATTGCTTTGTATGGGGGGTAAAATGCTAGATGCAGGATAGTGATATCAGTGCCCTCAATTGAAAGTTCCTATCTTTCCCTCTTTTAATGCTCTCTACAAAATGACTCTTCCAAGTATTAAAATATTGACCTGACTTAAAAATATTGATGGTCAACTTCACTATCCAGAGTCTTATACCTGGGGTGGGCCCCACAACTGCCAAATGGTTATTGGTTTTGTGGAGTGTATTGCTGCCAATAATGTACCAGATCTTTGTAAGGCTGACAAAGAGAAAACTCAGAGTTCATAACCAAACTTCACTTCTTCATCAGCCGCCAGCTATGTGTAGGGTAGGTGAAACTCAAAGTTCAAGTCCAAAATATTTTCCTTTCTGTTATACATCAGGACTCCACTGGAAAGGCAGTGAATTTTCAATTGTACTGTTGTTTTTGTTTTGTGAGTTTTTTTTCCAATTAATTATCCCTTGCATTTAGTAGATCATGATTCAATCAACCAGTTTTTCCAAATAGGGTTCACTGATTTATCAAGTCTGCTCAATTGAACAGAAAATTTCCCCAGTCAAAATAAGTTATCAATTTAAATCTGTCTATCATTCATCACCCTGTTAATTTTGTTGGCCCAGGTTCCTTGGAACACTTGAAATCTAACTTACACTTATCAATTGATTACATAACAGTGTTTTCAGTCAATATTCGACTTCAACAAATACTAATAAGAATTGAGTATGTGCAATTTCAAAATTAAAGGTAGCCAGTTTAGGAATGAATTATGGATGCTCTTGTTCAACAAGAAGGGACCAGTGATGCTTGGAATTTTCTCCCTCAGATAACTGTGGAGATTCATAACAGAGTTTGACATGCTTGTGTTAGGTAATGGATTTGATGTCTACGGCACAAAGGTGGGTGACCAGAATTTTGAGGCACACATCATCTGTGACCTAACCGAATAGTGGAACAGGTTTTATGGGTCTGAATTGTCCATTACTGTTCCTATGTTTGATGTTATTAATGAACAGCATGAATACAAGAGTGCTGGAATGGTGCACTGTTGAATTCTGTACTCACTGCTCCCAACCAGGGCTATTTACAATTTATCACCTGTTTGTTTCTACAACTGAGTTCATTTTCAAAACAATTATCCAAATTCTCATTAAAGCTAGCAGTCTTAATTTGTTTTTCAAGACTCATAAATGGGATTTAATCAAGTTTCCTGGAAGTTCATCCTGATTATATCTACTACAATGCTCCCAAATAAGCAACTTAGTTAATCCCCAAAAGAAATCCAGGAGATTTGTGAGGCATGGCCAGTTGTTTCTAAATTTATGTTAATAAGTATGTTTTTGTGGGTTATGAATGAAAATAGAAAATATTTCATGAGGTGGCCTTGCGTAACTTTCTCAACCCATGCACAATGTCTTCTGTGCTGCAGAATTTTGAGATTCTATTGCCTATTAATAATTACCTTTTAATATCTACCACCTCAAAACATGACACTAATCTTTACTCACTTAAGTGCTTACTCTACAACGAAAATGACAAATGGAGGACACGCATATAATCTCACATTATATATTTTTGTTGTTTGGTTATGGGCAAGGTTCATGTCCCTACTTGTGGACATTCCTGGCTGCAAGACATATACTTAGAATCAAAATTGCCCATCACTGTGACATAGTAATGTGAGAGAAATTGTGTGAAGTTGGAAATGTGACAACTCGTATGATGGACAAATGGAGGTAAACATAATGGGGGTGAAATTGCTCCACACCAGTGCTGCAAAATGGTCTCATAGCAGCTTGCTTGAAATACAGAGTCTGATTTTCTTTTCCATGGGAAAGATTTTACGCAGCCCCATTTTACCACTGATATTGTTAGTCTGTTATGCTGTAAAATCAAAATTAAAAAAATAATGTTAATTTGATGCAGATGATGTTAATCTGAAACAAAAGAAAACAGAACATGCTTCCCACAGATGTGGCATGACCTGCTGAGTAGTTTCTGTTTTTGTTTTAGATTTCTTGCACCTGCAGTTTTTTTTGAATGCCAGGCTGGGTGTTTCCAACATTTGTTGAAGCAGTAAAATCAAATGAGGGGCTGCTTTAGAAGGACTAGACTGTTAGACCAAACACTGCAGAGCCCACTTGACTGGAGTGTGGATGGCTGAGCCAACCAAACAAATCACCACCTGGGATCCCCACGGGTCTTGGCCCAGTAGTGTTGGACCAACCTTGTTAGCCTTCTGAATCATCACATCGGACAGGTGAGTGGCAACTACGCCAAAGGTGACCTGGTGTAGAATCTCTGCCTCGTTTGATAGTGGAAATTTACTTTCAATCAAAGCTCTCATTGAATTTCTTTTGACATTTAGTTGGCATTCTAAGACATTGGACAACTATTATCATTGAAATAAAAAACTAAAACTAGAAATGAAAAAAAACAGATTGACTAAAAGCAAATAAATTCACTTAGAAATAAATTAAAAATATCAAAATGAAGCAAAATATTTAACAAAAAGTTGCCTTTGAACCTGCATACACCCCAAATCTGCCAGCATGCATTCATAAATTCAGGACTTAATTTAGTTTTAATGGCTGAACGCCAGTTGTTCAAACAGAATTGCTGGTCACAGCCAGCAAGATTCAGCCCATTATTTTGCCACTCCAAATGATGCAAAGTTCCTGAAAGGTCACCAAGTCAAAATTCTGCTTTGGTCAAATTCAATGAGACCACTTGGGGGTGAATTATTCTCTGGAGTGCAGATCATTAACTTGGTTTTGCTTCTTTTAGAGAATGTATCCAACAACTGAAGTCACTTGAAAAGTCTGTGGTCTGACTTTTGTTTGTGGGGGTTTCCTTGGTCTTTCAAATGCATGCTCTAGTTTCTCCATCTTCCATTTTGAAATATGATGCCAAAATCTGCAGTGGAACGCTTGAAGTGTGGCTTTCAGCAAATGTGTGCAGCTTTTTAAAAACATATTATTAGATAATTTCCTCTGGGTTGTTCAGAGCCAGATTGGTAATATGGGAAACAGTGGGAAAGTTCTATTAAGGAACATGCCAGTGCATTCTTATTTAGTACATGGGTGACTCTTTGTGAATGAATGTAATAAATTCCATTTCTATATCTTTTTAGACAGGATCTAATTCTGCTGTTCTTTAGAAACAGTAAAATTGTGCCACTGTTTAATATTATAACATAATTTAATGGGTATTTTTATCTTTTTAATGTCTTACCTTCTTCTAAACTCAGGATGCAAAAGAAGCCAGCAGGTGACAACTGATAGAATTACATAGGATTTAGTAACAGTGATGTGGTAACATAAGGAACTGTATTTATTTTATGGGTAAATTTTTAGATTCAACAGAAGACAAGAAAACATTGGGTTTATCAGTAGAGCTGTCTGATGGTGCTATTGGGATGAATCCCAGGGATCTGAAATAGTTGACTGGGTAAACCAGGCTTTGGCAGCACTGATCGGGAAGCAGGTAAAGGTTGAACCATTTGGGAGTGTGTCGAAATATAGAGCACAGACTGTTGAATGGTCTCGTAGGGTGTTTGTGAATTATTGGAATTGGGGGAAGAATCTTAGAAGCCTTTACATTTTTCTTTATCTCTGGAAGTTTTGCATAACAGGAAATTATAGGATAAAGATCTGGAAAGACTGTACATAAATATTACTGGCAATAGGGTGGCATAGATTAAAGAAAGCAACAGTAGGTTTTTAAATTATATGCATTACAACAGGCGAGGGAGAAATGGGAGGAAGCACCATGTTTTAGTGCACTAGCGAAAAGATTTGAGACTTTGATGGTGTTGGCACAACCTTTGGGTCTGTAGGTGTGAGAAAAGATCAAGAGTTTTTCCTCAAGAGTGGGAGCAAGGCAAAATTTGGTGCCAAGAATGTAAGAAAACCAACCTGGATGCAGATGAGAGGATTTAGGCTCCTGGAAGATGAAGATGATGTGCATTGATTTGGGAGGATCCCCGAAATAATTTTGAGGGTGGTATTGAAAGGTAAGGGGTGGCAGGGTGGTATATTGTTTAGCAATTCTGGATGTAGATACTATCAGGAAAAAGGTGTTTTGAAATGTAGACAGTCCTTCTATTGCCTATTATAGCACCTTCAACTGCTCCCTCCAGTTTGCGTTCAGGTTACTTATTATTCATTCACGTGTTGCTGATGTCATCATGCTTCGTTTATCCCAATTGGCCTTAGGAAAGTGATTTTGAGCTGATACCATAACTTGCTTCACCTCGTTCAGTGAAGATCTTTGACAGAGAAAGGATCTAGGTAGGGTTTCAGAATGACAAAGTGGGATTACCAACATATTTCAAGGGAAGTGTGATGTGCAACATGAAGGGAATCAGAATATTCCCATGCATCTACTGCCCTCGATCTTCTATATGCTACAACAGATGATTGTGAATTTGGGAAGAGCTGTTGAAAAAGCCTTGGTGTGTCGCTGCAACAAAACTTGCAGATGGTACACATTGCAGTTGAAATGGTGGCAGTGGGTGTTTTAGTTAATGGAGTGAGTAGCAATCAAGCAAACTGCTTTGCTTAGTTGTTGCAATTACACTCATTGAAGCATTGACAGCATCCCATCAAACTCATGGCTAGTATCTTGTAGATACTGGAATGGCTTTGATGAGTCAAGGGATGAATCTTTCATTAATGAATAACCAGATTAAATCTGCTTCTGTGGCCACAGTGTTAATACAGTCATATATATCAGTCATCCACTCTTAGAGCTTGATGGTAAAGGATGTGACAACAGTAATTCCATAGCATTTTAAAGAGAGGCAAACTTTTTCTTGGTGGACATGTTGATTGTCTGTCACTTGTGTGGTACAGATGTTACTTGCTATCTAACAGGTCATGCCTATGTACATGTGGGAAATGCACTGCAGTGTATTAAGTGGACTAAAATTCCTTGAACTTAATTACTAGATGCTGGCTGGGAACGAAGGCAGAAGCAATTTTGGAGCATGGGGAGGAAACAGAAGATACAAAATGACGGAGATGTTCTCACAGCAAAGAAAGCTTCTCACAGTGCTGGTACAGAAAAAGGCAAAGCCTGTGAAACGTGAGAGCAAGGATCAGCAGCAGGGCAGTGAAGTGAAAGTGCTGGGAAAGGAAGAAGAGGATAATGAATGAGACTCCTGGGATATCAAGAAGTGACAAGAGGGAGCATCATTGTTTCTAGTGCACTAATTAAGTCTAACTTTGCAGATGCCCTAGTTCTCTTCTCACATAATTATGTTGGAAAAACATTCATTGTTTGCTTTTATTAGAATATTATTACTTTCATGCGTTCTATACCATTGTTCTGATCTGTCCTCTTAACTTCTGTTTACTGAAATTGCTCAGAACATGATTTCCTGCAGTTCCAGTTAATTCGTTAAATGATTATCAACCTGCTCATCTTGAGCAGATGCTGAATTGCAGTAATTTATTATTTTGCTCTCTTAATGACTGTAAATTTCCATGAATGTTGTTTTTGCCATTTCCTGCAAAATCAACTGAAGCTTAATGTCCACTATCATCAAACAAACATTCTGCCAGCTCTGCACTTGATACCCACTGGCACCAAATGCTCTTCATCTGCCAACTTGTCAAACTTGATGCCCACTGGCACCAGACCATCATCATCCTAATCAGTATTTAAACAGCTCATATCCAATCACTTACTGTTGAAGTACTAGCTTACTGGAGTAAATGTCATGCTCACAGTGCTTGCCCTAATCTATATTCAGGTTTTGCTCCTTGTCTGCAATACTTAATGCAATTCTGCTGCCGTTAGCTTCTATCCTTATTTATCCAACACATTGTGAACTTGTTGACAGACAACTGCAAATTAGATGTTTTTCCAACTGAGTTCTGTTGTATATAAGGATTTTAAGTAAATTGATGCATAAATAGATCTAATACGGTAAATATAGCAATTGATAGAATCAGTAATCTCAGGTTTAATGTCTAAACAATAGAAGATATAGTGAGGCGCTGGCAGGCACACAATATCATTTTAAATTGGGATGAAGTTCCGCCTGGCTTGGCAGATCATTGAGGCTGTATCATAATGCTTAGGACCATCATAGAATGAAGAGTGGAAAGTATTCCTCTTTCATTTATCAAGTAACCCCTTGTACCAGAGAGCATAAAAACAGAGGTTACTCTATAGGGAGCAACTAGTACCATATTTCTGGCTGCTCAAGCACTGGTGAATCTCACATTATATACAATTGACTCAACATAAACACTAATCTGAGCCAAACAGAGAAGTCCGATGGACCACATCATTTCCCATTACTCAGTCAGCAGTGTTTCAGTAGTGCAAGGTTTTCCCTTATAAAGTCTTTCAAGGATAGGTGAGATGATATTTATCTTGATGTATGTTTCACTGAATGTCATTATATTTACCTTAAGTCCAAAAAAATAAGTAAAATGTTATACATAAAGTGTAAGAATCCCAATGTCCCAATTCACTAGCAACTTGAGTTGATGAGAATTTAAACAAGGCAAATGATTCCTAATGCTTAATTTAGAATTCTAAAGGGACCAAATCATTTTCCATTTGTCCCAAATTCCAATCTATCAAGCTTATTTTCCACTTATATCTCTTGTATGATTGGACAGAGAATTCATAACTAATGATCATAATGGTCATTCATTGACCATTGCTTTCAAACAATGGCATCTATTAAAGTTAATGCTTTCTTTGATCTACTCTTGATTAAGCAACTCAGTGTGGAATGAGGTAAAGGTTTGCTTTTCCATGGGATTTAGAATAAACCTTATCAAAGCTGAAATCATTTGAAAACAAGGGCATAAAAATTCCTCTGCACAAGGCTGAAGGAAACAGATTTCTGAGGTGAGAAATTCAATTAGTAACAGCTGCCATTCCTGAACTAGAGTACTGTTACCTGAGGGAGCAGTGCAGCACTCTTTAGAACTTTACTGGACAACTCTGGTAAAGCTGTTTCAATGCTGGAAAACCAGTAGAGATTGGCCAATCTTTTGGCCAATGCTTTTTGCAAACAATTGTCTTTGAACATTTGTCTTTAACCAGTTGTGTGGTAAGTGAATCAAAAGATAGAAGGAATATTATAAGAAGCCAACTAATATTGAAATATTTCACATTCCTTTCAGCCAATATCCAAGACCCACAAAGAGTAACTAATCTTGCATCATGCCTATGTTATCTTTGGTGCTGATATAATAGCAGTTGTACAAAACAGCAGTTAGCACTATTTTTGACATTTAATTATTCATTTATGGAATGTTGGCATCACTACCAAAACCATGATCTAATGCCTCTTCAGTTGATTAGTTTGCTCAGCCATTTTGGTGGACACTTGAGAGCCAATCACACATAGACCAGGACAGGCAAAAACAGCAGGAATCCTTTGCTAAAGAAACCAAAGGAATAACTGTGTGGCCAAGCACAGCTCCAATGCCATAGACAAATTAGCTAATAACATCACTGTTGTTGGACGAATCACAGACGGTGATCAGTCAGCATACAACAGCAAGCTAAGACACCTGGCTGAGTTAAGCCGCAACAACAACCTCTCACTCAACATTAATAAAACTAAAGAGCTGATTGTTGACTTCAGGAAGGTGAAGCAGGCCGAACATGCACCAGTCTACATTGGTGGATCAGTGGTGGAGAGGGTCAGCAGCTGTAATTACTTGGATGTTAGCATATTGGATGACTTGTCCATGGTCCAGCACATATATGCCATCACAAGGAAGGCACGCCAGTGCCTTTACTTTCATAGAAGGTTAAGGAGGTTCGGCATGTCACCGAAAACTCGAACAAACTTCTACAGATGTACTGCTGAAAGTATCCTGACTGGTGCATCATGGTCTGGTACAGCAATTCAAATGCACAGGAATGTACGAAACTGCAGAGAGTAGTGGACTCTGCCCAATACATCAGGGGCACATCCCTCCCCACCATCAGTAGTATCTACACGAGGCATTGTCTCAGGAAGGCAACGTCCATCGTCAAAGATCCCCAGCATCAACCAAAGTCATGAACCGTTCCATTGGTTGATATAATTATATTGGTTTGCTCCGCCAGAGTTGATCGCAGGATCAGCAGTCAGGAAGACCTCCAGGGCCATGAAGTGGATGCTCCTGTTGTGCCCCTAGTAGCTGAGGTTGATAGTTTAAATGCATGTATGGGGACTGCTGGATATGTACATGAAGAGAGAGAGGGACAGAAGGACATGTTGTAAAGCTGAGCTGAAGTAAATTAAGAGGAGGCTCATGTGAAGCATAAACATAAAACTTGTGGGGCTGAATAGCCAGTTTCTAAGCTGTATATTTGCAGAAAAATGCAGAATAATAGTTTTCCAATAATTTTGAAGGACTGTAAATAGTGGGAAATACATCAGAACACGCAGAAGTCATCACATCCATTGAACTTCACTGTAAAACTCAAATGATAACAACATCAAACTACATTGAAAGAGTTCACGAAGAAAATATAATTGTCCACGTGCTGCCTAGAATCTGAGCTTACCTGAAATTCTCTCTGTTTGTTTTCGGTTACAGATCCAACTCAAATCACACACAGGCCAAAAGTCTCATTGTAGTGTCACTCTTAACATCTGCAATGCAATCAAATGAAATATGATTGTTCTACAGAATCGACAACTCTCCTTTTACAAATATTAGATATGAATGAATATGAAATCTAGGAATGATTACTTATAGCGACATATCAAATGATTATCTGCATTTTTAGGACAGAGTAGAATCCCTCTTCCCATTCCCTCATCTTGGCAATTACCAAGTATTTTTGGCTGTGGTGGACCATGTTTGATGAGAAATTAGTGGAGGCCCTCAGGAGAAAGACAGACTCATTTCCAGAAAGTTCAGTGCCTTTCAGCACATACAACTTTGTACCAAAAGGAAGCTGCAGACATACATTTCCGAGGAAGGTAGTTCCTTATAGTCAGGCTTCAGTAAGATCAGGACCAGTACTGTTGGTAGTATGCTGAATGAGCAAAGACTATGACAGAGCAGTGTCCACAAAAACCTCAGCAGGCCTCAGCAATGATATGCAGCTCGGAAAAACAGTTAAGGACCTAACAGTGAATTTTTTTCAGTGCAAGATAATTCATGGAGAAAATTAGCAGAGTCAGGATGGCTTGGACAATGCATGATGAAGCTAGCTTCTGTGGCAGGAATTCAGCATCAGCTGGCATATGGCACTGGATCACTGCCACAATTGCATCCCCGGAATCTTTGGCTTCATAACGGTTTACCTCTTAGACTGAGAGCAAGTAACGTAAATAATGACAATTGCTTTAATTTGGGGGCCCAATGACTCAAAGTTGTTTGGATTATAAGCAATAATTTTCTGCCAGAGAAGCAGCAGTTTCTGTATTTTATTTGGCATCCATTCTGAGCACATCAGAACATGTTTTCATCTGAGAAGAAAATAATGTAAAGATTTCTGCAGCTTTTCCAATTGATAGAAGTTAACAAATAATAGCCCTGTGAACTTAAATTTGCAATTCCTTGCAAAAATGCAAGAAGTCATCCAAAGTGGAGGGAGTCCCCTTCCTACCTTTACATTCATAGACAGAACATGCAAAGGAAATGCAACTTAAAGATTTATGTGTTGGGAAGACTATTCAGTAAAACTTCAACAAGTCCACCTTGAAAGTCCACGTTAAAATGTTCATTGATAATTGATTACTGAACACTTAATCAAGATTAAAAACAAGAAGTGCTGGAAATACTCAATAAGTCAGGTAGCATTAAGAAAAACAGAAACAGTTAATATTTCAGGACTAAGACCCTTTATCCTGAAACAATCTTCAATGTTAACACTTTTTCTATCTACAGTTAATACTAGACCGACTGAAGTTTTCTTTTCAGTATTTATTGTTTTATTTCAGAATTTCAGTTTCTATAGATCCGTGATTTTTCATGTGGTCATGCTTGTTTCTTCATAAACAGTGTGTGGTTTATAGTGGGCAGTGAAAAAAAACATACCATACTGATATTAATACTATAAATCAATTGGAAGTAGCAATTCAAATTTACTGAGTACTTCTTTAAATATTATAACATAAATTCCCCATACAAAGTCATATCAGGTTACCCAGTCTCTGAAGAAATCTGAAATAAGTCTATAAAGGATTAAAAGGGTGATTTTAGTTTCTTTCTGTCAATGACCATGCTTACTCTCAGGGAAAGGCTGATTATTTGAAACAATTTCCATGTAGATGAGGACTGGTATTTACGATAGTCCACTTAACTGGAAACATGGATTAACTTTCACTGGATATAGCAGCATTATGGAATGGCTTACACATTTTCCGTATCTCTAATCAGCCAGAAAGCTTAGATGTTAAAAGTCTGATCTTTGCTAACATTTACCGACAAGGACACATTGGCACAATGCGTCATTCAATTAAACTGATGGTCTGCAACATTGTAGGAGTAGTTAATAAATAAAATAATCCACCAGCATACATTTAATGATAAGTGATCTTGCTTTTTTGGTGGAACTGCATGCAATAAAGCGAAGAAGATCAGAGATTGAGCTCTTTCAGTAATAGGATGTTAATATCAGCTTCTTTCCATTCTGTCCTTTGTCTGTGTCATTACAAAGCATATCCAGCTAAAGCTGAAGACAAAAGAGACAGCAGATGCTGGAATTTCTGGAACAAAAGATAGAACACTGGACTGATGCAGGGTCTCGACCCGAAACATCTTTTGCCTCCACAGATGCAGCTTGACCTGTTGAGTTCTTCCAGCATTAAAACTATTTTTTTTATATACTTATTTATACAGCATGGGAACAGACCGTTCTGGCCCAATGAGACCGCGCCGCCCAATTACACCAATGTTAGCCTACTAACCCGTACGTCTTTGGAATGTGGGAGGAAACCGGAGCGCCTGGAGGAAACCCACACAGACACGGGGAGAATGTACAAACTCCTTACAGACAGCAGCAGGAACTGAACCTGGATTGTTGGCACTGTAATAGCATTACGCTAACCGCCACACTACCGTGCTGTTTTTGATTCCAGCTAAAATTCCCATGCGTGATATGACAATCAAATTCCCTGACAATATGAATTTCCCTTCATCATACACCAGAAGCTGGGACACTTGCGGTTCTATTCAAATTTTCACAGAAGGTGTAGCTGTCTGTGTTTGGATATGGCATGACCTGGATGGCTGACAGATGGCAAGGAATGTTTCTGATAAACAAGTGGCCAACATGACCACCTTCAGCAAGAATAAAGCCCATCACCTCCATCTGACATTCAATCATTGACAAATCTCCCACAATTAATGTTCTAGAACAGAAACTTAAATGGACCAGCTGCATATATATTGTGGCAGAAAGAACAGCTTAGAATGTGGATATTCTGTGCTGAAATACTCATCACCTGACTTCTCTTAGCATTTCACCATCTGTAAAACACAAATACTCCATTGGTCTGCATGACAACATTCAAAGCAGTCTGCTTGATTGACACGTGTCATGTGAGAATTTACACCTTCCAACGAGTAAAATCTATAAAATATGATACAGATGGAGGAATTAAATGAATTTAGTACCATAATGAACAGTGCCAGGGAAGTTAATAGCAGTGGTAATCCACAAAGTCACAAGATCACAAGACAAGGGAGCAGAAGTAGGCTATTCGGCCCATCGAGTCTGCTTCAAAGAAAAGGGAAAAAAGAAAAAGGAATGAGAAATTTGGGGGGAGGGGGGAAACAAAAAAAACTATTCTAACCCCAATTTCCCGCCTTATCCCCATATCCCTTGATACCCCGACTATTTAGATATCTATCTATCTCATCCTTAAGCGCCTCCAATGATCTGGCCTCCACTGCTGTACATGGCAAGGAATTCCACAAATTCACCACCCTCTGGCTAAAGAAATTTCTCCTCATCTCTGTTTTAAACCTGTACCCTCTAATTCTAAGATTGTACCCTCTGGTCCTGGACTCACCCACCAAGGGAAACAGCTTGACCACATCTACTCTGTCCAGTCCTTTCAATATTTTAAATGTCTCTATGAGGTCCCCTCTCATTCTTCTGTACTGCCGTGAGTACAGTCCAAGAGCCGACAAATGCTCATCATACGTAAGCCCTTTCATTCCGGGAATCATCCTCGTAAATCTCCTCTGAACCCTCTCCAACATCAGCACATCTTTCCTAAGATATGGGGCCCAAAACTGTGCACGGTATTCCAAATGAGGCCTCACCAGTGCCACGTAGAGCCTCATCATCGCTTCCTTACTTTTATACACCATACCTCTCGAAATGAATGCCAACATAGCATTCGCTTTCTTTACCACCGATCTGACCTGGTGGTTAACCTTTAAGGTATCCTGCATGAGTACCCCCAAGTCCCTTTGTACTTCTGTACTTTGAATTTTCTCTCCTTCTAGATAATAATCTGCCCGTTTATTTCTGTTTCCAAAGTGTACAACTGCACATTTCTCAACATTGAATCTCATCTGCCATTTCCTTGCCCATTCTCCTCAACTATCTAGGTGTCTCTGCAACCTTCCTGTCTCCTCAATACTCTCTACTCCTCCACCTATCTTGGTGACATCCGCAAACTTAGCCACAAAACCATTTACTCCATCATCCAAATCGTTAATGTACAAGATTTGATAATCTGACACCCAGAGTACGAAATAAAGTAGCCATTAAAATACTGGATGGTTGTCATCATTCAAAATTCTATAGATTTTGGTACAATTCTTACAGAATGGAGGATGGCAAATATAACTCCACTATTTTAAAAAGGGAGAAGGAAAACAGGGAACTACTAAGCTGTTGCACTAACATGAATAGTGAGGAAATGCTGGAATCTATTATAAAGGATGTGATAAGGGAACACATAGGATAAACGCTATCAACAGGATCAGACAAAGTCAATGTGGATTGATGACAGAGAAATTGTGTTTGACAAATCTTTTGGAATTTTTTGAGGATGTAAGTGATAGAACAGATAAGGGACAACAAGTGAATGTGCTGTACTTGGATCTATAGAAAGCCTTTGATAAAGTCTCACGTAGGAGGTTTGTGTACAAAATTAGAGTACATGGAATTGGGGGTAATATATTGGCATGCATTAAACATTGATTGACAGGAAACAGAGAAATAAATGGATTTTCTTCAAGGTGGTAGATGATGACAAGTGGAATATGATAAGGATCAGTGCTTGGGCTACAGCTATTCATAATATGCATCAGTAATGAGGCAACCAAAGGTTATATTTCAAGGTTTGCCAACAATACAAAAATGGATGGGATTTTGAGTTGTGAAATAGAAGTAAATAGGCATCAATGTGATTCAGACAACTTGAGTAAGTGGGCAAATACATGGCTTATGCAGTATATTGTGGATAAATGTGAAGTCGTCTGTTTTGGTAGGAAAAGCAGAAAGGCAGAGTATTATGTAAATGGTAAGGAATTGGGAAATGTTGATGAAAAAAGTATTGAAAGCAAACATGTGGGTGGATCAAGCAATCAAGACTGCAAATAGTCCATTGGTCGTCACTGCAAGAAGTTATGAGTACAGGAATAACAAGTCCTTGACAAGAATACATATGGGATACACTGAGGGAGGTAAAAGACAGGAAATTCTTGGCCAGTTAGCCTGACTTCAGTGGTTGGTAAGATGTTAGAGTCCATTATTAAGGATGAGGTTTTGGGGTACTTGGAAGCTCATGATAAAATAGGCTGAAGTCAGCATGGTTTCCTCAAGGAAAGATCTTGCCTGACAAATCTTTGAGGAAGTAACAGGCAGGATAGACAAAGGAGAGTCAGTGGATGTTGTTTACTTGGATTTCAGAAAGCCTTTGACACCATACCACACATGAAGCTGCTAAACAAGATAGGAGCCCATGGTATTACAGGAAAGGTACCAGCATGGATAGGAGATTGGCTGATTGGCAGAAGGCAAAGAATGGGAATAAAGGGGGCCTTTTCTGATTGGCTGCTGGTGACTAGTGGTGTCCCACAGGGGTCAGTGTCGGGTCCGCTACTTTTCACGTTATATGTTAATGATCTGGATGATGGAATTGAGAGCTTTGTGGCCAAGTTTGCAGATGATACAAAGATACGTGGAGGGGCAGGTAATGTTGAGGAAACAGGGAGTCTGCAGAAGGACTTGGACAGGAGAATGAGCAAAGGAGTGGCAGATGGAATTTAGAGTAGGGAAGTGTACGGTCATGCACTTTGTAGAAGGAATAAAGGCACGGACTATTTTCTAAATGGGGAGTGAATTCAGAAATCAGAGGTGCAAAGGGACTTGGGAGTCCTAGTGCAGGATTCCCTAAAGGTTAACTTGCAGGTTGAGTCAGTAGTAAGGAAGGCAAACACAATGTCAGCATTCAGTTCGAGAAGACGAGAATATAAAAGCAAGGATGTAATGCTGAGGCTTTATAAGGCATTGGTCAGACCACATTTGGAGTATTGTGAGCAGTTTTAGGCCCCATAGCTGAGGAAGGATGTGCTGGCATTGGAGAGGGTCCAGAGGAGGTTTACAAGAATGATCCCGGGAATGAAAGTGTTAATGTGTGAGGAGTGTTTGATGACTCTGGGCCTGTACTTGCTGGAGTTTAGAAGGATGAGGGGGATCTCATTGAAACCTACCGAATATTGAAAGGCCTGGATAGAGTGGGTGTGGAGAGGATGTTTCCAGTTATGGGAGAGTCTAGGACCAGAGGGCACAGCCTCAGAAGAAAAGAATGTTCCTTTAGAGCAGAGACGAGAAGGAGTTTCTTTAGCCAGAGGGTGGTGAATCTGTGTAATTCATTGCCACAGACGCTGTGGAGGCCAAGTCATTGGGTATATTTAAAGCAGAGATTGATAGGTTCTTGATTAGTCAGGACATCAAAAGGTTATGGGGAGTAGGCAGGAGAATAGAGTTGAGAGGGAAAAATAAATCAGCCATGATCAAATGGTAGAGCAGACTCGATGGGCCGAATGGCCTAATTCAGCTCCTATATCTTTTGGTCTATGGTATTATGGAATGTCCAGTGCTATTTTGGTCTCCTTATCTAAAAAAGGAGGTACTTGCCATATTGGGACTGCAGTGAAGGTTTGCCAAACCGATTCCTAGATTGGCAAGATGATTGCATGAGGAGAGATTGGTTAACTTGGCTTGCATTCATTAGAATTCAGAACAACGAGAGATCTCATTGAAATATACAAAACTCTAACAGGAGTAGACAGACTGGATGTGGGTAGGATATTTTCCCTGGCTGCAGGATCTTGAACAAGTGGCCACACTCTTGGGATACGGGGTAAATCATTTAGGACTAACATGAGGAGTAATCTCTTCACCCAGAGAGCGGTGAACCTGTGGAATTCTCTACCATTGAAGATGGTGGAGGCCATTGATGAATAAATAGAATGACTTCTAGACACAAAAGGCATCAAAGGGAATAGGGAGAAGATGAGAATATGGAATTGAGATAGTTCAAGTTAGATGGTATTGATTGGCATCACAAGGTGAAATGGCCTACTTTCGCTTCTATTTTCCAATGTTTCTATTTTTCTTCTCAAGACTCCCTCAACAGCACTTCCCAATCCATGACTTCAGGAATAACAAAAGCAACAGGTCTGTAAATTCCCCATCAAGTCCCATTTGTCAATATATTGCCCCTCTCTCTCGAGTGCAGCGGTTCATGAATGCATTAAGGATGGGGATTTAAATGCTGGCCATGCCAGTGACACCATGAGTGAATGAAAAAGCAAATCAACACAGCATTTTAATGCCTTCTATAATTTACCGCAAAGTTGTGCTGCACCATACTGTAATACTATTTGCATTGCAACCCTTTGCATGGAACAGTTAATCTCCATTTACTCCATTCCTGAGACATGTTTAAACAAATTGGCAGAGCACTGAGTGATGTCTCATGTGAAAAGATGAAGTAGATTTGCAGCTAAATTTGTTTTAAAAAATACACCATTATAAATAAAAATTTGGCTTGAAGTCATTAAAAATCCAGGGCACAAAAATTGACTGCAGGATGTGATTTTTATTTCCACTTCTGAATGGTTTGCAACTGACTGTGGAAATATTAATCTGAACACTTACCTGATCATTTGTCATTCCCTATTTGGACACTATTTTAGGAACAGCTATTGAAATGCAAATTTATGAATGTGCATGAAATAAGGGCTGTTAAACTGTGGCCTCTGTTTGCATTGAAAAGGCACACCTGTGTCTGTGAAATATCAGCTGTCAACATTTGTCTTCCTACAACATCTTTATATCATTTTGCTTAATTAGTTTTCATATTTTGGGGCCACGATCTTTCACTTCTCTCTGGACCATTCCTCAGGTAACCTTATTTTTGCTTCCCATACGTCATCATGAAAAAGAAAGAAGAAATAACTTGCATTTATATAGGTCCATTCACAACTTCCAGACATCTCAACTGTACTCTGCAGTCTGTGGAGTATTTTTGAAGTGTACAGTAGCAAATACAACAGTCAATTTGCTCACAGCAAATTCCCACATTCATCAATGAATAAATGACAAAATCATTGGCTATAAGTTGTGATTGATGAGTCAATATTGGCCAAAATGTTGTGAGATCTACTCTGTTGCACTTTCTAATATCTACAGGAGGTGCTGCCTCAAGAAGGCAATATCTATCATCAAAGATCCCCACCAGGGGTCATGCCATGTTTTCGTAGCTGCCATCAGGCAGGAGATACAGAAGCCTGAAGTCCCACACCACCAGGTTCAAGAACAGTTACTTCCCTTCAACCATTCAAGAACAGTTACTTCCCTTCAACCATTCGGTTCTTGAACCAATCAGCAAAACCCCAATCACTGGAGCTTAGCAACACTATAATCACTTTGCACGAAAATGGGCCGAGTTTTTCTGTTCTAATTGCGTTCTTTCTTGTAAAAATTGTGTATAATTTATATTTAATTTATGTTTTCTTATGAATGCTGCTTACCTGATGCTATGTGCCTGCGATGCTGCTGCAAGTAAGTCTTTCATTGCACCTGTGCATATATGTACTTGTGTATAAGACAATTAACTCGACTTGATAGACTTGAAAAGTGCATGAGATACTCTACATAAATCCGAGAGGGCTAGTGTGACCGAGGTTTATAATCTTATCTAAAACTTGGCAACTTTGATAAAGGAATACTCCCTTGAATTTTTTCTGTAATTTGAATTAGATTAGGTGCACAGTGGTTGCTGTGTGTAACACCTGCAATATACACCGAGGCAGCTCACCATGGGTTCTTCCACAACATCCCTCAAGCTTTGAATGAGAAGAGGAAAAATGCAGCAGATGCATGGGAATGGCACTATGTCAAGTTGCCCTCCAAGTCACACAGCATCCCAACATGGAAATTGGAGAAACACTTTTCTTTCATCGTCACTGGACCAAAATCCGAGCACTCCTTACATAACAGCACCAGACAATGGAATCAAATTCCAGAAACAGAGTAGAACCCACTGATGTCGCATATTTAGCACGGTGTGCCAAGGATGAATTTCCAGAGAAAATTACTTACAATTAAACAGAAAAAAAGATCCAATTTGTGAAACAGGGAAGATGGGCTTCTTGAGGTTTGGGGGTTTTGTCAATAGCACAAGCAAAGGAGGTTGGGGGCTTCATTGTCTAAGAACATCAACACTGGTGGGAGTATGAAATTACCAAACTACAAATTTAACAAGGCATCTTCAATTATACATGCGAATAGAAGAATTGGAAGTAGAAAAATCTGGCACCAAAGTGTTGTGGAGGATGTCAGATTTGTCAAAGGATACAGGATTCTTAAAGTTATGACTTGGCATAGAAAACACAATTTTAATTTTACTTGCAGTTCAAAGGGGTTCTGGCAAATAGTGCGGGGGACGGTAAACATTGATGTGTTAGTAGAATTGACAACACTACATTCAGTAAGGTGAAACAAGAAATTAGAGTATCTCCTCAATACAAAGATATTAAAACTTGAGGCATCCAGCCCTGCTCTTTGACTTTCCAATTCTGGATAATTATATAAGTTTGTATTTTTATGCGAGATTTGCTGCAGATTTCAAATGATCAATTTTCAGTGATACTTCAATGTGTAATGCAATAAAGAATACTCGACTCCCTGTTCTGTCACTAGCTGTGAGTAACTGGCTGCATAGCTGGTGCACTTGCATGGCATAAGTTTAATTTGTTATTATAAAAATTAAGTAGCCACAGCTGTCACCAATCTCACTTGCCGTGTGCCTGAAAACTAAGACTTCACTGTTGATCCTTGCACACATGGGATACTGTGTTGACTCAGAGAATGGTATTCTGCTGTTCACGAGCCATCGGCTGCCTAATCGTACAGTATATAGAGGAGATTCAGTCATATCCCACTACAACTGCAAAATTAAACCCTGCTTTCCTGCAATCACTTCAATCATTTTCAAAATTATGCTCATTGATGCTTTGTGCAACAAAGATGTCAATACACTGGGATCTGATCTTTCAATTATATCTTTATTACATCCCACCCTTCATTTCCCCAGCTAATTTATGAAGTCCAAGGTGCTGTCATAAACATTCAGGCGTAGAAGAGATGGTTATTTCACACAATGTCTATTTCCCTTTAAATTTAAATCCATCTCAGACCTATGGGTTTGAACTTTCCCTCTATAACAGTCTTAGAAATCCAATGTAAAATTCCCATTGTGGCGCTGTGGAGAAAGCCAATTTGCTTTCCTTGAACTCATGTACATGCAGCCCACGATATCAACTCTGCCACACACTGTGGATATAATTGTGTTTGGTTCATTTCCAAACCAATTGTCAGCTCAATAAGATTGCTTAACTTAAAAATGGTATAAAACTCTGAGTTAATTTTCAGTAAAACTGTTTTCTTCTTTTACTTGCTAATGACCATTGGTATATTCTCCAATGGAACTTCTGGATGTAAAATTCAACTGTTTGTTTTTTAGAAAGACAAGTGCAGCCCAAAGTACAGTGAAAACAGCAAAAAAGAAGAGACAGAAGAAGAAGAAGAAGGTCACAAAAAATACACAAGAGGTGTCAATTTGTAGTGGGTTGTAATATAGTGTCATGCTGCAGCAACACAACAGGAATGAGTGAGTAAATATAATTTGTGATCACACTGAACCAATGCCATTCTCCCTTACTTTGATATTAAAATTCTACGAATAGGATCAAAATTTAAATTATTCATTAAAGTAACAATAGCAAAGACATCACAACTACCCCGACACATTGAAGCTATTGGTAAGATGGTAATAATTTGCAAAAATGAGACTTCCTCACACATTTCTCATTCTTCTATGACCATCCAAGAGACATCCTAATCACTGGCCAAGGTGGAGGTATACTAAATATATCACTGTAATTTTGTCAGTAATTCTATTGGGAACCAGTCATGGTCAGCCATTTCACATCAGGATATGCTTGATTTCCAGTCAACACTGAAAAGCGGAATTCCAAAGCATTCCGTAGGTCAGTACTGGACTCATCGTTTGCATCTGGCCCTGATCGTCACACCAAATATCAACCCGGCATGTTTAACTGACCTTCTGGAAAAAGATAAATGCGTATGGTTTTACTTTATGTCATGTTTTTCACAACCTTTTTAAAAAAACAATGTTTTAAATTACCGAATCCTGTTTGAATCATTTTCAAACGACATTTACAGCTGCTCCAAAGCCTTTGACAGTTGTCATATGCTGTCAGAGTGTTGCAGAGCAGGGTCTCAGGATACATCCCCTGAGGTCTACTCACTGATCAATGACCCCCTTACCTCATAGGACAATTCTCAATTTTGGACTGGTTAGCTCATTTGGCCCTCTGCATCTGGAAAAAGTCATGCAGGTGTGGGCAGTGAGTCTTGGTAATGGGCCAAATGTGTATGTACAGAGTAACCAGAAACAATGTCTAAACTGTCAGAATTTTGGGTTGCAAAAACCTCAATGAATTTTGTACAGCGTAAGAGCTGGTAGAAACTGTTCTTTGAAACTTTGAAAGGATGTATATTTAACCAGGTGTTCAGAATTCTACTGGTCAATTAGCAAACTACCAGAGATTTTCTTTTAAACTAACCTCTGCAGTTCATTAGTATGTCCAGATAAAATACTGGGATGTCATTTATTCCCCTTACAGGCTTAATCATCCAAAAATCAGCATGAAAAACCTTGATGTCTAAAATAGCGATACAGAGAGATTTGTTAAGGCTTCAACCCTCTTGCTGCTGCAAATAATTTCCTTGAAACACTGCAAGATATGGACTTAGCAGCTGCAAGGACGAGTGTACCAGCTCCCAAAGGAGCTATGGGTATCTTAAGGAAGGATGGACTCTGAATTCCCAATTCATTCACAGACAGCATGCACCAATGATTGGTGATTGACAAGTGGTCATCAAGCACATCTATACTTTTTTCACACCGGCACACCCCAACTTATCAAAATTAAGCACAAAGAATACACTCTCAATTCAAAGAGTCACTTATATCATTTGCATATGATTTGGAAAGAGGGTTACAGTCATTTTCTGAAGTGTTACCCTGTGTTCCGTTTCTGACTGAACATCAGTCACATTCACACTTTCCTCTGTTAACAGTGCCAAGCAGCAAGAATGTCTGATCATTATTCCCTAACTTTTGCCCACAATGAAAATGGCAGCCCTTCATCAAAGAGCCAAAATACAACTTTGTTTTTAACTAAGTTTTGCTCAAACAGAACAACCTTTTTGGTGATCAAATTGTAAAATTGACAAAGAATACATAAGGTAGAGAATTCCTTTGCAATCTTTATATCTAATCGTTCCCTTTGAATCCAGAAATCTATCAGTCCTAACAATTGAGCATCCCCAACCGTCTGGGCAAAGACTACCAAAGATTTGCAGCACTTTGAGTAATGAAATTTCTTCCCATCTCAGATCAGTTATTATCTCAAGGCTATGCACCCTTGTTCAAAGTTCTCCAACTTGAGAAAACAGCCTCCTCAGTATCTATCCTCCAAATTCTCCTAATTCATAACAGGAGAACTGCTTTCACATGTCTTTCTTGATATTATGGGATAAATAGAAATGAGTTTTTTTAGATGATTACTGGAAGTGTCCATGTGTCTACTTGTCCCCTACCATCACTATCTTCCCACTTGCACATCTCTACTTTAAGAAGATAAACCACAGAGCATGGAAGATATCTATTGATCCTTGTGTTCTTTCTGCTTGTTGTATTCTATTAAAAAACTAACATTCACTTACCACTAACACATATGGATGTAATGTATACTTTTAACATTTACATTGCAGCGAATTACTGAGACTTCCTCAACAGCTCCTTGGAAACGCTGTCTCAATCATCTAGAAGGACTGGGGAAGCAAGCACACAGGAACATCAACACCTTAAAGTTCCCCTTTGTGCCCCAGAACAATTTGACCTGGAGATATACTGCCATTCCTTCATCTGGATTGGGTCAATATTCCATCATGGATCCTTTAATCGTTGCATCAATTCATTGGTATTGGTATATTATTGTCACTTGTACCGAGGTACAGTGAAAAACTTGTCTTGCATACCGATCGTACAGATCAATTCGTTACACAGTGCAGTTACATTGGGTTAGTACAGAGTGCATTGATGTAGTACAGGTGAGAACAATAACAGTACAGAGTAAAGTGTCACAGCTAAAGAGAAAGTGCAGTGCAATAAGGTGCAAGGTCACAACAAGGTAAATCATGAGGTCATAGTCCATCTCATTGTATAAGGGAACCGTTCAATAGTCTTATCACAGTGGGGTAGAAGCTGTCCTTAAGTCTGGTGGTATGTGCCCTCAGGCTCCTGTATCTTTTACCCGATGGAAGAGGAGAGAAGAGAGAATGACCCGGGTGGGTGGAAGTCAATTCACCACCTCTGATTCATGCACTTAGGGATGGTTAATAAAAGTTCGTCCAATCAATAATAGTCACATCCTGTGAATGAATAAAAGAATACCAAGAGCTGCAGTCCATTGATGCCTTTAATATCCAGAAATCTACCAATCTCCTTCAAACCCAGCCTGCATGGCCCTGCAGAGTACAGCATTCTCCAGGTTCACCATCTGTTGTGTGAATAAATTTCTTTTCATTTCAGTCTGAACTGGCCTACCCCTTGATTTCATATCCTGATAACTGATTCTAGACTCCTTAGCCAGGGGAAACATCCTCCCTACATTGATCTGTCAAATTTTAGCATGCTTTTATGAGGTTACCTCTTATTCTTCTAAACACCAAAGCAGAATCCTGGTTTACTCAAACCCTTGTCGTATGATGGACCCACCATCCCATGAACCAATCTGGTGAACCTTCATTGCACTGTTTCAACAGGAAGTATATCCCCTTTTAGGTAGGGAGATCAAAATTGTACACAATATTCCAGGTGCGGACTCATCAAGGCCCAATATAATTGTAATAAAACCTCTTTATTCATGTACTCATATCCTCCAGAAATAATACCGTTGACCTTCTTAATTGCCTGCATTTTAGTTTTCGGCATGTTGTGTATAAGGACACCCAGGTCACTTTTGAACATCAGCACTTCTCGATCTCTCACCAGATATTCCAGAAAAGAATCAAAACATTCACAGATTATACAAAGGAGTGAGCTGATTTATCAAGGAAAAGTTTAGTCCAAGGAAAGGCACCATTAGTTGAAAAGGATTATTGGGTAAATCCAGTCCCAAAGTTATTTTTTGTTGCACTTATTGTTTTTAGTCTCTACTTAAATTTACCCTAATTTCTTGTGGTTTTATATTTTATTCAAGCATGTTTTATGCTGAAATTGGAGACATCCAGCTGATTAAAATATAACATTGTGCTCCATGATATATGAAATGTTCCATCCCTTTTGGAATATTTTGTCGAGCCACATTAGTTTTAGTCACTTAGTAATCTTAATTATTTTAAAGTTAAACAAAGCTTATTAAATTAGTCTCCTTATATGGAATTAGAGGGTATTAGAAATAGAAGACAAGCTTGAAAACTTGGCACAAAAAGGGTTTAGAGAAGTCAGACTTGCTTGGATTATTGGTTTGCCTATGAAGCTGAGAGACAGGGGGTTTGTAATATTAGACTTTATAATCCATTCTTTTGTGAAAGCTGCATAAGTGAGTTTGCTCCTAATGTTTCTGATGCACAGCTGTTAATTCTGAAATAAAGATAATGAAATGAGCAGACATCTCAATTTCCTAAACCCTTATTGTGAGGAACTGGATTAAAATAAAGAATATCTCCAGCTTCATAAACTGCACAGTTAAATAACTAAATTATTTCTTCAGTAAAATAACATTCTTTCCCTGTTAATGTTGGTTTAGTCAGCTTCATCAGAAATGTCAAGATGTGAACATATCAAAAAATAAAACATTCCTTAATGTTTGAGCTTGTATCCTCTGATTTTTCCTTTGGTTTTAATACCTATTTTATCCAATCATAACCCCCTTTATTTCTAACACCTTGCTCAAACATATAACATTTGCAAATAAACCTCTGTTACCATATTTGTATTTAACCTACTCATTGGTGACATATACCGTCAAGGCAAAGACCCACAGACTTTTCAAAAGCAGTGACCATAATAGACTAACATATAAATAGCGAAGACAATGCGATAGTACAGGAATGAATCAACTAATTTAATCAACAATGCTGCAGCTCAATCAAAAATACCATAGATAAGGATCTTTTACAAGGAACACTCAAGGGTTTCGTGTGTGACTGAAGTCTGAAGGGGCAGAGAAACAATATTCACTGAGACTAACAATGCAAATTAAGGAATATTTTATTTTTGGATCAAGATTATGACTTTAATTGCTTTGCTAAGATCAAAGATCTAATAGATTGGAAGGTTTGAAACTGGATGAGAAGAGGACTAGTATATCATACAATTCATTCCCCATGTAATTGCCAGGAGTTCTTGTTTATTCATCAAGGTAAAGGTTACTACTAACATAATTGTACAGAGTTCCTGTTAATTCAGTAGGGAAAGGTTACTCATTGTGTAACTGGGGAGGCATCTTGTTTATTCAGCAGGGTAAAGGCTACCCATATATAATTATATATCACTCATGTTTATTCAGCAGGGGATACTTTACTAATATTGGGCTAAAGGAATATTGCCAAGACACTACAGTGAGAATCTCATGACAATAAAATTCCAATAATCTCTGACTATTTGGAAACCCTAAATTTAGCATCTGGCTCACCAGGTAAAATTTGCCATGCTCCCTTTCAGGGACCTGGTTCCCACGTTCCCTTGAACACACTGGGACCCGGTTCCAATGATCTCTTGAACACACTGGGACCCGGTTCCAATGATCCCTTGAACACACTGGGACCTGGTTCCAATGATCCCTTGAACACACTGAGACCTGATTCCAGTGATCTCTTGAACACACTGAGATGTAGTTTCAGTGATCCCTTTAACACACAGAGACCTAGTTCCAATGATCCCTTGAACACACTGGAGCCCAGGTTTCCAGGTTCCCTTTCCACTCACCGGGCCCCTGTTCCTACAGTCCCTCTCCACTCGCTAAAGCCCAGTTCCTGAACTCCCTTCCAATTTACCTTGTTCACTGGACAATTCATTGTCATATCATATAACTTCTAATTAAAAGAGTGCTGAGCTATTAATGAAAATGACATCCAATATTCCAGAGAACCTGCTAATGCGGCACCACCAAAGACTATTACGTGGCCACATTAACGCTGCCATCACTGCTCCTCAATCCAAAAGTTAGGACCAAGTGTAACCTAACAGGAAAAATAAACCATCTATATCATTTGCCACAGAATACCCAGTCTCCGAATTGTTCTTGTGATCAAAGTATTTATGTGGCCAGTCTAATGGAGTTTCTGTTCAATGGTAACATCAGTGTATGATTTTTCATCAATATTACAATGGAGTTTGGTCCATTCTTATCAAGCTCATTGCTGCCATTGTTTTCTTATAAGCTAATCTCCCTCACATGTCCATTATCTTCCCGAATTCTTCTGCCACCCACCCACACTAGGGGCAATTTACAGTTGCCAATTAACCTCCCAACCAGGATGTCCTTCGGATGTGGGAAAACCAGGGGAAACTGATATGTCACAAGGACCATTGACAGAGGGGGAATTCAGCAAAAGGTAATGCCACAGAATGTCAAGGGTAGGTGGTTAGATGCTCTCTTGTTGGAGATGGTCATTGCCAGACACTTTTGCAGCACTAATATTGCTGCTTATCAGTCCTATGTCTGAAAGTTGTCTAGGTTTTCCAGCATTAATCAGTGGAGTGTTTTCCATTGACTTCAATTTTACTAGGGCTCTTTGACTCAGTCATATTTTGCCTTGTCATCAAGGGCAGCCACTTCCACCTCACCTCTTGAATTTAGCTCTTTGATCCACATTTGGGCTGGGTTGTCATGAGGTATGAATCAGATTGGTCCTGGCAAGACCTGAGTTGGACATTGTTGAGTGGGTTATTGGTGAGTATTTGCAGCTTGATAGTACTGCCAATGACACCATCCATCACTTTGCTCATGATCAAGAGTGGACTGATTTGGTGGTAATGAGCTGGATTGGATTCGTCCTGCTTTTTGTAAACAGGACATGCGAGAGCAATTTTCCACATTGCCAGGTACATGCCGGCACTACAGCGGGCAAGAACAAATTGGCGAGAGGGGAAGCGGGTTCTGGAGTGCAAACCTTTGTTACTAGAGCTGGGATGTTATCTCTTCCCTTGAACTTTGCTGTATCTGGCACTCTCAGCCATTCCTCGATATCACGTGGAGTGAATCAAATTCACTAAAGACCGAATTCTGTGAAGGTGGGGATCTGGGGATGGAGCCAAGATGAATCACTCACCCACACATAGTGGGAAATTTACAGTGGCCAATTAACTTACCAACCGCACATCTTTGGGAATTTGTAGCACCAACTGGAGACCCATGCAGTCGCAGGGAAAGCAGACAAACTGTACACAGACAGCACCCGGTCAGGATTGAACCTGGGTCTCTGGCACTGTGAGGCAGTGGCTCTACTAACTGTGCCACTGTGCTGCCCAAAAATGCTCTGGTCAACATTTTTATAGCAGTACCAAGATTTCATGAACTGGCTATTTTTCTCATTTTTTCTGTTTACAGCATCTTGCAGGATAGACTGGCTGTCTTTCAAAACAAAGGAAGAAATACAAGTTTAACATCTTCCCATTTTTAGTGCTTATGTCAGCTGCTGCTCAAGTTGTGACGTCAATGATGGTTTCTCATCAACAAGTAAAAATCAAACAAGAAAGATTTGATTTACATTTCAGCAGCACCTTGCATGATGATCCATAGCATTACATGGTCAATGAAGTACAATTTGAGCCATCAGAATGTGTTGCAATTTTACAGTGTTTAGATGATCTCTTTTGGGTATTGAGTGTCAATCTGCAGTTTGTGCTTGCATTTCCTGGGTTTGAACCTGTGATCTTTTGAGTTAGAGTTGAAAGTGCGACATATTAAGCCTCTCCAATTTTAACTTCACTTCCCCTAGCTAATTCAGGCAGAACACACATAAATTTCCACCCATTACATTTGGTGTGCAAAGCATTCTCATGCAGCAATTATCTCTGCAGGAAGGTCCACAACATAACAGAGTGGTACTAGGAGATGACACAAATTATTAAATAATCAAATTTAAAGACTGCAGAGTTTGTATTTTTTCAGTGCTGATAAATAAATCGTTATTTCAATATGTTCTGATGTGGGAGAGCAGAGTTTGGTTTAACCTGAAAACCAAAACATTTAATTATAAGGCAGCTAGCAGCCTAGTCAGCAAAGAGTCAGCTCACAAGCCAACATCTGAAATGAGGCGACTAAGTGCAATTAATCCAGGGTTACAGTACAGAGCTGGGTGGAAAAGTGCAAGGGGGATCTATAATGTGCAGAAATGGAAGATACCCACTTCGGTTGGAAGGATGGAAACACAGTATTATTTTTTAAATTGTGAGAGATTGGGTAATATTGACATTCAGAGAGAGCTGGGTGTCCTTACACGTAAATTACATTCAGCCAGAATAGCCAAAACCCAAGGATAGATTCTTACAGAACCTGCTTGTTATAAAGAAAAGTTTATTTCTACTTCGCTACCTCAGAAAACCAATCACAATGTAAGCAATATGTAAACCCCCATCCAATGAACCCTGATTATGTGTAACTGCTTGAAAATTCCCGAGTGCCTGAAAATTCATACACATAGATTCATCAAATACGAGACTAACAGATTCATCAAACATGAGTTCCTTTTTGTAAATCCTGATGACTCTCCTCAATCGTACTATGATTTACAATCCACTTTCTTTTCAACTCCTCCTTCCCAACACTCAACCATTGGATGATTATCACCTCACCTCTCTTCAACTTCCTGCAGACTGATTGTCACTTGTGAGCTTGAGTTATAGATAGGCAGTGTAGGCTGGGACTTTTTGTCCCTGGAATGTCAGAGGCTGAGGGGTGATATTTTGGGGGTATAAAAAACTATGAGAGGAGTAGATAAGGTGGTTGCTCACAGTCTTTTTTCCAGGGTAGAGGACACAGATTTAGGGTGAGAGGGAAAAGATTTAAAAGGGACCTGAGGGGCAACTTTTTCACAAAGAGAGTGGTGGATATATGGAATGAGCTGTCAGAGGAAGTAGTAGAGGTGGATACAATCGCAATGATTGAAAGACATTTGGACAGGTACATGGATGGAAAGCGGGGCAATTGGTATTTGGTTGGCATGGACGAGTTGGGCTGAAGGGCCTGCTTCCAAGCTGTATGACTCTATGACTCTATGACTCTTTGAACATGTTCCTTGCTCTCAACAAATTGAAAAATTGTGACATTTTCCATTTCAATCAAGTCTCCTCAGCTGGCACACCACTTGTGCTGCCCACCTCATAACAGTAGTGGTGCAATTCTTCCCACCAGAACAGACCTGGCTCTTTCCCCACTTCCTCCATCTTTTCCCAGCTTTCAGTATCTCATCTTCCTACTGCCCATTTCAAATCCTCAACACAAGAACCACAAGTGCACAAGAACCATAAATACATTCTTACCAAGATATCTTCACTGCTTTTCTCCCTCAGCCCCTGCAGCATGATTTCCCCTTCTTAGTGCTTCAGACCTCCATCTCAGACAATTGTGCTCTGTTTCCTCTCCTATCAATCTCTCACTCCATGCAAACTCTCCAACCTACGATCACTGCCAGACCTCTGTCTTTGTTACCTCATGCTTTGCACCATTCTCTACTCACATTTCCCTTCCCCTGCCCAAGACTCAAACAAATAACTTTCTAAATATACTCACAAAATTCCACCTCTCTGGTCTTTGACCCTCCACTTGTATCCCAATCTGTTCCGTCTCATTGTCACCATCATTCTTATTGTCTTATTTCCGATTGAACCATCCATTTTTTTAAAATCACTAACTCCTCCTTGCTGTCTATTGATGCATTCCACATTTCTCATCTCTTGTCCAAAGGACACAGGCTTGATCAGATATAATGGATGCAGCACTGATCCCCTCTTTCACCACCTACTTGTGTCATTCTTGGTGTCTGTGCACAGTTGAAAATAAAGTGCCTTGGCCATCTCACCAGAAGATTAAAATGTGTCCACTTTCGAAACAATGTATCCAAGGCAAAGTTAGAGTTTGATAATGAGACTTTATAAATGCAAGTCACACTGCCTTCAAACAGTGCCAGATGCTCACAGTAACCCAATGAGTTATGATTAAATCCTAAAGCAACACATATTCAGAAAATTTGTGCGTGCATTATCTCTCTGAAAGAGTGAGTCACGGTAACCACAAAGATATCACGATGTGGCTACAAACGGCTTATGGCTTTAAGTCCAAAACAAACTGAAGTGACAATTATTGTTTCAGCAGAGCTATCCCGAAGCTCTAATATTTTGATTAAGAGATACTCTGGAGGGAGCCAAAGCCGTCTGTTTCAATTAAAAGGTCCGATTATATCAGATAGTAAAGCACAGCAAGAAAGACTTAATCTCACTCCTTTCTTTCTCTTTTGATTGTGAACCACTCGCCTTGTGTATGAAATTGAGGCATGGACAGAGGGGCATGTGGAAATCTCCTCTACCCAGTCTTCTCCATGTAAACAATCTGAAGTTAAAAGTTTCAGCTCAAGTTCTTACCTTCCATTCTGAGAGGGAATCACATTGAACCTGCTCTTTAAATCTGTCTGTAACAATTTGGTATGATTGGAAAGTAAGAACCAAAATGCAACACAACTGATTCAATGCAGACTTGTGCCTCGAAATTACTTTAATACTTTATAATGACACGAAAAGGTGTTGTAGGTCACCCTAACATTCTTGTGAAAGTGATGATTCTGTGGTTAACAGAACTGTGTTGCTGAGTTTCCATCAGAGGTGAAAGTTAACTGATATGGCGCATTGGTAAGAAAGTGGCTGAAGTGGTTGCAATATAACCTTACTGGTAAGAAGTTAGAGTTCGTTTTACCTCTGGTTTCAATGTAATGTCACACAGTTTAACTATTTGACATGACAAGAATTATTACAAACCTTGCCGATGACACAAATGTAGAAAAGAATAGCAAGTTGTGAAGAGGACATAAGAAGTTACAAAAGGACATGGATATGTTAACTGGCTGCAGAATAAGAAATAGTTTGTTTTGACAGGAAAAAAATTTAAAAGGCTATTATCGAAATTGTGGGAGATGCAGAGTTCTGAGGAGCAGTGGGATCTACGTGTGCCTTATACAATGTGCAAAAAGCGAGTATCCAGGCACAGCAAGTAATTAGAAAGCTGATAGAACATCATTGTTAATCTTGAGGGGAATTGAATACAAAAGGTAGGATGTTATGCTTTAGATATATGAGGCATTAGTGAGACCACATTGTGAGCACTGAGTACAGTATAGGCCTTCTTTAAGGAAGGATGTAAAAAGGAGACAGTTCAGAGAAATTTTGCTGGATTGATATCAAGAATGAATGGGTGGTCTCAGAAAGGAAGGTTGGACAGACTCGGCCTGTATCCACAGGGTGAGAGGCAACTTGACTGAAGCACAAGATCCTGAGGGGTCCTGACAGGGTTGATGTGAGGAGTATTTTTCCTTGTGTCGGAGAATCTATAACGAGGGGTCACCATTTAAAATATGGGGTCACCCATTTAAGACAGAAATGAGGGGACTACTTTTCTCTCAGATGGTCATGAGTCCTTTGAACTCTCTTTTTGAAGGGGTGGTAGAAATAGGTTCTTTGAATACTTTAAGACCGAGGTAGACAGTTACTTGATAAGCAGGGACATGAAAGATTTTTGGTGGTAGAGAGTCATGCAGAGTTGAGGTTATAATCAGATCTGCCATGATCTTATTGAATGGTGGAGCAGGCTCAAGGGGCCAAGTGGCTTATTCCTTCTCCTTATTTATTTGCCTGCTTCTGTAACTGAAGGAAAAGTAGATGAAATCACCTCTCCTTGTGCATGGGGTTTGGGTGCCCTTGCTAACACGGCAGTAAGCAGCAGATTGTGAGATGTGGCAGAGATAAGCAGCATCAGCTTGTAATGATCCTGAGGCTTGGAAGCTGACAGTGAGTGTGACCTTGACCCCAAAGTGGTCAAGGCACACACGCGAGGCTGTATTTGAGGTCACAGGAGATCACAGATCTCAGAAAGGATGAAGACTGCAGTTTGAAAAGCACAATTTCACGGGAAACAAAGTTAGCAAAACTCAGTGACTCTGTGAATAAACAAGTATGACAGTTTTTTTTCCAAAACACTGAGGTTGAAAGTAAAACCGGAGGTGAATTTTGGGTGAGCTGCTGTCGGGTAGCTCTAAGCTGGAAAATATTGCAAGCACAGACAAAAATATCAGTTGATTTATCCATAGGTTCTCAGATACCTGCAAATGGGTGGATTATTACTCTGGTCCAGGTTAAGATGATTTTCAACTGTGCATCGCCATTTTGTTGCAGTTATGGGATAGAAAGCAATTCCTCCCACCTGTGTGATAATCAATCTAAAATAGAATTATGTGATAAAAACCTTTAAAATTGTTTAAAGTTTTCAGAAAGTTTATTTAAAAAATACAAATATCAAACCACTTAAAATGGTTATGAAATTTAAAAACTCTAACTTAATAAATTTGTGAGAGTCTTACTTGCCTCCCTTTCCATAAAATTGAGTGAGAAAAGCTACTTATTCCAAGATCAATGGGACACAGGATCTTCATGCAGATTCTCCACTCTAAGTGCTGGGATATCCCTGCAACTCCCTACATCCACACTCAGCTCCACTGGGAGTCCAGCTTCAGAGAACTCTGAGTAAAACAATGGCAGATCGCTGAGAACAACTTCACCTTATCAGCAGACATGGAAACCCCAAAGATACTACCAGTTACAAGGAAAATATCAGCAGTTTCACCAAAGTTTCCTCAGAAATTCTGACCAAATACATTCAAGCTTTTCTTTTAACAAATCGGCATGTTTAGCCATGAGTGTGTCGGTTTACCACTGGACAGCTTGTAATAAATTACATCAATGAAATTTCTGATCACTTAAAAGAAACAGCACTGTATAATTCAGAAGGCAGGAAACTCTTACGATTTGTACAATATCTGGTATTCTGACTACTGTATGTCTAAGTGTACTACAACCCACAATATTGTATTTCTGGTATATGGGGGAGTCATAACAATAGATTATGAGTCAATGTATATAAGATCATTAAACTAGGTAATATAAAATTCAAAATCGGATGAGTTCTACTTTGCGTGACTGAAAAAGGATGCTAATTAGCACTAATTATACAAGAACGAGTCATTCAAAGATCTGCTGTTCAAGTCAGCAAGCAGCTCATTGCCAATTTTCAGACCCAAACTGTCAGGTCTCTGCTGAGTTGCAAGCAGAAAGCTGAAACTCAGATTTCTCCAATCAGAGCATAACTGAATGGAAATATATTTTGGACTGAAAGTGCTAACATCACAAGTTGTCATCATCAAAAGAATATGCAAGGTTTATCAGGCATTGTCATGTCTTTCTTTGCTCCTTTGGGTTTCTACAGTCTCTGGTTACCAGATCATCTTGCCACTCGGTTGACCTCGAGCTATGGATGTCTGAAAGGACCTTGCCTCACCTGTATACTTAGGGGGGAAGAGCACTGATCTGAAATCAGGCACTTCACTGTGAGAACAATTGGAAACCGGTGAGGCTGCCCCCACACACCTGCTTGTAGCCAGATGGCCATAACTTCAATAAGTAGCCTACCTGCCTGCCTTCCAACCAGCCAAGCAGACTGCTTGAATCTGGTCGCTTTGAATACTGCAAATCAGATTTATTCTGGGGCCTCCAGTTTCATTGGTGGGTGCCACATTGGTTGAGTTCCAGCAACCCGGGTTTGACACTGACCTCCGGCAGTATCTGTGTGAAATTTACATGTTTTCCCCGTGACCATGCCGGCTTCCTCATGGTGCTCTGGATTCCTCCCACATCCAAAAGAACTTTCTGAAGGAGAGGTTAATTAGCCCAGAACACTCTGCACAAAAGATGCATTTCACTGTGTGTTTCAATGTACATGTGACTAATAAAGATATCTTATCTTGTCTTAATGTAAATCACCCTGAGAGTAGGTGGGCTGGAGAAGAATTAAGGGTGAAGTTGACAGGCATGCGAGTGAGAACAGATTACCAAGAATTAAGAAGGGGAAAAGGACTGAGGATCACTCTAAAACTGGTATAGATTTGAAGGGCCAAATGACCTTCTATGTTGTAAAGAAACATAATACAAATAAGATAAGATAAGATCTTTATTAGTCACATGTACATCGAAACAACAGTGAAATACATTTTTTGCGTAGTGATTTTGGGGGGGGGGGGCAGCCCCCAAGTGTCGCCAGGCTTCCGGCGTCAACACAGCATGCCCATAACTTCCTAACCTGTACATTTTTGGAATGTGGGAGGAAACCGGAGCAACCGGAGGAAACCCACACAGACATGGGGAGAACGTACAAACTCCTTACAGACAGTGGCCGGATTTGAACCCGGGTCGCTGGCGCTGTAAAGCATTATGCTAACCACTGTGATGGCCGCCCAAGCCTTGCCTTAGTTTCATAAAATCCCAATGCTGACAGAGTGGGGTCATCACTTCTGAGATGGTTGTAACTTTTCCTGATTTAGCTCCTTATTTGCAACTGCACATGATTCCTTCATGCTCGTCCACGTTAACATTTCCCCCTTTCACTCACAATTATCAGTCAAGATCCTGTTGACTTGCATGTAGGGCAGGGCATAGTCAGATACAGGTCGACTTTAAAATATCACAGTGAAAGAAGTGAGGGGTTAAAGAATTGAGAAGAATGTAGATTTAGGAATTAGCAATTCTCAACTCTGACGCTTTTGCAGATAAGTCAACTGGAAAATGTTTAGCTCTTTCCTTAATCAAGAGAAGTTTTAAAAAGTTTCCTTGTTGAATGTTTCAACTAAATCCAAAACTACAGAAAAAATCGTTTTCTTCTCAACTCGAAACCATCACAAATGACAAATGAAATACAAACATTAAGTGCCAGAAATATTCAGCAGATCAGGCAGCCTTTGTGACAGAAGGTTATTGACCTGAATCATTCACTGTTCACAGATGCTGCCTGACTTGCTGAATATTTCCAGCATTTTCTCTTCTTATTTCTGATTTCCAGCATGTGCAGTGTTTTGCTTTCCAATGTTTCAAAGGGTTGCCTGTTATTAACAAAGCACAAGGCATCGTCTTTCAGTTTGAGTAAAACTGACCATTTAACTGTGCACCACTTGTGCAATGAAAAAAATAGTATTGTCAAAAATGAGAGTTTTGAAATAAAGTGTTCCATTAAACCATCTCGCAATCAAAGAAATTTCTCAGACACTTATTAATACCTTGAAAAAACAAGGTTTCAAATACTGATAATAAACCGCATCTTCTTCAATGGAGAACCTGTGCTCAGTTACTCAATAATGCTCGAGAAAAGATTGGAAAGTAGTCAAAGGTTTTGCTGTTGGCTGGAAATCTTAGTCTGGGATGTTACTCTGCAGATGTGGCATGTGATATTGTTGCACTCCAGTATCAGAGTGCTGCTTTCTTTTAAGATAGTAATTCCTAAATTAATGTTTAAAACCTCCTCACTCCAACATGTATTATAAAAATAAGAAATTCAGCACTGTTGGAAACAACTTTACACTACACAAACTACTGTATTGCTATGTTAAAAGAACCATAGAATTTCTGACTAAAAATATTACATATCTTTGTCATTTCCACCATTGCTGCTCTATCCACAGATGCTACCTGATTTGCTGAGTATTTCCAGCATTTAAATTGGCATTTGGCTTCAGCGGCTTTCAAGTGCAGAAACAATCTTCTTATCACACCCGCACAGTAAGTTCCAGGAGTAAGATTTTTCAGCTGCCTTTCCAATCTTTTTTCTAGAACATTATTGAATAATTGAACAGCCTTTACCAAAACAGCAATTAATGCTTCCCACAACTGCAGTAAAAAACACATAATGACATATGGTTTATTATCGTAATGTATGGCTGTTCCATTTAGGGCTTATGAAACATTCCTACAACTGTAATTAGAGAAGTTCATTGTGATTTATCCAAAGGCAGCTTGTTTGCATATCTTACATAAGATTTTCTAACAAGGCAATTCATGCACCTATATAATTGTAATAGCTCCATATTCTTTTGCCTTTTTTTATACTACATGCAAATTTATGAATGTTCAAATTGCATGTCACCGATATTTGATTACAAAACAGTAGGCTTGCATTTTTATTTATACGTAATAGAGGCGCTATAATTCTGGAAGGTTCAGTATTCCAACAGAAAACAGCAGCTCGATCCAAATTAGAGATGAGACTGTTATAGTTCCCTTCTTATTCACCCATTTTGTGGGCGGACACATGCTCGAAACATACACGCATGCATGAGTGATCGTATATTAGCTCCAACAAGATTCCAACTGCAGATCCATCTTCCCCTCCCCTTTCAGCATTTTGAACCTTTCACGATTCCCAGATCCATGATTCCATCCCTACCAATCACTCCACATCTAATGGCACTTTCCTGGCAACCACAGTGGAAGTAACACCTGTCTTTTCACCTCTTCCCTTCCTGCCATCCAGAGATCCAAACAGTCTTTCAAGGTGAAGCAGTGATTTAGATGCACTTCTTAAAATCAGTGTTCACAACATGGTCCCCTCTCTGTGTGGCCTTCTTCACTGTCACAACAAAGTCACTGCTAGGCACACTGCAGCCTTCCAGACTCGAGATTAAATCCCCAACTTCCAATAGCTCACTTTCCATGCCTTTACCAGAACTGGCCATTTCAGCAGTATGTCAGCTTTGTGTGTTGTTGGCTCATTTTTTCCTTACTTCATTAGTGCACCTTGATTGCCATTTGCAACACATGACACATCTTCGTCACCCTCCAACTGCTCCTGTTAAAAACTTATTCCCAGAGCAACTTGGGCATCACCTTAACACAGAAATTCCCTAAGTCCTATCTATACCCCCCTCCAGCCCCTGACCATTCTCTGCAACTAAAAATTCTCTTTCCCAGGTCTGATAAAGGGTCTCTGACCTGAAATATTAACTCTGTTTCTCTTTCCACAGATGCTGCCTGATCTGCTGAGTATTGCTAGCATTTTGTGTGTTTATTCTATGCTGGAATACATCCCACTTCTCAAGGGAACACAGAGAGAAGGTGGACAGGCTGACGATTCTCAGGTTAAAATGAGGCAGACCTAATCCAGAACAAACATGTTCCCGGAATGTTCTGTTGAGCATTCTGTTATTAACAAATTGGGCAATGATATCATAGGTTAATAATGAGGCAATTCCATAAACTTTTAGTTTAATGCCAATCTTAACACTATACTAATTCTAAATATCATTGCACTGTCTAGCAAAGAACACAACATCTTTTCAGTATCGATTCTCTCTTCGTCAGACAATATATTTCCAAGATAGGTGAACTTTTACACAGCATCCATTAAGTTTTGCCAATAACAATCGATGCCCAACATGTAGCTTCCAGGAGCTGGTTGATACATTACTGCAGTCTCGTAGTAAGCCATAGCTACAAGCAAAAACTGCAAATCTATCCACAATCAACATAAAGTCCTCTTCGGAAAGGATAACTAAGAAGTTCTTGTATAATTTGCCAAGGGACCTTAGTCAATTATTGCAGTCTTGATAGATCAACTAATTGTTTGATTGATTGCTTAATTTACATTGCCTTGTAGAACAACTTATTTCCCTCACTCCTGGCATTAGAAAAGCTATTTGTCTGCGAAAGTTGTGAATCACCAATGTCCAACACAGCTGAGGCCTTGCGGAGGACAGGGTTCATTTTCCACATTTGAAGACTGGTTCCCACTACACCTTATAGATGGACAATATCGCTGGAACAACAAAAGAAACTATAGCTTATTTTTGATATATCATTTGGTGGCTAAATCCCTAGAAGTCTGTTAATACTGCAACAAGGAGTAACATCAAGAACCTTTAATCTCCTCCACATGCAGTGGGCTGCCTCTGTTTCAACGAAAATAGCATTCACTTTACCTGGTTTAATTATATCAATTTGATTCCAGAATTTCAAACAGGGTCACTTCATTGAGGATGGATTATTCTTGCAACACAAAATACAGATCTCTCACAGAAGAGGATAGGGTGGAGAAGAGTCTCCTGGGTAAAAACTTGTCTTTGGCCGTGATCATTAAATGTGTGCTGAAGTATATTGTAGCCAAAGGGCTGGGCACTAGAAGAGGAAGAAGCAGGGAGGGAGACAGGGGTTGCTGCTACTCCCACACCAGTTTAGTCCTGGTGATCAATGATGAAATTCTACTGTGCCAACTTTTATCAGGGTTGGATTTCTACTTCTGTCCAATATCACATGGATACCTGGCAGGGTGGAATGGGGAAGTGGGGATACACAAGGAAAAACATTTACGGAACAGTCCTTTCGATTCAAGAATTAAAATGTTAGTTTTTTTTAAAATCAAGAATTTAAAATGTTTGTCAAACACACATGATTTCTGCACTGAAGATTAAGTCAATTTTCTGCCAGTTAAATCTTAGTGACTTTCAAACATTTCTGTGAAGGAAACAAATTGACAGAGATCCCTTTGCATAATTTCAAAAACCCTGAGAAAAAACTGCACCAGCACTACCAAACACAGAATTAGTGAGAGGCTGCAATTGCATTGGAAAGGATGTAGAGCAGATTTTACAAGGATATTGCCAGGATAGGAAAAGTGTATTTATGGAGAGAAAAAAAACAGCTAGGCTGGGATTGTATTCCACAGAGGGGAGAGTTGATCAATATAAATAAAATCATTGGATGAATAGAAAGGACCACATTTTCCTTAGCAAGAAGATTGAATTCTAGGGAACATAAGTTGAAGATAATCAAGAGAAAGAATAGAAGGGAGATAAACAATTTTTTACTCAAGTGGTGGTGGGGGTCTGGAACACTGCCTGAAATGGTGGTGGAGGAAGAAACCTTTATCACAATAAAGAGATACCTGGATGAGTGCATGTTGTGCTGTAGCCTTCAAGGCTACAGTCCAAGAGCAAGACAATTGGATTGGTCTCAGCTGTTCCCTTTCATCTGGCATTAACATAATGTGCTGAATGGCTTCCTTCTGTACCTAAAATTTCTGAGATTCTTTGTATGAACAGAAATTATGGGGAATCTTAATTTTGTCCAACTGCTGCAAAAGAACAAGGAGGCAGTTGAAATGGAGAGGCTTCATACTGCATTTGTAAATGCAGAAAATGGCCGCAAATTCACAGTACCCGAAGCAAGATGCAAAAGATTAACTTGTTAAAACTGGCCGATTTGAGCGATGATGTTGCTTTGACTTGCAAAATGAACTAACCTTTCCTCTTTTCACACACCATCATGCTTGGTGCAAGTTTACTGCATTTTCCATTTTTATTTCACACCTCTTGCTCGTGACAATACTATCCTGATCAAAATACTGAATGGATTGTCACCCTCCATGAAGCTTTGCCAAATACTAACTTGTGAAGGGATGGGTTGTGCTTTTAAAATATAAACTGGGACATTCCCCAGAAGTAATAAGAGATGTTTGACCACCCAATGCTTCCCTTCTTGTTTTCATCTAATTTCTTCCTTGCAGTGGCACATTGGTTTACAAGATAACAAAAAAGTAAACTTGTGCATTCCTTACAAGTCTGCTGTAGATTATTGTCAAGCAAGCTGAATTATTTGACGATGAAAAGCATAATCAATTATGCTTTGAAAAATGAAGAGACAGAAATGGATCTGTTGTAAATTATGTAAAAATTTTGGGAATGCATTTATATACATTTTTAGTACATTTATGAAATATCGATGATGTTCATTCTCAAGGTTTTTCTTTCAAACTATTTACCAATATGATACGATACCGACAGCATAATTGGCAAATACTGTGGTAGGGTCAAGTACATGTATACATTGTATCTTGCTGACCCAGATTTTCCTGTGTGGAGCCCATCGGCATACCTGTGCCTATGTGTTCTCAATACCCCCAAACTTATCTGCTTAGAATCTTTTGTCTGCAAGGCGATCCTGTGGTAAAATGACAAGGTCCTGATTGGTGCCAGTACCTCGGTTGATATTATTAGCAAGGCAGAAAAAAGCCCCACCCATGAAACTACACAGGAAACCATTGACATTTGTCAAAACCATACTGCCTTATGCTGCCATCTGTCAAAGATGTTCAATGCTTTTCAATGTCTGTGGCATTCCAAAACATTTAAAAACTATCTTTTTTTAAAAAAAGGATTTTTTAAAATGAAAATAATAAAATCAATTAAAACACTTGAAACCCTTGTTCAAGGAACACAAACCTTAAAGTAAGCACAATTAGAAATATGCCACAAACCCAATTAATAACATTCTTGACCACAGCCCTACAAATTACTTGCAATAGATCTAACCTGAAAGAGGATCCAAGAGATGATTCCTCAACCCAGGTGTCATGTGTCTATGTTTATCATCAGAATTCAAGACAGTGTTTCCACAGACCCCACCCATACCCAACTTTCATTGTAAAATATTCTGTACCTCAGCAATATTTTATTGTATCAATATAATCCCTGCAGTGAATTTTATGGATTGCTGATTAAAAAAGGAAAGACAATGGGTTCAAGTTCTGTTTCAGTGTTTTTCTCAATCCATACAGTCACTGTCCAATGAATCCAATCAAATCATTTCCTGGAGTTGAACTGGAATGAGAAAGCCAACTACAACCCCTTTGCCTGTGAAACCAAGATTCCCCAATTTAAAGAAGAAAAAAAAGAAAATGGAGCAAACTTTGTGATCCACCTTTGATTTCCTGGATTGGAAAGACTCAGGGTCAAAGGAAGATCAAGGCTAAAAGGAAGGAACTTAAGAAAGAGGTTAGGAGAGCCAGAAGGGGACATGAGAAGGCCTTGGCAGGCAGGATTAAGGAAAACCCCAAGGCGTTCTACAAGTATGTGAAGAGTAAGAGGATGAAATGCGAAAGGATAGGGCCTATCAAGTGCAGCAGTGGGAAAGTGTGTATGGATCCAGAAGAAATAGCGGAGGTACTTAATGAATACTTTACGTCAGTATTCACCATGGAGAAAGATCTGGGGGATTGTAGCGGGGACTTGCAGCGGCCTGAAAAGCTTGAGCATGTAGATATTAGAAAAGAGGTGGTGCTGAAACTTTTGGAAAGCATCAAGTTAGATAAGGCGCTGGGACCGGATGAGATGTACCCCAGGTTGCTGTGGGAGGCAAGGGAGGAGATTGCGGAGCCTCTGACAATGATCTTTGTGTTGTCCATGGAGATGGGAGAGGTTCTGGAAGATTGGAGGGTTGCGGATGTTGTTCCCTTATTCAAGAAGGGGAGTAGGGATAGCCCAGGAAATTATAGACTGGTGAGTCTTACCTCAGTGCTTGGTAAGCTGATGGAGAAGATCCTGAGAGGCAGGATTTATGAACATTTGGAGAGGTATAATATGACTAGGAATAGTCAGCATGGCTTTGTTAAGGGCAGGTCCCGCCTTACGAGCCTGATTGAATTTTTTAAGGATGTGACTAAGCACATCGATGAAGGGAGAGCAGTAGATGTAGTGTATATGGATTTCAGCAAGGCGTTTGATAAGGTACCCCATGTGAGGCTTATGGAGAAGGTGAGGAGACATGGGATCCAAAGGGACATTGAAGTGTGGATCCAGAACTGGCTGGCCCACAGAAGGCAAAGAGTGGTTATTGAAGGGTCATATTCTGAGTGGAGGTCGGTGACCGGTGGTGTACCTCAGGGATCTGTACTGGGACCCTTACTATTTGTGATTTTTATAAACGACCTGGATGAGGAAGTGGAGGGGTGGGTTAGTAAGTTTGCGGATGACGCGAAGGTTGGGGGTGTTGTCGATAGTTTGGAGGGCTGTCAGAGGTTACAGAGGGACATAGATAGGATGCAGAGTTGGGCTGAGAAGTGGCAGATGCAGTTCAACCCAGATAAGTGTGAAGTGGTTCACTTTGGTGGGTCAAATATGTTGGCAGAATATAGTATTAATGGTAGGACTCTTGGCAGCGTGGAAGATCAGAGGGATCTTGGGGTCCGAGTCCATAGGACGCTCAAAACGGCTGCGCAGGTTGACTCTGTGGTTAAGAAGGCATATGGTGTATTGTCCTTCATCAATCGGGGAATTGAATTTAGGAGCCGTGAGGTATTGTTGCAGCTATATAGGTCCCTGGTCAGACCCCACTTGGAGTATTATGCTCAGTTCTGGTTGCCTCACTACAGGAAAGATGTGGAGGCCATAGAGAGGGTGCAGAGGAAATTTACAAGGATGCTGCCTGGAATGCGGAGCATGCCTTATGAAAGCAGGTTGAGGGAACTCGGCCTTTTCTCCTTGGAGAGACGGAGGATGAGGGGGGACCTGATTGAGGTGTATAAGATGATGAGAGGTATTGATAGGGTAGATAGTCAGAGGCTTTTCCCCAGGGCTGAATTGGTGGCCACAAGAGGACATAGGTTTAAGGTGCTGGGGAGTAGAAATAGAGGAGATGTCGGGGTAAGTTTTTTACTCAGAGAGTGGTGAGTGTGTGGAATGGGCTGCCGGAAATGGTGGTGGAGGCTGATACGATTGGGTCTTTCAAGAGACTGTTAGATAGGTATATGGAGCTGAGTAAAATAGAGGGCTATGGGTAAGCCTAGTAATTTCTAGGGTAGGGACATGTTCGGCATAGCTTTGTGGGCCAAAGGGCCTGAATTGTGCTGTAATTGTTCTATGTTCTGAAAATTCAGAGCTAAGTGAATAGTTATTTCACAATATGGGCACTTATTCAATGGGATTGCAAGCAAATTTTCCACATGTAGTAGTGACTGAGAACTCAGGTTCCTGTGGAGCAGAGATGAGCATGAAGCCAAAAGCACAATGAGGATTGCAAGCTATAGCAGTGAAGAAGAAAGAACCAGAGCAACTGTGAGTAAGATCACAGGAGCAGTGCAAGTTGCCAGGAGCAATACAAATGAAGACAAGGAAGGTCCTATCTCAAATGGAATAAAAGAAGTGACTGAAGAAATAGAAGGGGATTGGTTTCACTCAGAGAAGGCTGGACTCATACCAGTCACTGATCAAATCAGAATGATTTTGGATCAGGAGGCAGATTAGTCAGGCTGATGGTCATTTTGGCCAATCAGATGCACCAGTATGGAAAATAAAAGCCTATTTTAATTCCTTCTTGATTCTACAGAAAATAAAAACCCTGAAAGGTTCTTTTAACAATCCACATCACTAAACAGTCTTTCAAAAATAATTCTTATAGTGGCTGGTTGATAAAGTGCACCCTAAAGACTTAGTTATAAATTACCATTTTGCTCATTTGTTTAATCTGAATTCAATATTAACATTACTGTGTTACACTGGGAATGTCTTTAATAACTTTCCTGTTTTGAATGTGTTAGAAGGTGTGATTATTTCAAAATGCTTTGGATTTTAATCATCTCCACTGAAATATAACAGACAGTTTATTCATACTCATGCACAGGGTTCTCCATCAGTTCAGCTAATTTGGTACCTATTCTCCTGTGATACTGATAAGATGTTTTCCCTTAGCTGCTCACCTCACCTGATGCATGTGTCGAAGGTGGAGCAGAAACCCAACACTCCCCCCTAAGGCAGTCAATGAACATCAGATGCAACATCTCAGGTTGGGGGTGGTGCTTTCAATGAGCCTCTGATTGTGAGAAATTATTCCTACCGTTTTTTTGTCAGAGAATTCTGTTTCCAATGAAACCAAAAAGAGATTGTGAGAAGTGGAACTCTACATCATTCTTCCAATGCAAATGTTATTTTAAGATGTAAAAATATCAAACTGTATTTTTACTTTATGGTTTTCTTTTCTGTTGTCTTAACAATGCATTCATAGGCTGCAATGCTAATTAACTGTTTTTTTACCTCTCTGATCCCACAAACAGTTGCACACGTAAAGCCCTATTTAGCAGATGAAAGGTCTGGTTGGGTTGAGAGTATGCTGACTGACCTGGTCTCTCTTCTAACTAGGATCTCCAAACAAAGCCATTAAAGTGGAGGTCATTTTACATCAAAGCGCATCACAGCAAGGGGGACGAACATATTATGTTTCCTTAATGACTGTCTAAAAAGTTGTTAACTGATTTTCTCACCATGAGCTTTAATCTCAAATACTGCTTTATAAGGGAGACCCTGCAGCTGTGACCCTGAATAACCCCTGAGAGTAAAATATGAAATAGGTTGCAATGTAAATATAGTCACTTTTTAATGCATTAGCAAACTGTTCTTACTAATTTTCTGCTCTTTCCACTTCCAGCATTCCTGATGATGCTCTGCTGAGCCTTCTGTTTCCCTGCAGTGTGGCATTAATTTGCTGGAACTAACAGCTTTTGTGTTGCACTAAACTTGGTGTGTTCCAGATATGTTTTGCTTGCACATATTTGAAAGGGATGCCCATAAAAATTGTGACACATGGTTGGCACAGTTATTGAAAATCCAAAAGCAGGAAAAAGCTATGAATGTATGGAGTCAGTTGCAATATTTAGGATGGATGGATTAATACACTGGATGTGACTCTTTAATGAGACTCACAAAATAAAGGTTAACCCATTCTTGTCCAATATGATCATCACACGAAAAAGGAAAAAAACTTCACCAAGGCAGAGACCTTTCCAATCTGTTTGCATTCACTCATTCAGCAATCCTGCCCCACCCACCTCCCAATTCCAATCCACACCCTACCCTCACTATGAATATTTCTAATTTCATTGTCATTTTCTCCCTGTCCCTTATAATCTCATTTTCTCAAGGAGAAGCACCTGTTTTATTAGTCTTTTTCCTTGTAAATTTGCTATCTTCCAATTTAACCACCTGTTACCACCTACTGTGAATATCACTTTACAGATGCTTATCTCCTTGTAGGAACCTTCGCCATCTGTTTCAAAGACATCCTGATCGGCCATTCCTCAAAATATTATGACCTCAGCCATTTTGATCTTGCAAAGGAACAATCCATACCTAAACTTACTTTCTTTGTAAAGTTCTTGAACATGTGTTGCCTCTCAGACCCACTTCCATCTTTCATGCATTTAGTCAGATTACTACTCACCAGCTCCCAATCACACACATCAGCAAAAGGGTGCCAAAGTTTTGATCAACATTTTCCTTTACTGCAACAGTGTACTATTCCTCCTTGCACATCCTTATGATGTGAGACCTCCCTCATCTATTGCCTCTCCAGCTTAGTCAGCAACTCTTACTTGTTTCTATTCTGACCTACCCAGTGGCAGCCACCATAACTAGTGAGTTCCTTCCCACCTTTTTGCTATTAGCTTGTGATCTCTACATCCTGCCTCTTAATAACATAATTGGAAAACATAGATATTTCAGAGTGGGGGTGGGTGTCTGAGTATATGGTTGTGAAGGGGTTTGTCTCAATTTCCCTGGGCTAGAATAAATGCAAGGGAGAAAATTTAGAAAAAAAAACTCACTCCATCTGGTTTGGTTGATTTTTCCAGTTAAGCCTATTAGACTCAGACAGGGACTAATGGGTACACAGGTCACAGATTTTATTTGTTAATGGGAAGCACGTGCCTCATCTACCCAAAAATTATTAGACTTCCATTTGTAGTAACCTTATAGCTGACCAAAGAAACCTTTCCAGGAAGGTTTTGAGATATTCCTTTATGCTTCCTTGGAACTTCCAAGATAGCTGTCTTTCCTTCACAGGCAGATCAATGACCCAACAGTACAAAATGCTCCCTGCCTTGGAAATCATGTTAATAGCTATTGCAACAAAGTAAACAGTGAGAAAACCAAATTCATGAATTTTGACCCCAACGCTAAAAACAAGAGGGCATGTCCCGGATGATGTGGGTCCTCAGTGATGGGTGCCGCCTTCTTGAGGCACCACCTCTTGAATATGTCCTCAATGGGGAGGGGGGGAGGTGAGGGTTGTGCCATGATGGAGCTGGCTGAGTCTACAACCCTCTGCAGCCTCTTGTGATCCTGTGCATTGGAGCCTCCACACCAGACTGTGATGCAACCAGTCAGAATGCTCTCCACCATACATCTGTAGAAATTTGTTAGAGTCTTTGGTGAAATATCAAATCTCCTCAAATTCCTAATGAGGTAGAACCACCGGAGTACCTTCTTCATCATTGCATCTATGTATTGGGCCCGGGGTGGATTTTACAAGACGTTGATACCCTGGAACTTGAAGCTACTCACCCGTCCCACCGCTGACCCCTCAATGAGGACTGGTGTGTGTTCTCCCGACTTCCCTTTCCTGAAGTCCACAATCAATTCCTTGGTCTTGCTGGCATTGAGTGTGAGGTTGTAGTTGCGACACCACTCAACCAGCTGATCTATCTCACTCCTGTATGCCTCCTTGTCACCTTCTGAGATTCTACCAACAACAGTGGTGTCATCAGCGAATTTACAGATGTCACTTGACTCCTTCACTTAACAACTTCATTAAAATCAAGCTCTCTGATTCAGCTTCATCCTCATCCCTCTTAAAAAATAATAAGATAACAGATTCTCTTTTTGTTCAGTGAGCAGTTTTTTCTGGTAAGACTTTTGTAAACCAGCATTGAGGATCTTTCTTAATATATAACTGTTGAAGGACTGCACATTATTTTCACGCTCTTCACACTGTCACCCCACCACATCAATGAGCCTCTTGACTATGCAGCCTCACTGAGTAATGAATAGCAAATGCCACAGCAAATCCTCCTGCATTATTGCCAAAATGTCACGTTGCTGTTAACCATGGCTAAAAGATGATTGATAGAAACTATTCTCCCCTATTAAAAAGTATAACTCTGCTGCAGGCTACAGGTCACAGTCACTGAAATTAATAAAACAGAAATTATTTTTAAATATGCACATTCTGTCCTTAAAGTTTACCTTCACCATGACTAATCATAAATTTTATTTTCATTCTTTGGGTGACACATACAATTGTGTACTGTGTTGTAGTGGTGCAGACTGATTGTGCAAACATATGTAACACTATCACACTTCACATTGTTGTGCTAAATATGTTTTCCAGTACACATAAGCTGACAATAACAAGCTTGCCTTTATTATTTTATTTATTCTGTTATTGCCTCATTTTTGACTTGGAGGGCTGTCAGTTAAAATTATATCCTTGCACTCCTGATAGCTGGGTTTTGAATCTAGTCCACATTTACACAATGAGAATCCTTCCAAATTATGTTTCATATCGGTAAGACTGCTGTGGTGACCACAATAATATTTCAAAGATTAAAAAGTTCCTCCAATTCATAGTTACCATGCAATACTCCACCTGAGTAACCTTTGGCATATTCACATTCTTCTGGCAAGTTGCATTACAAAATAACAAAAGAATCACATAGTGCAGACTTGTCCTTATACCCTTCAATCTCATTAAAAATCTGTCTTCCAATTTATTTGACCCTTCGTGCGATATCGATCTCTTCTGCACTCGTTATCTTGCCCGACAAGCAGGTGTCATCAGCAAATATTTTTACCATATCAACATTCGTCTCTTCCTCAGTGATGACCGGATAAAGAGAATTCAGGAAAAAGCCTTGCTTAAGGCAACTGGTAATTGTTTCTCAGACAGATGCTTTTCATTTCCGCTGGTGAATGTTTTTGCTGTTTTCTATTGGAAAGTTATTCTTCAATCGAACTTGCTAGATTGCCTTTGATTGTGGCTTAATCTTTTAAAGTCTTACATGCAGAACATTACAAAATACTTGAAGGTTGAAATATATCTTGTTGTCTGTATATTATTAATTTTGCATTCATTCTGCACCTTATAAACCTGTAACCTCTAATACAAAGAAGCACAAGACAGCAGGTGCAAAGAGATGTGTAGGTTCCCCTACCAGTCGCACTGGTAAATGTATCACTGGGTCAAACCTCTGAAACATCCTACCCAAGAGAATTGTGGGGATACCGTTACCAGAAGGACTGCAGCTGTTGATAAAAGTTGCTCATCACCTCCCTCTCAGGACAATGAGAGACAGGTAACAAATACTCACTCGTCAAGGTTGTCCATATCCCTTCAGAATAATTGAATACACACAGAAAATTATATCTGATTAGAGTATACTAAAATCTAACCATGAACAAACAACTCTCAACTCAGTCACAATGAAAAATAACCAGAGTAGACCGAGTTTTATTTTAAAACGATAACCCTGACTTATTGTTACTGATCTAACTGTAAAAATCAAATGCACAATTAGAAGGTAAATCAGCAAGAAATTAAGTGAATGCTTTTGGGCCCTCAAGAAATACCATTCAGAGTGATGGTTCATTTAATTTAAGGGCACTTATGCAATTCCACCACAATAGTTACTTATTTTCTAGAACGGTGTGGATTCAGTGGCCAATACAGCAGGCTCAGCTTCATCACTGCAACTTCAGCTTGAAAAGGCAGACCAATTGCTCCTGATTTTACTGTCATTTGTGGGTGGGGAAATCTAGTGCAATTTTAAGAGAAACATTTCAGACAAATAATTAACTCTAAGGTTTGTAATAAGAGATAACAGTGACATGGATGCAGGATGGATGTGAGATTTGTTTACAGAGACAATGCTTGCAAAACTGCACTTGAATGACCTTCAATTCATTTAATACTCTGCATGGGTTTTATTTAGGTGGCATGTAATCACATTTGGTCTAAAAGCTTCCTATTTTTTGACAATCAAATGGAACAATCAGTAAGTATCTGAGTAAGCAAGGGTAATATCTTTCTAATTAAAAAAAAGCCGCTCTCTGGTTTTTTCTCAATTTCTAAATCACAAAAACATTATCTTGCAGTGAAATAATAAAATATATTTTGAAAAAGTCATGTGCTTTTTTTAAATAACTCCCCAAACAAAACAACATCCTTTTCCCTCTGGTTATGTAATGTTTTTCTAATATCTTTCAGGAATACTTATTGTGGAATCTGTCTAACCCATCTCCTGAATCCCACATTTATCATTTATTTATTTTCTAGATTTCTATAAGAATCACCTGAAAGAAATGCCGCCTCTTAAATTATGTTTCAATTCCCCTACAGATGGAACTAAAGAGCTTATTACTGAGCCTGGCCAGCCAAGTTAATTGGATACCATCCTTCAGCTCTTTGACCCGGATTTGAATGTTTGCCAGGCTGACTGAATGAAAGTCTTCAGGAGAATTGGTTGCCATCATACTTTTACATTTAGCTTGATACTTAAGCCCACATATCTTCCAGTCTCTTAGATAAAAAGATAGTTATCTGTAATTCTGGAAATGGCTTTAATTTTGAAGTGATACATTCACAATATCCTTTCTGCTTGTTATAAGCATTCCATGTACGATATCCAGGACAAAGCAGCCTATTTGATTATCACATCATCCATAATGGTAACCATTCATTCTATCCATTACCAGTATACCATGGCTGCAGTATGTACCACTTACAAAATGCACTGCAGTTATTTGCCATTCATTCATATTCACTGAGTCTAAATCCTTGAACTTCCTCCCCAACAATGCTGTGGGAATACCTTTACCAGAATAATTGCAGTGGTTCAAGGTGGATCACCACCAACTTTTCGAGGGGAATTAAGAAAGGTCAATAAATGTCAGTGATATCCGCATCTCAAAAATTGAATGGAAAAGAGTAATCTCACACAGATTTTCTGGTGTGTCTAATACAAGCATACAGTTTGATATTGACTGCATCTTCATTCAAGGACATAAATTGAAAAATGAAACTGTTGCAAAAGACCCTCTTCAGAAGAAGAGCCAAGGTGCACAACTAGTCACGTTCAGAATAATTTGAATCCAAACTCAACTCAGATGTACTTGAAGTTGAAGCTCTGTGCACATTCATGTGGGAAAAAAAACAGTTTTCTTGAATTGCCATTCTTAATTTGGTCAGAACCAAGCATTAGGAAAACCAGCCCTGAAAATCCATCATCAGGTCAATCATTCTACATTGCCGTTTATCTTCCACATGGCAGTAACCAAGTCTCTTGTGTTTGCCCTGCTTCCATGTTCCTCTATTCTCCCTTTCAGTCATCCACGAACCTATTCTTCAATGTTGATATAGCCCCTGTGTAATATCTTCAAAATACATTCAGAGGTTTATTTCAAAAAACACACTAAGCACTTATGTTGATTCTCGATTGCTGCAAATATTAATGTCTGTGAATCTGTTACATTGTCTGAAAAGAAGGCACCAATGTTGCCCAATAGCTCACAATATCAGTGTAAACATAACTACAGAGGAAAAAAAAAGCTTGCTTAAAAATACATTACATTCTACATTATTTTTAAATAAACAGTGAAATAAATATAACACATAATTTATACATCGAATACACAATTATAAATTTAATTAGTGACTTTTTTTTGAGTCATCGTGATCTCCTTACAGATCTTGGTGTTGAATCTGCTATTGGATTCTTTAGTTCAAGAAGATTCTATTTCTTTGTGAGACTTGCTTGAATTTAATTCTTCACTCCCTGAAGTCAGCTTTGGGTACAGGTAAGACACAACTTCATGACTGAATGTCTTAACATCCAGACTAAGATCATCTTGAGCAGAGAGTATTTGATCTGCATGAACACTTCAGATTCTGCCATCAATTTTTGGCCAAGTGGCTCTGAGATCCTTTTCTAAGTTTCCTACTTCTCATTCGTTTAATCTTAGTTTGCTTGAAGGGACCAAGAACACAAATGCAAAAGGGCATTCCTTCTACGAGCCACTTAAATGTGAAGGCACAACTCAACTGTGACATCACTAAAACTGGTCCATGTGTTAGACCAGCGATAAGTTAATGATGCATTCTCTTGCCAGAGAGAGTTGCTGCAAAATACACTCTTGTCAATACACAGAGAAGCCTTTGACAAATAAATTCTGTGCAAATGATTGCAGGAAAGCATTGCAAAAAATCAGTTTTGGTGCTCCAAACTCACCAAAGGTTTACCACGAGAGTCTTCATATCCTTCAATAAATCATTCAATAACCTCATTGGTATTTTGCAGCATCTTCAGAAGGCATTGAGACATGGCGTACCCAAAATAGGTAAAGACTTTGTGACAAAAAAAAACACTTGCTTAACGCATTGTTTGAAAAGATGGCACCTCAGATGATTCAGTGGCATATACATCCATACAGAGAAAACAGCATTCTCTGTACTTAAAGATAAAGTATGCTACTCTTCAGTAATTAACTTTTTCTGTGCATTCTACAGCCTTACATATGAGAACAACTTCTCTTGTTTTCTCCTTTAAGTTTCTTAACAGTTTCTATTATTGTCATTGGTACAGTTGAGGCTTTGTCTGACAATGCAAACATTTTACTGTGAGTTATTTCCTTCCATTATGAATTTGGTCTGGATTTTATAGGACACCAAATAGAGCCCCAAGAGAACAATTAATTTTATACAAAAAGATACACCATGAAGTTCCAATTCGAAAAACACCCCAAAAATCTTGCAGCATGTCTAAATTGGCTCCAGAAGACGATCACTTGGAAACCATAGATTTTGTGATGTAAATAGATTACTAAATTAACTCTTTGTATGCAATTTCTACAGCAAGCAGCGTGTGCACAATTGATATAACAGAACAGAAACACTTTGAAAATGCTGTAATGAATGTTCTAAATAATATGGCACCTAATATTTCTAATCATTTAATCCATGGGGTCTGTGCCAACATTGAGATAATTATTTAACAAAAGCTCAAGTGCACACTTTGCTAAGGTTGCTGAGGTATCCAATATTTGACTGAAAGCAACCGTACAGTAAGTAACAGTCCACACTGGTTCTGACTCAAACCTGTTTCCAATAACATTAAAATTCACTTCCCTAATTCAATATTTGAACCATAAAACTGCCCATCTCCCAGAGAACTCAAATCTAATGCATGGACAACCCTTCAATATCTAGTTCCTAGTAGTTCCATTTCATCTATACAGAGAAAAAACAAGTTTCAAAGTGAATATTTCCACAAACAAATAGCTGCTTCAGGGATATTGTTGGCAGCTTTATGTCAGCAGGTAATGACAGTTGCTGTTGCCAGATCTTCCATTTTCAATAATTATCATGAAATTGAACTTCACACAGTGGAATGCCAATTTCAAGCATACATGTTGTCTCCAGACTAATGGAGTTGAATTCAATTTCTTGGCCTTTGTCTTTGCAATAAGCCCAGGATAAAGAGGAGAATTGAAAGGCATGAATTCACATCCTCAATTTTATTTAAATTAACCTCCATCACAAAATCTTGAATTGAAGCATTGCAAATATCTGTGACTTTAAAAGAAGTAGATTTATTTCTGATGTCCATTAGTTACTCATGCTATTATATGGTGTAGAAAATGACCTTTGAAAACAAAATACAAGTTGTCCTTCTGAACATTAAACGAGTAGGAAATCCTAGTCGTTAATGCAGTGCAAGTGAATCACATTCCAGCTTTGATTACTGACATAATAAATGTATTTCCAGATAGGATCACAGGAGCAAAGCCATGGAATTATGTCAGGAGCTGTTCAACGCTTTAAAGGTAGGATCACAATTATTTTCACTCTACATTCATATTAATTGTCTGATGGTCTTTTGAAGAGAAATCTTATTACTCAGTCATTTGTCTAATATTGGAGAAACCACTCAGATATATGAAAAGAAAGTTTCTAAGACTCAATAAAACTGTTGTGTAGAAGTTTGGAATTCCTGATTGCTGGTGTGAATAACCCTAACTCTGACCTATGGATTCCATTGTCCGACACCTTTGAAGCTATTTTCCTTGGAAACAGTTAGATTTTAAGAAACGTGCATGATCCATTACAGTGCAAGCACAATTATATCAGTTGAGGATTTTGCTGATTGGCAGAATTTCATGTGACTCTCAACTTGTACCCATGTGAATCCAATATAGACAGATGCAATGATAATCTTTTCTTCCAACTAATTGAGATAAATCTGGGTTGATTTCAATCAGCTTCCTTGTTGGCTTCAGTCAGCATTGCTAAACTACTTCTAAGTGGCACAGCAATTACAAAGCTGGCAGCTGTGTCAACTGGAAATGTCACACCGGTGCAGTAAGGGATACTATTCTCAGGTTAGTTTTCAGGAGTAGTAATACATCAGTAGTAAGTGTTCCCTCACCCTGTGATGTGCTTAATGTAGAAGCTTGCTCGTAATATGACAAATGCTCCATTGCCAAGCATGAAAGTTGATTATTTAATGAAACCACACTCAATAACATAATCTTGCCAAATAATATTCAAAAAATGCAAGATATTACAACTGGTCAAGTACAAGGGCTAAATCTCTTTCTAAGGTGAACAAAGCTGTTCAGCTTAATGGACAGATTGCAGGTAAGATTGCAACCCCGCGCGTTTGATACTTTTCTCCCCCACACAAATTCACATCAACCTGCCAAATCAGCACTGCTCTGTAGATTGCCACCCTGGTGTGGAAATGCATAATTGGGTATTCACCGGCCAATCACAGTGGAAATTAGATTAATGATGACATATCTGAATTTCATGGAGATACAATAGACTGCAGATGCTGGAATCTGGAGCAACAAACAATCTGGAGGAACTCAGTGGGTTAAGCAGAATCTCCAGGGGGAAAGGAATTGTCAACATTTTGGGTTGAAAACTTCATCACAACTGATGCAGAGTTTTGACCTGAAACATCAACAATTCCTTACCCCCTACAGATGCTGTTCAACCCACTAAGTTCCTCCAGCAGATTGTTTGTTGCTACCTGAATTTTATGCTTGGTACATCCCCTTCTTATTAAATATTTGTGCTTAACTTTGAAATATATAGGACAGTGAAAGGACAGACAAGAAATTCATCTTTGACTCATGTCACCACAATTCTGAGAACAAAGAAAACAAAATCATCAACTGACTTACTAAAGACAAAGTATTGTGGTGAGATGTTGATTTTTGATTAGAGTCAGAAAAAAATGATCAATTGCTAAAGAGCCCATAGCTAATGAGGATTTAAACAATATGAAATTGAGAAATATCAAGAGATGCCAACCTAGTGGTCTCAAAACTTCAGGTGTTCAACTATTTGTCACATATGATTCTGTACATATTCAGGAATAGATTAAAAGGATTTAAAGATCTCAAGCTCATGCCCCCTGCCTTACACTAAGGCTTTGTGGCCACTTCTCTTTTAATGTTTAAGATTTTCAAAGGAGAAAGACAAGTGAACATATGACCAAGATTTAAAGGAGCTATTGCTTTCTTTCATATTTTGTGCTTATATATCCCATAAAATGGCTAAAGCAACGAGGATTAGAGGATTATTTGAATGTTCTCACGAAATGTCACTGCTGCAAATGTTAATTCTCTCCCTCTATCTACAGATGCTTCCTGACCATAATTTTCTAAGTTGTAGATGTATTCTTGAACTAGTTTCTGGAATTCAGAATTAAGTTATTTTCTGTTTTTCTGACTTTCTGTTAGTATTTGCTTAATGTTCAAATGTAATCAACAAACTGCAGTTAAATCAAGTAGGAATACTTTTTTTTACTTGAAATGTTTGAATTGAACTGCTGCTTGTGACACTTTCAAACAAAATCACTCATCTATTTTGAATATTTCCATATTTTTGAGGGACTTTGGAGCCACTGTCCATCTCTCTGGCCCTTTGTGAGGTCAGACTTTCCTTGCATATCATCTTTTTGTTATTCCCTTTTGTACTTGTGATCAATCAAAGGACATTTCTACAATTCTGAGTAAACAGGAATACTCTTTTTGTTTAAAAAGGGAACATCAGACCAAAAGCTCACTGCTGGGGTGCATCTCTCCCAGGACGTTCTATGGTCACTGTGAATGCCATCTTCCATGCACCTTACAACTATCAACTCTGGGGACTGAATGCTACAGCCTTAACATCTTAAACTTTTACCTTTACAGTGTTAACATCTCCAAAATGTATGTTGATTAATTTGAAGCTTGGTTCCATTGTGCATGTGTTTTGATTGGTCAAGGAAATGGCTGAAACATAGTGGTGGTGCAAGATGTGCCAAATATCATATGGGTGTATGTAAGTACATGTGAGATTAATGCCTGCAGTAAGTGCTATGCATAGGTCAATTGATTTCTACTGGCTGTTGTCTCAATTGCATAAGTATTTGGCGTTTTCAAAAACTATTTAATGTCCAGGAATAATACAAGTATTGAAGGACTTCAGGGCTTCTGTAAATTGTGGTTGCAAAGAGATATGAGAGCATTAGCTGGGAGAGTGAGCAGAGGGCACATAAATCAGGACAAGTTCTTGGAAGAGCAAGGAGGAGATCGAAGTAGAGCTCTAAGCAAATGGCTACATCTGCCCAGGGCTTAAGGGAGCAATTCTTTATGAAGACATATAAAATATCTACAGTTCAGAGAGTACAGTGTCTCTGAAATATAACACTTCTGCAAGCCATAACGGCAAGCTCAGAGCAGGGCAAGGACAACATTGCCACAGAGATCCCTTTGGCTATGACCCAGTTCCCTGGAATTTCAGTTTGTGCATGATAGATCACGAGAAACATCAGGTACGATGTGACGTACTAAGGACAACATCACCATGAACGCAGCATGATTGCAGTCAAAAGCAAACTAACACATTACTATTCTACAAAAAAAAAGTGAAGCTCCTAACCCAATCTACATGAGAATTCAGTCTTATTTTGAAATAATAGTTACCTTGTTGCTTATATTCAGATACAAAGAAATAAAACTAATGCTTTTGTTGATTAAGTACTGGTTGTGAACATTTGAATAACGTGTTCCAGGGAAGTGCCACTGTATGCTTTCTAATATTTAAATAACAACCTAAAACTCCGGAGAAAGCCTACATCAGGAAAAATGTTGGTGGCACAGTGGTGTAGCTAGTATAGCTGCTGCCTCACAGCTCCAGTGACTGGATTCAGTCCTGACCTCAGATGTTGTGTGTTTGTATGTTCTCCCTGTGACCACATGGGTTTCCTCTGGGTGTCCAGTTTCCTATCACATTCCAAAGACATGCAGACACAAGAGAGACTGCAGGTGCTGGAAATCTGGAGCAACACACACAAAGTGCTGGAGGAACTCAGCAGGTCAGTCAGCATCTGGGGAGAGAAATGAACAGTTGATGTTTCTGCCCTCTTTCTTTCCAGTCCTGTTGAAGGGTCTCAGCCCGAAACATTGACTGAGCATTTCCTTCCATAGATGCTGCCTGACCTGCTGAGTTCCTCCAGCATTTTGTGTGTGTTGCCAAAGAAATGCAGATTGGTCGGCGAGTTGGCCACTGTGAATTGCCCCTACTGTTTAGCTGAGTGGCAGAATCTGGGGAGAAGTTGATGAGAATGTGAGGAGAATAAAATGGGATTTGTGTGTAAATGGGTGGTGATGGTAGGCATGGATTCAATGGACTGAAGGCCTGGTTCTGTGATGTGTCAGTCTGACTCTAACAGTTAATGCTGTAATTTGAGAGCCACTGGGAGTTGGGTTGAGACAGAAAATTCATTTTCTTCTGCCCTTACTAGTTATCTAACAGCTGGGATCTCATTGTTGCATGGCACCAGCACTGAGTTGGGCTTCAGAGTCTCCACAGAAGGGAATGCTTCTGATCAATATCAGGCACATGTGCCAGCACACGCGTGTATATATATACACATACTCCAAATACTAATGATGGGCTTCGAAATTCTGACAACTGATGAATCCCTTATTGAAAGTATGAAATGCCAGTTCTTCAAAGCATTATTAAATTGGGAGATGCAGGAGACTGCTGATGCTGGAATCTGGAACAAAAACAAATTGCTAGAGGAACTCAGTGGGTCGAGCAGCATCTGTGGAGGCAGAGGGATAGTTGATGTTTCAGGTTGAGACCCTGCATCAGGACTGATGTGTAGAGGGGAGATGGCCAATATAAAGAGTTGCGAGGGAAGGGTGAGACAGCAGCTGGTAGGTGACAGGTGGAAACAGATGGGGGAGAGAATAGGCAGAGGAAGCCAAGTTGGGGAAAGGTAAAGGCAGACACTAGAAGGTGATAAGTGGAACCAGATAAAGTAGGCAGGATGGGCAGATTGAGTGAGGTGGTGGAAGGGAAGGGGGAGTTTAGAGAGGCTAGTAGGTGAACCATTCCTTTGCCTCAGTAGATGCTGCTTGACTCCTGAGTTCCTCCAGCAGTTTGTTTTTTGCTCATTATTAAATTTAATTTATATCCTTCTGCTCTACTCCCAGCAGACATTTTCGTGTAAGTGCTATTCATCTCAACTGGTAGAACATTTCATAAAACAGAGGCTGTAAGACAGAATTTGAAAATTCATTTCTGAGGTGATAACTTAGCCTTTCCTTCCCACACGGCATGGGATTTGACAGAAGCAGGTCACGTGCCATGTTGCTTTAGCATTACCCTCAGTGATCACACCCACAGCTACATATAAACAGCCCCATCTCTAAAATAGACTTAAAGAACTACCGTCAATGCTTTGGAAAGAAATACCTGGGCTTTCAAGTTTTAACCTTTCCTTGTGCAATTTCTATTCTTTTTTAATAAAGAAACAAAACCAGAGCAATATCTAGTTTATCTACAAAAGCCCTGGGACTAAAAGAAAATGGGAAGATAGTTGAAGAGTGCTAAATTAGCACAATAAATGGCTTGCAGTATTTCCCAAAACAATAGACTGATATTGAAGATTATGAGCTGTTCTTCGTATTTTACAGCCCAATAGAACATTACAATTGAGAATATTGAAGCAAACAAATATTGTGAACATGCATATTGTTACTGATTTAATCCAATGGAGAACAGGTTTTCACACAGCAGAGATTAATGAAAATTGAGCTTTAGCTGTAGCTAACATAATATCAAGAGACTTAATGTGATATGCTATATACAGTTTGAATATACTTTGAAAGAATAGCTCGAGTTCTTCTAAAACCTAGCAGAACAGGATGATGGGTTTATGAGAGAACAATATTTTGTGTACATTGTTTTGACAAGGTTTATTTTTAATCCTGGCCATTATAGCTAATCATGAAGCTTTATCTTATTCTGTTCTAAAGCAACAACGTTTCACTGAAGACAGATTCACATCCTTCAAATTTTCCAACACAATGTTGGGTGATATGAGCAATTTAAAGCATCCCACTGCATTTTGCAGAGATGGGAAATGAATATAAAGTCATAATTGGGGGGGGGAGGCAAAATGAGGTAAAAGTGCAGTTAATAATAGCTTTTGGAAACTTTTCAACAACGACGAGGAGGAAGTAAGTGAGACAGACTTTGGAAGAACATTTCAAAGACAAGGGCCCTTTATCTGTAAATAAGGATGAGAGTGAGGGTGAAGATTTTGAATTCAATATGGAAACTCGGGTACCAATGTAGATTGTCAATGGTTGACATGATGGGCAAATCCAACTTAATAGCAGATACAGAGTTTTTGCATTATTCTAGTCTGGATATCGGAAGCCACTGAAAATTGTGTTTTTTTTTAAGTCATGCTTTGATTCAGATAACCAGTCATGTTATGTTCTGATTACATCCAGACATATACAACACAGAATCAAGAGACATACAAAGGGAGAAGAGGCTGAAGAAATTTTTAGATCTTACAGGAGTACTACTAACATCCTAGTGTGATGGAGCACTAGTAGTATATGGACACGGGATTGTATAAAGGAAGGTGTCATCAAAAGATTTTGAACAAAGTAAGATACTTTTGCACAGAGCATTTTCTTCCTCCAATATGCAGCTCTGAGAAGTAATGAATCAGCTGAAAAAGTGCAACTTATTCTACAATGAATCTGAATTGTGATAACTCATGAAATGCAAATACTGAATCATGTCAGCTACCTTTCACAGAGAAATGCTCACGGCAATCTTGAAATTCTTAAAACTGTATTCCATATCCTTATTACCATAGTGCATTTTATGTACATGAAAACAACTTGTATTAACATAGCCTTTTCAACATAGTAAAACTTCCCAAGGCACTTTGCAGAAGTGTTATCAAACAAAAGTGATACTGAGCCATGGAAGGCAATATTGGAGCAGATGACCAAAAGGGTTTCAGCAAGTGAGCTTTAAAGAGCATTTTGAAGGTAGAAAGAGAAATAGAAAAGTTGAAGTTTTAGGAAAGGAATCCTATAATCGAGTACCTTTGGTGATGAAATTATGGCTGCTAACAGTGTAGTGATTACATTCAGGGACAAACAAGAGGCCAATATTAGAAGAGTGCCACTATCTTGGACGGGGTCACAACAGAAGGAGTCACTTCACAATATAGGAAGTCCTGATTGCCAATCATGTTACTATCATTCACTGAGTACACCAACACCATTGTGCCCCACTAATGGAAGGATCCTGGAGTTTGTACCCAGTGGACATGGGGAAAAAAAAGATGGGATTGAAGGATATTTCAGGGATGAAGGTGACAAGGCCATGGAGGGTTTGAATAAACAAGGGGAGAATTTGCAAATTGAGATGTGGTTTTATTGGGATCAGAAGGTTAACAATCACAATGGTGAAGAGCATGGTGAAAGTCTGAGAATGAGCAGAGAGGTTTTGATGACATTAAGTTGATTTAGCATGGAATTAGAGAAACTGGCTTGAAGTTAATTGGAACAGTGAAGACCAGAATTCCATAGAATCATTAAAACTTTAGTAATGTGTTTTGGTAATGTGATTGATGAAACTTATTGCAAGTTGTCATTATTATAACGTATTTTGGAAACTTCTCAAAGTATTTCAGATGTTGTGTTTACTTCTGAAGTGCAGGAATGGGTCTTGTGTCAGGTAGTAGCAATTGTGTACACTTGTGATCCAACAAAGAGCAGAGACAATGAGCCAGTTAATCTGTTACTGTTTACGTTGGGTGAAAAATGAAGGTTGTTCAGAACAGTGAGAAAACAGTCTCCGCATCTTCAAACTCTATCATGGATTCTTTTCCATCCACCTGAAAAGATGAACAATTTGATTTACTTTCCTTCCCAAGGCAATCTTCCCTCAGCATAGCAATGGAGGTTTAAAAGATGATGTATTATATAAGAAAATGAAAATTTTAAAAAATGCAGATGCTGGAAATCTGAAATAAACTATTAAACATTAATTGTTTCTCTTTCCACAGGTGCTGCCTGACCAGCTGAGTATTTCCAACATTTTCTGCTTTTATTCTAGTATCTCAATATCAAATAGCTATTGGTTAACAGTACTTTTGAAGTTTGACCTTACTGATGACATTCTTAACCTTGCTGTCACTCAAATATGGAGGAAGAGATGCTTCAGTTGTCTACTTTAAATAAGTTGAGGGATCACATTGTTTGCCCCAGCAGCAGGAATTAATGCACAACAATACAACTAATACTACACTACAATATTTTGAATTAAATTGTGATAGCAATATATAGAGTATATTAGTATTTATGATTGTATTATGATGGCCAAACAAGTTGATTTTTTTCATCAATGTGATTGGAGAGAGGGTAATTATTAAGTAGTAGTTTGTTTTAATATTGCGGAAACAAGAGAATAATTGCTTATAACAATGAAGTCTGGCATTGCAAGAGTTAAATCATTTGATATTTCACAGCAAGTTGGAGAACGGTGGTGGGCTGACTTCAAATACGCACTTGGGGGGGGCAAAGCTTCATGCAAATAAAATTTATATATGTCCCTGAAAAATAAATACCTTCTTAAAAATAAGTTTGATGGAAATTCAATGATTGCTGGATTTAATGCACCAAATCCCTATGCTTAAATCCAGCAATTATTGATATTTGTGCTCTAAGTATAAAGATGAGGCCAGCTTAAAATGTTCTCCAAAGGACACAAACTCAAACTGCATCAGAGGTTAAATACCAGGCTATACACCATGATTGCATGATTTGTGGAGCTTTAGTCCCGTTTCTGGTCTCAAGAGATTGAAGGCAAAAGCATTGCAGGGATGATCAATTTCTCCTTTATTGCAAGTATATAAATGTATATGATCTATTTTTTTTTCAATTCTGAGGACTTGCATGCACAATATATCTTTGGAACCTGTAATCATTTGTGGGCAAAATATGCTGCTATCCCACAGCTGATACTCTTCGCAGATCAGTGTCAGTCCATTTCTGTCATTTGCCTCATCTCAGTTGCAAGTATTTTCATCTCAAACTCAACAGGCTGTTTGAAAGTCCCTCTCCAGTGACTCAAGCACAAACATTTAGGCTGGTGTTCCAATACAGTGTTGAAAGTGTGCTGCATTTTTAGAAATTCTGCTAATTAAATAGGGCCCCTCCTGGTCTTTCACAGAGATTAAAAAGACCTTAAAGAAGAGCAGGTAAGTTATGTTGGGTAAAAAAATAACGAAGGGGAGTTGATAGACTTGTGGGGGTTGCAATCTTTTTTCTAATCTTAAGTCAAGATCACAAGACAAAGGAGCAGAAGTAGGCCATTCGGCCCATTGAGTCTGCTCCGCTACCTCACCATGAGCTAACCTATTCCCATCTAGCCCCAATTCCCGGCCTTTTCCCCATATCCTTTGATACCATGACTAATTAGATACCTATCAATCTCCTCCTTAAACACCCCCAGTGATCAGGCCTCCACAGCTGTATGTGGCAATGAATTCCACAAATTCACGAACCTCTGGCTAAAGAAATTTCTTCTCATTTCTGTTCTAAATGGGTACCTTCTAATTCTAAGACCATGCCCTCTAGTCCTGGACTCACCCACCAAGGAAAACGACTTCGTCACATCTGCTCTGTCCAGTCCTTTCAAAGTTCAAGATGTTTCTATGAGGTCCCCTCTCATTCTTCTGTACTCCAATGAGTACAGTCCAAGAGCCAAGTCCAAGATCATATTGCAGGCAGAGTGTGAAATTCTAAAGTGGGTGCAAGAAGGAACACACCTAGGTATTGCACCGATTTTTAAAGAAAGACTGAGAAAGTAATTTTCAAAATGCATTGGGATCTTATGTGTGATAAATAAAGTTGTGAAGTACAAAGAAAGGTTTGAGAGTTGAACCTCCATAAAACCCTGATCTGGCTGTCTCTGGAATGTTGCACCCAATTCTGGTGATTGCAATCTTGGCCCAGAAGGTGCAAGCATTACCTGGCAGGATATGCCAGAGATTAAAGTCTTCAGTTTTGTGGACAGAGTGGAGAAACTGGGATTTTTCACCTGAGAGCACAAAAAGTTAGGTGATATGATAGAAATGTTGAAAATGATGAAGAGCCAAGATGAGATGAACAGAGGGAAACTATTAGCACTGGCAGAAGAGCAGAGAACCAAATGTTACAGGCTTAAATGATTCAAAGACTACAACAGAAAATGATATAAACACACAATAGGTCAGTGAACATCTGTGGAATGAGAAACACTGTGATGTTTTGAAGAAAGTTCTGTAACCTAAAATGTTAACACTGTTTCTCTTTGCACAGGTTCTTCAGACCTGCTGATTGGTTCCAGCATTTTCTGTTTTTGTCTCAGATTTCCAGCAGCTGCAGATCCTTTTGTTTTTTTGTACTTAGGGCTTTTCACACAGCTTGCAATCATGATTTGGAATTCCTTGCCAGAAAAGATGTTGGGTGCAGATTCAATCAGAAATTGGATAGCTGGTAGAAGGAGTAGAAACTGGAGTAAGAGTTGGAAAATGGGACTGGCAGGATTGCATTTGCAGAAGGGTGGCACAAGTTCAATGAACAAAGGGCCTTCTTCTTTGCTGCAACTACTCTTTGATTCTATTCCAATGTTATTATTGAATCTGCTTTCACCAACCTCTCAGGCAGCCATTTATAATCATAACAACTTACTGTATAATTATTTATTCATATTGTTTCTCATTCTTTAGACAATTGCCTTAATTATATAGTCTGATTACTGAAACTTTTTGCTACTGGAAACAATTTCATCTTATTTACTTAATCAAAACCTATTTATTTCACACACTTCTACTAAATGTCCTCTTATACTTCCCCCTTCTGAAGACAACAACTCCAATTTATGCAGTCTCTCCTCATAGTTGAAGGCACACCTGCAATGGAGGGGCAAATGAGTATGGCATGCAGAAAAGAACAAGGTCCTGGGAAGGCAAAGTTCTCGGATGTTTGTCAGGCAGAACCAGGTGAGAGAAATAGAGAGTATTGGGGTTGGGGGGAGCTTTTAAAATAAGAAATTTAAAGTGGAAGCATTAGCCAATAAAGATCATGATAACAATGGTGAAGGAGTCATGTGAAATGGTGCAGTTTAACATGTGGGTAGGAGGGATTTAGTTGAGCTCCACTTTACTGAGATTGGATGATGAGGGGTAGTGAGAAGACCATTAGAAGAATTGAGTGGGGAGATGAAGACAGTAGGGATCAGGTTTTAAGCGACAAATCAATTGTAGCACAGCTACAGTGGCCAACATAACAAAGGCAGAAACCTTCTGATGAAGAGAGTATGAGTCAGTTCCTCAGTTCCAGGTTAGATAGGATGCTAAGGTTGTATATAATTTGTCATTATTGTGAACAATCCTGACTGGGAAGCATATTGTTAGTCCCTCATTCTCTAGCCCAAATCCTGGAATCCACTATCTCGCAACCCTGAGAAAGCACCTTCACCAGAAGGACTGTGGCAATTCAGGAAACAGCTCAACATCATCTCCTTAAGGGCAGTTGAGGATAAACAATAAATGTGACCTTGTCAGGGATGCCTGGATCCTGATTTTATTTTTAAAAAATACATTTTTTACATTGTAAATAGGGGACAGCACAGCGGTGCAGCTTGCAGAGATGCTGCCTCACAACTCTATCAAACTGGATTCAATCCTGACCTCCAGAATGTGCATGTTCTCCTATTCATCATGTGGCTTTCCTCCCACATGTTAAAGACATGCAACTTGAAAGGTTAATTGATCACAGTAAATTGCCCCTTAACATCCGGAGAGCAGAAGAAACTGGGAGGTGTTGATGGAAATGTGGGAAGAATAAAATGGGATTTATCTCAGATTAGTGTAGATGGTCTTTAATGGTCAGCATAGACGAGGATCTGATTTTGTGAGGTACGACTCTGAAACTCTGATTAGGATCTGGAATGCGCTAGCAGGGGTAGCAGTGAAGGCGGATTCAATTGGAGCATTCAAATGGAATCTGGATAAATATCTGAAAGGAAATAATCCACAGGTCACTGGAGAGTAAGCAGGGGAGTGAGTCCAGCTGGATTGCTTGAAAATAGAGTTGGTTCATGCTCAATAGGACAAGTGGCTAAGTCTTTGTTGTAACCATTTGTGCTACTGCAGTTCCTCTTTGCAACTGGGTCTCCATTCATGCAACCACATTTCCATTCTTTCAGTGTTTTTTATCTTTGCCACACCATAGATATATGTTCATATGCTTGGGATATCAAGTACCAAATCAAAGTGCTGTCGATAAATGCGCAAAGTATCAATTTGGCTGCAGTTGAAGGAATCCATCCCTCTTTAGAACATTTTGCTTTTCAAACGGTTGTGGAGGTCATATAGCAGATAAAAAGGGAATGCCTAAAGACAACACCAGAGATGAAATATTAATGATACAGCAACTCTTTTTCATTTGGTAAAACAATAAAGAGCAAAAGTAACAGAGGTATTTGTACATATGTAACAACTATTAACCAATTATAATTACTGGTGTATTGGGAACTCAAGGATGTAATTTTCAAACCATCACTGAAGGACGCAATAAGAGGTTTGATGATTTTAATTCAAAGCAAATCTCTACGTAGAATGACATATCAAAACAGAGGTGCTAACAAAATTTATACTGTCGTAAAATGAAGAGTCACATTTGAATAAGGAAGAGAATACAGGAACAGGGCATGGAATTGAGCTAAGCAGCTATTTCTGTCAGAAAGCCAATACAAATGGGATGGTCCAAAGAGCCTTTATTACGTTAAAGGTTTTATTCTATAATGTCCTGTGCACAGCTGCAACATGTGATAATATAAGATTATGGTCTATAAATGAAGGCCTGGATTTCAGTTATGCTGCCTGCTTTTCTTTGAGAATTGGAAGGAAGAGATGAAAGGATGGACATGGAAGAGTGAGTGGCAGATATACGGATTCAGGCTGCCTGCCCAGTATCTCCAACCAGCAACTCCTGGTCTGATTTCTGAAAAGTCAAAGCAAGCTGACTGCTATTCCTTATAGCTGCCAAACCAATAGCAATTAAACAAAATAGCTGGAAGATTTTTAAATTTTCCGCAATTAAATAACAATAGCCTTGAAATGATTGTGGGCGATATTAACAGAAAAACATTCGATGCATTCTAACGACTTTTATTTACCAACTGTTTTCATATTGGAACTCATCTTTCATAGTTTAAATCATAGACAAAATAATCAAGCATCAAGCAATCATCTACTAAAGCTGCCACCCATGATTTGTAACCTTGCATTATTGCCTCTCCTGTATTCCAAAAAATAAGATGGAGGGGCAACTTAAAACTATAGAACTTGCAAGTATTGTTTTGAATGCATTGTGAGCCACAAGGGATAAAGGATCTGTTGCAGACAAACATTTTTGTGATCCTTTTCAATCCATTAATTCTCAAAGGTGTTCTTCAAAACTGCTGACTGGAATGTCTCATTAAAGAATAAAACATGTATTTGTAATCTTATCACGTGGAGATAAACCATTCATTTTGTGTTCAACTCACTCACTGATCCCAAAGGTATTTGACTGCAAACCTGTGGGTTGTTACCCATCTCATAATGTTGAATATGTAAACATTCAGTCATTATGTTACAAAGCCGAGTGGGAAAGCATGCCTTGAGATCACAAAGTGGCTGCAAAGGGGTAAAGACTGTGAGCAAAATTGAATGTGAGAGATGTAAAAAAAAAGTCAGAGAGCAAAATCACTTCAATCTTTCAAAATCCGGCCACGTAAAAGGATTTTGTTTTACACTGTAGTCATATAAATTTGTCATGTGGCCATAGCAAGAGATTAAACAAAATGTATGGCATGTTAGCATTTATAATAGGACTTAAACTAGCAAAGTCTTGCAATTTGGTGAATCTGCAGAGAGTTTCTGTATAATTTTCATCACCTCACCAAAGAACATGTATGCTCTAGAGGGTTGCAACTGGGGCTCACCAGATTAATTGCTGGGAGGAGAGGTATTCCACAATGAAATTGAGTTTCTTTGATCTATTATCTGATATTTAGAAGAATGTGAGGTAATCTAACTAAAATGTCTTAAATTCTTAGGACTTGACAGGGTAGAAGCTGAGAGGCTGTTTCCCAGAAATGGAAAGCTGAGAATAAGGTGTCATAACCAGGTGAGGATGCCCGCTGTCTTGGTTTGAGGTGACGAAAGATTTCTTCAGCTAAAGGGTTGTGAGTCTTTGCTATTCTCTTCCCGAGAGGGTTGTGAATCTTCACATTCTCTAGCCTAAAGGCTCATGAATATTTAGTCACTTGAGTATGTTGAAGACAGCGATTGGTAGATTAAGAAGCATGTTGGTGCTAGATGTTTCAACCATCCAAGCATATGCTTACTTTATGGCAAAGATAAAAGCACATAGAATGAATGGAAATGTAGTTACATGTATCACGAGGTGCTGTTGCAAAGGACAATGAACAAAAAAAATCACAAAATTGTTACAGTATGGATGAGGCCATTCAGCCCATCAATTCTGTTCCAGATCTATGCAAGACAACAAGAGTATGGTGGCAATAGTCCAGTTATGGCAGAACTAACATTTTGTAAAGGCTCAACACACACAAAGTACTGGAGGAACTCAGCCAGTCAGGCAGTATCTATGGAGGGAAATGAACAGTTGACGTTTCAGGCCGAGACCCTCCATCAGGACCCTTCATTGAGTCCTGCATCTGCAGTCTCTCGTGTCTTTATAAGGGTTCATCATGATTTCCTTGCTCTTGTACAGTGCCTCTATTTATAAAACCCTGGATCCCATTCTTTTCAACCAACTTCTCAACCTAACCCTGTCAATACTCTATACACACACACTGAGATCTCTCTGTTCTTGTACCTCTTGGAGTTGTTCTCTCTGCTAATTCTTCCTACCAAAATTTAATCCCAATATTTCTCTGCAATAAATTTCATCTACCATCTCTCCACGCATTTCAGCAACCTGTCTACATCACTTTGATGTCTATTGCTATCTTCCTTGTAGTTCGCAACACTTCTACCTTTGGCATAGTCTGTACATTTGGAAACTGCACCTTGTACTTCCAACTCCAAATCATTTAACATGTTTTAAGAAAAAGCAACAATGGTCCTACTACCAACTCCTAGGGAACACCAATGTACACTTTCTGATAGTCCAAAAAGATTATTTCACTTCAACATTCTGTTTTCTCTTACTTAGCAAATTCCTAATCCATGCCGCAACAGGCCCTTTTATTCCCTGACCTCTAATCTTTATGATAAGCTTATTTTGTGGCATCTTAATAAATGTCCTTTGAAAACAAGATCAACAGCATCAACTAGCTTTCCCTTATCAATTACCTCTGTTGATTTATCAAAAAATAATATTAAGTTGGTTATACTCATTTTGCCTTTAATAGGTCCATGCTGGCATTCTCTAATCAATCCAAAATTGTCCAAATGACTGTTAATTCTGTCACTTGATTATTGCTTCTAAACTTTCTATGAAACTACTGTTTGCAATTTTCCAGCCCTCAGGAATCACTCTGAATTGACATATGTTTGGAAGATTATGGCCAGGGTCTCAGCAATTTCCCTCCTTTCTTCCCTTAGCAACTTATCATGCATCCAATCAGGACCAGGAAATTTATTCACTTTAAATGCAGCTTGCATTTCTGGAACCTCCGCTTTGTCACTTTTAGTCCATTAATAATTATATCTTCTTTTGCTGTCATTTGCCCTTTATGTTTTTGCTATTGTGTCTATATTTGGACAGTTAAAGCCCCAACTATTACTACTCTATGGCTTTTGTACAGCCCTGAAAATGTTCTCCTCAATATTCCTCCCATTAGTTGGCAAGCCCATAGAATCATTCATTAGTGTAAATTCACCTCTTACTCTTTTTAATTATAACTAGATAGATTCTGTCCTTAATTGTTCCAGGACATCGTCTCTCTACACCACTACCATATTCTCCTTTGGCAACACTGCCATTCCCCCTTCTTCCTTCCCTTCCCTAGTTTTACGAACATTTTGCACACAAGAATATTTAGAACCCAAAAACATGACAGCAACAATTATTGCCCATGGGCTAATAGTGCATTTGACACATTTGGTACTCTGCCTCTGGAATTCATTCCACTGTCTGGTTTTGCATGATTGACAGAGAAAAGCATGGACATATTCTCCATCAGATGAAAAAAAACCAAAGAGAACCTGTCAAGTTGCAAGTACTCTGCATCACACTTTACTTTCCTACTCTAAATTCTGCCAAATAAATGCTGTGCATTGGCTTCAACACAAGGTAACCATTTTCTAAATTCTCCAGAAAACCAAATTGCAATGACCCTGATCCAGGACATCAGACCAATTATTTTCCTTCCTTGTTTAAGAAGACACATTTATTGGCTTTTATTTCAAACCTTCAAACATTTTGACATGAAGTGCATACAATGAGTTGTAAAATGCTATGAGCACACACAATTGTCAAGGTTCAGTTGTACCTGCATTTGTCTGGTATAACAGGAGGGGCATTCTTCAGCTTCATTTATAATGACAACCATCCCCCACCTCATCTTCCTCCTCAACAATCTTTAATTAGGCATTAGATCGGAAAGACATATCTCAGAAGAAGAAAAGAATAAAGCCTAGTTATAATGCTTACAGAGTAAAAGATGGCAAGATTGTTTATTTCATCTTTGAAATATCTTTGTTATAAACTTCAGATGTGACACAAAAAACAGGGACAATTAATGGTAATTGTCCAAATAGTGAAACGTTGAGGGGTAAATTAAAATATAAGGTTACTTCTATACTCAGCGTGATGATGCTATTCATTTTATAAAATGTTACACAATAAAATCAACTGAGGTGATTAACTCAATAGGTGCATGCAAGTACATGGGTAGATACTCATTATTTTATTCAGAAAAATAGTCAGAGATGAAAGTTCAAACATTTTGTAGATTTTTTTTATTTTATACATTTGAATTTTATGTTCAGAGCAAGGGATGTTAGTGCTGGAGAACAGCATACAAACAATTTTGAGCAACTAGCATCAACCTGAAGCATGCATACGTCAGCTTTATTAGATGATTAGATGCAATATAAACCTCAGTTAACTCAGCATCGGCCTTGCAGATTGCAAGATTTTCTTCTTAAAACGTGAAGAGTTAACTGCGCTTACTATTGTAACTTTGGAACCCATGGGTAGTCATGATTCTATGGGATTTTCCTGGTTGTTGCAAGATTCAAATGTTACCACAAATACAGCAAGGTGACAAGTACAGCAGCTATTTCTACTTCTGATCAATGTTGTTTCGATTGTCAATATTTAGTTGAGACAGGCATGACTTTCAGCAGGACATTTCAGTTGACTGACCTCATAAGTCTTTCCCCAATTTCACCTATGCAAAAATTTCATACTCAAAGCCAGAGATGTCAAAAGGTGGACATCAATGTACTTTTCACTTTTGCACTATGAAATTCTCAAATGTCAGGAACCCCACAGAGTTAAACCTCTTCAATGCAGCCCCACACAACTGAATCGGATACGTTAAATTCAGCTGCAGAAGAGTGCACACACTACTCCAGCGTTGACACTTCTCATTTATCACCTTGTATGCACAGCTATCCTTGTGTGCCTTTTGATTGAAGCTTTCAATTATGTGTTACTTATTGCCAAACTCTGGTTAGTTCTACTTTGTGGACTTGTGCCAATGAGAAACTGGATTAACAATATCCAACAGAGTTTGCTCCAAAGAGACATTATTATTAAAGAGATGCAGGAAAATAATGCAGGGTGTACAATTTAAGCAAACATTTAAAAAAAAATCCTCTCCCCCTGCCTTTATTTCATTCCTCACTCCAATTCCCTCACTTCCTCATCCAGGGTTTAGGATTGTAGATGCTGGGTTCTTATACATCATTCACAACAAAAGAGAACAAGATTACAATAACACAAAAATTAAGGAAACCATAAGAACCCACAAGGCTCTCACAAATGTGCTGCTGTGGTACTTAAGACCATATTACAAAATGTATTGAACCCCCAGAGACAGAACAGCAATGTAATTAGTTCAGCCCTCATTGTTATCATTGTGAACTATCATTAAACTGAGGGTTTGCTCCCAGTACATTGGCATAGTAGTTAAATTACTCGATTAATATCGAGCAGCTTAGACTATTGATCAAGGACATGAGTTCAAATTCTGTTGTGGCAGCTGCGGAATTCAAATTCAAGCATTTAATAAAATTAGAAATGAAAAATCCAGCATCAGTAATGGTGATTATGAATCTATGGATTGTCGTAAAATCCTATCTGGTTCATTGATATCATTCAGGGAAGGAACTCCACCATCCTTACCTAGTCTGGCCATTTTGTTATTCCAGATCCATTAATGTGGTTCACTCCCAACAATCCTCTGAAAAGGCCTTATGGGGCAACTGGAGGTTGACAATAAATGTTGATGTTATGAGTGACACATGCGTCCCATGAATGAATAAATAAATAAAACACCTCAAGGAGAGAATTCTGAAATTTGTCCTGAATTATTTGAAAGTGGGCACAATCAATACTTATCTGTATTTTTCAAATGGCATTGTTAAAATGGTTTTATCCAGCATTAAAATGATAATCACTGGAAAATATGAATGCATGTCTTTTAATGAGTAAGCATTTTGGAAACTTGTAATGAAACCTGCAAATTCTCTCTCATAGTTGGCAGATATCATGCACGGGTCACAGAATAGCTTGAGAATTATGGTTCTTTGTTGTGAACAGAATGAGAAAGTAATTCCCAGTTTTCTTCTTGCTTCCAGTCCTTGAATCCTCTGTAGAAACAGACAGCTCCTGGAACTTCAGCTGGATAAAATACTGACACATCACATGGCCACTTGGGCTGAGAACAGAAGATAAAAGGATCCAATAAAAAGAACAGAGAGGTCTCCTCAAATAGCCAAGTAAAAACATAATGGCTTGGTTATTCCCTTGATGCGCTGACCCATACAGGTTGCCACTTTTCAGCAAATTTAGATCTTTGGTGCAAGCTGAATCCTTAATTATGCAGCTTGCAATAGAGAGTCTTTTCTTTTTATCTAACATTAGAATCTTACTGCAGGCAATGTATGTGAAAGAAAACTTTATCCATTTTGTTTTTAAAAATTGCTCTGATATCTCTCTGAAGATCTCTTCTGGTAAAGGAGCATCGTCCATCAGTAGGTGATCCAAATGGATAACAATCATGCTTCAGCCTTCACAGTCAAACCTAGATTTTCTGTCTGTCATTCCTTGAATTAAAACAATGCAGATCGGAAACCAGACTTTGATGTTGTCAGATAATTTATTGGTGTAAAGAGCAGAGCTAAACCCAATCTTGACTGGAAAGGGAAGTGGTAATTGAAAAAAAATACTGGAATAAGTGGAATGGATGGGTATTATATGAGGAAGGATTGGACAGGGCAGGCTATCAGAATATCTATCCCTTCCTAGTCCCTTCAGAAGGTAACAAAATGTTGGCCAAACCTCCAGGACTTCCCATGCCGTGGAACAAAGCAAGAAACTGACCACAGTATCATAAGTGAAGCACCAGCGACCTGGCTTCAATTGCAGCCGCTAAGGAATTTGTAGGTTCTCCTTGTGTCTGTGTGGGTTTCCAATGGGTGATCTGGTTTCCTCCCACAATCCAAAGACATACGGGTTAGGAAGTTGTGGGGATGCTACGTTGGCACTAGAAGTGTGGCGACATTTGCGGGCTACCCCCAGAACACTAAGCAAAAGACGCATTTCACTGTGTGTTTTTCAATGTACATGTGACTAATAAAGATATCTTGTCTTATCATAATTTTATAAACATCTGTAAGGTCACCCATCAGCCTTCATCATTCCACGGAGAATAAACCCTTGATCTTGGGTTATGGGGGCAACATAGATCAGATCAATGTTAAAAATTGGTCATTGTGAAGGTCTGTGGGCCCTCAGACAGAGAAGCATAGCAGAGCAGTTTGTACTATCTACAGAATACACTGCAACAACTTACCAAGACTCCTTAGATAGTATCTTCCAAACCCAGGACCTCTACCAGCTAGAAGAGCAAGGGCAGCAAAATCATGGGAACACCATCAGCGGGAAGTTGCCCTCCAAGCCACACTCCATCCTGACTTGGAAATATGTCACTCTTCCTTCATCTCGCCGGGTCAAAATCCTGGAACTCTCTCCCTAACAGCATTTTGGGAATACCCACACCAAGGACCTCAATGGTTTAAGAAGGCAGCTCACCACCACCTTTTCAAGGACAACTAGGGATGGGCAATTAACTGCTGACTCAGCTTGCAAAGCCCACATCCCTTGAATGAATATAAAAGAAAAAATAGGCAGACTTGTATAATTCTAAAACCTGTGACCCCCCCCCCCCCCCCGATCAATCTATCACTCATTCCAAGATATCAACAAGATCGGCAACCTCTTATTTTTAAACAGTGATTCTCAGATCTAGATTTCCCCACAAGAGTAACGTCCTCTCCATATCCACCCTATCAGGACCTCTCAGTCTTCTAAACTCCAGTGAATAGAAGCCTAGCCTGTCCAACTTTCCTCATTGGACATCCACCAGTTTTGTAAGGAGTTTGAAAAGGATGGTAGAACTAGATTAGCAACTGTATGTTCATCAGTTTGACCAGAGTGGTGAGAAAGCTTTTGACAGCAATTATCAGGGAATGGAAGGTTTTCGATCATATTTCCACAGCCTTCAAATTTCTAGGACAACATAATGCTACATGATAGGTCATGTGTCACAATAATTTTCTGATTTAATTATTCTATACCAGGAACAGCCAAATGTAGCCACAAAAACAAAGTACTAAATGAAGTACTGGTAAACTTACAACACACATTCAAGTCGAATGGAGGAAGCAATATGTTAGGGAAAGAGTCAAGCAAACCCAGAACAAAATGGTGCAGAATGATAATTTGAAGTCCTGCCACATCAGGTGCAGGTAAAAATGAAACAGCTTAAGCAAGGAGAAGCTCCATTAACATCTCCATCCTCAACAAAGCCAGAGCCCTGCTTGCAAACACCAAAGACAAGCCTGAAGCATTTGTAACCATTTTCAGTCAGAATCACTATGAATGATTCATTTCTCTCTCTCTTCCAAACTTTCCAACACTCCAGAAGAAAATCTTCAACCAATTTATTATTTATTTATCTCAAGATTTATTTATTAGTCACATGTCCATTGAAACACACAATGAAATGCATCTTTTGCATAGAATGTGCTGGGGGGGTTGGGGGTTAGCCTGCAAGTGTCGCCACGCTTCTGGCGCCAACACAGCATGCCCACAACTTCCTAACCCGTACGTCATTGGAATGTGGGAGGAAACCGGAGCACCCGGAGGAAACCCACGGGAGAACGTATAAACTCCCTATAGACAGTGGTGGAAATGGACCTGGGTCGCTGGCGCTGTAATAGCGTTACGCTAACCGCTACACTACTATGCCTGCTTCATGAGAACAAAAAATTGCTGAAAGGAACGATACACCAATTACGGCAGGGTCCTGTTCCTGTGAATTGTTCATAATTCAAACAGCTCGCAAGTCAGAAATATAATTACAAACTGAGTTCCATCCGAGCAGAAGATGTCTGTAGCCCCGCAGCAGCCAGCAAACCCATTCCGCTGATCTCATAGATGCTAGTTCATATGTACAGGCTGTACATAAGTCGGGCATTCGTAAGCTGGGGAGGACCTGTACAGTAAAGTTAATGGTACCAACAACATTCTGGCTATAGTGCTGAGCTAGCCATGTCTTCCACCAAGCTGATCAAGTACAGCTACAATCTTGATATCTACCCAACAAAGGAAAAATTGCCTCAATTCAATCCAAACTATCATCACCCCATCAGTTTAATCTGATCAGCACATTGCTGGAAGGAATCTTTGACATGGATATCAAATGGTCCTACCTCATCAATAATCAGATTGAGCTCCTCCAGAATCACTGGGTTCCAAATGTTACAATCTTGGCTAAAATTTAAGAAAAAAAGAGGTAATTCGGCAGGTGAAACAGGAGTGACAATCTTCAACATTGAGGTAGCACTTGAGTGAGTCTGGCATTACATAGCACCAGTAAAGTTGATGGGAAAAAGGATGAAAGTTTCCTGCCTGGATAGATATCATATACAAAAGAAGATGTTGTGGTTATTACAGTCCAATTGTCTCAGCCCCAGCATGATGCAGACATAACTCAGTAGGGATGGATCCCACTGTGTTTGGTTGCAATAATAACAACCTTTTATGAAATGGGGATGTTTAGAGTGATACAGTATGAAAACAGGCCCTTCAGCCCAATCTGTCCACACTGAACAAGTTGCCTATGTGAGCTCGTCCCATTTGCCTGCATTTGGCCCATATTGCTTGAAATCTTTCTTGCCCATATACCTGTCTAAATGTCTTAAACATTGTAATTGTACCTACCTCTACCGCTTCTCTAATAGCTCATTCCACATACTCACCACTCAATGTGTGAAAAAGTTGCCCCTCAGGTCCCCTTCGAATCTTTTGCCTCTCACCTGAAATCCACACGCTATAGTTTCAGAGTCCTGGGAAAAATACTGTGACCATTCACATTATCCATTCCACTCATGACTTTACATACCCCGAAAAGGTCACCGCCTCAGCCTCCAATGATCCGGGGAAAAAAAGTCCCAGCCTATCCTCATAACTCGAGCCATCTCGTCCTGTCCTTCTGAAACTTTTCTTCACCCTTTCTAACTTAATTACATCCTTCCGACAGCTGGATGACCAAATCTGCACACAACAATCCAAGTGTAGTCTCTTGAACATCTTGTACAGTTGTAACATGGTGTCCCAGCTCTTCTACTCAGTGCCCTGACTAATGAAGGCAAGTGTGTCAAACACCTTCTTCTCCACCCACTCTAGCGGTGTTGCCACTTTCAGGGAACTATGTACTTGTACCCCCAGGTCTCTCTGTTCTAAAACACTCTCCAGAGCCCTGCCATTTGCTGTGCATGTTCTGCCCTGGTTTAACTTACCAAAATGCATCACTTTGCACTTGTCTGAGTTAAATTCCATCTGCCATTCCTTGGCCAGTTAATCAAGATCCTGTTGTAATCTTAGATTATTTTTGTCACTGCCCACTGTACCACAAATTTTGGTGTCATCCACAAACTTACTAACCATGCCAACTACATTCTCATCCAAATCATTGATATAGATGATGAACAACAGTAGACGCAGCAGCAATCCCTGCAACACACCACTGGTCACAGGCCTCCAATGTGAAAACCGCTCATGTTAAGCCACCACTGATGTTCGGCTTCAAATGTCTGCTGAGATTTGCACTTAACACTTGCAGCTCTGTATTTCTATGAAGCAAAACCTGGACAACCTTTAGGCTTGGACAAATAAATGCTGATTATCATTCATCCTTCACAAGTGGTAAATACTCCATTATCTATATGCTGGAGGAAATCACTATTGTTCAAAAAGGTAACTCAACCGGCTCAAAAATACTCTTGTTACAATAGTAAGGGTCTTTTGTGATAAGTAGCTCCTGACCCTTAAAGCCTTTCCATTGACTACAAACCAAAAGGCAGAACTGTGGTGAAATACTCTCCAGGATTCCTGGGATGAGGCAATTGTCCTGGGAGGAGAGGTTAAGTAGCCTGAGTCTTTATGTTTTAGAACTTAGAAGAATGAGAGGTGACCACATTGAAACATACAAAATTCCTACAGGGCAATGACAGCTGCAGGAATGATGTTTCCCCTGGCTGGGAATTTTGGAACTGTATGTCATAGTCTGAAAACATGGCATGATCCTTCTGGTTTGAGAAGAGAAGAACTTTCTTCACCTGAAAGACAATGAATATTTGGGATTGGGATTCTTTATCCAAGAATGCAATAGAGGTTCAGTTGCCATTACATGTGTGATTCTATATTCTGTCAAGATCATCCATAGCTTAAACACTCAAGGCCTCACCCCACTGGAAGCCAAGAATGGAAGAAGTAGGCATTCACCGAAAGGAACACTGGAAACGCCTCAACCATGACACAACGACAAAGTGCACGTGTCCCCGAGTCCATCCCACAGCAATCTATCTGGTCCAACCCTGCCATCACCCATGACTAATCAGTTGAAAAGGCCAAATGTCAACTAAAAGACAAGGTATACAGAGCAGATGATATCCCAGCTGAAGTTCTACACCTTGCCATTTTCAGGCACAAATCCACAACCTCATCTCCCACATCCAGAAGAGGTGGATATGATAGGAGACCCCAGGAAAATTGCAATCATGACCATCGTCAACAAAGGAGATAAATCTGATTTACCTGTGATCTTCTCAACTGTCTCCTCAGTGGCCCAAGAGCTGCTCCTCCGATCACAGCGGCACAATAGATAGGATCTTCACCATGCAACAATACCAAGAGAAATGCAGGGAGCAGCACCAGCCATAATGCATTGCCTTTCTGAATTCACCAAAGGCTTTAAACCCATCAATCAAGAGGGGCCATGGAACATCCACCGCAAATTTGAGTGCCTGGAGAAATCCAGCTCCACCTAGACACTTGCTTCATTATGATATGCGAGCCATGATCCTCACCGATGGATCCTCAACAGATCCAATCTCAGTGCAGGCTGATATCGAACAAGGCTGCAGCATTGCCATGATACTTTTTTCAATCCTTCTCACCACAATGCCACACCTCGCCCCCACCTCCAACAAGCTTACCATTGGAATGAACTAATCTACATGACAAATGGGCAACTATCAAATTGCCACCTCCAATACAGAACAGAGGCCACCCCCAACTCATTAGTAAGCTGCAGAATGTAGATAATGCTTGCACTTGTGAGCGCAGGAACTGCAATTGACTCATTCATGAAAGCATGCAAAAGAATGGGCCTCACACTTTAAAAGTACAAAATAAAGGTCCTTCATAAACTTGTCCCTGCTGTCCAGCACTGCCCTCCAAAATAGGGGTGCATGACAAGACTCTGTTGCATGTGGACCACTTCCCATTTCTCTGGAGGCACCTCACAGCCAAGGCAGACATCAATGATGAAGTATACCAGCACCCTGAGTGCAAAGGTACAGCCTTTGGACACCTGAACAAAAATATGTTCCATGAGTAAGACCACAAACCTGGTACAAAACTTATGGTCCACTGGGCAGCATTGATCTCTCCCCTCCTATATGCTTCTAAAACTTACAGCAGACATTGCAGAGGTAGCAACAATGATGTCTCTGCAAAATCTTCCAAATCCCTGGCAGGTTAAGTGAACCAATTGTCAGCATCTTCTCCCAACCTTATTGTCTATCTGCACTGCACTTTCTCTGCAGCTGTTACATTTTATTCTGCATTCTGTTATTGTTTTACCACTGTGTAATGAATTGATCTGTATGAACGGTATGCAAGACAAGTTTTTTTTTACTGTACCTCAATATACAGTGACAATAATAAACCAATTCCAATCCCCTCCATTATGGCCCTAATTGCATTCAGTTGGCTGTTAGACCTTGTCACTCACACGTCCATAACTGGACTCCGGAAACAACCCCTCTCTTCCGAGTTCTGTGACAGTGAAAGATTACCAGGTGATTACTGATTCCTGGGAATCCCTGACGTGTTTGGGATGGCACTGAGAATTTTGAGTCCATACGTTGAGAGTATGCAGAACCCAGCATAATACTGGAAGGAGTTTAATGCCTCCTAAGAGACTCTTCCATAAGTTCTGCAAAGGACTTCCTGATCCACATTGGTCTCATCCGTCACCTCAGAACCCACAGAACTAGTGTAGAAGCAAGTCATCACTGATCCTGAAGGACTGCTTCAGAACAAAATACTCAAAATAGACATTAAAAGAGTTTTGGATATTAAGTAAATTCAAGGGATGTGGGGTTAATTCAGGAAAGTGAGGTAGAATATCAGCCATGATGTTATTGCAGAAGACGCCCAAGGAGCTGAATTGTCCAGTTCAGCTTGTAGTTCTTGTGTTTTTAATTTACATTTATAAACAGAATTCCAACTACTTTTGAAGAGTTTAAGATCAACCAGGACAAAGAAGCCCACTTGATCAGCATTCCACAAAATACCTCAAACATTCAAGCTCTCTACCACTAGCTTATCATGGTCAAAGGGTGTAAATCTACAAGACACAATGTAGTAATTCTCCAGGGCTTCAAGTGCACCTTCTGAACTTGCAACATTTACTGTCCAGAAGAGACAAGGGGAGCAGTTGCATGGGAACAGCACCATTTACAGGTTGTGCACCATCCTGAAATTGGCAGATAATTGCCTATCTTTGCCATTGTTGGGGAAAACCATGCAACTCCTGACCTGTGGGAGAACCTTAACCACACAGACCATAGTGGTTCAAGAAAGTAGCTTACCGTCTTCTCAAGGGTAATCAAGTATGGGCATTACCTGGAGGAACTCAGCAAGTCAGGTAGCATCAATGAAGGGAAATGGACAGTTGACATGTCAGCTAGAGACCCTTCATCTGGACACTTATGGAGGGAAATGGGCAGTTGATATTTTAGGTTGAGGTCAGAAATGTTGACTGTCCATTCCCCTCCATAGATGCTGCCTGACCCACTGAGTTCCTCCAACTTTTTGTGTGTTGCTCCCAGATTCCAGCATCTGTAGTCTCTTGTGTTTCCATGGGCATTACCTCCTAGCCTCAATACTCACATGCTTTGAATAGGTCTGGCTCAGGTAATCACTGGATGATTGTAAGCTTTATTGGAAAATCATGTAAACATTTTGGCTGCCCAAACAAATTTACTACTGTTGTAAGACTCCTGCATAGTCAGATGATTGTCTCCAGTACAATGAACCTTATTTAGTCAGTTGCCATCTGAATGGCTTCAACAGGATTGGTAAATGATAGTCCACCTATTTTCTAACAGCTATGATAATGTCAATCCAAGAGAGGGGGGCTGCTGGTTTTTTTTAGGATCCAATGTTCTTCAGAGACATTCTTTGGGATGAAAGATGACTTGCTTCCATTTTGGTTTTGTGGGTTCTGAAGCAGCTAATGTGTGCTCCTGACACTTGGCTTTGAGGTTCTAATACCATCCCAAATGATCTTTCTCCACTTTGAGGCAGTCATAGGCCAGGGGTTCTCAGGAAAGAATGGGGAATTGCATTCTTCAAGGAGAACGTCAGCACATTCTTGAATCTTTTTCTATGTCCTTCTGCTGATTTCCACCCACAACAAAACTCAGAATGGAGTGTCTGTCTTGGGAGTCCAGTGTTAGGGATGCAAGTGATGTGGGCTGCACAAGGTAGCTGACTGAGAGTGACTAGTTCAATGTTGGTGACGTAGGCCTGGAAGAGGACACCAACATTAGTTTGCATTTTCTTTTCTGAATTTGTGGGATTTTAAAGCATCGGTGGTATTTTTCCAGTACCTTGAGATGCCTGCTGTTAGTAGTCCAAGCCTCAGAAGGATATAGGGAAGGCAAGGATCAATGTTGCTCAGTAGACCAGGCCTTTTGTGTCAGATCTGAGGTTTTGATCTGCAAATAACCTTTTCCTCAATCAACCAAATCCTGTGCTCACACACTGAAAGCAGTGGGGAAGTAACGTCTGCCTTCACCATGAGGTGGTTCCTGAGATACGTTTTCCAGGGTCTTACCATGAACCTTTTTGTTGGAAAGCTGTGTGGTGTGGCGGAGGGGGGGTGGGTAGAGGTCTTTCAGATGTGGAATGCAAGGCCAATCCTCGCATATATTTTAGTGAATGAGTCTTCAATATCTTAGAGCTTGGAGTCCAAGCGTACAAGCATTGACTGCCCAAACCAACTTGACTACTGAGGTTCAGGTGACCTTGGTTCTGGAGTGTGGTCACTGTAGGTTGAACAGTTTCCCAGACTGATGGTAACCTTGTCAACCTTCCTTGTTTCTATTTTAGAACAAAAGAAAGAACAGCAAAAAGAAATGATGGTGCTCTCATTCCACATTCAAAAGAGGACCTATAAACTGCTCTTGTTCGCTGACAACAGCTTGGGAATAACCCTTAACATTTGCAAAACACAAGTTCTTCTAGAATCTGCTTGATCAATCATCATACCCAGCAAAGAACATCCATGTGGACAGCAAGGAACTGGAAAATACACAACACTTTGTCAACCTCAGCAGCCATCTCTCCCAGAGAGCAATATTAAATGTTGAGATGCAGCATAGAGTCCATTGCACCAACCTTGCCTTCAGCAGAATACCTCCCTGGGTATTCAACAACTATAAAACACAGAATACGTACCAGACTTTTGGTTTACAAAACATTACTAATCTTACCTTACCCTCTATGGCTTGTGAGACCTTGGATCAATTACCAAATGACCAAAAATGGCACAAAATAAACTGGAAAGGTTGTCATACAAGTGTCAATGTCCTCATCATCAGTGTTGAGAACCCTGATTATCAGCATCAGCTAAGATGGAGCAGGCAATTGTGTGTGTACCTCATACATGCTTACCAAAACAACTGTTGTATGTCCAACTTACCAATGAAGAATTAAATGGAGAAGCTGAAAGAAACACTTTAAAACATCTTCGAAATGAGTACCAACAGATGAAGCATCAACATCATGCATTGGGAGACAGTAGCCCAGAACATGGTTATATGGTGAAGACTTGTCAGAGAAGGAACAGGCCAGAAATTGTTTTCCTCTGGTTACAATTTCCAGAAAAGAACAGATGTTCTCATCACAACTATAGCCTCACCTGCCTTCTAATAGCACCTGTCACATCTACAGCACAAAGATCAGACTCTTCAGTCCTATAAGGACTCATAAAACAACCTCTGCAAAAGAGCTCATCCTCAATCCCAAGCCAGAAAATCTTTTTAAGCAATTGCTGAAACTTTAGTGCCAATTGTTACAACTATGCATTTCCTGTTTGATGTGATTTGATTTCTGAACAAATTATCTAAAGTGTTGATGTTTCATGCAGCTTTTCAAGTTTTTATTAATCAAGATAATTACTGAATTTATCTGGCAGATCAAATTGCTTAAATATCCCTTGCATGACTGTGTGCAAAGATAAAGGTTTCATCAAAAGGGTACAGTATAGGTCCCTTGATATGGACGCCTAACCCTATTTAGACACCAGACACTGCTTCTCACATCTGTTTGTTACAGCCAGTTCAAATCTTTCATTGAAATCTCTCTTTTCCCATCTGTTTTGATTTTAAGCATTGCATGAGGATCAAACATAATATTAACCCCCACCACCAAGAGCACTGAAATGGTAGACAAAATTGAATTCTGCATTGCAAAAATCAATCCATTAAATCCCACAAACAAATTTAACAAAGCAGCTTTGTCAATGTAGAAATCAATTGTCAGTATAACTCTATCTCTTATCAGTGTAGCCTGGTGCCTCTTGCTTTCATTACTCCCAAGCATACCACAACTGTTTTAGTGAGGGTGCTTCTGGTAAAAAAAATTAATGGCGTTTTCATAAATCCAACAAACATACACTATTATTTGTGTACTCAATAGAAGTGCAAAAAGCTGTGAAGTTATTTCACTGATAAGCCTTTTAATTTTAATATAAGTTCAAGTACCTTTGCAACAGCTCTTTTCCCTCAATTAAACATGTCACCATTGCAACCTTGACATTCCAAGGTATTGATTGAGAGGAGTGTTGCATCTGTAGGTTGTTTATTAAGTAGCAAAAGCAGCTACTAACAAAACATAGATTATTGAAGGTAGTCTCCTCCCAACTAGCAGCAGTGATACATCAAAAGTTATACAACATGGTACACAAAGTTCTTCAATTCACATATTCATTCACTTATACTAGGAGGAACTCTTACAGGTAGACAAAAAATGATTGTAAATAGGAGCAGCCAAATTTGGGGATAGCTCCATGTTTTCCTAATATTCAGTAGGTGTGATGAGACAAGGTTAATGATGGTAGGTTCTTGAAAGTACTCTCGCATGATCATCTTTCTTGAGTTATTGTATTTAATTTTTTTTATTGCTATTTCCTGGGTCAGTTTTTCTGGGTGAATACAAATACACACGGCAATGGAGACCTTATTAAATATTTAAATCTGATGTGATTTCCACTGGAGACGTTGGAATGATTCCTGTGTCTGTATTCATGCGTTACCCAATTAAATTGCTGTGGTCTACCTGCCGTGAAAGTTAACACAGTGGTCATTCTTTCTCTTGATTTCTGCTTAATGTTGCTGTCGTTTAAACTTTTCCAGTTTTTTTCAATTTTCACATGGACTTATTTTACATCGGTCACTCTATTATACGATTTTTGTTGATTCATTGTTCAAAATGTAGTATTATTAAAAATACAAGGAGTACCTTTCACTATTACCAGAACAGAGTAAACTAATGGAGTTGATCATCATCTGCTTCAGACTCATCCAATTTTCATTCCATAATTGAACAAGATTTACAAATCTTGCGAAACAAGCATGAAAAAGTAACAGGTTATAAACTGTGCATGAATTAGTAATAATTTTCCAAAGACTTCAAAATTCAGGAATTACACATATGGACTGGAAATATCATTCTGTAGCGGTTGCTACCACGATGCAAAAGTAAAGATGTTAGCCTGTGAACTGTTGAACAAGACCGATTTATTTTCACGCCTTCGTGGGCCTTTTAAGGCGGACGGTTCCCACCCTCTGAACTCGGAAATGACGTACGTGCTATGTCATCAACTTTGAGCGCGCAGGTTCTCCCCCGTCGCTCAGGGAAGACGAAGGCCCAGCGCCATCTTGGGCCTTGCCTTTGTGATGACGCGCGCCCCGACCGCTGAGCCGGTTCGCTTGCTCGGACGGTGAGTTGCTACACAATCCCCCCCCCACTAGAACCGGCGATACAGTCCCCAAAGTTCATGGGCTGCTCTAGCCGTTGCTTGGGTGGTCAGCCTCTGCGTTGCGGTGTCGGGACCTCGACTGGTTGTTGCAGGTACAAATGGGCCGGTTTGAGGCGGTCCATTGCGAAGACTTCTTCCTTGCCCCCAGTGTCCAAAATAAAGGTGGACCTATTATTTCTGACGACCCGCAACGGCCCCTCGTATGGTCGTTGCAACAGTGCCCGTGGTGTGCCCCTCGTATGGTCGTTGCAACGGTGCCCGTGGTGTGCCCCTGCGAATGAAAATGAACTTACAGTCTCGGAGTTCCTTGGGCACACATGATGGGGACTGACCATGTCGCGAAGTGGGAATCGGTGCCAGGCTGCCGAGCCTCTCGCGCAGCCTTCCCAGGACTGCGGCAGGTTGTTCCTCTGGCCCCCTAAGGGCGGGTATGAACTCCCCTGGAACAACCAGGGGCGCACCGTACACAAGTTCAGTTGACGAAGCACGGAGGTCCTCCATGGGGGCAGTGCGTATGCCGAGCAGGACCTAAGGCAGTTTGTCGACCCAGTTAGGACCTGTGAGGCAGGCCATCAGGGCTGATTTCAGCTGGCAGTGGAAACGCTCTACCAAACCGTTTGACTGAGGGTGGTAGGCCGTGGTGGTGTGCAGCTGCATTCCTAGCATGTTCGCTAACGCAGACCATAGGCTGGAGGTAAATTGAGTGCCTCTGTCCAAAGTGATGTGGGCCGGAACACCAAAACACGAGACCCAAGTTGTGAACAGCGCCCGGGTGCAGGAATCGGTCGTGATGTCTGAGAGCGGGGTTGCCTCTGGCCACCTCGTGAACCAGTCCACAATGGTAAGGAGGTACCGCGCCCCTCTTGAAGCAGGCAGGGGACCGACGAGGTCAACATGAATGTGGTTGAACCTTCTACTGGTAGGCTCAAACTGCTGTGGTGGCACCTTGGTGTGTCGTTGGATTTTTGATGTCTGGCAGTGCGGACAAGTCTTGGCCCACTCACTGACCTGCTTGAGTAGGCCGTGCCAGACGAACCTGCTGGCGACTAGTCGGACTGTCGATCTGATGGATGGGTGCGCCAACCCGTGTACCGAGTCGAAAACGCGTTTCCGCCAGGCTGCAGGGACTATTGGGCGGGGCTGACCTGTTGCGACATCGCACAGGAGGGTTCATTGATCTGGGCCAACTACGAAATCTTGGAGCTGCAGGCCGGAAACTGTGGTTCTGTAGCTGGGCAGCTCATCGTCGGCTTGCTGTGCGTCAGCCAGGGCCGCGTAGTCTACACCCAGGGACAGGCTGTGGATGGTCGGTCTGGAGAGCGCGTCAGCAACGACATTGTCCTTTCTGGAGACATGTTGGATATCTGTTGTGAACTAGGAAATGTAGGACAAATGTCGCTGCTGGCACGCTGACCAGGGATTGGAGATCTTAGAGAAGGGGAAAGACAATGGCTTGTGATCAGTGAAAGCGGTGAAAGGTCTGCTTTCTAAAAAGTACCGAAAATGTCTGATCGCCAGGTACAGTGCTAGTAGTTCTCGATCAAAAGTGCAGTATTTAAGTTCGGGTGGTCTAAGGTGCCTCCTGAAAAACGCCAAGGGTTGCCAATGGCCTTCAATTAGTTGTTCTAGTACCCCTCCTACCACAGTGCTGGACGCGTCCACCGTGATGGTGGTTGGGACGTCTGTCCTAGGGTGTACCAGCATCGCAGCATCTGCTAGGGCTTGTTTGGCCTTAACAAAGGCAGCCGCGGCCTCGTCGTTCCAGGCGATGTCTTTGCCCTTGCCAGCCATCAGCGAGAACAAAGGGCGCATGATACGGGCTGCTGCAGGGATGAAATGATGGTAAAAGTTGACCATGCCAACGAACTCCTGCAGGCCCTTGACCGTGTGGGACAGGCAAAATGGCAGATAGCATCCACCTTGGCGGGTAGAGGTGCTGCTCCCTCACTCGAGGCCGAATTGGCACTTGGCTGGGTTGATAGTGAGGCCAAAATCACTGAGGCGGGAGTACAGATGGCAGAGGTGGGAAATGTGTTCTTGGCGGTTACGGCTGGCGATTAGAATGTCATCTAAATAAATGAACACGAAGTCCAGGTCGCGGCCTACTGCGTCCATCAGCCGCTGGAAGGTCTGTGCAGCGTTCTTAAGGCCAAACGGCATCCGAAGGAATTCGAAGAGGCCGAACGGAGTGATGATCGCAGTTTTGGGGATGTCGTCAGGGTGGATCGGGATTTGGTGATAACCCCAGACGAGATCCACCTTGGAGAAGATGTGGGCCCCGTGTAGGTTTGCCGCGAAGTCCTGGATATAAGGGACGGGGTAGCGGTCTGGGGTGGTGGTGTCGTTTAGCCTGCAGTAGTCGCCACAGGGCCTCCACCCGCTGGTGGCTTTGGGGACCATGTGCAGGGGGGAGACTCAGGGGATGTCTGACCTGCGAATGATCCCGAGCTCCTCCATGCGGCAGAACTCCTCCTTCGCTAGGCGGAGCTTGTCGGGAGGGAGTCGTCGTGCTCAGGCATGAAGGGGTGGCCCTGTTGTGGTGCCGCACCCCATGTTTGGGCATCGAATTCGTGAACTGAGGTGGCAGCACCGATGGGAACTGGGCTAGGAGCCTGGTGAACTCATTGCCAGACAGGGAAACGGAGTCCAGGCGCAGGGCTGGTAGGCTGGCTTCTCCCAGAGAATAAGTCTGGAAAGTTCTGGATTGCACTAACCATTTCCCTCATAGGTCAACTAACAGGTTGTGGGCCCGGAGGAAATCGGCTCCCAGGAGTGGCTGGGCGACGGCGGCAAGGGTAAAGTTCCAGGTAAAACAGCTGTCATGGAATTGTAATCGGATCGTACAGGTACCGAATGTTCGAATCGCCGTGCCGTTTGCAGTTTTGAGGGCAGGTCCCTGTTGCCTGCTGCAAGTGTCACGGCCGGTCAGGGGCAAAACACTGACCTCTGCTCCCATATCGATGAGGAAGCGACAGCCGGACTGCTTGTCTCAAACAAATAGGAGGCTGTGTTGGTGGCCAGCCACCATAGCCATGAGCGATGGCTGGCCTTGGCGTTTTCCTGAAACTTGCAGGGTGGGCGGCATCAACGGGCCTCCCTGCCCCACCTCTGATGGTAGAAACACAGCTGGTCGTCAGTGCCGTCTGAGTTTCTGGGGTGTGGTCGCTCGGCTGCTGGGGCTGGTTTAGGTAAGCGTTGGGCACGTGGTCTGGCAATTTGGCTGACGGCGAACCGCTCTCGCGTTTGGCCTTCCACAGGATATCTGCCCGGGCGGCTACCTCACGTGGGTCGCTGAAGTCAGCGTCAGCCAGCAACGGGTGAATGTCGTCAGGTAGCTGCTTGAGGAAGGCCTGCTCGAACATCAGGCAGGGCTTGTGTCCCTCAGCCAAAGTCAGCATCTCGTTCATCAGTGCCGATGGAGATCTGTCCCCCAGGCCATCGAGATGAAGCAGGCAGGCGGCGCGCTCGTGACGAGAGAGGCCGAAGGTCCAAAAGGAGAAGGGTCTTGAAGGCCGGGTACTTATCTTCCCCCGGAGGAGATTGGATGAAGTCTCCGACCTGGGCAGCTGTCTCCTGGTCCAAAGAGCTGACCGTGTGGTAGTACCGTGTGGAGTTGGAGGTGATCTGCCACAGTTGAAACTAGGCTTCGGCCTGGTCGAACCACAGACGGGGCCAAAGCGTCCAAAAGGTGGGCAGCTTGAGTGCCACTGCATTGGCTGCTGCGTTGTAGTTCATTGTGTGGGTCCAAAATCCGTTTGGACCGTCGGCGTCACCAATGTAGCAGTTGCTACTGTGATGCGAAAATAAAGACGTTAGCCTGTGAACTGTTAAACAAGACTGATTTATTTTCGCGCCTTCGCGGGCCTTTTAAGGAGCGCGGTTCCCGCCCTCCGAACTCGGAAATGACGTACGCGCTACGTCATCAACTTTTCATGTACGTGGGTTCTCCCCTGTCGCTTGGGGAAGACGAAGGCCCAGCACCATCTTGGGCCTCACCTTTGCGGCAACGCTCGCCCCGACCGCCGAGCCGGTTCGCTTGTTCCGACGGTGAGTTGCTACAATTCCACTCTTCAGAAGCAAGAAACAGAGGAACAGACTCTCCAGAGAAATATTTTGTCAATTTGAGATCATTTGTAAGAAATTTATTGGAATTGAACATTTGAAGTAGGAACTGTTTGGAGAGTGTCCATGTGGATTTGTAATGGGAAATTCATGTCTGACTAATCTGTCTTATTTTCTGAGTGGAGGTTATCACTACAGTAGATAGAGGGTGTCTATGAATTTAAAGAAGGCATATGATAAGGTACTGCAAAAGAGGTTGTTTAAAAATAAAAGTGCACAGAATTTATAATATTGTTTGGTAATTGGTTTGGAATGGGATATAAAACGAACATTCTTTAGTTGGCAGGAATTGATATGTTGCCAGAGATAAGTTGCATGTTTTCAGCTTTTCACGAGTGAGCTCGATGAAGGAATACAGACTGCGTAGCCAAGTTTGCAGATGATACTAAGCTATGAGACACAGCTGTGTAGCTGTTACAGACGGGGCACATGAAGACAAAGAAGAAAATAAAATGAAACAAAGTAAATCACACAATTTGGATCTAAAGACAGTGAAATCATATTTTGTAAATGGAGGTGACCAGAAGCTGTAATGAAGCAAAGTGATTTAAGTATTCACATACTTAAATTACAAAAAGTTCATGGACATGTGCACAACTGGACAGAGAGGCAGTGGTTGGTTATACCACCAGAGGGCTAGATAAGGTGGTAGAAACAGAGGGCAAACGGACTTTCAAAAGTAAATTCGAGGGACTCAATGGCCAGCTAATTTGCAGAGCTATTGGGAAGGACTGGTGGAAACAAAACTGATTGGATTTCACTCGATGCTGGAATAAAGTTGATCGGCTGATTGGTCTCCCTCTAATGTGTGCAACACGTGGTTTGTGTAATATTGTGCGCGTGTCCCTTTCAGAGTTGCAGCACATCACCAACTTCTCTCCGAGTGTAGAACTGGGCAAAACCAGTTTGCTGTACAGTAGAGAAATGCTGTCCCTCCCTCTCTCACTGCAAGTTCCTTTAATAAAGAACTTTGCTACTTTTAATCATTGCCTATTTCCCAGTAACCTCAGGAGGGATACTGAGTACAACTCTGTAAATGTATAACAAAATTCAGTTCAGTTGTGTGGTCAAATCCCACGTGGAGTACTGAGTTCAGTACTCTCTTGAGCTGAGAGTTGGTGCAGATGAGATTCAAAAGGATTAAATTATGACATCAGGTTGCCTATTATTGTTTGTTATTCCTCTGAATGCAGAAAATTTAGAGGATAGCTCTGGCGTGAGAATCATGAAAAGTAGCATTATCCTAGAATTTGAACTTGCCCCATCAGAGCAAAATCAAGTGTTCTTTTTTTCCCCACAGCAAGATTACTGGAAGTAAAGTTTTTCCCTCAAAATATCATGCATGATACGTCAATGTAAATTTTTAAGACTGAGATTGACAGGTTTCTGTTGGATAAAATTTTGCAAAATGACAGAAATTGAGGTCAGCTGTGATCTAACAGAATGGTTGAACAAGCCTGAGATGTTGAATTTTTAATCATATTCTTCAGTTCCATTGATTTCAATGGAATTAAAGTGGGATGGCTTCTTAGTCGTTGGGTGAGCTGGTCTGTAAATAACATGCAGGGACATGCAGGTATGCAAGGTAGGCCAAGATCTAGCTACATGCTTATCCTTCAGGTACTGCACAAATTGCCAGTTTTCACAGTAAATGGTTGTTTACAGTTCTTTTCATTCGGACAATGGTGTTAGTAACACACAACTTAAAAAGGCATTATTTGACACTTGTCCAGAAATTGGACAACGTGGTGCTTGTTTACTGAGCTATTCAAAAATTGAATTAATGGTGTAACTTGCATTTTGAATTGTTTCCAGGTCAAATCATGGTAATTAGGACATTGGAAGGGACACTTCCTGCCACAAGTTATTCTGGTGATCCTGACAAGACTTCCATATTAAGGATGCACAGGAATGACACAATTCCACTCCTCATGGAACAATACATTGGAACTTGGACCACATTGCCATGGGGGTGCCCCTTGAAGGGCACTCCTGGGACTACGTAATTTAAATATTGCAGTAAAAACAGTACCTTCATTCTTGGGTCATCACTTCTCTCCATCACTAAAACGTGCTCCCAATAAACTCGATCATTCGGCTGGTCCCTGACACTTCCCGTATTCCACCCACCCACTACGCTGTCATATCCCGATGCCTTCTACCTTCTGGGAAGGTAAAAGCCCAGAAGCTTGAAAGCCCAGATAACCAGACTCAAGAACAGCTTCTTCCCCACTGCTATCAAACTTCTGAACCAATCACCTCTTTCACATTCCCTTCCCAGTGGTGCTGCCACGTTCTTGGCCTCTTAACTCTACCTTTCTCGGTTATTCTGTTTCTTGTCACTTTGGCATTTCTTTTAGCACTACTTCAGATTGTTCTACTGTCTTTGCACTATTCTGTTGTTTCGCACTCCTTATTGTTATATTTATTATTACCATATACACTGTTTACTCTGTGAGCTTCGCGAGAGCAAGGAATTTCATTGCACCCTGCTGCATATGATAATAAACTAATTAATCTGAAGTTCACATGCCAACATGATTCCCCCCCACCCCCACTCCTCAAGGGAAGACAACACCTGTAAGAATGTCCAAGACCCCCTCCCTTCCACCCACCTCAGATATTGACCTGGCTGAGGTTCTCACTAACCACCAAAGACCAGACAGATGAACTGGGCAGGACATTTTCAATCACAAAACTGATGAAAGCAGACTGGGTGAGAATGTGATGGGTCAGCAACCAATGGTTTGGTCACTGAAGAATAATAATTCCCACTCTCAAGAGGATTTCCAACAGTGTGTGTCAAATATAAAATGATCAGTATCTTTTAAATTTTGTCCAACCTTGAAATTTCTGTGCTCTTCTAATTCCAGTATTGTGCTCTCCAATTTGCTTTCCCCCCCAAAATCTGCAGCCATACAATAGCTCACTCCAAAAATCCCTCCTGAATCCACTTAATTCCCATTTCATCTTGAAGACTCTCCTTAAAACTGCATGTGATCAAAATCTTGATTACATATTCGAAGGTCTACTTTGCCTGGTGAAAATACTTGTCTAATTATGCTCCTGCCATGCGCTTTGGGATATTTAACTGCATTAAAGGGAATATATAAAACCAAGTTGTTGTTGCTGGATGAAAACCATGCGTGATGAAAACCAACATCCTACACCCTGTGCTTGACTGCCTTATGCACACTCCATTGCACTGGGAGCAGCAAATTGCCATTCTTTATTTACACACATACATTATAAACCTGTTTAAAGAAATATATATATATGTGAGGAGGAAAAATTATTCACCACTGCATCAAGTATTAGTTGAATGAAAGAGGAAGGGAAGTCTTGTGCATCACACACGTTAATCACCCTTAGCTGCTTCTAAGCTCAAGATGATTTTCATCTTCTGTTGCTAAGTCTGCTTGTTCTGTACCTCAACACACCATTAGTCACTCTGCCCCAAGGTCTCTGCTAACGACACATCCAAATGTAATGGGTGCCACTTCAGGAAACTTGCTTGCTTCCTTCCAAACCTGCTTAAGAATATTTCCCCTACCTCCAATAACATGAGAACTGGTTATGTTCTGTACTCTTAGCCTATTGTGCTTCCAAGGTATCATGTTCTGAAATAGATACCTCATGGAAAAGAATCTATTCAGAAATTGAAGCAGAAATCATTCATTGTTTCAGACAGATTTTGTTTATAATAATCGATGATGCTGCAGACTTATTTTCATTTTTCGTAAATGACACACAATTACTTCACCCTCCCCCCACCCTTTCTCCCTGCACTTGTAGTATATTGTTTTATCTTTCACATCTAACATGCTGATGGTGTTGGCTCAATTTTAGCCTGTTGACTCTCGGTCAAAAAAGCATGGGTTCAGAAGTGCCACTGTTGTTATTAAATACACCCAGTGTAATACTGAGGAAATACTATGGCATTGATGCTTGTTTGCAGATGATGAGATGAACTGAGACTGTATCTACCAATTTAGCTAAACTATTAATCATTCTCTGCTGCAAAAAGATCCCATGACACTCTCTAATAATGAGCAGTTTGTATCCCTCAACCAACATCACCAAAATCAGAGTAAGAAGTTGAGCAGTCAGCAGTATCCTGACCGGTTGCGTCATGGTCTGGTACGGCAATTCCAAAGCACAGGAATGCAAGAGGCTGCAGAGAGTTGAGGACACAGCCCAGCCATCAGACACAGCCTTCCCCACCACTGACAGCATCTACAGGAGGTGCTGCCTCAAGAAGATGGCATCTATCATCAAGTGTCCCCACCATTCGGGTCACGCCCTCTTCTCACTGCTATCACCAGGCAGGAGTTTCAGAAGTATTAAGTCCCACACCACCAGGTTCAGGAACAGCTATTTTCCTACAACCATCTGGTTCTTGAACCAACCTGAACAATCTTAACCCTACCTCAGCAATGGAACTCTACAGTCTGCATCTTGAGCAATCATGGACTTGTCTTCAGTTGAGTCTTGGGTTTTTTTTGCACTAAAGTCTTGTTTCTGCAGTCTTTTTCCCCTCCACTGTATGGTATAATTTAAATGTTAATTTATGTATGGTTTATATTATGTGTGTTGTCTATACCTACGTGCCCGTCATGCTGCTGCAAGCAAGTTATTCATTGTACTGTACTTCACTGTACTTGAGCACATGACAATAAACTCGACTTGACTTGATTATTTCAATACTCGATTGACTGCTGCTGTGGAGCATTCTGTCAGAGGTCAAGCATCATTCTCCCATCAATTGCACTGTGACAGTGAACCCAAATCTCCGGGGCTCTGTATTCAGAAGCAGAATGCATTCAGACTGTGGTGGATTGTTAGGATCATTGAGTAATCTGCCAAGCAATTGTTGGATGATGGCAACAAGTGTGTGGGGAAAATAAAACAGGATGAAGGTGAATGGGTGTTTGATGGTCAATTCAGACTCCTCGGCTCAAGGGCCTGTTTCCATGCGGCATGATTGTCACTCCAAGTATGAATGAGGACCACATGACACTTTATTCTTCTACAATGGATGATGAATGCAAGCTTGATCAGACATAGTAACAGGAGTTGGGTGTTACTGCAGCTACAATTCCTTAAATCCTATGCCTTTCTCAAATAATAGTGAAGTACAATGTGAGATGCATTGTTCATCCAAGTGAGAATAAAAGGCAGCTTAGCTTCCCTCACAATGACCCAATGACACACTTCAACTGTGGTGTACAACCACTGCACTTAGGGCTATCAGCCACATACACAAACTCTGCTAATGGATGCCCCTCACTGTATCTACACCTTCATTCTGAGCCTCAAGGCGAAGTATACACTGGCCTCCTAATGAAAAAGTAGAGCACACTTTGCATTCATTCCTCCGCAATATAGTTTAATGGTGTCCCAGAATTGGAGTGAGCACAATACCCAGATAATGAACAGCTGGGGACTGATGCTTAAAGTTCAGATGCTCCCATCACCCTGAAGATGAGCTCAGTGAGCAATGCATCAAGCTGCTCATCTCCACCTGAGATGCTCCACCTGCTTATACCAGAAAAAATACTTAATCACTTTCTGGCCTAATATTATCAGCCACAATGAAAAAATATGAGGAGGCAAAAAAAAGGAAAACAGCTGGTAACTCTGCAAAATTAGGAGAGATTATACAGAAGGTGGGAATTATCTCACAGCATGTCTCAGGCTGTTTTTAAAACTGAGAAATACACAGCTCAATATGAATATTTATATCAAGTAATATCCATTCCTCATTTGAATGGTTTGTCTTTGTTCTATTTTTTAGGCCTATCTTTGGATATTTGTGCCCGATTTGTAACTCCTTTTCTGTAATGCTGAATAGCCAAACAACAGCAAAAAAGAAAGTCTCTGCAGATTTCCCTGCTGTTTTCAAGGACAATTTCCTACCATACTTCTGAAGCAAATATGATGTCTAGCTTTGCTAGCTTTAGCTGAAAGGGAATAACCACGATGAGGCAGAGTGAGCCTCATTATGAGAGAAAGATGGGCTTTCCTGATTCTCTCGTTCTCACCCTGGTCCAGGCATTTCTATTGCTGCTGTCAAAGAGAAATTCAAGAGTCCTCTTTCAAAGCTAAAACCAATCACCTGCTTTTCTTCCTAAACCTTTGCCAACTGAATAAATTCAACTATCTGTCGGCAACAGGATTTCATAAACTGTCCAAGTTTCAACAAATTTACAAAGCTATCTTAAATATACTTGGTTTTTCACTGGGACAAAGCTGTAGCAGACAAATAAACAATCTCACCAGTTTTAACATTTTTCTGTGATTTTTATGAGCAAGACATCTGATTAATTTTCTAATTGTTGTACATAATTACCAACTGGCGAATACATGCAAGTGATGTAAATTCACAACTGCAGCAGTTCATACGGGCCATCCCCAGGTTATAAACGCCCGGCCTATTGACGCCCCAATATATGAACAAGCTCCCATAATGTTGGGAAAGTCTGACTATGTATGTACATACGTTCGTTCTTACAGACAGCAAAATTAGTTTCTGCTCTCTCTCTCCACCTTTAGTAATTGTTTTTATGTTATGTGTTTTTGATGCCATTCATTACAATACTGTGGAGATATTGCAACCACAGGGTGATTGTTTTTTGTGTTTTCCAACATAGACAAAAATCGACTTAAGGATGTATGTAAAAATGGAACCTGTTTGTTATCCATGCACAACCTATACAGTTATAAATTATAACAGTCACTATATTTCAAGTTAATTAATTAGCTATAAAACACCATGGAGCATCCTGAAGTCATGATATATACAAGTTTTTCCTTTCATTAGAAATAGATTGCATTATCTCCTTCCATCTAAGCTTGTGTTTGTTTTTCATATTCACAGAGTAACATACCATGGAAAGAGGCCCTTTGGCCCAACATGTCCATGATAACCAAGATGCCAATCCATGCTAGTCCCATTTGCCTGCATTTGGCTCATATCCCTCTAAACTTTTCTTATCCATGTACCATCCAAAAGCTTTTTTTAAAATGTTGTAATTGTACCTACCTCCACCACCCCCTCTGGCAGCTCATTCCATACACCCACAATCCTCTGCATGAAAAACTTGCCCCTCAGATGCCTTTTAAATCTTTCCCCTCTGACCTTAAACTTCCAGTCTCTCCCTTACCTAAATTCCTGAGTGTTTTTTTAGCTATTTAACTACATCACTTTCATCTTACAATCTGACACATCACCTTTATTTTGTTAATCAAGAATGAGTGAGGCATTTGATTGATGATTCATGCCGTCCTTGGACACAGCAACTGGACTGAAAGAATCAGGAAAGTCCTATGTTCAATTCCTGAAATGATCTCTACACTCTTGAAATAGGGAGGTAGATAAAAATGTTACAAATCAACTGAGGGCCTTCTGTGTTGATTGCTATTCAGCAAAATCAGTTGGAGATGCATCTAGTGATTGATAGGCTCATCCCAGATACCCCTACATGGATCAATCATTTTTCTTGTTTGAACTGAACTGTCCCAGTTATATTGATCAATATGTCCGTTCTATAATTGCAAGTTTGGCTCAACTGATACCACTCCTGCCTCTGAACCATAAATTTATGAATTAGGTTTGTAGACCTACTCGAAGTTCTGGAGTAGAAGCTGACACTTCAATACAGAACTAGGTGAGCGGTGCATTTCTGAAAATGCCACCTTTGGAAAAGATATTAAATCAAGGTCCCATCTGCCCATTTGAATACTCCAACCTGAAGAAGAGCATGGAGTAATCTTGATCACCTGACTATTTGTTTGTTGACCAACACTATGAAAAAGGACAGCTTCTATCCCACTGTTATAAGACTATTGAACTGTTCCCTTGTATGATAAGAGGGACTCTTGACCTCACAATCTACCTCGTTATGACATTGCACCTGATTGTCTGCCTGCACTTTCTCTATAACTGTAACACTTTATCCTGCACTCTGCTATTGTTTTACCTTGTACTGTACCTCAGTACAAGTGACAATAATAAACTAATTCCAATAAAAAAGATTAACTTGTTATTTTTCATGAGTGATTCCTTTGTGGGATTTCCCTATATATGTTGTTATGACATTTGTCTCCATAACCAAACAATCCCACTCCAAGAACTATTTTAACATACACTGGAATACACTGCAAATATAATATGGAAGTCATAAAGAACTTTGTCACACATAACCGTTCCTCTGAACTTCATTTTATGCTTTACGCATGTTCAACCATTGGGATATAATAAATACCACACTTCACAAACAGTGAACTATGAAAATAAAGATAGTTCAACTTTCTAGTCATGACTCCCCACAATTTGTAAATCATCTAATCCAATATTAGACCATAACTGAAGTAGTTACTATGATAACAATATGAAGATAAAAACTCTGCTTTTCAAAGCAACTTATACATATGACAGACATTAGAAATTGTTGGAATTGGAATTGGAATTGATTTATTATTGTCACGTACCCAGGTAGAGTGAAAAACTTGTCTTACATACTGCTCATACAGATCAATTCATTACACAGCGCATTGAGGTAGTACAAGGTAAAAAAATACAGAATACAGAGTAAAGTGTCACAGCTACAGAGAAAGTGTAGTGCAGGTAGACAATAAGGTGCAAGGTCATAGCGAGGTAGATTGGGAGGTCAAGAGTCCATCTGATCGTGCTAGGGAACTGTTCAATAGTCTCATAACAGCGGGATAGAAGCTGTCCTTGAGCCCGGTGGTATGTGCTCTCATAATAAAATGGAGTGGATAAGTGAAAGGAACATAAAACGTTAAACTTGCTGAATTTTAATCCAGCAGCTTTTATTCTGTATAGTGAAAATCTGACGAATATTGCTTCACTTCTAATATGAATTTTTTTCACGATTCTGTATTTATTCACTTTCTCTTCTCTCTCATCACATCTCAGTGGACAGGCTGATAGACAACAACTGAGCAAGTAACCTTTTTTGCAGTTTTCTCCTCATCACTCTGAGCTGCAAGTAGATATGCATGGACTGCATAGTTTCTTTTCAATTTTATTTCTTCCACCTTGTCAAGTAGTTGGTTTCCATTTGGTGTTCCACTGAAGTGGAATATCTGAAACCATAAGCACAGGTGCAAGTCTATTTCAACCTTTCCCTTGGATTGTGTTGTTGCTCCAAAGCAACAGGCTCATTGAATAGTGATACAGGCTCAAGGGACCAAGCAGCCTACTCCTGCTCCTATTTTGGAAGTTCTTGTGTTCATGCTTGCACACGTTTGCAGAACACACCATTACTTCTGCCACATTTCACCGACCACCTGTGAGCTCAGAAAATTGGTTGAACAGACGGTATCTGGAAACTCAATGATAAAGGGATTTATCCCTACCGTAAATCACATGTCCTGACATAATTCACTATGGCTCACCTCAAATACATCACCTTGTGTTATGCAACAACTTTGGTCAATACCAGCCACAGTAAACTACTGACAAACACATGAGAGCAAAATATTACTACGACAAAAACCACCTGATGTATGCCTCACACAAGACTGTAGTGCAATCTTATGATGTGTGCAGTTAAACCACTGGTGTACATATTCACATAGTTACATCATTATGGGAGATTATAGGTCCAAATTTTGATCAAATCTGGCACAGTGGTGGCATTTTTATCTCTGAGTTACTTGGTTAATGTTCAAATCCAATTCCAGAAATCTGAATGCATAAACAAGGTTGATATTTCAGAGCAGGACTGCACTATTGGAGACCTCCATCTTTCGCATGAGGTGAGAAATCAAGGTTCCATGTGCTTTCATATTTGACACTATTTGAAAACCAGGGGAATGTTCCCTTTATCCAGGGTAATATCTCCCCTCCAACCAACACTGATTGGTTGAAAATTGATTGTTTGACCAAAATTTCTTTGCTGCTTTTGGAACCATATGTATAAATTGGCTGCTACAATTTCCTACATTACCAGAGTGACAACAGCTTAATGTACTTGAAAATGACTTGCAAAGTGTGTTAGGATTTTCTAAGAGTAGGAAAGGCACCATACGAAAGCAGGTACCTATTTCCTCCCACTTTGATGTCTGTTGTGTCAATTCAAAGTGCTTAAAAAGTAAATTAACAAAATCAAATCTCATTATGCATGAGGTGTAGCATTAGTTTAGCTTCTACTTAATAATTCTTTTGTAAATTCTTTGCCAAGCAAACAGAAATGAGAATGCCTTGTCACCAAGGCTCAGCATGTCTACATTCATCACCATGACTGATGTGACAGAGAGGGTACAAGCTAATCTGACCCTTAGAGATAATTATCAAATAGAGAATTTAAAATGCCATTACTGCATTATCCAACTGCTGAAAGCAGACCTATTTGAATAGGGTGTGAAATAACTTTTTTTTGTCTTTGAAACCTCTGCAAACTTTAAAATGTCGATTCTTACCAAACCCAAGCAATTAAGAATTTTGGTAAATCCCTCTCAATATAATTAAACAGCATCCTGCTGAGTATTTATTAGCCTTTGGCTACCTCATTGTATCATACTGTATCCCATATATTATTTACTTGTACTTGGGATCCAGTTGGTGCTTTTCATTAATTGTAACACTCTAGCTGACAGCAGCTGGCCAGAAGTCAATGTTTCTGTACACTCAGATCCCTATAGAATGATCATGGATGGCTGTGTCTTTTCCTGAGCTCTTGATACTGATTTTTTTAAAAAAATGACAGGTCAAAATAAAGTGTTTGAATACAAATTGCCATTCAGATTACAAATACACCACCAAGTATCCTCATCAGTAAGTATCTTCATTTCAATATTAACATCTCAAAGGGAATAAAAGGGGAGACACTGACATTGAACAGGAATGCTTACCTTTCCTAAAAGTCTCCACCCTCAACAACACCTCTCTCATTCCCCAAAGACACTCAAATAATAACAGATTGACAGAATGGCCAATATCCATAGGAAATGGCCAAAATAATCTTAAAAGGCAATCTCCAGGTGAGTGGCAGCTGTGTTGCTGAATCTAAATGCTGCCCTCACAATCACAGATCGACTACTACAGCCATGCCTTACACTATAAATACCTCACTTCATTTAAAAATCATTGCTTTAACCCTCTGAGGACTGCAGCAGCAAGGCTGCAGCAAAATCAAAGACTGCAACAGGGTTGCAACCCCTCCTCATTTTATTTGAAGTTTACTTTGCAGGACACCAACATGTTGGATTCCTCCAGACTCCTTTAGAGCGGGAAGGAGAGAGAAGAATATATTTTAAAAAAATCAAAGAATTGGATTCTGAAGTGTGATATGAAAATCAAATGAAGAAGGAAGGCTGACTTTATTATTCTGAATGTTGATTCCTCTGAACCCTAAGGTTAAATCACACAGCCCAGTCTCATCACAGGACCCATTGCAGAGCAATTATCACAATTCAGTTATAGATTGTATTGACTTGAAGAAGCGTTAACATCATACAAGTTAAATTAATCCCTGACCTCACTGGTTTGTAAATCACCAGTGAGGAGGAGGAGGAGGATGATGAAGGGTAAATCAAGCTTGGCAGCATGAGAAATCTGCCTATTTTGAATTTTAGAAGACAATAATAATTAATATTACACATGATACAGATAGAATGACATATTTTAGAAAACTCCTACGGTTAAAGCAGGCTGTACAATTTATGTCAGTGATCTGACTGTCTTTGCATTCCAGCACATGCTCTCTGAATGATAGCAAAGCTGGAGTGCATCATTATACACCGGGAAGCAGTGAAGCTCCTTCATCAGCTTCATGCCTTATTCCATGCAGCCTTGTTTCACCTTCTCTGTTACATTTGTTCTCTGCCCTGTCTTTCCACCTAAAAGCAGGCATGATGGTCAGAAAGCCAGAAGCTTGAAAGAAAATAAACAATTGTACACCTCATATCTGTCCAAAAATTCTACACAAGTCTTAATATTCCTTACCACTCTACACACCGTTGCTTCCCCTTATTTCACAGCTTCACGTCTGAATCAAAGTTTGTCCACTTTTTTTCTCTGCAGCGAGTCAGTCCTTCGCATGTAATATTTTAAGGGAAGGAGAAGCTAACAAAATAATATTAACAGAGAAAACAAGAGAGCCCCCTGAGGTAACACCAGCTTCAGTTGCAGCATGAAATGTTACTCACTAGGTGAGCTCAAACATTACGGACGACCGAGCTAGTGTATACAACCTTCCTCCGATTCAACCCAAAACAGTACCACAGACTGAATGGAGGATGACATCCAATCCTGTGCTCAGAGCCAGAAGTACCCATGCATAGCAAATTGGGCTGTACCACGGCAGGGTAAGGGAAAGGGGGAGGTCAGTTGTGGTGATGTGATAATATTCCACAGGAATCAAACTAAACCCTCACGATATGCTGAAGATTTTATACCGAAAGCCATTAACCCCAGTGTGTTCCGAGAGGTGACCATCACCGAGAGCTGCAGAGTGTCTGGAGAGTTCACCTCCAAGCCAGCTAAAAATCTTATGCAAGCAGATCATGCTCAAATCCTCATCTAAAAGCACTTGCCAGCATAAACAGTGGGAAGCACATCACAACGGGTAAAGATCACTTCAGATGCGATTTTTACCAGGTGGAAGCGCAGGTTACAAACTCCTCCCCATTGCCTGCAATCCAAAAACTGGCTGAAAACACAAGAAGAAAGCACGGGATAAATCACCACCTCCAGAAATAAGGCTGGATGTGGCTGGCGAAAGTGACAGAGAATCTAGAATTTTAAAAGCAATGGCACAGCAGGAGATAGGCTCAGATCTTAGTGTGTACGTGTTCAATGCAAAACCACAGAGCGGACACTAAAGACTGTAAAGTCTCTACAGTAAAAACTGAATTTATCAAGGGGTTCATGCGATGCCATAAACAATAAGCGTGGTTTCTGGACACCATCAGAACCCCCAGAGATCAAATTACCAGCTCTCTCTCATTTATTTTTCCAATCTGTATTATATATAAACCAGGAGTAGTGTTGAGAATAGTTGAAAGGACTAGTGAAACGGCAATGAGGAGTGAGAAAGGAAACCGGTATCACCACTGCAGCACAACAGATCACACAATTAGGAGTTTATAGTACAGATTGAAAGAAATTATAAAATGTTAGAAGTGCTGACATGTTGCAGTACATACTGTGGGTATGATCATATTCTAGCTCATGTTAAGCTAACTTTAGAGTGGCTAATATTGCCATTTAATTGATTTTATTTTGCTGCAGTGTTGGTGGAACTGTATGGTTACTGATTCTATGTTGCCTGGATTCCCCATCCAGAGACTCCAGCCACACCCACCTACCTGCACTGGGCATGGAGGGCCAAATAAGCACAGCAGGCATGGGGAAGTGAGATCCGAGCTGCCAGAGGAAGTGGTTGAGGTAGGTACAATGACAACATTTGAAAGGTATTTGGACAGGTACATGGATAGGAGAGGTTTAGAGGGATATGGGCCAAATGCAGGCAAATGGGACGAGCTTAGATGGGTATGTTGGTTGGCCCGGATGAGTTGGGCCAAAGGACCTGTTTCCCTGCTGCATGACTCTAGTCTTCAGATGGGCCAGGGCTGAGGCACTATGCCCCGGAATGCCTTGTCAGCCTTTGACAAACAGCAAGGCTGGGATAGAGCCTCACCTCCTGTCAATATCATCAAGCTTAGAGACTCAGAGACATAAAGCAACTTCTAAAATTGCTTTAAATAATTTACATAAGTTATTAAAAATGTAAAATAAATTAAACATATTAATGCATGGAGAAATAATTGAAACATTAAGTAATGAAAAAAAACTGAACTTGCTAATCTCCAAATTAGAAATCATATTCATATGTTTTTTTTCCATCCCTTCCCAGGTCAGGATGGTGTAGGATTACACAGACAGATTCTTCCGGGAAGTGCTGGGAATCCTAGCACATCTGGACTCCACCGCTGGACTCCGCATGAGAATCCAGGATTAATATGCCTAGAATGCAGAGAAGATTCCCCAGGATGTTGCCTGGGATGGAGCATATTAGTCATGAGGAGCAACTGGAAAGGTGACGACTGCTTTTCCTGAAGCAGAGTTAAGAGGGGACAAGATTGAGGTATATAAAATTATGAGGGGTATAGACAGTGTAGACTGCAGGAATCTTTCCCTTATCAGAAGTGAATAAAACCAGAGGACATAGATTGAGTGCAGGAGGTAAGAGATTTAGGGGGCTTTTGACGGGGAACTTTTTCACCCAGAAAGTGGTGGGAAAATGTGGTGCCAGAGAGAGTGGTGGAAGCAGAGTTGCCAACAGCATGTAAGAGGTGTCTAGATGAGAACCTTAATCACCGAAGCATTCAAGGGTATGGGCCAAGTGCTGGAAGATGGACTTAAGACGGATGGGTACACACTGGTTGTCATTGATGCGGTGGGCTGAATAGCCTGCTGTATGGTTCCACGAGTGACTGAACAATGGTGACATAACCAGCACAGTTAGGCCGTTTAATGCAAGTCTTTGGTTTTTTGGAAATTTCAATTTGCATTGAGAAACATTATGACTTTTGACTTACAACTACAAAAATGTTAATATGCTTTAATTTTACTAGGCATAGTCAAAGATGAAGTCTGGAACCAATTAGTCAAAGTCGAAGTCGACTTTATTGTCATGTGCACAAGTACATGTATGCCCAGGTGCAATGAAAAACTTACTTGCAGCAGCATCACAGGCACACAGCATCAGAGAAGCAGCATTTACAAGAAAAACATAAAATAAGCATAAATTATACACAATTTTTACAAGAAAGAACACAATTAGAACAAAGAAAACAAATGCCTTTGCAACAAGGAAATAAAATAAAGTGAGGAAGATGGAACACATTTGCAAAATGGATTAGCAAATCCATTCCTAATCCAGGAAAACTATTTAATTTATATTCTGTGTGTTGTCTGTACCTACGTGCTTGTGATGCTGCTGCAAGCAAGTTTTTCATTGTACCTGTACCTCACTGTACTTGTGCACATGACAATACGACTTGACTTGGAATTTAAATACTCCAGTGCTTACAACATATCAAGGACAATGACGTGTGTACTTCTACAGCACCTTTAATATAGCACAAACATCTTAAAGTGCATCACAAGAGCAATATTTGACAACAAGCTACAGAAGAGGTTAGGGCAGATGTCTATTTTAAAGACTATCTTAAAAATGAGTGAGGAGGAGTGCTTTAAGATGGGGACAGAGGAGTTCACATCCAAGCAACTGAAGGACAGGGCATCAATGGTGGGGCAATAATATCAGGGATGAACAAGTGGCCAGAATTGAAGGAACACCAAAATCTAATGATCAGAGTGCTTCAGGAGATTACAAGGGGAAGAAGGGTCAAGGAAAAGGAGGAAAGTGAAAACCAGGATGAGGATTTTGAAATTGAAGTGTTGTTTCTTTGGGAACTGTTATGAGCGATGGCTAAAGAGGTCATGGTGTGCTTTAGAAAATATGCACTGGAGGTTGGGATAAATTCATAAAAGTGGCGTGGAGGTTCAGCCAAAAGAGCATTGGAGTAACCAACTCACGAAGTACTAAAGCTTCAGCAGCAGATAAGATGAGGCAGAATTGGCAAAGTATAGAAAACCTCCACCTGCCACAGGCATGATCACTGATAAGGTGAATGGCTGGTCTAGGAAGTTCTCACATCCGACTTTTTTGGTTTTGCAGAGTAGAAATATGAGATATCAGCTCTGACTCCTCAAGCAAATCTCCTGTTGTGTTCATCCATCAGGTCTTCAGAGCCTGGTACACTGGCAATAGATCTTCTGACCTTATCAATGATATTAATGATTTAAGGTAGGGAGGATGGGTGTTCAAGCTAAGATTCTGTACGAGCACCTAAATACTAAGGTGGCACAGAAAAACAAAGGACTGCAGATGCTGGAATCCAGATGAAAAAACAACAAGATGCTGGAGGAACTCAGCAAGTCAGGCAGCATCCATGGAGAAAAACAGACGGTCAACATTTCAGGTCAGGACCCTTCTTCAGAACTGAAGATAGGAAAAGGTGAAGCCCAATAAAGGGGTTGGGGGGTGGAACAGAGCAGTGATAGGTGGATAAAAGAGGGGAGATGGGGTAGGCACAAGGTGATGATAGGTAGATGCAGGTAAGAGATAGTGATAGGCAGGTGAGGGCAGGAGGGGAGAGCAGATCCACCGGGGGATGGGTTAAAGGTATGGAGGCAGGCACCTCATGGGGGGAGGGGAGGAGAGGGAAAAAAAAAGAATTAGGCGAGGAGAAAAAAGAGAGATAGGCTAGGAAAGGGAAGAGAAGAAGAGGCATGGGGAGGGGGGGTTGGTTTGGTATACATAAAGTGGGAGAATTCGATGTTCGTGCCATTAGGCTGTAAGATCCCAAGATGGAAAATGAGGTGCTGTTCCTTCAGTTTCCATTTGGACTTCTCCTGGCAGTGGTGGAGGCTGAGGACTGACATATGAGTGATGGAGTGGAAGGGGGAGTTGAAGTGACTGGCAATGGGGAGATGCGGATTGCAGTTATGGATGGAGTGCAGGTGTTCCACAAAACAATCACCTAGTCTGTGTTTGGTCTTGCCAACATAGAGGAGGCCACACTGAATGCAGTAGATGATATTAGGGGAGGTGCAGGTGAAAATCTGCCTCACCTGAAAGAACTGTTTGGGTCCTTGGATGGAGGGGCAGGTATTACATCTATGGCAGGGCCAGTGGAAAGTCCCTGGACTGGGAGAGGGATGGGTGGGGAGGGAGGAATGAACTAGGGAGTCGCGGAGAGAGCGGTCCCTGCGAAAGGCAGAAAGGGGTGGGGAGGGGAAGATATGCTTGTTGGTGGGGTCCCGTTGGAGATGGCGGAAGTGGCAGAGAATGATGTGTTGGATACGTAGGCTGGTGGGATGAAATGTGAGGACAAGAGGGACCCTAACCTTGTTGGGTCTGGGAGGGGTGGTGGTGAGAGCAGTGGTGCGGGAAATGGCAGCGATGTGAGTGTGAGCTCTCTCGACCACAGTAGGGGGGAAGTCACAGTTAGTAATGTCACAAACCAGCAACAAAAGAAACACACTGAGCATGATTCAGTGTTAAAAACTATTTTATTAATCACTACTTATGATAATACGTAAAATAAAAGTAAAAAAAAAATGTTAGTATGTTAGAATTTAAGAATGTTAAACCTCGAACGTTAACCCCAAAACTAAACTCTTCGTGTGTGTGTGTGACAAAGTCCAAAACTCCCAGTTCCTGAATGGTTCTTAAAGTTCAGTTCCGCAAGCCATAAGGTGAAACATGAGCAAGGGCTTCTTCAACAACCACCGTTGTCTGAAGATAAGATGTAGATGTAGAAAAACATAGAGAGAGTACATACGAAATCCAAATGTTCCACGATGGAACCCAAACGACACTTCAGTGTTTACTCGGTAGTGACTTCCTCACCCCGAAAAGCATCCGAACCGTGGTCGTCCACATACAAATACCTGTTTCCTTCTACAGGTCAGCAACAAAGTGAACTCCACCGGATTACTTCCAACTTTTCCATACATGGATTTCAGTGGTAAACACAGTTATTGTTTCTCATCCATCGATAGAGAAAACAAGCAGGCTGGTGTCTCTCTCCCTTCTCTCTCTCTCCTTCTTCTTCTTCTTACTTCTTCAACAACGTCATTACGTCCTTTATCTTCTATTGACGTAAGCATGCCCCACACACACATACACACACACTCTCTATCTTAAAGGGACTTTCACTGAGTCCATAACAGTAAAGAAGTTGGACCTCAGATGTCCTGGAGTGGAAAGCCTCCCATCATGGGAGCAGATGCGGTGGAGAGAAAGGGATAGCATCCTTGCAAGAGACGGGGTGAGAGGAGCTGTAATCAAGGTAGCTGTGGGCGTCAGTGGGTTTGTAGAAGGTGTTGGTGGGTAAAGAATCTCCTGAAATGGAGAGCAAGAGACTGAGAAAAGAGAGAGAGGTATCAGAGATAGTCCAAGTGAATTGGAAACCCCAGTGAAAATTAATGGTGGAATTTATGAAACTGTCGAGTTCTGCACAGGTGCAAGAGGTGGCACCAATGCAGTCGTTGATATAGCAGAGAAAGAGTTGAGGAATGGGGCGAGAGTAGGCTTGGAACAGAGACTATTCAATGTAGCCAAAGAAAAGGCAGGCATAGCTGGGACCCATATGAGTTCCCATGACCCAATGAAAAGGCGGGCATAGCTGGGGCCCTTGCAAGTGCCCATGGCCCAAGAAGGCGGCATATTATTTAAAGAATTCTCAGTTAGCTGCTGGGGTACTGAAATGCATTTTCTGGTGGGTTCCAACCTCCTCTAACGTAAGGCAATGGGCAATTCTGGAAGGGAAGACCGATCCTCAATATGCATCACAGATGGTGCAGGAGCCGAATGGGGCCACACTGGGTGTCTGTTTCCTGAGAACACAAACTACAGCAGATTCACACTGGTGAGATCTTAGACTAAAAGCCAGGTCACAACTACTGGATTATTTCTTCTTTATGAACAATCCCAATATTAATTCCTCGAGGTTAATAACTTAATGATGCAATGAAGGACTTATAACATTTACAAAACATATAAATAGGGTACAAAATGGAACATTATTCAGTAAATTATGAGAATAAGAAAGGTTGCATTAATATTGCTCCTTTCATGACTCCATGGTCCAGAGCAACTTTCACCCAATCTAGTAGCTTCAGAGGCATAGACACTGTAGGAATGTGTGAAAACAAATATCACACAAACATCAGCGATGTAATGATCCAGATAATCCATTTTAATGACATTGGTTGAGGGATCAGTACCTCTCTGATTTCATATTATAATGCCATGCATTTTCCACCACTATGCATTATCTTTTTACAGTGAAATTAGTCAGAAATAATGACACCAACACATCAAAGAATGAAAGCACTTCACACATAAAACACACCTACCACAAATAGATTTTCTGCAATCTACAGCAGCAGTTAAAAAAAAGTTAGAAGTTACCCTCAACCACAAACTATTAAAATTCCACCTATCAAATTAAACATCACTATGTTTCCATTTTTGGGCCTTCAAGGGAGCTCTCAAAATTAAGATGGTTCTTTTGTGCCCCAAGGGTATATTTTAAAACACTTTGACTATTTTCTTTTAATTTAAAGAGAAATTGGCCACTGTACATTCATATAACAAATGGCTATATGCCTTTTTAAAGTAATTCATATGAGGCTACTTGGACTTGTGGACAAACACTCCAATTTTAAATGCTTATTTTTTTTAGATAAACCCTTTTTCAGCTTTATTATTCAAAATGTCTCAAGTTTCCATTCTTAAATAGATCAAGGATTATCTTTTAAAGGAATTTTGTTTGTGAACAACAATCCAAATCCCTGCCTGATTGGAATGGTTCATGGGCAAGTTCACTTTGTAACATGCAAACGGTTCACACAGAAGCATGGGGAAAACTAACACTTCCCAAAACTAGCACAATGTGTGTCCAGATTGTCAACTGGATCCAAAGTGGAAACTCTGCTCTTATGTTTGTAACTTGAACAGAGGCAAGGTTGGAACAGCTCCAATCTACATCTCTTTCATTATAAGAACAGATTTAGCTTCTTTAGTGTCTCTTCATAGCTCGATATCTTAAAACTGGATTCATCTCCTTCAATCCTTTCAACATCTCAATAGATTTCCCCAAATTATATCAATCTCAGAATGGGTAATAATTCTTCAAATATCTTCCTACATATTCTTTCTTGAATTGAAGAGTATTTTGATCTACTTGCATTAACGAGAGACTTGTCTTACTAATTACCAGAGTATACTGTGATGATTTTTTAAATACTTGCTATCTGAATTCCAAGCCTTTCACTTGCAATCATGTCTGCTTTTTTCTAATCTGGATTTATTAATATTAAATTATGCCTTAGTTCTTGATGTCTGCAGATTTCTTGAAATTCAACTTTTCCCCAATATACTGCTTCTAAATGCAACTAAATGTCATCTGCAAACTTAGACGTTCTACATTTGATGAATTGACTGTGTCTGTGGTGCACATCAAATGGTGCATCAGGGAATTCGTAATCTATTTTGCAGGAGAAAGCACTGTAAGAATTTTGTCCTGTTCCCTGGGATAACTCTGAGGGCCCCATCTGGTTAATGATCTCCTATTGTAAATGGCTTGGGCACATTCTGTACTCGCTGCAACCAAATGAGAACAGGAGCATGAGAAGGCCATATGGCTCTTTGAACCTACTCCTCCATTCAGCAAGACCAAACACCCTGCTCTGCTTTTCTGCTTGTTCCCTATCTTCCAGGCTTGAATATCTTCGGTGATTCAACCTTTACAACTCTCCTCTCTGAGGTACAGAATTCCAAGGATCACTTCTTGTTCTAAACTCCCAACCTGACCAACTGTTCCTCGTAAGACAATCTCTTTACCACAGGGATAAATGAAGTGAAGCTTCTATGAATTGCCTTCAATGCAAGTATATTCCTTTTAAAACAAGGAGACCAAAACTTTACACATTTCTTCAGTACAAAGGCTGTTTTCCAGTTACTCATTTAAAAGGTTGGTTGTTGGGAGAGGGATAAAGTATGTTGGAGAATCACCATGCACTGTACCAACAACAAAGTAGCCAAACTTTCTTGTTATGGGGACCATGCATCTATGATCCAATCGAGGCCCTCAGGAGAAAATAAATAAGCCCTCAAATGTAATAAGTTGCAGGATTATGCTAAGGGTTGGGTAACCACTTGGAAAGTGAGGCAAGAAGCTGACATAAATAACCGTGCCAGCAGAAAATGTCAAAAAACTGTACACTATATGTCTGTCAGGACCTCAGGCTTTTAAATGGGACAGATCATTTGAAATAAAATTGCTCCATCTTGGAAGCAAAATTACAATTTTTATGATCGTTCACCCAAAGGGTTGGAAGCTTTGGAATTCTCAGTTGTTTAGTATATTCAGGACAGAATTGGACAGATCGAGGATATTAATGGATAAAAAACATAAGAAATAGAACAACATTATGGCACTTGGTCCCTTGCACCTGCCTTGCCATTCAATAAGATCATGACTGATCTTTTTTCCTCAGTGTCATTTTCTTGCACTGACTCCATCTATCAAGCTCTGTCTTGAATATGGTCAGCAACTAAGGGATTTCAACTCGCAAAGTGCACAGAATTCCAAAGATTCTCATTTCATTCCCGAATGGCTGACTTCTTATCTTGAGATTGTGACCCCTGGTTCTTGAAACCTCATCCAAGGGAATCATCATCCCTGCATCTACCCTGTCAAGCCCTGTAAAAACCTTGCACATTTCAATGAGATCATCTCACATTATTCTGAACTCTGGAGAGTATAAGTCCTCATAGGACAGACCAGCCAACTTGGTAAATCTTTGTTGCACTCACTGTTAGTTAGGAAGATCTGATCTTTACACAATGTTACAGGTATGGTTTCATGGCCCATAATAAATGAAGCAAGATATCTTTACTCCTGCATGTTAACTCATAGTGATTTATCGATAAGGACTGACAGGTCACCAACACCTTTTGATCGGTCACCATTTAGAAAATATTATCTTTCTATTTATTTTACCAAATTGGAAGACCTCATATTTTTCACATTTGTCATGTGTTCTCCCATCCATTTAGCCTGTTGATATTCCTTTTATGCCTCTCTGTACCTTTCTCACAAGCCACACTGCCTCAGAGCTAAGCATTATCAGCAACTTTGATATATTTCACTCACCACCACCACATCCATCCAAATCATTGATATATATTGTGAGGAAATGGGGATCTAACACTGATCCCTGCAGCACATAATCTTTGAAACAATAAAGGATTCTTTTATTCCTACTCTTTGTCTACATCCATTGAACAATCCTCAATCCACGTAAGTATATTACCCCAAATCTCATGTGCTTTTGTTTTTAAGCAATCTCTTGTGCAGCAATGAAAATCAGATGCTGGAAATCAGAAATGCAGAGTGTTTCCAACATTTTCTGCTTTTCCTGCATCAGTGGCCTCTTGGAAGTCCAAATACATCAGATCCACTCGTTCTCCGCATCTGTATTTTCTGAGTGACCCACTGCCATATCCTGAATAATACTTTCAAGCATCTTCCTATTACTGTGTGAGATGAACTGATCTGAAGTTCCTAAGTTTCTCTCTCCCTTTTCTTAAATGATGGCATTACATTTCCTATCAACTGGAATTTATGGTTTTGGAAACTAGGGCATCCATTATCTCCATCTTTCAAAGATGGAGGGATGCACGTCATCAGGTCTGGGGATTTACTGGCAATCACCAACATTAATTTCTCCAATTTTTAAAAAACAGATACTAATTTCTTTCAGTTCCTCATGCACGCTAAACTTACTATTTCCAGGAGGCTTTCTGTGTCCTTCTGTGAAAACACACACAAAGTATTTGTTCAATTTCTCTGCCATTTCCCTACTCTCCAATTTCTCCTGTCTCAGATTGTAAGGAGCCCCCCGTTAACTTTTGCTAATCTTTTGCTTTTTACATATCTAGAGAAGCTTTTACATTCTGATTTTATATTTTCACTATTCTATTTTATCTTTCCTTATCAATTCCTTAATGACTACCGCCTAATGGCTCTGACATCCACCATCATGAAATGCTTTGAGAGGCTGGTCACGGCACGCATCAACTCCAGCCTCCCGGAAAACCTCAACCCACTGCAATTCGCCTACCGCCAAAACAGGTCGAAAGCTAATGCCATCTCCCTGGCCCTACGCTCATCTCTGGGCATCTGGACAGTAAAGACACCTACGTCAGACTAATGTTTATTAATGACAGCTCCACATTCAATACCATAATTCCAAGCAAACTCATCACCTAGGTTTGATGAGACCTGGGACTCAACATCTCCCTTTGTGACTGGATTCTTGACTTTCTGACCAACAGACCACAATTGGTAAGAAGAGGCAACAACACCTTCAGCACGATTGTTCTCAACACTGGTGCCCCACAAGGCTGCATCCTCAGCCCTCGACTCTACTCCCTATACACTCATGACTGAGTGGCCAGATTCTGCTCTAACTTCATCCACAAATTTGCAGATGATACCAGCAAGGTGGACCATATCTCAAATAACAATGAGTCAGAGTACAGGAAGGAGACAGAGAACTTAGTGACTTGGTGTCATGACAACAACTGTTCCCTCAATGTCAGCAAAACGAAAGAGCTTGTCATTGACTTCAGGAAGGGGGGGCGGTGCACATGGTCTTGTCTACATCAACAGTGCTGAGGTTGAGAGGGTTGAGAGCTTCAAGTTCCGAGGAGTGAACATTACTAATAGCCTGTCCTGGTCCAACCACATAGACGCCACGGCCAAGAAAGCTCACCAGCCCCTGTACTTCCTCAGGAGGCTAAAGAAATTTGATTTGTCCCCTTTGACACTCACCAACGTTTATTGATGCACCATAGAAAGCATCCTATCTGGATGCATCTTGGCTTGGTCTGGCAACTGCTCTGCCCGGGACTGCAAGAAACTGCAGGGGGTTGTGCACACAGCTCAGCACATCATGGAAACCAGCCTCCCCTCCATGGACTCTGTCTATACTTCTCACTGCCTTGGTAAAGCAGCCAGCAAAATCAATGACCCCACCTACCCCAGCCATTCTCTCTTCTCCCCCCTCCCATCAGGCAGAAGATACAAAAGCCTGAAAGCACGTACCAATAGGCTCAAGGACAGCTTCTATCCCCTTGTTACAAGACTATTGAATGGTTCCCTAGTACGATAAGATGGACTCTTGACCTCACAATTTACCTCTTGCGCCTTATTATCTACCAACACTGCACTTTCTCTGTAGCCGTGACACTTTACTCCACATTCTGTATTGTTTTACATTGTACTACCTCAATGCATTATGGAATGAATTGATCTGTGTGAATGGTATACAAGACAAGTTTTTCACTGTACCTTGGTACAAGTGACAATAATAAACCAATTCCAAATCCATCCTCCTTTGTTGAACTCTGAAATTTTCTCAATCTTCAGGATGACTACTCTTTTTGGCAACATTATGAACATTTTCCTTTGATCTAATACTATCTTCAACTATCCTCGACAACAAGAGATTCTACAGATGCTGGAATCTGGAGCAACACACACAAGAAATGCTGGAGGAACTCAAAAGGTCAGGTGGCATATATGGAGGGAAATGTCCTGATGAAGGGTCTTGACCCAAAATGGTTGACTGTTTATTTCCCTCCATAGATGCTGCCTGACCTGCTGAGCACTTTTTGTGTGTGTTGCTTTAACTGTCCTTGTTGGGCATAGCTGGAACACTTTTCCTGTTGTTTTTTGTGCCATAAATGAATATATATTTGTTGTAAACTATGTATTATGTCTTTATGCATTAGCCATTGTTTCTTTCCCATCATATCTTATAATGTAATTTTCCAAATTACCATAGCCAACTCATGTCTCACACTTTTGTTGTTTTCTTTGTTTATATTTAAGACACTGGCTTCATATTGAATAAAATCACTTTCAAAATTTCAATAGAATTCTATCATATTATGCTAATTTTTTCTTAAAGACCCCTTCACATCCTGATAGTTAATTAACCCTTTTCTCATCGCACAATGCGAGAATTATAATGCTCTGTTCCCTTGTTGGTTCCTCAGATTGAGAAAACCATATCTTATACTTTCCATGAATTTGTTCTTCACATTACTACTTCTAATTTGATTTACCCAGCCCACAAATAGATTAAACTGTCCACCTGATTATTGTATCGCCCTTGTTACAAGCACCTCTAATCTCATGACTATGGCATATCCTACATTACCACTACTGTTTGGAAGCTAAAAGGCAGTCCGAGTAATGTTTTCTGTTCCGTGTTTCAGCATTATCCAAACTTATACTACTCCTTGATTTTACAAACCCATTCTCTCAACTGCCTTTACCTTATTCTTTATCATCATTTGTTACTCCTCCTCCCTTTCTCTTCTAAGAGTTAAGAGGTTAGTAAAGGGAAAGTGGTGCTGAGGTAAAAAAATCAGCCATGATCTTATTGAATAATGGAGTAGCAATGGGGGCTAATTGCCTGTTTCTGCTTCTCATTTTTACAACTGCCCAAATTAAAAATGAAACATTGAAAATCATCCACCTACACACTAACCTTCACAGAAGTAAATTATCGAGCAAACAGAGTGGACTAAATGAATGAGACAGTTATATTATGAAAAGGAAAATAATTTTTACAACCTTTACTCTCCTCTTACACACGTTTTGAGTTCAGCAGCAAAGCAACAGTGCTTGCCTTTGACATGAAGATATCGCCATCCTTGGGGCACTGACTCCCCCGATCCAATATCAGTTAATGTTGGGTTTAATTCCACACAATTCTTGATGTCATCAAGTTGCTCAGGAATCAATCAAAGAATTCTCACAGACAACAAAGCAGTAAGGAAAAACTAGAACTTTAAATATTTCCTTGGTTGTAAAAGAGAGTGCACGTACCAAATCAGCTGGAAGCAGAAAAATGGTAAACGATCTTCTTTAAAAGATTAACGTGTATTATATTTTGATCTATTTATCCGAGAGATTTGCAATTCAAAAACAAAATAACCTTTAGATTTACAATTCTGTCATTGAAAACTGCGTTTCACCTCATTGAGCAAAGATTAACATATCCAAGAAGTTTTGCAAAAATAGTTCATAAATATGTGTGTTTTGTCAGCACAATCACAAGGACATGATTTCTGGAGATTACACTGGAAAATAGCACACCCTGTGGAAGAGTGAGGAATCTCTATTCTCCACTTTTGGATTTCCCCAGAATTTGTCAGTTTCCTTGTGCAATGATGGCAAATACAAAAAGCTTCACTTTAATTACACACCTTCCAATTTCATCAGCGTACACCTCTCATCTTAATTTGATTACTTTTTTGAAGTAAAATGAAGAGGAAATGGGACATCTGTGAAAATACAGTGAAACAATCTGGAAGATAGATAAGGCATCTCTGTCCTCAGGTCTATGGTAAAGTTATGCTTGAACTGAGTTACGAAGAGACAATATTGAATTCAATATTTTGAGTTCACTATTATTTTACCAAAATACTCATTTCAAATTTGCAGAGGGTAAAATAGCATCAGTAGTTGTGTGCATGTTTCATGAATTAATTATACATTTAGGATTTACTAAAATGATTGTTCTTTATAGTTCAACAAAATATCAAAGCCATTTCATTGCTTCCTTGTTTAAATCTGAAACAAATTTAATTTTGAAGCACAAGTCCTCTAAGTTACAATGATATTGTAGTCACAAAATGAGCAGATTGATGGCTGTCAATTATTCTGCATACTAGTATGAACCTGGTAGCTTAACTGACAGACACAATTATCACCGGTCTATTTCACAATTGATATTAGTATCGTATGGTACAGTTGGTACACTCTCACTCCATTTGTACCAGGGTTCTTTTCTCCTAGCAGTATTGTGGACTAGGACACAAATACAAGCATAGTGTCCACAATTGTGAATTCATGTTCCATTGTGCTGATTCAAGCACCTACAGACCTGCTGGAATATTATGATCCAAAGCAAGTTCTTATCTTAAGTTTGCAGCCGTGAAAGGACGCAGGTCACTTAGGTGGAATAAAACATCCTCACAACCACTTAGCACTGATGACTGGAAAATTCAACATGTAACTGAAGCATACAGTGTACAGCTAACAATGGATGGCTTATAAATTCAGTAATTAAATAGCTCAGCTCTGCTTGAAATAAGTAAATACAATGCAGCCAAAAATCCTTGGGACATGATTCTGTCTCTAACATTGGAATCCTTCAGGGCTGCCTTTTTGATTATGTGGGATCCAGAGAATGGTATCCTCTCCTATTCTATCTCCTACACCATTTCACAAAATTAATCTTTCATCTCTACTTTTTCTCTCCACTGTGAATGAAGCAACAAATTGAGAACACAAGATTTTTTTAAAAAAAAACACGTATCATACATTTTCTTTTAATCTTTTACTTAATTTCAGGTCATGAGATGCAGTATGGTTAGTGTCATTTTTCTGATTGTTAAGGTAAGATTTCTGGAATTAAGAATAACCTTTCTTAACGAGTCTGGTGTATATATGACCCAAGCCACACAGAACTGTGATGGACTCTTAACTACCCCCTTGAAATGGCATTATCAGATTTCCAAGGTCAATTAAGGATAGACATCAAGTTCTGGAATTGCAATTGACATCCATTTCACATAAATGAATGCAAGGAAAGTATCATATTTCTTCATGTTGCTGGACTGATTCAGTTGCACAAGTATTGTGAAAGATGGCTACTGTTTGGACCATCCTAGTCACCTCCTCTGAAGATAAATCTGGATGTGATTGCAAACCCTTATATTTGTGGAAAGAGTCACTCCAGATACAGTATATATCCTTCTAAGCTTTCTTGGCTTGAAAACATAGATGGCTCTACAAGAAGAGTCTCATGTAGTCTGTGAGATGGGTAAGTAGGACTTAGCTCTAACCCAGTCTGAAATCGACCCCTTTCCTCCCCTAAGACAAGAGAAAGGAAATAATACATACTGGAACTTTGGCTTTTTGGTTCATGAAAATACCAAAAGCAATATATGGAAGATTCCAGTAGTAAGCAAAATGGAGATATTCCAAAATGTGAAACAAAACCCAAATAAAGCAAGAAATGAACAGAATGCCATAGATTTGAAGTTCATTGGCAAATACTGATCTTTAAATAAATGTGCACTACAATTGCTAAGCATGCCAAACCACCAGGCAAAATTGCTAGATTTAAATTGGATCTGGGAACATCCTACGGATTCACAGAGAAAATAAAGAGAAAAATTATATTATTCAATGAAGCCTTGCACATATGTTTTGAATCAGCTTGAGACACCACTGAGGAACCTAAGCCTCCACATTCCCAAACTCCATTTGCAGAATCCCTCTGAGTGATTCCAGTGAGCACTGAGTTCTGCAAATCTATCCTGTAATGTTTAGTCATCTAAGACAACATTTTTGCTCAAATCCCAAGCATTTATCTTTATTTGAATAATTCTAAATGTCAAACCTATAAATTTTGACATTAAATTCAAAATTCTTCCAATTTAGCCCATTCAACACAAAACTTGGGCTTTTCCCCCCCAAAACTTTGTAGATCCATTTAACAACATTCTATCATTTGATTCCATCTCCACAAATCTCCACTCCTATCACCATAATCACCCAGCTACACCAGCAGCAGAATTCCCTCTCAGTTTCTGATTATCATGATGAGCAACGGCAACGCATGCACTTGTTCTACCAGTGTACAATTGCAGCCCCTTGGAGATGTGGCTGAAAGTGATGCCAGAAATGGGAAGTGCCTTCCACAAAATTTTGTTCTCCTTTTCTTACCTAATTCAGGTGATTTTCTGAGACCTATTTGAACAACCAGTCAAAATATCAGAGGTAATTCTTCTATAATGAACAAAAATATGACTTTTCCCAAAGAAAAATACTTCCAGAGAACAAGGAGTGAAATTATTGCTGATGTGCCACTATCTAGGCAGCACAGTTGATTATGACTGTCTTTTTATCTCAGGGATGCATCAGTTATGAGATCAAACATTAATTACTTGAAATACTTACAGTTACATTACGTGGAAGAGCTTGTGACAAAAGAAAGCCTGGGCAGAAAATTTCCTATTCCTAGTGACTATTGGCTGGGAATTAAGATTGGTGACACAACAATAGAATGTTTAAGAGACTTACAGAATGGTCCACTGAACATAGAACATAGAACACTACAGCACAGTACAGGCCCTTCGGCGCACAATATTGTGCCGACATTTTATCCTGCTCTAAGATCTATCTAACCCTTCCCTCCCACATAGCCCCCTATTTTTCTATCATTCATGTGTCTATCTAAGAGTTTCTTAAATGTCCTTAATGTATCTGCCCCCACAATCCCCGCCGGCAGTGCGTTCCACGCACCCCCCGCTCTCTGTGTAAAAAACTTAACCCTGACATCCCCTTTATACCTTCCCCCAATCACCTCAAAATTATGTCCCCTCGTGTTAGCCATTGTTGCCCTGGGAAAAACTTTCTGACTGTCCACTCGGTCTATGCCTCTTATCATCAGAACTCCCACTGAATATATTATTGATTGTTAAATCTATGTTTGTGAGTCTTGATTTCCCCAAAAGAGGAAATCCTTTCTCTATCTATCATCGTCTTAGCCCATCAGGCCTACCCACAGCCTTTTCTAGAAACTGTTTTATTAATGCAGATATTAAGCTGTTAGAAATTAATTAATTAATATCTGCTGTAAAAGAGCAGATTTTCCCCACATAATTTCAAGACACATTTTAGAGTCCGAACACCATCCATTGAATATAACTCTACATAGACATTTGAACTTTCCTATTATCACCTCCTTTCACCTTTAATCCTTTTAGTCATTAAATCTCTTCTTCAATCTGCCATATCATAAACACACCCTTTTGTTCTGCCTTCCCTTCCCAGCTTTGTCTGCATCTTATTACATGTTTATCTCCCAACTTTTCCTCATTTCTAAAGAAAGTTCATCAATCTGAAACATTACCCTGTTGATTCCTTTGCAGATGCAGCCAGGCTGCTGAGGACGAACAACATTTTCTATTTTTATTTCAGATTCCCAGTATCTGCCCTATTTTGCTCGTGTATTTCACTCGGATGTCGATAATTCAATTCACAGAGAATGTGATCAAAACTGTGGAGAGAATTGATCTTGTCATTTACAAATACTATTCCCTTTATGGAAGAACTCATATCAGACACGGACAGTTCAAAGAAAAAGGCTTGAACTTTTTCCACAGCAATGAGCTCATTCATCTTAATTTAGTAAACAAGCACAGATTTTCACTCTCTTCAACCCGATGGCAATATAGTTCTAGAATTGCTTAAAACCAGAATTTAAAACTAGAATGGTTTGCTAGCTGCACCTTGGCTGAATCTTGCACTTCTAGTTTGCCAATTGCTTTAATAAATGTGGCTTTGTAGCACTGATTTCACCGGTAATACAGTCAGAATAATGACAAATGAAAAATTGCATTGACAAAACAGGGCCATGGGTGATGTGGCCCAGCTCTGCAGCGCAATATTAAACATCCACATGTAGCTTTGAGTTGCGAGAGCATCAATGATCAGATGTATCTCTCAGACTCCTAGTAATTGGTATGCAAATGCCTTGGTGAATTTCCTTGAAAAGGTAGCAAGAAAAGTGAGTAACTGTCAAGGTGCAGAAGATAAAAGCAGTTTGCACGAGCTGGTTGTTCATTACTTCCTTTGCAAATGCTGACAGACTTTTAAAAGGAAGTTGGATTCAATTCATCTTCATTAAGGAGTTAATTGTTCAGTGACCTTAGCATTATTTGAAAGTGCTTGAATTTTAAGATCAATAAGGACAAATGTGAACTTTTTCAATATTCTCACCTCTCTCACTCCCAATTTCTTTTATGCCCCATGCAAACATTCTCCCAGCTTTAACAGCATTGCTCTTTTACCTTTTTCAGTCACTATTGAGAAAATACTCTTGTGCACTTTATACCTTGATGATCACTGTACAATGTGCAACCTTTAATTACCGCAGCAACCTTTTTTCAGGATATGGGCACCTTATATTTATTTTTTTTCATATTTCCCTCCATGATCTTGCCCCGTCCTTATCTCTGTACCTTCATCTATAATCTTCAGATTATTTATATCACTCCAGACTGTAGCCAGGCTTTTGGCAGCTGTGGGCCTAAACCCCATAACTCCACATGTAAAACTCTGTCTTTGTACTCCTTCCCCTCCTTCGAAAAGCTCCATTGACAAGGCTTTCCATCACCTGGCTTAATGTCTCTTTTTGTGGCCCGGCGCCAAATTTTGCTTGCTAAGTCTCTTGTGAAGCACATTTGGATATTTCATTATGTTGGCATAATTATATAAATGCAAGTTGTTGTTTCCTGTTCTGGGGATTTAACTTCATACTTGTGCCGCAGTCCAACAATTGTGTTCTTAGTACCTGAACTGTAACATAAAGCTGTCTTCTTGTAAATGATACGTTGATGACTCTGAATCCAACAGAATATGACTGCATAATATAGTCCCTAGTGATTGATAAACCCAAGTTGCTTATTAAATGTGATCTCTAGTCAGTAGAATCAATTGGAAAGGGAATTATATCTTCTGCTTGACACCAGACAGTGGAATCAGTCAGTCAATGCAGTCCCCAGAAACTGCACGCATTTAGTCAGTAATTGTGCTCCTTGAACAGTGGACCATTGGTCAAAGTCCCTAGGCAGCAGAATTCTTGCGTTCCATGTCTGGGAAATCATTCAGTCAGTGCAGTTTCTGGGTTTTGAAGTTGTTCATTTAGTGCAATCCTTCAACTCTCATGTAGTGCTGTTCCTAAACAGTGCGATTGTTTGAAAGGTGCTGCACTGATACAATAGAATAAGTTGTTATTCCCACGGTTACTCCATTCAGTATCACCTCTGAATGACTTAGTTCATCATTGTGGTCCTAAAACAGAGGGCCACTTGCTTGGACAGCATAATCCCTTGTCAATGCAGTCATACTAAGAGTTACTATTGATTTTCAAATTATTTGGTCAGAATGGTCCTTGAAAGATGCTACTCTCTCCTCTCTGTGTGTTACTGTGCTGCCTCTTCTTGTAGGCATCTGTTCTGTTGGTGGGATATGTCAAATTAAAGGGTTATGAAGGAGGAGTCTAGCATGTCACCTGCAAGCTGTGAATTTTGCTGACTCATATCTTCCCACTAAACTAGCCTCACAAGCCAGTTGTATCACAGCCATTTCATCAAAAGGACCACAGCAGTTCAAGGAGGTGATTCAGCACCACTTTCCCAAGGGCAATCAGAGATGAGCAATAAATATTGGGCATGTCAGTGAGGCATGCATCTTAACAAATGAATATATAATGGTTGCACAATTATATCATTTCTTACAACCATACTCATTCAGAGTCTTCAAGAATGGAATTGTTGCCCCAGCCAGTGCTTCTTTGCTTTTGTTTCGGCTCCTCAATAGGACAGATTTTGTGTGTTCATGCATGGGGAGTTACCTATTGTTCAGATATAAAGTAAGATGATAGCAATAAGGCAAAACAGGAGCAAGGAGAGAAAGGCAAGTTGAATTTCTTTTTGATAAGATAGATAGATATCTTTAATAGTCACATGTACATCGAAACACACAGTGAAATACATCTTTTGCGTAGAGCCTTCTGGGGGCAGCCCGCAAGTGTCGCCACGCTTCCGGCGCCAACATAGAACGCCCACAGCTTCCTAACCCGTACGTCTTTGGAATGTGGGAGGAAACTGGAGCACCCAGAGGAACCCCACACAGGCACGGGGAGAACGTAGAAGCTCCTTACAGACAGTGGCCAGAATTGAACCCGGGTCGCTGGTGCTGTAATAGCGTTACGCTAACCGCTATGCTACCGTGCCTGCCCTTTTCTTTGGTTTATTGCCAGAATTCTATTTTTGCAAGCATAGGCAGCTTATTTATAACTGAAGAACTGAACTGATTCTACAATGTGCCCTGGACACCTATGGAGGAACGTTCCATAATTCAGCATGCTGCCTGCCAATTTGATCCTTTGGTGCAAACGGATCTCCCAGTTTTCCATCATAGCAAATACTTCTCACAATGTGACTTTGGGACTACCTTTTAATATTTCCCTCCAGTTTACTTTGGCTAGTTCATTTCTCATTAATTCAGTTAGCCTTAAAACCTTTCTCTGTGCTTTTTTTATTTGTATCAACGTTCTCTCATGAAGCACTATCACAACAATGGAATTGGTCTGCTTTTTATTCTCTTTGAATCACAAGATCATGTTCTGCAGGCATCTGTTTCTCAAACCTAGTTTCCTGCCTTGACAACCAACCTATTTGCATATTACTGTCCCTTAATTTGGTCCCTCAACTTCACTTAAATGTTCAGCTTTCTAGTTTTGATGGGAGGTTAAGTCCAAAATATTAATTTGTTTATTTGCTTCAAGGATGGTGACTGACTGAGTTGATTGCTGCCCTGTAAGTTATTCCCAACTATCCATCATTGGGTAGCAAAAAATGCAAACTTGACAATTAGATTATGTTTCTTCTTTTTGAACGTTTGCCTTTGCTGGAATGACTGTTCCCCATGAGATGCTGCAAGTTGCCCCACCCTGAGCATGCCACCACACTGGGTGAAGAGTCCAAGAGCAGGTTCACCTTTGCCAAGCTGATTTATGTCAGCCATCGTCTCCCGTGAGGTTGTCACCAATTCTGTGATGGATAATTGACGATGATATGTGGTGCTTTCATCTGATTGGTCGAGGGAATGTGTCCAAAGGAGTGAGGTCTCCCAACCTTGAACATTTCAATCACCCTGAATATGTTTCCTCATGTCAGGCTTTGATACTAGTAATATGTCTGCTAAAGTGAATGCAAATGATCTATTGCACATTCTTTTAATCAACTGTCTAGTTTTGTGGACAGAGAGGCTGTCAACAGCCACATCTCTGAGATATATAGCAGTACAGGGGAGATGTATCTGTTGAAGAGACAGAGATATGTGGATCTAATGCTGGGGCTCCAGAAGTTCCAGCTGTTTCATGAACTCAAGCACAATTGAGATTTGTCTTTTAATTTTTACCTTGCCATTTCTCATACATTGCATGAAGCAACTGAGATAGGTAAGTGATTTTAATCACTTCAGCATTATTTCCTATTATTTGCACTCAAGTCAGGACTTCATGGGCCAGTTTTAAATTTTGGGCCAGTTTATTTCCAAGCCGAAAAAAGAGGCTTCACTTTGCATAGATCACCAGCTGAATGCAAAAAGTAAAATTTTCAGCATCTCTTTCAGCAGGGCAACACCTTCTGCAGTCCAGGTAAATGTACACTGTGCTGGCTCGAAATACTCCCAACAGATCTTTGTGATCTACTTACTGAAGGTGCAAGGAACGAGTTTGGAGAAATGGTACAATCTTACCTTGTGCTGGTCTTGAAACTTAACAAGCAGTGTGATCCTCACAATAGAGAATTACTTTTTTGTTCATAACTCATCACCGGATGTTCAGTATGCCATTTATAAATAATACCAAGATTACAGTTAGGTTATTCCATCAAGCAGCTCCTGAATTTCCATTAATGTACACTGGAACCATCCAAATCACTTGCATCAGATTACTTGCCTTGAACATGAATGATTAAGTTTCCTCGCACTTCGTCACTTGCCTTGATTACATCAAAACTGACAATCCATCATTTCAGGCATGGTCAAATTATGATTAAATTAATTCTCACCAAACAAAAACAGATTAATTTGCAACAAGGGTCAACATAGTGAAGAATAGATCTAAATGGAATTTTGTTGTTGAAAATGTTCTGCACCTTGAAAACTAAATTTAGGAAAATTGTGCAAGTTATAAAGTCAAGCTAACTCACAATTTAAAAGGTAATGAGAACACAAAAGAAACAATATTAACTGTTGACAAATATTTAGACCTTTCAGAAATGAACTAATTGATGCTGATGCAATCAAATGCAGGTTATGTGCACTATAATTAGCGGCAAGAAAAGAACTAAATATGGAACTTCTTGTTCAATGGAAGAGTGGTGCTGTATACTGATCAGAAAAGAATCCAGCAGTTACAAAGAACAAATATATGGAAACATACCAGTGCCCGTTCTTATAGAATAGTGGATACAAAAGTGGTTGGTTTGCATTCAAGATACATTTAAGAGAAAAGGAAGATTTATGTAAATGAATAGTAAGGTAATTGTACAGAAAATGCATTTCTGGATTGTTAATCAGAAAAGATTACTGTTTCCTTTGAGATGATACAGAAATTAGCAAAAAAGATGGATTTGGGAATTGAAGAAAAGTTACTGAATAATGCCGCAGAGAGACTTAATTTTTCATGTTATTATGTAGAAAATTGGTAATAATCTCCGAGCAAATTGTTGGCTTTGGTCTAAGTTTCAAAGCATAAAATGTGAAGTTAAGTGGAACTATTTTCAGTGCTAAAATTGTGACACTTGTTACAACGTATGGTGTGCAGGAGGAATTGACACAAATCGATGATCTGATTGGGTTTGGTGAAGCCTTTTTCTGTTCCCCCAAACAAGTTGGTTCTTCCCAGGTGGGAGAGCGAATAATCACTCATAGGATGAACAGAGAGCAGGATTATCATTCGGATGCTTGACATCAGCAAACAGGCCAAAGACTTTATTGTTTCTCCATATTAAAATTATATTTTCAATTTTCAAGACAAGTGTCAGTAGAATACAATTGGTCACAGAACAGTATGACTGTCCATTGATTCTCTGACAGTGATTTTGGAAGACAAGCGCAAAAGAATTCTCAAGAACAGATCTGAAGTAATTCTAGGATGATAACACATTCTGTATGAGAAACAAAATAAGCAGAGATTTGCCAAATTTATAAGTTGGTCCATCAGCTTTTTACTTGTCATGCCTGTAACAGTGCGCCTGTGTTTGTATGTGTGTGTGTGTGTGTGTGTGTGTGTGTGTGTGTGTGTGTGTGTGTGTATGTGTGTGTGTGTGTGTGTGTGTGTGTGTGTATGTGTGTGTATGTGTGTGTGTGTGTGTGTGTATGTGTGTGTGTGTGTGTGTATACATGTGTGTGCATGTATTTTCTTTCTTCATTGCAGCTTTTTGTCCCTCCTATTTAAAACTCACTAACCACATATCTGTGTTTGCACAGCTGCCTCTTTCTTTCACTCTCCCAAAAACTTTCTCCTTTGGGCCCAACAAATTCCCATATTTTTATTGATAATAAAAATAATTGCAAAGAATCATAGGAGACGGATCCATGAAGACCTGATAAACCATCCTTGTAATCCTTCTGCAAAACTATATCATTGTTTTCTTGGTTATTTATTGGACATTTTCCTGTCAAACATCCATGACACGGAATACCAGGCAGATACAACGTGATATTTTAAACCTTGTTCATAATTGCAAAGTAACTTGATTAAAAGGTAACAACTAATCATTCCTTGAAATTAAAATCCCAGAGTGACATCCCCACAGTGAAATGTTGCTTTCCTTTCTGTTCTTGTACCTCTCCGCGGCAGCTATATCCAAACAAAATCTGCCAAAGGGCACCCGTGACCTTGACAAAGCATTTCTGATTTCACTGAACTGATGTTAATTACTCTGAGACATTCACTGGAGTCAATGAAATATCACATCAGCTAATTACTTCTCCCTTTGAAATTCAACAGGAATGGCCAGCGTGGGCTCAATTCCCCAATCCCTCAGAGTTGATGCTGCTGGCTTAAATGTGGAGAAGCTTTCCAGACTTTATGAGTATTTGAACAGCAATGCAACACAGGATCATGAAAAGGGCAATCTAATCAATTTCAGAACACGTTAAAGCAATATTGCTACCAGAAAGAATCCTCCAGATTGTGTTTAATTAATGCAGTGTTACCTACAGTTTATTATATTAAATGTTATATAGAATTTTCGTTTTACTCCTTTGACTCCTTATCCCCCGAAGCACAATAATTGTTTGAAAAGTACCTTAAAAAATGGAGTGGAAATGAATGCTTAGAATTTTGTTCACACTTGCAAAAGTGCAGTAGACAGTCTCAACACAGTGGGACAATGAATATCTTGTTCAAGGACATTCAACAGAGCTTAAGGCCCTAATGTGCCACCTTCTATGCCATAGAACAGGCAAGTAGTCAGCCTATTGCCATTGCACAGCACACAGTAGATATAAGGTTAACTTTAGAGGAGTGTTCATGGTCATGTGGGAAAGAGGCCCTTGGGAAGGTCATGGGTCAAAGGGTGGTTAGGACAAATATCAACTGCCAGGGATTGGGGATTGGGATTGTTGAGCGAGAGGGTGATGGCCTGGGGTCAGGTTTTGGGAAAGGGGATGTTCAGGTTAGATGAGATTGGTCACTGAGGAGGGTTCAGATGTGAGTCATGAATTGCAGGATGGGTAGAAGGGGTTTAGGATTGTCATTGGTGGTGGGAGGGGGCGGTGGGGCAGGATTGAAAACTAGCAAGAGATAAACTAACTACTCACAGGAAACCTATCTGACTCAGGTTCCCTGTACCGGATTTAAGTTGTGCTGCAGCAGGCTTCAACATGATTTGGAAGCCTCTCTCTGTAGGATTAGTCTCTGAAGTGCAACTCATTCATCACTGAAAATTCAGAAGTGCAACCAGATGCCATTGGATGCCACTGTAAATGCCCAAGGATATACATGCATGACAAATCAGTGGCATGAAGGACCCTGGAGAAAAAGTCTCAGGTTTCGTGATCCATATGACTAAGTCAACTTTCATTAATGTTTTTCATATTCTATATTTTCTTATGACATAGAAGTAGGCTGTTTCAACACATTGACTCCATGCAGCTCACAAAAAAATCTAATTTCCCACTCATTTTCCCTGTCACCTGTTCTCCCTTCATTCACATAAACTTCATCCCCACCCACATTCCTACCTACACAAAAGGATTAACTTACAGTGGCCAACTAACCTACCAACCAGCATGTCTTTGAGATATGTGAGAAAACATCCACGTGGTCATATTTTTGTGGACATTAGAATGTGGATTCACCCAGCCATTGCCCACTGAACACTCATTATATTAAGCACAAAAGCAGAAGGTAGAAAAAATGGAGCAACTGGAAGAAACCCATAGGGTCAAAGGGAAAACATGAAAACTCCAGACAACACCAGAGGGCAGGAATGAACTTAGTATGCTAAAGCTGTGAGGCTTCAGAACTTCTGGCTGCGCTACTGTGCCAGATAGCACAGAAAGTTCTTGCTAAACCCACTCAAATTCCTGGGCCGATATACTTTCTCCAAGATTCTCAACATGAGTATTTACTAACTGATGGGGCTAGTACAGTCCAATCACAAACCAATGGTGTCATAAACCAGGGTTATGTTGAGACTCTGTCAGGGAGACTGCCTTTAATGAAACCAAGTACCGTTCATACAGAAGGACATGGAAAGATATCAAACGTGATTGGATCGTCACCAGTAGGAACCTAGCCATTCTGTCTGAGTGGCCAAAGGATAGATCATGTCAGGAAAATGAACTGGCAAATGGTGGCATACCAGCTTATGTTACTGTCTCACAACTCCAGGACTAAGGTTTGATCCTAATCTTTGGTGCTGTCCATCTGGAGTTTGTACCTTCTCTCCATGACCATGGGTGTTTGTTCCTTCCACATTCCAAAAGATGTGGAAGGTTGACAAGCTATTGTAAATCATCACTTAATATAGGTAAATGGCAAAGAGAAAAAAAAAGCAAAGTTAAGTTACAGGCACTTGAGAGAGAAGAAGTTGCAGGGTTACAGGGAAATAACGAGAGGGGGCTTGGGATTTGATGGGGTGGCTCCCTGTAAGCCAGCACGGACTTCCTGTGTTATTACAAGTATAAGATATGCGATGGAATAATTTACTTCCCATTGTGGTATCTTGTAAAAGTGAAGCTGTTAAATCAGGTAGTTATTGGGATAGTGCCAGAAAACGGTCTCTAAATCTGCTGGTTTGCCATTAAAAAATAGTCAGTTCACTCATGTCATGTCCTTCCTGGCCTCTAGTCATACACTACATTGTTGATTCATTGTGCTTGTAGCTGATCTGGAGCAAAAAAATAGTCTTGCCAACATGTATATATTTCAAGTAAAGGAAGATGTGCACTTAGCCCCTCTGTCACATTGATAAAAAAAATGAAAAACTTACAAAAACATAAAAAAAGAAATGAGCATTTTGTTATTTGATTGTGAAACTGAAGGAAAAATAATTCAGATATTAGAAGTTATGTTGGGTTTAGGCAATATTAGAAACTGCAGTATGGTGCTAAATCCACTTTCCCCTCAGGAGTGTCAGTACTTGCATTAAAATCACACTATTCTTGAAGTGCTCAAGTGTATTTAAGTAGCAAATTTCTATTCAGAAACATGCCACAAACAAGGGGAAATTAATTTTGATTCAAAATCCCACCTTCATTTCCCAGGAATGCTTGACAATGATTTTGACCCAAGAAATGAATATGTAAATGATAAACATGCTTCTAGGATACATGAACGACAAACTGGGGCTGATATGCAGATAATAGAAATATGTTATTACTGTTTAGTACTGGTTTGTCAATTTTATAATGCAAGCAAATTGGAAATTAAAATGAGTGAATATTTTAGTTTGGTGATGGTTGGAGTGGTTCAGGTTATGAATGGTATCCAAATTCAGCAATACAATGAGAAGCCACATTTCTGTTCATGTCCACATTTCCATAGCCTAGTTTAGCAGTTAGAATGACAGTGAAGCTATCTTTAATGAAGAGTAACGTAGGCAGCAAATTCTGCACCAAGCACAGTTCAATATGAAAATCAAGAAGTTATTGTCAGACTGACTCTGCTCCTCCACAAGGCATGTACCTTACTGTGAGATCCGGCATTAAAATACATGAAGGGAGTGAAGTTGTATTTATACATTAGCTAATCACTAAAAATGCCAAGGAAAGAAAAGTTAAGGCAAGTCATTTCCAATGGAAGTTAATTTTAAAAGGCATGTGAGGTCTTAACACCACACAATCCTCTCTGGCACGGAAAGTCTACTTTGGCAAGTGTAGAACTCATTCAGATTTTGATTAGGCCATAAAATATTGATCATAAGCCAGGTGTGCCACAAACAAATAGCTTCCTCCAGGTCACATTGATCCTGACGTCCATGCCTGCACATTGCAGTGTGGACGTTTGGAATGATCTGGAGGTCAGATGCCCCTGCTGCACTACTGAATGTAATGCTGAATCCAGGTACAGACGCTTCACACATCCAGCCCCTCAGATTGATACCAAGGACAGCTGGAAAATGTAGCAGGAGCCTATTGATCTAAATGCAGTTTCCAACCATGATTGTAAAGTTAATTTTTGTTTTATTTGATCTTAGCTGTTGGTTAATTCTTCGCACTTAAAGGTTTTTAAAGTAAATTTATTATTTTTTATACATAATTTAAATCTGTTTAAACATTTTTAAATGTCTTTGATCATTAGAGAAAATGAAAAGCTATCCAAATGCCTTTGACCGCAGCAAGCTGTCAGAGGTCCATTAGGACCATCTGTACTTGAGTCTGAGGATCCACTGTGTGAGACTCTTGCAAGTGGACTTGTGGCCTCAAAGGTGATCTGACCTGTAGGACCACCAAAAATAAGTGCGGCCATGGGAAAAATGTGGGTTGAGAGTATGGGCACTTGGAAATTTTTTGAAGTGTTTTTTTTATATATATTGCTTTATCTTCATCCCTTTGTTCTTCCTGTTTATGTAAAATATTTTACATTGAATTAAATATTTTGAATCACTTCTTGGTTTGGAGTCTATGCACTTCAGTATGGATTTTCTAATCTGGTAGGTTCATCAGACACATTGCCCTGTTCCCGAAGATCTCAGAGCCTCTGTAGAGGGCAATATTCTGCTTTAATAGACTGATAACCACAAATCACAGAGAAAGCATCCACAGAAATTCTAGAAGCCAAGATAATTATAAACAGCAGCAAATACTTTGTATTTTCCATTGACCTAAAAGTTGAACAATATTTCTTTGTATTTGCCAAATTCTATGTCAACGTGCCTTCATTAATATACTGCTGAGACAAGTACACACAATTGCATCACCCTGTACTCTGCTTCATACCTCACTTCGTGATGCATCAGACTTTGTGAACAACTTAGTTATTTCCACTTGCGATAAACTATTGCCCTGGTTAGATTTTTCATGCTGTACTCACAGCTATACTGCTCCTAAATTCATTGAATAAATATTGTATGCAATAGGCATGGAACACATCCTCCATTTACATCCCAAATGCTCAGTGAAAAAGTACCTCAAAAACAATTTAATCAATGAATGTTAAATGTCATAAATCTGAGATTTGTTTATACCACTGATTAGGACTCCCTGAGTAATGACAAAATTGGATTGTACATCTACTCTGGTGTCATTTATATATTCCAGTTGTTTCCAGGTAAAGACTCAATATTCTTTTCTTGTATTTTCTACATTTGGACAATTAGAGGGAAGGTTGATCTCAGTCAAATTTCTTTCAAGAAAAGATACAAAAAATGTTATGACACAAATAATTGCTTTCCAGAGTTTTACAACACAGATTATATTGACTGCAAACAGGATCTGAAAAGCTCCAGTGCCAACTTTCACTTCATTTGATGTGACACCTAACTGGTAGATATACCAGGTACAAAATATTTGACAGGCAAAAGTTCTCTTGGAAGTCCCACAATCTTGTTATTTTTTAAAGCAGTAGGAAATGAAGGAAGATATGACCAGGAGGTCAAGATGTGTTAAGTTAGTGTTGTCTGTTTAACAATTTGTACAAACCCTGGCCAGTTTTACTTGGTCATGCCTGTTGGGAATTGTTATAGTGGAGTCCTAGTCAGAATGGAGCAACTTAGATATTTGTTTCTCCCCATTTCAACAGTACCATCAAAGGCAGGCAAAAGTCACAGAGCACACAGACATTGTTCCTTCTGTTTTCCAGTCTTATGCAGGGATTCTTGGCCCAGCAGATAGATGTAATCATAAAGAAAGTGTGCCAGCATCTTTACTTTCTTAGGGGATTAAGGAGGTTCAGCTTGTCACTGAACAGTCTAACAAACTTCTACCGACGTATTGTTGTAAGTTTCCTGACTGGTTGCATCAAGGTCTGGGACAGCAATTCGAATGCACAGGAACGTAAAAATGCTGCAGAGAGCAGTGGACTCTGTCTTATACATCATGGGCACGTCCCTCTCCACCACTGGTAGTATCCACAGGAGGCGCTGTTTCAAGAAGGCGACATCTATCATCAAAGATCCCCACCACCTGGGCAATGCCATCTTCTCACAGCTACCATCGGGCAGGAGGTACAGGAAGTCCAGTACCACCAGGTTCAAGAACAGCCACTTCCCTTCAATCATTCGGTTCTTGTACCAACCAGCAAAATCCTAATCACTACAGTTTAGCAACACTATGACCACTTTGCACTAATTTTTTTTGTTCTAATTGTGTTTTCTTGTAAAAATTGTGCACAATTTATGTTTAATTTGTTTTTTCTTGTGAATGCTGCTTATATGATGCTATGTGCTTGTGATGCTGCTGCAAGTAAGTTTCTCTTTCGACCTGTGCATACATGTACTTGTGCACATGACAATAAACCAACTTTGACTTTGATCATCTGCCCACTGACGTGTCACTTAACTGAGCCAGTAATTTGATCCTTATGGTCCCTGATTAACCAGCGATTGTGCAGGAGATTTGTCCAATGTCACCACAATGCAAGGACTGGCTGTAAACAAATAAAAAGTTGTGCATATTGCAGAGAGCTGTTTAGTGTCCTTCAATTTTAACATTTTGACGAAATCAGAATTGCATGAATAATTAATTCCAGCTGCAATGTGTTTTTATCTTGCTTTTCTGTTAATCTTTCCTGGTAAACTCAGTTGCTGATTTCAACCTTGCTGCAGGTTAGCTTGCATTTCCTAAAAAATCAGAGACATTGGAATTATTCAGCAGGATTTCCAGTGAATATTAAATGGCAAAGCATGTTTGTTGCTTGCCCAGACGCTTCCTATATCAAAAAACTTAGTCCACAAAGTTACTTCTCAGTTCAGAAAGAACAAGGGACTTTCTAATTAAAAAATATCTCTGTTGAACTTGAAGAGAAGAAATCTACAGCATACCTGAATCATAACCATGATTTATATGTTTGGATTACAGCACATAAACCTTTGAAAATATTTACCAATGGCTCTAGTCATCTCCAACTAGAATGCTTTTCAGTGAGAGATAACTGGTGACATGGTCATAAACTGTTTGCCTGTGCCTACTAAGATAACTGCACTGGGTTATAAGTAGAAACTGTCTCATAGATTCAGGTGCAGGAGATATCTGGTTTATTGTTAAGTCTGATGGTAGTTAATGCTCCTCATAACCTGGAACAGCTCAGTCATTTTCACCTGTGGGTATTCTTTATTTAATAAAGGATTGCTGTGGTACTGCCATTGGATATTTGATCCTGTGCTGACTCACAAGCTACTCTAAAGTCCATTGAATAAATATAGTTGGCAGCTGGTTGGGAGATGGAAAGTGTTCAGTGAACATCACTTTCAGATGGTTTCTCCCATTCCCACTAATTGATTTATCCTCCAATTAGGAGATACATAATTCAGGAAACCATTGGGGATGCTTTGGGGTTGGGCAGCATCTGAATCCTGTTACTCAATGGTTCATACAACATTCCACAATGGGAGTGCACAAGGATCATCTCCAAATGATGTACTGAAAGCAAAAAACAAATTGCTGGAGGAACTCAGCAAGTTAAGCAGCACCAGTGGAGGCAAAGAAATGCTGACTGTTTCCTTGCCTCCGTGGATGCTGTTTGACCTGCTGAGTTTCTTCAGTAGATCTTTTATTGCTCCAGATTCCAGCATCTGCAGTCTCTTGTGTCTCCCATGAACTGAAAGCCTCGGGATTGAGATAAACCACCACGGAACAAGTAGCACAAGCATTTTGTGCTACTTACATTGCATAGAACAAGAAGGCTCCAAGGGATTATTGCTGTCAATTGGTTAGAAAATTTTGACCATCAAAAAATGTCACAAAAAATGTGTTGTGCTGTTTTGATCTTTAGGAATGATATGTAAGAAGTGATGGTATTCACGTAACACACCACTATGACAAACAAAATTAATAAACTCTGTACATTCCCATAAATCCTGCTCTGCCTAAAATCAGCATTTAATTAATCAATTACAGAATTCCATAATCAGATGGGCAACTGACACATGACTCTGGACTAATGAGCAAAGAGAGAATAGCAGATGAAGGCTGTGAAAACATAGACACAAGAGATTCTGCAGATGCTGGAATCTGGAGCAACACACACAAAATGCTGGAGGAACTCAGCAGGTCAAGCAGTACCTATGGAGGGAAATAAACAGTCGATGTTTTGGGTCGAGAACCTTCATCAGGACTGGAAAGGAAGAGGGCAGAAGCCAGAATAAAACCCTCCCCTGCCATTTTGTTCTGCCATTCTCTCTTCTCCCCTCTCCCATCTGGCAGAAGATACAGGAGCCTGAGGGCACATACCACAGGCTCAAGGACAGCTTCTATCCCACTGTGATAAAACCATTGCACGGTTCCCTCATACAATGAGACGGACTCTCGACCTCACAATCTACTTTGTTTTGACCTTGCACCTTATTGTCGACCCGAAAAGCACTTCCCTGTAGCTGTGACACTTTAATCTGTATCTTGTTATTGTTTTTACCCTGCTTTATCTCAATGCACCATGTAATGAATCGATCTGTATGAACGGTATGCAAGACAAGTTTTTCACTGTACCTCGGTACGTGACAATAATAAAGTAATACCAATACCAATGCTTGGAAACCCAGGGACTAATGGCTTTGTCAAGGGCAGATCTTATCTGACCAACCAGACTGAATTTTTTCAGGAGGTAACAATGTGTACCGATGAAGGCAGTGTAGTGGATGTGGTTCATCTGGACTTCAGCAGGGTCTTCAATAAGGTCCCACATGGGACACTGTCCCAATAGGTTAGGGTCCATGGAACCAGGGAAGATTGGCAAATTGGATCCAAAATTGGCTTGGCAAGAGGCAACAGAAGGTGATTGTAGACCATTGTTTTTGTGATTGGATGCCAGTGGCTTGTGCTGTTCTGGAGGGATCAGTGCTGGGACCCTTGCTGTTTGTATTATATGTGATTTTGATGTGGACATTTGAGGCGTGATCGGTAAGTTCACAGTTGACATGAAGGATGGTGGAGTTGTTGACAGTGTGATTGGTAGTCTTATGCTATAGGGTGATATTGATGATTTGGTGAAATGGGCTGAGAAATGACTAATGGAATTTAATCCTGATAAACATGAGGTGATGCATTTTAGGAGCCAGGATATCCACCATAAGCATCCTTGGGAGCATTGAGGAACAGAGGGATTTTGGTGTGCAAGTCTAAAGATCCTTGATGGTGGCAACACAGGTAGGAAAAAATGGTGAAGAAGGCATATGGGATACTGGCTTTTCATTGAATACAAGAGCAGGGAGTTTATGCTCTAACTTTATAACCATTGGTGTACATGAAGTTCTGGTCACCACACTGTAGGAAAGATGTGATAGTGTAGGAAAGGGTGCAGGGGAGATTCATCAGGATGTTGCCTGGGATGGAGCAGTTCAGTTATGAGGAGGGGAGGAGGTGAAGAGGGAACATGATTGAGATATATTAAATTAGGAGGTGTACAGAAAGGATAGGTTGCAGGAAACCTTTACCTATATCAGAGGTGAATAAAACTAGAGGGCACAGATTTAGGGTGAGAGGAAGAGATTTAGAGGGGATCTGAGTGGGACTCAAGAGAGACCGGTGGAAGCAAAGTCACCAACAGCATTTAAGAAAAGTCTGGATGAGCACTTAAATCGCCAAGGCAGAAAAGGCTATGGGTCAAGTGCTGAAGATAGAATTAGTACAGATGGGTACCCACTAGGTGTGGTGGGCCAAATGACCTGTTTCCACTCTATGACTCCTGGAGGCCTCTCTTCAGAAGGTAAGTTTATGTATGTTTTAAATTGCCATATTTGTGATGTATAGGTGCTCCATCTAAAACTACATTCATCATAAAATCCAGTACATACTACTGTTTGTCCCCTCCACAGACTCAGAGACCAATGTTGCAGACATGCAATATAAGAAATTGAAATCTTACTGTGGTGCAGTTGGAATGAATTGATCAGACTGGAAAGTTGCCCACTGCTTTAGACCAGGTTGAGGACCAATAATCTGTATTTTATCCAAACTTTTACAAAAAAAGTGGTTTCTGGAAAACTTCTAATTTCTCTGTAAGAATTTTATCCTCATTGATGTAAAGGGTCAGTGTCAACACAAGGAAACATAATGCATTCCTGCTTGGAATTGCAGCCAACATTAAAACTTCCAGTTCCTCTGTAGCTAACTGAGATTCAAAGCTGCATTCCCTCTACTTTCCTCCAATAAAGACCATACTTCAAAGTCAGAAGGTCAATTGTCATGACACATTCAGCCTCCTAACCAAATGAAATTCTATCTTTATCTTTAATCTTTAACTTTACATTTTATCTTTAACTTGAAATGAGATACAATGTTGCCTCATGGGTCCAGATCTGCAAGAAATCGGCATAAGAATTCTCCAGTGGACTTCAATTCAGTAAATTTTCATGTTATCTGAATTCACGCCTCAGATTTGACTGTGCAGTTTTCAGCACTGCTGCACTGAACAGTTCCCTGACCATTGTAACATTTCATCCCAGAACTACATTCAACTGTTGCAATATATACCATGTGAGTTATTGCAGAATTTTTATTGCAGCAAACTCATCTCCGCAAGTCCATTTTGTACCAAAGTCAACCCTCAAGCAAAAAACTTAAAAAAAATCAATAAACACACCAACACCCCAAAGGCAGCTAAACTTATAGATGCACAACAAGATAAATATACTTTGGGAACAACAAATAAGCTGAACTTTAATGGGCCATATCCAAAGTTAGTCCTTGCTGTCCTCAATTTTAGTGCCATTTGTTGTATTTCTCAACTAACAACTAGTTACAAAACAAATTAAAAACCAAAACCCCAAATATAAGCTTCAGTACCCAAATACCATGAATCTTGAACTTATCTCACAGAAAGTTAACTCCAAAATTTGACCTTTGTCAATCTTTACACTTTATTTGTAGAATTTAAAAATTGCAGTTATTCATTTGGCCTTCTGTAAACCAACAAATTTGTAGAGATGAAGTAATAACACAGTTGGATTCAAAGTCATATCAGCTGAATTCTGGATGTATTTGATGCACCCTATGGATTTATAATCCTAACATTAAAATATTTAGTGTTTTTCTGTGTTATTTTATTGTAGTTGTCCAAGTTCATCATTAATCTTATCTATTACTGCCTCACACATGTCTCATGCCAAGAAGTTGAATTCCTTATGGTGAAGGCTGAATTGTTGAAAAATTCCTAACTGGGGTGTGAATGATTGGACGATGTAGAAAGAACAGGACTCTACATTCACATGGCCAGTACGCAGATGCCTTCAGCATGGTATTGATGATCCAGAAATTTGTTTACATAAGTTTACAAGCATGAAAGCAGTGTTAAAAATCCTAAAATCTAGTTTGACAAATCTCCAGATAAAAATCACAAAACTCTTTTGCCCCAATGCTCAACCCTGCCTGCAGGCTCCCTTGTGGAAAGCTAACTGTTTCAGGAACGGTAGGCATTTGTGGTCAAATTTCATCATTGGTAGCACTTTGTTCACAGCACAGACTTCAAGATGTCACCCCAAATGTGTCACACCACAAAATAACAAGCACTCCTGCAGTTACAGGGAAGTGTTGGCACAGAATGCATGCCTGCTCTGATGATAAGAGGGTGGAAGACCCCTCCTGGGTTGGTGCAAAGAAATCTGCACAGGCTTCTGGGGAACAGCAGTAGAGAACAAAGAATCCAGCACCAACATTTCTATACTTTTTAATGACTGGTATGAACTCTCTCAGAAATTTAATTAAGACCATGTTAATGCAATTTCCATTTGCTCATTGCTGGTTATCTGGCATTGTGCAGATGAATTTTAAGGCCAATGTATTCATTGATGAACATTGTACTCATTTTTTAATTCAATGAGAAATTTGAGGAATCAAATCTACTTGAGTTAGATTTTTACACAACTTGTGCAAGTCTATATGCAGGGAAGAGATTTGCAGGTAAACATTTGCTGTTCAAACATTCAAATTATTAGTGACATGGATTAATAAGGTCATTTTATAAAGTGCAAACAAACCCATGCGATTTGTTTCTAGAAGGTTAGAATTATAAAGCAGAGATGTCAGGACAATCTTTGGCAAGGCAACTCCTGAAACCACTGTAAACAGCACTGGTGTCTGCGTTAAACTAAGGGTTAGAGAAGCAATGCAGTGTGTGCAAAAAACAGTTACTGATACTAAAGCTGAGAGGTTATATCCATCAGTAAAGATTAAGTAGTTTGGGGCTCTTTTCTCAAGAAAAGATCACTGAGGAGTGATGGAGGTTTAAAGTCTAAAATATTTTGGTAGGTTTTAATGTGGAAAAGATGTTTCTACTGTGGGCAAGACCAGGAGCCATGTATAAAATATTCAATAATAAATCCAGCAGGGAATTTGGGATAGTCAGCATGGCATTGTGCATGGGAAATTGTGTCTCATAAACTTGATTATGTTTTTGGAAGAGGTGACCAAGAGGATTGACAAGGCAGGGCAGTAGACGTTGTCTATATGGACTTTATCAAGGCCTCTGACAAGGTCTCACATGATAGGCTCGTCCAGAACATCAGCTCACATGGGATCCAGGGTGACCTGGCCAATTGCATACAAAATTGGCTTGGTGGAATGAGTCAGAGGATGGTAATGGAGGGATGTTTTTCAGATTGGAGGCCTGTGATCAATGGTGTGCAGCAGGGACGGGTGCTGGGTCCACTTTGTTTGTCATCTGTTATGAACAATTTGGATGAGAATGTAGTTATTCTGTTACAACATAGATTTCCTGTGTTTGACAAGTGAATATAGTTATAGGCCCTGGTTCTCATCATATTTCTGTTTGCGAGGGCTTTCTGTGCATTAATTGGCCATTGCATTTCCTACAGCAGTGACTTCAAAAACACATTCTTGGTTTAAAGTGCTTTGGGGAACACTGAGGTCATGAAATCTTTCCTGCTTTAGTTTTGTAAACAGGTCTTAATATAGGATGTTTCTTGTATTACTAAAAACTGAAGACATTTCTTTTTCTTATGTAAAGGATGTTTTGTCATATTTGATATGAGTAGTACATTCTCAATTCACACAGAATTGTGTTATTTATATCTCAGTAATTTCTTTTAGTAGGATCTAAAAGACTGTTTATGTGCCAAACAAAAAAATTAGTCAAAAAGTGGGGAGAATTACTTCAATGAAAATGTCAAGCCATGAAAAGACTACTGAAGAGAGAAAAAAATAAGGAAAGGCAGATTTTCTTTAGAGGAAAAAAACATTATAAAGAGATCTGAGAGAAATTGACTTCTTTTATTTAAAGAAAGACGACTCAAAGGTGATGTGATGAGGTTTTTAAATGTTTAGGGGATGCTTACAAGGTAAATCAAGAAAAGCCTTTTTTCTGCACGGCGGGGTGGTTAAAAACGATGGCAGAAGTGTAACACTATCACTGAAACAAGGAAGGCTTTCTGATTTTTTTTGATGCTGGGGGATAGATTATGCAATGCCCAACCAGAAACAGCAGTAGAAGCAGAATACGTAATATCTCTTAAAAGGGAAACAGATAAATAATTGAAGCATAAAAATCTTAAAGATGATGATGAAGGGCAGGCCAAGTGAATTGGATTAAATTGGACAACATTTTCAGAGAACAAGCACAAGTGCAATGGGTCAAATGCATTTTTTTGCTGTAAAATTATCTTTGTTGTTAGAGAACATCCATTTTGTGCACAATATGACACTGTAAACAAGCCTGAAGTCAATGGTTAGTTAATCTTTTTTTCCTGTTATTGATTAAGAAATGTTGGATTGAACACTGAGGGTGCCTGTTGATTTTGTTTTACAAATAATAAGATGTGGCCTTTGTCCACTGGAACAGGATTACTCCAAGCTTTGAACATTCAGAAATCCCTCAGTATTGCATTGGAATGTCAGGCTATGTAGTACATCATGTTCACGGAATGGGACTCGAACCCTCAAGGCTCAGTGGCAAGCATGTGATAAGTAAATCAAACTAGCACCTGAGGAATGACTGTAATCAGGACGAAACACATGTCCCAGTCATTGGAAAAGCGCATTGACATATCAATGACATGGAATTACAATTCACATATTAAATGTGGTTATGCACATGAAATGTTTTGAAATGTTTACTGTTTATTTGCCCTGTTTACTCTGGGTGAAAGCAATTAAAATCAACCCAACTCACTTAAAGGATTAAAGCTTGGAAGTTTCTCAAATGGAGAGGGTTTGAGCTTGCAGAAAATTCATAGTAAGTGAATAGTTGGTAATACTTTACTCCTAGTTTCTGCATACACTAAAAATTCCATGAAACACACTCATATATAATATCAGTTCAAGTTTAGGTAAATAAGAATTCTTAAGACACTTTTCACATGTGCTGCTGTGGCATAAAAAAACAGAATGCTGAAAGAATACCATGGGGCAAGCAGCAACTGTGGAGGCAAAAAGTGTATGTCGCTGTTTCAAGTTGAGATCCTGCATCAGGACCTGTGGTGCAACAGGTTAAGGCGCTTGGTTGTGGACTTGAGGTGTGAGACTTTATAATTGTTGACCCCCATGGAGAAAAGAAACAAAATAGATGGGGAGCTGTTTTTTCGGCCTGCATCTATCATGCCTGTTTTTCAATGGGCCCATCATGCCCATTTACTGACTGACACTGGCTCATAGTTAAGCCATGCCAGAACTTTAAACTACTCATTATTTTATAGCACTTTCCTGAGCATTCTTCCCTGTATTTTCCATATTCCTATAAAACTCCAAGCACACTGAGTTATCCATACTCTTCAAATTCTGGCCGTTTGAGCATCTTTGATTTCAATTGGATGATTATTATCTATACTGCTTTCAACTACTATGCGAATTACCTCCATATAATTCTCTATCTCTTTGCTTCTTGTTTTTATTTTAAGATACCCCAAAGACTTATCTTTAACAAGATTTTGATCATCTTCATTAAATTTGGGTGGGTGTCAAATGTTGTTGGATGACTATCCTTTGAAGCACCTTTGGACATTTAAACATTAAAGTCAATGGTTGATTAATTTTTTAGAGAAAAACCTTAGAGTGACAAAGAGCAACTCTGAAGAAGATTGTTTTTGTTTTAAACCTTGGATGAAGATTGATGTATGACAAAATAATCTCCGAATTTGATCACACCTCTCTGCAATATTGTTTCCAAGTTTATATTTGGATTCAAATTGGAAATTTTGCAAAGAAAGGTTATGAAGTTACTGAAAATCATGGCAGACAGACAGGGATGTGACCACATCCAAACGTGTTTCCTCTTTTAGTAACCGTTCTCTGCAGAATTTCCCAGGGAAGACATCAAGTGGAATAGAGATATTTCTACGCAGAGATGGAAAGCTTCCTACTCCTGAAGCGACATTGACAGGTGTCCAAGAAATGTTTACCTAATTACATTGGTGAAGCTGGTGTGAGAAAGAATGGAGCCTTGCAATGGACTAACAGCTATTGCTCTTCAATTAAATAAACATGCACTAACATCAAAATCACAAATGGGAGTAATCGGGCTCTTCCCTCAATCACTTCATCATGAGTAGCTTAAGATGGCCTTGGCAAAGATTTGGTAACAGGTTGCCTGTCTGCATGCTTGGCTAATGAGAGAATAGGATCAGGGACAGAAGTGAAACGGCTACAAAATAAATCAGAGTTGACATTTTTTAATTCAATTAGTCACATACTTGGTTTACTTGGCAAATAAACCCTTACATTTTAATATTAAACAACTGAGTCAAGAATGTACCACACACATGGGAGAAAGAAAATAAAAGTAGGTAATATTTTATTCCAATCATTTTAATTTATTTTAATGAATCAATTACAAAATCAATGTACTAATTGTACCTTTTAAAAGTATTTAATTTTTTTTGTGGGATTTGGCTGCATTCCAGGTCAGGGAGCAGAAATGGTTTTTCCTGCTTCTGGCAGCTGTCTGATGAGTTCTGGACATCATCGCTGCCTGATGCAAAGCAGGAAGGATAGGGTTTAACTTCACCAGACATATTAATTGGAAGCACAGCTGATCTGTATATTTCACAAATACAAATCATACTTCATGCCATCTTCATCTTCCCTCACTCATCTAACTCTCTTTCCCCACACACTAGCCCCGATTTCCTGACAACAATACATTACAATTCTCTTCATGGAGGAGGTTAAGTCAGCTTGTGACTGAGACTTCCCATTTGCCTGTGCAAATGGGTCCAGGGCACGAACCTGAATGTGGCTTCAGAACTTATTAACATGCAAATGAGAAATGTTTAATATTTGTATAGGTTCAAGGACTAGAGTGGGATTTTTTTTAAGAATGGAGGCTGCTGGATTCTTTGGTTGAATGCATAATCTTCTTTCCCTTCTGCTGCAACACTTGGTCAGTTCTACAGAATACACTATATTCATACAGAACATAGAAAAGAGAATCTCCTTTAAACTTCCCCCTCTCTCCTTAAAGCTATGTCCTCTGGTATTTGATATTTCCACCCTGTTAAAAAGAATTTGACTATCAACCCTGTCAATGCCTCTCATAATTATATACTCTTCTATCAGGTCACCCCTCAGCCTCTGATGCCCCAGAGTAAACAACCTCTCCTTATATCTAATACTCTCTAATCCAGGCAACATCCTGGTGAACCTCTTTTGCACCCTCTCCAAAGCCTCCATGTCCTTCCTGCAACGTGGTGACCAGAACTGCACACAGTACTCTAAATGTGGCCAAACTAAAGTTTTATACAACTGCAACATGACTTCCCTACTTTTATACTCAGTGCTCCCATCGGATAAAGGCAAGTGTGCCTTCTTGACCACTGTATCTACTAGTGTTGCCACTTTCAGGGAGCTATGGACTTGCACACCAAGATCCCTCGGTACATCAATGCTCCTAAGGGCCAAAGGAAACTCGGGTGTTTCAGTGCACTCAACTACTAACCCTTTTTTTTCCTGAAAAATAAAATCACCTCTTAGAAGATACACTCAGAATGAAAATGATGGCAAAATGCCAAGATGCTTCTACATTGCAAGACCACATTAAGTGGAAGTGTGTACAACAGTGATATGATCAGTCTGCTGCAGAGGGGTTTCCTCTGGAGAGGTGCAGAGGTTTGCCATGGTGAAGGCTCACATCTTTGAGCAATGGTAATGGTGAAATCCATGAGCAATCTCTGCAGATCCTCAAGTCTCCAGTCCAGCCTGATTTTCAGTTTGGCAGCGTCTTTTTTGGCATCACTGATGCAGCGGAGAAATACATTGCATCCTTAGCCTTCGTTCTCCAAAAAACTGGTGAGAAAAAAGTCAGGATAAAATGGATTCTAATTCAAGGATATATAGATCTGCAAATTATCCCACTGGAATGATGAAAGAAGAAAACTTTTCTTTCTGTTTCTAAAAAATTCAGCATCAAGCTAAATGTCTGTGCCACCAAGAGTATTCTCATCAGTGATCCTTAGCAGGAATACAAGTCACAATCTTTGTTTCTCTGACTCAGGTTGCTTAACCTCTGACAAAACGTTTAACAAGGCTTGCAGAGCAGTGAAATGATTTGCCCTTTCAGGTTGCATTGCTTAGCACTGCTCAACATGAAAAAAATCATCTCCATAAATAAGAAGTTGTGTGTCGGTGCATCATAGGAAATAGGAGAGATAAGGGGTCATTTAAAACATTATATTGTAGCAGCGCTCAGAGAAAGTTTAAGTACAGCATTATGGATTGTACCTGCATCCTTGCCCCCTGTTGTTGCAAGCTTGGCTTAAGTTTCCAAAAATGCTGTTGAGATTATTTTTTGATATCTTAAATTGACCTGTTAATCATTTAGGAAGGATGAATGCAATTCATCTTCTCATGTTCCAAGAGTAATGTAACTTGATCCCTACTTGCAAGACCACATAATCAGCTCCTAATTAAACATTTTGAATGAATGTTTAATAATGCAAATGTAATAATAATCCTCCAGTGAACTCATGCCAACAAAAGGCAAAGCTGAAGGATCATGCCGCATGCTAGAAGATCAGTTGAGGCTATCTGCTGATCACTAAACCCAATGTTAATGCTTTCTTGGGTAAAAGTCACTGGCAGACAGTACTCTAAACTTGTTTCAGTGTTTATGTTGAGAAGTGTACATTAAAAATTAATATGGATTCCCTGCTAATGTTTCAGAGGCACTCAGCAGCTGAGCTCCACCAGTGTGGAAGATCTAAAGTTCAGTCCAGCACTAAATCAATCTTAACCAGAGTATTGATGCTTTTGTTTTTGACAACCTGGACTGAGAAGGAAAAAAATCAACAGGGTTTTGGGGTCCAGGCTCAACAATGTGTGAATGATGAATCACACAAAGGTTAGTCAGATATTTGGTCTCTCTTAGTACCCCAATTTTTAGGATGCCTGACTTTTGGGCCAATTGTTTGCCAAGAGTGCCATTTAGGTAAATCCTGAAAGAATGCAGAGGCCAGTCTTGGGATTTGAACCAATGTCTCTGGATCTAAGTCCAGAACTCTGGTTGCCAGCCCAGAAATGTAACCAGTACATGACTGTACCCCATTCTGGTTCTGACTTCTATCTTGGGATTTCTGCTACAAATGCACACATGCTGAAGTTAATTCAGACAAGATTGAGCTTGCTTTCATGGACCCTGGCTAAGTTTAAGTGCAAAATTGGTCACTTTTGGCAAGATAAACATGAAGGTTTGCAACAAAAGTATGGCTTGTTTACCATTTCAGAGTGCAGTTATGGGTAAACCTTTATGTGGTGGGTCTAGAATTGCACGTTGACCAGACAGGATGAAACAGATGGGCTTCAATAGCAACATCTCCAACATCCATGACCACTACCAACTGAAAGAGCAAGGTGACCAGTCTTATGTTTTCATCATCACTTCCAAGTTCCCCACCAAATCACAAAATATATTGACTTGAAAACTCCTCACCATTTCTTCATTTTCACTGACTTAGAATCCTGGAACTCGCAACTTAAAAGCATCGTTTAGGATCATCTTCAACGCAAGGTCTGCAGTTCATCAAGTAGCTGGCTTACCTCCACCTTAGAGTTTTTTTGAAGAGGTAGCTAAGAGGATTTTTGAGGGCAGGGTGGTGGATGTTGTCTCCATGAATTTCAGCAAGACCTTTGATAAGGTCCCTCATGGAAGGCTAGTTTGGAAGGTTAGATCACATGGGATCCAGGGAGAGCAACCTAAGTGGGTAAATAATTGGCTTAATGGTAGGAAGCAGAGGGTGATAGTGGAAGGTTGTTTCTTGGTCTGGAGACCTGTGACTAGTGGTGTGATGGGCCCATTGTTGCTCGTCAATGTAGAAGACATGGTTAGTAAGTTTGCAGATGACACTAAAAGAGGTGGTATGAAAGACAGTGAAGAAGGATATCAAAAATTAGAGGGGGATCATGATCAGCTTGGTAAGTGGGTAAGGAATGGCAAAAGGCATTCAATACTGGTAAGTGTGAGTTGTTGCATTTTGGGAAGTCAAACCAGGATAGGACTTTCACAGTGAATGATCAGGCCTTGGGAAGAGTTGTAGAACAGAGGGACCTAGGAGTACAAGTACATAGTTCCCTTCAAATTGCATCACAGGAAGACAAGGCGGTGAAGAAGGCATTTGGGATGTTGGCATTCATCAGTCAGGGCCTGAGTAGAGAAGGTGGGACATTATGTTGTAGTTGTACAAGACATTAGTGACGCTGCACCTGGAGTTTTGTGTAAAATTTTGACTACCCTATTATAGGTTATTAAGCTGGAAAGAGCGCAAGGAAGATTTACGAGGATGTTGCCAGGACTCGAAGGGCCTGAGTTATAGAAGAGGTTGGGCAGGCTCGGACTTTATTCCTTGGAGCACAGGAGACTGTGGAGTGATCTTATAGAGGTGTGTAAAGTCACGAGGGGCATCGATTGAGTGAATGCACACAGTCTTTTTCCCAAAGAAAGGGAATCAAAAACTCGAGGGCATAGGTTTAAGGTGAGAGGGAAAAGATTTAAAAGGGAGCTGAGGAGCAACTTCTTCATGCAGAGGGTGGTACATACGTGGAACAAGCTGCCAGAGGGAGTGGTTGAGGCAGGTACACTAACAATATTTAAAAGACAGTTGGACAGGTACACAGACAGGAAAGGTTTAGAGGGATATGGACCAAACATGGGCAACTAGGATGAGCATACAGTATATGGGCATCTTGGTCAGCATGGACAAGTTGGGTTGAAGGGCCTGTTTCCTGCTGTATTACTCTATGACTCTGTAACCTTCTTCAGGGAATTCTGAGATGGGCAATCAATGCAAGTGTGCAGGTGATTCCCACATCAGTGAAGGTTTTATTTAAAAGAGGATGGATAACAATTAGCACATCTGGAATCACTTCAGTGCCTTTAGAGAAGGTGGGAGAGAAGTTAAGAAAATTGGCAACATCCTCACTGAAGCATAGACATCTGATACATTATCTTCTATATATCCTGGGCTGGTGTAGATTCTTGCTGTTCTTCTTCCAGCAACTTGTTCTGCTTTCTGTGCCTTCATCTCCTATTCTCTTTCATTTGTTTACCAAGGGAATTTTCTACTCCTGCACCTAACTGTGTGAGCAACAGGTTGTGTAGGTGTCTTGAGGCGAGATAAGGTCCTATTGAACCCAATGCACAACTCTCTGTAGACTTTGGAAACCTTATCAAATGTTTAGCTGGAGAAAATTTATGCTCATATGGGGTAGAATCACAGGCAAGAAGTCCACTTCTCAGTATTTTCAAGGTTTGTTTTGTTATTCAATATAAGGTCAAGCGAGGAGGTAAAGCTTGTATCATCATTGTACACATGGAAGAAATCTCTGTGTCTTTGCTTAGTATTAACAAGTAGCAACATGAAGATGGCAAGGAGGAAGACGTCAGGGATAGATTTTTGTGAGACACCAGAACTGTTCGAAGTATGGGAATGGGTTACAACTGGATACATAACAATGGAACCAGGGGAGAGAAGTCCCATCTTGAGTCCCAGATAATGGTGAAAAGGCTTTGGAGGATCATAGGATAGTCAGTCTTGTCAAGGGCTGCAGACCGATCAAGAAAACTGATGAGGAGTAGATTGCCTTGTTGAGCTGTGCAAGACTAGATGAAACCATCGGCTATTTTGTGGCTTCACTGGCATTAAACTAACATTGCACACTTATTGATACAATAATCTGTCTTCTCTGGGCATTTCCAGCTGGTGCTAACTCACACACTTTACACCTCACCAATAATGGTAGTTGAAGGAATTTCTGTCAGATGGCAGATTGGACTTAACCTGATATCCACAGCATCCAAAGAAGAATGTTATAGAAGCAAATCTGTGGATTTGAACAAGCTGTGAGACAAAACTGAAATTAAAATTATTTGAAGGAATTGTTTAATACAACTAAGAGGCAATTTCCACAGGATTACAAGGGGTTTTATACTCAGAAACTGAGTCAATGTGTAACTACATCAAACTTAACCATATTCATTGCAACAAAGAGCAGAGGGAAGAAAATTTCACGTCTGATATACAATCAAACATAAGGTGAACAGACACAGATGTAACGCAGAATTTTATATGGCCCTCCAGAGAATCAATTTACCATTTTCCATTGATTTAAATGATAAATTATTTGGGACTAAATATTAAGCAGTAAATATCAGCCAAAATACTAAAAATTTGCCATTTATTCCATGCTCTGGGATCCCCAGAAATCACTTAATGTGTTCAGTGGTATTTTCAGCCACTACAGGTGCAGGGTCACAAGGAGCTTAAGGTTTTCCTTTGTTGTTTATTGGCAGTGAGAGAAAGATAGCTTAAAAAATGTACATCTTCTCCAGCAGTCCTCTGCCTATTGTCACTTACCTTTGGAAGGCTTTCGCATTCCAATAACATATCCCATCTCATATCCCTGACATTTACTTTTCCCTTCATCTTTACTCCTCAGCATCATTCAGTTACGTTATTCAACACTGACAAAAACAAAAATCCCTCTTAAATGGAATGAACTCATAGAAAAAGAAAAAGGAATCCAAGCTGTGACTCTCAAATCTTTAGTGTCCAAGAAAGAATTTTTAATCAGGAAATTTCAAGCAGTGGTTGCTGTGTGTATACAGTGAGACAGTGAAATGCCAAACAGAATGAAACAGTACTGAATCATTTATTTCCTCACTACATAATTTGTGACTTTGAAAAAGACAGAATAAATTATTTCTTTTTTACTCTGGGTAGACTTTCATTTCCCCCATCAGTCTTCTACAAAGTAATCTGTCAACTTGTCAAGAGATTCTGATCACCTTGCAGATCTGGGTTCTAACAGGGCAAACTCTGTAACCTGGCAACTAGTAGGCAGCAATGAGACAATGGTGATGCAGTCCATGAGTAAACATGGCTAGCAATTCCTCTGCGGGACTTCAGAAAAAAAAAGCAGTTGAAAAGTGGCTTATCCTGGAGAACAACAATATTGCACAGTTAACTCTGAAGCATTAATTCTGTTTCTCTTCCCATGAATGCTGCCCGACCTGCTGAGCATATCCAACAGTTTTTTGCTTTTAAAATATAGCACACATTTCCAGGTACCTTAACCGCTGTCACGATATTCGACCACTGACTTTTCCCAAAGGAATGCATCTTTTTATCATTATAAAACTACCCAAAATTATGTCAACAGCAATGCAACATGCAAAATTCATCCCCTGCATGATTTTCAACTTGGCTAGTCTGAAAAATAGCTGTTCATACAGAACAACCAACTTCTACTCATTCCTCTTTCCACAAAACCATGTTATTTAAAGGGAGAACACAAAAAGCCTTCCTAATCTCAGATCCATGACCTCCTCTGGGCTCAAACATGGCCTCACAAGTGTATCCATACTCTTTGCACTTAGCTCCTTGGCCTCAAGATCATTCCAGGCTGCCAGTGCTGATCTCTGCCGGTTCTCAGAGTTTTTCACTGACTGTTGCATTTTGTAGATCACACAAACTCAAAGAGAATAGATTCTTCCACTGTTCCTTCAGCTATAGTAGCAATTTAATCAGGCATGGAGATATGTCTGCATTGCAGGAATCTCCACAGTGTAGATGTCAGCAGACTGGACTCATAATATCACTGCTTCCAAAGGCTTCCTTAGTAATCTTTTGACACCAGCACCTGGTTGTGGTCTTGAAGGAATCTGTGACCCTCTTGCACAAAAAGTAAACCTGCAGGAAAAGTGACAAGGTCCTGCAAAGTGAGTTCAGGCAATTAGGTGCCAAGTTAAAAGACAGGACCTCCAGGGCGGTGATCTCAGGACTGCTACCTATGCCATGTGCTAGTGAGGTGAGAAATAGGAAGATAGTGCAGTTTAACATGTGGCTAAGCAGATGGTGCAAGAGGGAGAGCTGCAGATTTTTAGATCATTGGGCTCTCTTCCAGGGCAGGTGGGATCTGTACAAATGGGACAGTTTGCACCTGAACTGGAGGGGGAACAATATCTCTGTGGGAAGGTTTGCTAGTGCTGCTTGGGGGGTGGGGGTTTAAACTAGAGTTGCGGGGAGGGGGTGGGAATCAGAGTGGCAGGGCAGCAAGTGGAGGGGCTGTGGGGAAAGTAGATGTTAAGACTACAAGCAAAGACAAAAATCAACTGGTTGATGAGCATGGTGGAACTAATGTTCTGAGATGCATCTATTTCAATGCAAGGAGTATTGTCAGTAAGGCAGATGAACTTAGAGCATGGATCCGTACTTGGAATTATGATGTCGTAGCCATTAGTGAGACTTGGTTGCAGGGGGGGTAGGATTGGCAGCTCAATGTTCTGGGGTTCCATTGATCGGTGCTGGGCCTGTTGCAGCATCTCTATTAATGATTCAGATGATGATGTGGTAAACTGGATCAGCAAATTTGTGGATGACATCAAGATTGGGGGGATAGTGGACAGCAAGGAAGGCTATCAAAGCTTGCAAAGTGATCTGGACTAGCTGAGAAAATGGGCTGAAAAACGGCAGATGGAATTTAATGCAGACAAATGTGAGGTGATGTACTTTGGGAAGACAAACCAGGGTAAGACTTACACAGTGAATGGTAGGGCACTGAGGTGTGCAGTAGAACAAAAGGACCTGGGAACACAGATCCATAATTCCTTGAAAGTGGCATCACACGTAGATAGGATTGTAAAGAGAGCTTATGGCACATTGGCCTTCATAAATCAGGGCATTGAGTACAGGAGTTGGGATGTTATGTTGAAGTTGTATAAGACATTGGTGAGGCCAAACTTAGAGTATTGTGTGCAGTTCTGGTCACCTACCTACAGGAAAGATATCAATAAGTTTAAAAGAGTGCAGAGAAAATTTACACAGATGTTGCCGGAACTTGAGGACCTGAGTTATAGGGGAAGGTTGAATAGGTTAGAACTTTATTCCCTGGAGCGCAGGAGAATGAGGGGAGATCTTATAAAGGTATACAAAATCACGAGGGGTATAGATAGGGTGAATGCATGCAGGCTTTTTCCCCTCGGGTTGGGTGAGACGAGAACTAGTTTAGGGTGAAAGGTGAAATATTTAAGGGGAATCTGAGGGGGAACTACTTCACTCAGAGGGTGGTGCAAGTGTGGAACGAGCTGCCAGCAGAAGTGGTAGATGCGGGTTCAATTGTAACACTTAAGAGAAGTTTGCACAGGTGCATGGATGAGAGAGGTATGGAGGGCTATGGTACAGTTGCAGGTAAATGGGACTAGGCAGGAAACCAGGCTGGCATGGACTAGATGGACCAAAGGGCCTGTTTCTGTGCTGTAGTGCTCTATGACCCTACTGCAGATACTGTTCTTCACTAGCTTGTCCTCTGGCTCTCTGGAAGCATCTCACTTCTCCCATCATTGCAACCTCTATTCATTAAGTAGCAACAATTCTTAATATCTGGAGGAGTGCTGCTTGTATTGAACTATATCTCTCTAAGGTATATATGCTGAGGTCACAGATGCTTGCTAAATGCTGGCAGCTGCAAGAACTTAATAGATCAAACTGATTGCAAAGACTGAAACTGACACAGTATGGCACTGCAGAGGAAAATCCAGCAAGGCTATTGTTGGAACCTTACAACAGAAGATCATGCTGTTTATGGGACTTTGTAAAAAAAATAGATGAACAGCACTGTTTCAATGCCGTTATAATGTCACAAAGCAATTCTGAGGTTACTATTATTCCCCTCTGAGACCGCACTTCAAAACTAATTTAAAATAGGATTTTTTTTTAGAGCATTGTCATTCAGTGATCACTGAATGGCTTTAAAAATTGAGTCCAGACAGCTTTGACAAGCTCTTTGTGAGTGGAGGTCCACAGTTTAAAACTCAATACAAATTGGCACAAAATCGATGATTTCATGCTGAAATGATGTCTTGGAAGGGATATTAAAATTTTGACCTGCGGAGTAGCATTTTTGGTTGAGTTTGTTGAATTGTTTCTAAGATTTTTACTTTAGTTGAATTAACAACAAATGCAATAGCTTTCATGCAATAAAACTTTCCAAGGCAGAAGTATTATCAAACAATAAAGAATGGCAATAACAGTGAAAGAGATGTTTGAAAAGATAATTAAACACATAGCTTTTATAAGTATTTTCATGCATGAAGACAGGTAGGGAGGAAATGTACTTCTGAGGGACTTCCAGAGCTGGAATTAGCTAATTGTCCATTTTCTCATGATGCATCGAAGTTCAGATTTGAAGGAGTGCTGAGATCATGGAAGATTCTGGGGCAAACATAGATAACAGAGGTAGTGAGGATTGTGGAACTGATAAGGTTTAAAGGCAGGAGTTGAAATTTAAAATTGAGGTAATCTTGGACTGGGAACCAATTCAAACCAGCAAGCAGAGAGGTGATAGGTGAATGAGTCTTCTTTTGTGAATTAGGAGCAGAGATTAATGTTCAGAACTCCTATGGATTTCCTTTTATATAACTCATTGCTGACACTGGATGCTAAAAATTAACCTCATTCTTCTCAATAATAAGATGAAAAATTTCATGGGATTGCACTGACGTCAGAATATCAGTGGGAACCCTGAAGAAATAACCAATTTAAACAGATTATTTGGTGGCCTTGTAAACATTCAGGGCAAGGTTACCAGTAACCATCTTCAATCAGCTCGCAAAGACAAAAATACTATTATTGGTTGGATCAAAACTGCTTTTAGATTTTCAGCACTTGTAGTTTTAAACATCCCAGGACAAGAACAGTTCTTCCCACCAATCTACAACAAATAATGTTTCCTCTTTCTGGAGAGGAGGGCTCGATTACTTTTGTCTCAGCGTTGTTTGCAGACATTCCTGACTGACTGGTATTAGTTGAGCTGACATTCAGTTAGTTTTCTTTTTTCTAATAGACTGACTGAGAGCACTTCTGGCGTTCAAGCATATCATGAAGAGGAGCTGCAGAAGATACCAGATCAGATGCTGCTCTGGCAAACATAAGAAAAATACTGGAGTGGGACCCATCCCAGATGGCATCACAATGGAAGGATCAGAGAACCGCGACAGTGCCAGAGAAATGAAATTGATTAATCACTGCTGGATGTGTCTTGCGATGTCAATCTCTTGCAGGATGGAAAAAACTGAACTTGACAAATGCTGAGTAGCTTTAAATTTCAGAAAAGCCAGCCAGGCTACTTTAAAATTAAAATGAATTTTGATTTCAAGATAGATGTGGCTGTTGCAAATTTGAAGGATTTTAGCTTTAATGTATCATATTATGATTGTCTTTCATCCTATTATAGTACAAATGGATGGATAATGTTAAATTAACCCACCCGGCAGGTAGACAATGGGATCGACTCTGCTACCTGACTTACATAGTGCTCAGTTTTGCTTCCCACTAACTTCAGATAAATCAGCAGTGTGTCATTGGTATTGTTCACTTAGCCACTTACTGTTTAATAAATCTGCTTAGCAGTTAATGGTACAAGTCGGAGTCCAAATGAGTGCTTCCTCTCAAAGTTAAGAAAGACTGTGCTAGGTCACCTAACATAACCAGTAAACTGAAGTGCAATGTACAAAGTCTTGTATTTAGATTTGGACTTGCTATAAATTACCAGAGACAGTTTGTTATTATTGAGAGTGAAAGCTCACTCACAAGAAGTATTAGAAACTTACCAGTGTTTACCCAAAGAAAATACAGACTTGCACTCGGAATATGTCTTAAATGGAATTCCAATTGAGTCTCAACCAAATAAAAGCAACTTTAAAGATTATTAATGTAAAATTATGTGAATTAACTAAGTTTAGCTGTGACAACAGATTACTTTAGGATGTTTTTCAGTTGTTGCAGAGGTGCACTGAAGGAAGACAAAGAGGAGGAACACGTTTCAGAACCCTGCATAGTCCATTGTCAAATGGAAATGCTTCACTAGACTGGAAACCTGAGGATATAATGAAAGGCTACACCTTTTGGTCTGCTCATTGATCAAGCTTGGGCTACATGTGGTGGAAGATCTTGCCAACACTTGCAAGTTTTTAAATTTGCTCATCACTGGAATCAAACAAATATGAGTTTGGTGGATGGATACAAGGGAAGGAAAAGAATCAGACGATGAATTCTCATCATAATCTGTGCAATCTCCATCTCTCTTTGTCTGATATTTTAACAAAGTTGAGACTCTGTCCGTGTGTTTGTGAGTTTCACTTTGCAGAGTCAGGAGTTGGAGCCAGATTTGGAGTGAGAGCTTTGAAAAGAGGTGAGTCTCTGTGTGTGTGCTCGTGAGTTTCACCTTGAAAGAGCCTAAAAGAGGCACATTTGCAAATTGTTAATAGTTGATTGGCTAATAACAGCAGCAAATAAAAGGAAGGTAGGTATTAGTAGAGTGGCCATTGTGTGAGTGGACCAGGGTTAGAGTGGGGGGACTGAGGCTGAGGCTGAGGCTGAGGCTGAGGCTGGGCCGAGACGCGACGCGACGCGACGCGGAGGCTAAGGTAAGTTTCTTTCTTACTTGTTTTGATTTTAACTTTAGTGCCAGGCTAGAGTAGTTTGAATAGCTCCAGGGTCAGTGGTGTGTTCATCTTGTGAAATATGGGAATTCTGGGAGACCTCCAGTCTCCCTGATAACTACATCCGCATGAGGTGCATCCAGCTACAGCTCCTTACAGACCATGTTAGAGAACTGGAGATGCAGCTGGATGACCTTTGACTCCTACAGGATACCGAGGAGTTCATAGATAAGAGTTACAGGGAGGCAATCACTCCAAAGCTGCAGGAAGCAGGTAGCTGGGTGACTGTCAGAAGAAGGAAGGAGAAGAGGCAAGTAGTGCAGAGTACCCCTGTGGCTGTTCCTGTCAATAACAGGACACTGCTTTGGATACTGCTGAGGGGGATGACCTATCAGGGGAAAGTTGCACTGACCAGGTCTCTGGCACTAAGCTTGGTTGTGTGGTGCAAAAAAGAGAAGGGGGGAGAACAGGAGAACAGGAGAGCAGTAGTGATAAGGGATTCAATAGTAAGGGGGGCAGACAGGAGATTCTGTGGACGTGAAAGAGACTCCTGGATGGTATGGACAATACATGCACACACTGCAAGACTGAAACACAGCTTTTTTCCCAAAGCTGTTAAATTGTTGAACATGGACTGACACCTCCTATACATACATACACTTATTATGTCTTCCCCCTTTACTGGCTGGACTCATCATGGTGTTATTTAATATATTGATATGCTGCTGATTATCATTATTATCATGGTTCATTTGCACACTGCCCTTTTATATTTTTTATACTTTATACTTGTGTAAGTATGTTTGTTTTATTTTATAGTTATAATTGCTCTTATTAATTTACTGTTTTGGTTTTTATTAGGCAAGGGAGTGCCATCGTAATCTCGTTGTGTTGTTGTTGCAACAGTACAATGACAAATAAAGAACAAAGAAGTAAAGAGAGAATGTTGCCTCCCAGGTGCCAGGGTCAGGGACATCTCAGATCCACAGCATTCTGAAGGGGGAGGTCAAACAGCCAGAAGTCATGGTACATATTGGTACCAATGACATAGGTAGTAAAAAAGATGAGATACTGAAGAGGGAATATAGGGAGTTAGGTAGGAAGCTGAAAAGCAGGACCTCAAGGGTAGTAATCTATAGATTGCTGCCTGTGCCATGTGTCAGCAAGGTTAAGAATAGGTTGATTTGGCAGATGAATACATGGCTGAGGAATTTGTGCAGGGGGCAGGGTTTCAGATTTATGGATCATTGGGGTCTCTTCTGGGGAAGATATGACCTGTACAAAAGGGAAGGGTTACACCTGAACTGGAGGGGGACCAATATTCTTGTGGGCAGGTTTGCTAGAGCTGTTGGGGAGGGTTTAAACTAGTTTGGCAGGGGGATGGGATCCCAAGTGATAAGTCAGAGGTTGGTGCATTTAGCGTACAAGTAGATGCAGCATGTAGAAAGACTGTGAGGAAGGATAGGCAGTTGAAAAGGCAAAATTGCAGTCAGTTGGATGGGCTGAAGTGTGTCTACTTGAATGCAAGAAGTATCAGTAACAAGGGTAATGAACTTAGAGCTACGACGTGGTGACCACGACAGAGACTTGGCTGTCACAAGGGCAGAAATGGCTGCTGGATATTCTGGAGTTTAGATATTTCAAAAGGAACAGGGACGGAGGTAAAAGGGGTGGGGGAGTGGCTTTGCTGATCAGGGATAGTGTCACAGCTGTAGAAAGGGAGGATGTCTTGGAGGGTTGTCAACTGAGTCAGTGTGGGTGGAAGTCAGAGACAGGAAGGGAGCAATCACTCTATTGGGAGTATTCGACAGACAACAACCCCCCCCCCCCACCGTTCCCCCATTAGCAGCAGAGATACTGAGGAACAGATAGGGAGGAAGATGTTGGAAAGGTGCAAAAATAACAGGGTTGCTGTCATGGGTGATTTCAACTTCCCTAATATTGATTTTCACTTCCTGAGTGTAAAGGGGACAGATGGGGCGGAGTTTGTTCTGACACAGTATGTGGACAGGCTGACTAGAGGAGAGGCCATACTGGTCTTGGTACGAGGCAATGAACCTGATCAGGTTTCAGATCTTTTGGTGGGACAGCATTTTGGAGACAGTGACCATAACTCCTTGCCCTTTACCATAGCCTTGGAGAGGGAGAGGAGCAGACGATATGGGAAAGTATTTAATTGGGGAGGGGGAATTATGATGCCATTTGGCAGGAAATTGGGACCATAAATTAGGAACAGATGTTCTTTGGCAAGTGCACAGTGGAAATGTGGACATTGTTTAGGGAGTGCTTGCATGGTATTCTGGATAGGTTTGTCCCATTGAGGCAGGGTACAGATGGTGGGGTGAAGGAACCACGGTTGACGAGATGTAGAACATCTTGTCAAGAGAAAGAAAGAAGCTTGCCTAAGGTTTAGAAAGCAAGGATCAGACAGGGCTCTGGAGAGTTACAAGGTAGCCAGGAAGGAGCTTAAGAATGGACTTAGGAGAGCTAGAAAGGGGCATGAGAAGGCCTTGGCGAGTAGGATTAAGGAAAACTCCAAGGCGTTCACATGTGAAGAATAAGAGGATGACAAGAGTGAAGGTAGGACTGATCAGGGATAAAAGAGGAAACGTGCCTGGAGTTGGAGGTGGTAGGGGCAGTCTTTGAATACTTTGCTTCAGTATTCACCAGTAAGAGAGACCTTGTCGCTTGTGAGGATGGCGTACAATAGGCTGATATGCTGGGGCATGTTGACGTGAGGAAAGAGGATGTGGTGAACTTTTGAAAAACATTCGGATAGATAAGTCACTGGGGCTGGACGAGATATATCCAAGGTTATTACGGGAAGTGAGGGAAGAGATTGCTGCACCTTTGGCGATGATCTTTGCATCCTCACTGGTCACAGGAGTAGTAGTGCCAGATGATTGGAGGGTGGCAAATGTTGTTCCTTTGCTCAAGAAAGGGAGTAGGGATAACCCTCAGAATTACAGGCCAGTGAGTCTTACTTCAGTGATGGGCAAATTACTGGAGAAGATTCTTAGAGACAGGATTTATGGGTATTTGAAGAAGCATAGGCTGATTAGAGACAGGCAGCATAGCTTTGTGAGGGGCAGGTTGTGCCTCATAAGCCTGATTGAATTCTTTGAGGATGTGACAAAGCAGATTGATGAAGGTAGAGCAGTGAATGTGGTGCACATGGATTTTAGCAAGGCATTTGATAAGGTTTCTCATGGAAGGCTCATTCAGCAAGTCAGGAGGCATGGGATCCAGGGAAACTTGGCTGTGTGGATTCAGAATCGGCTCGCCCATAGAAGATAGAGGATGGTTTTAGATGGAGTGTATTCTGCCTGGAGGTCGGTGACCAGTGGCGTTCCACAGGGATCTGTTCTGGGATCCGTTCTGGGATCCCTGCTCTTTGTGATTTTTATAAATGACTTGGATAAGAATGTGAAAGGGTGGATTGGTAAGTTTGTTGATGACATGAAGGTTGGTGATGTTGTAGATTGTGCAGAACTTGCTGTAGGTTACAACAGGACATCGATAGGATGCAGAGCTGGGCTGAGAAGTGGCAGATGGAGTTCAACATGGGAAAGTGTGAAGTGATACGCTTTGAAAGATCAAATTTGAAGGCAGAATACAAGGTTAATGGCAGGACTCTTAGCAGTGTGGAGGAACAGGGGGACCTTGGGGACCTTGGGGTCCATGTTCATAAATCTCTCAAGGTTGCCATGAAGGTTGATAGGGTTGTTAAGAAGGCATATGTTGTGTTGGCCTTCATTAGTCAGGGTGTTGAGTTCAAGAGCCGTAAGGTAATATTGCAGCTCTACAGAAGTCTGGTTAGACTACACTTGGAGTATTGTGTTCAGTTCTGGTCATCTCATTATAGGAGGGATGTGGAAGCTTTAGAGAGGGTGCAGAGGAGACTTACCAGGGTGCTGTCTGGATTAGAGATCATGTCTTATGAGGATAGGTTGAATGAGCTGGGACTTTTCTCTTTGGAGAGGAGGAGGATGAGATATGACTTGATAGAGGTGTACAAGATAAGAGGCATGGATTGAGAGACTTTTTTGCAGGGAAAAATAGCTAACACAAAGGGATATAATTTTAAGGTGATTAGAGGAAGGTATGGGGGGTGTCAGTGGTAAGTTTTTTACTAAGTGGTGGGTGTGTGGAACACTGCTGGCAGAGGTTGTGGGGGAAGAGACTCTTAGATAGGCACATGAATGACAGGAAAATGGGGGGGGGGCTATGTGGGAGGGAAGGGTGAGATGGATCTTAGAGCAGGATAAAATGTCAGCACAACATTGTGGGCCGAAGGGCCTTTACTGTGCTGTAATTTTCTATATAAATTTGTTAAGGTTTTCACCCCAGCCTAAAAGTTGTGCATTCAAACTCCCTTTCACCCCTGAACACATCAGTGCTGCCTTGCAGGAATATTGCTTTGATAAGACCCCTCTTTTGGATGTTGTTAAGCTGATGTTTTGATTTCTTTTGATTCTACCTATCTGTGCAAAGTAAAACATCTTGTAATGCTATTAAAAGAACTGAAGTGTCACCGGCACTCTAGCCAACAATTCTCCCACATCAAGCACCAGCTTATTTCTTTTTGCTGTTTGTGGGATATTGGCATTCGCAAAATCGCTGATGAATTTGTCTGCACAATAACACAATTTATCTGATACAAACTATGATAAAACTCTGACTCATCACTCGACTATTCGGAAATCTCAATGGTTTGGCAATTGGCTCACCAGGTAGTATTTGCTGCACTCCCTCTCAGCTCACCAGGGCACAAGTTAGTCATAGAGTGTGGAAGCAGACCCTTCGGCCCACCTGGTCCATGCCAACCAAAATGCTCCTCCAAGCGAGTCCCAAGTTCCCGCACTCCCTTTGAGGTAACCAGGTTCCATGGAAGATTTACTATCATACTGTTAATATATTAAAGTAAATTAGAAGTTTATCAGAGTATTAACAGAAATAACATCCAATAGTCTGCCAGTTCAGCACCAAAGCCCCAAGCGTGCCATGTTATCGGTGCTTAACAGTACTTTTAAATATTTTTAGTCAATGAAATAATTGCAAAATAGATATGCAGTTGTCTTTAATTGTGCCTTCTCTCTGGAGCAATTCAAAATAAGACGAAGTTGCTGTTGAGTGAATTGACAGAAAAAATGCACCAAATGTTCACCAGATTAATTACTGGGCTAGTGGGTTGTTGTATGTCAACAGATAAAGCAGATACACTCTTGAATTCAGAAGAATGAAGAAGGACCTCATTGAAATGTACAAATTTTGCAGGGAATTTGATCGAGTAGATGCAGAGTTGATGTTTCCCCTGGATGGGACATCTGGAATCTCAAGTCAACTTCTTAGCCATTCAAAAAAGTGAAAAGAAATTTCTTTACCAAGGGCATGGTGAATTTTTGGAACTCACTTCCCAAAAGGGGTGTGGAGGCTCAATCACTTAGTACACTTGCTATATTCAAGAAAGAGATCAACAGATTTATAGATCTTAAAAATAATTGAGGGATATGGAGATGATGTCAGAAAATGGCACTGAGGTAAAAGATCAGTGTAATGAATAGCAGAGCAGGGATGAGGGCTGATGACCTGCAGCTGCTCTGACTTCTTATGTTCTTATTTACAGGGCTGTTGGAAATTAAATTGCTCTTCAGACAGCCAGTGTAGACTCAATGGGCTCATTAGTTTCCCTTGTCCATTGTGATCCTAAAGGGGGGTGGTGGGATGCAAGTTGGATACTTTCTCCAGTGAAGGTGTTGTTCATTTTGGATCAAGATGAGGAGAAATTTATTTACTCAGAAGAATAGGATGCAGGGGATCAGTAATGATCTTAGTCAAAGCCTTAGTATGGCTTTCTTCTGCTTCTACTACTTGTGTTCTTGTTGGAATTCTATCCCTGTTTGTAAATCACATTCAGCTTTATAGCAAGACTGTAAAGAAAATGAGTTGTCGTCGTGTTTTTAGTAGTTCTGCTTATTCTACCCCAATGAGCCTCCTGTCCAACTAATAGGCCAGCTGCCAGCATTCTTAATCAGATTTTAAAATAACATGCTTGGAAGTGAGACTAGCTGTTCAAAGGTATTAATGCCAAGTTTAAGAATCAGTTGCTCATCTGTGAATACAAAAATTCAAAAGAAGAAAAATTCTAATTTATGGGGAAAATTGATTTTCTCCACCTCTGTTTTCATCATTTCCCAAGGGTGAATCTACAGAGGTGCACTGTTAGAGATCTGGAATGGGTGTGTAAGTCATCCTTTTGAGATGCCTCACGTATGCACTAAAGAAGGAGGAGAAATTCATTGAAGGTGGGTAATGAAAGCAGTGGAAATCATGAATAGCTGGTGAGTAAATAACAGATCAATTTTTCTGAAACCAGTTCATGTAAATGTATGAAGCTGCTTGGAAGTAACTTGCACAACACCTTGAGTGGGTGGAGAACAGATGTATAAACCCTCAAGTTAATTATCATTAGAGTGTCAACAGTTTCTGAAACAAAATAAAAACATGTTTTGATCCAAGTGTGAATTCTTTCACTCAGAGTATATTCCTCACTCTTCAAATCATTTCCACCTATTTGTACAAAATGCATCAAATATAATAACCTATTCTATCATAAGCTCAATAAAGGGAGGGCAGTTGGAGAGCTCAGATGCAGCTCAGACTTTGGGTGGTAAAGCCTTGGAATGGACTTCCAAGTGAGGTGATATTGGATGGTGACAATGGCAATTGTATTTTTTAAAAAAAAATTGCAATGACTTGTACTTGATGAAGATCAGAACCAAGCTCTGTCTTAGGGGAAACCTTTGGGTTCATGTGATTGTGTGATTAATCATAGCAAATGAGGTGTCACTTCCCACCTTTTTAAATTTGAGATCTTTACTTAAATCTCAGGGATAATTATTGTACTCCAATGAATACATATGCTCCTGTGCCTCCTTACAACATAGGAGGAGGCAATGCATCAAATCCATGCCAGCTTAATCCACTAATTTTCCCAATGGCCTATTCTCCCCACATTCCCATTGACTCCCACAGATTCTATTACTCACTTCCAAGCTCGGGGTACTTTGCAGTGGCCAATAAACCAACCAACACTCATGTCTTTGGCATGTGGAGAGTGCCAGAGTACCCAGAAGAACCCCATGTGGCCATAGGGGGAATATGCAAACACCTAAGGTCAAGACTGAAATGAGGCACAGCTCTACGAGCTACACGGTGGTGACACCCATATACAAACACTCCTTCTCTCTCCATAAGATGCTGCACGACTGGTCAAGCATTTCCAGCGTTTCTAATGACAGCATGACATTTCGGATATTCTCTTCGTTACAGCCTTCTGTGATAGATGTTGCTATTCTGTTGTGAAAGTATCAAAATCCTCTGATTTAGTCTTCAGTCAGTATAATGATTTTTAAACTATCAGCCTGCTTTCCTTTTTATTGAATAAACTGCAGCCTTATTACTCACTTACAACAAACTGTAATCCTATATATACAATGATATAAAATGTGACCGCTTACTTAATCTGCCCTCTCTTAAATGCTATTCTTGTAGGTAGCAATTACCGCTCAGCCGATTCTAAATTTATGAAACTGACATGAAACTTGATAAGTGGATCAATTTTTTAAAAAGAATACCACTGCCTCAGAAACACACACTTTCCCTTCAATATTGTACATCAAAATCAATCTGGTGTCGTTTGTGGGAGCTGAAGCATCGGGAACACCAGCGACTGAGTGACAGAATGATTTTGATTTCTGTTGGCCTCTCTTGTTGAGGGAGTTCACTCTGTTCTTTGACTTGTCTTTATAAAGGGAGATAACACTCTCCAGGCTCAAGTGTCACGTTCAGCATCACCTGCAAACTAAACTACTGAGATGCTCCTGGAAGGGAAAGGCCAGCATAAAGCTGAGCATCAACTTCAGGGGTTGTGATCAAGAACATTAATTCGAGGCATTTGCAAACACTTACTTTATTTCTCAGCCTGGTGACATAAACTAACCAGCTGTCCAAGCATCTCAGTGGCTTAGTCAGGCTCTTCCACATAACGTTAGTTATGGCAGCAGGTGCCTTGCCAACCAGAATGAAGCAGCTTCCATGGACAAAGTTCCTGCTTGAAACTCTGCAGATGGTAAATACAGACTCAGCAAATCGGGGAATGCTGGCCAGCTGAGGAAATTCTGGACCGTTGATTTTGTGGGATGGTCAAACACTGTCAGATGTTATACCCAATAAGTCAACTAAACAAGATTTGATTATAGACGCGGATGCATTATGTTCTCTTGACTAAGATATTTGTTGTAGACATGTGGATGTGCTTGCACTTGGCAAAAGAAAACAAAACACAGAGTGAAAATGAACACAGGAACCCCTCACAGGCAGATGGCTCGACAGCTTCTGGCATTGCCGATCTCAATCCAGTAGACATGGGACACACGCCCACAGCACAATATCATCCGCAAATTCAGCTGCAGCAACTGGCACTGGCTCAACAATCTTACCCAGAGATCCCACAGGAGTGAGAAATTAAAACATCACACTGTTTCATTTCCTGAAGTTGGCTCTGCAGCCATGATCTGTGTAAATATGGAAGAGAAGGTTGGGCCCTGCTGAAACAAAGGTCGGCAGATATCAAATGATCTGGCATTGCCAAAAGTAAACTGTTCACTTCCAGTACAATCCTGCACTTACAAAGCACATTGTCATGTTGAAACATCATAACGCGCTTGCACAATTAATTATTTTTGGAATGCGGCATCTTATTATGTAGGCAAATATGTCAATAGTTGTGCAACAATGATACCTCACACACAGATGATGCGACAGATGATCAATTAATCTGCTTCTTCATTTGTTGAGGGATAATTGACAGGCAGATTTTCCTCTTTGGTGCAAGTCAGTTTAGAATCGATTCCCAATTCTAGTGTGAAACCCAAGGACAAACACAACTCCATTCCCTGACTTAATTAGTTATTCCAGGGGCAGGCAAATTTGAGGAATTTTTGGTGACAGGAGAGGGAAACAGTCAAATTTCATGATTTAGGGACAATTAAGTGCCACACAAAGGGCAACAAGAAATGAACAAGCTTTTGGAGAGGTTTCTCAGCTCCAGCAGCCCCTATAAAGGCTAAAGGGAGCGAAGAATAAAAAAGAGCAGAAAAAGATGAAGGGTAATAATATCTTAGATGCAGGCATGATGGTAGTCATGTGATAAGTAACATCTAGTCTCTATGTTGTTGAATTCAAAGACACCACATGATGCAGAGGCAACATGCAGAGCACAGTGTCAGATTGCTTGCCTTTAGTGATATATATCAATCATTTGAACTTAAATGGAAGTGCTGTAATTAAGATGTTTGCTGACATTATGGAAATTAGCCAAGTGTTTGATAATGAGGAAGAACCTTAAAGATTGCAGGAAAACATCAATGGATTGGTCATGTAGGCAGAAAACTGGCAAATAGAATCATGTGAAGGAATGCATTTGAGAAGAGCAAACAAAGAAAGGGAATCCATGATGAGTGGTCGGACAGAGGAGCAGAAGGAAACTGGAGAATCAATCAATCTCCAAAGGTAGCAGGAAAAGATGACAAAATGGTTGGGGGCTTTTAAGAGGGGCTTGGATGGGCACATCAATGACAGGAAAATAGAGGGATATTGGCATTCTGTAGGTAGGAAGGATTCGCTATGTCGGCACAACATTGTGGGCTGAAGGACCTGTTCTGTGCTGTACTGTTCTGTGTTCTGAGACATATGGGATATTTTTCTGTATTGGTTGAGTCATGGAATATAAATGCAGAGAGGTGATGCTAGAACTGTGCAAAACAGGACTGTACCCAGTCCTGGATTTGCCATGATAAATGAAGTTTGTTTGTGAGGAATGGTTGCTAAATTCTGGGGTTATCTTTGAAACAGAACGGGCCAAGTGAAGCTTAAGTCAAGGCAGATAAAACTATTTACAGTCTCTCGTGGGTGAATAGTAGGATGTACCAATTTCCCTTAGCAGGGATCAATAGCCAGGAGACATAGATTTAGGATTATTGGTAAAACAATGAGAGAGATGTTGAGGAAAGTTTCTCCATCCAAAGGATGGGGCAGGAGAAACCCTCAGCACCTCAAGTATTTGGATGGTCTTTTAATGTGTGATAACCAAGGGCAAAGTCCAAGAACTGGGAAAGATTTAATTGGCTCTTTATCAGACTTCTATGCTGTAAATTTCAATTGCTGAGCAATTGGACCCATTTGCAATGTTTTATACACAATCACTTTCAAGTTGATTAATGACAATTGGGAAATTGGCCTGGCCACTTCTGGGTGCTATTCCCATTAAGCCTGAATGACTTTTATGGGATATCACAGGTTAACACTGTTGACAGAAATTGGAGCTTTCAGGGGAAATCCAAAACCTTCACTGCTCACTCACATAAAATACAGGAGCACATTGCACAGTGTGGGAAACAGACCCTTTAGCCACTGGGTACATACAAACTATTAAGCAACCATTTACACTAATCCTTCATTCATTCTCTCCTCATTCCCATCAACTACCTCCGGACTCTCCCACTCAGCTAACCACCAGGGGCAATTTGCACTAGCCAATTATTAAACTACCAACTTGCACATCCTTGGGATGTGTGAAGAAACCTGAAGACCTGGAAGGAAACCACATGATTATAGGGAGAACGTACCCACTCCACATAGACAGGACCCGAGGTCAGGATTGAACCCTGGTTACTGGAGCTCTGAGGCCATCGGTCTACAAGCTGCATCACTGTGCCACCCCAGTACCATCCAAAACTATTTCTGTTCAGGAATGAGATGGCAACTAAAAGGTTTGCCCTGCTAGATCAGTCTTCTGTACATGCATCTTCCAGCCTCACTTTCTAATGGCCTGTATAATGTTACATGCTTCTTTGGAGTTCCCTGCAATAATTTTAACTACTTTTTTTTTGCCATCACCTGTAACCGGCATGCACTGATCACTGGCCAGTTGATCAGCCCACAGCAGCTTGCAATCAATGGTGGCAGGTGAGTTGTTCAGGTCAGTTCATCATGTGGAGGCTGTCAAGCACATTGTGTTCCACCTCACATGCTCATTTCTTCACTGACCATGTCTGCCACAGCACACTGGCTACAATGGGGAGAGTCCTTCAAGTGCTGACTTGCTTCCTAATGTGGCAGTAACATGACGACTGGAAAGCTCTGCAAAAAGATCCTGATAGGAACCGCATGGATGACTTCTAAGGCATAAATTCATATGCAAAGTGTCACAGCCACGTTTAACAGTTTTTTTTTCAATTTTGTAGTCAGGAAATCTGGTTGGGTGTTGGCACTACACAGTGAATGTTTAGCACACTACAAGAGGGTGAAATCCAGTTTCAAAGAGAATGATTCAATGAAGAATTGCTGCAGAAAGGCACAGCCAGATGGCCTTCATTGTTCCTGTTAGACACAGATGCCAGGGCTTCACATATGTTTAGCAGTCTCCCACCAGCCATAGCCAGTCATTTAAGGCCAACTCTTGTGATCTCTGGCTTGCCAGATTTCTTGGACTATCGTGTGAAGCGTGGCATTTTGTAATCGGGGTGTCTCTGTGGAAGTTTCCAGCACAACGCTTTTTCAGCACCCACACTGTCTGTGGTGACTTCGGGACATCTGAGACAGTTTTCTGTGGGAAGAGAAGCAGCTCCAACAGCTTAAGGTTTGCGATATGACAGCATTTCTTCTCTTGGGGTATGGTAGCACCTCTTGGATTGTTTGGCACCTCTGTCCAGATCTTTTCTTTCCTTTCAACATCTCAACCCCACTGATCACGGTGAAGGGAACTGAAGCAAAAATTAATTAAGATCCTCTGGTAGGAACACGAACTATCAACATTGGAATAAAAACAGAAGTACTATTCATAATAAGCATCCAGAGGAGGTCTTAACACTCAAACTTCTCATCTGTGTACCTTTTAAAGACCTTCACTATCTACAACTTCGTCCAAAAAGATATTTGTTTTTGTTTTAATTATTCATCCTCAGGATGAATTCACAGCATTAATTGTCCATCTGCAATAGCCACCAAACTATGTATCCTGATGGACCATTTTTTTAGAACTGTGAAGAGCCAACCACCTTTCTTTGGTTCTTGAATCACACTTAATGATGGCAGATTTCCTTCTTTAAAAGACATAAACTTATTGAGTGAGTCAAATGTGTTTTTGCAACAGCCAAATTTATTTTCTTATCTGTATTTAAATTCCCAGCTGACATTGTTAGTGCACCTTTAAGAACTGTGTGTGCCATGCAGTATGACTTTTGACACATCGTTGCACCAGTCACGACTGTAGATCGGGATGTTCTGTTGGTAACTCTATCTCTGCAAATACACCATTGTAAGCAGCAGCACCGATGAGCCAACAGATGTTGAAAATATAGTGGGATTTGAACTCGTTTTCAAATTATTAAAGTGAGTTTCTGGACAGATATCCAGTAACCATTTACTGATGTGCACACAGCTCCCCATAAAACCCTTACCTGTTGTAGAGAGAACCAGCTCTAACACATACCTTAAATTGCAGTAAGTTGCCTGGACTCACACATCCATGACATAGTGCAAACTAGACACTAAAAATAGGAACTCAACATCTAAAGTTAGCAGTTATTGTACATGAATCTGATCTCCCAGTTACAGTAAACTAATATCACTCCTTACCAGACTGTGACTTATAATGGAAAAGACCTTTACCAGCACCAGTAACTCTGGATCTTTTTACCCTCTCCTAGGACTGGACTACTGAGGGTAACTGCTTAATTTGTCTCCTGGCAGATATCAGCAAGTTCAGGCAATTTAGAATAAAGCTTAGGCATCCCTGTATTAAAACTAGCTTTCCCTACAACAGGATGGGGCTTTATTGGGAGTTCTGTGCAGATCAGCAAATGGTTACTGGGCATCCATCTAGAAACTCACATTAGTAATTTGGAAGCATGAGTTCAAATCCTGCCATGACTGTAGTGTTTGTTGACTCATTGATACCACTGCTTACAATGGAATATAACAGATGTAGAGCTGTCAATAAAACACCCCAACCTACAGCTGTGACTGGTTCAACAATGCATCAAAAGTCACACAACTCCTAAAGGTGATGAAACTTAAACTTGGTAGTCTCCTCAGTAATGCATCATGCAGTGCTTGTGATCACACTATAAAGCTTATGGGATGTTAGCATTCATAAGTCGTGGGATAGAGTTTAAGAGCCGCGAGGTGATGATTCAGTTCTACAAAATCTTGGTTAGACCACACTTAGAGTACTGTGTCCAGTTCTGGTTGCCTCATTATAGGAAGGATGTGGAAGTGTCGGAAAGGGTGCAGAGGAGATTTACCGGGATGCTGCCTGGTTTAGAGAGTATGCATTATGAGGAGAGACTAAGGGAGCTAGGGCTTTACTCTTTGGAGAGGAGGATGAGAGGAAACATGATTGAGGTATACAAAACATTAAGAGGAATAGATAGAGTGGACAGCCAGCGCCTCTTTCCCAGGGCACCAATGCTCAATACAAGAGGGCATGGCTTTAAAGTAATGGGTGGGAAGTTCAAGGGAGATATCAGAGGGAGGTTTTTTACCCAGAGAGTGGTTGGGGCATGGAGTGCGCTGCCTGAGGTGGTGGTGGAGGCAGGTACATTGGTCAAATTCAAGAGATTGCTGGATAAGCATATGGAGGAACTTAAAATAGACGGATATGTGGGAGGAAGGGGTTAGATAGACTTAGGTGAGGTTTAAAGGTCGGTACAACATTGTGGGCCGAAGGGCCTGTATTGTGCTGTACTGTTCTATGATCGTCACTGATTTATTTTCTTGTATTCATGAAACAGAAATAAGATGTTTCTGGGTTTAGAGCCATTAACTGTGTAGCAACAAAGTCTGTGTTCCAGAGCCAAAAGCATTATCAATCACATGAGCTCATGTATATTAAAAATATGTATGTTTTACATGCACAGGTGTTACATTTTGTTTCCAAATGCAAACAAATTTAAATAGCTCTGTGATTTAGAGCTGAATTCTGAAACAATAACATTTTCCTTTACAATGACCAAATGATAGCTGAAAATTGATTGTTTTCTTGCTGGTCTTTGGGGATTACAACTTTTAGGTACATCATTGTGGCCCAGAAGTACATTTGCACAATGATGGAAAAGCCAGCACTGTGCAGATATCAGCAATGACAAGGCAATGGTAAAGCAATTTTGTGCACATTTGAGGAAACATTAATTCCGGTTGATAATATCATTTGGTCTTTTTGGTCTGCATGTTCTTGCATCAGATCACTGCTTTTTCTAGCATCCCAGTAGCAAAGCATTTAAAAATTCATCTCCGGAGAGATTTTAACCCACATTGATCAAAATAACAAGTGGCAATGATCACTCGGAAGATCTTGGCCCCACTGTAGTGCTATTTAAAGGACCAGACACATTTCTCCTGCTTTCAGAGGCAGAGAAGTGCACAACTCCCTGCAGGACAAAGCTAAAGTAAACTGACCTAAAGTGGGATCCCAGCCACACATCACCAGGTGGTTCTTGACCTGAAATGTCGACTGTTTATTTCCCTCCATAGATGCTGCCTGACCTGCTGAGTTCCTCCAGCATTTTGTGTGTGTGGTTTCAACAAACAATCTGCTGGAGGAACCCAGCAGGTCAAGCAGTGTCTGTGAGGGTGAAGGGTGGGGGGAGGAATTGATGATGTTTTGGATCAAAACTTTGCATCAGGACTGAGAGTGGAGAGGGAAGATAGCCGGTAAAAAGAGGCAAGGGGGAGTGGCAAGTTGGTGATTGGTGGGCTGAGGAGGGATGAAGAATGATAAATGGAGTTGGGAGACAGAGGCAGGTGGTGGTGGAGACAACTAGGAGGGTGATAAGCAGCAACACAAAGGCTACGTGCTGGAATTTGAAAAGTAAGGAAGGTGATAATTAATCTGATGAACCCAGATGTCTCTGCCTTCACCCTCCTCTCCCCCCATCTGGCTCCATCTGCCTTTAGTTTTTGTCTGCCACTACCTGCCTCTGTCTCCCAACTCTACCTCTCCTCTTCCCCAACTGGCCTCGATCTTGTCGTCAACCTTCACGCCTCCTCAGTCCACCAATCATCTCCTGGCTCCTGTCTCACCACCTCTCCTCTTTATACCAGCTATCTTCCCTCTCCATTCTCAGTCCCGATGCAGGGTTTTGACTCGAAACGTCGATGTTCCTTTCCCTCCCACAGATGCTGCTCGACCTGCTGAGTTCCTCCAGCAGATTGTTTGTTGCTCCAGATCCCAGCATCTGTGGTCTCATGTGTCTGGTGATTTCATTTGGTTCCCATTCAAAATTCAGTGGCCTGAAAAGCCAAAAGAAATGTCACAAATACAAAAGTGGTTCCATGTTCCTCAGGTAAGAAATTAGTAATAAGAAAACAGGAGAAAGACATCTGGTGAAAGAGGCATCATCCAACACCTTTTCCACCCAGGCTTGGTGGGCTTCTTGCAGGAGAACTGCCTGTGTAGACTCACCTTCCACAAAGTAGTTCTCACTCCTATTTGTGGCCTCTGATAAACCTCAAGTATCAGCTCACACAATTGCCTGTGCTGCTCTCAAAGTCAAAGCCCAATTCAATCCCACACTCAAAAACCTTGCCTCAGGACCCTGCCAAGCTGTCTCTGCAGATTTATGCCACATTTGACCCTTTGTTGCATGCTGTTTCATTAAATAAATCAAAAAATTGCTCAACCGTCACAATGGGGAACCATCCATTTTTGTTTAATATGACATTTGCATACAGAGTTGAAAGGTCCTTTTGGCCACATTGCAGAGTTCTCCACAGAGTTGGTGTTCACAGAGAGCGCTCATAGCCTCATCGACACCCTCATAATAATCTCTTGCCGGAAGTGTCCTTGCACAAGGAGGATATTTTCAGACCCAAAAGCATTATCGATCATATAAGCAGCCTGTTCAAGTTCCTCTGACTCCTGGGAGGACTTTACCAAACCTCCCCCCATCACTGGAGCATGTAGTCATCCCTTGTCAGTGCTCCCCAATGGTCAGAACAGTGCTGCTTGATTTGTGGTGTAACCCTTTAAGGGCTGATTCCCGATATCAGAGCCATGAGAATATGTGCTCGTAGTGCAAGAAATTCAACTGGTTACACATGCTGTTCCTGAAAAAACAGAAGGGTGTCATACGAGGGAGCTGTTGCTTGGTGATTTTGAATGAGTGCTAATGAATTTTGCAATCTGTTTTGAGTTTTTCAAAGTTGTTAGGAAGATTGTTAATAATGTTTTATTGCTGGAAAACTGATTAATTTCTAGGGCTGTATATTGCTTTACAAAATCTTTCTGTCCTTATGAAACAATAAATTTGCTAATTTATTACAAACTAATATCAGGGAAATGTGCAAATGAATGGACAAATATTATCAAGTTTTCTTTGTAAAACCCTTTTCTTGTTTAAAGAGACTTGATTTAAAACAATTATATACATGAACAGAGTACCACAGGAAGTAATTGGCAAGGCAGCTGAAGGATTCCATCTCAGGTTGATTAACCTCCTAATTTGCTCCTGTTGATAGAATAGTCAGGTTGCATGCTCTTAAAATCCTAGTTGTGTAATCATACATAGCTGAAGGTGACCAAACCTGTGTTGGTGCATGCACCAGCATTCTCTCCCTTCTTGACATTGTCCCAACATTAGGTACCAGAGTGAGAGGTGCCCCCCTGCAACATTCCAAAATTCTTCTTGGCCACAAAGAGCTCCAAGCTCTCCTGGAATAGTGGAAGGCTCTAAATAATTGCAAGCCTTAACTTTTATTCTTTTTGACAAAGATAATTGACTTATATGATGCTCGAGATGCCTTATGCTCATTCAAGAATCACACTGCTGACAGAATATCGATCAACATCTTCTCTTCCACAACCAGTTTCCATTTGAAACCTAACTGAAGATTGGTAACATCACTTCTGAATTTTTAATTGGTGGAATGGCAGTGGGAGAGTGTAGGGACATGCTGTTGGGATATTATTACAAAGTGTCCCATTACAAATTTAAGCTATAGTTGAATAGTTTACCTGCACTCTGTGCAGCAGAAATAATTGTCCTGTGGCCTAACATTCAAAATTATTGGCACCTAAGTGTCTTCCAAGCATAACAGTTGTAATGATGTGTTGCTGTGGGGTCAGGCAAGAACCCTCATTACTGTCATAGCTAAATGGACTGCCAAAACCCACACATATATTCTTCCAAGAGTCAGATAGGGGAAGAATGCTACTTGATGTGACCTCCGGCTTAACCTATACACTACAAGACATGCTTATTGAAATTAGAGGTTAAACAGCAAAATAAGTCAATCCTGAAGATTTAACTTAGTTGAATATGTTCTATCTTAGATCCCAAGTACAGAAGTCTTCACTTAGAAATTATAAGCCTGAATTAGTGCCATAAATTAATATATATTTGGGGGAGTGGAGGCCTCCAGAATTTCTACCAATGATGCTGGTGCTGCTTTCAAAAGGGCATTGGATCAACTACTGTGCTGAAGAGGGTGTCAGACATGGGTATCTGAAGCCTGATCATATGCATTCTTATTGTTGTTGGCACTGATGCAAAATGGTGCAAGGAACTGAATTAACTGAAAAAATTCTCTGCTGCGTTAAAAAGACAATTCAGCATGTCACTTGCAATCACACTTAGTGGGATAAACACGATGAAAGGAGAGTTTATTTCTTTTCTGTCATTCTTGGCTAACTTCATTGCATGTCTGCACAATATTTATTGTCATATCTGTGCAGAATTACACAGAGCCAACTTGGTCGAAGACCATCACATCTACAGAGTGAAGAGGTAGCTCCATTGGAAGATGCAGCAGGTTCTTCGACAGTGACCAGCTGGTATCTGCACCAGTCTGAAAGCAAGAACTGTACCACTGTTGATAGAGTCATGGAGAGATATAGAACAGAAACAGGGCACTTCATCCATGCCAACTATCAATCATCCACCAACAGTAATGCAGCATCAATCCCATTCTCCCCACATTCTCATCAACTCACCCCAAATTCTAATATTCACCTGCACACTAGAGGCAATTTGCAATGGCCAATTAACCTAACAATCCATGGCTTTGGGAAGTGGGAGGAAACTGGAGCACCTGGAGGAAACCCACATGGTCACAGGAAGAACATGCACATGTATACTCCACACAGCTGGTCAGGAGGGAGTGCAGCTCAACCCATGGCTTCCAGAACATGATAACTGCAAGTTCTGAAGTCCTTCAGAGTCTGCTCAACCAGCCTTCTCACTGACTCAACAAAGAATAGAATTGACCTGCCTGAAACTGACGGGCTTCCTGTATCACTCAGCAATTTTACATCTACTTCTTCTTCTTCAAGGACAGGATGAAGATTTTATAGTCACGTGATTAGATTTGGTACTAAATATTCCTGGATGCATTGAGTTTGGGAAAGACAGGAAAAGACAAAAATAAGTAATGATTAAGGAGAATATTGTAACACTAGACTGTGGGGTATATCTTGGAATAGTCAAGGAGAGAATCTATTTGGTTAGAAGTAATAAATAATTGAGGTGCCATTGTGCTATTGGGAATATTCCTTTGCTGTTAACTAATGGCAAAGATATAGTGAAGCAAACTTGCAGGGAATTCACAGAGACATGCAAAAGCCAGAGGGTAGTGATAAAAGAGATTTCAACAATCTTCACATAAACTGGAATAGTAATAATTTAAGAGGGAAAGAGGGAGAGGAGTTTCGGAGAATCTCCTTGAGCAGTTCATTTCCGGCCCAAAGAGGAAGTGAGCCATGGCTGGACTTGGTTCTGGTGAAGAGGTCGGGCAAGTGAGTGTGCATAATATGTTTGCCATTAAGTATGAAGCCTTGGGAAAAAAGAGCCAGTCACTGCAGAGAGAACATTGACAAAGAGACAGGAGAGATAGGGAGCAGTTATAAACAATTGTTTTTCAGACTGAAGGGACTCATATGTGTTTTGAACTATTTTCTTAATCTGGCCTGCTATTTTCAAAGATTTACACACATACAACCACTCTACTCCCACCAGTCTCCCTCTTCCTCTACCCAAAATAGAATTGTGCCCTCGGGTCTCGATTGCTTCTAATTCTTCCTCCTGAAAGCAGCGCTTGGCTTTTTTTTGACATTTGCTTTCATTTGCCACATCTCCCCACATTTCACCAGCCTGTCTGTATCCTCCTGAAGCAAACACAATCTTCTTCACTTCCAAATTTTATATCATTTGCAAATTTGGAAATTGTGCTCTGTACACGGAAGTCCAATTTACTTATATAGATCAAGAAAAACAGTAGCCTGGTACTTACTCATAGGGAACACTACTGTATACTTCCCTCCAGCCAATCACTTCCTGCAATCCCAACTACAAAGTGCCATCCGAGAAGCAGCAAGGCATAAAATATAAGCAGAATTCAGCATCTAGGATTTGAGGAACAATGCCTGATTGTGTGGACTTTGGAACTCCTGTGGAAGAATAGAATCTGGTCTTTTCAAAGCCCTTTGTTCTTGATAAAAGTCAGTCATGAAAGGATGAACTGAGTGAATGTTTCCACTTAGGTGATGATAAATGCCGTGACACTCCATCAGTAAAGAGGACTGTGTGATGTCATGTGCTAGAAAGTCAAGTAGATTCAGGTCATTCACTTTTATTTGTAGGTGAGAGGAATAGAGAAATAAACATCAGTCAGAACAAGTGATGACTTGTGCTGTGAAGTCTCTAGTAGTAATTAATCGCCAAGTCTCCTTTATAACATGCTATTTTGCTCCTTAACCTGATAATGGATTGCAAGGAAATGAATAACACATCCACTCTTGAGAACCTGACCTAAGTTGAATGGGAAGGAGTGCAAAAGACTCCTGGTGGCACAACCTTGACAGGCAGTGGGGAGCAAATCTGGGTGTGTGCAGGCAGAATGTTGGGGGAGGATTCGAGGAGTATTAGTAAGCTTCAAGATCTTCACACAACCCATCTGTCAGTAATTCCTCACTTCTGTCTGTATCAGCTGGTTCCTCTTAAATTGCAGGAAAATGTAACTACAGCTGTTTGTGTCAATCAATATCTCCAAACCCCCATCCTTTCCTAGATCTTTATGCTCTCTCTGCTTCCTCCCCTTTCTCTGCAATGTAAAATTTGTATTATTTCTAATTTTCCCAGTCTTGATAGAACGTGAAATGTTAACTCTGTTTCTCTCTCCATAGATGCTGCATGATCTACTGCATATTTCTAACATTTTTTTCCCATATCAGAAAATTCATTCTTTGCAATTTTTACAAGGTAGTGTACTTCTGGGGCTTTTTATTGCTCTCCCCCACCCTCTCCCCAATGAGAGAGTCTCTATGTGCCACAGGAGGCAGCAGAGCCTGTGAACTGGGACTCCCTTGAGGAGATGAGATGGGAATTAACTGATAACTTACAATCACATTACTTTCTACTGATACCTCAACATTAGGTTTTCCGAAAGCACTCTGACCAGAAGAGCTAAATCAATAGTTGCATTAAAGCAACCAGCCATCTCTCACAAATAGGTACTAAACTTAACGGTATTTACAGCAGGAAAAGAGGCCATTGGGAAGGTCATCAACCTGAAACGGATAATCGAATGCTTTCCCACATATGATACCTGACCTGCTCAATATTTGCAGAATTCCCTTGCTTTCAGTTCCAAGTTCAAGCAACTTCATTCCGTTTGTGGTTCAACATCCAATAAAGTTCCTTATTCACCATATGTACATCCCAAGCCTCTGTGGTCTAAGGGTAAAAAAGTAGGACCAAGATCTGAAGATCAAGGCAACATGTGACTGAAGTAAAGCAGTTCAGTGAGCTTAAATTTCAATATAATTGAAATCTAACATGTATTTTAAATGAATTGAAGTAGAAAAAAATGCACCAAATATACTGTGTTTTTTTCTTTATTAATCGAACAATCTACCTTTACTGAGTTTAATAGTGGTCAATTTCGCATTTATGAAATTGACTGGTAAACCAATTGAAAATGGATACTGCTCCTTTAACCTAATAACTGCATTGACAGTTAAGTATCTCTCGACATCTCAAACTTCCCTGTAATGTTTAATACTAAGATTGATTTGTGTGGGCTTTTAGCTTGTATAAGCATTAAATCTATAAGTTGACAAGTAACCCCATTAGGTACTTGTCTTGTAAAATGATCTGTTAACTCATTGCTCAATGTCTCATGCATTTCTCCACCCAATAGTTGGCAGGGTTATTTAAGCATTTCAAAAATGCATGGTAATATTTTGCTGACCCCACATGAACACCCTCAAGATATTTACAGTATGTGGACACATTTCTTGTGCTGATGCCACACAGGTTGACCCTCCGCACACACATACATACCTAGAAGAGCTAGACACGTAAATAAATTTGAAATAGGCAAATTGTGAAATTTCATTTAACCCCTCGTTTTTCAGTTTACAGTATAGCTGAAAGCAGAAACCCCACACCCAAACAATGAGATATCAACCAAACAACTACGTTACCTCCATCCTCCCTTCTTACTCATTGCTGTTATTCCCTTTGACCATTCTGCTTTTCTTGTTCTGAGACACGTTACGAACCAGCAACAAAAGAAACACACTGAGTCATGATTCAGTGTTAAAAACTATTTTATTAATCACTGCTTATGATAATAAGAAAAATAAAAGTAAAAATGTTAGTATGTTAGAAGTAAAAATGTTAAACCTTGAACATTAACCCCAAAAACTAAACTCTTCGTGTGTGTGTGTGTGGCAAAGTCCCAAACTACAAGTCCAGGAGTGGTTCTTAAAGTTCAGGTCAGCAAGCCATAAGGTGAAACATGAGCAAAGGCTTCTTCAACAACCACTGTTGTCTGAAGATAAGACGTAGATGTAGAGACCATAGAGAGAGTAATTACGAAATCCAAATGTTCCACGATGGAACCCAAATGACACCTCAGTGTTTACTCGGTAGTGACTTCCTCACCCCGAAATGCATCCGTACCGTGGTCGTCCACACAGATAACTGTTTCCCTCTACAGGTCAGCAACAAAGTGAACTCCACCGGATTACTCCCAATTTCCATACGTGGATTGTAGTAACAGACACAGTTATTGTTTCTCATCCATCGATAGAGAAAACTAGCAGGCTGGTGTCTCTCTCTCTTTTCTCTCTCTCTCTCCTCTGACTTCGACTGACTTCTTCAACAACGTCATTACGTCCTTTATCTTGTTGACGTAACCACACCACACACACCCACACACACACACACACACACACACACACACACACACACACACACACACACACACACACACTACTAACTCTATCTTAAAGGGACATTCACTGAGTCCGTAACAGACAGCAGAAGTTTAAATGTGGCATCAGTAGCTTTTTAACAGATATATTTTTCCTCTGATCAATTTGTGTTAGCATATGCTTGTGTTTTGAATAATTTGTGTAATTTGCTTCATGAGGCATAAACATCAAGGGTGAGCATTCATAAACAGAATTCTTTAAGAATATTAGTAATTGCAAAGTTTTTTTGTGAAGATACCTTACCACAAAGGTGACAGCATGAAATGTAGGTGATTTGACTGGAACAGTGTCTCATGCCCATTCCTAAATATCATTGAGGAGATGGCAGCTAGCTATCTTGAACTTGGAATTGAAATTGGTTTATTATTGTCACTTGTACCAAGATACAGTGAAAAACACGTCTTGCATACCGTTCGTACAGATCAATTCATTGCACAGTGCATTGAGGTAGTACACGGTAAAACAATACGGAATGCAGAGTGAAGTGTCACAGCTACAGAGAAAGTGCAGTGCAGGTAGACAGTAAGGTGTAAGGTCAAAACGAGGTAGATTGTGAGGTCAAGAGTCCATCTTATCGCACCAGGGAACCATTCAATAGTCTTATAACAGCGGCAGAGAAGCCGTCCTTGAGCCTGTTGGTATGTGGTTTCAGACTTTTGTATCTTTGGCCCATGGGAGGGGGGAGAAGAGAGAATGTCCAGGGTGGGTGGGGTCTTTGATTATACTGGTCGCTTTACCAAGGCAGTGAGAAGTATAGACAGAGTTCATGGAGAGGAGGCTGTTTTCTGTGATGTGCTGAGCTGTATCCACAACTCTCTGCAGTTTCCTGTGGTCCTGGGCAGATCAGTTGCCATACCAAGCTGTGATGCATCCAGATAGGATGCTTTGTATGGTGCATCGATAAAAGTTGGTGAGTGTCAAGGGGGACGTACCAAATTTTTTCGGCCTCCTGAGGAAGTAGAGGCGCTGGCAAACTTTCTGGGCCGTGGGTCTACGTGGTTGGACCAGGACAGGCTACTGGTGATGTTCACTCTCAGAAACTTGAAACTCTCAACCCTCTCGACCTCAGCACTGTTGATGCAGACAGGAACATGTGCACCACCCCCCTTCCTGAAGTCAATGACAAGCTCTTTTGTTCTGCTGACATTGAGGGAAAGGTTGTTGTCATGACACCATGTCATTAAACTCGCGATCGCCTTCCTGTACTCCGACTCATTGTTATTTGAGACCTGGCCCACTGCAGTGGTGTCAGTTGCAAACTTGTGGATGGAGTTAGTGCAGAATCTGGCCACGCAGTCATGAGTGTATCGGAAGTAGAGTAGGGGGCTGAGGATGCAGCTTTGTGGGGCACCAGTGTTGAGAACAATGAACTGTTGTCATCTTACAGGTGAAACATTTTGCAAAATGTTATTAGATACAGAGTTCCAGGATTTTGGCACAGTGACAATGAAGGAATGGGAAGATATTTCCAAGTCAGGATGGAATGCAAATTGGAGGGGGAACTTGCAGATAGTTATGTTCCATGAACCCACTGTACTTGTCCTTATCAATGATAGCATGCTCTTGTTCAATGAGGACCATAATTTAGCTTGAAAGCATACATGAATGGTTTCCAGGTGAAAATACCCAATCTAAAATCATACTAATTAAGTTGCTCTATCAATAGAATGGAATTAAAAAAAGGTACCAGTGATTTAAAGCCGTGTCTTGTTCAATCGCACCCAATATAAAAATAATTGCCAAGTCTGTGGGCTGCGCAAAGGTATTTTTGATTTCTGGATAATTAGGTTTATTAAGTCAGGAACTCAAAGAGGGAAAGCGGAAGCAAGATGATAACTGAAAATTAAATGGTCACAATACAAGGTGGTATGACTTGTAAATAGTGCTGCTGCAACTCTTATCTGACCTTGCCCCCTACCTAATAAAGACTTTATTACATTGAACATAGTACATAGTACAGCACAGGAATAGGCCCTTATGCCTACAATATTATGTCGAACTAATTAAGCTAATGACACCTAATCCCTTCTGCCTGTTCGTGGTGGTTCATTCTCTGCATATTCATGTCTCTATCTAAGAGCCTCTTAAATGCCTCTATCATATCTGCCTCCACCACCAACCCTGGCTGCGCATTCCAGACACTCACCACTCTCTGTGTAAAAAACTGGTCCTGCACATCTCCTTTGAACTTTCCCCTTCTCACCTTAAATGCATGAGCTCTAACATTAGACATTTTGACCATGGGAAAAAGATACTGGCTGTCGACTCTATCTATGCTTCTCAAAATCTTATAAACTTCTGTTAGGTCTCCCCTCAGCCTTCAATGCTCCAAAGAAAATAATCCTAGCTTTTCCAACTTAAAGTTTTATGTTGCTGGAAAATTACAAGTCTTATGCTGCCAGAAAATGCCAATTTTCACTGTTTTATTGGAGTCCTGCATTGCAAACCTTTGTTTAACCTCATACAGATAAACAAGAGTCAAAAATTAACAGCTGGCAAACAGACGGCCAGATGCCTGCTGTTTGTTATTGCCCTGTAGCATCATCAACAATGAGAGAGAAAAATTGGACTTAGTAAAGAAGGGGGAAGTTCATCTCATTGCACTTAGAGGTACATTGCAAAAACATTCATTCCAACAAATTTTATGCTGGGTGTACAAATAAATTGGATAAAGATTCAGAGAACATGTTAAAACAAACTGTCAGATGGATTTTTCCTTTGCATTTTATTTCTTTTTCCTCTTTGTCAATTGTTAGAGGATGGAAGGAGGCCATCCAAACAACTGAGTCCATAGCAGTTCTAAGTAAAGGCAATTTAGCTAATTGCATTTCACTACCCTCTCCACAACACTACAAATTCTTCCCTTTCAGATACTCATCCAGCTCCTTTTTGAACTCTGTAATTGAGTCTGACTACATGAACACACGCATTCCAAAACACTCACTGCATAAATAATATTTTTGTCATGTCAATTTTGGTTCTTTTGCCTACCACATTCATTCTATATCCCCCAGTTCTTTCCCCCTCCTTTAGTGGCAGTAAGTTTCTCTCTGCAGACTCAGCTATGCCCTCCAAGATTTAAAAAAATTCAATAAAATCTCATTGCAAATTTCTCTTTCCCCAAAGTGAACAGCCCCAGTTCCTCCAGTCCCCCATCCTTGGGACTGTTTTACTGAATCTTTCTCGAAATATAATAAATCTCTATGAATTTAACCAGCTAAATTATTTTTATTTTAACTTATGCATTTCTTCCTGTGGTCTGAAGAATATTTTTTCCAACAATAGTTGTAAACTTCTGTGTTCAGAGCCAGCTGACATAAACAAACAAATGATAAGAATACTTCAGTGGGTTGCTGGGTGGGAAATAGAGGCTTGAATGGAAATCCATTATTTCTATATTTCTGTAATCTACTGCACAATTACTGTAAGATTCCCATTGATCACCATAGAACATCTTCTGTTCAAATAAGTTGGATGCCAGGGAATGGAGGAATGAAAGTGCTACAAATGGTTTAACAACAATTTTCAAGTAGATTGTTTATCATACAGTTTATGAACAAACCAGTAAACTTGTTCTGAAACTTGAAAAAAAATACAAATACAGCATCTGAAGTTGAAAGCTCAACAGCCACAGGACAAATTGCAAACTTCACCAGGTTGGCCAATGGAAGGGTTTCAGAACTGTTTTCATTTCTGTATATCAGTTAACTTACATTTGTCATGTTTGTAAGGGTGCTGCAAAAAGCTAATTTTCATGGTATTTTATCCTATGTATGTATGCCCCTGACAATAAACTTGAACTTGTTAGCCATTTACAATGGATAACCTTTATTTCTACTTCAGCTTGAAAAAATAAAACTAACCAAATGACTTTTATGGATGTGTTTGTAAAAGATAGCTCATGCCTAAAAAGCATGATTACATTTTCAAAGTAAAGACCTGTATAACAAATTGGGGAATTTATTTGGATATGATATGGATATCATAAATAAGGATTTCCATAAATTATTTGTTAAAATTCCTCATAAAAGTTTGTTGGTTGAAGTTTAAGTTCATGGAATCTAAGGCAAATTGTTGGCCTACGAAGGAAATTGGCTGAACAGCTGGATGCATGGTGCAGTAATAATGGACAGAATGTGGTTTGTGGCTTTCCATAAGGATGTGTGTTGATATGAGGATATCACTTCATTCAGGTACTTAAAATCATAACATTACAAAGAGATATCAATAGATTAACTGAATGGAGAAAACTGTTAGCCATAGACTTCAATGTAGGCAAATCCACTTTGGGTTTAAATGAAATGGAACAGCATAAATACTAAACATTGAAATCTTAGAAACAGTGGAAATCTGAAGAGACTGAGGTGGTTGTCTAGTGGTTAGCATAATGCTATTACAGCGCCAGTGACCCAGGTTCGATTCTGGCCGCTGTCTGTGAGGAGTTTGTACGTTCTCCCCATGACTGCGTGGGTTTCCTCCGGGTGCTCCGGTTTCCTCCCACATTCCAAAGACGTATGGGTTAGGAAGTTGTGGGCATGCTATGTTGGCACTGGAAGCGTGGCGACACTTGCGGGCTGCGCCCAGAACATTCCGTGCAAAGATGCATTTCACTGTGTGTTTTGATGTACATGTGACTAATAAAGATATCTGATCTTAAAATAGCAAAAATCATTAACACAGAAAGTTATCAAAGAGGCCAAAGAAATGCTGGATTTTAATCCTGTGGACAAGAACACAAGGAGATGGTTCTGTGGCATCTGAATAAATCCCTATTTACGCTGTACCTGGAGTACAGTAAAATTCCAATAATTTGGCAACTGATTATTTGGAAATCCTGATGGGCTGGGTGCGTGGCTGGAGCCAGGGTTGGGGTCTGGAGCACCAGGGATCAGGAACGTGGTAGGTTTGTGGCCAGAGCTAGGGTCTGGAATGCTTGTGTATTTCATACTCCCTTTAAGCTCACCGGATTCATTGGAAAAAGTGTTATGCAGGTCCTCCGAGCTTATGAACGCCCAATTTATGTTCAGCCCATACATACAAACTAGCATTTGAGAGACCGGAGGGGTGGATTTGCCAGCTGCTGCAGAGCTGTAGGCATCTTCTGCTTTGTAGGAACTTGGTTCGCAGCTGCATTTCTGACTTGTGAACTGTCCGGGTTAAGAACAGTTCTCAGGAAAGGAATGCTGTCATAAGCTGTAGAGGATCTACACTGGTATGCAATGGAAGTGTGTTTGGTTAATCATATGAATAACATCCAGAAGTGTGGAAAATCTGCGAGTCCGGCATGATCAAAGTCCCAAGGGTGCTGGGTCATCAGTGCTTTACTTTGCTGTGAACAGTCATGGGCGCCATGCCAGAGGAAGAATGTATCAGCCTTAGGGAGCTGAGAGCACTGGGAATGATAACTGTATTCCAATGGTGAAAATTGAAACAGACATTAATTAAGAAATACAATAAAGTTATAGAATGATTGATCTATACAGCAAAGGAGGAGGCCTTTCAGACCTTCATTTCTAGGCTCACCAATAAGGGCTATTGATGTTTGTATGTGGAGGGAGTGCCAGTGAAAGTGGTTGCGGCAGGTACAATCACAGCATATAAAAGACATTGGGATAAGTACATGAATAAGGAGGGGTTTGAGGAATATAGGCTAAACACAGACAAATAGGACTAGATTGGTGGGCACCATGGTCAGCACGGATGAGTTGGGCCAAAGGGCCTGTTTCCATACTGTACTACACTATGACTCAATGTGAGTGGTTAATTGTAAAGCTGAGACTGATGGATTGATTACAGCGTGGTTCTAAGGGATATAGGGTTAATGCACACATACAGAACCCATTATGATCTTGTTGAATGGGGAACAAGCTTGAGAGATTCGGGGAGGCAGATTGATGCAGCTAGTGGACCTTCTGCCTCACAGCTCCAGCGACCCAGGTTAGATCCTGATCTAGGTTCGATCCAACTGTCTGTGTGGAGTTTGCACATCCTCCCTGTAAACAGGTGGTTTTCCTTTGGGTGCATTGGCTTCCACTCGAATTCCAAAAACACAAGTGGTTGGTTGGTTATTTGGCCACTGTAAATTGCCCCTAGTGTGTATATGAGAGTGTAGAATTGGGGAGAAGTTGATGGGAAAGTTGGGAGAATAAAATGGGATCTGGGTAGAACTGGTACAAGTGGATGCTTGATGGGCAACACAAACTTGGTGGGCGAAAGGGCCTGTTTCTGTGCTGCGTGACTCCATGACTAAATGTCATACATCACCCCCCCCCCCCTCACCCCCCACTAATGTTTTAATGTTCCGGGGAAATTATTCAGTGGCAATCTTGTGAAACAATGTGTTAACATCACTCAAAGGTGTAAAAAGGGAAAAAATAACAAGCAATGTTCAACTTATGTCCTCTCTATGGAATGAATTAACTGCATTTCACTTCACATTCTGAAGAAAACACAGGCGAGCATATATGAATACATTATTTAAACCTCATCTACTTTTTATGTATCAAACATCCGACAGAAAATATGGAGAACACACAAGTATATTCCCTGATATCATGCAACAAGCTGATCATATGGAGCTGCTATTTTAACACAGCTTACACCAAAGAGCACAAAGAATCAGAACAGCTATAAATATGTATTGGTTTCATTGTCCCTTTTCATATAATGATGAATGCATTTGCATAAAGTTCCTTTACACACTATTTCAGTAAAAGCAAATAAACTAATTTAAATATATAACCTTATGTTTCACATCAAATAGGGTCAAGGAATTTAGTACAAGTACACCAATCTTTTGGATAAATTCCTTAGTTCAAAAATATATAGTAATAAAAATTAGGTTTTATTTTCTTGTGCAAAACTAAATGTATAACTTGAGTTTAATGAAGTTGCAAATGAGCCCTGTTCAGCTTCATTGGTTCAGAGAAGCACAAACACTTCTTTCAGTCGAGATTTCTGTTTATCACATTCGGCACTTTTTAAGAATGCATACCAGCCACAAAATAATACCTTTCCATGTCAAGGAGAAATAAGGTTTCCACAGATGTGAGTTTGCAAGGTTCTGAGAATCTAGCTTCTGATAGATCAGAGCTCTTGGGATGTAATTCTTGAATGAACAATTGATTGTTTTCTGAAATAGGGTTGAATTTCACCCCCTTTTGTCATATATTATGAGACAGTAAGAACGGTAATCTTTAGATTAGGGACATGATAGAATCTGTTGGGATTTGGCAAGCAAGACATTTTCTTTTCAATTAGTAACAATCTGTTGGTACACACATCAGTCGGTATATTAGGAAGATGCTTCAGCATTTATCTTGCTTTAGTTGTCTGTTAACTGACTTTGTGGCTGTGCTGTTTAATAGCCTGCAGCCAGCAGTACTCCCAAAGGAAGAAGAGAAGCCCACTTAAAAAAATGAAAATGGAAGAAATAAAAAGGAATCCTTTTGAGTTTAATTTCTGCAGCAAAATGATTCCAGTCCTAATAATTTAACAATTAGACCAAGGTTTTTATTTTGCTTCTTATAGCCAACTAGCAACCTTCTATTCACATTAATAAAATGCGTTTTACATTTTGTTGTCATCACTTTCCTTTTCACTCCTTTATCTGTTGCAAACATATTTCTCCCTACAGCCTGAGCAATCTCAATCTCTACCCATTGCCTCAGCACTTAAATGCCCCACACAGAGGGAAACAGAAAAGAAAGACCTGTGGTTCTGTTAGCAATATATCCAGTCCATTCAGTGCTTTAATGTTATGGCCCATACATTCTGTGGCATCAAGTACATGTATATTATTTTAAGATTGAGAAGTTTTTTTTACTTATCCAAGGGTTCGATTACTTATTTGAAGTATTTCCAGGAGAAATGGAACCATTCACTCAAATGTTTCATTCTGTGCCTTGATGTTTCAGCTCAGTAAAAATACTTGCAAAAGCTTTGTCATGTCCTTAACTGGTAAGTTAACTCAAAACCTCTATACACATCCTTCACTGGTTCTGGTGAAAGGTCACTGATCTGAAATGGTAACATTTCTCTCTCCACAGATGTTCCCTGACAAGCTGAGTATATCTAGCATTTTTTGTTTCATTCCTCTACTGGAAAATTTGCTTGTGGAAGCTAAAAAATGGGATATCAGTTGGACAATTTACAGATCTGGAAAAGTTTGTGCAGAGTTATCTTGAAGCAGAGATGGTCTGTAAAGGAATTTGAACATCATGGATTAAGTGTCCATGAGCAATTGGTGTATATCTCCCGTATAATTTGAGTATGACATTTTGTTCAGCCCATCAATGTTAAAAACTGTAACATTTTACATACCATCTCATTCTGTGTGTTTTGCCATTTTACGACCATACATATATGAATGCAGCTACCATTGACAGATATGCAGTCGCTGGATACTTTTGCGAGAGTTCATCAGGGCTGTACCATCTTTGGCTGCCTCAATGGCCTAACTTCCATCATAAGGTCAGAGGCAAGAATGTTCATTGAAAGTTGCAAATCCATTTGAAACTCCTCAGCAAATGTGGCAGCCCATGTTTGCACACAGCAAGAATAAGACATTCAGGCAAGGAATGATAATCAGAAAATAACATTCATGTTGATCAAGAGAAGAACATAAATGAAACCAGGAGTAAGACATTTGGTCTTTTGTTCCTGCTCCATCACTCAATAAGATCACATCTGTCCTTTTACATCAGTGCCTCTTTCTTGCACTAAATTCACATCGGCCACTTTTTGCTTTCTTCTCATTGAGCATCATCCCTTTTCGTAACTACCTTGAAATTTACAGAATTATGATCACCATTCCCAAAGTGTTCCCCACTGATACTTCAATCATCTGCCCAGTTTCATTACCTACCCTGTCTCTAGTAGGATCATCTACATATCATCGCAAACAACTCTCTGGTGGATGCACAGAACAAATTGCCCCATCTAAGCCCCTTGAAACAAGGTAATCTCATTCAATATTGGGAAAGTTAAAATCCACCACAACGCTTACCCTATTGCTCTTCTATTTTTCTGTGATTTCCTTACATATCTGCTGAAAATATCCTGACTGGTTGCATCCTGGTCTGGTATGGCAATTCAAATGCGCAGGAACGTAAGAAGCTGCAGAGAGTAGAGGACTCTGTCCAATACATCAAGGGCACATACCTCCCCACCATCAGTAGTATCTACAGGAGGCGCTGCCTCAAGAAGGTAACATCCATCATCAAAGATCCCCACCATCCAAGCCATGCCATCTTTTCGCAGCTACCATTGGACAGGAGGTACAGAAGCCTGAAGTCCCACACCACCAGGTTCAAGAACAGGTACTTCCCTTCAACCATTCAGTTCTTGAACCAACTGGCAAAACCCTAATCACTACTACAATTTGCACTGGAATGGACTTTGTTTTTTTTTGTTCTGATTGTGTTTTTTTCTTATAAAAATTGTGTATAAATTTATGTTTAATTTATGTTTTTCTTGTGAATGCTACTTAAATAACGTTATGTGTCTAGGATGCTGTGGGAAGTAAGTTTTTTATTGCACCTCTGCATACATGTATTTGTGCATATGACAATAAACTCGATTTTGACCTTGATATCTGTTCCTCTAATTCCTACTGATTATTGGGAGGCCAGTAGTGTAATCCCAGCAAAGTGATTGCCCGACCTGTTCCTAAATTTTAACTATATGGCTCCATTAAATGATCCCTCCAGCATATCCTCTGCAAGTACTACTGTGATGTTCTCCCCAATCAGTAGTGAGACTTTCCCTCCTCTGTTGCATCCCCTCTGTCATGTCTGAAACTTCTATACCTTGGAACATTGATCTGCCAGTCATGTCTCCCCACACCAATGTTTCCATGATTACAATAATATCATAATTCCAAGTGCTGATTCATGCTCTAAACTCATCTGACTTCCCTGTGAGGCTTCCTGCATTGAAGTAAATGCAGTTGAGCCTGCCAGCCCTCCAATGCTCCCCAATGTGCCTTTGCCTGCTCTGCCCGCTGCTTGATTTATGTTCCACATTTGAGTCAGTCTCCCTACCTGCTGCACTGTTATTATGCTTCCAAATACCCTGTCAAATTAGCTTAAACCCTCCCAAGCAAACTTCCCTGCAAGGGTACAGGTTCCCTTCCAGTTTAGGTGCAACCCATCCTCCATGTACAGGTCTCACCTGCCCCAGAAGCAATCCCAATGATCCAAGTACCTAAAGCCCTCCCTCCTGCACTAGCAGTTCAACCCCCATTGGGGTTTCACTCCTTTCTGAGTGAAGAAACTTCTTCTCATCACCATCCTGAATGGCTAACCTCTTACTCTGAGACTGTGACTGGTAAATTTTGAAATCCCAGCCAGGGGAAACATCCCTGCTGTAAACTATTCATTTATTTCAAACCCTGTACAGGCAGCCCCCTGCGTTACGGCAATTCAGATAATGGAAAATCACCCTTACAGAGTTCACAAATCACTATCAAAAAATCCGGGAGTCAGAATAAGAATTTGCTCTTTTGAAATTTATGTGCCAAACAAGTAAATAAATAAACAAAAAAGTTATTTTTTTTCACTGTGCATTTCTTGATGCAGGAGCAGATGACACAGCTTCCTGTTACAGAAAATCACGGTGTGCACCATTTTCTCAGAACACAATCCCTCGTAATGTGGGGGTCACCTGCATTATTGCAGTATTATGTTTTTATTCTTGAACTTAAATCTTCTTGCAGAAAAAACCTACACCTCACTTGCCTTCTCAATTGCATGCTGCACCTGCACGTGAACTTTTAATAATTTGTGCACAAGTTCACACTGGTCTTTCTGAATACCAATACCTTTTAATCTTCACTGATTAAGAATATCCTTCTCTTTTGTTTTGTACCATGGTAGACAAACTCATATTTTTCAATATTAAATTCCATCTGCCATGTTTTCACCCATTCAATAATCCACTTTAGTTTTTAGGAGAGACTGGATAGGCTGTGACTGTTTTCCCTGGAATGGAGGAGGCTGAGGGTAAATTTATAGAGGTTTATAAAATTATGGGGTGCATAGGTAGGGTAGATAGTCACAGTCTTTTTCCCAGGGTAGGAGAATCTAAAACTAGTGGATATAGGTTTAAGTTGAGAGGGGGAAAGATTTAAAGGGGAGCTGAGGGGCAAGGTTTTCACACAGAGGGTGGTAGGTATATAGAACAAGCTACTAGAGGAAGTGGTAGAGGCGGGTACAATTACATATAAAAGACATTGAGGCAGGTACATAGATAGGAATGGATTAGAGGGATATGGGCCAAATGCAGGTGAATGGGACTAACTTAGGTAGGCACCTTGGTTGGCATGAACAAGTTGGGCTGTAGAGCCTGTTTCTGTGCTCTGTAACTCTATGACTCTGTAACCCCTTGAAGAGCCCCTGCACCCTTTTCACACATACACTATCACCTCGATCATAATCATCAGACAACTTAGGTATATTTCTTCATTCAAATTATTGATGTAGATTGTGAACAGCTGGGGCCAAATTTATTCATACTCTTTGTTTCCTGTTTGTTAACCAATCCTTAGTCCATGAAAGTAAATTATCCTCAATCCCTTAATCCCCAATCCCTGAATTTTGTTGAAAACCCTCTTCAAGGGCATTTTGAAATCTCTATTTCTGCTGGTGACATCTTCAAAAAGACACCAAGATGTTTGTCAAATATGATTTTCCTTTTGTAATCTGTATTGACCCTGCCTGATTCTATTATTATTATTTCTGTGCTCTGCTACCAATTTCTTAACAGTAGATTCTAGCATTTTCCCTTCTACTGACATCAGGCTAAGTGGTCTGAAGCTCCCCATTTACTCTCTTCCTTCCTTCTTTCTTAAATAGTGAGGTTGCATTTGCTTTCAATTTATGCAAAGCATTTTAATATCTATGGAATTTTGGAAGATGAAGGCCAATGCATCCAGGTATCAGGCCATGGAGGTTTATTGGTGTCCAGTCCCATTTCTTCAATACTTTTTCCAGCTAACGTTTATTTTATCTCCTTATTCACTCTGGACCTGTTGTTCTCCTAATCTATCACAGCCAACTGCAATCTTTTACCTTCTTGTTTAGACTTATGACCCTGATTTCAGTTTGAGCTAAATCACTTTCAATCTTTTTATAAAATGTTATCATATTATGATCAATCTTCCCTCAATGCCCTTTAACTACCATATTGTCAATTAATCCTTTTCAATACACAATCTAGATATAAAATAACCTGTTCCCTCATTGATTCTTCAACAGGTTGATCTGGAAAACCCAACTCTTTTACACCTCACGAATTTAAGTTGTACACTATTACTGTCAAATGAAGACTGCCCCCCAGCAAAAAAGAATTTAAAAATCCTCTGAAATTCTACTGGCATCGCCATTGTTGAGTCCCTTTCTATCACCGTCCTTAAGAAGTTACTGCTGAACAGAAACTCAACTGGATCAGCCATATATACTGTGTCTAAAGATCAATTCAGGGGCTGGGGATTCGGCGGCAAATAAGTTTCTTTCTTTTCACCATGAACAGGGCACAAGTTAGGAACACAATGGTGTATTCTCAAATTATCTATTTATATGCAGCTGCTGTAATACACAGAAGGTATACCATTCACCACCAAAAACATTCATTCTCTCCACCACTGGCACACCATGACTGCAGTGTGAATCATCTGCAAAATACTCTGCAATTTCCCACCTCAACCAGTCCTCAGGCATTTCCCAAAACTGATCTCCAGCAGTAAGGAGGACATGCCTTGTAGTTGCATGGGAACACTTTCACCTGATGGTTCCCTCTAAGTTACACACTATCCTAACTTGAAAACATTTTGCCATTTCTTTGTTGTCACAGTGTCTAAGTCCTGGAACGTCACATTCTTCAGCACTGCGGTGGGAACTTCACCCCAAGCACAACAGCAGATCAAGAAAGTGGCTCATCCTTGCTTTCTCAAGGAAAATATGAGCATTCAATAAATGCTGGTTTTGCAAGCAGCACCCTCATCCAATATGAATAAAACAGTTGACTGATATCTTTACACAATGTGAGCATGTCTAACAGCTAGCTTTACACTCTTACACATCTGACTCAAGCTACCACAATTAAATTTTCCTCCAAAGAAGGATTTCATTTTGAAAGCTACTCATCTATCAGCTATGATCAGAGATGAACACAAGGTACAATATTAACCCACAATGAGGCTCAAAGAAGAAAAAAATGACTACATACACCCAGCATATGGCCATCAACTTGGAACACAAGTCTCTGCCAAGTCTCAAACTGTGACTGTGGAGGTGTAAGACAAGCACCCTACTGCAACATTACTAGCTTGTGAATAGTTTCATAGACTTGCTTTGCCATCAGACTACAGAAATAAATATTTCTTGCTTGTCATTGCAACAAATAAGATTTAATATTAATTATGAGATATCATAAAGTAACCTTTTTTAAATTATTGGACTCATTAGGAGAAGAGTCAAGCAGTTCAAATGAGTTGCTTTTAAAAGCAAACTGTTAAGTAATGGAAAGAATTTCTTATTAGCTTGAGCACAGCTGGTGGAGACTGGGGCAGTTAAACAGATAATCTCTCTATTCCTGGGGCTTTTTATAAAGCTCAATTTAAGTCTATACAAAATTAAAAGTACATTGCCTCCTCCATGGATCAATGTAATTGCTTTCTGTGCTTTGCTTATTTTTCCATATGACTTTTCTATTCCCTTCCCATTTTACGTTCTAAACCGGAGCAAGCTTATTGGCAAAAAGGCTTAATGATCTCAGCACAAAAGGGGTCAAAGGACTTCCGAGTAAAGTAGGTGCATTGGAAACCAGTGCTTGTCGTCGAGAACCATGTAAGCTATTTGCCGAAGCCTTGTAAACATAACAAACAGCTGTTTTGTTTAAGAGCTGTGCAGATATTTACTGCACCGACAGAATGTGGGAGAACACAGTGAGATGCTGCTTGGAACAGTGAAGTGGTACAGATGTCTCTTGGTAAAATTAAAAAATGGCAGTTTTTCCGCAAGGCACTGCAACCCCTCCATGTAATGGCATTCATTGCCTGTCATTGTAATTGTTTATGTGATGCAAACTTTTTGCACACAGTCATCAAGAAGTTACGTTTGTACCATTGGTGAAACACCTTCAGACATTTCACCGAGATGGGTGGGAAGTGAGGGATTGGAATAAATTCATACTTGAGTCAGTTAAATCAGCTTAAACATAGCTAAGGAAATAAGAAGTGTGGGTTTTTTTCAATATTGGAAAAGAGGTAGAAAGAAGCATGCGTTTTAAGAAATGTGATCAATGCAAGCTGTGTCTTCAAATTGTTGAGGTTGTGAACTAGGACACACAGCTGGAGAGGAAGTTTGCAATGTGGTTCAGTGATTTGCAAATAAGTATGAGGATTTCGAACAACAGGTGGCAAAATGGCACAGCAGTTATTGCAGCTGCCTCACAGCTTGAGGGATCCGGGTTCGATCCTGACATCGGGTGCTGTCTGGAGTTTGCAATTTCTCTCAGTGATGCGGGGTTTCTGCCAGTTTCTCTGCCTTCCTCACATATCCTGAAGATAAGTTAATTGGCTACTGTAGGTGAGTGGAAAAGAATCAAAGAGGAATTGATGGGCATGTGAGAGAGTGCAAGTCACAGGGCTATGAGGAAAAGGGGAAGTGCAAGATAAGGCTGAGTTAATGTCTGAGTGAGGTACATCAACTCAAACACAGTTGAAGAAATAAGAGTGGTCATTCTTGAACGTTGGGGGAAGTTGGCTGATAGGAGCTAGCATGGACACAATGGCCTCTTTCTGCTTCCTTGCAAATGAGAAAGGCAATGGAGGTCAATAAGAATTAGATTTTTTTGGGTGAGCAAGATTGCAGAAAGGAAGAATTTGTGAAGAGAATTCTGTCAGATAGGATTTAATAGCTTGACTGGTTGGGTAAATGAACAATAGGATTGGAAGAGCTCTCGAGTGATAAATTCAGGTTAATAGACCACAGAGAAGAGGAGATAGAGGAGGATTATATGGTTGATCTTATTGCAGTCTATATAGAAAGAGGTGATATTGATAGTTAACAGGGAGTTGAGATACCTCAGTGTTGCTCTCAGTTTTGGACATGAAGAAATTCACAATGTAATATTCTTTGTAGCATGAAGCTGTTAGTCTGCTGTGGAGCAACACCCGCATCTCATGAATGAATACAATTAAAGTCAGGCATACATGCCCGTCCTTGATTGTGCGAGATCAGGATTTATTGAAATGGAGTTTCAAATGAGGGAAGCTGTTCCCCCAAGAAAAAACAGTTCAAGAATTGGGGCACAAATGAAAAAAATTGGGCAAAACATACAAGAGGAATACGAGGAAAAACTTTAGCACACAATCTACTCTAGAATTTGATGCTACAAGGGTGGTGGAAGTAGAATCAATCAGGGCATTTAAGATGGAACTGGATAGACACTTGAGGGAAAATAACTTGCAGAACTACGGGAAAAGAATGGAGACATGAAACAGATCCAGAGCTGGCAGAGACTCAATGGGCCAAACAGCCTCCTTCAATATCAGAATTATAGAATCATACAATAATTGCACGTGTCAGGTTTCTAGGAAGTCAGTGTGGCTGATGAGATGAAACAGTTACTGGAAATGTTTATGCTATATTTATTGTAACTTTTCACGTGTGGTAATACAATCAAGTCGCTGTTCAGAACTCTGAGCTGCAGTTTTGCTGTCCTTGGAATATCCCTTTATCTGAAACAGCAATGTTTGATTACATCTTTATCAAGATATTCACCTTGGATATCCATGCTACTGCATAGTTGATTCACTGAGGCTGTGCAATCAATGACCCAAAGTGCTTCTCTCCCAATCCCCATTTCCTTATTTTTTTATTCTAATTGAGAACTACAAAAAAAAACTTTGCATTATTATTTTGCTTTTGGTGTGAGTAATGTTCTTGCACCAGAAGGATTAAGATTAAGAGAAAAATTTTTCTTTTTAAGGTAAAATGACAGCTGGGTCAATTTGGATATAAGACCAATAAAACTCTAGATCATCATTAAGAGGACTCCAGTTCATTATTGAATTACTTGTTGTGGTGACGAGTGAGTAGTGCCACAGAACAAACATGTTGCACTTAAAAGCAGCCTGCTTTCATATTTTAAGTCATAACACACAGAAACATTTCAGTCCTCTTATCATGCATTTGAGAAGTTATTACACAACAGAAAGTCACTAGAAACCTTGATCCAGAAGGTTAAGACACACAAGATTAAGATGGGACATTTCTAAATCCCTGCAGGACAATGAAAAATATTGGTTTTAAGATAGATCGCAACATTTGCACATTGAGTAATGATTTGTGGCCAACTGAGATTCACTTCATTAACCAAGGGTTTATTTAAGTGTTGAACCAATAATGACACCAATTGACTGTTGCCAAAGTATCAGTGGATTACTTATCAGACAAGTTAATAAATTTGTAGAACCAGGGTTAAAATAGTGCTGATTTTGAAACAACTAATTTAAATCCCCTGCTTGAGCTACTGATGATCAGATTTATATTCTTCCTCTCCTTGTTGGAACAGATATACAGAATAAATGTTGACAGGTTCTACCCATAGAAGCTGTTATATCCAAATGTGGTCTTGCCCTCACTCCAATGTCCACCCCAATGAGTGTCTTGTGGAAATGAACAAATCAGGAGTGGAGGCCTGGTCGATACTTTCTCAGTCACTGAATGAGGTAGTTGTCAATTATAGCTCCCTTGTTGCACCTGGGTGCGATTAGCTAATTCAACACCATTCCTTAGTTCAGTTCTACTTTGGGCAGTGTACTTTTTATAATATTTGTTTGGGGAATGTCATATATTGTGTTCTAATTTATTTCTTCATTCACATATTCCTCAACATTGTTCAAATCAGGTAAATATACTCTCAAAGGCAGTAATTTATTTTATTTTTTCACCTTCATTTGATTTCCTCTGATGCCTGAAGGCATGTTTCGATCATCCTCGATACTGAGTTCTTTTTAACTGGTTCTATTTTTGTAAGTAAGCAGCTCTCACTGTGGAATACAATTTTGTTTTCCGACAAGGGACTAAATTTCTTTGAGTTCAGTAGGTAGAGCTGGCTCATCTCCCTGCAAACATTTCTAATAATGAGTGAGAAACTATTTGCCAATCAATTCCCTAAAGTTTTATATGTAATTATGTGCAAAATCGTTCAATTAACATCTTTTAATCAGATGTATTATACGCTTGTATTCCCTGATAGTCTCCCTGACATACTAGATATTGGAATGGCTATGATAAGACTAGTTCTCTATCAGTTTTGGAGAGCTAATTAGTTTATGGGCTTTCTTTGGTATTCTGCATGACTGGATTGTTCGCCCAACCCCTCATCCTAATTGATTTGGCTGTGGCTAATATAACGTTCGATTTTACATTGTACAACATGTTTGAGGTGCTCTGGTGATTTGTTCTTTCACTGACAGGTTTAAATGTTACTTTCAAATGTAGTTATGCCTTATATCTTTGGTTTTTGTTCACTTATAGCTGTTAAATTAAAAGAAGATGAAGCAATAAATGAAGTGGGAAGTCAATCTGAATCGTACTATTCCAGATGAAAAACCGTTCGATCCACATTTCCGTGACTATAGATTAGTATCCATTCACAGGAGGTACAATTGAAAATGTTATTGTGCTTCTTACACACTATCACAGTTGCACTGTTTGTGCCTGGGATGGTTAATCAATGCTTCTGAACCTGTGGCAGAGTTCCAATTTAACAATATCAACCTGTAGCAACTTCAATGTAGTTAAGAATACTCCATTGAGGAAAGGAAATAAGCAAGCAGTGTTAGAAGCAAAGTTAGGAGAAGGAACAAAAGGTATGTTTTCAGAGGTAGCTTTTGAATATATTTTTGAATGTGAAAGAGATTCAATGAAAAAGAGTTTAAAAAGAAACTCTACAGCTAAAGTCTCTGCCACCATTTATGAACCTATTTACAGTGGAAGAAGATGCACATTTTAGCTTGGTCTGGATACAGAATTGATACTGTTTCCAGAATTTGGGCACTTTGGGAAGACCAGTACTTCATTGCTCTTGAGGAAGTGGTGGTGAGCTACTTCTTAACAAACTACAAGCTGTGTAGTGAAGATAAAGTGAATGTGTTGTTTGGTAGATGTCTCCAGGATGTGGGCTCAGCAAATATGCTGATGGTATTGGCAGACTGTGCTCCATCAGAACTTGTGACCAACAGCACTCTCCACCAGTAGTAATCTCACCCAGATACTGCTAGGCAGCCAAACTGACACTTTGCAGTGGAGACTCCTCCTGTTAAGTGGAGCTATCTGTGAGTGGCCACCTTGCCCCAGGATTCTGAGCCCCAGTCCCAGAACAAACACCCTGATGGCCTATTGGCAATCCAAAAAAAGAAAGAAAATTTTCCTCAAAACACATTACATTATGAAACAATATTAAACACATTAAAATAAAGACAAAATAAAAAAAAACTTATCTACACTTTATTCTGTAATCAAAATCAGCAAATACATTCAAACAATTGGGATTGAGTTAGTTATGCCAACTATTCCTGGCATAAAGCAGAGAGGTTTCCATATGAAGTGCAGCAGACTCTTCAGTGCTCAACCACTGGACTTGGTGGTAAATCCAGCTGTGGAGTGGGAGGTCAGGTGTTCCAGTATCAGACCTCCAGCTCAGCTTGGACTTCCATGTTTCAGTGCACAGGTGCAGAAGTCAGAGTTGAGCTGCCCCCGGTGATGACATCAACAGTGGTTCTCTGTGAAATGCCTTCCAGAGGCAAGGATAATTGGCTCAGTACATTTCCAAGTCTGCATGTGACTTGGAGAGGAACTTCTGAGTTTGGAAGATGTTGGAAACCTCATTATAAGTTGCTAAAATGCATTTTGTAGATGTGAGACATTGCAGCCACATTGCACCAATGGCAGACTGAGAGATTGTTTAAGACAATGGATTGGGGACAGGCTGCTTTGCTGTAGATGGTGTCACACTTTCACGGCATTGTTGGAACTGCACTAAATGTCATCCGAGGAAATGAACAGAATTTCATAATATTCCTAGTGTACCCTTTAGATGCTAGAAAAGCTTTGGGAGTCTGGAAGTGAACACTAACCTGTTCACATCATGGCACTTTCCCTATTGTTTCTGTTCAATGAGGACACTCCAACTTGTGGATGATGGAGGATTAGATGATAGCAATGAGTTTTAATGCTGCAGGGATGTGGTTAGTCTCTATCCTTTTGGAGATGGTCATTTCCTGCATGACCCAAATGTAATTTATCAGCTCAAGTGTCAAACATGTAGCGGTTAGCGTAACTCTATTACAGCACCAGTGACCCAGTTCAATTCTGGCCCCTGCCTGTAAGGAGTTGGTATGTTCTCCCCGTGTGTCTGCGTGGGTTTCCTCCGGGTGCTCCAGTTTCCTCCCACATTCCAAAGACGTAAGGGTTAGGAAGTGGTGGGCATGCTATGTTGGCGCTGGAAGCGTGGCGACACTTGCGGGCTGCCCCCAGAACACTCTACGCAAAAGATGCATTTCACTGTGTGTTTTGATGTACATGTGACTAATAAAGATATCTTATCCTATCTTATGTCCAAGTCCTGCTGCCTTCAAGAATGGGCTGCTGTTATATTCGGAATTACCTATTTGTCCATTGATGTTTTTTGATAATAATGGCCAAGCACATCAACGATCCATTTCCCCATGTTTTACAGTTTGCTGTGAGAATCTGATTGGATTCTGAAACTGCAAATTAAGTGCAGCATATTATCACTTACCAATGCTCAGGAGGCAGGTGATGTTACCATCTTGTTCAGAGTTTATGGTGGAATTTCAGCTCATCTGGGGCTAATTGTGCATTCCCTTTGATTTCCCAGGCTTCACTTATTTGTATATGGTTGTCCTTTGTGAATTATTAAACACGATGAAGTTGACTGTTGGCAGTGCTCCAGGAATCTATTTACTGGTGTTTGGGAAAACTCTTTAGCTCTTTCCCCATCTCCCTGCACAAGAATGGGAGGGCTTACATCTATCATACTCTGGCTGCACATCCATCCACCGCCTGTGTTTATCTATCCTCTCATTTTTTTCCTCTTCACATAGATGTTTATTCATCCACCCAAATATTCAATCCTTCTGGGTGAAGTGATTTTCAATTACTCCAAGACTTAAATTTATTAAGGGGTAAATTCCATGATTTACCCAAAGCATTCATGTTATGCCATATATGATCAAGTATTCATGGTGGCACTTGATTTTGTCTTTGGTAAGACTGAGGACCTAGAATAGCCTGAGGGCTCAGCCAGGGGGTTCATGGAATAAGTGGCCAGCATTGGCATAGAGAGCAAAGATGATAGCAGATGAAATCTGATCCTCCTCACATTGCACTTTCCCTCACACCACAAGCCCTTCAGACTTATGAGCTGTAGATGGTGTAAAAATGCACCTCTTCCTTTTTGACCTCCTTTCATCCCTCATCTTCCACCATCAACCCATCTCAATGCCTGCCACTTTTTTTCTGAAAGTAAGTCCAACTTAGTCTTCTGGTTTTGACTTTTGGTGAAGTCATCATCACGCTTCTTGATTTAGTGCATACAGTCATCAGCTCAGCTACTCACTCTTTGCAAGTTGCACAGGATAGGGTAGATCTGAGACCCAACTGCACAGTTACCAGAATTTAATCCCTCACTTCAATAAACAAAACAAACACCAATTCAATGGCCAATAAACCTGACACAACAATGACAGTCCTTTGAAATTGTACTATCAAATCTGTGGAATTCTCTACCCTGGATGTTGAAGACTCTTTGTGTTCTTATGATCATAGGAATTAGTCGACTCGTCCAGGTAAGTTTTTGGTCAATGGTAATGAGTATGTCAATAATCGGGGATTTGGTGATGGCAATGCAGTTGAATGTAGGAGACCTGGAAGAAGAGCCAGTGAGAATAGGTGGCCAAAGGGGTAACCAAGCATTATCCTAGCCCCAGAGCCAACTGCACAGTTACTAGAATTTAATCCCTCACTTCAATAAACAAATCAAACACCAATTCAATGGCCAATAAACCTGACACAACAATGACAGTCCTTTGAAATGGTACTATCAAATCTGTGGAATTCTCTACCCTGGAATGTTGAGGAAAGTAAATCACTGGAGGGAGAAGAAGAAGTAGATTGTGAAATATCAGGGAATTGAGGGCTACAGGGAACTGCCACAGAAGACAAGACAGGGCCTAGGGCAGATCAGCCATGATCATAGTGAGCGGCAGGACGGCTTGAGAAGCCAAAAGGGCTACCCCTGCTCCTACTTCCGAATGTCCTTACAGGTGTGAGGGTTCAACCTGGGTCCATGTACCATGTCTCTTGGGCATGTTCAACACACATGGTTGTGTGGATAGTGTTGGCCCATCTTCACACAACTGGTATCAAATCAGCATTGTCTATCCTGAATGCTTTTTATGTTCGTGCACGACACTTGAGCTATTATACCATTCAATTTGCTGAGTAGTGTGAATGGGTAAAAATATACATGTGCAAGTCATGAGAGAAATTTGAAACAAAAAACAATCACCCCTCAAAGCATTTAAAAACATTATGTTAAGCAATTGCACAGCCGGTGTACGTCAGTGAAGATTCACCAACCTGTTTGGTTGAAGAGAAATGCCAGTCTTTCCCTGTTTATACAGTTCTGTCGAGCTGCTCAATTTAACATGCCAACTGCAGGTTGTCATTCAAAAGCCCCTGTGGTCAATACTGCTTGTTTGATGCTGACCACAAAATATAGGCCAGTATTTTGTAGATGTTTGAAAAAATCCATCTTATCTACTAAAATTTGCAAATGATTTGGTCCAACACACATTTTGTTGAATGTTTCTGAATCTGCTACCATTATGCAGTGTGACTTATAATTTAGCTTGGAATCACGTCTACTCCAGTCTATATATTTAAACTCAACAAGTAGTGTTTAAATTAATAGAATGTGTATAGAAGCATTGGTGCCAAACCATTCATCCATTAATACATATTCTTCACATCCAAGTAGGGCAAACAGTAAATTATGATGGAACTAAGTGTCAGATTGCATTGAAAAATTCCAACAATCTATATAAATCCTCCACTCGTTCATCCTCCTCAATGATAAGCTCAATTTACTTTGCCGCTATGCTGGAATAGTGAAATTTTTATTTGCATGAAATTTTCCTTTGGATCAACTCCAATTTCAGTTCCAATGCTTGCTGTAATGCTTTGAATGAACACTGCAAAGTAGCTCATTTCCATTCCTTATGAATTGAAAACACATCTGCTTGAAATTACTACACCTCGGATTCAATCTCAATGCATTTGATCTTTGACCAGTTACACATGGAACCCTTCCAAGGTTAACTTAAAAAGAAACAAATTGTCAACTACTACTTACTGTGAAAAACCACATAAGTTAAAAGGAAAACTTGCACTATTTATTAATGTTACCATGGCTTTTGGTGGTATGTGAATAGTCAATCAGAACAAGATTGCTGAAGCACAACTTCAAATAAAACAAGGCTAGTGCAATAAAACCTCCATTTTCTTCTGGCTTGATGGCTCAGTTCAATTCCCAAAAGGTTTAAGTTCTCAGCACCAACTGGCAATTGGCCTTATTCCAGGGAACCACAAAGATGATTGTTGAAGCTGAAATATTATATTGATACAGTTGAGTTTCAAAGTTAGAAGTGAAGGCACATTGCACAAAGGGAGCACTGTCTGTGCCATCTTACTGAAGTGAGTAGGCCTGAGCTCACTCCTCTTATGACCTTTCCATCAGTGTAAATGTCACCTTCCTTCAAGGTTCCAGATTGACTGAAATGCAGTTCAGTTCCACTCCATAAAAATGATAATAATTCTGAGTCAACACCTTCTGAGCAAGACCCAAACCTCTGTTAGGAATGTTTATGGCTCCAGCAAGGGCCAGATCTCAGACTGGATTTAATGAGCGTAACAGTCAAGCTTCATCATCCAAAGGCCTTTGCTGGAAGGAGATTCTTGCACCTGAAAAATTATTTGCTGGGACAGGAAGAATTTCTGACAGCTTATTAGGAATATGTACCATGACGTTGAAAGGTCCAAAGTAAAATTGTCACCTTCAAACTAAAGAAAAAGATCAGAGACAGTAATAATGTCTGACATCTATAATAATGATCGCAAGATATCTCTTTCCTATTTTCATGCTAAATCACTTGCAGCAGGAACTGAAGCCTCTCTTCTCCCCGTGTTCCTACCACAGCATCTTGACCTCCACCAACAGCTTGTCACAATCTCTCTTAACTGTAAAGAGTGGATAACAGTGGCCTTTTCTTCCACTAAAAACACATCTCACTTCCCATTAAATCGCACTTAGGTGGTGCATTGAACATTTGTAGCTGTCACCATCTGGGATAATTTTCTGTATATCATGATTTCTCAGAATTGAGTGGGTGCATTTATAATCCACACATTCTGTTACGTGTTCTCTGGTCCTGCACCAAAGTATCAAATGTACTCTGAATGTTCTTTTGTAGGCTAGATGTGTAAGCAATTAGAGACAGCAACACTTTTTCCAGATACTAACCCTTCCATACATAAACTACCTAAAACCCTCATTTTAAGATTCTAAGTAGCACCAAGACAATAAAATCAGGAAAAAACATGTGAAATCTCAATAGCTTTACTCCTTGTAATCAGTCCAGAGTCTCATAACCTTCTGTATAATATTCCCCAGCTTTAGTTGTATTACAATAAATGACCTTTGACAGTTATCCGATCCATTTATATTGATTTTATTAATTATATTAATCATTCCTCGCAGAGTCAACAATTCTCATCTCCAGTAAACAAGCTATTTCATCTACCATTGTATCATTGCCCCTTTTATGCTACTGTCAGACTTCCAAGGGTCAAAGGAGAAGGGGTGGAGGGAGTGGGGAGGTGGGGTTGAAGAGACTGTTCATGTCATCCTGGTCTTTCACTGCTCTCTCAAGCTGTTACTATGGGGGCACCCTAAGGAAGGGGCGATCCACAAAGCTGGCACTGGATATGCCAAGAACCCTTGTGAAAGTTGACCAGCAAGGTAAAGAGATCTGCACTTACTTTCCTGTCAGACATTCACAGTAAACCAAGCATTGGGGCTTCCTTCTCTGTAGTGTGGAGGGCTCCTGTTCTCCCATTTCTTGTCTCTACTTCCAGCACTTATCCCTGCACCGGGTGTGACATGGGCAATGACATCTTCTAGTTTTCCTGAACTGGAGGAACTCAGCAGATCAAGCAGCATCTGTGAGGGGAAAGCAATTGTTGATGTTTTGGCTCTTCACCGGAAACATCAACAATTCCTTCCCCCCCACCTCTCCACAGACGCTGCTCGACCCGCTGAGTTCCTCCAGCAGATTGTTTGTTGGTCTCGATTTCAGCATCTGCAGTCTCTTGTGTCTTGAGAAACCCATCAAGTGAAAAGAGACCAAGAATAACTCAACATGTAAGGTTGATTATGGCCAAAGAAGTTTAACAGTAAACTCCACTCCCCCCCCCAGACACACAGTAATCTTTAATACCCTACATAACAATATATGTTTTTTATGGTCAAATTCTCACATGGTGCTTTGGTTGCAGTTCAATGAAATGAAACAACAGCGAAACCGGCCCTATCGACCCCACAATGTCCTCCTTCCCATCATCTGGGGGCTTGTGCCAAAATTGGGAGATTTGTCTCTCAGACTCATCAAGCAAAGCCTGACATAGTCATACTCATGGGATCATATCTTACAGTCAATGTCCCAGACACCGCCATCTCCGATCCCGGGTACGTCCTGTCCCGCCAGTAAGACACTCAGTGGAGATGGCAGCACAGTGGTATATAGTCGGGAGGGATCTGCCCTGGGAGTCCACACATTGACTTGGGATTCCATGAAATCTCATGGCATCAAGTTAAACTTGGGCAAGGAAACCTGCCGCCTATCATCCCCCTTCGGCTGATGGATCAGATCTAAGCTCTGCAGTACTGCCACATCCATTCATGAATGGTGGTGAACAACTGAACAACTCATTAGAGGACCAGGCTCCACAAAGGTGGAGGAGTCCAGCACATCAAAACAAAAGAGAAAGCTGCAACAATTGCAAGAATCTTCAGCCAGAAATACTGAGTGGATGATTCATCTCAGCCACCTCCAGCGGTCCCCTGCATGATAGATACCAGTCTTCACCGAATTCAATTCACTCCATGCAATATCAAGAAATAGCCAAAGGCATTGGTTACAGCAAAGACTGTGGGCCCTGACAACATTCCAGCAAAGGTACTGAAGACTTATGCTCTGGAATTTGCTGTACCCTTGGCCAAGTTGTTCCAGTACAGTTACAAGACTGGCAAGTACCCAGGAATGTCCTGTCCACAAGAAGTGGGACAAATCCAACCCAGTCAATTACTGCCCCATATGTCTGCTTTCAATCATCAGCAGAGCGATGGAAGGGAGAATCGATCGAGCTCTCAAGTGGCACTTGCTTAGCAACAACCTGTTCACAGGAGCTCAGTTTGGATTTGGCCAAAGTCACTCAGCTCCTGACCTCATTACAGCCTTAGTCTAAATATGGACAAAAGAGCCGAACTCCAGAGGCGAAGTGTGAGTTACTGCACTTGACATCAAGGGAGAATTTGATCGAGTATGGTATCAAGGAGCCCTGGCTAACCTGGAGTCAATGGGAAACAGGGGGAAACCCTCTGCTCTTTGGAATCATACCTAGCACGAAGGGAGAAGGTCGTGGTGGTTGGAGTTCAATCATCTCAGCCACAGGACATCTCTGCAGGAGTTCCTCAGAGTGGGATCCTGGGCACAACCATCTTCAGCTGCTTCATCGATGATCTTCCTTCAGTTGTAAGGTTAGATGTGGGGATATTCCACAATGATTGCGCAAGGTTCAGCACTATTCGCAGTATTTAAAATATATCACCATTGCTGGGTTAAACTCCTGTAACTCCTCCTTGAACAGCATGGTGGATATACCCACAGTTCAAGGACAGCAGCAGATCAAGAAGGGAGCTCAAAACCACCTTCTCAAGGGCAACTAGGGATGGGCAATTAAATACTGGCTGAGCCCGTGAAACCCACAGCCCTTGAATGAAAGAAAATGGATTCCCTCCACTGACCCAAAACTAGGAAAAGAGACCCTTAAATTGCATGGTTTCTACCTTTATACATAGATGTAGTACATCAATTAGCAAGGTGACATGCTTGAACTGCAAAACAAGATGTTCTCACTTTATATAATAAATGAGAAGAGTTTGCAATATGGTTGAAATCTCAGCTTTGGACGGCCATTGTAAATTGCTGAACCTGCATATTCCTTGAATTTATGATGAACTTTTTCACGATGTGAACTCTTTCCAACTTTCAACATCAAATCATCTTTTTGCTACAACTGTATATTCACACATGTTTATGTATAACCATATGCTTACTAAGTTCCAGGCTTTTATTTCTCCCTACGTACGAGCACCCATTGCAACTCAAACAGGCTACAGGTTGCGATGCATTAATCCCATAATAGTACTGGCATACGAATTTATACAAAGCAAAAATTTGCAGCAAATAAATGCAATGTTGTACTTCTCAACTAATTCACTGAGGAAAAATAGCTCCCTGAATGGTGTAAGTAAACTGATCAGTGAGCAACTATCCCCACAGTGAATTTGTTATTAACTGCAAGTGGATTTTATCTCTTCTCCGTGATGCCAGGTTGTTGTTTGCCTTTTAGTTTCACTGTGACTGCAATCCTCCCAGCTGTCTCCACAACCCTAGTTAGTGATATACAGCTTTTTACAACCTTTTCCCACTGCCTGAACACCCACAATTTAACACTGATGATGTGTTAACCATCCTATATTTACTCTGAATGGTACATATTTATTTCATTCATCATATAATGACAGATAATCAGAAAGTCATTACTTGGCTTGCACTGTGCAATCGCTCGATTGGGGTGTGATTGAGCAATGCAGAATCCGTGGCTAGTATATATTAACCACACTCCACACAGGACAGATAATGAATACATAATATCAATAGAATGCTTCAGTGAGGCTGGAAGGAAATATAAATATGGGGAGTCTTTGGGCTACAGATGCAATGTAGATTAGACTGATTTATTGATGGAGCATTTGTGTGATTAGGTGATCAATGGGGAATACAGCACTCTGCTCTGAGGCAACATATTCCACATCAACAAAGGAAACTACAGCAATAACCTAATATCTGGAACCAATATTAACATAATTGAGACAATTTGACATTGTTGCTCATTTGGAAGAGTTGCACATACACAACATGGAATTGTTTAATCTATGGGAGAGATAATAGTCGAGAAATACTGAGATCCGCAGCATCAAATGGATCAAGTGTTGAGAAGAGTTTACAGTATGGAGTCTGCAGATTGTTGTACATTACAATATATTATAGTTTGCTAACGATACCGGCAAGTTGCTAACTGTTTCTTTAATGCCACATTTCTGAGGAGTCAGCAGGACATGACGCCACATCTCTTAATACTCACCACAGCAACAGTTATTCACCAGGAAATTTTTCAGTCCATATTTCCAGTGGTTTTGATCACTCTGGGATAAAAGCCAACATGGATGAGGGCAAATCAGCCACCTATTATACTTCCTTAGTACTTTCTTTCTCATTGAAAATGAAGAATCAAGACAAAGTTGATTGAAGAAGCCAAAAAACAGTTTTGTAGCATTAAGGTGTGATCAAAAGTATCAACCAATATCATAACCAATGCTTTACAATGTATTACAAGCACACATCCTGAGACATTGCTCCAAGAGGAACAAAGGATGAGTTGTTTTATGCTGTGCATCATGTTGCTTATTATAGTGAGTTGATGGACGGCTGTCAGAGGAGCAGAAGGCATTGGAATTGGTGAATATTCCTCAGGTATTGGTATAATGAAAGTTAAATTTCTGGGCTGAATTCCTAGGCTGGGGGTAGTCGAAGTGAGGGCTTGGAACAAGGATATATCTGAAAGAAATCCAACTGGTGTGGTTGGGTTCAGGTACCACTAATAGTATGAAGGACCTATGGCCCTAATGAAAATCAAGGCAGTAAGTCCAAACTTCTGATTCAGGAGAGGGGGTTTAATGTTCTGGGAGCTTTGAGGGGCACTGAGCCCAGGACTATTGGGTATTGGTGAGTGGACTTCCTGTCTTGGGAGAGAACAAAAGGACCCATTGCAGTTCCAGAGTTGAAGATTACTGATGCCCTGCAAGCAAGAACGCAGGCCTTTCCAGCCTGCCCTTCTACTCTTCTGATCGAGGCTGATCTGTGCAGGCCTCAGCTCCCCTTCTGTGCCAGTTCCCTATCGCCCTCAATTTCTCAATCTTTCAAATATTTACCTGTCTTCATCTTAATATTTCTGATGCTTTCACCTCCAGTACCCTCTGAATTCCAGGGATTCATTACCCTCAGAGAGAAGAAATTTCAATGCACCATAGTTAAGTGACCAGCCCTTTAATTTGTACCTTTGTCTACTTGTTCGTGATGCTCCCACTAGTGAAAACATCTCAGCATCTACCCTGTCAAGCTACCTTGGGATCTTATATATTTGAATAAAGTCACCCCTCATCCTCCTAAACTCTAAGGTATGCAGACCCAAAATGTCTAGCCTCTTTTGAAAGGACAATCCTCTCATTCCAGGAATTCGCCTTGTGAGTCTCCTTTGGACTGCCTCCAATGCCTCGATGTCCTTTTTTGGGTAAGGGGACAGTATTCCAGGTGTGGTTCTTGGTTGTTTACCCCTCTTTGTTGCCATCAACATGGACATCAGTTTCATAATAAACTTCACCAAGTGTCACATTTGCTTTCTTGTCACACTTTCTACAGCCTAGTTTTTGTTTTAAAATGGCTTGAAGTGAAACAGCAGCAAATCAAAATTGAAGAGGTACTGAGAGCATGAATCAAACCAAGCAATTGGCAATGAGGAACAAGATTTATGGGAACAACCAATTCTAACTGACCAGTCAGACATTAGCAATAAAAACAGAAAGAAAAAGTGAAACTAATCAAATCACCCAAAATACTTCTTGAAGATATTTTGTCACCTGTATATTTTGCAGTAAATCAATTTTCTGAGAAGTAATATAAGGTTTGCAGCATGAAAATTAGATTCTGTACAACATGTTGATTAAACCGTGGTTATACTTGTCTTACTTCTCTCTGAATATCTTCATCAATGTATAGTGTAGTCTCAGGCACGGTAGTGTAGCGGTTAGCATAACATTATTACAGTGCCAGCAACCCGGGTTCAATTCCCACCGCTGTCTGTAAGGAGTTTGTATGTTTTCTCTGTGTCTGCGTGGGTTTCCTTCGGGTGCTCTGGTTTCCTCCCACATTCCAAAGATGTACGGGTTAGGAGCTGTGGGTATGCTATGTTGGCGCCGGAAGTGTGGCGACACTTGCGGGCTGCCCCCAGAACACTCTACGCAAAGATGCATTTCACTGTGTGTTTCGATGTACATGTGACTTATAAATATATCTGATCTGATCTGATCTTTCAAAGGCTTAGCCAGGCAAACAGGATGGTAATCTTGGATGTCATTGTAACTGAGTATTGGGTGGACAGTACAATGGGTAACCTCTGTAATGTCATGCATGGCACAATTGATGAAGGTACCTTTCAACACATCTATTTTGCAGAGCACTGTGACCAGTAGGTGAAGATTATTCAGGGCCTAATTAGTTGAAAACATGTGGCACTCCTGAATTGGCAGTCGCTCTATTCCTCAATTGGAAAGAAATAGCTCTACAGGCACATGAAGCCAGAGGTCCAGCAAAAAATCCATGACCAAATGAATGATGGAAGGAAAGAGCACAGGAAGCTCAGCAACCTAATTACAACTGGGACAATGGTGTGTCCATGACATGAGTATGAACAAAAGCAGTGTCAAGGCAACCTTTGGCTCAAATGTCTGAGGTTCCACCAGAGTGATAGCCAAGAACAAGGATGAATTTAATCAGGGCCAGAGAGACAGTCGACAACTGCTGGAAGGAACACTTTGAATACTTCCTCAACTGTGACTTCATTCTTGATGTTGAGTGCCCTTGATTCTGCCCTACAGTAACCTATTCAGATAAAGTTTGTCCTGACTTCTGACTGACAAGAAATTGAAACAGCCATATACCAATTAAAAAACTTTTAAAAAGACTCTGAGTGCAGATGGTGTTCCCACTGAAGTTCTAAAAATTGAATAGCTTCAGTCACAAATCTACAATCTCATTGTCCACATCTGTGAAGAGGAGGATATTTTGAGGAGGAATCTCAGAGATGCCAATGATATTGACCATTTTCAAGCAGGAATACTGTGGAGGTTTCCCCCCTGATTGCTACAGGGAAAGTCATTGCCAAGTTCCTCCTCAATTGGCTTCCCTTTCATCTGGACACCATCTCCAGCACATGACCCACTGCCCTCTGAATGTCTGAACAAGTCCCTTTCTCTTTCCTCTGATCTGCTGAGTGTCTTCAGAATTTTCTGTTTCTATTTCAGGCCTCTTCAGTTACCTCAGAACCCACAAAACTGGTGTGGAAGCATGTCTTTCCTGCTCAGGGACTGCTTTAGAAGAAGATACCTGGAATCCATTTTTTTCTCATCCAAATTGATATGGCCACTCAATTTTTTTTTTAGTAAAACCTTTTCTCATCACATGCAGGTACAAGTGGACCAGCTATGTGTGGCCAAATTTTTTTCGTCCTTCCCTCAAATATTTTTTAATCAATTTTTGTTCACATTGACTCTTTAGGAGCACTCGTAATGGCGGTAATGACTGTGCATGTGAAAGTGCATGATAGGGAAAAAAAAGGTGATTAAGTCATAATACTTCAAATCAAAAGGCAAACTTTTCAATTCCATGCAATAAATGTTAATACAATATTTTATCTACCTTAATATTCTCCTAAGCACTCAAGAAAATAAAAGGCAATTGCCGTACAAGGCTTCTTATTGAATGGATGCGATTCAATCTGCACTAAAATGCAGCAAGTGTGACTAATTTAATTATTTAAAGTTCTGCAGAGTTGAGTAAAACTCCTCAGTATTAACCTCTTCCACCTTATCTTAAAACAAAAGTACATTGGTTGTTATTACCAATGAAGAAAACTTAGAATTGTTTTAGATCTAACATTGAAGAAAATGAAGTAAAGTTTGCACATATGGCTATTTCACGGGTGCCCATCACAAAATACCTTACCTTGAACAACATTCCTTCGCTTGGATCATTACCCCATTGAGCCTACTTGAAAACGGATAAAAATTCTGTCCTTGTGCATGCTGATGTAGTATCTCCTTCACTCCTTCTTCACTGCCTGATATTATACTGTTTTTCTCTATGGTTTCCATTTGAATGCAGCTACAAAGGACATATTATCCCAATCACAATGGAGGCATTTGAATGATTGTCTGCTCTGAAGAAGTCTCAAACGACAGTGCCGTTATACTACAGCAATAAAGAAAATGTTCCCGTTTTCAGACCTCTGTGAAACATTGCTGCCCGATCGCTTCCCCAGAATCAATACAATAGTACTGTGCCACATGCACAAGGTGTGACATTACCTAATGCAGATCCAACTGGTGAAAACATTGCTTAAGTTACATTTTGATGATCTGCCTTTCATCAATTTTCTGTAAAGTTTTATTTTGATGAGAAGTGAGAAATGGAAGCAATTTGGAAGGAAACCAGCTGAAATATATTTAGCACTGTACGGTGAATTGCATTATATTCTGTAAGAGTGCAGGGGATATGGGACCTCAATTATACGGAGAGATGATTAAACCAGGGTGGGTTAACATTGAGATGCTCGAAATCAGGAAAAGTTTGAATCGAATAATTAATAATTCCAATGGCAGTAAAGTTGGGTAAACCGAGGACGCAGATTAAAGGTAATAGAAATAGAGAAATCTGTAAATCCTCAGCAATCTGTGGAGAGAGAAATTAGGGTTACCATTTTAGGCTGATGAAAGGTCCACAAACTTAATTGTAAATGTTGTTTCTCTCTCCACAGATGCTGCCTGACCTGCTGAGAATTTCTGGCATTCTCACAAGATCACAAGACAAGGGAGCAGAGTAGGCCATTTGGCCCATCGAGTCTGCTCCAAGGAAAGGAAAAAAGAAAAAGAAATGAGAAATGGGGGGGAGGAAAATAAAATAAAAATAAAGTATTCTAATCCCAATTTCCGGCCTTATCCCCATATCCCTTGATACCCCGACTATTTAGATATCTATCTATCTCTTCCTTAAACGCCTCCAATGATCTGGCCTCCACTGCTGTACCTGGCAAGGAATTCCACAAATTAACCACCCTCTGGCTAAAGAAATTTCTCCTCATCTCTGTTTTAAAACTGTACCCTCTAATTCTAAGATTGTGCCCCTCTGGTCCTGGACTCACCCACCAAGGGAAACAGCCTAGCCACATCTACTCTGTCCAGTCCTTTCAACATTATAAATGTCTCTATGAGGTCCCCTCTCATTCTTCTGTACTCCAATGAGTACAGTCCAAGAGCCGACAAACGCTCATCATACGTAAGCCCTTTCATTCCAGGAATCATCCTCGTAAATCTCCTCCGAACCCTCTCCAACATCAGCACATCCTTCCTAAGATATGGGGCCCAAAACTGTGCACAGTATCCTGCATGAGTCCTCCCCGCCTCCCCTCTCCCCCCTTCTCCCCTCCCCCCACCCCCTCCCCCTCTCCACCCTCCCCTCTTCCCCCCCTCGGGATGAAGCTACGCCTGGCATTTTGCAGTCCCACTCAACACCTGGCACTTGCCCCCCATACCCCTCTCTCCTAATCCACTCCATGGACCTTTTTTTTGGTACTTTAATGACTGTATTTGTGTTGCTTCCTCCTCTTGTACAGAAGGTGGTTTCATTACCTGTGCTAACAACTTCCTCCCTGCTTTCACTTTTGCACAGTTCATCCCTGACTCTTCCCTTCTCTTTCTCAACTTCCCTATCTTCATCTTAGGGGATAGGTTGGTGATCTATATCGACTGCAAGTCCACAGACTCCCACAATTACACTGACTACATCTCCTTCCACCGTACTTCCTGTCAGGAGTTCATTCATTCTTCATTTTTTCTGTCGTCTATTCCGATGACAACACTTCCCACATCAGTCCTTTGAAGATGTCTTCATTTTCCTTGCACCACTATGACATTTCCTGCACTTCTGCTCTTATTTTCACTTCTGTTTTACAGATCAATAGAAGGGTAGATCTAGGTCCTCATACCTTCTTCATCACGCCCTCCACATTCAATTGATTATCATCCATAATTTCCAAAACCTCAGTGATGCTCCCCACCCACTTGATTGGGTCACCACTTTGAAAAGGGTGATACTGAGCTTCCAACTAGCTGCCACTTCAGTTCTCCATCTCATTCTCACTCTTACCTCTTCATGGCCACCTGCACTATTTCAATGAAGCTTAATGTAACCTGGAGGAAAAGGACCTTATCTTCTTTCTTTCCAATTTACAGTCTTCAGAACTCAAAAACTGAATTCAACATTTCAGTTAATCAGCCATTCCAGCCTTGGATGCCACATTTCCAGTATTGTATTTTTTCTCTCTTTTTCCCCTTCTGGTTGTTCAGATTCTCCTACTTACTCCTCCCTCAGACACATCCTCTCTCTGCCAGCCCACCACCACTTATGTTATTCAGTCTCTGCTGTTCTCTGCCCAAACATGAACCTTCCTTTCTACTCTTTCTGTCCCTTGCCACTTCCCCTGTAGCTTAAAACTTGCTTTATCTCCAATCTTTCCTAGTTCTCATTAAAGGTAATTGACCTGAAGGGTTAATCAGGTTGCTCTCTCTGCAGATGATATCTGACCTGCCACAAATATCCAGTCTTTACTGTTTGTATTTGTGATTTGGGTTTATACAATCACATGCATATTAATCTGAGTTTTCAGAACAATAACTTCTTCAGCACCAGTGGTTTGTCAGTTTTCCTGCATGCAGGATTCTGTGAGCTTGCATTACAATTCAAAACTCAATTTGCATGGCATCCATTAAGTAGAGAAGAGACAGTCATCCCAATTAATGTCAACCAGACTTGGCTCTGAAAGCAATGACCAAAGGACACCATGCTCATCCATCCTTTCTCTTACCAAACTGTTTTCATTCTCTCTCTCTTCATGTATCCTTTAGTTAAGATGTTAAAAAAAAGGGCCTGCTTGTATGTACAAGTGGATGTTCAAAAATAGTTTAAGGCAGTATGAAAGAAAGTCCTGACGAACAGTTTCGACCTGAAATGTCAACAATTCCTTTCCCCCCCCCCACAGGTGCTGCTCAACCCATTGAGTTCCTGCAGCAGATTGTTTGTTGCAAGAGAGTTTTCTAAGTGCCCTGCACAAAATCCAATGGTCATTTAATTAACTTGCTGCTTGTGATGAGCACACTGACTGCTTTGTTTGTTTACATAATAACACTAATTGCTCCTATCTGTCACTTCAGATTTATCCATTAGACCAAAATTAGATAATGTCCACCACATCTGGAAGATATTTTTCTTTCACTCCACTCAATCCTATCGTCTCAAACTGCCTCCATTGCGTAGCCTGCCTGACAACCTGACCAAGATCAAGCCACTCATTATACAAGGGAAAACATACCATAATATTTCATCATATCAGCAGGAAACCATACTACTTGAACTTTAATATATTCATATATTTGTCAATAAAATATTTAAAAGCCTGGGTAACTGGATAAAAAATTGTCTTTGCTCTTAGAAGTACAAAATCTATTTCAGATGACAGAATTATTATCAACTCTTTCAGAATTCTAGACGGGAAATAAATTATTAATAATTACTAATGAAAATACATTATGGGTTAGCAAATTTTTCACCCACAAGTGGGAACTGTAAATTGTGACTATTCTTTCTCTTGTGAATCACAAAAGCCGCCTCCTTTCTGCCAATAAATCACAAAATCCTTGGAAATCTGATTCGTTGCCAAAATTTTATTAGTCAGCGGCAAGCAGGAAATATTTTAAAAAAGGTTTCAAATATTTCTTTATGCGCATTACTAGAGCAAGCAGATAGTCTGAACAGTCTCTACACCATCTTTATGCAATATGTTTAAGATTATAGAATGTTATAACAATGACTTATCAAGTGAGTGCTTGTGTTTTTCCAAAAATATCAAAACATTTCAAAGAAAGTGTCATATCACAGTACAGCTTGCTCCCTGTATCCCATAAAATCATATTTCTTTTTGAAGCAAATATTTAATTTTTATTTTAAATAGTTTATGGATTCTGTTTCAACAATGATTTGTGAGTGAAAGGTTGACACTCTGATCACTGGTTTTAAGAACTTTTTTTGCTAAACATTTCTTCATTTCTTTTTCTGATTATTTTAAATGCATGAAGTATTATTTTTGCCTTGTTGCTGGTGAAAGTGTAAATCTTATGTTGAATACTATTCCGTGTAGCCTTTTGACCTATTTCAAATTCACTTAGAACCATATGTATTTTCTTTTAATTTTATGTTACAGATAATAATACCTTACGACAGCTTTTGCTGTGATTTAATTTCATAATTTTTGTGTGGGAGTAGAGGTAGGGTTTGGCAAGAGGAGCAAGGGGTGTTGAACCAATGCTAATCAAGGCAAACTGTGTCCATGCTGGAAGGAAAATGTCTTCAGACTCTTAACTGAAGGTCAATGTCAAGCATCCTCAGGCTAGGTGCAGAGAAAAGCTCCCTTTGATCTGCATCAACAGCGTGTCTTAACCCCATCCCCAGAACAGCATCCTTTGACTGTCCCAGTGTGACATTTCCATTTCCCACACTGGCCATCCTCCTCTCTTTCAATCAGGTGGAGAATTTAACACCAATTAGTGTCAGATAACAGACAGTGCTGTGGACTCACTACCGCCAGGGAATTGCCTTGAGATTGTCCAAATGTCATTTCACTTCAAACCCTCTGCATTTGGCAGAGAGGTGATTTCCATCTCATCAGTCCAGGCTCAATTTGAATTCAGGTCCCTGAGGTGAGAGTATCTCACGAAAGCTAGCTATAGTCTGCTACCTAGGTGCATGGTTTTTTTTAACAGAGTCAAGTAAATTGAAATCACCTTAAAAAAAAACAATATTGTTCATAATTTGTTGACTTTAATTAAATGTTCTTCAGTCTAAACATAGAACTAAAATATCTGTGTTTAACAGTCTGTGAGTGTCTTTTTACCTCACAAACAAATGCATCTGGAAGACAATTGTCATGGAGAATCAAAAATCCATCAGCAACACTCTCTGCCACCTCTTGCTTGCAATCCCAAGGGGGCTCTGGCAAATTTATTTGCTTTGCTTTGTGTCATGCCTGGGTTGGTGAAGACTGCACTGTACTGAGAGAAATTCTGCACTATCTTGCCTGGTGAAATGGGTGGTACCTTTGTTATTTGACTTCCCTTCAGAAAAGGGCAGAACCCACTTGATAAGTAAGATTATTTTATTTCATATTACAGACCAGCTATTCCACACACAGCTGGAATACTTAGAGTCATGGAATCATACAGCACAGAAACAGGATCTTCAGCCCACTATGTCTATGCTGACCATTATGAACTGGGCTAATTTAGCTGCACCATTCCTTTTTTGTTAGTGCTAAAACAAAACATTAAGCTTATTTAAAAAAAACATTAAATATTTTGAAAACGTGAACAGTAAAAGCAGTGAGTAACAAAATTAATCTTTGCTTGGGATCACCTGCAAATGGAACACAGAAATCCCAAATTACGTTTAAAAGGCTGCAGATCAAGCTCTCACCTTATAAAATATAACATTCTGCCAGTCAACTGATAGATAAAAAGCAAAAAATAAAATGCTGAAGGAACTCAGAAACCCTTCATCAGACCTGAAACATTGACTGCCCATTTCCCTCCACAGATGCTGCCTGACCTGCTGAGTTCTTCCAGCATTTTGTTTTTTGCTCCAGATTCTAGTATCTGCAGTCTCTTGTGTCTCCAACTGATAGATAATTTTGAAGCCAAAATAGATGCTTTTATAATAACATTTGAAAGGAAAATGAAACATGTAACGATCTCCCTAGTTATTTTCTGCCACCATCAAAATTGGCATTTGAGGCAGCTCAGAAGGTATCAGACCAAGAGAAAGATCACTGTGGAGAGAATGAGAGAGAGAGTAGGAGATAGAGAGGGAGTTGGAGAGTGGGAGATAAAGAGAGAGAGATGTATAGAGAGACGGATTTGGCAACTGGTGGGATAAGGGAGGGCACAAAGAGAGAGGCCAGGCATTGTAGATTAATCCTGTTCTTGATAAAACAGGACAGAATGATTTGTAATGGGGTGATCTTTCCATCAAAATCTCAAACCAACAGACACAGATTTTGTTGGCAAATGCTGGCATTTACCCATGTAACTGCCAAAAATTGTCTGAATAACTGTCAGGAACTTTGGAATTTCACATAAATGGTTGTTGCGATCAACTGTTAGTGAGAGCTTTCCCAAATGCACTCTGAACTCCTGACAAGAGCAGAACATTGTGCTATTTCACCAGAAGCTTTGATGGGGATCTTGATGAATGATCTGTGCCAGGTTCAACCTTATACAGAAGAAGTTTCTCTATTTATTTCATGGAGAAGAATGGTTGTACATGGGGTGAGTAAAGTAGGAGTTTATCCAAATGACCTGTTGATTTAACTGTTTTATTTCAGTATTTGCTGTTCTTATTGACATTTTCAGATTTTTTTCATGTTTTTTTATATAGATTTTAAATACTTCCGTATTTCACATCAGGAGTCATGGCTTAGCCAGCTGTCAAAGATTTTGTTTAATTATTTTATGAGCTGGAATTGGTCTGAACTCCCAACATGATAATATTTTCATCATAGAATACTTGTCAAAACTCAAGAGCTTTGCTTGACAGAAAGAACCAAGAAACAGTTTTGAAATTGCTCAATGACCCCAGGGAGGACTTTGAAGAGGGAATCTGGCTAATGTAAAGTGGCCCAACTTAAACAATTAGAGGACAACAATAGACTGGAATGTCAATCTATTGGTCATCAGGTACTTACCTTTAAATAACGCCAACTGCTCATCAGAAAATCGAGACCACTGCACATTATATATATTTAATACGTTTCATATCACAACCACTGCCATGCCACTGGGGGAATGAACTGTCACTTATTACACCCTCCCCAAACTTGTTGGCTTCCTGCTCTAATTTGGCTCTCTGTCTCACTGACAAATTCCACGCTACACTGGTCTCACTTCCATGCATGGAACACCACCTCACCACTTTTTACAATGCCAGTATTATAGACACCCCACCCCAAAAAGATGGAATTTCAACTTCACAGAAAACATCTGAGTTTAATTCAGGTTAGCATTTATTATTAAGGAATATCAATTCAGGGCAAGCAAGTCGCTTCTGGAGTTTGCTGGAAGTCTGAATCCATTGGTTCTGCTCCCCACCCCCAGGTTCAACCAGCACATCAAAGGCAGAGACAAGCCACAGAAAAAGGAGGACAACATTGAATTGAGAATATTGTAACTAAAATATATTCTCTAATTTAAAAGGGAATTACTTAGATGAAGGTTGATTTTTTTGTGATATCTGAAAATGATTTCACCAACAGTTAAGCACTAAGCAAAGGTAAGAAAGCTTGAGAGGGAATATGGGCCAAATGCAGGCAAATGGGACAAGCTCAGGAAGGCACCTTGGTCAGCGTGGATTAGTTGAGCCGAAGGGCTATATTACTCTATGACTTTTTTACTCAATGCATTAGTTTCCTCAAGTAATTGAAAGACATCTCATGCTGTCTTGGACATTCTTTGGTCTTCTCAGTGAAGGAAGGAGTTTCTGTGCTCTGTACGAGAAGAAATTATCCTCCAGACCTAGGAAATTTAACCTCTATTATTTTATTCACCCAAATGAATCTGATGATATTTGTTATTGAAACTAAACAAAATTGTAATGATTGTATCTTATTGATCACAAATGAGGACTCCCATAACAGCTGACAGATCTTGTAATCATCTACAAAGCTTTTTCCCTATCAGCCATAGTTAAATCAACTCTTTTTTAATATTAGATTTCATTTATTTAAGTGCTGTTTTTCTTCCCTTGCCTTCTGCAGCTTCTCAGTCCTGTTTTCTACCATTTACTGTGGAGAGTCTAGTCAATCTGCTTCCAGCCTACTCAGGGTTTTACCAGTGCCATTTTGCAGTGAGGTTGAAGCAAGCAGCTCAGATTATTCAGCTTGGAGGAGGTCATTCACTCTCTGTATTTTCTCTTACTTCCTCTGAAAGCAGCCAGACATAGTTCAGCACTCTAACCCCCCTGGTGACTAGGCAGCAGTTGTGAGGTGAAATTTATTAAATAAAGGTAACCCTTTGATTGTTTTAATAGAATGAGACTGTGTTTTATGTTTCATTGACAGTCAGCAATCTGAAAACCGGTTGACAAAACGATCAGCTACATAGAACCAAAACCCTTTAATTGCCTTTTAAGTACAATGAGTGTTATTACAGTGAAGATCAAAACAGCAATACAGCACCGTGTTCTATTATATAACATGTGATCAACAATGCTGCACTGTTTGGGTGGATTGGATTCATGGTGAATATGCATGTTATATTATGATCTAAGAATGATGAAATACCCAAGGTGAAACTCCTCACAACAAAATCAGAAATAAAGTTAAAACAATAAATTCTGGAAACTGAATTCCAAAAATCATAGGTTCCTGTGCTTTTATTCTCACCATTGATAACTGAAAAAAATAGACATTCATGCATTTCTCTTTTAAAGAGGGATTTTGCCTCTAAGCTCTTCTCCTCTAGTGTTATATCAATTGGTTTCTCAACTAGAATGAATGAAAAAATATTTTGCACCTTGTTCTGCTTCGAAATGAAACAAGACTACAGCTTTCAGGATGTGCATATGTGTAGAAATGAGGCACAAACTTTGTTGTCCCACTCTTCAGCAAAACACCAAGTGTGTGATGAGGCAGAGAGAGAGAGAGAGCGACGACTGAGGAGAGCGACAGAGACAGAATCTGATTGTTGTAAATTGACCCTTGATTTATTATGGGAACTATTTTTCAGCCAAAGGTGCCAAAAAGCACATCAGACACAGAGACCGATGAGCAAGAAGAAAGTATCGGAATGCTGTAAGGTGACCCTTGATTTGTGAGAGGACCTGTCTTGTTTCCAAAGACACCCAACAATAAATCAGATGCAGAGAAATTTACAGAGAAGTGAAAAAGTAACCAGCGGTTGACCCCTGGCAATGACATCAGAGCAGAGTTAAGAATTTGATTTGTAATGAGCATTACTTTATCTCCCATAGTGGAACAATCACTGACCCACTTGTATTGCAAATTTTTATATGCCCTGTTAACTTCAGGTTTAAAAGTAATTAAAACAACAATGACTTCATTTGAAAAAAAACAATTGAGCACAGCAGGAAAATAATATGTTTCCAAAGATCATAAAAAAGCATGGTCAGAATTTAATTATGTGCAACACCAGACTTTCACCAATGTCATCAGAAGGTCCACTGTAATCTTGTCTCTTCTGTAATGGAGGTAAGCACAATGAACGGTCCAAGAAATAGCACTGTGCCCTTTGAAGGGGCAAGAGACCATAAATGATGAGCAACAAAATCCACTTAGAAAATAGCTGCACTGCAGTGCCGACTCACACTGTCATCACAATGGCAACTTCCCTTGGACATTTTACTCATTCATACTCCTCTCCCATTTTATTACGACATTCTCTTATAGTCATAAAGACCTCAATTTTAAAAGCAAACACATTAAAAAGATTCCCCTATAACTTGCATTTATTTTTATTTCATCCCTGTATCTTTCACAAGCAAACACCTGTAGATTAGCACATAATTATCGTTATATTTGACCAGTCTGTAAAAGCAGTAGAAGCTATGCTACAAGCAGCTGAAAACTGTAATAAGCAGGGATTCACAAATAAAGATCGACAGTAAAAATCGGGGAGGTTCTGTTGAACCTGTATGAAGTCTACTTAGGAAACAACTGGAGTATTGCATCCAATTCCAAATGACAGACTTCAGAAGGGATGTTAAAGCCCTCAAGCAGATGCAGAAAAGATTTAGAATGGTTCACTGCCTCTTAGGGAGGTGGAAGCAGAATCAACCAAAGCCTTCAAAAGGGAATTGGTGAATTACTTGATAGGGAATAATTTGCAGGGCAATGGGGAAAGGAGAGGATAGAACTGAAAGGATTGCTCTAATAAGACATGGTAAAGCCTCAGTGGGCCGAACAGCCTGTTTCTGTGCTGTATTATTACTACGAATTTAATAGTTTCATGGAGAAGAATCCATCCATCTGCAAGTGATGCCATCTACAAAAGCTATATAACAGAATTCCCAATAAAACAACATGAACACTTAAATTACCTTAAAACAAGTTCCTTGTTTTGTCATTGAATATTTTCTATACCAAAGTATCATTGTTTTTGAATTCTTCCATAAAGCGTTAAATCATTTCATCCAAATTTTCATTCTTTTCGAGGAATTGTACAATTTGATTCTGAAACATTGCGGAACATGCCCACATTAAACTTGTCAATGAAAAATTGCCAAACCTCATTCTTTCAGAGTCCAGTTTTAATGCATGCTGTCATTTCTCATTGGAACATTTAAATGCAGAGATGGTGTTGATTTGAGCTGTTGTGTCCCTGCCTGCTGTATGGTGTAGCATCTTGTTGCTTCCTCTCCTCTGTAATTTCCTTTGCTTCAAACATTTACGAGGAGGCTCTCTCATTGAACAATGTGATGCAGCAATATATCCTTTGCTTTAACAACTTTCTGAGCAAAGACATTTCACCTAATGTTTAACTTTACCCTTAAAAAGAAATTTTAATCGCATGCTAGAGTCATATTCATAATATTGAGCATCTCAACTAAAACTCTTCATGACACTCTTTTCTCTAGTAGAAACATTTCCTGTATCACAAGTCCTCATTGCTACAGTTTTCTCATCCTTAGTAATCATCTTCAGGAGTCTGTGCAATGTGTTCATTGTGGGTTTAATGTCCTTTTTACTTTGTATTATTTTATTTTAGTACCAGAACATACTGTAATGCTGTTTTACAAATGTGTGCTATCAGTATATTTTGAGACCAAGATCTCTTTTCCTAAATCCAAATATTTCACAGACAAGGATAACCAAAGCAGATCCTTGCTAATCCCTGGGAAAATGTGAGGTTATCCACTTTGGAAGGAAAAATATAAGAACAAAGATACATGGCCCACTGTTCATATCTCTGGAACCAGCTCTCAAGGCATTTGACATTCCCGTCTCCATAAAATCTTCCAAATTTGCTGGAAAATAAGAGAACCAATCTCAGTGCTCTCTCCCTGGCTGTCATCTCTAGCACTGACGTCATGTTACACTTAATCGGTCTGTTGGACAGGCCACATTGCTCACATGCTCATATCCAGGTTCCTAAAATAGAGATTCTATTCAAGCACTGTCACGAGAAGAAATTATCAGATGGACAGAGAGAAAGATTCAAGGCTGTGCTCAAAGCCTCCTTGGAAAAAAAAAACACAACATCCTGAATGGCTCCTGCAAATCCCTGATCCATGAGCATTCAAAATGGAGAAAGAACATTACTCCTGGTGGAAATTGTTCAGATTTCTCCAACATTCAAGATGACATTGAAACCTCCAGCTCCTATACAATGAAACCACACAGAAGCCCTCTGTAAATGGCAGAAGGAGCACACCATATTACAAATAGCCACCTGCCCACCTTATCAGGCATCTCCTGCTCCATTTGTGGAAGAGTCTGTGGTTCCCATATTGGCTTCATCAGCTCCCTCAGAATCAGAATGGAAGGAATCATTAATCCTGAGGGATCAGCTGAAGAAGAAAGTGAAGATGACATGACTTTTTGAATGACTGCAACCTCCATGATGCCCATACTCTTATTGTGATGTTGGACAGAGAAGTCCAGGAATTTGACCCAACATTTATGAAGGCAGAAAACCATATTTCCAAATCAAGACAATGTGTGGCATGGTGGGAAACCTGCAAATAGCAGCATCTCCCTGCACCTGCTGCCCTTTACCTTTTAGATGGAAGAGGCCATATGCCTTGGAGATGAAAGGTTTCTTCTAGATGGTACACACTGTCTATGACAAAGGGAGAGGATGTTCAAACATGGATGAGTGTCATTCAGGCTATTTTCTCTTGGACTTCTTGTTGGAATTTCACTCAACTAGGCAAGTGGAGAATTTTTCATAATATTCCTGACATTTTCCTTGCAGAGGGTGGAAAGGCTTTGGAATACCACTGCAGAAAACCCAGCCTCTAGCCTGCTCTTATTTATGCAGCTTTCCCAGTTAAGATCATGCTCTCACATTCCCTTCTGCAACACTCCAATGGGTTTTTTTGAACAAAACCTCCAATGACAGACATTTTCAAAATCCTTCTGAAAATACCTATCAACTGTACTTCTCTTGATCTATCCAAATTTTTTAAACCTTCATAAAAACTCCATAAAATTTGCTGAACATGATTTGTGTTCAATGATGCTGAAAAATATGTTTGCAATTGTAAATTCAAGTAGCTTATCTTAATTGGCATTATTGGTATTGGTATTGGTTTATTATGGTCGCTTGTACCGAGGTACAGTGAAAAACTTGTCTTACAAACCGATCTTACAAGTCAATTAATTACACAGTGCAGTTACATCAAGTTAGTACAGAGTGCATTGATGTAGTACAGGTAAAAAAAAATAACAGTACAGAGTAAAGTGTCACAGCTACAGGGAAAGTGCAGTGCAATAAGGTGCAAGGTCACAACAAGGTAGATCGTGAGGTCATGAGGTCATAGGTCATAGTCCATCTCATTGTATAAGGGAACTGTTCAATAGTCTTATCACTGTGGGGTAGAAGCTGTCCTTAAGTCTGGTGGTACGTGCCCTCAGGCTCTTGTATCTTCTACCCGATGGAAGAGTAGAGAAGAGAGAATGTCCCGGGTGGGTGGGGTCTTTGATTATGCTGGCTGCTACACCAAGACAACGAGAGGTAAAGACAGAGTCCAAGGAGGGGAGACTGGTGTCTGTAATGTGCTGGGCTGTGTCCACAACTCTCTGCAGTTTCTTGTGGTCTTGGGCAGAGCAGTTGCCATACCTAGCCGTGATACATCCTGATAGGATGCTTTCTATGGTGCATCGGTAAAAGTTGGTGAGAGTCAAAGGGGACAAAACAAATTTCCTTAGCCTCCTGAGGAAGTAGAGGTGCTGGTGAGCTTTCTTAGCCATGGCATCCACGTGGTTTGTCCAGGACAGGTTGTTGGTGGTGTTCCCTCCCAGGAACTTGAAGTTCTTAACCCTCTTGACCTCAGCACCACTGATGTAAACGGGTGCATATACACCGCCCCCTTTCCTGAAGTCAATGACCAGCTCTTTAGTTTTGTTGACATTGAGGGAAAGGTTGTTGTCATGACACCATTCCACTAAGCTCTCTATCTCCTTCCTGTACTTCGATTCATCGCTGTTTGAGATACGGCCTACAACGGTGGTATCATCTGCAAACTTGTAGAGGGAGTTAGAGCAGAATCTGGCCACACAGTCATGAGTGTATAGAGTAGAGTAGACTTACTGTTGTGGGTTATCTAGTTTATCTTTCAATTTTCCCCCAAAGAACAGTGTTGCATCAATTACTATTATCTTTCTTAAACATTGATATTGAAGGAAGATTGACCGTTTTAGCCTGAGCTTCTATTAACTCCTCATTATCTTTCAGAAAACTAGAGGCCATTCAGGGTTCAACTATTAATGCTGAGAACTAATTTATGCTCTGATAATTATACCCAATGAATTATTATTCCCAATTATTCCAAATGTTCCCAAGGTAACAGTGCTTCATACTGATCAGGGGGAAAAAAAATCTCCACAGATATATAATCATTGCCACGACAAGAACATCTCCTTTCTCCATGCCTGTCATAGTCAGGTTGAAGTTCAAGGTAATCCTTGGCATCTAGCTACGATTAAGTCATACAGAGCAACCAAACATGTTGAAGAATTCTCAGAAACAGGAGAGAAGGTGACATTTTTAATTAACTTTTTAAACCTCTTGTGCTTAAAAATTCCCCATCTCTGCTCTCACCTACTCTACTGTCCTCTTTACCCTCAATGGAAGAACAGTTGTGTCACTTCAGTTCCAGTGAAGGCAATCTCCTGTACATAACCTTCCTTTATTACAGCACGATGGTCAATACCAGAGGAATGTGAATCTTCCTGCACTAACCTTACAGGTGCATACTCCTTTCCTTACACTGCCTAATTGAGGAATGAGCTTGAAATAACTGAACAGAAAAAGTGATCAGAGCTGCTGCAAACCAGCAGTCATAGATCACGCGTGGCCCCACAGCGATCCCCAGTGCTGGTAACCTGCAGCCATAATTTTCTCTGTGCTGAGTACGAATTTGAATGTATTCTTGAATGAATGAGAGTGTGGAGGTCAAACCCCTTCTCTTCCTTGGTGGGGTAGGCCTTCCCCACAGTTACCATTATATACTTCCTTCTCGTCCATTGTTACACACCATTGGAGAATATTCTGCGTCACTAAGGAAGGACTCGCTACCTGAATGGGTGGTTGAGACACAAACTCATCACATTGACAATATCTCTGGCTGAGCACCGGAAGTGCTGTAACCTGCAAGAGCAAGGATCAAGAGGTGGAAACTGGGATTAGTCTCAATGGCTTGGTCTTAACCAGCGTAAATGACCTCCTGGACAGAAATTTGTATGATTCTATGTAAAAAGATAATGGAAAAATAATACAATTCAGAAACAATTACAATAAATGTAAACTCACATTTAGGTGAAATATATAATCACAAACTTATCTTTTTCCCAATCACACAACACACTGAAATACACAACTGCACTATCACAAACCATTTGTGTGTGGGCAACAAACCTACTTATTTCATGGTAAAAATCAAGTTGGTCCCTTTATGTTCTGCATTATAGAGAAAAAATGTGATTGTATTGATCTACTGTAATTCTATTTGAATGAACAGGGAATGAGAATGGTTAGTATTGGAATTATTTACCACAAAAATGAATTGTAAGTCACTTTGCCCATTGGAACTAAATGATTGGATCAAGGATGCATTTAATCACTTTGCTTATTTGGTGCAGTTCTTAAATTCTTTTGGATACACGAGCTTGAAAACAAATTACACTAAGACCACATGGAACTGATCCTTTGTATCTGTTCTGTTACTTCGTTCTCAATGGGGAAATGAATCAAAGTGCTGAAATATTGATGTGAATCAGGGATGTACATAAGGTAAGGTAAGGAGAGACACAGCCCACACAACCTACCTGAATAATAACTGAAAAAGCAAATAACTTGAGTTGATGGATGGAATGGCACAGGTTCACCTCACACCATTAAAGATACCAAATTCGCACTACTCGTGTGAGATGCTCAGATTTCTCCAACTCTATTTGAGGGTATTATTATAAATTTAAACAGAAAGGCACTATGATTGCAGAGTTTACTGGGAATGTGACACAGACCGAACTGACCATAAAACATACAGAGTCATACCAGAGTAGTTTTCTGGAGAATGCATTTTTCAGCAGTCTATGAGAGAGCCATAAACAATCAATTGGAAACCAAGGCAGTGCCTCATCAATGTGTCCACAGTCAGAAGTTACTGAGTTTTAAAATTTAGTGCAATGTCCAAAATATACAGAATCTGCAATGCTGTAAACCTGTTTTCTGCTTATGCATTGACACTGTCAGGTTTCAAGTTTGGTGAGAAACTGAAATAGAGAATGATCCAATCTGTGCTCCCTCTGCATTTCTACAAAGATCTTAATTGAACTTGAAAGGACACCATTTGAAATTCTAGAACAAAAACAGCAAGAAATTACTGGAAATACTCAGCAGGTCAGGCTGCATCTGTGGGAAGCGATACAGGGTTCGTGTTTAATTTCAGAACCCCTTCTTCAGAACTTGTTTTATATTTCCAGCATCTGCAGAGTTTTGATTGTCATTTGTTTGAAATTCAGTTGCAGCTAACAAAATGTTTCACAATGGAACAAAAGTGTTGAAACCTTAGCTGTAACCTGACAGTTATATACAGTGATCACAACTTATCTCTGGTGAACTGGTATCTGCAGTCATTAACTTAACCCAGTTAAGGTTCCTGCATAATTTCTTATCCTTTGTCTGCAATTTGAGATTGAGTGTAATTTTGAAGCAGGAGATGATCTCCAACCTCCTAGATGTAGAGAACTAAAGACAGAGTTCTTTCCCCAATAAAGAATGTTTCATAGCTTAGCTTGCTGAATTATTGAAGGTAGGTTTTAAATGCATTTAGATATACAAAGTTTTCAAAATTTGTTTATGGGAATAACTTAAAATTACATAGTATTTTGAAATCAGAAACGAAGCATTTGGCCCAGTTAGTCCACACTGACATTTGTGGTCCACCCAAACCCTGTCTCACACTACTCTATCTCAACCTACAATTACTTTCTTCTGTCCTATATAAAAAGTTATCTCTAGAATTGTACCATTTGAACGCCTGTATTTTGACATGAAAATCATGAATTCAAAGTTCATCTGTTTTTTTTTGCATGTCTGCTCCCATTTCTATGGAAATTCCACCCACTGGGAAATTTGACCAGGTATTTCCTGTTATGATTCACCCTTCCTTTCTCCTTCTTACTTTTCATATATGATGGACATCATCAACATGACAGCCTTGTTTTAATTACTTAATGACAGAAGTGAATAAAACGGTCACAACTTACAACCTTGGTAAAGTATCTACAATAAAAGGAGTACATCATACTGAAAGGAATGAATGTATCCCACCTGGTCCATCATGGCACTCACCCCTGCCTCATTGTCCTCAGTGTGGCTGTCACCCACTGGTCCATTTGGGCTGCACCATTTCTCAGAGGGTTATGCACTACTAAGATGTTCTTGATTTCCCCTCCCCTGATTTTCTCCTCTTGACTTCCCCCCTCCCTCCTTTTGGTTTTTCTCTCTCCTCTCCTCTGACAACCTAAGGCTGCCATGGAGAGACAACTTCATAGAACAGACCCATTTTCGATGAGCCAACACACAAAAGGCATTGCTGCTGTTTATTCAGAAATGGCAATGATTGTGAAGCACAGAGATTGGGTTTGAATGCCTTTTAAAGAAAGTAAGCCTTCTTAAAGCAAGAATACCCCCATTTTAGTTTTTTTTTGAGTTTTCCCACTTGGAACTAGCACTGTAGGCAGCAGACGTTTGGTGCACCAAAAATGATTGATGTCTGATTTCTCAGCATCCTTATTACATTACGCCGATACTCCATGCAACAGCAAGTACCTCCTTTGAACCACCCTTTGGTTAAGGTTCCTTGTCCTGAATTTCATATTGGATTTATTAGTAACGGTCTTTGATTTATGGTCCTAATTTCAGATTCCTCTATAGGTTGGTACATCTTCTCCACATCCACATCCTTCATAATTTTAAAGAGCTCTGCTGGGTCACAATGCTGCTTTCATTATATCAAGAAAAAGAATCCAGGCCTATTCAGTGTCACTTGATAGATATAACCTCTCAGCTATAATATCATAAAACATGAAGGCTTGTTGTTTTATTTCAGGTCAAGTCAGATAGAAGCTGCTGGCATATGGGAGGATAGGAAGGTGACTACCGTCATGATTTCGATCCTGTGTTGAATCATGTGCTGTACACTTCGTCTGATTTTCCAGAACTCCTCAAAACGGGTGACTGCCTTGCATGCACTTAGCACAGAGAATGACAAATCTGCGGCTTGGGGCATCCAACATGTACAGGCCAATGCTGCACTGGGATACATATAAAATCATTTGTGAATTACCAGAGTTGGAAGCAACATGGATTCTGATGTTTGTACTTGATATTTTGGGAACTCTGACTCAGCCTGTGTCCTTCTACAAAACCAAAAATTGAACTTCCATGCTTAGAATAAGCAATCCATAATCAATCTTTGTCTTTCAGCTCTTAAAGAGATGGACTTCTGATTCACTGAAGAGCTGAACCATGAGAAAGGATAGTTTTAGCACTTGTGCTTCAAAGAAAAACAGAATGCAAAGAAGTATAAAGCAGGATTCAGCTATTGCTGTCTACTGGGTTGGGATTCTGATATGGAAATTGAAATTACACATTCATTCAGAAAACTAAAGTTTGATGCCCAAAAATTGATTTGCCCATTTTTGGTGTACTCAATATAGGCTTCATTTTACACTAATGGTTAAAGGATGGTGGTGCAGAGCAGGTGGAGTGGTGAACCTTCAAAAAAAAAGCTAGATGTGTGAAATGTACCTTTAAAACAAATCATTAGCATGTTCCTAGGGGCAGCTGACAGCAGAAATTAGCTTCAAGCAGGATGCCATGACGAGAGGACATGGTGGAGAGTACAAGTCTTGAGTGCACGTGGTGACATACCCCATCCCCCAGACTTTGAGGCAGCCAGCATGGACTGGATCCTAAGTTGTGAGTGTCCCCAGGCCAATGAGAGATATGGGCTCAAAAGTCTGCAGAGATTGCTTCATGCATGTCTGCTGTGATTATATTTATTCAACACTCTGAGTCCTAGCAATGATATTTGTAAGGTACAGAGCGGTATAAGCTCACATGTAGAGAGCAAAACATCAAACAATTCACTTCTGCTTGATGATTTGCTGTGGAATCTGCTTCTTGTTTTACTTTGGGTTAAAAAGGAAGGTTGCAACTCAGCATTTTTAGATCCAATTTACATCAGTATGGCAGAAATGATTTCACCCAATGACACCGGGTAAAGACACTGATATTGAAAGATGAATCATGACTGGGAGTCACACAGTCCAGTTTCTCAATGATCAGGACTTCCACCAGAAATGGGTACAAATGCACTAAGACATGCATAAGCTGGAAACGGGGGCTTTGGACATTTCTGGACATGTATTTTTCCTCTTATTTTTGATCAAAAGAACATCCAACATCGATGGACAACTTTATCTCTCTGAACATGTCCTGACTCTGGAGCAACACTTCTGCTGCAATGGGAAGCTTCGATTCTAATACTTGATCAGATCCTATAATTTACCAAACCAGCCAATGTCAAATCTCAGAACTTCCAAGGATTAAGCATTCCTGTTACTCTTGTAATTGTGTGCATTTGTGTTTGTTAGAAGATAGAAAAGCAGCCCCAGTCTTTCCATGTATTGTGGGAATTGTAAGCGAGAAAACAAGAACAATTTGTCTTTTGTAGAAAATGAGCAGCTGGTTGGTCTTAAGGTGTGCTGCAGTGTGAATTGAAGATGCAGGTGAATTTCTAACTCTCAGGAGTGAAACTTAAGCAGTGCACTGAGCAATGCAAATCAGTGAGGCAAGTATTTTCTTGTAATCTTCCACCGAGGCTAACTTCTCCCACTTTCAATTTGGATCTGCTCATGATTTGGAAAATGAAAGCAAGACAGTGCTATGCTTTCAAGCATGTATTACCAGCATATTCCTTGTCATACACAGATGATTTTGATGCAACTAATTATTTGCAAGTAATTTACAAGATGGTTAGGAAGTAAAAGTGTAAAATTAATGTGTATTGTACTTGTTCAATCCCAGGATCGAGATATATTTCTAACATAGCCAGGTCATGGGAAAGCTTGGCATTTATTGCACATATCCAACTGAAAACAGTTTGCAAGCCATTTCAGTAGGCCAACTATACTGCTGTGGACACAAAACCACTTGCATGCCACACTAGGGAAGGATGGGAAACTTGGCAACATGAAGGACAAAAGTGAATCAGATGGGTGTTTCTAGCAATCTAGTGGTTCATGATCACCATCCTAAATTGGAAATATGTCACTAGTCCTTTGTAGTTGCTGAGTTTAAATCCTGAAACTCCTGGGCCAACAGCACTGTGGGATTACCTATGTGAGAAGGGTTTCAGCAGTTCAAGAAGCCAAATCACCACTACCTTCTCAAAGGCAATTAGGTCCTTGCTGATAATGTCCAGATACCAAAAATGGATACATATAAAAATATTGATTACTAGCTTTTTTCATTAGCAAATGTTTACCTCTTTTATAATAAAAATCCAATTTAATCAACTGAATTAACATTCCCCAGCTACCAAAATGGGATTTGAATTTGCTTCACTGGATTATAGACTCTAGACTTCTGGTTTATTCGCTCAATAACATAATCACAAGGCTGCCACTTCCTGCGTATCCAAAACCGTTGCGAGCCATTGACAAAAAACAATATTTTATCTACGAAATATTTTCCAACCATTTGCTGTTTACCCTCCACCATTGAATGAGTGCACAATAGTTACATTTTAAGTGCTGATAACATTGCTCTTTAGGTCACTAGATGTTACACCTTAATGAGCATCAGTTCTGCAGTATTGCTCTTCCTCCATCATAAATTACATTGGGCGTTATCTTTTTATTGTAATTACTCTCACTATTGATTACTCATCCATTCATTCACAAACAGGCACATTTCTGAAATAAAATCTATTTACAGCTGTGGTTAATTGAGTAGTCCTCGATTGTAAGCATTGTGCAAACAGAATTGAGTGAGAAGGTACTTGGAGCACAAGGATCTGGCACAATGCAAATTTGACTCTACATTATGCTTATTAAAAATGCAAGAGCTTGTATCTCCACCAAGAGGGCATCTCTGCACCTGCAGTTGTTTAAGGAAGGGTTTGCTGGAGATGTCTTTAAGAGGGAGACTTATATTAGCAGTATTTTTTATTTACTAACCTGGAGAAACAATTGTGTTTCATTTTATTATTCGCTTCCTTGCCCTTGTTGGATTTTTTGTATTTAAATTTAAATTATAAATGCCAATGAAGTGAGGAGATGAGCAGTGCCTGGAATAAACTCTGCCAGCAATCAAGTGGCTGAAGTCTAGAGCTGAGCTGAAGGAATTAAGAAAGAAAAGGCAAATCACATACCAACCTTGGATGGTCAGAAAGGATTTACTCTTAAAATTGAACTGAGACTCAGGTCTGAAAGCAGGTCACTTTGAATAGTTATTCTGTATTTGCAATTGAATACGGTTGTTTAGTAACTGTCTGTGTGGTTAAAAGTTCCATGGCATGTAATCATTAGGTAAATTTACTTAACAATCACGGTTTACATTAGACTTGCAGGATGTGACAGGAATGAGTCCAGCAACCTACAACTAGAAGTATGCCACAATGTCAACTTGCCTTCCCATACTTCTTCCCACTGATAGTACCCACCAATCATTCTTCACCCTGTCAATGTAATGTTCCTTTTGAAAAAGAAAAAAAAGAGAAGAAATGTTGTATGTGTTAATTTTACTTTAAATATGTTTTCCCCCACCCCCTCTGATCTTTTTTCCCAGAGGAGATTTACGAGGATGTTGCGGGACTCGAGGGACTGAGTTATGAAGGGAGGTTGAGCGGGTTAGGACTTTTTTCATTGGAGCGTAGGAGAATGTGGGGTGATCTTATAGGTGTGTCTAAAATCATGAGGAGCAGAGATAGGGTCGATGCGGACAGTCTTTTTCCCTGAGTTGGTGAGTCAAAAACTAGAGGGCATAGGTTTAGGGTGTGAGAGGAGAGATTTTAATAAAAACCTAAGGGGCAACTTTTTCACCCAGAGAGTGATCAGTGTATGGAATAAGCTGTCAGAAGAAGTGGTTGAGATAACATTTAAAAGGTACTTGGACAGGTACATGGATGGGAAAGGTTTAGAGGGATATGGGCCAAACACAGGCAAAAGGGACTAGCTTAGGTGGGGAACTTGGTTGGCACGGACCAGTTAGACTGTTTCCATGCTGCATGACTCTAGGACTTTTTTTTATGTTGCTCTATTTATTGGGGTTATTTATTTATGTAATGCTACAGTCCATGAGGATAGGGTACAGAATTCATAAACCCTGTTCTGGAGCCCACTCCTGTAAGTGGCCACAATCCTTAATTCAATGTCTGGAAGGTGAGGTGCTTCTGATTGGAAATTTGGGCCTGAATATGTAGAATTATATAGGACTTACAGCAGAGGATGTTGCCAAATGGTGAAAACAATCCATGGAGACACAAGAGACTGCAGACGTTGGGATCTGGAGCAAGAGAAAAACTGCTGGAGGAACTCAACGGGTCAGGCAGCATCCATGGAGGCAAAGTGATGGTCGACTTTCCGGGTCGAGACCCTGCATCAGGACTGAGAGTGTAAAGAGGTGAGGGGGAGTGGTGAAGCAGGACCAGGCAAGCAATAGGTGGAGCCAGGTGAGGAGGGGTTGATGGGCAGACCAGGTGAGGGATGGAGGGGTAGAGATAGTGACAGAGGGTGGGAGGTGATTAGTAGAGACAACAAATTATAGAATCTGAAAAGTAAGGAAGGCGATAAGTGAAACCAGATAAGGGACGAATGGTGGGCAGAGGGGAACAGTGGAGGGGGGAAGAAGGGATAGGGGTCTCGATGGGTAGAGTGTATGGATGACAGGCTGATGAATGCAGGTGGAGGAAGGGAAAGCAATTGCATAACATGGGGCGAGGGAGGTGGAAAGAAGGGGGTGTGCGCGAAGACCTTGGTGGATCAGATGGAAAGAGAAAGCAACAGACGGGTTGCAGGTGACCCGAAACTGGAGAAATTAGTGTTCATGCCATTTGGTTGTAGACTACCCAGGCGGAATATGAGGTGCTGTAACTTTAGTCTGCCTTTGGCCTCAGCCTGGCAGTGGACGAGGTCGAGGACAGATAGGTCAGTGTGGGAATGGAGAGGGGAGTTGAAATGGCTAGCAACAGCGAGCTTAAGATGGTCATTGCAGACAGAGTGCAGGTGCTCGGCAAAGCAATCGTCTTATCTGTGCTTGGTCTCACCGATGTAGAGGTCACATCGTAAGCACTGAATGCAATAGACAAGGTTGGAGGAGGTGCTTGTAAATCTCTGCTTTAGCAGGAAGGGCTGTTTAGGTCCCTGGATGGTGGTGAAGGAGGAGGTGTAGGGACAGGTGTTGCCCCTCCTATACTTGCAGGGCAAAGTGCCTGGGGACGAGGAAGGATGGGTGGGGAGGTGTGAATGAACCAAGGAGTTATGGAGAGAGTGGTGCCTATGGAAAGCAGAATGGGATGGGGAGGAGAACATGACTGGTGGTAGGATTGTGTTGCTGCTGGTGGAAATGACAAAGAATGATTGTGCTGGATGTGGAGGCTGGTAGGGTGAAAGTTAAAGACCCAGGAACTCTATCTCTGTTCTGTCTGTGGGGAGGTCCCATCATCACCACTTCACTGATCAACTTATCACATGCCATAACCTGCAGCCCTTTGTCTCCACTAATCACCTCCTAGCCTCTGTCACTATCTTCCTCTCTCACCCTGTTGATCTGACCATCAACCCTTCCTCACCTGGATCCACCTACCGCTTGCCAGCTCCTGCCTTACCCCTCCCTCTCACCTCTTTATACTGGCTACCTCCACTTTACACTCTCAGTCCTGATGCAGGGTCTCGACCTAAAAAGTTGACTATCCTTTTGCCTCCATAGATGCTGCCTGACCTGCTGAGTTCCTCCAGCAGTTTGTTTTTCTTTTGAAGACAATCCATGCTTGTGTTTCTGTTCAATACAAACCTCTTTATACCTTGTTATATCAAACATCCACATAATCATCTATCCCTTTTTGTCATAGATATCCATTCTATTTGCTTCAAATACTGAATTTCCCATTTACGGAAGATACAATATGTTGGCCAGATTCATGAGAAGCCAAAACACATTCTCCTGAAAACACAACCCAGAGTGGAAAGGGTCAGAGTTGAGAAAGGATTGGAGGAGCAGTGATTGTTGGCAGTATGGAGATTTGCAGTTTCAGTTGGCAAGCTAACGGGATCTGGATGGTCAGGTTGGGTATCACGTTAGGGCCATGATCAGTTGGTGGGAGGGCTCAGGGATGTGGTTGGGGCCAAGGTCCAGTTTGGAGGTACTTAAAGGAGGCCCACAATAGGGAGGTTGGGTATGATCTGAAATAGAACGTACTTTGTTGAAGAACCAATGTCCCACAGCCATGAATTTGGTCAGATTTGTCATCCTCATTTGTTTTTTTGAAGCAAGTCTCACCTGTCCAATGAGGGTTTCTTTTTACCTTTATTATTCATGTCAGGATGCCTCCACATCTAACGCCATGCAGACAGAGGACCTGGAACAAATTTGATGTTCTACAAGAAGAAGGTATTAAGAACTCAGTGGTGATTAGCAATCTGGTTTCAGATTAAATTCCTTTGATTATAGCAGAAAAAATACAACACCATTTGGAAGGATTTCTTGGGTATTATACTTTCTTCTGCCACACCATTTATTGTGTTCAGTCCAACACCCGGTAACCTGCCAAAAAATAGATACTTACCATAACACCAGGGATGAGATTTGCCAAACCTATTATTTTTGTAAACAATTATTACAGCACTCAGCAAGGCCTGGTGTAATTAAATAAATTAATTATATGCAATATAATGAATTTAAAGCGATATCTCAAATTCTGAATGTTCTGTGTATATATAACCTGCTGACTGTTGGTATCAGAATGCATTCATTAAATTACTGCTTTGTAATCTTCTGCAAGCTAGCTATTATCCTGTGCATGCTTACTACTAAATATTCTTGGTTCTTGTCTATATCTTAGCTTTTAAAACTCGCATGCTATCCTGTAAATCCCTCACAATTACCAAGCAGCTTCAGAGCTGGCTGCCAGTGAGAAGCAGATCAAGTACCTTGACAGGCAAACAGCTGAAATACCCTGACAGCACGGCTTGTCCACCTCCCACCTGGCTGGTAATGAGACCAGCAACTAGACCCGACAGCAGCAAATATTAATATTTCACAAGTATCTTTGTCAAGAGACGTGGATCAATCTGCCACCTCCTTGCAATCATCCAACCGGAAAGACCATCCGAACCAGCTTTCTAAACTGTGCACTTGGTCATTCACTTCAGTCTCCTCACATCCATATTAAAGCCCACCTGCCTAGGCAAGGTGTGTACTGCATGTCAATGCACACAGAGCAGTTGGAGAAAAGATTGGGAGAAATATCAAGGTGAACTAACCCATCAAGCAAAATAGCTTTCATGTCAGCCTCATTTCAGGGGACTTAACCCATTCCTGAACATAATCCTTTCTGGAAAGACAATGTTTCATTCTTCAAGGTAGCAACATTAGTATTGCAGTTAGAACCCAACACTTCAAGGGGTTAACATCCAATTGTTTTGCAGAGGATAGGAGCTTATCCACAAAGAAGGGAAGGAATGTCCAGAGGCTGAGTTATCTCCAACTTCTCTTTGCACTCCCTGGAATTATTACAATTTTCTCAAAAGACAAGGGAATGATGCCACTTGGAAATTAAAACAAAATGTACCAATCCTTCCACTCAAGGTGATTATGCTCACAATCATTTCTGAAAAAACAAGCTTGCAACCTTTCTTGGCAAAGCCCATTTGTTGGGAGTAATTAGATGTGGCACCTATTCAAGCAAAGGTGAAAACCTACATATGGATTTATTCTGATGAACTCCCACATTGTAACTTGCTGCTCTTGATTATTCCAATGTTCAGTCCAGATTCTGTTTATCACGTCCAAGATTAAGAACAATAATTGTTACATTAAAGCTGTCAACCTTTTTAATAATTACGCCATATGACTGCATCTATGGAAATGGTCTCTAAAAATGTGGATTCAGACCGATGATGACAGCTCTAACACTGAGGCTTAATCAAATAAACATGAGAACTGGGAATTCCGAAGCACAAGTGGGTCAGTTTAGAACAGCAAGATGTTTCAGCTGTGGAAAGAAAGGGCACATAGCCTCTTTGTGCAGAGCTAACCAAAGTAGAGGCAGTCGAACAGTGTCCCAGTGGAACAGGAAAAAATACAGTGGAAAACCACTGAAAGGAGGTTTACGTAACATCAAGGAGAATGAGCAACATGAGGAGCAAACTTTGGAGTTAACATTCAATGGCATATGCACTGCTCGTAGTGATAAGATAAAAGCGATTTCAAAACTAAAGATGAACAATCAAGATATCAGTAAGAATATTGATGCAGCTGCTGACTGCTCAATCATGGGAAGGGAAACCTATCACCGGAAGTTTAGTGCAATCCCATTAGGATGAAGTTCACGAATGTTAAAAACAGAGCAAGGCCCTGAGAATATCAGAACAAAGAAATGTATAACCTGCAGACTGGGCAAACGGCAAGGCAATTGATTGTTATATTTGAACACGTGAACAAAAGAACTGGGAAGAAATTAACTGAGAGAGCTGAAGATGCATTGGAAAAATATGAAGCTAACAGTACTAATTCATATGTAAAATTAAATTCCATATTGATCCATTGCAACCTGTAACACATATGCTGAAAGATTAGGTAGAATAAAAGCTAAACAAACTGAAGCGACATGAGATATGATTGAAAGTGGCACTGATTAATTGGGTAAAACCCATCACTGTGGTACCTAATGCAGACAAGATTATTTGGCACTGGGAAGATTTAGAAATGGCCCCAAATAAAATACTGAATGATGAATAATAACCCGTCCCCTTATCTGAAGATTTATATCACAAATTTATGGGGTTGAAAGTCATTAATTAATCTGTCTGACACCTGAAGTTAGCTTGATGTAGATGAAGGAAGCCAACACAACTTGACAATTAACACTCACAAAGGGGTTGTATTTTTATGCCAAACTACCATATGGGGCAAAATTATCAACCAAAAGTATGCTAGGTGACTACGATAAGATGCTGCAGGGGACTGAGTATCATGAGTACAATTAGGATGACATCCCAATTGCAACAACCCTCAGCTCTGGAGCATCTGGACAGTAAAGACACCTACGTTAGACTATTGTTTATTGACTACAGCTCTGCCTTCAATACAATAATCCCAAGCAAGCTTGTCACCAAACTCCGAGACCGAGGACTCAACAACTCCCTCTGTAACTGGATCCTTGACTTTCTAACCAACAGACCGCAATCAGTGAGGATAGACAGCAATACCTCTGGCACGATTACTCTCAACACTGGTGCCCCACAGGGCTGCATCCTCAGCCCTCTGTTCTACTCCCTATACACACATGACTGTGTGACCAGATTCTGCTCTAACTCCATCTACAAGTTTGCAGATGATACCACCGTTGTAGGCCGTATCTCAAACAGCGATGAGTCGGAGTACAGGAAGGAGATAGAGACCTCAGTGGAATGGTGTCATGACAACAACCTTTACCTCAATGTCAACAAAACTAAAGAGCTGGTCATTGACTTCAGGAAAGGGGGCGGTGTACATGCACCTGTCTACATCAATGGTGCTGAGGTCAAGACGGTTAAGAACTTCAAGTTCCTGGGAGTGAACATCACCAACAGCCTGTCCTGGTCAAATCACGTAGATGCCACAGCCAAGAAAGCTCACCAGAGCCTCTACTTCCTTAGGAGGCTAAAGAGATTCTGTTTGTCCCCTTTGACTCTCGCCAACTTTTACTGATGCACCATAGAAAGCATCCTATCTGGATGTATCACGGCTTGGTACTGCAACTGCTCTGCCCAGGACCGCAGGAAACTGCAGAGAGTTGTGGACACAGCCCAGCGCATCACGGACACCAGCCTCCCCTCCTTGGACTCTGTCTTTACCTCTTGTTGTCTTAGTGAAGTAGCCAGCATAATCAAAGACCCCACCCACCTGGGACATTCTCTCTTCTCTCCTCTTCCATCAGGTAGAAAATACAGGAGCATGAGGGCACGTACCACCAGGCTCAAGGACAGCTTCTACCCCACTGTGATAAGACTATTGGATGGTTCCCTTATACAATGGGATGGATCTACCTCACGATCTACCTTGTTGTGACCTTGCACCTTATTGCACTGCACCTTCTCTGTAGCTGTGACACTTTCCTCTTTACTGTTATTATTTTTACCTGTACTACATCAATGGACTCTGTACTAACTCAATGTAACTGCACTGTGTAATGAATTGACCTATACGATTGGTATGCAAGACAAGTTTTTCACTGTACCTCGGTACAAGTGACAATAATAAACCAATGCCAATACCAAATAAGAGGAAGCAAACCACAGCATATTTGAAATGCCCAGGAAGGTTTCACTAACATAGGATGAAAATAGTATTTTATAGCATGGAAAAAGGCCCTTTGGCCTAACCCATCCATGCTGACCAAGGTGCTTTCCTGAGTTGGTCTCATTTGCCTGCATTTGGCCCATATCCCTCCAAACCTTTCCCATTTTCATACCTGTCTGAATGTTTTTTTATATGTTGTAATTATACCGACCTCTACCAGTTCCTTTGGCAGCTTGTTCCATGTACCTCCCACTCACTGGATGGAAAACTTTCCCCTCAGGTCCCCTTTAAATCTTTCACCTTAAACCTTTGCACTCTTTTTAGACTCTCCAACGATGGGAAAAAAAACTGTGACCATCCATCTTGTCTATGCCCCTCGTGATCTTATATATCTCTAAGTTCACACCTAAGCATCCATTGTTCGAAGAAAAATGTTCTCTCCTTATAATTCAAGTCCTCCAGTCCAGGCAACATTCTTGTGAAACTTTTCCGCTCACTCTCCAGCTTATTGACATCCTTCCTATGGTATGGTGATCAGAACTTCATACAATATTCCATTTTCAGTCTCACCAATGTCTTGTACAGCTGTTACACGATGGCTCAGCTAACATAGTCAATGTCCCGTTTGATGAAGGCAAACATGCCATATACCTTTATCACTACTTTTTCCATTTCTGAACCTATTTTCCGGGAACTATGTACTTGTACTCCTGGGTATCCCTGTTCTGCAACATTCCATGAGATCCTATCATTCATTGTGTATGTCCTGCACTGGTTTTACTTCCCAAAATGCATAATTTTGCACTTTTCTGAGTTAAATGTCACTTGCTTTTTTTAAATCTTCTTTCCTGGTTGATCTAGATCTTGTTGTAACCTTAGACAACCTTCTTAACCAATTTAGTTGTCGTCCACAATCTTACTAATTATGTGTCCTAGATTCTCATCCAAATCGTTGTTATATATGATGAGCAACAGGGAACCCAGCACTGATTCCTGAGGCACATCACTAATTACAGGCCAGTGAAGGAAGTGATTTGTTTTGACCCATATGCAGATGAAAACAACTGAAGCCAGCAGAGTAAAAGTTAAAGCTGATTAAAAGTCGGAGACAAAAAACATAAAAGTGTTTCTGAACTGAAGTCATTCTTAGCTATGATCCAGGATGATGTTAGATTTCTATGCAAACTTGCCACAGTGCTGGCTCCATTTCAATGACTGTTAACGAAAGATGAATCTCGCTAACGGGACAAAGATCAGTGAAAGGTAACTGATCCATGCAAGCACTGAGAGCTACATTATACCAACCGTGTACTAAAACTTGCTGTCGATGCTTCCAACTATGGAGTTGTGATTGCTCACATGTACTGACCAAAAGTCCAAAAAGATTATTCTTGGAGGAGGAGGTGTTGGTGTTTGTCCTTCTAGAATGGTCTTCCCACCAATTCTTGCTGGGAAGACCATTTTACAATGGTTACTGACCACAAGCCTTTGTTGACCAATTTGGCACCAGATCCCATGATGGTGGCATCAAGGATACAGAGATGGACCGTCTTACCATCTTAATGTGACAATTACACAGGACACAGGGAATCCAAATAAATTGTCACAACAGTTCCTTGTCAAGGCAATCTTGCGACAAAATCACAACAAGCATAGAAAGCAAAATTTACTCAGGCTGCCAAGTATCGGCTGTTGAAGACAATTTAAGTGACATAACAGTGGAAAAAGCGAGATCAATGGAAAAAGATGCAAATTGGAGGCAATTGTATGAAGGCGAGGACGATTGAAAGACAGATCTGAAAGATTGAAAACCGTTTCACCAAAGGTACAATGAATCATCTATTTAAAAAGATTATGTAAAATGTGGACACAAGGTGGTGATATGGAAGGCAATGTAAAGCAAGATTCTGGAAGAACACCATGCAGAAACACATGGGCATAGTGAATATTGGCCAGGGGATTTGTTTGTTGGCCAGGACAAAGTTATAGCCAGTAGATGTAAAAGATGTTAGGAATGCAGAACAGAATCTCCTAAAGCACAACTCCAGGTGTGGAAGTGGCTGCAATAATTCCAGCAGGCTTTACAGATTATTATGGAAAAAATTGTGGACAATTTTTTACTATTAATTGGTAGCTCTTCAAAGTGGTTAGGAGTAAATCAAATGGGTTATATCCATCACAGACAAAGGCGTTAGGATCTATCTTTGCCCCACATGGTCTTCTAGAAGGAATTGCATCAGATAATGGACTACACTTTTAGGTTATTTCAGTACAGTGAAGGAGACATTGAAGAAACAGGTCAGGTAAGGTCAATCAGACATTTCCATGAAACATCAACTTGCAGCATTTTTTTTCAAGTCACAGTCCACAAAAAGCATGCACTCCAGTCGAATGCTAATGCATGAGAGACTCAGAATGTGGCTGAATCTCATTCAACCCAATGTGGAAGCAAGAATGGAGGAATCAACATATATTTAAAATTAAAAATCACAAAAAAGTCAGGGAGACAAGTATTTTACAGATTATTTTGTTTGCTGCTTTCACTGTGACACACATAAGAATTTGCCAGAGCAATGTAACAGACAAACCCATCCATAAGACATCACTGACCATGGCAACTGAATTTTCTTAGGGATCTGCTTGCATACATAAATTGGGGTTTACAAGTTGTCACCTTTCGTTTGCCAAAATTCTGCAAAACTCAAATATAGTCAAAGTATTTAGCATCAATACAGTTTAAACAGAAAATTAGGTGCATGTAAAATAAAAGCTAGACAGAACAGAACAGCAGAGGAAAAGGCCCTTCGGCCCATGATGCCTGTGCTGACCATGATGCCAAATTAACTTAATCCCATCTGCCTGCACATGGTCTATATCCCTCCATTTCCTGCCTGTCCATGTAATCTTCTTAAACATGACTATCGTATCTACTTCCACCACCCCTCGACAGTGTGTTCCAGCCACCTTCCACTCTCTGTGTAAAAAAAAACTTGCCTCGTAAATCTCCTCTAAACTTCGCTCTTCTCTCCTTAAAACTATGCCCTCTGCTATTTAACATTAAAGTTTCAGAATCAGAATCAGATTTATTGTCACTGATTTCAATGACTTGAAATCTGTTGTTTCGCGGCAGCAGTACAGTGCAAAGATATAAGATTATGATAAGTTACAAAACAAAACTTTGCAAAAAGAAAATGACATTTGATTAGAGCAATGTCATCATTTCATTCATTTCAACATCCAAACACATTCCTTAAGATTAATAATTTGGGATCACAAGAGATGGCTGGATTCAAGTACAACTGCAACCATGGATTTGAGTAAGATTTCCTCATTGCCACTGCCAGTATACTTGGCCTCATAGGAAAAGCTACATTGAACTCTAAAAGCCAATGCTTCATTACGCATTTGTGAAAAATTCCTCTTTTAAGATCTCTGTTAAGTTAATTTGAATTATAGATTGACACAGAAACCTGATCTACAATATGCTATTTACAATACTTATTTAATGGCTTTAAGTGGTCTTACAGTGTGGCTGGAATCAAAAGGACAGTTTTACCTGAACTCCTATTTACATCAAGAGCGTGTAATTGGATTAAATTAAGACAACAAGAAACATTGATCCAATCAGGCTTTTGAGTGTGAGTTGAAGCAAACTATCTCAGACTGCTTGATTCAATGCAGATTGAATCCCCAGCAGATGCACAAGGTTCCATTCCACTTCAATGCTGGCAGAATACATTGATTAAACCAGTTGAAGAAAGAGACCAGCATCTATTAACACCATCCTCAGTGCTATGGTCAAAGGTGAACCCCTGTTTTATGTTCCCTCTCAACTCATCAATGCGTGGAGTCTCCTGCTCTGGATACAACATAGGCACCAGTACCCAACCTTGATGTCAAACAGTGACATTTTAAAAAATTGTCTATCAGCAGACAGATCCAACCTGAGCCTGAAGGCATATCATAATATTTTTTTAAAGCTGACCTGACCCAAACCAAACATGTACAGTTGAGCCCCTTTGAACTCGGGTTGGATGGCCAAAGTCTGGTACCACAACAGAATTTATTGCAAAGATGGTAATTGATAATGCTGCATACAGTGTTATGTTGAAGAGAGAGATGAGGGGTGCTGGTAGTGATCTAGTGCAGTGGGAATTAATAAGCAAGAAGAAAAAAAAGGTGAATACAGAGTGGAGAAAACACCATCAAGGGAATATTATTGAGGATTTGGGTTTCAAACCCACAGACAAGGACTAATATCTTCCCCAGAAATGGGCACAATTGAGCCAAATAACTAGTGTTTCTTGAGGCTGTCACAATGACTTTTAAAACCATTAAAAAATATCAAATGTCCAAAGAAGACAAAGGTGCGTTCCACACAAAGATACAACAATGATGTGTCAGAATATTCCAAGGAACAGAGCAATATTTGACATGAGTGCACCATTCAGCCCCTCTGCCCCTTGTCCTATTTGGCTATGTTATGGCTGATCTGCATTCTTTCTCAGTTTGCTGAACAAAAATCCATCAACCTCAATTTTGAAGCATTCATTTGACTCGGCTTTTTGGAGGAGACAATTCCAGATTTCCATCTCTTTGTGTGAAGTGGTTTCGCCTCTAAATGGCTCAGTTCTTGGCTCATTATGCCAGTGCTTCCAACCCCTCATTGGAGGCCCCTCTGTCTAGCCTATTTAAACATCTCAACCTGATCATCCCCAAGCTATATCCTAAAGGAACACAGGCAATCTGTGTCCATAATTTAGCATTTTTAATCTCCCATGATATTCTTATAATGCATTCCCTCTGAGATAAATATATCCTTTGTGAGGCAAAGTGTAATTTAGATGAAATGTAGTTCTTGAAATAATGTCTAGCCAGAGCTTTATATAATCGTAGTTTAACTTTGCTTCCTTCATATTCCAAAGCAACTTTCCGATATACTTTTAAATTATTTTATTGCTCTCCAAATACCTCCACAGCACCTGGACTATAATTAGCAGGTACCAACATAATAGTCTTCCATAGTTGATAGACATTTAAAAAGTACGAGTTTGTGATAACTAATGCTTTTTGATCAGAGGAATGATATCAGAGGATTAGGAGAGGGTTCTTGCAATTCTGTATCCTTTGCAATAAACTCACAAGTGTGACCTTGGGAACTGCCAGTCTGTTAACTTGGCAGTTATAGTCAGAAACATTCTGGAGTCCATTATAAAGGAAACAGTTCAAGAGCATTTAGTGAGAAACAAGGTAATAAATCCAAATGAACAAGAGTTGATGAAAATCAGGTCATGCCCAACAAATTTATTGGCATTCTTTGAGGATGTATTTGGCAGTCAAGGGTAAAGTGATGGATATTATTCAGATACTTGAATTTAAGTAGAGATAGAGGTGATTAAATGCTGCATGCACCCAAATGTCATGCCAAGTAACACAAACAAGTTAAGAATGAATAAAATGGAGGGAAACATGGATACGTATTCTGGAGCTTTACTTAATTTACCTCTGGGGAAATCATGAAACATTTTGCAGAGGCAGAGATCAAAATGGGTCAGCTGGAAACCATGACAGGAAAGAATGTCCATCAACTGTGGAAGACAGACGTTTGACCCATTCTCATTGCATACTTTAGTTTCACTTCATCTCTGAGAAAGTACTCAACAAGATTCCTTATGGAAACTACTGTGAGCAAGAACTATAGATTAGATTACTACATGGTCATTAATTCAGAAATGAGATAGAGTTAACTTTGGAATAAATTCTAATGAAACAACTTTATCCATTTGAACTTTGGGATATATGTATATGGCCCTGAAGGCCTAATACCGTTCAGTAAACTTAAAAGGAAAAAAAAGACTTAAACTTAAACATCATAAATGAAGCACACTATTTGGAAGTTATAGGAGATTGTAGAAATAGTTCAATATTCAATAGAGGCAAAATTGTGTCTACCATAACCCAGATATAATAATATTGGTGAACAATAGCAAAATGTTGAAAAATGCTGAAACAATTTGAGGCAAAATTATTGGCAACACAAGAATAAACTTTTTGAAATGATCGACAAGAATAAAAGATTTTGATTTGGTGGTTGCTTCCAATGTGATAGCATTGTGCCAACAATATCATTTCAGGGAAACATATTAAAACATACAAACAGAGCCATTGGATGCAACTTGCACTGCATGAAACTTTGGTCGGATTAAGCATCCATTTATTGACACTTTGATAGAAAAGGACATTTAAATATTAGAAAAGTTCAGAGGAGGATAACAACATGGCTCCAAGTTAAATAAAACAGGATGAACATGGAGATTAAGGAGGTAAAAGAAAAATAAAGGTGAGTTATAACATCAATTTTTATCACCAGAAGGGCCTTTTGGACATGCTTATAAAGATTAGACAAGATTAGAAACTAACAAACTAAACTTCATAATTGTGGATTAGCTGATTTTGTTTTACATATAAATGTATAGATTTGCTTTTGTTGGTCTCAGATAAATTGTAGTTCAGTTGTGAATGTTTACAATTTGCCTCTTGTAACAGCAGGGGTTCCAATGATCTTATTTGAAGTATGGAACATACAAACCTTTGGGTATCAATAAACCTCCAAGATGCCAATATGTGGATATTCTCAGGAGAATGGTGTGCATTTGAGTCTTGAAATAAAATTATTTACATTGATGTAGTAACTTGTCACATCGAAACATTACAAAGCACTTCACACACGCTGAATTGTGTTTGAAGTGCAGGGAATGTATTATATAGGTAAATATGGCAGCCATTATACAAACAATCAAGACCTGAATGAGTGGTTAATCTTCTTGCTTTTATTTAAATAATGACATGACATTGTCAACATTCAACTGAACCAGTCAAAGACAGAGTCTGCAATACAACTTGATGCCAAGGAGGAAGAAAACCATCCACAATTATTATCTATTTGTATTTTAATTCTCATCACCCTGGGTCAAAAAAGATATTCTGTTTTGTTTCCATTTTTCATGTGACTTGGTGGATACCCAACTTCTGAAAATAGTGTGTAATTTTGTAATATTAATAACATTAACTGTTTGTTTTCATCTGCCAATGATGCTACAATATGCATTTAAAAAGGTACTTTTGCCAAGTACATGATATTATTGCCTTAGTAAAGGAGGAAGAAGACATTGATAAAGTCTAGCTGGAATATGAGAGTAAATTGGCAATAAAAACATTAAGATGGACTACAAGACCTTATCTATGCGTGCAAAATAGAAAAAAAAGACAGAACATGATAATTTACAATTGGGTATAAGGAAACGAACAAGAGGAAGTAAACAACTACCTTCACAGAAGATGACAAAAACAAACAAGCTGAGAACCGAGGATCTAATAGGAATGCAGAAGTGAAGAACTAAGTTTAAGTAAAAAAAAAAGTACCAGAGAATTTGTTGAATCTGAAAGAAAATAAAAGATAAGGTTCCAATGATTTACACATCAGAATGTTGATAGAGATGGCTGTGGAGATAGTGAAAACTATGATTATTATCTTCTGAAATTCCAAAGTTTCATTAGATTTGAGATTAGAAAATATGACCCCACTACTTAGAAAAGGCAGGAGAGAGGAAGCAGATCTGTTGGCCTAACATCAGTAGGAGGGAAAATGATGGAATCTATAATGAAGGATGGAGGAACAGAACACCCTGAAAAGAGTAATAGGACTGAACAGAGATAGCATGGATTTAAGAAAATCATTTGATTAATATACTGTAACTCTTTGAGGATGTGACTAGCATAAAAGATAAGGAGAACCAGTGAAAGAGTTGTATTTGGATTTTCTGTAGGTTTTTGAAAAACTGCCACACAGGAGGTTAATCAACAAGGCTCGAGCACAATCATTTTGGGGGGAAATATATTGACATAGATTGAGAACTGGTCATCAGACAGAAAACAAAGCATGGGAATAAATGGATCTTTCTCAGGTTGGGAGACCGTGACCAATGGCATTGATGTTTGGTCCCCATTATTCATAATCCCATCCATAATTTGACAGAGGAACCCCAATGTCATACTTCCAAGTTTGTTGATTATACAAAACGAGGTGGGATTACAAGTAGGGAGAAGGAGGTAAAGAGGCTTTAAGATGAGTGACTGGACAAGGACACGTCAGATGCAATATAATGTGGAAAAAGCTTAAACTATAAACTTTAGCTCACAAAACAGAAGGGGTATTTTTTTTAATGGAGAGAAATTAAGTAATGCTGCTGTTCAAAGGGACCTAGTTGACCTTGTACACAAAGCCAACATGCAGGTGTAGCAAGAAATTAAGAAGGTGAATAGTATGTTGGCCTTTCTTATGAGAAGATTTGAATGTAGAAGTGAAGATTGTCCACTGCAGTTATATAACATCTTGGTGGGACTGCATCTGGAGTACTGTGCACAGTTTTGGTCTCCTTACCAAAAGAAAGGATATACTGTACTTGCATTGAGGGAGTACAGTGGATATTTACTCAACTACTTCCAGGGATGTGAAGAAAGATCGAGTAAATCAGGGTTTATAGGGATAATGCAGGAAAGTGATGCTGAAGTAAAAGATCGGCCGCATCTTGATGAATGGTAGAACAGGGCTCGAAGGACAAAATGGCTTCCTCTTGCTCCTACTAATTCTATATTCTTGTGAATTGTTACAACCAAGGCAGCTGACACTAGTGGTCACTGAAAGCATCTTCGAATGCTGTATTCTGCTACTTGCACCACTAGCATCAGACATTGTTCTTTGCACCATGCTCCCATCGCTCCACCACTACAAATCTCCAGTAGGATTTGTACTAAACAGTCACATGATTTACCACACCCTCACAAATTTGCAATTGCTGCAAGATTTACTTCTGCAGCTTGTGTCTTCATTGCTGCTTATTCTTCATACATTATAGGCCAGAACACTCAAAGAGATTGCACTGCACTTATTGACATATTTCTCTCTTGCAAAATAAGATGGTCCCCAATCAAGGCAAGAAGAATTCACACAGAAGAGACACCAATGGTTATTATTGAAACATTTGCTAAGCCTGAGGAGAACAGAAGGCTGAATCAGTTGAAGATGATGGTAGTCTCATTCTTTTGCCCATATCCCGCTCCCTTAGCCTTTCTTCAGATCTACAAGTTCCCTATCTTAATCACAGTCTCAGCTCGGTGCCTTTGTCACTTCAGGGTTTCAAACTGATCAAGCAGTGCAAGACAGTGAAAATGAAGGCGCTTAGTTGCTCAGTTTTACACTTGAACAACCAGCACAGATTCTTTACATGTTGTATTAGAGACAGGATCTGTGTGTGGTGAGACTCTGTTCATGAGAAGTCAGCAGTCAGGCAGCATACAAGGAGAGCACAGGCACCAGCTTGCTGGAGGGCAAGGGCACACACAGGCTCTGCTGAGAAGACACAGAAAAGTACAGATTACAGAGGAAGGCTGATGGATATGTACAATGAAATACTTGCTGCTTTGGGAAGCCTGCCAGAAAGCACAAGTTCAATGTCAAAGATGCCTGGCACCATCTTAGTACAGGGCATTGCCAATTCCATTAGCGGACATGGTTCCACCCATGATGGAGCAGTTGATGCCTGATGCTGAGGCATCCATTGTGACACAAGCAGCAACCACACAGCATCTGCATGATATAATGGAAGCTCACAGTGTTGCCATGCAAGGTCACCTTCTTGCTAGGTCAGTTCGAATTGCTGCCATCATGGCTGTTAATTACTCTGTTGATTTCAGGTTGGCACAACCGTTCAGCAATCTGAACTCCAAAAAATTATCTGGACTGCTGAACACAGTTCTGGGGGAGTGGCAATGGCTCCTTGGAGCTCAACCATCTCTCAGAAGGTAGCATTTCACCTCCCAACCTGCCACACAGCCAGTGCCATTGCCATTAACTGTCGGGCAGCCAGTACAGACTATCAATGCCAAGATGGTGTAGACCCCATCCTGGGCTTTGGAGTTGCATAATGAATACTATGGCAGTCAGAGGAACAGGAAAGAGAGGCACTCAGGATTGGCCCAAGGGTATTGGGGAACAATATTGTGTTCTTAGTTTGGAATGCTACTTTTCAAGGTGTTTTTTAGTATTTGTTTTCTCACAGACACTGATGGTAAATAACAAAGGGAATTAAGGTATGAGGCTGAAGCTGAATGGGGAACTGGAGTCAAACTCAACGTTCTTTGTGAACAGTTGAGCTGAAGGAAGCCATCTCAGTTGCCTCCTCCTCCTTTTTCTGTTCCTCCCTCAAGCTTGTTCTGTGCATAGTTGGTAGTGAAGGGAGCCAACTCACAGCAGTGAGGTCACGAAGCCTGCATCAGACCACTGTGTACCTCTGCCGTACTGCAGGAGCCATCCAGGCAGTGGACGCATTGGTTCATGTGCCTGGGGTTAGTTCTAATGTGGCAGCGTGGCTTTCATTGCATGTTTGCTGTGTTACTGTGTGCAGATCATGCTCCAATGGCACCAGTCATAAGCCCATTAGATTTACTTTGGTTTGTCTTAAATGCACAGAATGAAGGCATCATGGTTGCTCCCAGATTACCAGTCATTGACTTGCATGATTAACTTCCTCTGGCTACACACTTGTTCAATATCTTACATCCCTTGGAGGGGCAAGGAAGCATACAATCCCTGTAAAGCATTTTATCTGCTGTCAATGGCACCCTGCCTTTACATTGCAAAAGAACTGTGTGCTCTCTCTGTCCTCTTGACTCTGACATGGGAGAGTGAAATATATTCACTTCTCTTTGAAAAAGATTCCCAAAGACATCCCTAACGCAGCAGTGGGCAGCAATCAATGAGATGTTGTAAATATCTCCAGCTCCAGCCTAGAAGGAGCCAAATGCATTGATATTCATCAGTGGGACCACTTTCACAGGTAATGGCAGAGAAGTCCTTCCCTTGTTCTGACTGTGCAGTACCAGCTGCAGTAGGAGGCAGATTTCGTTTGCTGTTCCTCACCAAATTCTCCATCAGCCTGCTGAGGATCCACCTTCCTTTTCCAGCAGCTTGCCAAGCTCCAAGTCCTCACTCCACATTCCAAATGGATTTTTTTTACTCATATACCCATGTCTGCATGTAATTGAGTTGTGCAAAAGAATTGAAGGTTTGTATTAATGCTTCAGGACCTATCATACCGCTCCTCGCTGGGTTTGTCAACTTGAAGCAGAGATGAAAGACATTAAACTTGTGTGGAATTATAGAAACAGTCAGAAGAAACCAACCAGCAATTAAGCCTTCAGGAGTTAACTGTTCCTTTGAATTAAGCCAGTGAATACCCTTGTTGTTACAGAATATGTATTCTGCCATGTATGTTTTTTCAGGCTTACAACAGGACAATGGCAAAATGGTAGCGCTGGTGCAAGAACAATAACGCATGCTAGTTGTCAGGATATGCCTGGCCTGCAAACATGTGGCAGATATCCACACACAGGAGCATGATCACAATATCGTGTCTAGCGAGATATACCACACAATTGACGAAAGGTCACAGAACCCAAAACAATGACTTTCTTTTTCGAAGGATGCTGCCTAACCTGCTGAGTTCTTCCAGTGGTTTCTGTTTTTGTTTCAGATTTCCAGCATCTGCAATATTACCACATAAAATGTGCTTGTTCACCATTGATATCGCAAAGGTCACATGGTGCACCCAAAAAATGATTGCTAACATTCCTAATTTCACAACAGTAGTATTCTTCTCCAATTCACTGATGGATAATTATATCAAAGCCTTGCCAAAATAAACTACGGCAGGACCAGAAGGCACCTTAAGCCTGGCAAATGAGATCTGAGAGGTAATCCTGCTTGCCTACTTCCAAAGTTTATTCATTTATTCTTCACATACACAAGGAATTTATTTTTGAAAAATGTATTTTTGTAACCTTGCTCTGTGTCAAGTTGTCCTGCTGGAGTTGCTAATTAAACACTCATCATGCAGTCAAATGTTTTAACCTGCTGGTTAAGTAAATGAGCATTTCTGTCCCTGCTGTGTTCATGAGGCTGCCTTTCATTTAGTTTACCAACAAAACAAGCTGATTTACAATACAATTGTCCAAGAGGGACTTTGTTTATTTTCATCTGTTTTCCTCAACAGTCACAGCAACCATTTTACACAAATTGCCAATTAAAACAATCAACCTCTAACTGTTGTCTTTTGGTGCATGCATCAGAATATCTCAATACTAAAACATGACTTGTGTCTGCAGATTTTTTTTGTATTTTCAACCTTCACCGGTGTCATTCATTGGCGAGTGAGTTGTGATTGACATTGAGGATTCACAACAATGAAATTTGCATGCAAGTAATTCCCTGAGCTGGGAGTGCACTTTAAAAATTCTGACAGATAATAGGTCCCTTATTAATCAAAGTGCTTAAACTACTGAAGGCCCTGAAGTTGATAATGTCAAGGTGGTTTCAAGTCCACATTGTTGTCTGTTTTCCACTAGACTGACTTCTGGTTTTAAGTGACTGTGAGGCTGCCTTCATACACGCTGAGGTTCGGAATCCCACTAGTGTCTAAATCTCTCTCAGACGGTGCATATCCTCTTAATATTCCCTCACTGGCACTGCTGTAAATCTCTCAATCTTCATCCACAGTCAGGTGTCTCTGACTTTCATTCTGGCATATTACTGCATATCAAGATTATTTTCTTTTATGTCCATTAAATTTCTCTTGATTGTGTTGCTTTAACGAGATAAGTGAACTCTATCCATCCACACAACATCCCAAGGCCCTGTAATTTAAGTCCATTTGGGATCTATTCAAGATAGTTTTCATTGGTTCTTATTGATTCCAAGTACAAATGTTTAAACTGAATTTTCCAGGATAACACAATGATCCAGTAGCTTAAACATCCTTGTGATTTTCTGAACCTCCCATCTGTTTCTGACTCCACTTCAAGACAAGCCAGATTTACACAGCAGAATGTTTGATATATAAATCAGAAAGAATCATTTGAAACAAACTTAGATTTTATTTGTATGTAAAATTATCATTGACTTGAAAACATGACTATTTCATTGGATCAGCATTATAAATTACAGAAGCACATGTAGTCATGCAATTCACAGCACAAAAGAAGCCATTCAATCCATTGACAATCTTTTGAACATAGAACACTACAGCACAGTACAGGCCCTTTGGCCCACAATGTGGTGCCGACATTTTACCCTGCTCTAAGATCCGTCTTACCCTTCCCTCCCACATAGCCCTCCATTCATGTATCTATCTAAGAATCTCTTAAATGTCCCCAATGTATCTGCCCCCACAACCTCTGCTGGCAGTGCATTCCATGCGTTGACCACTCTCTGTAAAAAAAAACTTCCCCCTGACATTCCCCTTATACCTTCCTCCAATCACCTTAAAATTATGCGCCCTCGTGTTAGCTATTTTCGCCCTGGGAAAAGGTCTCTGACTATCCACTCAATCTATGCCTCTCATCATCTTGTACATCTCTATCAAGTCACCTCTCATCCTCCTTCTCTCCTAAGAGAAAAGACCCAGTTCACTCAACCTATCCCCATAAGATATGCTCTCCAATCCAGGCAGCATCCTGGTAAATCTCCTCTGCACCCTCTCTAAAGCTTCCACATCCTTCCTATAATGAGATGACCAGAACTGAGCACGATACTCCAAGTGTGGTCCAACCAGAGTTCTATAGAGATGCAACATTACCTCGCGGCTCTTGAACTCAATACCCTGACCAATGAAGGCCAACACACCATATGCCTTCTTAACAACCCTATTGACCTGCGTGGCAACCTTGAGGGATCGATGGACGTGGACCCCAAGATCCCTCTGTTCCTCCACACTGCTAAGAGTCCTGCCATTAACCTTGTATTCTGCCTTCAAATTCCATCTTTCAAAGTGTATTATTTCACACTTTTCTGGGTTGAACTCCATCTGCCACTTCTCAGCGCAGGTTTGCATCCTATCAATGTCCTGTTGTAATCTACAGCAACCTTGTACACTATCCACAACACCACCAACCTTTGTGTCATCAGCAAACTTACTAACCCACCCTTCCACATCCTCATCCAAGTCATTTATAATAATCACAAAGAGCAGAATAGATCCCTGTGGAACACCACTGGTCACTGACCTCTAGGCAGAATACACTCCATCTAAAACCACCCTCTATCTTCTATGGGCGAGCCAATTCTGAATCCACACAGCCAAGTTTCCCTGAATCCCTTGCCTCCTGACTTTCTGAATGAGCCTTCCATGAGAAACCTTATCAAATGCCTTAATAAAATCCATGTACACCACATCCACTGCTTGACCTTCATCAATGTGCTATGTCACATCCTCAAAGAATTCAATCAGGCTTGTGAGGCACGACCTGCCCCTCACAAAGCCACGCTGACTGTCCCTAATCAGCCTATGCTTCTCCAGATGTCCATAAATCCTGTCTCTAAGAATCTTCTCCAGTAATTTGCCCACCAGTGAAGTAAGACTCACTGAAGACTCATCTTTATTCAGAAATCCTGAAATATCGGTACACCTAGCAAACCTGTTGCATGACAGCTCCAGCAAACCAAGTCGAATCCTGACCTCTGATGCTGTCTTTGTGGAATTTGCACATAGTTCCTGTGATTGTGTGGGTTTACTTTGGGTGTTCCGGTGTCCTCCAATATCAATATCACAAAAATGTTTGTGTTGGTTGGTTAATTAGACACTGCACATTGCCTCTGGTGTGCAGGTGAGTGTAGAATCTGGGGGGAGTTGATGGTAATGTGAGGAGGATAAAATTAGTCAGGGGAGGATTAATGTAAATATGGGTGCAAGACGGGCAGAGTGGACTAAGTGAGCCTGATGACCTGTTTCTGTGCTTTATCTTGTTATGACTGACTCTACTTCAGATGCTTTGGTCTCTCACTGTTGCCCTGCGTCCTTCTCATCTTCCAACCTTCAGTTATGTTTATCTCAGAAGGCACAATGACCTCTGTTCTATCACTCCCTGTGGCAGAATCCCTGAGATGCCTTTTTTCTACCTTCCGTCTTCCTAAACAAATAAAATTATACATTGATGACTCCTTTGTCTTGACTTTTCAACCACAGATAACAGTCTATTTACTCTACCAAAAACATTTAATAATTTTAAAAAAGCTCAGTTAAACCACAGAATTAAACCTCTGCTCCAATGGAGGTGGACCAGACTTTTGAGTATCCCCTTCATAACTGTAGTCTCCTTTTCAGCACCTTGGGCCATCATCCTGTTTCCAAATTGATTACATTTTGCAATGACCTCAAGAAAGTACCTTGATCAGTGTAGAGAAACAGGAAAAAATTCAATTAGTAAGAGTGCTGCATGGCTCTTGGATCATTATTCAATTTGACCATTTCTGATCTACTCCGAGTCCATTCCCTTTCTTGGTCCAATCCTCATTCAAGTACTTCAGCAGTAATATCTATTGCACTTGCTGAGAACTACGCAGTAAGTGGATGATAACTAATTTCATCAGTGCAGAATCATATCCATTTCCCAGTTTTGGACAAAGCTCTTTTCCGAAGCTCTTTTATTTATTTCTTTATTGACTGAAAAAGTGAATAAAAACTATGGGCAAAATAGTTTATCAATAAAACTGGCAAATGTTTCATTCTCCAACACTGATGCCCCTTTACTTGATCAACATCAAAGAAACCTCAAACTTTCTTTTATAATGGGACTTGGAACAGATACATTATAACTACATCTTGCACGGGGCATTGAATTATATATTCCAACTGCTGTGATACCATACTGCCCTCAAGTGCCAGGCCTTATATCAGTGTGGAAATATCAGCTGGTATCTTCTTCATGAATGCTGGAAACCTATTACACATTTCCACTGAAATATTCAAGGTCCTTCAATGGGCCAGTTACAAAGCTTCAGAGTCAATGTGTTCAACCAACTCTTCTGAAACAATTTTAGTTCAAGTGGTATTATGGATAGTTGCAAATTCAAACAGAAAGAAAATTGTGCCAGAACTAAACAGCATGGGCATATGAGGAAATCTGTATCCAATATCAAAACCAAGCATTACCATGAGGATTCCTTTCAGAAGAGAGATTTTGGAACTAAACTCTATTCATAAAAGTTGAAAGGAAGCTCCTCTGATAACCAGTTCCACACTTTTTTTTATTCTCATTGTTTTACAATTTACCACTGAAGGTAAAAAAAATCCATTTGCTTGCTAGGCTCTCTGCAACATTTGTGGTGCCCAACAAGTAGCTATTTTGGACTTGCAACTTTAGAAAAATGCATCAAACCATATGTCATGTTGAATATTAGCTGTTTCGACATTTCAAAATTGAATGAGCAAACAATCCTTTTTTCTATAGTTCATTGATTGCCTCATTTATTCTTTCAATTTTTTTATATCTTCTTCAAATTTTTTGCATAAAACTCCTTGGTCAAAATATAGGCACAGGGGTTCCAAAGACTCTTAGTTGCAGGTTTTGGGCAAAATCCACCCGTCTTCTCTCTGGATATGTGCATTATCCCTATCAGATACATCTCCCTTACAGGATAGTGGAAATCCACATTCAATGACTTTATGTCACTGCATACCATCAGAACCAACACATTACACTTCTGAGCAAACAGTGTAAACTGGTGGTCGACCACACAAACATCAACAAGCCATTGAACCATCCTAAAATACAGCATGCTTGATTTCTGAATTTTCAGTAAATGTTCTACCCCCTGTGTGTGGTCTCCTTAGAAATGGTTTAGCCTCAGTAAGTTATTTCAAGTACCAGCAGTGATATTGATGATGTCCTATGAGTGCTAAATTCACAGCATTTTATAATGGATAACAGATTCCTGAGAGTGAAACAAAAGCTATGAACTAAGCTGGGCGCAGGAAGAATAATGGATTCCTGGGAGCCGTTAATAGCTTATTGAGGGTTTGAAGTGATGCAAGAAACAAGAAACAAGTAGAGTTTATAATGTCATCTCAATCCCCAGGTCACACACTTAGAGTATGTTATGTTTTATTTTGCTTATAACAGTTCCTATTTTCCTATTTATCTTTCCAATTGCTTTACCTGGCTTTGAATATAATGCAATTAAAACAGGGACACTAATAGTTGGAACATATTCTTTTCAACTTTTGCAGGTGTGTACCATTCATGAGCTGTGAAAATCAATTATATAATGAAGCTGCAACTTTTTTTGCAAGAAAATAATTATTTTCTGGCTAATTATTGTACAATTAAAGATTAGTGCTTTTTGAGTTTTTTTCTTGACTTAATATTAATATTTCTAATTAGATCAGAACAATATCTTAAGGACATAGAGAAGAATGCATATCGCTCATGCAAGAAAGTTTGTTGGAAATAAGGAAGGCAGGACTCTTGCTGTATCAAAAATGGGAGCGATATTTTAAGTGAAGCATATAGACCTCTTTGAGCTTTGATATCAGGGGCACAGGTGGTCAATGTGGCTCACACTCTCCAATCTTCTCCTCCTCTCTATGAAACCCTTGTTTAAACATTAACTAAGCATTTTAAGTGATTCAAGGGCACACTGTGAATGACTGTGGAGCATTCTGTTTAAAAAGACAGGATCCACATATCTGCCTCTGACCTTGGGACTGTAAGTACAAGTTTCATGTGTGCATAACAAGTGGAGGGTGGTCCAATCTCTTGGGTGCTGGTCTCTGTTTGGAAGGAAAGAATCTGATACCTGTCTGTAATAACACGGCTAAAACAAATGAGTCGACAGAGACACAAAGATGTAAGCTGCCATGCCATACCATGGTAACTCACTATATATAATGTTACAAGCAGAGATTGCACATCATTGCATGAATCCACAGATCAATCTTGAAGCAAAAGGTGGCAGAAGATATGAAGAGCCTGCAATGTCTCAAGAGGAGCGCAAGAGATTTTTCACTCCTCGTGGCAATGCCACTGAAAGTCTTTGAAGATCCATTTGTTCTGTGGGCCAAGCAATGAAAGAAGTGCATCTTCAATGATTAGATACAGGGAACTTTCTTCACATTCTTTTGAATTTTCCTGAGACTCCAAGTTCTTTATGAACAGTTCAGCTTTTTAAAGTTCCAGTGGTTTCCCTTGAAATATTATTAAAAGTGTGGCAAATATGATCAATGTGATCATGCATAATATTTGAGTCCTGAGTACAGATTTCTGGAAATATTTCAATACTTTATTAAAATTATAGCAGCAGGAATCTTTTATATAAACATAATTGTTCAGAAATTTATCCCCAGTTGGTAATTCTTAACATGCTATATAATAGTGGCATAATTATATTGTGCATTTATTGCTACTGACTGGAATGAATTACTAGACAATTGCTTAATAACTTTGTGTGTTTTATAGGTGGTGTATTGCATATTCTTCAACCATCCTGTTTCAGATTTTTTTTTAAAGATTGTGATCTGTGTGAATTTCTTTTCACTATCCTTTAACCGATAAGAGCTGTCACCAAGCTGGGTCCAGGCTACCATCACCTCTGTATTAGATATTTTTTTAGATATTTATTGATCAGTCACATGTACATCGAAACACAAAGTGAAATGCGTCTTTTTGTGTTACTGAGAACGTGCTGGGGGGCAGCCCGCAAGTGTCACCACTCTTCCGGCGTCAACGTAGCATGTCTGCAGATCCTAACCTGTATGTCTTTGGAATGTGGGAGGAAACCGGAGCACCCAGAGGAAACCCACGCAGATGTGGGGAGAACGTACAAACTCCATACAGACAGCGGTGGGAATTGAACCCAGGTTGCTGGCACTGTAATAGCGTTACGCTAACCACTACACTCCACCCATTGATACGTGTTAACAGAGGAAACATTACCTTCTCAGTATAGAACCATAGAACAATACAGCACAATACAGGCCCCTCGGCCCACCATGTTGTGTCGCTCTTCAAACCACACCTAAGACTACCTAACCCCCTCCTCCCACATATCCCTCTATCTTAAATTCCTCCATATGCTTATCTAACAATCCCTTGAACTTGTCCAACGTATCAGCCTCCACCACCACCCCAGGCAGCGCATTCCATGCACAAACCACTCTCTGGGTGAAAAACCTCCCTCTGACATCTCCCTTGAACTTCCCACCCATTACCTTAAAGCCATGTCCTCTTATTTTGAGCATTGGTGCCCTGGGAAAGAGGCGCTGGCTGTCCACTCTATCTATTCCTCTCAATATCTTGTATACCTCTATCATGTCTCCCCTCATCCTTCTCCTCTCCAATGAGAACAGCCCAAGCTCCTTTAGTCTCTCCTCATAATCCATACCCTCTAATCCAGGCAGCACCCTGGTAAATCTCCTCTGCACCCTTTCCAATGCCTCCACATCCTTCCTATAATGAGGCGACCAGAACTGGACACAGTACTCTAAGTGCGGCCTAACAAGAGTTTTGTAAAGTTGCATCATCACTTAGCGGCTCTTAAGCTCGATCCCCCGACTTATGAAAGCTAACATCCCATAAGCTTTCTTAACTACCCTATCTACCTGTGAGGCGACTTTCAGTGATCTGTGGATATGAACACCTAGATTCATCTGCTCCTCCACACTGCCCAGAATCCTGCCATTTACCTTGTACTCCGCCTTGGAGTTTGTCCTTCCAAAGTGTACTACCTCACACTTCTCTGGATTGAACTCCATCTGCCACTTGTCAGTCCAGCTCTGCATCCTATCAATATCCCTCTGCAAGCTTCGACAGACCTCCACACTATCCACAACACCACCGATCTTTGTGTCATCTGCAAACTTGCGAATTCACCATTCCACCCCCTCATCTAAGTCATTAATAAATATCACGAAAAGTAGAGGTCCCAGAACTGATCCCTGTGGGACACCACTAGTCACAGCCCTCCAATCCAAATGCACTCCCTCCACCACAACCCTCTGCTTTCTACAGGCAAGCCAATTCTGAATCCACACAGCCAAGCCTCACTGGATCCTTTGGCCTCTGACCTTCTGAAGAAGCCTACCATGCAGAACCTTGTCAAACGCCTTACTAAAATCCATGTAGATCACATCCACTGCACTACCCTCATCAATCTTCCTGGTCACCTCCTCAAAGAACCCTATCAGGCTTGTGAGGCAAGATCTTCCCTTCACAAAGCCATGCTGGCTGTCCCTGATCAGTCCATGATTCTCTAAATGCTCGTAGATCCTATCTCTTAGAATCCTTTCTAACAGTTTACCCACCACGGACGTAAGGCTCACTGGCCTGTAATTTCCTGGACTATCCCTACTACCTTTCTTGAATAAGGGGACAACATTCGGCACCCTCCAATGCTCCAGTACCATCCCCGTGGACAACGAGGACTCAAAGATCCTAACCAACGGTTCAGCAATCTCCTCCCTCGCCTCACGATGCAGCCTGGGGAATATTCCATCAGGCCCCGGGGACTTATATGTCCTAATATTTTCTAACAACTCCAACACATCCTCTCTCTTAATATCTACATACTCTAGAACATTAACCTCACCAACACCATCCTCAGCATCATCAAGACCCCTCTCCTTGGTGAATACTGAAGAGAAGTATTCATTGAGAACCACACCCACTTCCACAGCTTCCAGGCACATCCTCCCACCTTTGTCTTTAATTGGACCTACCTTTACCCTAGCCATCCTTCTGCTCGTCACGTACGAGAAAAAAGCCTTGGGATTCTCCTTAACCCTACTCGCCAAAGCCTTTTCATGTCCCCTTCTCGCTTTCCTCAGCCCTTTCTTAAGTTCCTTCCTTGCTACTCTATATTGCTCACGAGCCCTGTCCGATCCTTGCTGCTTACACCTTATGTATGCTGCCTTCTTCTTCCTAACTAGTTGTTCCACCTCTCTCGTCACCCACAGTTCCTTCACCCTACCATTCCTTCTCTGCCTCACCGGGACAAATTTATCCCTAACATCCTGCAAAGCATCCCTGAACATCGACCACATCTCCATAGGACATTTCCCTTCAAAAATGTCACCCCAATTTACACTCCCAAATTCTCGCCTTATAGCCTCATAATTTGCCTTTCCCCAATTAAATATCTTCCCGTCCTCTTTGCTCCTGTCCCTGTCCATGACCATTCTAAAGGTTATGGAGCAATGGTCACTGTCCCCCAAATGCTCACCCACCGATAGATCTGTCACCTGTCCCGGTTCATTACCTAAAACTAGATCTAATACGGCATTCCCTCTAGTCGGCCTGTCAACATACTGTGTCAGGAATCCGTCCTGGACACACCTAACAAACTGCGCCCCATCTAAACCCTTGGCACTAAGTAGGTGCCAATCAACATTTGGAAAGTTGAAGTCTCCCATTATAATAACCCTGTTATTTTCACATCTTTCCAAAAACTGCCTCCCAATCTGCTCCTCAATATCCCTACTGCTACCGGGGGGCCAAAAGAATACTCCCAGGAGGGTAACTGCCCCTTTCTTGTTCCTAACTTCCACCCATATTGACTCTAGAGAGGATCCTTTGACATTATCTACCCTTTATGTAGCTGACTAGTACCGCAACCCCTCCTCCTCTCCTCCCACCCCCCCCCCCATCTCTTTTAAAACACTGAAAACCAGGAATATTCAATATCCATTCCTGCCCTGATGTCAGCCATGTCTCTGTAATAGCCACAATATCATAGTCCCATGTAAGTATCCAAGCTCTCAGTTCATCTCCCTTATTCCTGATGCTTCTCGCATTTAAGTAAGTACACTTTAGCCCATCCACTTTACTACTTTTATAGCTTGTACTCTGCTTCTCCTTCCTCAAAGCCTCTCAACCTGTCAAATCTACTTTTTCCCATCCCCTTCTTCCTCTGACCTACTCCTCTGGTTCCCTTCCCCCTCGCAATCTAGTTTAAACCCTCCTGAACCACCCTAGCAAACCTGGCCGCAAGGATATTGGCCCCCCTCAGGTTCGGGTGTAACCCGTCCTCTCTGTACAGGTCCCACCTTCCCCAGAAAAGATCCCAATGATCCAAAAATCTAAAACCCTCCCTCCTGCTCCAACTTCTCAGCCATGCATTTATTTGCCATCTCCTCCTATTCCTCCCTTCACTATCACGTGGCACTGGCAGCAACCCTAAGATCGCTACCCTCGAGGTCCTGTTCTTCAGCCTTCTGCCTAGCTCGCTAAACTCAGTTTTCAGGACCTCATCCCTCTTCCCACCTATGTCGTTGGTACCAACATGAACCATGACTTCTGGCTGTTCTCCCTCCCGCTCTAGAATCCTGTGGACCCGATCAGTGACATCCCGGACCCTGGCACCTGGGAGGCAACATACCATCCGGGATTCATGCTCACTGCCACAGAACCTCCTATCTGTTTCCCTTACTATCGAGTCCCCTCTCATTACTGCCTTCCTCTTCTCCTCCCTTTCCTTCTGAGCAGCAGGACCGGTCCCAGTGCCATAGACCTGGCTACTGCTGCTAGGCCCCGGCAGGACATCTCCCTCAACAGCCTCCAAAGCGGAAAACCTGTTACTGAGGGGAACAGCCTCCGGGGTCCTCTGCCCTATCTGCCTGTTTGTTTTTTTTCCTTTTCCCTCCCCTGACAGTCACCATTCTATCTACTTCCTGGACTCCAGTAGTACCTGCTCTAAGGGGGGGGTGGTGACTGTCTCCTTATGTACAGTATCTACAAAACTCTCCCCCTCCCTGATGCTGCGCAGTGCTTGAAGCTGCAACTCCAGCTCATCGATTGTGAGCCGAAGTTCCTCCAGCCTCAAGCACTTACTCCAGATGTGGCCATCGTGGACCGCAGCAAGGTCCACGGGCTCCCACATCAAGCAGCTGCAGCACACCACCATGTCCTCCATCAGAACTAATTCTTTCTTCCCCCCTAGTTTTTCTACTTAAAAATTTGTAACAGATAAAAGGTAAACCAAACCTTTACCTACCTACCAGCTACTCACCTGCCTTGTCCCTTTACACTGAAGCCCCTTGAGCCAAAGCCCTCTCACTCTGCTCCCTCTCACTCCGCTGCCCGCTCCGAGGCTGCCCGCTGGATTTGGCGGTTTGCTTTTTAAACTGCCTGCACCTTACCTGCTGACGTCACGCGCCTGCACAGTCCAGCCCTCACTATTCCCGATTAAAAACTTATAAAACAACTTAAAAAAGAACTTATAAAATCTAACCCTTATAATAAAAACCCTATTAAAAATAAAAGAAAAAACTTATCTGCTTATATGTATAGTTCTTTCCATACTCTCCCTTTCAACCATTCCTGAAACATCTGCACAAGAAAAGTATGGAAAGATGAGAGAAATTTTGCAACATTTCAAATATTGGTACTGGAGTGATCCCTCATGCATTTGTAAAAGAATAGTTACAGAGAAACTTTCTACAAACAAAGGTTGCACTTCCTCTCCATACCCTTCCTTGTGATCATGTCCATGCTTCAAGCAACAAGAAATGCTTGGGTATCCAGATGATTAGCCAATGATGTTCATCTGCTGCTTTTTTATTACCCTTCTTAATTTTCTAACATAGGCCACTTTCACGTTGTTCATGCACAGCCAGAAGAGTTAGCTGCTCTGGTTAAACAGCTATTATTTATTTGTGCTATTGACCGCAATGAAATTGAGCTAATAATAGTTGTTAGAATAATCAGGAGAAGCATCATCACTTTGTGACCAAATCACTATTACCATTGATTCCCCAATGTCTAAACATCTATCTCAGTACTGAATGACTTGGCATATATGTCTCTAAGGTGAAGAATTCCAAATATCCACAACCTTCCGAGAGAAGAAATTTCTCTTCACTGCAGTCTTAAAGAGCTCTTTCTTTATCCTGAGACCACGTCCATTGTTCTAGATTTGCCCACAAGGGAAAAACATGCCCAAAAACAAATCCCTGGCAATCTCCTTCTGATTCAATAAAATCCCATCTCATTTTTCTAAAGTTCAGTGAGCTGAGGCCAACCCATCTCAATTGTTCTTCATTGAGCAAATAATTTATCCCCAGAATCAATTTAGTGAACCTTCTTTCCCTTACCACCTAAACAAGACTATCCTTCCTTCAATAAGACCGAAGTTGCATGCAGGTAGAGTCTCTCCAAAGACCTAAACAGTTATAACAAGACTCCTTTGTATTGTTATACTTTATATTCTATGCTCTTGAAATAAAAGTTAGTATTTCATTTAGCTTCTTGATTACTCAATGTACCTACAAAATAATTTTTTGTGCTTCTGATACGAGGATACCCAAATCTCTCTGAACATTCATTCATCTCCAACCATCCAAATAAAATTTTGCTTTTCTACCCACTAAAGTGAGTAACCACACATTTCCACACATCATACTTCAGCTGCCATCTTTTGCTCACTCATTTAACTTGCCTAAATCTTTTTATGACTTCAATATAAAAAAAAGACACTTGTCTTTACGTCATCAGTAAACTGGGACACAATACACTAAGTCTCTCATGTAGGTAATGAATATTATTTGTGGAAGGTCCTGCACCATTCCAAGATTTCTGGCTTGAAAGCGACCAATTTATATCTGCTCTCTTGTTTTCTATCAGTTAACTAATTCTCTATCCATGCTCAGGAAGCTCCTTTATAACATGAGCCTTTATTTTGTGGATTAACTTTCTATGTGGGACCCTATCAATAGACTCCACATGCAGTACAGCCAGTACCACCCACTGATAACCACAACCACAAAGAACTGCAATAAGGTCTTCAATCACTACTTCCCTTCCAGGAAACCATGTTTACTTACCTTAATTTGGCTAATATGATTTTCTAAATGTTCTGTTACTACTTCCTCAGTAATGGACCCTGATACTTTCAGAACAATAACTTGCACTTATATAGCACAAATGAAAAAGCAGCTTAATCTTCTTCAAGAGTGTTATCAAACTTAAATTGAAATGAAGCCACATACTCATATTGGAGTAAGGATTGACAAAGAAAGTTTAAAGAGGCTTCTTGAAGTGACGTAGGGAGGTTTATGAAGGGAATTCAAAGAATTTAGAGACTCAAAAGATGAAGGCAGCCACCAGCAGAGGACCAATTAAAATTTGAAGTGAGCCAGAGGCCAAAATTAAAGGAGTACAGATATTTTATCAGAATGTAGGGGTGGAGGAGATTTCAGAGAGGGGCAGTGAAGGCCTTGGAAGAATTTGAAAACAATTTGAGTAGCTTAAAATCCTGACATTGCTCCACAAGAGCCAATAGAAGTGCTGATTACAGGGAAGATAGGTAAATGGGAATTGATGTGAATTGTGATAAAATGAGCAGTGCTGGATGAGCTGAGGTTTATATAGATTGGGAGGTACATTTCAGCCAAGAGGGCATCATGTTTATTGGCAGGAAGAGCAGGGATAAAGGTCTCAGCATATGAATGGGGGCAAGGGAAGATTTGAATGGTCTCTTAGAGGTTTATTGTAGCATGGATAGTCTGCATCAGCTTCAGAAACTCATGTCAGGGTCAAATATTACATCAGGAGGGTAAAACAGTCATTTCCACCTCAAGTAATCACCGGGCAAAGGGATGGAGTTGACGGAGAGACCAAAGGTAATTGTACCAGACTGTGAAGGGAAATGTTACCAGTGATTATCTGATTATGCCCAGTTAAACACATAAATTGGAGACTCCTTTGGGATTGGCAATTTTTTCAGGAAGCAAAATGTCACAGAAATAACATATAAATCAATATTTATCTGATTTGTGATAAATGAGCCAGGTTATGAACCTCATTTTAATAATCATTTCATTATTTCAATATTGAACAGTTTTATCCATGTTATTTTACATATTTCCTTCAAGTTATTAGTAAAAAAATACTTTCTCAAGCAATCTGGATAGAAACTGCACACAACTGTGAGAAGAGAAACAGAGGCAGTGTTTCAGGTCAGAAACCCTTCATCAGAGCTCAAAAAGAGACACAAGGATGCTTGTAAAAGCTGTAGGGAGGATGGGGGAGGAGGTAAAACTGAAGAGACCATGGGAATGAGATGTGAACAAAGTTATCTGGTCAGTGAGTGAATGAAAGCTGTTGGAGGGCGAAAACATTGACAAAAGAACCTAGACAATAGGATGTGGAAGTTATGAAACACAGGGCAGGAAGACAAGTTTGGCAGGTCAGTCTCAGCATGTCCGACACTCCCAGAGAAAAAAAGGAAGGAAAAAGGGAAGGAAAAATGGAAGGAAAACAAAACAAGCTGAATTAATGTTACAGATAGATGACTGGTACAGACTGAGAAATCAAGAGACCTGCAGTTGTGCAATTCAAGATCGAGTCCAGAAGGCTGCAATGTGCCTGGATGAAAAATGATGTGATGTTCCGCCAGCTTGCATTGGGCATCACTGTGACATTGCAGGTGTCCACAGATTGCTAAGTCAGAGTGGGATTGGGATGGGAAACATGAAGTTCAGGGTTGTCTCAGCGAGCTGAACCCAGGTGTTCTGCAAAATGATCACCCAAATCTGTATTTGGTTTCTCTGATGTAGTGGAAGCCACATTGTGAACACCAAATGCAGTACATTAGAAGTGCAAGTGAGTCACTGCTTCACCTGGAAAGACTGCTTGGGTCCCTGGATGGTGGGAAGGGAAGAGGTGAAGGCACAAGTATTGCATCACCTGCAAGGAAATGTACTGTAAGAAGGGGGGTGGTTGGTGGCAACTGGAGAATGGACCAGGGAGTCATGAAGTGAACAGTCCCTGCAAAGTGCTGAAGGGTAGGAGAGGGGGAGATGTGTCTGCTGGTAGAATCACTTTGAAGAAGGTGGCAGAAATTGCTGAGAATGATCTACTGAATGCAGAAACTGGGAAGCTGGGTGGGGGGGGGGGGGGGGGGTGGTGTAAGGTGAGGACCTGAAGAACTTTATCCTTGTTTTGTCCCAGAGGAGAAAGGATGAGAGGAGAGGCACAGGAAATGGGTGACATGTGGTCAAGAGCTTTGTTTACAAAGGGAGAGGGGAAGCCATGGTTCAGAAAGAAAGAGGACATTTCAGAGGCATTTGTACAGTAAGTTTCGTCATTGGGGCAAATACAATGGAGACGAAGGAATTGGGAAAATGGAACAGAGACCTTACAGGAGACAGGGAGGGGCAAAGAGTCGGTGTGATGTGAAAGTCATTAGGCTTAGAATGGAGCAACACACAAAAAATGCTGGTGGAACTCAGCAGGTCAGGCAGCATCTATGGAGGGAAATAGACAGTCGACTGTCATCTCAGGTCGAAGATGATGTCAGCAGCTAGCCTATTTTTTTTCTCCCTTCCTTTTATTTTCTTTCCTTGTTTCTTCTCCCTAGGAGCAGATGACATGCCCAGCATGACCTGCTGGGCTTGTCCTCCTGCTCTGCATTTCATAGCCCTTACATTCTTTCCTCTGGGTTATTTCGTCAATGTTCTCACCCTTTAACTACTTCCGTTCACTCATTGACCAGATAACCTTATTTACAGCTTATTCCCATGGTCACCCAGTTTCCACCTATCAGAGACAACCCCTCCTGACCCTCCCTGCAGCTTTACAAGTTTCTATTGTCTCCTTTTCAGTTCTGACAGAGGGTTAACTTTATTTGTCTTCCCACAGATGTGGCCTGATCTTCTGGGTATTTCCAGCATTTTCCATTTTCGTTTTAGATTTCCAGCATTGCAATTATTTTTTTTGATTTTCACTGGATAAAGTCTGTATCTGAAGTAAAAGAAAAATGACTGACTGTTCCATCCAGTTATGATGCAAGTTTTTAATAAGCCAGGAGGAAAAATTTAAAACCTGCCACAGAAGATATCTTTTATCCTTTACTTCAGGCAACAGCAACTCAACTGATGTCAGTTTGAACCACCTGTGGCTGAAAATGGCTGCAAACTCCAATATCATGCCAGGAGCATCATATCTACATTCCTCTTAATGGCACAATATCCTGAGATTAACAGGCATCAATATTCACTTCTTATTGCTAGCTCAAAAAATAGGAATTTTCTATTTGTAGGACTCAGCAGTACTTGAAGAGTACATCACCAACTTTTCAAGGCGACAAGTGCAGAAGTCCTTTTTAACCAAACAAAATCGATTTGGGTTCTCCCACCAAATTCAATAATGCTACAAGTCATGTTTCATATTTTCTTACAAAAAAGGAGGGCATTCAGCTCATTGAATCTATGCCAGCTCCCAGAGCCTCCACATCAGTCCCATTCCCTCAGTTAGTTTCCCCTTGACTATTATGTCCCACACGCCCATCAAAGCCCTGATTCTCCAACCACCCGTGTACACCAGAGGCAATTTACTATAGTCAATTAACCTAACAGCCATCCACAGAAGCTCATTCTTCTAGTCATTTTTTTTCCGGCTTATTTCTTATGAATATCCTTTCAGATGCCTTCAGCTTGTTTAACCATTTACCGTACATATGCATGCATATTAAAGTGACAAAACTTCACATTGCAAAGCATCACATTTACTGAATTGGCAAAATCCCCAACAATCAGTATCATGAAGAGGAGTGATTATGGATGACCTTTATTTGAGTTGCATAGTGTTCAGATTGGCTCACTTCTGATCTCTGTTTTGCTCGCACACATTCTACATCTTGGAAAACAATTCTTTCTTTAGCTCTGCATTATGATTTTTAATTCAATGTAATTTTCTCTGTCAAGACTCCCCATGGCAATGGCATACTGCAGTAAATTTCGGTAATGTGAGGCAGCTAGTTAGCCTTCTTAATGGTGCCTTAATAGTTGGAGCAAAAGGCATCAAGAGTACTTATTGCAATTTTTATAGCATGACTTGTGAAAGCTTGTCAAAAAATGACACATATTTTGTAAAACATAGCCATCAGTTCCAAATAAATATGGGCTGTTTTGGAAGAAAATAATATGCTAATTGAAACCATTCATAATTGATTCACATAGACTAAACCAGAAAAATTAAATCTTTATTCAAATGAAAAAAAAAATTCTTTGAATGACCAGGGTTGAAACAAGCTTGAAGACCTAAATTCAGAACATCCAAAGAGGTTCCAACTTGTGTTTGTACTTGTTGTGAAATCTGTTGGAGCTGACACAATTAAACAAATGAATGAAAAGGCCTGGCAGGAAAAGACCATCAGATCCATCAAACCTTCCCCACAATCATGTTGGCTGAACTATCATGTATAAATACTATAATTCTTTAAACATTGGTCTGTGCACCTCCACACCAACTAAGAGCAAAAATGTCTCCCTGGGAAGTTTGAAGAAAACAGAAAAATAAGCCCAGGATCAAAAAGAGAAGAGAATATATTGAAAAGTCCTCCCAGACACACTTAACAAATGTTGGTTAAGCAAACAGCATTCGCCACCATTACTCCATGAAACCAATCATAACTTCTGGATTTTCACGCATGCATGGTTTAACCTGGACATCTCAAAGTTGCTGTTAGTAATTCAGGATAACTTCACACTCAGCAAAGTTTTAAGCCTTCTCCACCAGAATCTCATAAAAGAACTTTGAACTGAAATAAATTCAACGCTACACTGATCAGACTTGCTGTAATATAATCCAAACACTTGCTCTTTTTTTCAAAACTCAAGTTCTAAGTAATTTTTTAATGGCTTACAAAATCACAAACACTGCTGTGAAAACAATCTGACTACAAAAAAAAGACTTACTTTATGAATGTGGAATACAGTGTCCTCCTATGTTGTAAGGAAATACCGAATCAGAATCAGGTTTATTATCACTGACATATGTCGTGAAATTTGTTGTTTTGCAATAGCAGTACGGTGCAGGACATGAAGACATAAAAATTACTACGAGTTGCAAAAATAAATAAAAAATGCAAAATAAGAATAATGAGGTCGTGTTCATAGACCATTCAGAAATCTGATGGTGGAGGGGAAGAAGCTGTTCCTGAAATGTTGAGTGTGGCTCTTCAGGCTCCTGTACCTCCTCTCTGATGGTAGCAACGAGAAATGGGCATGTCCCAGATAATGAGGGTCCTTAATGATGGATGCGCCACTTCGAGGCACCGCCTCTTGAAGATGTCCTCGATGGTGGGGAGTTGTGCCTGTGATGGAGCTGGTTGATACTACAACCATCTGCAGCCTCTTTTGATCCTGCACATTGGAGCCTCCATACCATATCGGGTGGTGATGCAACCAGTCAGAATGCTCTCCACCAGACATCTGCAGAAATTTGCAAGAGTCCTTGGTGACATATCAAATCTCCTCAAACCCCTAATGAAATAGAGTTGCTGGTGTGCCTTCTTCATGATTGCATCAATGTGATGGGCCCAAGGTAGATCCTCTGAGATGTTGATGCCCAGGAACTTGAAGCTGCTCATCCTTTCCACCGCTGACCCCTCAATGAGGACTGGTGTGTGTTCTCCCGACTTCGCCTTCCTGAAGTCCACAATCAATTCCTTGGTCTTGCTGATGTTGAGTGTGAGGTTGTTGTTGTAACACCACTCAACCAGTCAATCTATCTATGAAAAATATTGCAAGGATCCTGAAATATCTTCATGATATTTCAGCATGACATATGTGTTTCAATCTATGTTTAGCACTTGGTATAATGCTTAAAGAATGAATTAAAAATTGAACTTTTCACTTCCTGTTGTGGTAAGCTTGAGCATTTTTTTTAAACGCAATTGGCTGCTGCTCGGGCAGCTTGATGACATCACAGCTGTTGGATACCAGGGATGCTATTGAATGGTCAGCAAATTGCTTCACCGTTGATGAAAAATTCGAGTCCAAGAGCCCTACTGCAGATTTTCAAGCTTTCTGGAGAGTCAACACACACCAGAGAAGCTGGGAATATTGACCTGGTAAAAGGGAAGTAATCCAGCCTATTCCAACTCTTCGGGTCCTCTGCAATGTGTCAAACTGAAATAGTCTGTCAGTTGGTATGAAATCCTGTACTTTCTATTATTTTATCTTCCTCTGTCAGGTCACCTCTTTCTTTCAAAGGCTCTCACGTGGAATATTCACTTTAATCTTTGTGAAAGCTCTATTGCAATCAGCAATAAATCTAAAATCCTGACAATCCTTTGATGGTCCCCACAGCATCTACTGATTGATTTTCATAACATTGCGATTTACTTGCACCCTTCTGTTCAACTAAGACACTGTGGTGGTACAGTTGCACTGTAGTTAGTGCTGCTGTCTCAAAGCTCCTGTGACCCAGATTCGATCCTGACCTCAGATGCTGTGTGGATTTTGCACATTCTCCTGGTGACTGCGTGGATCACAATTGGATGCTTCCTTTTCTTCTCACATCCCAAAGACATGCTGCTTGTTTGGTTAATTGGTCGCTGTAAATTATGCCTAGTATAGGTAGTTGGTGGAAGAAACAGGAGGGGTGTTATTGGGTATACCCGAGGGAATAGGTTAGACAAAAATGAGTAGGGAAGGGGGATTGATGACATTGGTCTGAGAGCTGGCATTGACTTGATGGGCTGAATGGCCTCCTATGTTGGAAGGAAATACTGAATTTGAAAAATATTACATTGGCCCTCGTTAAAATACACGAGACAACTTGCTTGACACACAGAAGTGTCAAATGCAACAGTGATACAGAGCAGCAAACAGCAGAAATTCATTTCACGATTACTTGCCTCATTTCACTTACTTTCCGTCAAAAATGCAATCCAGCGACAATAAATTCAGTTTTTTCTGATTTCCTATAAACCTTGAGGTTCACAGAGTTACATGATAACCAGCAAATTTATCTGCATTGTGAGAAATATTAAGATAAAAGATAAGATACCTTTATTAGTCACATGTACATCGAAACACACAGTGAAATACATCTTTTGCGTAGAGTGTTCTGGGGGCAGCCCGCAAGTGTCACCACACTTCCGGCACCAACAATAGCATGCCCACAACTCCTAATCAGTATGTCTTTGGAATGTGGGAGGAAACTGGAGCACCCGAAGGAAACCCACGCAGACACAGGGAGAATGTACAAACTGCTTACAGACAGTGGCCGGAATTGAGTCTGGGTCACTGGCGCTGTAATAGTGTTACGCTAACCGCTACACTATCGTGCCTGTCCATACACTACCGTGCCTGCATTGCCATAAAGATTTCTCAGTATGGGTAGAATACCTCACCTCTGACATGGCCAGAATGAGAACAGCACCTCTGAGAAAACACCACAATCCTTTATCTCATCACAACATTCTGAGGTTTCAGAAAGATAACGAGGTCCATATTTCCTTATGACATAGAAGGAAGCCACTCGCCCATCGAGTCAATGCCAGCTCACAGAGCAATCCTATTTCCCCACTAATTTTCTGCATCATCTATTTTCACCATATTCCCATCAATTCCATCACGCATGTACCTGCAATTAACCTACCGCACCTTTGGGATGTGGGAGGAAACTGGAGCACCCAGAGGGGACCTACACGGTCACAGAAAGAACATACAAACCACACGTAGACAATGGCGGTCAACATTGAACTGAGGTTGCTGAGGCTATGAGGCACCATTATATTGTCCGCTGGCTTGCGTTTAAGTGGAAGAAAATGCTACTGTTGATCAATACCAAACAAGCAGTTAATAGAACGAGGGTATCAGGCGTAATGATGAGGTGATTGCAAGAGTGGAATTGAGTGCCTTTTTCAAGAAGTATCTGATGTCCTCAAAACTAAATTACGATTTCAGGGGATAACATGAACACGCAGGAGAAGGTAGTCAAAGACGTACGTGATATATTTTTTCCAGACTTCAAAATATTACAGGAGCAAGTAAACAAATTAATTGTGGAGATGTTGTGAATTTGTTTAGAAAGGTAAAGTTAGAACCATACAAGTTGGAAAATAGAGAACAAAAAAAAAATCGAAGGAGGATTAATATATTTCACCACAGTTGCAGGATAATATGTTTTTTTCACAGATTGGGGCCTTTTCAGTTTTGTGCTAGGAGAGACTCAGTTCCAAAAGAATATTCAAACTGCTGTATATTGATGCAACGTTTATCGTACAATTCTTTGAATAATTTTTTAATCTTGTGTTTGTTATTTCAGGTTTTTGAAAAAAAAAATCAACATTTTAGATTTTAGACAGAGACGTACTGTCATCAGTTGGAGAGATTTGTTTCCAGTTAATGGATCTATGATTTCCAGTTAATGGTTCACATCCTGGATTACTTAACATATAAGGTCACGAATTGCTTCAAAGACACTGGACACTTTTAGTGGACACAAGAGGAAAATACCTCCAGCCAAGACAAATCATGTACGAGTCCCACATAGATATCTTCAGTGGGATTCTAATGAATTGCTTTATACATCAGAAACCTGAAACATGGCTCAATGAGTTCATTTAAATTTAAGTTCTCCAGAGATCAAGGCCATGACTTATCATCAATATGATGCCCAAATGATATAGTCTAGTCTGGCAACCCTACTCCATATGAACAGCTTAAACTGAAACAAAATATAAGTGAAAATGCACAGTCACAATCCACAAAGCTCTTCGCTGGTGTTATCAGTTAAAAGGCAAGCAAAGGTCTTAGCTGTTTGGTCTTAAGAAAAAAATAAATATATCAATAACAGCCATGCTAAGTAATTCATTCTTACAGCCAACAACACATAACCCAATTTAACTGTCATAATCTTATACACAAGCATGTGTCAGGCGAGAAATGTTTCCAAAGCTCAAAATACCCTCAATTTTTGTCTACTGGGTTGAAATTTCACAGTAAATAATACAAAGCACACTCACTTTATTGTCTCTATGCACATACTAAATAGCATTCCTTCAAAATTCCAAGTCTAGTTGTCACCCCTGATCTTTGCTCATAGCTAAGGATGATATATCCCAAGCTTTTACCATAACCTGCGATGCACTGTGGGCTATCTCAGGCAAGGCCCATAAATGTTTGCATAATATGTAGACCTGCACAATATTACATAAAATGTAGCATCTTTGCAATTTGTGTGACAAACATAGTTTTTGTTTGTTACAAAAGTTTGTAACTTCTCACAACTAAACTAAGTTTTATGAGTGGATCATCTGTGAATAACGAAATTTACTTTCATTTTTTTTAAATCATAAATACGTGTGTAGAATTTCATGTGCATGCATTATTGTGTGCTAGAATGGTTCATGAATGGCTCAGATAAGTAGTAGTCCATGGTATAAAAGTTCTTAAAGTACTTAAAGATGGTCAGCATGGACATGGTGGGCCGAAGGGCCATTTTCAGTGTTGCATAACTTTACGGCTCCATGGAAACTGGGCTTGGCACTTTCCTAATGGCAAATATGTGCAGCACAGTCTTCCTTTCCCAAGTTCAGCCCTAAGAGCTCAGGCAAATAGTCAAGAAAGGCAAAGGACATCAGAGCCCAGTGTATGGGGGGGATGTGTCATGGGGTTTGGAGTTAGGGACCAGGAATGAGGATAAATGGTAGATTTTCTTTTAGGGAGTCATGGGGTTGTACAGCATAGAAACAGGCCCCTTGCCCCACCATATCCATGCCAATCTTTTTGCTCAGCTACACATCCTATTTGCCTGCATTAGGTTTGTATCCTTCTATCCTTGCCTCTTAAAGTGTCAATCTAAATGTCTCTTAAATGTAGTCCTTGTATCTGACTCCACCACCTCCTCTGGCGGTGTGTTCCAGATATTGACCATTCTCTGTGTGTAAGAAAACTTTCCCCTCAGATCCCCTTTAGAACTACTTCCTCTCATCTTAAACCTATGCCCTCTTTTTTTTTGATACTGCTACCATGGGAAAAAGATTCTGGCTATCTACCCTATCTGCACCCTGATGATTTTATATATCATATCAGAATCAGGTTTATTATCACTGATATATGACGTGAAATTTGTTGTTTTGCGTCAGCAGTACAATACAAAAGATATAAAAAAAACAATGAATTACAAAAAAAGGAACAATGAGGTAGTGTTCATGGACTGTTTGGAAATCTGATGGCGGAGGGGAAGGAGCTGTTCCTGAAATGCTGAGTGTGGGTCTTCAGGCTCCTCGACCTCTTCCCTGATGGTAGTAATGAGAAGAGGGCATGTCCCAGATGATGAGGGTCTTTAGTGATGGATGCCACTTTCTTGAGGCACCGCCTCTTGAAGATATCCTTGACGGTGGGTGGGGGGTTGTGCCTGTGATGGAGCTGGCTGAGTCTACAGCCCTCTGTAGCCTCTTGTGATCCTGCACATTGGATCCTCCATACCAGGCTGTGGTGCAACCAGTCAGAATGTTCTCCACTGTACACCTATAGAAATTTGCAAGAGTCCTTGGTGACATACAAAATCCCCTCAAACTCCTAATGAAGCAGAGCCACTGGCATACCTTCTTTGTGATTGCATCAATGTGTTGGGCCCAGGATAGATCCTTGAAGATGTTGATACCTAGGAACTTGAAGCTGCTCACCTTTTCCACCGCTGACCCCTCAATGAAGACTGGTGTGTGTTCTCCCGACTTCCCCTTCCTGAAGTCCACAAATGGTCACGCTGATGTTGACTGCAAGGTTGTTGAGCGACAACACTCAGCCAGCCAATCTATCTCACTCCTGTATGCCTCATCACAGTCTGAGATTCTGCTAACAACAGTGGTGTCATCTGCAAATTTATAAATGTCGTTTGAGCTGTGCTTAGCCACACAGTCATCAGTGTACAGAGAGAAAAGCAGTGGACTAAGCACGCATCCTGATAATATTCATTATATTACCAGGTCACACCTCAGCTTTCTTCACTACAGGGAAAACAACCAGAGCCTGTCCAACTTTTCCTCATAACTGAAGTCCTCCAATTCAGGTAACATCCTGGTGAATTTCTCTGCATGCTCCTCTCCAGTGCAGCCAGTATCTGGGACATGATTGGCAGAATGCTTGATGAAGAATAGCAAGGAAGTGGAAACTGGCCAGTAGATTGAATGTGCTGGGGTGGAGCAGGGGGAAGAGTTGGATGTAGAGCATGGGGAAGAGGCCAACAGATTGCTTGGAGATCAAGTATATGGAATGGGTAGGGAGAAAAATAAGAACTGGTAACAAAGGCTGATGGATTGTAGGTTCAAGGGAGGGAACATGGAATGGAGAGGTAACCTGGAGATAGGAGGACATGGAAGTATTCTTTCAATGTGGGATGGGGCAGATCAGGCCTTAGGATATAGGTGGGACATTTACTTATCATGCAAGCCTCTCAGCTCTTCACACTTCAGCACTCAGCTGCAGTGCCTTTCATCCCTAAACATTGTAGTTCAAGTTCGCTACAGTACTCCAAAAAGAGCATTCAACATAGAACAGCCTCATTCCATGGAGAGATTGTATTGGGGTCACACAAGTGACTGACAACAGGAAATGGCAGTCACATTTTCTAAATGAGGCAAAAACATGAAAATGATTGTTATGTTTTACTTTGGGGATGAAAAATGATTTTCAGTTGCATGATACTGGAAATAATGGTGGTACACAATTGAATTTGTGTGCAACAGTAACAGCAGGAGTCGCACATTCATGGTTGGTCTTGCCTTTTACCAGGATTATGACTGAACTGCACCTTAACTCCACCAATGGACCTTGATATAATTATCTATCAAAAATCTGTCACAATATTCAACACTTCAGTTGAAGCAGCATCTGCTTCTATTGGGAAGCAGAGCTTCAGATTTCCATTGTCATTCAAATGTAAAACAAATCTCGATTCCACTGCTAAGATGGCTACCTTGAATGTTCAGCTCTGTACTGATTTTCCCATTTGAAGTTAACGTTTTCTTCTATCAACCAAACTGAAAATCTTTATGGATTTAAATTTTCAGATTAGATCACCGTTCTTCCTTTCAAACTCAAGCAACTTACCTTCACATTTTAACCCTTTAAACACTGATATTGCTCCAGTATAATTTATGTTTTTCTTGTGAACGCTGCTTATATGATGCCATATGCCTGTGATGCTGCTGCAAGTAAGTTTTTCATTGCACCTGTGCATACAAGTACTTGTTCATATGACAATAAACTCCACTTTGACTTTGACTTTCAAACTTGTGCATCCTTCCTGAGGTTCAGTAGTCGGAAATTTATTCCAGGTAGGGTTTGACCAAAGATCTGCACAACTGAAGCATCAGTTTTGAATTCTATCCCCTTTAATATAAAGGCTAACATTCTATATGCCATGTTGATTATTTTTTGAACTGATCATTCGCTTTTTTTGTGATCTGTGCACTGCAAAATACTTTGTTTGAAAATGTTCATTTTGCACAAAGTGGATAGTCTCATCCTTCCCCACTTTGAACACCATCTGCCACTGTTCTTTCCACTCATTTAGTACACCTTTCTGCTCCCATTTTCATGGCTTACTGCCTCTTAATTCAGTGTCAGCTGCAAACTTGGAGATGGAGCCATTTTTCAAGTGCTGACTATACAGGAGAAAAAGTTGTGGCCTCAGTACGGTTCCTTTGGGACACTAATCGTCTCTCACGCCTATTTATTTGTATGTAAGTTTGACTCAAGTTTGTAGAACTCTCAGTGCTTCAGTTGTTAGTTTCAGCATGGCCTATCTGATTAAAAATAAACCACTGCTCATTCTATCCCCAGATGCCCAGTTACCCTTGCTGCAACATTATCAGCTTATCATATGACTTACCAAGCAAAGTATTTAAGAAACTGTGCGCGCAATGGAGAGGCTCAATAACAGCAAGTGTCATTAGTTCCCTGCCAGAGCAAATTAAGGGCCAAATGAGAGAGTGCTACTATTTTCATAAGATTGGATAAAGAGCTCCACTCACAGTTAAATAAATAATCACTATAAAAATATTTTATTCAATAAAATAGTTCAGTATGAGATAAAGTTGCGCTGTTATGAATTACAGACTGAGACACAGTCTTCAGTTTCCTGAAATATTCACTCACTCAATTCCAAGGTTTTCTTGCATCCCTGTAACAGATCCAACTCTGCTACAGCTATCAAATGGTGTTAAATGTTCTAGCTCTGGGTGTTATTAGAGATATTCATTGTTGGAAAGGAATAAATCAGATGGATTAGCTAATTCACATGGGCTGCTGGGGAGTGGGAGGTTGGCAAGTTAAGTGTGAAGTGCTTCTGCTAAAGGGGATAAGAGAAAAAAGCAAAAAAAAACTAAACATGCTGGAAATCTGAAATAAAAAACTAAAATGTTGAAAATTCTCTGCAGGCCAGGCAGCATCCTTGGAGGGAGAAGCAAAATTAATTTTCAGGTAGAGAACCTTTCATCAGAACTCCAAGGGAAGTCTCATGCTGCATATGCTTCCAAGGAGATAGTTAAAAGAGTGGATGAGAAGAGGCCTAGAAATGGATTTGCTTGGAAATTCATCCTTAGTAGTGTAAAATAGTGCAAAAATGAAAATGTTCAGCCATTAGTTGAGCGCTACTGATCAGGGATGAATTTTGAGGTAATTGTCTCTTTCCCTTCTTCAGGCTCCTTAGAAGTCATCCAGTAAATAACCAACAGTAGCAGATGGAGAGACATGTATTGCATTCAATGCAAACATCATATTGCACCATGGTTTGAAATCCAACAGAAGGTGGCCTCTGCTGGGTCTCTGTCCAAGTTATTCAATAAATTCCACTCCTCTTTCCCAAGCTATTGACCCACAATTCTTTTGGGTATTTCAAATGAATCTGCTGGCACCGCATCTTCAGGATGAGCATTTCAAATCACCACAGTCCCCTTCGTAAACATGTGCTTACACATGCTGTCTTGCCAATCTTCGCTAAATCTGTGTTCTTTTACTGCAACCTCTTTTTCCATTGGAAGCAATTGCTTTATCACCTTTGAAGACTTCAAGCACAAGTGTCAAAACTCCTCTTAATGTTCTTTGGTTCAAGATAAACTTTCGCAAAGATCTTAACATCTTCTCAATCTGCAAGGTCCTGAATTAATTAATATGTGTCCAACTGAGGGTAAACCAATAGTTTACATCGGTTTTCCATAATATAATCATCTTTGTTATCTATTCCTCTTTAAAGCCAGGAATCTCATATTCTTTGTTTAACAGTACTTTTTCAAAGTTCCCTGTCACCTTCAGATTTCATTGTACATACGCCTCCGGGTCCCTTTGTTCTTCAAGATCGACTGTGCATTTCATATTATCTTTCCTTAATCTCCTTATCAACATGTCATTTCACCTTTCTCTGCCTGTGTCTTCCTATTTCACCAAACTCTTTTATGACTTCTTGAAGTCTCTTCAATTCCTCCTCACTTTTGCTACATTTCTGAGTTCAAACTTTGAAACTGTGCTTTGTATTAAGAAAAACTAACTTATTCTAATAAACAAATCATACATAATTCCAGTTCACCACGGGCTGGAGATTAAGTGGCATGAAACTTTTGTTTTCAGTATTCGTCATAGAGCTAATAGAGTCACAGAGCAATACAGCACGGACACAGGTCCTTCAGCCTAATGAGTCCATGGTGACCACCCAGCCAGTCCCAATTTCCTGGATTCGACCCATATGGCTCGAAGCCCCGCCCTTCCATGTACCTATCCGAGTGTTTCCTAAGTGATACTATTGTACCTGCCTCAATCACTTCCTCTGGCAGCTCGCTCCATATACTCACCACCCTCTGTGCGGAAAAGTTGCCCCTCAGGTCTCTTTTAAATCTTTCCCCTCTGGTCTCTTTTAAATCTTTCCCCTCTCATCCTAAATCTATGCCCCCAGTTTTGGACTCCCCTACCCTGGGGAAAAGACTGTTACCGTCCACCTAGCCTTCATTAAATAACTTTTGAAAGTCTCTATGGTTAACATTGGCAACATTGCCCTCATTATCCAATTGAGCATTGACTTTACATAGAGTGAAATACAATTATGTCCATTTCACACCACTCCAAAAATTCAACCAGGTGCTTCCCAGAGTGAATCACCTTTATATGTCTCATGGGGTTTCTACATCAATCACATCTGGATTAATATCACTCCCTGTGTAAAGCTCCCTTTGGAGCATTGTGAGCGAAATTAGACCACTTTACCCCATCTCTATCCCCTCCAAGTTATTGAGATTTCAGTCAAACCTTCATCCTGGTCCCAATCTTTCAATCAGTCCCCTCTCATTGAAATTTATTGCAGTCAGCCCGGGATTGCACAATCAAGCAATGCCCATCTTACATTACCTCTGGCTCTACTTGAGTTTCCAGGCTGATTTGCTTCCCCCCATCTGAAAACTCAGTGTTCATACCTACTCTCTGCTTTTTGTCCCATGGAGATTTTGCATCCATATTATCACTTTAATCCATGATCTTTAATTTGTTAAATCTATTAGGTTGTACTTCATTAAACAACTGTTGAACATCTACATGGTTAACATTGGCAACATTGCCCTCATTAACCTCTATTACTTCATCAAAGGTCTCAGTAATGTCCAATGTGTGCTGCCTTTCAATTATTAACCCATGCCCTCTGGGTTGTGAGATTTACAGTCCTCCAGGTCAAGGGGGAATGGAAGAACTAGAACTGGATCCTGCCCAATTTTCATCCCTATTCACCTCAGATGTAGATAAATCAGTTGACTTTCACATTATAAGAATTGCTGTTAAGTTTAAGAATTTCTGTTTAGTGCATTCTAACAATAATAGTTGTACCATATTTCTCAAAGCTGTTCGGATTGCACAGATTGGTCCTGATAGGGTTAACACTATCCCTGCTACAAATACTAAAACTGTGGAGAGCTAGGGGGATTCTAAATAAGTTTTTGCTGTATGGTGTGCCATTCCATGATTAATCATCGTGACAGGCAGTTAAACCATGGGATCAAATGGCACAAATGTAAGATTGGTGCATAGAACCATGGAAGCCGAATGTTATTTCAATCCATTTTCATATGGGCAGGGGTGGGTAATGGAAGGATTGGGGGAAGGGCAGGGCAACGGTGAGAGGCAGCAGAAAGGAGAGGGAAAGTAAGTCCTTCCTCTCAGCGACTCTCCACTGCCTTCAAGCGGGAAAGTAAGCTCCACAGTACGCTCTGCTGTTAAGGAACCATTTATCAGCATTCCTCCCAATCTGCTGGAACAGCACACTTCAGTAGTTTCAAAACACAACTTAATACAGATCCCTCCAGGGTTTCCACTACTGTAAATATAACTACGAATAATATTAAGCAGGATTTTGTAACTGCCTTGGAGCTTAAAATTCATCTGCTAGTAAATGAAAAAGTTTGCAACCACTTTTAAAAAGAAATGAAACTCCACTTCCCATGTCCTCCTGCAGAAGTCTGTTAATCTGGGAAAATCCAATTTTAAATCAGGCTAGACATTGCTCAGTACAATATTCATGCACAAGAGATTAATATATTCATTTTAAATTAATTTGTTACATTGACTGTGATGTTAACTAATGTATTTTAGATAAATTTACATCTTTTAATGTGGAAATTACTTTTTATAAGGAAGTTTTCAACACTAGTAATATTACTCATCAAACACAGGATTTATGATTCTGCGACCATGTGCCTACCCCGAACAGGTGTCATTCATGATATGCACAAGACTGCAATGGCTCTGACATGCCCCATGCTGAACACTTAAATTTCTGTCTGCAACCTTTCCAATGCTACAGATGTGATTGGGAACTTGCTGTATGGGAAATCATGGTGTGAAAATCCACGCTACACCTTGAGGTGTCAGATCATCAACATGACATATAGTCATTGGAGATACTTTCATTTACACTTCCTGGCACCCTTTGAAGATTGCACTTGACATGGTATTCAAGCAGATGTAGTGCTGTCATGTGTCCAGAATGTTTCCTTCTTCATCAACCCATTGGAGAGAATACACAAAATATTTGGTAGAGGATTTTAAGTTCTGTTCCATGATTAGCAACCTTGGAAGGTAAATTGCTCTTAAGATATTGCACCTTTTAAACAAATAAGATATTATGGTTTAGCAGCAAATTTTCTTCAATGGTTAAAGAACACATCCTTGGATCTAAGTGTTCCCAGGCATTTGTTTGGCTTCGGAACCACACTCTTACTTCCAAATCAAATAATTTGTGTTCAACCCCTTTATAGTCTGACGTATCAGTACAAATATGGGAGCATGACTTCCCTGATATTACTTGGAGAGGCAGTGTAAAACTGCACACCATTTCTGGTAGACTTGGAAAACCACAATGCACCATTCACAAGGCAAGAGCTTTTCCTCATCGCCTAAACCAAAGTAAGTCACCAGTCAAACAGTATCAAAACATTTTCTCTGGTCATTCATTTCATTACTGTTATGGGACTTCCTGTACACATCCCCTTACTTTAGAACATGACCTATATTGCAAAAAAAACATTTTTATTTTCACGCAGTGATTTCCCAGAGTTTCCAATCACATTTGTATCAATGAATGCATTTCATTGACTGTAAAGTGCTTCAAGACATCTTATGATCATGAAGGATTCATGAAGGATGAAGGCAGCAGGAGTGAGTAAAACAACAATGACTCCATTTCAAAAGTAATTGATCACCTCTGAAGCCCTGTACCTTGCACTGTACTGCTACCGCAAAACAACAAACTTCACGGCATATGTCAGTGATAATAAACCCGATTCTTATTCCAAAAGAATTGGTGGGATGGGTACATTTCCTCCTTACCTATCATTGAGAAAATGTTATTTACATCAATATTACCATCTATTATGACTGGTAAACATCAATTCTCTTGGTTCAAGTGATGAAGAGGAAATTGATTCTCTTATGAATCAGGATATTCTACAGGACAGGATGCTCTCTCCGTAGAAGGAGATTGTCTCTTATTTTAAGTTTTACCCTTCAAATAGTAAGGCGCAAGACAAAGACAGGTTATTTTTCTTCCCCATTTTGGGAAAGAACAATTAAACACAAGAAGGCAGAATACAAGGTTAATGGTAGGATTCTTAGCAGTGTGGAGGAACAAAGGGATCTTGGGGTTCACGTCCATAGATCCCTCAAGATTGCTGCGCAGGTCGATAGGGTTGTTAAGAAGGCGTATGATGGGTTGGCCTTCATTCGTCAGGGTATTGAGTTCAAAAGCCGCGAGGTAATGCTGCAGCTCTATAGAACTCTGGTTGGACCACACTTGGAGTATTGTGTTCAGTTCTGGTCGCCTCATTATAGGAAGGATGTGGAAGCTTTAGAGAGGGTGCAGAGGAGATTTACCAGGCTGCTGCCTGGATTGGAGAGCATGTCTTATGAGGATAGGTGAGTGAGCAAGAGCTTTTCTCTTTGGAGAGAAGGAGGATGAGAGGTGACTTGACAGAAATATACAAGATGATAAGAAGCATAGATCAAGTGGATAGTCAGAGACGTTTTCCCAGGGCAAATTGGAGGAAGGGATAAGGGGGATATCAGAGCTAAGTTTTTTTACACAGAGAGTGATGGGTGCGTGGAATGTACTGCCAGCAGAGGTTGTGGGGGCAGATACATTAGGTAAATTTAAGAGACTCTTAGATAGGCACATGATTGATAGTGAAATGGAGGGCTACATGGGAGGGAAGGGTTAGACAGATATTAGAGCAGGATAAAATGTCGGCACAACATCGTGTGCCAAAGGGCCTATACTGTGCTGAAATGTTCTATGTTCTAAGAGTACTGATATGGAGAAAAGAGTTCTGGGTTTAGTTTTCCAGTGAAAGAATAGAATAACCAACAATTTCTGAAATAAAAAAGTCAGAAGGGTTTTGACCTGAAACATTAACATTTGTTGCCACAGATACTGCCTGATCTGCTGAGTATTTACAGGATTTTCTAGTTTTTATTTCAGATTTCCAGCATCTGTAGTTTTCTTTTGATTTGCATTTTGTCAGCCATTTCTGTTGTGTTACAACTTTTCATGAGTCCCATGAAGCCAGGCAGATTATTTGAGCAAAGCAAAGAGAGAAGTACAGATTTAACCATCAAACATTAATGGAAGGGAATAAATACACAGCAAAATGAATAAACTTTGGGATTGGACAGTTTAATATTCACCAATGTTAGGTGGTTTCACCAGCCATTTCCATGAAGCAGATATGGATAAGTAAAGCAAGTTGAGTGTCAGGATTCCAGGCAAGTGTCATTGTACCTTTTAGGTCTTTTTTTCTAAGTTGCAAATCACAGCTACAATAAATGAGCCATGTGGTGTTCTGCATTTCTTATCATATGGTGACAAAAGCCAGTTTGTGATTGCATTTCATTTGTACTATTGAAGATCACTGGCATGGATTTTATGGTCAGTGATGAATCACTTCTGTCACTGACCTCACAAGAACAGAGGATCTCAATGGCAAGGACTTGCCCTTTTCTACCATCTGTTCCTGAGGGCCATTAGTTCAAAGGGATTCCTGGCTCAAGTGGCTGAATAATCATTCATGTGAAAGAATTCTCTCAAGTGACAAACAAGGAAGGAAAAAGCGCAACTATCACACAAATTTTAAACATATTTTATAATAACAAATGACATATAGACATGAGATAATGATAGAAGCTGAAACAGTGAAAAATACTTTTCAAAGGATGGTCATTATAATGTATTTCTGAGGAAGTATCAATATTCATGTAAAAAGTTCTTATAAATCGACAGATTTTGGTAAACAGTACTGACTGCAGAATACACCATCAAACACTTATTTCGACCTTGTGATACAAAGAATAGGCTTTTTCAGAGTATTTTTCAGTGTATTTTAGGTGATTCATAAATAGTTCACATTCGTGTGGATTGGGAAAACTGGTGGAGGAATGGGATTGCTCTGTGAGCTGGCATAGACTTGAAGGGCTGAATGACCACCTTCCATGACATGAGGAAAAACAGAAATATGGAATTCTATTCATTTCTCTCAATTAAATGGAAAAGAGGGCAAAGATTTCAGTGTGAGGAGTGTTGTATAATTGACAGCAATGTCGGGACTTGGATATTGAACAGCTCATGAATGGAAATCCCTGAGTTGCTGTCAGTTTCACAAAGTAATGACAGCATTCACTTACAGTCTCACCGTCATTACGAGTACAAGACATGGGCCACTGTTTGTTTGAGTCCTCTGTGCCCTTTTTTGCCAAATTTGGATAGCTTCACTGATAAGACTGCCCAGTAATGGAGTCAGAATCAAAAAAAACAAAAGGGATTAATTTATTTAATCTGGAAGAAAGATTTTATAATCATTAACATATTCAGACTAGCATGATTCACACCAACATCTGGCAAGTTTCCAAAAGAAACAGAACTTCAATCCTATTGTTTTCCACAGAGGAAATGTTTCAGCTTTGACTGGAAGAAAGTGTGAAAAAAGAGCAAAGATTATTGGTGTAAACTCAAGACACATCGCTTCCATATACGAAAACATGTTGATATTTAGTGTTAAAGCAATTGAGAAATAACCTCTTTCTTTCTGTATCTGTTAACATCAGAGTCTGGAGAGATTCTCAGAAGGTCAACATAGCTGCAACAGCTATTACCCTACGGATAGCTCTGTTTACACTGCACAGTAATGTAATTGCTGTGAGAACTGCTAACCAGGAGCATGTGATGTACCTGTGTTAGGAGAAAAGCCAAGGGACAATGGCAATGTCACTGGAATTCTCGAGCATTTGCCTTGCTAGCTTGACATACTTCTCCTTTCCACCTCCAGCTTTATGCTTAAGTGACTTTGGTTAGCTTTTGCAACACACGAGAGCCATACATACAGCTGGGGAGGTGACAAACTGTGCTAGCGTGACTCACGGTCTGTGGAGGCAGGCTCAATCACAATGCTCCTTTATCAAAAATCCAGCCTTCAAAATCTTAACTCCATTTATTCATCAGTAATAGCTCCAAGGAAATGACAGATGATACCCATCTCACATTGAGGGATGTTTATCTTACCAATCCCAGACTTTACTTGTGGAGCAGCAAAATGGAGACACAAGAAAGACTGTGTTGCACTTTCTTGACCCCATTTGACCAAATTTTATTTGTTATCTTCTTTTTTTCCCTCTTTCTTCCTGATTTCCTGTTTTATTTCACAGGACTCTGGAAATCATTATCTGCAAACTTGTAAATCAACTGTTGAAACACTCTGCTGTTGTTTTTAAATAGAGTCTCTCTGTCACCCCTTTTATGGTGACTCCATAATTTTGGAGTAGAACTTCTTCTTTGATCACCGAACAGGAACGAGTGTATTGTCTGCCATTTCAAATCAATGGAAGCAAACATTGGCATGGGAGAACAAAAGTACATTCACCCAAGGGTTACAGTTTAGCACTAGCAACCAAAGACAAATCTTGCCCCCTCTCTGTAATTTAATAAACTTTGTTCCTAACTTTTTCAGTTCTGATGAAGAATCCTTGACCCTCAATCTGCTCTCCTCAACACTGATACTGTTTGACCTTCTGAGCACTTCCAGTATATTTCCGTCTTTAATTTGGATTTCCAGCTTCTACAGCATTTTGTAATCTTTTGGATTTTGAACAGCATGCAGTTAATGAATTCACAGAGTTACTGACTCTGCAGAGAGGGGCCTGGTGTGGGGAAAAAAATGTTGCTGAATTGTTAAGGATTGGAGTCAGCCAATGCCATATTGCAGAGTACTGTACTAGTTTACTGAACATCAGTGCCAGAGACCCAAATACCTTGATTCATTTTAGCCACCCTGAAACAATATTTTCTGATTAAAGCATTGTTATCAAAAAAAAAGGAGCACTCACACCAAGCATAAATGTTTGCTCCCAAGGATTAAAGGGAAAACAGGTGGATTCGGCTCCCCTTCCCAGGTTCTGTATCTCTTCATTCTCAATAAAACCTAATGCACAAACATACACTGGCCACCTGTCTTGACCTTTCAGTATATAAAACTCTAAGGGGAAGGAATAGCAAGCAGAAATAAATGAAGAAACAACAGCAGTGTGATGCACAACTTGCTGTGAAACATCCTGTTGTCATAATGTCCAGGTTTCAGTCGGGATATAGATTGAACACAAAAACAAAATTGCCATAAGCTTATTGCAGCAGAAAGAGGAAAGGAAATAGTTTATATGAATCTGACAGAGACTTGTATTCAAGAAGAAATTGGTGATCATCTCAAAGTCCTCAAGAGTTCAGCAACAAAGCAGGAAAGCGACCTCATTATACAAATCCCAAAGTGCCATAGCATAAGAGTACAGAGGTTGAAATGTTTCTCCAGGAATAAAAATGAACACATGCTATCCAGGCACTGGTGGAGACATTCACTTCTGTTTCTATGTGCACTCAAATACTGACTGATCATGATTAAAAAAAAACAAGTCACTTCCTCACTTATCCTGCTCCCTTCCTTTTCTGCTGGGGTACAGTTCTCTGTGCACCAGATGTCTGCCATCCATTAACCAACAGCTATTATTCCACTGTGAATAAGGAGTGCTGCCAGGCTATTTGATTACTGGCAAGCGACAGATAACCAAGCTTGAGCCTCTCCTAAGCTAATATCCACTCATATATGCATTTTACACAGAATGGCCATTCAGTAATTCGAAGTGAGAGTTGCAGCCATTTTTTTTCTCTTTAAATTAGCCATGTTTTGAACAATTCATGGCCACACTCATCCACCAGCCAAGCTCAAACTGATCATTAAACCTGGAATCATTGTAAAATGCATGATATTGCTGATCGATACCTGAACCACACACTGATAAGAGCTGTTATAAACCAAATTATGCAAACTAGTTGAATATGTGGTGGATATATTCATTGGTGGGCATTTGCTGGAGATTGCTTTTTGTTAGATGCGTTTTCTCACTGTTGAGCTCGACAAATGTTTGACATTGTTCATTGCTGGAGGGAATGGGGAGGAGAACTGGGCAGTTTGGTCTGAGGGGACTGAAGGAAATTGGAGACTGTCTGTTTTACCAAAGAGATTTATTTAGGAAAGAAAATAGATAATTCGGAAGGCGTAGCATGAATTAGCCAAATCAGGTACAGGAAAAAAAAGAGAAAGAGGGACAGTCTGCTTGGACTGAGAGAGAGAGAGGAAAAAGAGGCAGAATTGAAACGTGAGAAAAAAAATGTAATGCTCAATATTAAAAAAAACTAACTTCATTGTGATAGTCATGGGAGTGAGGGCAATTTTATTTATTCCCTCAGTGGGCTGTCAAAAAAACATCCAAATTTCATCATTAAAAGACAACCTTATAAAGAATGACTTCAATTGATGTTAATAACACAAATACAGATATCTCTTGAAACCTATGAGGAGATTGAAGGCAAGGTTTTCTTTTCACAAGTCCAACAACAGGGGTGCAAATCATATAACAAGCTAAAGTACTTTGCATATCACACAGTCTCTTTCTCATCACATATTGCTGGGTTATTTCTGCACTCAGAACATATGCGTTTCACCCAATATCATATAGCTAGAAAAATTATGTGCCATTGTATCAGGATTTGGATTTCACTTCTTGATGAATATGTACTTATTTAGTATTAAGATAAGACAAGATATTTATTTATGAGTCACAGGTACATCGAGATAATCAGTGAAATGTGTCTTTTTGCATTACTGAGGGGTAGCCCGCAAGTGTCGCCTCTCTTGTGGCACCAATTTAGCATGCCCACAGCTCATAATCTGTACGTCTTTGGAATGTGGGAGGAAACCCACGCAGACACGGGGAGAACGTACAAACTCCTTACGGACAGCGGCAGGAATTGAACCCGGGTCACTGACACTGTAATAGCGTTATGCTAACTGCTACACTACTGTGCCGCCTTTTATCGACTCATGTTGATGTTCGGTGTAAGCTGGGCAATCATGAAGTAATGCACACCTGATATCCTGGGTCACAAATCCCTCAGCATCAACTCATGTTTTTGTGTCACTCCCACTCCCATCTAGCAATGCATAGACTGTGTCTCTTTCAGTTCTGTATGTACAGAGCTAAAAGAGACACAATCTGCACACAGCTGCAGGATCAGGAGTGTCACTGTCCTCCATATGGAGCACTGAGAGGCAGTTAGTCAGGGAACACCCATTCCAATTGCTCAGCAACTTTCAAGGACAATGCTGTCAGGACACATAATACCAGAGATAAGAAATTATTTCAGTAAACCTTACTCAGTTTTTTTTTTAAGTTCTATAAACACCAGCAATACTCATAATGTGCAGACTGAAAATTTTAAATAGCTTCCAGAGCTGAACATGATTGGTTATCCGTGAATCTATGTGCACTCTTTTATCGTTTGGATTTACTTTGTCACAAGGAAGTGAACGGCTTTTCAGTCATAGGCCTTTAACCTACTAGTCTACAATCCAGCTTCCAGAAGGACAAGCAAAATACTGTGCCTCAAAAGGTTTGAGGGACAATTAGATATGCTCTTCATTGGATGAGTAGCACAGTTACACTCCACACACCAATTACTCCACAGAAAGTGGAGTATTAATTTCCCATTAATTTGCATTTACCTTCAGTTACTGAGAGCAAAAGGACAGACTGAATTCTAATAATCTCCACCTGTTGGACAGGTTTCCACTTGCAACATCCAGCCCTCCTCACAAATAAGCACTCATGCGAGGTGCTGGCAGGCCCTTGGTCACTGTTGCTATACCTCAGCATGAGCCAACACAATCAGAGAATGAAATGTCATTGGACGCAATGGTCCGATACCCTTCAGCAATCTTTGTCTTTCAATGCCTGAGAGCAGCAGGAAGGGGAGAATCTTTATAGGCTTTTTTCTCCCCTCATAGATATGCATCAATGATAAACTGAATAGGGAATTAATGCAGTATTATAATACCATAATTTAAACAGCATTTTCATGATGTAGCGTTGGAAAATTTCATATTACATAATGTATTTTGGACAAAAAGGTGGTGTCAGACAAGGTTATTAGCTGTCTTTATGCAGTGCACACAATATCCAATTTCCCAAAGCGACTGAACTTCCAGAAAATGGACAATTTATGTTCTCTATAGGGAGCCATATTACATTTAATGTTATGTACTCTCAGTACTTGTGCTGATATCAGGCTACCATTTGTACCTGTCTGCAACTAATTTAGACATCAAATTAGATTGTGTAACCATTTCCCTCATGTCATATATTTTTATTGCTGCATGCTGATGACTGTGGAGCAATTACTTGAAGATAGCTCTGATATTTCTGGTTAAATAATCGCAGATCGAGAGCAAACTCAGATCTTGCCAACCAGCAGGCAAGCTGAACGAATGGGGGAGAAAGCGGTGAAGATATCTGGAAAAAAGAAAACTGAATAAAATTTTAGGTTTTTGTTTACAATCCTCTTTGTTTTTTTAAAGAAAGGGTGGTCAGGTTATTCGTTTGGAGCTAATTTCTTTCTGAACCTCATAAGACTGAAAAAAAAAGCTTCGGGAGAAGAACATCGTCAGACTCCATGGATTTGCCCTTGGGTACCATTGGAAACATTACTGTACTTGAGCCAGAAGCTAACAGAGCAGAATGGTCCCTCTTCATGGGCAATTTGGCACATGTTCTCATTTCCAAAAGCAATTGTGGCCCACACAGAAATTAGCAAAGTAGGACTTCCTATTCATCCACCTCAGTGGAACATTAATTTCATTTGATAAAATGATCAATTGAGAAACTGAGTTTCCACTCTGCAGCCGAGTGACATTAGTCTGCCAACCTCGTCATCACATTTAAATTAGGTTTCCTTGGTGTTCAATAACAAAAATTTGATTTTACAGTATATCAAATTTTTTAGCTGTATTTCCAATGGGTAAAGGTTAAGAGGATTAGCCGAATGCACTGCAAGTCGTCCACAGAGAATGAACGACAGCAGTATGGAGATCCCATACCAGGATCCAGCACTGTTCACTGTAATATCTAATCAAAAAAGCTGTTGCAGAGCCAATGATACCTCACACTATCCCTGCCACTCTAAACCCCATCTCCCCCTCCCCTCCCCACCCACCACAAGGCATAACAATTATCTCTTGATTCCATTGATAACTCCATAATCCAGCTACTGCACAGCTGCGTGGGGACAGAGGTTTGCTTTTCTCAATTAAGGAAAGCAATTATGCAAGTTCCAGTAGGCTACTGAAAAGGGAATGAGAAATTACATCATTCTTTATTCTAAACATCTTGCCTCCAAAATTTTATTTTACTTTTTGTAATTATTTAAGAGCAAGTAATGTGGATGACCACTGAGATTATTGATTCACACCTACCAATGTAGCTACAAGTAATAAAGGATATAAATCCTGGATGTAACTGAGTACATTCTGATGTTTACTGGCATACGAGAAAAATAAACAGAAGTAGAAGTTGAACTCTTTGATAATTGAATCAGATAATGTGCAGTCCAACACAGAAATACAGAATCAACAGCAGGGAAACAGGTCATATCCTCCAAATGGCTCCCAAAAGCCTCCTTCCAAGTTTTATTTTTGCAGCCAACCCTGTCACCACATCCTTCTAATTGCACAAGAACTACTTCAGTGCATGACTTTCATTATATGACATGTGTTCAAGTCCTGAGAAGTCATTTGTGTAATATTTCCTGTGTCACTGTTGAGTTAAGGCAAATTGTATGCTGAATTGAGCAACAATATTTTAATTTTTCCTAATTCCAAATATCGAGGTCTGTTGTGTGATGGATACACAGTTTGCCCAGCACACAATACCACATATTGGGCCTGATAAATTAAAACAAAAACACAGAACTAGGAATAAATGAATTGTCGTCAATGTGACTACAAAGAAAAAGAACTTGGTTTCAGGATATGATGGAAGTATATTGGAAATACCTTCACTAAGTTATGTTAAGATAACCACAAACATTGAATATGGTACAAACTTAAATGTAAACATGAACGGAATGGTAGAAATGTATTTTCTTGTCTGCTTGGTCATATCTAATTTTGTAATCTCAAACTACACATGTAGTAATGTGCACATATTCCCAAAGATGCAATGATACTGGAGCAGCTATACAAAACAGAATAGATACGGAGCTGGCATTGATCAGTTATTAACTGCGGATACAAGTCGCAGGAGGGTTAAAAAGAATCCAGGCCGATATATTCGGAACATTACTGAGGGAGTGTAACAGAGTTGGTGGCACTATCTTTGAGATGACACATTAAACCAGAATCCTATCTGATCTCTTAAGTGAACAAAAATAAACTATTATTCATACAGATTCAGGGAAGCTTCCCCACAACTAATATTGTGTACAATATATTTATTGTTATTGTTTTCCGGTGTTACAATAGTGAATATATTTCAATTGGCTGGAAACCATGGAAGAGTGTCCTGCACTCATGAAAGGTACTATATAAATGCAAGCTTTCTTTTTCAGTCTCCTTTACATGATTGCCCACAATTTGCATTGAACTGGAGGGTTAGACTAAGGATCCAAATTTTTGGCTTTAAAGATACAATTTTGTCCTGAACCTAGACCATTGTTTCAACTGACCTGAGAACAGTAACAGTGGAACTAAAACAACAATTTTATAACTCATAGAGTCATACAGAACAAAACTAGGCCCTTCAGCCCATCACATCCATGCTGAACCTTTTGCCCAAGTACACTAATCCTATTTGGCCATCCTAGGACTCGACCCTACTGTGCAATCTGTACACAGTATTGTGCACTGGACAAGCTGTGTACCCATCACACCACAGAGCTTGATATTTGGAACCAGGAAAAATTAAAATATTTCTGCCAGATTCAATGTACTTTAGTGCTTGTCTCAATGCTTCATGAATGGAGTGATTGTAACTGATTCCAACACCTCAGGCAATGCGTTCCAGATATCAACCACTCTCTGTGTAAAAACTAGATCACTTTTTAAACTCCTTTCTCTCACCTTGAACCTATGCCCTCTTATTTTTGATATCCCTACCATGGGGAAAAGGATTTCAACTATCTGCCCTATCTATGTCTCTCATTATCTTGTATATCACTATCTGGTCACCCTTCATCCTCTTTTGCTCCAGCGAAAACACACCCAGCCAATTCAATCTCTCCCCATAACAGAGGTCCTCCAATCCAGACAACACCCTGGTGAATCTCCTTTACATTGTCACCAGTGCCATTACATCCTTCCAATAGTACAGCAACTAAAACTGCACACAATACTCCAAGTACAGCCTAACCAGTGGTGCAATCAATGGTCACAAAATGGTACACAGAACATAGAACCGTACAGCACAGAACGGGCCCTTCGGCCCACAATATTGTGCTGACATAGCTATTCCCTCCTATCTATTTTCCTCTCATTCATGTGCCCATCCAAGCCCCTCTTAACAGCCCCTAATGAATTTGCCTCCACCACCCTATCAGACAACACATTCCAGGCATCCACCACTCTCTCAGTAAAAAACGTACCCCTCACGTCTGTTCTGAACCTACCCCCTCTCACCTTAAATGCATGCCCTCTGGTATTGGATCACTCAATAATAGGGAAAAGCCTTCAATATGAACCTTCAATATGAAACAAAAGAGATGGTTTTAATATAGTGCATTTTGTTGAAATTTAAATACTATCTCCAAAGTTCAAATCCCAATCATCATCTATATTTTAAATTCTAACCTCAGTGCAGAGAGCAGAGAAGGAAAGTTCCACAGACACATCGTGTAATAAAATATTCCTGAGTCACCAGAAGACAGGAAAAAGAAATGGATGCTTTCTAAAATAGCATTAGTGCATTGCTAGTCAGTTCAGTGAATAACATTGACAGTATTAATGGAAGAGTGTGTGAAGTGGAGCGTATTAACCTTCCTGACTGATATCAGCATTAATACAGCAGGATAATGTAACTGGGAAAGGGATAGCCCAATACAATGGATATCATTGAAATATAATTTCCTTTGGATGGAGTTTATAAAATTTTCAATGTAACCCATGTATAGTTGAGCAAAAGAATTTTTTGTCAACTGTGAACACAGAGAACAATACATCTTAAATCATCAGCTTATTGGGCAGCATTTACATTACACTCAGTCAGTCATTAATTGCATTACTGAACTTCTCCTGGCCTTCATAAACAGTCCACTTCCACAAGCCCATGTCATTATTCTACTGGGATTTTCAAACTGCATCGAGAAAAATTAAAATGAATTCTGCATTAACTCTACATATCAGCACAAAATATTCACTAAGGGAAATGTTTTAAATCACCATAAAAATTTGTGATTAAAGATTAGTTCAAACAGTCAAGCAATTAAAAAGTTTCCGAATTAAATATTCAGTGTCATGGTTCGCGTGTTTGCCCTGAATGATATCTTTGCAGTGAAATTCTGATAGAATTGGAGAAAAATTGGTAAAATAGTAAGAGGAATGATGAAATATAGATTTTTTTTGCTAGAAGCTAGGAAGCTAAAGGACATTAAAAGAAAACCACCACTGTGACTCTGTTGCATCACAAGTCATTCTGCTTCTGGTCAAGAGGTTCATTGTAACAGCAAATTACCTGATTAGTCATCAAAGTTGCAGATGTGCAGAGTGCTGACTGCACTCATGTGGAGGAGGATTGCCAACTTTGTCACACTATCTCACAACAATTCCAAGCAAATGGAAAGACTCGGATCAGGGGAAAAGTGAGAAAGTCTGAGGCAATAGATTAGTCATGTATATCAGAATTAGCAGACAGAGAGAGAAGGAAAGCATTTTCCTTTATGAAGCATCTTCCTTGGGATAATCCTATTGTCCTTCAAAGCCAATTAATTGTTCTTCAAACAACTTTTAGTGTGGTAAGATTTCAGCAAAAGCAAATGGAAGAAGTGGCCAATTAATCTAATGTGAATGGTTTCACTCTGAATAGGTTACCCAGAGGAAAATGCACCAACTATTTTTGTATAATGCCACAGAATTGTTTTTTAATGTCAAACTGATGAGTACATCAGCTCAGCTGACTGGGAACTTTTTTAACAATGCAGGACTTGCCTCATTAATGCATTGGAGATAAAAAGCCAGATTTTGTGCTACAATTCCTGGTGTTGGAGATGAATTCACAACTTTCTGTCTCAGAGGCTAGCACTGGACTAAACAGACAGTCTAAACAGTACTACAGTCTTCATGGAATACATGCCAAGTAGATTTCTTTCAAATGAATCAGAAAGTATCTGAATTATGTAAAAATAATTTTTCAGAATTTGCCTTTAACTATATTTCAAAGGTAAGATTTAGTTAGGCACAAGAAAACTACAGCATTAAAAAGGCCATTTTGTGGAAATCCTTCTCAGCATTCTACACAAATCTAAATACAACCAATCCAGCCACACACAATATTTTATAAGAGTTGACACTACTGCCAGTGATTTGGAGAAAGTATCTTCATTCACTGCACAATTTTGATCATAGCTAATGAAATTTTTAAATTTGTCAGTCTCAAAGAAAGGAAAGAAAATGCATCTTCATACGCTAACCTCAGGACATCCCAAAACATTTTGCAGCCAAAAGAATGTTTTTGAAGTTTTGCAATGTAGTGAAGATGGAAGGCAAATTACACATAGAACACTGCAGGAAATAGTAAGGAGATACCAACCATAAGATCTGCTTTATCTTGATGTTGGTTGAAAGTTAAATATGGTCAGAGTTCCAGGGAGATTTACTACATTCATTGGGTCACGATTTAAAATCTCCAGGGGAAGATGACACAACAAAGCTCTCTCAGTATTACATTGAAGTTACAGCCTTTGGACGATGTGTTCAAATTGCTGAAATGGGATTTGGACTCAAATCCTATCGATTTGAAGCAAGAGAGAGTGCTATCACTGAGCCAAGGGAGAGATCTTGATGACGGGATTCACTATTATAAGTTCCACAAGGATCTACCTGTACAACACAATGTAAATTTGTGGAGAAATCTATCATGGAATCAACTATCTACTTCAGGCATCATCTGAGCACTGAGATGGGTGTTAGTTAGTGACCTCATAGTAAGGGAAGAGTTATAATAACATGACAACATTTTAATTTGAGTTTGAGAGTGGCATACTTAAGTTGGAAATGAGAGTCTTAAATTTACGAGAATCTTTAAACTTAAAATCAATATTCTGGGTTTGAGGGAAAAAAAATCACCAAATATAGATTGGGAAATTAAGTTTAAAATATTTGACAGTAGATTAATTGTGGCACCCCTAAGTATTTTTTAATGTAATTCTCAAAGAATGTAGATTGCATAATTAAAACTTGGGGAAAAAAGTCTTCTATTCATGGAGCCAGACCAGCATTTGTCAAACAGCCCTGAGTAATTTTGAGAAGATGATGGTGAGCAGACTTTCTTGAATCTGTGCAATCATTGCGGTGAAGGCATTCCCACAGTACCATGTGGTAGAGAGTTCCATTACTTATTCAGTGGCTAAATAAAGGCAATAATTTACTAAGTCAGGATCACATGCAATTTGAAAGGGGAATTATATTGTCTACCTTATTGTCTACCTGCACTGCACTTTCTCTCTAGCTGTGACACTTTACTCTGTACTGTTATTGTTTTTACCTGTACTACCTCAATGCACTCTGTACTAACTCAATGTAACTGCACTGTGTAATGAGCTGACCTGTACGATCGGTATGCAAGACAAGTTTTTCACTGTACCTCGGTACAAGTGACAATAATAAACCAATACCAATATATTTGATGGTCCTATGCACTTTGTCTTTCTTGACAGCAGAAGTTTCAGGTATACAAGGTGCAACCAAAGTGATTTTGGTAAGCTACTATCCTGCATTTTAGATTGTAGACTCAGCAGGCACAGTTACCTCGTGAAGGAGGAAGTGAATTCTTAGAATTGTGCGGCAGTCAAATAGGCTGGATGGTTTTGAGCTTCTTGTAGATAAGTCACATTCCACAGGATACCTCAGCCCTGACCTGTTCTCATGACATTTATGAGGCTGCTTCAATTGAGTTTCTGTTCAATGCAGTGATAGTGATAGTGGAGTAATCAGAGTTCAGAATATGTTTGAAGGCCAAAGAGGAGATGACAAGATTGTCTTTTCTGGTGATGGTTATTGTCATGGAATTGTATGGTATGAATGCTATGTACCACTCATCAGACTATGCCCAAATGTTGTCTTTGTCTTGCTGTATGACAATATGGATTGGTTCATTTTCTGAGGAGATGTAAATTGAATAACTAAATCTTAATTAAGTTCTTGCAGCCTTTCCTCGCCATTCAAATGATTGGAGACTCTGGTTCTGCACCAGGTCTAATCTACACAGGTTGGTTATGTAGGTAATTGCTACCTCTCTGTGCATCCTGGAAAGAGTTCAGGACTGTTGACACATACACAGAAAGTAAAACTTACCGGCAGTTTTTTGGGAAAATGACACCGTTATGCACAAAAGTGCCAGCATTTGCTACAAAATCCCAAGCAATTGAATGGAGTGTAGCTTTACGTGGCTTTAAGTTTGACTCCTGCTTATATTTTTAAGTAAAAGCCGCCCACACATCAACTTCAATTGCATTTTAGTCCTGCAGCAATAAAAAAATAAAAGAATAATTTCATTCTGGTTCTGAACATTCATCAGCTGTTCGAGGAACTACATTGGGTTAAGGGAGTGGGAGGAAATAACAGGAGAAGCTGATACAAATTAAAAGAATAAATTTGTCTGATCATATCTCAGCCTATTTTTCCTTCTAATTTTTAAGTAGATACTGTCATGTATTTAATAAGCATTATATCCTAGAATGAATAAATCACTTATCAAGTTAAACAAAACAAATTAAAGAATGAAGGAATTCGAAATGAAATTCTATGCAAGCACAATTCAGCAACAGTAATGTGCTATGGGAATACAATTCCTTGCTTTCATAGTAGTTTCCCAACCTAACCGACACATCAAGTGTAATTGCCCAATCAGCAGCTCTGTGACTTTAACAAAGGTTAAACAAGTCTGCAAGCCAAAACTGAAGCTAAAATATCTTCACATGAAGATCATATCGTCATCCAACATTAAAAAGCAGTGTGAGAACAAGCTCCCAACAGAAATCAGATCATTGGCATTATCCAGGTAGGTTTTGTTACACAATTAAATTTTGCTTTCACATTAAAACAATTAAAGTCAGACATCAGTTGTTTTTTTAAAAAAAAACACTTGATTACTGTAGGTTAGTGATTTCTCTTCAGTGACCCAATAATTCACCCTATTCTTTTGAACAATTCTTGAAAACTTATGTAATATGCACGCTTTCTAAAGCACGATTTCAATCTTTGTCAGTCAGCCCCCTACTTTTGCTACTTTGGATTCCTCTGTATTAGGAAGAGGATGGAACTAGTACATAGGATCTTCCGCATTTTACATTGGATCATTATGAGCATGCAAGTATGACTTCCATCCCACCAGCTTGACATAGATTTCAAAGCAGGTGAGAGGACAGCAACCCAGCCAGCTATCCCAACTAATCTTCCATCAAACACATTTTATACTGAAACGAAAAGCAAAAGAACTTCAGCTTCATCATGTACCAGATATTATTGTCTTGCACGGTAAAGCTATTCTAGTAATAAACATCACAGTCACCAGTGTTTTCTGAGCAGATTTATCCTGTCTAATTCACTTTCTAATATGACAACAATGCCCCTTTTCAATGCAATGTAAACATCAAAGACAAAGTAAATTATTTGATTTGACTTCATTCCAAATCACACTGACTGTCAGCTGATTTTGCATTTTCCTTCCTGAATAAGCTCTGCAAGCAATTATGAGTTAAAGATGTAATGAAGAACACCTCTAGTATTAGATCATTTTCTTATAAGCTTATTGATGATACATGGAATATGCTTAACTCTAATACCTAGAATTTAGAGTAGAGCAACTATCATAGTATAAATAAGTGCAAACAGGGGCAGCTGACAGCAAACCTGACTTTTTTTATACGAGACAATTTAAACTAATAGAATGAAAGAAGCTTATTCCATGACTGGTAATTGATATCTCTCATACAAATTTATGCAAGTTAATTGGGAATTCCTAAAGGAACTATAGAACCTGATTATATTCCTTACAATTTTTGACGAAAATCACTGATAATGCTCTGAATCAATTCATTTCTGAGGCAGTCCCTCAGGATTGAGGGCAAGGTTTACAGTCCATGGGTTTTATAGGTTCTGAGCTGGCAAATGAGGCTAGTGTGGAACTGTCGACTCTGCTGCAGATACGCAGCAGGCTCAAGATTTGACAGGCTATTTGTCAGATGGTGTGCTCTTTCTGCTACTTACTGGGGCTTTGGTGTGCACTCATTACATGGCCTTGAAATTCTCAATACAATTCTGAATGTTCTTATTCTGCTTTGAGTCATGGGCCAGATATTTTGAGGAAACAATGGGAATGTTGCATGTTTAATACCAGATAGTAGGTAACTAGACATTTTAGATAAACCTGGTTTGCAAGCTTAAGGTGATAAGTGTTCTGAAACATTTTCATTTGAGGATTTGGCAGAGAGTGACATGGTGGAATATTCATCAGAATTAATAAAATTAGTAATTTTGAGAGTGACATCAAAAAGATCAACACTGAAACTGTTGTAAATTCTTACTTTCTTTCTCCAGGCAACAACTCTATTTTAAACAAATGGATGAACCTGAAAATTCTGTCATTTAGTTGAACATTTTTGTGGTCTGAAGGATGGATTTTTTAAAAGAATTCAGAAGTGAAACATTGTTGTTATATTGTGTGTCACCAGTACATATCCTGAATGATACAGAGATCTTCTGCTACAGCTGTTGGACATGCATACAACATTTGTATTGACATCGCCAGTTTGAAAACGTGCCCTTTAGCCAAGGCTTGCAAGCAACACAGCTTCTCATCATGAAACACATCTTAACCAGATGACCCAGTCCTGCATCATGAATTTTTATGGGACCTCATCTGACAAGGGTCTCTGCTCAAAAATCCAAGGCATTCGCTTTCCTCATTGTAACTATCTTCACCATGTCTCCCACGTGGCAATGTCCTCAAGCTCCTCCAATTATCTCTACCATCTCATCCTTGATTATTTCCCTGACTGATCCAATGCACCTCCCCGATCCTGAACAATACTGGTCATCCCCACAACCAAGTACCTGACTCCTTGATCACAATTCACAGCATAATCCATTCCCCACAAACCCCCTACGGCTGCCCTAACATGACCCTCCTACGACCTCCACACGTTCCTGCTCTGCTGCTATAACAGCCAATCTCTCTTCAGCCCACATGGAATATGTTCATCCCAAACCATTTCCCAACATATCTTCTCCACAATCTCCATCATGTGCAAGTGTATCCCTTTTCTTTCACAGAGTGTGTGTTGAAGAATGTCCAAAGCTTGGATCCTTACACAGAACTGATACAAGTTCCCTGCACAGTGTTACTTTAACTTGTGTTTTTTGGCACATTACTATTTCTGGTCTAAGATTTTATTTTGCTAATCTCTCATTTCTCACTACTCTGTTTATCGCTGCCAGTTGAAGCACCAAGGAGGTTGGTTTTCCCACGTGGAAAATAGTGCATCAAACTGAAGCTTCAGTTTGGTTCAAATTTAGTGCCAAAAGAGCTCGCAAAAAAAACCGCTGAAGACTGTTGAAGACGAGAATGTCACTGAGGTTGCTGTTAGCCTGTTAGTGCTCATTTTAAGAGGTTGCACCGTATTTTGGCAGCTTGCACTTGGTCTAACAATGACCAGCTGATTGGGTGTAAACTAATCATTTCAGCAGAGGTTGTCAAAGGTTGCTTAAAGGCCTTTTTCTGTTCATCTGCTAAAGGAGTTTTGAAGAGAACTTCTGAAACACATTGTCAGATGTTCCAGGGCACTTCATAACACTCTATTGGCAATTATTTCTGAAAATTCTCCAAAGTCTTTATTTAAAAAGAATGATCACAGTGCAACTGCACTTTACAGAAGTTGCCAAGAGAGAGAGAATGCTAGATCAAGAACAAGGATTCCTCTATAAGTGATAATGATGTATTATTTATAAGTAATACATCTCCAGTAAATAATGTACCATCTCACTCAATTCCTGGACCACCCTCAGTCATGCCACTATGTGTTGTGCAGCATCTTTCACATCTTCATTCTGTGCGTGAGTGGAGCCTGAATATATATGTGAAAATTATATCTAATCTGTACTAAAACCAAACTTTCATTCAGTCTCAAATTATGTGCAGCTTCCATTGTCCATTCCCCCCCCCCCTTTGATTTTTCCCTTCAAATATTTTTTCACCAAGATAATTTCCTCACCATCTCACCAAGTAGGGGAATCTTCTTTTCATAAAAGCACTCCAATGGAACACTCCCCTTTGAAAAATTCATCAGTGGGACTCAGCTATTCATGAATGGATATAAAATGCAATCCAAAAAAAAAGATAATAAAAAGAAGAATATAAAACATCCTGAGTTCTACGTGAAATTAATTGGCAACTTTGGACAGTTTGCCATTATTTGCATCACAATGTTGTTTGAAAAAATTCAAAGATACTACAATCACATTGATGAAACTCTTCAAAAATAATCTTCAGCACAAACTTCAATGCAGAGTCTATAATGCCACACAATCATAGTCTTTTTATAGAAAGATGGGACAAAGTATCTCACCAAAAATAATAAAACCAAATCAACCATCACCTGAAGATCCAAAAAGACCTGTCAACATTGAACCTTTTCAACAGCAACCACATCTGTGGAGGCATTAACTATCTATGGCAATAATTGGATCTTGCACCGGAATCAGAAACCCAATTGGTTTCAATGTTGATTATATGACAAAGGAAAACAAGGAGTTTTAACAGTTTTCAAATGTCTATTTGACAGCAAAACTGAGAGTGACTTTGCAAGTTATCAACACTTAATTTTCCAATAAGGAATAACTGAGCATGTGGGGCCTATACTCATGACAGTTTAGAAGAATAAGACATAATTGTATTGAAACATATTGTAAAGTGGCTTGACATGTTAAAGAAGATGTTTCCTCTTGTGGTGAATTTAGAACAAGGGGGCATAATGTCTGAATAAGGGGTCACCATTAGAAGATGAAGATGAGGTTGGAGTGCTTCCCTCAGAGGCAACAAACAAGATGCTGGAGGAACTCGGTGGGTCAGGCAGCACCCAGTATCTTGTTTGTTGCTCCAGATTCCAGCATCTGCAGTCTCTTGTATCTTCCCTCAAAGGGTTGTGAATCTTTGCCCAGGCACCACTGGAAGATGAATCATGGAATACATTCATGGCTGAGATGAAAAGATCTTTGGATTGTAGGGAATCAAGGACTATGGTGAGTAGGGAGGAAAGCTGATTTGAGGTCAAGATCAGAGGAGGCATAATCATGTTGGATGTTGGAATGGGCTTGAGGGGCCATAAAGCTTACTGCTGCTAACATTCTTCTGAGCATTCTGGTGAGTACCAAGCTGCATCCTCTTCAATGCATAGCCATCGGGCTTGCTGCTGCCCACTGGACTCTAGATACATACTGCATCAGTGTGGTCAGCAGGGGGAGGAACCACAGGTGATGGCTCTGGACTGTGGGTTGGGAGAACTGGATCAGTGAGTTCCAGCCATTGCAGTACCTTACAATATTCCAGATATGGATGGCCTTTTCTTATTTTTTTCAGCTGTTTTCTTCTCTGGTGGAGCTCAGGGACATTTGGTATATCAATTGAAAAATACTTCAAATAATAAATGAAACAGATTGTAAAGTGACACCTTAAGTAGCTTTGAAAAGTGAAGAGAACAAAAAGAAAATGCAAAAAGTGAAAATCAAGTATTCCGAGTGTGCCCTATTCCTCTTGTGACAACCTGAGAGGGATTTTTTTTTGGCTGACATCCTGCATAAATACATACATAATATTAAGTTTTCTATTCTGCTTCTGCATACTATCTCTCTCACATGTCATATATGCAAGATCCTGGGTACAACAATTATGAAAACCTGTGACTGATTAATCATGAACTGTGATTGATTATTAATTTAAGATAACACTGTCAAGGAAAGAAGGATGGATTGTAATGGGATTCTGAAAGTTGGCACAAATTAACTTCATCTGAGCTGACTTCTCTAAGGATTTCATACATGTCTTACGTTACTGTATTTGCTAAAACTTCCATTCTTCACATTTGTCATAAATACATTCATTAAAATGGCTTCTTAAACAAATTGCAACTGAGCATATCCTTTATATGCAATGGTCCTGGAGGCAATTATGTCATCTGTGCTGAAGAAAATGGATTCTCATTCAACACTAACTCTTGCACTCAGAGGCAGTGCTGTTCTGCCTGATTTTCTTCAAGCTTTGGCTTACTAGCATGTTAAATCCCATATATCCTGTCCTACCATCAATCTGATTGAGCTACAAATTGCCCACAATGTGCTCTTGACTGGGCACGTCATCTCTAGCAGCAATCATAAAGCAAGCGCTTGCGAAAGATGCTGTATCTGAATTAGAGAACAGTGTTTCCACATCATTTTATCGACTCCATATAGCTTTTTCTTGATTTCATCGCCCTATGTGGCCATATAACTGAATAAAACACACTAAAAAATGATGCAAGTATGAAATAAATAATAATAATAGTACAATTTTTGTGCCTGTTTGAGACAGGCATTCCTTATCAACTCACCAGTATCTCTCACATATAAGGACCTGTTCAATGCAAGTTATTAGTTTGGTTGATGGTTGGCGACACCTCAACTGAACATGCATCCTGCTTGTTCTGCTTAATTTAGGCTGTTAAATCCCACTCTTAAAATCCCTTCAGTTTCCTAATTAACTACTCATGGCCACTAATATACATTTCTGTCTTGCTTCCTTGAAGAGTACCAACTTTCTGTATTTTTCTGACATACGGGTGAATTGTCCTGTAAACCACAGAAATTTAGTAACTGTGGGACAATTAAAGGTTTTATAATCAATGTTCATGGAAAAAGACAAAGCATAAGTAGTTTCTATGACACGCCTTTTGTCTTCTGTTTGTTTGGATCAGTTGGTATTATTTTTGTTCCAATTAACATGGGACAGGGTGAATCTTGGATGTTAAATACTACAGAGTCTCTTGTGCTACAGACAAGGGTATCGGCTGCTGATTGGATTCAGCGTTTGCATTCAGTTACACTGAAGTCAATTAAAGCAAATGTGCAAATATAAGTACAGCCAATACTCTCAAACCCATATAGCAGCAAACCAAATACAAACTTCTCCCTTTTAATTTCTCTGTGGGATTGGACTTTCCTCCTGTTATCTCCAGAAAACAAATCTAGGTTTGGTAAATCCTTCTAGTGCTCCATTTTAGTGTGATAGAGTTGACTCTCAAGTTGATATTTATGCTGGTTCCATTTCTGAGTGAATGGATGCTCTGCAATGATGGGTCAGACAGATCAAACTATATCCTTAATGTTATAAAGGGAAGGTTCCCTCCGTGTCATACAAAAAACAAATTTGCAAACCTATTCAAGTAGAATATACCTTTGCAATTTAATTATGAGAGGAAAACTTCTCTTGCTAATCTTTGAAACTAGTTATTGAAACTTCAGAAAATATTGAGCTTCCATTACTCTGATCCAGAACTGCAAATGATTCCCTTTCTGTACCCTCCCGTAAATCATGGTTTTGACAAGGCGATCCTACCCTGATGTCATTGCCACAGTTCTCAGTCTTTCTGTATTACCTTTAATCATCACCAGTGCTGTTTTCATTTTATTGACAGTACAAGATATGACAGATGACTGACAGTCAGCCTGTAAATTAATACCTTGGCTCAGATTTTTTTTCCTTTGGTGACACAACAGCTGGTGACAAGTATAACAAGCACCAGTGTCTCAAAAAATCATTCCTTGTGTTGATAAAACCACAGAAAGGTTTAGAAATATCATTCAGAGGGTCAGTTAACCAATAATAATAAAAAAAATTGAATTTGTGTAGAATCTTCCACCATTTCAAATCAGGCCAAAGTGACTTGCGGCCTACGAAGTGTCGTGACTATTGTATTGTAGAAAACACAGCAGCTAATGTGTATGTGGCAATCTTCCATAATCAGCAATGTGATAATGACTAGGTAATCTATTTCAGTTGTTCGTAAATATTGGCGAAACCTCTGGGAATAACTCCCCTCCTCCTCTTCAAGGTATGTTTTACATTACTTTGGAGGCCAGATAGGGCTGAGGTTTAACAGCTAATCTGAAAGAAAGCGCCTCTGACATTTCAACACTCCCTCAGTACACAGTGGGCACATCAGCCAACATTTTTGGTCTAAAGTCTCTGCAGTGGGACCTGACTCAAAGACAACAGTGCTACCACCCAAGCCAAGACTAATAGAGATTTCCCTGACCCTGGCTCCAATGTACCACGTTATGCATATATCACCAGTTATGTCCACTTCTGTGAACAAGGCAGGGAATACAGCCTGGAATTGTTTCAAGTTCATAATAAGGATTTCCAGCTGCTGTATAATACAGGATGTTGAAATGAATCCAACATTTCCCAATAATTGGGATGACTGATGGCAACAAAAATGCATCAAACATTTCAAAGTCCCATGTTTTTCCAAGTGAATTTATCTAAAAGTTGCTATCACCCTCACAAGACATGGAACAGCAGTGGAAAATTCAAGGCATATCATCCAGAAGCTGGTTTGAATGAAACTGAGTTTTGGGAGGGATTTACAACACATGGCTAATTATATTATCCTTTTCACTTTCTTTAGATGAATTCCTCCCCTAAATCTTTGAACAGCGATAACCTCAAATATAATTACATAAGTTGCAGACGAACATCACTATATCTGCCACTTAACAAAGACAAGGATGCTATCCTTATGAGAACAAAATATAGCACGTGACTCACATCAGTCACAGTTGACAAGGTAACATCATGACTTAGTTGGCTAAGGGTCAGAAATTTTACATTTTGGCTCATCAGCAACATGATAAATACAATCATTTCTTGTTGGCAAATTTTATCAGTCGGTTTATCCACCAAAATGGGCGAACATGTTTATGTCATTGCACTTTCTGCCAATACCTTTCAATAAGTGTTAACTTTCCCAATAACATTTATGTATTAACAATATAAGTCTCATTATTTCACATATAAAGTTGGATGAAGACAGAAATATTCCTGGAGAAGAATTTTCAAGTTTAGCCAGAGAATACTCACATAAATTAATATGCCATTTATTCAGCAAGGAATTAAATAACAATAATATAGCTTCCACTGTTTACCTCAACACTCCTCCTCCTCCTCTTTGTCTTTTTGCTTCTGTTGAAAGAGAACGGGGGAGTTCTGAGTGTCCTCACTGATGTCTTGGGTATCTAGACATAAAATTCAAACAGAATAAACCAAGTATTAACACAATTAATTACAAATAACTGCAGAGTTTTCTTGCTAAGATCATTGCAGATGTCAAACACCAGTTATCTTCTAAATTAAGCGCATGACCTGACTTGTTAAAATGCAAAAGGATTTCAAAAACAGGTACAAATGCAGTATAATGAAGACATTTTCACCAATTTGTTTCTACGATAAAAGGTGGCAATACCAATCTCATTTTAAAAAGATACCATGTTCCTCAAGTCACAGCAGGCTTCTGAAGTTGGCAGGCAACGGCATTGGTGTCTCATCTGTCTATGAGGCACAGGCAAATTAGGAAGACTTCCAAAAGTCTCTTTGCTCATGAGTAATGTGCTGTTCTTTCATCCACTTGGAAACTCAAGGGGCACTATGACCTGGATTGTTGCAGTTTCTGGATTATAATTGTGTGTAGCATACTCAGACTAATGAGTTTGAGAGTAAAATACTTTCTCTTTACTACAGCACTGTTGAAGGCATTAGAAGCAGTTGGACAGTTAAAGAATTTGCACTACATTTGGGAGGTACTGCAGAGCTTAAAAAAAAACATCACCACTGTCCAAGAACTGAAGTATAGCTATTGGCAATGTAAGAGAATAGCCATGTTAAAAATTTTATTTTCCCGACCAAAATTACATTGTCAACCTTTGTTTTTTTTTGGAGACCCCTAACTTTTCACTTGGCCTTCAACCTCTACAATGAAGAAAGGCAAAATGCTTGAGAATACCACACATCCACAAGTTCCCTTCCAAATCACACACTATTCTGACTTGAAAATATATCACTATTTCTCCATTGTCATCAGCCTAAATCCTGCAACATCCTCCCCAGCTGTATTGTGGAACTACGTACACCAAAGGGACGGTCGCCGTTCAAGAAGGCAGCTCGCCACTGGCTTCTCAAGAGCCAATTTAACTCAATTGACAAGTAATTCAGTGATTTAACATGGAAGGGAAAACGCTTGAGAGTAACTCAATGTTAGGGCAATGGAAGACCTTCAAGAAGGAGATCCAAAGGAACCAGGTTAAATGTGTTGCCACAAGGAAAAAATGTGGGATTGCCCAGTCTGGAGCCTTGATGCATTGAGGAAAGATAAGGCAAAGAAAGGAAAACAGGGAAACTTATGTCAGACTCTAAGAGCGTAATACTCCAGAACCCCTGGTGAAAAAAACCAGAAAGGTTCAGGGTGAAATTAAAATGGAAATTTGAAAAGCGAAGAGAAGCCATGTAAAAATACTAGAAAGTAAAATCAAAGAAAATCCAGAGATGTATTGCAAGCATCAGAGCAAATGGTAGAACTCGTCCAGGTCCAAAAAAAACATAAACATGTGTGGGGGAAGAGAAAATGGAGATGGTTGTAAATGAATACTTTGCAGCTGACCTTGCAAAAAAAAATGAGAGTGCTGACATCACAATAGAAGAAGAGTATGAAATATTGGACAGGACAAGTAAACCACAAAAGGAAATATTATTGGGTTGGCATTTTTGAAAGTGGATACAATGAGAGGTTCAGGTAAAATCTACTCCAGGCTTTTAAAGGAAGGAAGGGAGGAAACAATGGAGGTGTTTTTCATCATTTTTCAGTCCTTGCAAGCTACCAGCAGTTACCAGAAGATTGGAAAAAATGTTCCATTGTTTAAATAGGCAGTAAGGGATAACCCAAGTAAATATAAGATAGTTATAATTTGCAAGCAGGCAAATTATGGAACAAATTCTGACTGACAGTATTAATTTTTGTCTAGAGAGCTGCAGACGGTTAATGGGGAAATTCATATCTGATAATGTTGAGTTTTTTTTCAAAAGATAGCATGGAGTATTGCTGAAGAAAGTGGATTTGTTGTTGTCGAGGATAGTGGATTTCCATATTTCCTTCCAACATTTAGCCCATCAGGTGAATGCTGGTTTACAGAGCAATCTCATCCCCCTATTAATTTTCCCTGTCACCAATTTCCCCACATTCCCATCAAATCTACACCATACCTACACTGGGAGCAATTTACAGCAGCCAATTAACCTACTTTGAGCTGTGGAAGGAAACTGGAGCACCGAGGGGGGATACCCAGGGAACATGCCAACGCCAAATAGACACCACCAGAGGTCAGAAGTAAACCCAGAACACTGGAGCTGTGAGGTAGCAGCTCCACCAGATGTGCTACTGTAGACTCTGGTGGGTTTTAGAAAGTCTTTTGACAAGTTAGTCAAAATGTTAAATGTTTGCAGACTCCAAGGGAAAGTGGCAAACTGGATTCAAAATTGTCTCAATGGCAGGAAGCAAATGATATGGTGTTATCGGTGGGCTTTCACAGGGCTAGGCATTATCTCTTACTTTCATCAATATATGAGTAATTTGGGCTTAAGTGGTGGGGGCATGAGAGGGTAATTTGCGGATGATACAAGGCTTTGCCAGATTTAAAAATGATACTAAAAGATAGGTCTTCTAAGCAGAAAAGTGGCAAATGAAATTCAATCCAAAGTAGCATTGGGAAGATGCAACAAAGCAAGTGAATACACAATAAACAGCAGAATAATGAGATGTGGAGGAACAGAATGACCTTGGAGAGTGGGCCACAAAAATCCAAAGATAGCAGATCAGGTCAATAAAGTGGTGAAAAGGACAAATGGGATGCTTTACCTTATCAGTCATGGCACAGAACATAAAAGCTTGAACTGTATGCACTCAGTTAGATGGCAACTTGAATACTGTTTCCAGTTCTGGTGAGAGGATGAAGAGATTTACGAGGATGTTGCCAGGATTCAAAGAATGTATGCAAAGACTGAATAAGCTTGTTTACTTTTTCTTTGGAACAAACCTGATGGAAGGGAGACAATTGAGGGCTATGTTTTTGAGGCCCTTAGCTAGAGTAAAAACCTATTTCCCTTCACAGTGGAGTCAAAAACCAGGGGACAAAGAATTGAAGTGGTTGGTGAAAGGATCAATGGGGAGTTGAAGAGAGGATTTTTCAGCAAATAGAATTTAGGGGTCTGGAACTCACTGCAATAAAGGGTGGGAGAGGCAGAATCCCTCATCATATAACAAGTACATGGATGTGTGTTTGAAGAGTCATGACCTGCAGGGCTAAGGACCAAGCACTAGAAGGTAAGGTTTGGCTTGGTCATATGTTAAATTTGCATGGACAAAAAGTCTTTATCTGCATCACAAATTTGACAAGATTTGGAATAGGCAATAAATATGGGCTTTTCCTGTTAACCCTGTGGTGGAAATTACAAATATTTTTAGCATTAATCTGTTAAGCTTGTATTATCAAGAGAAATAAACATGTATGCAGGAGGTATTTCCATTTATTCAATGTCCCAAGGTGTGTTAAACACAATACGTTACCTCAAAGTTCAATAATTTACAATGTACATGAGTACATAGCATTTTGCACAATTTAATCTTTTGGTTTATGATGGTAATGTATGAAGGAAGAGTATTGGCTTGGAGTTTGGAGTAATTAACCACACTGCAGATGCAGAACTATGACTTAGCGAAATGGCAGGGTAGCACAGTGGCACATAGAGCAGCTGTCGCACAGCTACAGTGATTCCGATTTGATCATGACCTTGGGGTTTCTCTCCCCAGGTGCTCTAATTTCCACTCGTATCCCAAAGATATGCTGATAGATTAATTGCCTTCTGTAGGTGGGTGGCAGGAAAATCGGGGTTGGGGGTGGGATTTGATTAATAGGTGAAAGAAAAAAGGTTACAGGGAACTAAGGGAGGGGATCGGACAGATGGGAGTGCTGTAAGAACCAGTCTAAACTTGATGGGCCAAATGCCCTCCTTCTATGTCATGAGGAAATATGGGATTCAGTATTACAATATTAATTGGTGACGTTTTAAGACTGTACCAAAGTATGAAGAACAGAAAGCTGGAGAAAGGAGGTTGAAAATTACAGAATGAATTAGATAATATTTTAAATAAACAGAGTATTTGCAGGTAATATGTAATACTTCGCGTGAGATACTAAAAATAGAACAGAAAATTAAGCAAGAGGCATAAGGTTGATGGTGAGCTCAGATTTCTGGAAAAATCAATACCCAACATATCCAGCTGATGCAGACAACAACAGAATGAGCCTGAACTTTCTACTGCTCTGACTCCTGTGCATCCCTTCTCCTTTCAAACATTGTACTCAACAGTACACTTTGCCTTCCAAACCACACTTCCTGGAATTCAAGCCTCAGTGGTTCCACTGACCTCCTTGTCTCCAACAATGCCTGCGAGGTTGATAAGGAGGATTTCCCACAATAAAACCATTTTATCCATGCAAATTCAGATATTTGGTTCTCCCTCCAAATATCAATTACGTTCACTAAGAAACATCTTAACTTTGAGAATGGCAAGAGAGAAGTTCAAGAACAGAAGGAAATCCAGGAAAGCACCACAAGGTTTACTCCTGGTTACTTGGTTCTCAGGAAAGATGAGAGATTCTCAAACTGTAGAAGTGGTACTTGAGAGATGTTCCAGCACAGGCAATTACGAAAATGGGTTGTGTCAATCTACAACTTCTTCGTGATTTTGGAAGAGGACACATAATCACAGAATGGTTTCTGGAAGGAATTCAGCCTATTATATCTATATAAGAGAAATCCATCTGGTCCCACTCCCGTCTTCTCCTCGTGGCTCTGCAATTTCTTTCATTTCAGATCCTTATCCAGCACCCTTTTAAACACTTTAATTGATTCTGCTTTCACCACTATCCTGGGAAGTGCATTACCGTCCCTAAGTACTTATTGTAAATAAGTTTTTTCTTATGTTACTTCTGGTTCTTTTGCCAATCATCTTTAGTATGTAAGCCCATGTTCCTGGCTACAACCTTCATAAATTAAGTACTTCAAACACCTTCCTCTGTTCCAGGGGAAAAAAGAAACAGATTCTCCATTCCACCCACATAATTAAAGTCCATCATCTCTGGAATCATTATAATACATCTTTTGTGCACCTCCTCCATATATTTTCTGAAGTGTGATGACCAGAATCGGACACAGTGGGGTAGCTATGGCCGAATATTGATATTTTCATGATATCCAATATGCTTGAGGTGCTCACTACTAGTTGAAGGAAATATTTACTTAAGAGCCTCCACTTTAGTTAAATTTGGCAAGAACATAAGAGTGTTTTTCCCTCTGTGCTTCTATTCTTTGTTGGGATTTAACTGCATTATAATACTGCCTCAACAAAGCTCGACCATTCTTAAACTGAGTCCCAAAGTGTAACATGTGCTCTCTCTGCCTCTTGGATGTTATTTCTCACAAGAATTCATGCTTCCCATCTGCTGGTCTTGCGTATTTATTGATGGATAGCAAAGATGCTTTGGAATGAAGTGTAAGCATTGAAGTGGGCAAGTACAGCTAGTGCGAACATTCCCTGCAGAATTCTGTTATGGCCAATCACTCCCTTCAGATGATAAACAATTTCACTGACCTCAAAAATTGGGAATGATGTTCCACAGACCAATCGAGCAAAAGTCTGACATAGTGGTGTGCATAAAGCCTAGTTTTCATCCAATGCCTCAGACTCCTCCGTCCCGGATACCTGATAGCACAGATGCACAAGTAGTGGCAGTATGATAATATATAGAAAGGTGTGTCCTAAGACTCTGACATATGACTTTTCATAGCATCAGGTCAAACACAGGCAAGGAGACTCTCTGCTGATTCCATTTACGTCATCCCCAGCTGATGAGTCAGAACGTCTCCATGTTGATGGAAGCACTGAGAATAGAAAGGGCACAGAATATACTCTGATGACTTCAATGTCGATCAGCAAGAGAGACTCAAAGTCACCATCACTGGCAGGGTTGGCCAGGACCAGAATGATATTGCTGCCAGTCAGGGTCTGTGACAGGGGCTGAATGAAGGTACAGTTACAACACTGACATTCACCCAACGATGTGGAATATTGCCTTGATATGCCCTGTGCACAAAAAGCAGAACAAATCCAATCTGACTACTTGCTACCCCATCAGTTTACGCTCACTGATCAGCAAAATTTCACTAACAGTGATATAAACTGAAACAAGTTGCTGCTTACCAGTTTGGTTTTCATCAGGATCATACAATATAGATTCATTGCAGACCTCATTCAAGCCTTGGTCAAGAGGCCGTTAAGTCAATGGGAACTGAAGGGCTTTCAGGTGGCAGTTCAAACCTGACATCAGTTTTGAGTGGCCACACTGAGACTTAGACAACGTTCAGGAATGGACTGATCAGCAGCAAATAAGCTTTGTATCACACAAGCAACATGCACTGACCATCTCAAACTTGAAAGTCTAACCACCTGGTTTTGTCATTGGTAAGTATTGCTATAAAAGAGAAATCAGTAATATCCTTCAGATTAACTCAAAACTCAACTGGACCATCCATATAAATATTGTGCTTTCAAGATCAAGTCAGGGATTGGGTATCAGCCAGTCAGTGACTGGACACTTCATTCACAAAGCCTTTCCATCATCTTCATGGAATACTCTACATTTGCCTAGATGAGCACAGCTTCAGGATCTCTTCAGAACCTCAATACCGTTCAGAACAAAGCGGCCCAATTCATCGACATCTTATCCAACAAATGAAATGTTAATTCTCTTCACCGTCAGTGCGTTGTGGCCATTACGTTCTACCATTACAAATTACATTGTAGTTTCCAATCAGGGCTACTCAAACAGCTCAACTCATATCTGTGATATTCACCAGGAGTAATAAGGGCAGTGGGCGAATTGGAGCAACACCCAGTGCAAGTGGATCTCCAGAAGAAAATAGCTTGCTCATTAGCCCAGTGGTTTGGTTGGAAAATACTCAACAGCAACCACGATATATATATTATACACATATTATATATACTATTATACACACACACACACACACACACACACAATTGCAGCCAAAATGTTCCACTCATCAAACAGAAGATTGAAATTGAACCATGTGGGAAGACGATCAAAAAATTGGTCTAAGTGTTTGGTTGGAAATGAGCTGGAGAGCCAAGGAGTTTTGAGGAGTGAATTTCAGAGCTTAGGGTTTTGGTAGTTAAAGGCATGAGCGCTGATACCAGAACAATTAAACTCGGGGATGAGTAAGCAGAATTAAAGGAGTGTAGATATCTTGGAGGGTATCTGGGTGGGAGGAACATGGCATTACATAAACAGAGGAGGAACACCAAAATGTATAGGGGAAAAACTTACTTTTTAAAGTAAGAGCCTGGAACAACAGAAAACTACAACTACTTTGTTCACCCCGAAGAAGATTTTGGTTGGGTATCAAAAGTTTAATTTCTCTTTGGTTCTCTGTAATTGGCAGAGGGAGACACATCCTACCCCAATACCCCAGGATAGATTTGAGCATTTCCCCAGGGTGAAGGAAAAGTTTGCTAATCCACAGTATCACATAGCTACCCTGAAGCATTGTGTGGCTATCTGGAACATGTGACTTGCAGGGGAAAAAAAAATCAAATACGCCATTACTAATTTAGCTTCAGAATTTTAAAAAAATGACATATTCCCAGTGATAAATGTATGATCTTGGCCAAGGTAGTAGAAACTGTTAAATGAATCAAGCCATCAGAATATATTAGTGAACAGGTGGACAGCTGACAAATCACTGGTTCATAATAAAGTACTCGGTACAGGATTAGGAATAGAAACAGAACAAGATCTGTGGGGAGAGAGAGCAGGCGCAGACTTCTGCTACTGCTGAATTAATGCAGTGACAAGCTTTGAGCTGAGACCTAATGCAATTTGGTGATAGTGGGATTAGTGTTCAGAACAGCAATAGCTGTATTAAGCGTGTCCCAGGGTGGGAGATGTAGTACATGCTCTGTAAAAGCAGACACCGTGTGCCATTTGGGAGTTAAACAACATTTGTACGGGGATTTTTTTTACATCCAGTTCTGAACTCATGGCAAAAAGAGATTATGTGGGTGCCCAGCTCTCCATAACTGCCTGTGCCAATCAGGACTGTCCATTGGAGTTCACATGAGTGCAGTCCAAGATGATTGAATCTGCATTCTCTGCTCTAATTTGAACAAAAATCTACTTTTCACTTGGCAGATCCTGACATCAAGGATTAATGTCATTAGCAGGTGGAGTTAAATTTAATCTTTGACCCCATCACTGTGTACTAACAGCCCGACATACTGTTGCTACAAAGCTGCCTAAATATGGCACTTATACTGAGCACTTTCAGTTGATTCTTTTCCCATCTAAGGTGCTAAACAATGATCATCAAGCAGAGTTTCTTCTCTTCCCAGAGATCAGCTTCTCTTTACATTTTCCTTATCCATATGGAGTGACTGTACTATTCCACATTTTACTTTAATGTGTTTTCTGGAGTTGCCACTGACACATACTGATGGCAGGCAGCATTATATTGGGGTGAACCTTTCTATCTGCCCAGCATTTCCTGCCCACATAGAGCAAGTGGTGTGGCAAGTTAAAAATTGCACTTGTTGTGTGATATTTATCAATAGGATAGTCCCTCTGCAGGAATGGAGACATTTCCCATTTCTCCTGTTCGTGTATGTTCTGGATACATTGCGGTAATCCTTCAAGTAAGAGTAAAGTACTGGAAGGCAACTCTTGAATGTAGGTATACAGTTCAAAGTTGCCTCAACATTCCAGTACATCTTAATAGTTCAACTGGATGGGGCAAATATGGACATCAATGACTAGTTGTTGACATCTTCAGTACAACAAAATGTGCGATGGTTAGTTCACCTTTCCAAAATGGCCTGCAGAGGTGGGGGCTTTGGTGGGACTATCTATAGTCGCTGCACTTTATCCAAAGAGTGAGAGAGAGAGATTGGAAAGCTGCATTTTGGCAGAAAGGGAATGGACTAGGAACTGGCACTTGGGACATTGGGGTATAGATAAAAGGAATATCATTGGCATTTGACCACTGCTGGGATGGGATTTGAAGTTGGAATCTGGGCTAGCAGAATCAATTTGGGATAGGGAACACTAGGGACCAGCAGACGCAGTGGGGGGAATTAGGGGGAAAAGAGAGTATGGAGATTGGGAGGGGGTGCTGTGAGGGAGGACAAATGGTGCATTGGAGGGGAGTGGATGATATGAAGCTAAATAATTAACCTGCCTGGCAGGTAATAAATCATTAACCTACCTACCTGGTCTGCTAGGGTGCTGAGATAAAAAAACCTAGTTGTCCTAGGATTAGTGAATGCGAGGTAATCCAGGAGAACTTGGCCCATCTTCTCCTGCAATGCTCTGTAATGAGCATTGTGGGGAATTGTGTCACACTGTGTGGCTTTAAAGCAGACATTGTGTCAACTGTGTTAGAGTAACTTACTCCTTTATAGGCCAATCAATTTTTCAGCATGATGCAAAGCAACCCAGTTGTAGATATTGATTTCATTTGAGAAAACATAATTTTCAACTGCATGACGCAAAACAGAAATGTTATGTCATCGAATTTCCTGGCAAACCCTTTCACAACCGTGAGCTCAGTTGCAGAAATATTTGATGAAGCAAATATGAAAATTAATTTATATTTATGACTCCTGGGGGATTTAGTCCTTATTATAAACCCCATCCGTATTTTGTCCGATAAAAGTATTTTCATTGGCTGTACTTAATTTCCTTTGAAAAAAAATAATATGTATTAATACACACAAAATGCTGGAGGAACTCAGCAGGTCAGGCAGCATCTCTGGAGAGACATAAACAGTTGATGTTTCAGGTCAAGATCTTTCATCAGGGCTTCATCAGGCAGTCCTGATGAAGTGTCTTGACCCGAAACATCGACTGTTTATTTCCCTCCATAGATGCCTCCTGACCTGCTGAGTTCCTCCAGCATTTTGTGTATGTTGCTCCAGATTTCAGCATCTGCAGAATCTCTTGTATCTCAAAAATTTGTGTTACCTTTCTTCTGAAGATTGTAATCCATATTGCTGAACCTGAAGGAAGTATGGGAGAAACGATTTGGTACAATAATTCTTCCCTGCAACATCTGGTTTCAAACTAAATTTTTAACTTGATAATTATATTGTGGATAATTGGATGAAATCAATTCTTGTTCTGGACATTCAGTCATTGAAAATAGTCAGTTCCATCCACTCTGTTATACTCCTTTGAATTTTAAGCACTTCTATTAAATTAGCCCTTAATCTCCTTCATTCTAATCAAGTGAACCCCCTATTTTTCAAATCAGTCTTTTCTAACTCATACCAATCTACTCATCTTCTTACAATGCTTAACAGGTATCAATTAACCTTACAAGGACTTAAGTCAAATCAATTAATACCATTGACTGCAAGGGATGAAGCAGGTACCAGAAATGATACCACCCCCACATTTGTATCTTTACATGAAATAATAGTTAGGTTGTGAGGACACATTTGTGCTTAGAAATGAGAACTGTTTTAAAGAAGGTGTAATTGTAAATAAACATAACCATCAACATCAACAATGAAAATACTGACAACTATGTCTATCTGAAAAGTATTCTGAATACACTGAACAGAAAATGCTTAGCAGATCAGAGAGTGCGCCTGGAGAGAGAAATAGAGCTTAACATTTTAGGCTCCTACCTGAATTAATGAAATCTCATTGACTTGAAAACCTTTGTTTCTATCACCACAAATGCTTCCTGACTTTTTGTGTATTCCCACTCTTTATTTCAGATTTCTAATATCTCCAAGAAATTTGTTGTTCTACATTTTGGAGAGATCCCTCGCTGGATACAAAGCTCCACTTCAACATTTATCTTGTCTTCTCTCATTCAAATCAAGATTTACCTTGCATGCAAGGGATTCATGATATACCACACATTATTTATTTTATTGACTAACCATGTTTAAAAGTTTAAAATCTATTAAGTGAATGCTGGATGTTGATGTGTTTCCCTGTGATGCTCCACACCATGTTGGAGAGATGGACTGGGCTCCCCAGTGGAGCTGAAGAAGCAGCTTTACTGCTCCAAATATATTGCAGATGGGTCGAGGTTATAACTAAAGCGAAAGCCTGTGGCCTCAGCTAATTACAACCTCTGTTCACCTGTACTTGGTTCACATCACTAAGTAGCTCCACGAGGGAGTCATCCTTCTTCTGTGTACTCAAAATGCACATTATGTTTTAACCATGCCATCCGGTTATTGGGCTCTTGGTAATGTTTACTTGCATTCTGAACACTTCCACACCACGGGTTTTATAAAACTAGTCCTTGTAAATTATATTAAATGTCATGTTATTCAAATCGACACAAAAAAGGAATGATATGACAGCCTGCTCGAAAACAATGCAACTTTCTAACCTCAGGGAAATTTGCTTCATTGTGGCTTGCGCGAGCAGTCATTTTGTTGGGTCTCTATAATTTAACGGTAATTACAGAGTGATCTGACAAGCTACAGGATGGAGTCACAGTATTTCCAAACCTGCATGGAAGAAAATATTTGTTGCTCTCACTGAAGATTTATTGCACATTACTATTTTAAATCAAGGTTCATTCCTGGAGAAGACAGTGTTCAGGTATTAACAGCTACATTAATACCCAAACACTGTTTTCTCCATGATAGTGGGAGAAGCAAATGTTATTTTATGAGGTCAATACATCAGATTGCAAGAAGCTGAAGGCAGTAAGACTTTGCAGAGAAATTGGATATGGATTGTGACTGAAAGAAAGCAAACAGCAGGTGGGTAGTTATCAGGAAACAGATGGTGATATTCGGTATATGGAGTCTCAGAATTTCATATAAGAATAGAAAATGATCAGCTGGTCAGGCAGCCACTATGGACAGAAACAGAAGTAATGTTTCAGGTTGATGACCTTTCATCAGTCAGAAATTAAGTTGCAAGGAAATAGTAAGGATGGAGAGAACAAAAGGGAATGTTCACGTCAGGGTGACGATCTGTCGTTGAGCATTAATATAGGACGTTTTTTTTTACATTAAATCTACCTGGAGTGACAAATTAGTGCATTTAATGAAAGCTAAATCTAACTATCTGTGCAGCACTGTAGATACAATTTAAGTTTTCAATTATCACACCAGAATCATTCTGCATGATGCTGGCTGAGAGAGGATGGTAAATCACAGCTGATCTGCCTGGAGGAGATGCAAATAGAAAGAGGTGAATGAAAACAGATGTGAGAGCAAACAACTAATGCTGGAACTGTGAGACATTACGTTGCAGATGCTGGAAATCTGAAATGAAAGAGAAAGCTGGAAATACCCAGCATCTGAAACAGACTGGAAAAGTTAAAGTTAATGAAAATCTGAAAAAAAACCACTGCAGCACCTGGAAATCTGAAACAAAAACAGAACAAGCTGGAAACCCTCAACAAGGCAGGCGGCATCTGTAGAGAGAGAAACAGAGTTAATGCCACAGAACAGTTGCTGCTGAATGTTTCCAGTATTTTCTATTTTGTTGAAGGCATTGTTTGGCGCTGAAGGGTGTCACATGCTCTGTTGTAAGATGAGATGCTATTCTTCAAGCTTGCATTGGGCTTTAATGGAATGGTATAAGAAGCCATTGACTAAATGATCAGTGTGGGTATGGGACGGAGAATTAACGTACAAGCAACTGGAAGCTCAGTGTCACTGTTATGGACAAAACAGAAGTGTTCTGTATGCAGTCACCTAATCTTTGTTTGCTTTCTCCATTGTTGAGGAGACCGCATTGTGAGGACCAAATGCAGTGCAGGAAGTTAGACAAAGTACAAACAAATAACTGCTTCAATAGTTTCAGATTACAAACCTTTCTAATTTGTGTCAGATCTGCCTTGTTCTGATCAACTGTCATCAACCTTTAGTGTTAATACAGTTTTTCTTTCTCCATGGATGCTACATCATCTGCTGGGTTTTCGAGGATTCTCTTCTATTTCAGATTTCCAGCAAGTGCAGTGTTTTGTATTAACGTTTGTTTCCTCTCTCTCTGTCTCCATTCACTTCCTGCTATTTACGTCTCTCCCAGATAGATCAGTTGCTGATTAATAAACTCTCTGTCAGTCAGCACCACAACCACTTCTGCCATTCAGTTTCCTCTCCATCCTATCACAGATATTCCTTTTGTTCTCTCCACCCCTCCCTCTTCTCTTCAGCTATCTGACTTCCAGCTTTTCTTAGTCTGACAAATCATCATTGATCTGAAACATTAACTTGGTTTTTCACTCTGTGCAGAGTCAGTGAGTATTTCCAGTATTTTCTGTTTTTATTTCAGATTTCCAGCATCTGCAGTTTTTATTTCTGGACTTCATACATCCTATCCAGCCATGAGTTCCTGTATAATTACCTACCCATTGCTTTTGTAATCTTGGGAGTCTTTTGTTCCTGACTTTGGATATAGAATGATGTAAACACTGACACCCCATGCCAGCTGGTGAAGTTGTCAGGATGAGCAAAGTAATCTGAGATCTGCAAGTGGAGGCAGATGAATTCTACAACGGAGTAAAGCATGGGCAGACACATTCACAACAGAAAGATGATTATTACACATTGTCACTGAGTACAGATCAAAAACATTGTGGATGATAGAATCTGCTATAGGTGCAGCAGGGAAAGATCGGGGAATGATGGTAGTTTTGGCACTTAGTCAGATGACTGCGAAACAGCAATAACAAAAAATGCTTAATTATATCACTAATTTGAGTGCACGTCAAAAGCTACCATTTAAACCAGGAGGACTGTGCTCAATTTTCATCATTAAAGCACATCAAAATACTCAAATCTTGAAGAAAGTGCCTCACCTTATTCACCTCCTGCTCCGTCCACTGTCTCACTATACAGCTAACCATTCAATATCACTTCCAAGTGGACTCATCCAGGCATACTGATGAGGAATTGGATGATGCATAGGTCTCTGTGAGTATAGCCACATCAGTTTGTTGTTTGACTATTCTGCTGGGCAGTTTTCCCAACAATCCACGCACGGGTGCCCATTTTTCAATGTCAATTAGATGGAATTTAATGTGCTTTTGTCTTGTACTAAATTAACACACAGGTCAAACTTTAGTGATTTGTTCAGGGTTATTCTTTGTAGTCTTTTGATAAAATAGATTTGATCCTCTGGCTATTTCAGAGGGCAGCTAAAAGCCATCCATAGTGCTGTGAGACTGGAATTATATATCAACCACACGAGCAGAGTCTCTTTATTTAATGCTTCCTGGTCATTTTTACCAACACCAACTTTTTTGTTCCAGATTTATTTATTACTGAACTCAAGTTTTCAAAGTTGTCATTTAGGATTCTGTTGGGATTGGAACTCACAATTCTCAATTATTTATCAAAGTCTTGGTGAGAAAAGCACATCTGCTCCACTGCTGAACACCATTATAACAATTATGAAGGGTGTTAGGTTTTTTTTATGCTAAAGATCCAATTGAATTGTTGCTATTTCATAGATCCATGGAGTCACGCACAATAGAAACAGGCCCTTTGGCCCACTAGGTCTAGGTTGACCATCAAGCACCAATTTACACTAATCCTACACTAATCTCCATGCTTTTTATTCTCCCCACATTCCCATAAACTGCCCCAGATTCTACTACTCAATGCCACATTGGGACAATTTACAGCAGCCAATTAATTTTTTTGGAATGTTTTTTGGAATGTGGGAGGAAACCAGAGCACCCGGAGCAAACCCACATGGCTGTAGGGAGAATGTGTAAACTCCACACAAACAACATCAGAGGTCAGCTTTGAACCAAAGTCATTGGAGCTGTGAGGGTATATTCCTCAAACCCTTTAGAGTCATCAGGTTATACAGCATGGAAGCAGGCCCTTCAGCTGAACCCGTCCATACTGACCAAGTTGTCTACCTGAGCTAGTCTTTGTGGCTGCGTGAAAATACAATGGGATGTGGACAGACTTAAAATTTGAAAATGATATGTTTGAGCATTTCGCAACAGTGAGGCACTCAGTGCTATAGAGATGTGATCCCCAAATTACTAAGCACAAGTCCACAGGTACAAATTATTACCTGAATTACTATAATGGAATTTGGCCTTCATCTGAAGGGAATTTTAATTCAAAAATGAAGTGGTTCACTTCGAGACAACCTTTATCAAAGTCCATTGCACTCGTATGTTCAGTTTTGGACACTCCAAGTCAAGGAGTAGACATTGGAGATGGTGGGAACCATAGTGCAAATTTATCATCAGAAAAAAAATTGAATCTGCTCTTTTTATGTAAGTCCCCAGAAGTGGATTAAGCCAGTAGTGGCTTGTTGCAAATGCATGTTAACTCTGTGATTCATTGAAAGACTTTGGGAGCAAGATCTGGCCATTTCACTCTTTAGGCTTATTCTATCATTCACTGTCAAAACTGATCTTCAAATATTTCCTTGCACCGCTCAATTCCCACGGCATCCAAAATCCATCAGCCTTTATCTTGAATATATTCAAAGACAAAGTATTCAGAGTCCTCTGGAGTAAAGAGTGCTAAAGATTCACAACCGTTTTAGTGAAGAAATTCCTCCTCATTTCATTTTTAAATGTTTGAAAGTAGATTGAAGGTGATCTTGTTGAAACATACAAACTTTGTATGTGGTTGAAGTGGGGAGATGCTGGGAATGTGTTTTCCCTGGGCTGGGGAGTTTAGTACTACATTTCACAGACCCAGAATAAGGTGCAGACATTGAGGACTAGGAATGGGAGAAGTTATTGCATTGAATGAATCTTTGGAATCTCCTATCTAAGAAAGCTGCAGATTTAGTCACAGAATTTTTTTAAAGCAGACATTGATGTATTTCTAGTTATTTGGATGAAAATGAATGTTGGTGTAATGCAAGGACATGAGACTAGGGTAAAATATCATCCACCTCTTCATCACATTGAATGGCTTGAGTAAGTTTCTATTAGAGTCATATAGCATGGAAACAGACCCTTCAGCCCAACTGGTCCATGCTGACCAAGATTTCCATCTAAGCTTGTCTCATTTGCCCCATATCCCTCTGAACCTTTCCTGTCTATGTACCTGTCCAAGTATCTTCTACATGTTACTAATGTACTTGCCTCAACCACTTCCTCCGGCAGCTCATTCCATATACTGACCGCCCTCTGTGTGGAAAAGTTGCCTCTCTGGTTCTTACTAAATCTCTCCCCTCTCGTGTTAAACCTGTGCCCTCTAGTTCTTGATTCCCTAACTCTGGGAAAAAGACTGTGCGCTTTGACCTATCTATGCTCCTCATAGAGACCTTCATAAGATTACCCCTCACTCTCCTACGCTCCAATGAAAATAGTCCCTAGCTGCTCAACCTTTCTCCACAACTCAATCCCTAGAGTCCCGGCAACATCCTCGTAAACTTCCTCTGCACTCTTTCCACCTTAATGGCTTAGGGTGACCAAAACTGAACATAATATTCCAAATGTAGCCTCACTAACTTCTTGTACAACTGATGCATAAAATTCCTAAATTTTACTTTTTTTTTTACAGAGGATGTATTCATACGATTGTTTTAACATCATCAAGAAAGATACACAAATCTGTGATACTGGCTATAATTAAATTGATTTCCCCTAATTCCAGTGGTGCCCAGCCTAAAGAGAAGGACTGAAATACAGACTGCAACTGGAGGATTTATGGGTTAAGTTACAGCTGCACAGAAATTCCAAAATCACTGTGTCTTTCATGGGATTGGTGACACTGAACACTTATAATTTAGCTGTCATTATTACTGCAATATTTTTTGAGAAGATACAATTCTACCAAATAGGTTTGCAAAGAGCAATTGGATATTTTGTAGAAAGATACGGTCAACTTTTCAAAAAGCATTGCACAGGTTCTTTAAACAACTGGTCTGGAATGCATATCCTGGCTGGTTGATTCCCATCCAAGTGCAGAAAGTTGAGGCACCAGTTCACAATAGCTAAGGCTCAGATTCTCTGCTTCTATAAGCTCACAACCCCTCCAATATCCTACCGAAAGTTACAGTTTCCTTAGTGTATTGAGCACTGAATAACTGGATAGAGAACAGAATAACCAAATAAGGAAGAGTTTGTCCATCGGTAGGAACAGCTCTTATCTTAAACTCAGCCAATCAGAAGAAATCATTCAACCAGTACACAGTCAGGAAATAATAAGCATATACTGTATGAGGTAAAGATGATGATATTTGGAGCAATGAAACAGTACAGCAAAAGCCAAAGTGGAATTCAACTCCTGGAAAACAATTCTGTAATCAAAATGTTGGTTCAGGTTTTCTTTGGCATGTGTCTGCGTTAATTCTCCACAGAAACCTGAAAGCTGAAAGCTTAACAGCACCTGCAAATAGACGCCTGTTTTGTTTTCCTGCAGTAACCAGTCTGATGCAGATGCTGAATTAGATTTCTCTGATGGCAAAAGGAGAAAACCAAATTGTAGTTTCCTTCAGATTCTTAACATTGAATTTGTGGGAGATGCAAATAAATGAGTTTGATATACATGCTGATATGGGCTAAGTGCCACACATCACAATTTTGCCAAGTTTAACAAATGGAGTTCGATCATGCATGAACATTTCATGATGACGCAATCAGTTGTTACTGAAATATTTCAGATATATCAAGCCTTTGTGGGATAATCCATAAAACACTCCTCTGCATACCAGTTGCATTTAATTGAGCTGTAATTATTAAGGTGACCTTTTCAATTTCAACTCATTTGTTGCAGAATGTATCCCTGACCATCCATTTCTTTACTTAAAATAGTGGCGGGGATGGGTGGGGGGAGAAGAGGTGACAGATCTGTCTATTAATTTGGAAATGTTGAATTGAAACAAACCTCTCAATTGCCAGAATTACATTTCATAGTCAATATCTTCAATCTTTTCAGGTACATCCAAACCTCTCTGTTATCAGCTGCTTTGCACGCTTTTCTCTTTCCAGTGTATTTCCTTTCGTAGATGACATTGACACTGGGAGGAACCACAATACAAGCTGCCAGCTTCAGATAAAATATGAAAAATCTTTGTGCTTATTATGCAAGCTCAGATTTTAATGTACATGCCTCAACATTGCTGAAATATACAATGTGATGGTTCCATTTCATGGAAGTAAGATAAAGATAGGCCTTTGCTGAGAACTCTATGCCTGGCTCAGAGTGGCAATACATTCCAGAAATGCCACAATCAATTGCCATATCATTGAATGATTTAATGCACTGTGATTAAATATAAAATTCTTAAAATATGTTATTTTATTCAAACACAAATGTGGAAAAAATGAGAACACTTATTATGGTATTTCATTCCAATATCATAAGATTTTGACAATATCTACATGATTCTTCAGGAAATTTAGTCATCGTTTGGATATATGTTATGAAAAGAGCAGTGCTGGAAACATTCCGGGTACAGCATAGATTTCATATTTGCCTACACGAGTAAGAATGCAATTCAAAAGCAGGAAGCATTTTGAAATGTTCTGATCTAGTCAGGTGCAATATAAATATGAGCGTTACTTATATTAAACATGGATGATTGCGTTTAACATTGTGACAGAAATTTATATTAAAAAATTCAGAAGGAAATAGCTCAATTTATCCAAACACCTGACAGTAAATTGTCCATTTAGTATGTACAATTGCTCTTAAAATAAAAATAATTTTAAGAATTCAAACATGGGGAATAAAATTGTTGACAGTGAAGAGAAGCCCGATACTTAATACTGTAACAATAAACAAAAGCAACAGTTCTGTTCTTTGAATTGTGATCAAATCATCACCTTGATGTTTATCTACTTCCACAGTTTGATTTAATGGATGAAAATGTCATACATTAACCACTGATCAATGAGAAATAATTTTCCTTATTGCCAGGTAATACTCAGGAATGCATCATAATTCCCAATTCTGTGATAAGGCAGGAACTGCAAATGACTTGAAGTTACTTAGATACATTTCCCACTCTGCTACTTTCTCCAAGATAGTTACAACCCAAGAAACGACAGCTAACCATGCTCTGGTGGCAGATGAGAATGAAAACCAGATTATTGAAGCACCATTGTATTGCAGTATAGGCTGGGTGACCCAGCATTTACATTTTGGCAGAGCTACACCAAGAAAGGTCTGCACAAGTGTCCATCAGGAGAGGACATTCTTACTGTTGTTTTTAAACAAAACAAAATATTGTTATGAAACTTTTTTTTTGCCCACCTCAGTCTACCTGTATGACAGTTTCAAATAAAAGCTAAGACATTGAGTTCCTGATATCAGATCTTTAATCCTGTGGTGGAGAGAAGCCACGGGTTCAAGTTTCTCAGAAGCTACTGAAAAATTCTTGCACATTCAGAGATGGGTGGAGAGAAGCCATGGGTTCAAGTTTCTCAGAAGCTACTGAAAAATTCTTGCACATTCAGAGATATGTTTTAGTCTTCTCTAAAGCAGGATTTGCAAGAACTTTAAAGCAAACTCCAAGAATTCTGAGCAACGGATTCTTTACCTGCAGACGACTTCAGTTGAATTAAGGAGCACATTTATAAATAAAATATTTTATTTATCTAAAATATAATAGCTTCCTCGGAGTGAATGACAATTTATAATTTTATTGTTTCAGTTTATTGATTTTGTACAATAGCTATCCAAGAGCCAGTAGGAGGCTGTAATCTAATTATATTCTGATTATTTGCAGAATCATGAACCTGGTCGAGGTTGAAAAGCTTTTCTTCCCACAAGCTGTAGGATTTGAAGATGTCTTCTCCCTTGACCTCTGGTCATAACATCCAAGTATAAGAGGGTCAATGCTCTCAGGAAATTACCAGAGTGTCACAGAAAAGATTAGCTTTATGATGGGTGATTCGATGGTGCAGTAGACTTAGGCACAGATGTGCAGTTTTGGAGAGGAAGATGGTAATTATTATTCCCTTGATAGTAAGCTCTTCATTTCAGCCATCTGGGAGAGGGATCAACCACAACAGAGGTCTCTCCCAAAAGGGATGGAAAGCAAATGATGAGAAACCAGGAATTCAGATGGTTGATATTTAAAGAACATAACCGATATCCAGGACTGAGTGACAGGCTGCAATCTAATCATGTGCTTCAGCTGGTTTAGCTGTAGAATAATAGATACCCAAGAGAGAATTACTGGCTGGAATCTTTTTGACAATGTTTTGTTCAGTTTGTGTACTGATTAGCTAACAGTAGCTCTCCATTCTATAGGTTATGGATGGATAGTAATGAAAATTCAGAAGAATTGATGACACATTTGTTAGCAGTATTAAAAGTAATATTCACTGGATTACCATGCAATAATATGGACAGTGCACAGTGAACTTTAACTGAGAACTGCAAATTCTGTGTACACTATGTGCAGGTCAATCTTCTGAACAATGAAATTAATGTACGTTTTTCTCAAAGAATGGAATTTCGTTCATAGATCTGTCAAATGACAATAGTCTAGAACTTAGATTATGTTGTACATGTTATATGAGTTTAAGGCAGGCACGCAAGGAAACAATATGGCCGGATGTGCATGGCTGATATTATACATCAGATGAACCCAGCTACATAATATTGGTTGGGACTATTTTAGAGGCAATGAAGGGTAATGGGCTCCTCTAGGCTCCTCATCTGCAAGCTGGTCACCACTCACTCCCTTGCCTCACACCCCAGCCCCAGAAGGGTGCTTCTGGGGTCTTAACTGGCTCACAAGTAGGAATCAAAGAGCCAGTGGGCCAATTTGGCATCGTTTCAACATCAGCCTCAATTGGTGCCCAAATGAAATTGTGTAAAAGTTTGGCCTAGATGTTGTATCACACCCAAACTTTTGCACAAAGTTTGGGTGCTATCCAACATCTGGGCCAAACTTTTTATGCAAAAATAAATAGGTCATGTTTAGTAATGACATAACCTCCATCTTGGCATCATAATTAGGATTTCATTCCAGTTCTTTTCCACTGAGTGAGTTCAAGGACCTTTACACTTCAAAAGAAGGAAGATGGAGCAAATGCATGCAATTGGAAAGGCACAAATCAATGGAGTGTGAATGTGGTCTTCCTGCTGTCTGTAAATAATCAAGGACTGACTCCTACTACCAAGAGACTAGATCTTTTTTTAAAATCAGCCTGTAACCTTCAGCAGCAACTAAAAAGAAAATCTCAACAGAGACTTGTATGTGAACTTCTGCTTTCAAAATAAAATGTACATATATAATTCAGATGCATTAAATAGAGATTATTTTATATATGTAATTAACTAGCTTTAATTTGTCCACACTACAACTGAGGGTAGCAGCTAATTAGTGCAACAGTTTTCATTACTCTGAGCATCTTCCAGCTGATGAAAAGGAGAGCACAACAGAGTTGATCAGGAAAGTCACGGATTGTCACTCAGAATCAGGCAAGCCGCCATGGCAGCTGTCTCTATAATATCTACGCGGCTAATTAACGTGGTAAGACTAGTGACACGTGAATATCGTGAAAAGTTTAAGTATGTGACATCGCCTCCAGTCCTATACGAAACCTGCCATACTGCCTTCATCAATAGAGTATCATCTTGGATAGTTACCCATAATCAGAGGTGTACTCAACTCTTTGGGGGCTTGGTGAGGCAGTCGTAGGAAAAAAGCTGACAAACTGTCAGCTTCGTCAACTATTACCATTACCGTAGAGAATACAGCTCTTCGAAGCTACTGAGCATCTATCACAACGAATAACCCCAGACCACCCTCTTCCAGTTAGCAATCCCAGCTTTTGATCTACTTTAATCAAAAAGCCTTGTTGTCTCCTTCTCTCAGACATAAGCTTCTAAGTAGCAACAAAAACAATCCTCTCTACCTCTTCCAATTAGCAATCACAGACTTTCTCCATTCCCGCCAGCACTAACTGACCTATCCGTCCCAATTAGAAGCTCCAGCTAACATCATCCCAACTTAGTAACCAATAAATTCTGCATCTCCCCTCCCTCCACTATTATGTCCAACTAATAACCATATTCCCAAACGTATTCCTGTCAACGAAGTTACAGCTATGGCCGTTCGATGCAAATTGAATAATAAACTTTGTGAAATGTCCTAACACCAAAATCATTTGAATTTTAGGATGATGATGTTCCAGTGGCCAGCCAACATAAAATTCCACTTTATCCCAAAACCTATTTTAAACAGAAACTTTTCAGTTTAAAATAAAATAATGGGTGACAGGGAGAGGGGAGGGGGAGGGTGATACCAGGATAGAAGTGGAACTCCATTTACTTCTACATTTCCTATTAATAATGAAATAACTAGGAGGTTAAAGGACATACAATCACAAAAGATGAATTGACAATGTTTCTCTTGTTGTTGAATAATAGAATAACAACTCTCTTCCTATCTTAGCATTTCACATGGACTGATCTCTTTACAACTCCATGTTCCATGCTCCCACCAACCACTCCCCTTCTTATGTCACTTTTCTTGCAACCACAGGCGATATAACACTTGTCCTTTCACCTCTTTCCCCAAACAATCTTTCCAGGTGAAGCACTTATTCCAATCAAGCACACTATATTCGATGTTCACAATGTGGTTCCCTCTACATTGGAGAAACCAAATGCAGATCAGGTAATTGTTTTGTGGGGCACCTCTGTTCAGTCCATGGGGCTATCTTGAACTTCTGTAGCCTCCCCCTTTAATTGTCCATCCTACTCTGACCTATCTGTCTGTGGCCTATAGCACTATTACAATAAGGTCCAAGGTAATCTTGAGGAACAACATCCCATCTTCTGTCTGGATAGGCTCCAGCCTTCTGGATGCAATATTGAATACTGTTGACTTCAGTTAACTTGACTTCTGTCATATCAGTCATTCATCTGTGATATTGGCTCAGCTTATTTGTGTTTTTTCTTCTTTTTTTCCCTCTCTGGAAGAGGAAGACATGCCAAGATTGACCTGCCTGGCATGTCTTCCTGATCTGGATTTTGCAACTCCTACATTCTTTTATCTATGTTCTCACCCTCTAACAGCTTCCATTCATTCACTGACCAGATAACCTTGTTCACAGCTTATTGTCATGATCACCTTGATTTTATCCCATCAGAGACACTCCCTTCCCCACCCTCACTAAACCTGAACAAGCTTCTTTTGTCTCCTTCCCAGTTCTGATGAAAGGTCTCCGACCTGAAACGCTAATTCAGTTTCTCTTCCCACAAATCCACCCAAACTGTTGAGCATTTCCAGCATTTTCTGTTTTCATTGTGCTCGACTGCAGCACTGTCATAAAACAGTGCAGCACAGAAACAGGCCCTTTGGCCCACAATATCACTTTGGAGTCAGAGAGTGAGAGTATAAATATGAGTGACAGTGAATATTCTAAACTGGCATTCCAGAGGATAAGAAGTTAAAATAAAGTTCCATCTGAAAAAACCTCATGGTGATTTTCAGAAAAACAATGGGAATTCTCCTCTTTTCCTGGCTGTATCAGTCATCCATATGTGACTTTAGCGCGGCTTGTTTGTGTTGGCCTGCAAGTCCATACCTCCCTGAAAGTGGCAAGACAAGTACATGGGGGGTGCGGGGGGGGGGGGCTGTAAAGAAGGTCAGGGCATTAGGATAACGCTATTACAGCACCAGCGACCTGGGTTCAATTCCTGCTGCTGCCTGTAAGGAGTTTGTATGTTCTCTCCGTGTCTGCGTGGGTTTCCTCTGGGTGCTCCAGTTTCCTCCCACATTCCAAAGATGTATAGGTTAGGAGCTGTGGACACGCAATGTTGGTGCCGGAAGCTTGGCGACACTTGCGGGCTGCCCCCAGAACACTCTACGCAAAAAGATGCATTTCACTGTGTGTTCCGATGTACATGTGACTAATAAATAAATATCTTAATAGTTGAGAAATCATGTTGCAGTTGTATAACACTTTGATTTGGCAAAATCTGGAGTATTGTATGCAGTTCTAGTCACCACATTAAAGAAAGAATGTGGAGACTTTGGAGAGGGTGCAGAAGTGGTTCACTAGGATGTTGCCTGGATTGGAATGTAGTAGCTCTAAGGAGAGGTTGGAACAACTTGGATTGTTTTCTCTGTAGCGTTGGAGGGTAAGGGGCAACCTGACAGAAGTATGTACAATTATGAAAGGCATAGATCAGGCAGAGTCTTTCTTCCCCGGGGTGGAAGTGTTAAATTCTGGAGGGCACAGCTTTAAGCTGAGAGCAGGAAAGTTAAAAGGAGATTTGCAAGGCATTTTTTTTAAACGGAGGGTGAGAGGTATCAGGAACGAGCTGCTAGGGGAGGTGATTGAAACAGTTATGACCGCAAAGCTTAAGAAGCATTTTAGACAGACACATGAACAGGCAGGAAATAGAGGGTTATGGATCATATGCAAGCAGATAGGATTAGTTTGACTTGGCATTATGGTTGGAACAGACATGGTGGGCTGAAGGGCCTGTTCCTGTTTGTGTGCTTAACATTCATTCCTCACACAACAGCACCACTAAACAAGAATAAGTTCATTTTCATAATACTTTGCCCACTTGATCTTTTTATGTACAAAATGGTGTTTTTTTTTACACAAACAGCCACACATTCTTAAACCAACTCATGAACTGCAAGGTGCGTATTCATGCCTTGAGAATGCGAGAAGTAATGCAAAGATTTCATTCTGTTTTTCCTCACACTTTTTGATCTGTCATGATGATCTTGAGTCAAGCTGAAGTTCCAAGCCATGTGCTAAGCACAGAGGTGGTGCCATTCCCTGTACACAAAGGTCAGAGTGAGAGCTTGGAGTGCCAGCTGGAAGGGAGAGGGGAGAACTGAGACGTTTAGGTGAGCTTGCACATCAATTTCACACACATAAAATGGAGAAAAAAAATCATCTTTGGTTGCTCATTCAAACCAGCCACTTGTTGCCTCTGCACATTTGATTCCATGGATTTCAATGAAACTAAATGTGTAGAGGTGACCAACATTGGCAAATGCACACATTCATCAAGAGTGATCAAAGATGAAGTTCGCTCCCATTCTGTCTTCAGCTCAAACTCCCACATACATTTCCGACCAAATCGGTATAGATCTCACTAACTAGGTTTCCCCATCTATAATATTCAATCTCGAGTAACTTATAAGTGATGCATTCTCATTTGCATTCTTCCTCACATCTGTGTGTGCAGGGATGCATCTGGGAAATCAGAAACCTTTGGCAGCAGAAACTCATGAATAGTTGTGCCTAAAGCTCCCTGCCACTGAGCAGGCTGGAACTCCTTGGCTAGAACGTGAATAGAAGGTGATCCAAAGGCTGTGAACCAGTAGCTGATGGTGAACAGACTGGCCACCCTTTATAGTTTCTTCTGGGTCAACAGTTGGGATTATTGCATTTTGCGGTGTAAAGGTCCCAAGTTGGGTTAGGCCCCATATATTAACATAGATTATGTGGATTAATCAAATGGGACAGAGTAGTTTAGTGGACCATGACCAGGAAAGGCAATTTGCTTTTTGCATTTTTTGGAAACGTAGAGGTAAGAAGTAAAGAAAATTCAAAAGTTAGAAAACCAGAAATCAAATAAAAAACAATATAGCAACTGTATCTGTTTCTGTGAACTCAGTCCAAGGAATGGGCAGTGCATTGATTGTGATGATTTGCGGTGTTTTGTGTTGTGGACTCTATTCATTTCATGTAGTCACATAGTCACCAGACAGAGGACAATATAACCCCTCTGTCTGGTTCAGATTCCACAGACCATTGTTTAACCTGCTGTGCCATAAGTATGCTGACCCCTCTTAACATCAATGTTCTTCTTGAAAGAAAAAAATATGATGCTACTGGATAGTCATCAGGAGCAGACACCAATTCAAGGACATCTAAATGCAACCAACTCAACTGAGGCCAGGGAGGTAAATAAAAGGCATCCTCTTCTGTGTAACTCAGTCACCAGTGGAGGATATACTGCCTGCCAAGCTTTTGTTGTCTTCTGATGAAAATAGATTAGCCCAGCTTTTCATGTTAAAATCTTTCACGTTCAAAATCTAAGCTCTTTCTGGACATTGCAGTTAGGCTCTATAATCCTTCTGTAGCTTGATTAGACAAAAAATCCCCAGAACAGCAGACATGATGTGTAAAAGGGTTCATCCAAATGAAACATGTTTAACAGCAGCGAAGAAATGGATGATGACATCTGACCCATGTGGAATACCATCATCAGAGAGGTCACATAAGGCACCATTTGAGGCATCAAAAGGATTGCAAGCCATTGGTTTAGGGATAAATATTACAGCTCCCGAGTTAAACACTGTACAGTTCCAACTCCACCATAGGTGGTCTGGTATCTGAATATTAAAACTTTGGCTCTGAATACTGAATTGACATCCAGATGATGACCAAGACAAATGACCCAGGGCACTTTCTTCACTGCCCATAAAGCCCCCCTGCAAAACGAGGACAAAATATCCTATAGGATGATATGAAGATATCTGTTGGATTATTAATCAGCACAGAAATTATTTTGAAACTTCACGTTATTCTTAAAGGGATGAAAAGAAAAATATGTAAATAACAATTTCTATCTCACACCATTTGAGGCAGCTAATGGCTCTGAAGCAGTGAAACGAAAATAACTGCTAATTTATAGCCCAATATCAGAACCCTGTTATTTTCCACTGCCCGCCCCCCCCCCAAGTACTTTTAGTATCTGATCAACTCTCACAGCCAAGTATGCTGAAAAGCATCTAAATGAATTGCCATATCCAAGTTTATCATGTATGTGCGACTCTGTCTTTCTAAGCATTCCATGTTTAATACACCTTCCTCTCTACAGCCCTCTTTTAAGACTCTCCTAAATCTCTCTCTCTCTTTGGTTTACTTTTTTTTTTGTTAAATTATATCTCGATTTAGCATCTCGGGAGGTTTCACTACACCAGAGGTGCCATAAAAATTTAAACCACTATTATATTTTACCATTCTTCAACTGTTACTGCAATTTTTCAGTATATCTTTCTTTTATGAAACAGCCCATTTTCCAAATATTATTCATGTTGTTTTGAGTTTCCAATTGATCATTTAGTATCATGACTATAAATAACACCTTTTATCATTTGTTGGTAAGACATTTTGGGAACTAATTGGCAGAATCTGCCCTTACTTACAGCAGCAGTCACTGCAGGAACAATCACTTGTTTTTATACCTCATGAACCAAGCCCTGACAACTTGCATAATGTTAACTCCAATTCTACCTTTACGCTATATTTTGTAAACCAAAAAATATTCGGAATTATTAGTCCTTAGAGTGGCAAATTTTTTGATACAAGTTGGGGCAAGGAATGATATTTAAAAATACTTGACTTCAGATGAATCATTATCAATGAGTGAGATTCATCATACTGTAGTTGTTTCCCCGTAGATAGATAGATAGATAGATAGATAGATAGATAGATAGATAGATAGATAGATAGATAGATGTTTATTTATCTATCTATTTGTTAGTTAGTTAGTTAGTTAGTTAGTTAGTTAGTTAGTTAGTCTCATGTACACCGAAACACACAGTGAAATACATCTTTTTGCGTTGCTAAGAATGTACTGGGGGCAGCCCGCAAGTGTCGCCACTCTTCCAGTGCCAACATAGCATGCCTACAGCTCCTAACCTGTACATCTTTGGAATGTGGGAGGAAACCGGAGCACCAGGAGGAAACCCACGCAGATACGGAGAGAACATACAAACTCCTTACAGGCAGCAGCGGGAACTGAACCCAGGTGGCTGGCACTGTAATAGCATTACGCGAACCACTATGCTACCATGCTGCATATATTGAGGAATGAAAATTTATGGAATTAAGCTGCAGCAATATTTTGTATTTGTGGCTCATTGGAAAGGTGTCTAACATGAAAGAAGGGACAGTAAAGGTCAGTGAGCCAATGCTGCCTGACAAGGCAAAAAGCCTCAAACAATCACAAAAGCCTCACAAGAGACTGAGGACAGATATAGAGTTTCGACCCAAAATGTTGACAATTCCTTAACTCCCACAGATGTGCTCAACCCACGGAGTTCCTCCAGCAGATTGTTTGTTGCTCCAGATTCCAGCATCTGCAGTCTCTTGTGTCGCCAAGGTGAAAAGCCTGATGTGCAGGTGGAAATCGTTTCCACAGTGACTACTATTGTTTCCACACACTATTGGAGAGTTGATCCCAAATCATGAGTTTGGTGACAGATACTATACATTGAACAATACAATTCAATTAGTATGCTGAATCTATCATTTTAAGATTTAAGATATTGTAGTGGTTGCTACCGCGGAATAAAACAAGACTCTACTCGGAGGATTGCCAAACAGAACTGGTTTATTTTCCCGCCTTGCGCGGGCCCTTTAAGGGAGAATGTTCCCGCCCAAAACAACCGGTAATGACGTAAGTCCTACGTCATCAGGACTTTCCCGCGCGCGGGTTCTCCCCGTCGCTCGGAAAGACGAGGCCCGCCGCCATCTTGGGCCTCGTCGCTCCGACGCCGCGCGACCCGACTGCCGAGCCGGTTCGCCCGACTAGACGGTGAGTTGCCACACAACCCCCCCCAGAACCGGCAATACAGTCCCCAAGGTCCATGGGCTGTGCCAGCTGCCGCTTAGGGGGGCGGCCTCTGCGTTGCGGCATGGCAACCTCGACAGGCTGTTGCAGATCCAAATGGGCCGGTTTGAGGCGGTCCGCCGTGAAAACCTGTTCCCTGCCTCCAATGTCCAAAATAAAAGTGGATCCGTTATTCCGTATGACTCGGAACGGTCCCTCGTATGGTCGTTGCAATGGCGCCCGAGGTGTGCCCCTGCGAACGAAAACAAACTTACAGTCCCGTAGTTCCTTGGGCTGGCAGGATGGGGCTTGACCGTGACATGAGGTGGGAATCGGGGCCAAGTCGCCAAGCTTCTCGCGCAGTCTTTGTAGGACTGCTGGGGGTTGTTCCCCTTGGTCCCGAAGGGCAGGTATGAAATCCCCGGGGACAACTAGTGGCGCCCCGTATACAAGCTCAGCTGACGAAGCGTGGAGGTCTTCTTTGGGGGCAGTGCGTATGCCGAGCAGGACCCAAGGCAGCACGTCAACCCAGTTAGGACCCTTCAGGCGGGCCATCAAGGCCGATTTCAGATGGCGGTGAAAACGTTCTACCAACCCGTTTGATTGAGGATGGTAGGCCGTGGTGGTGTGCAGCTGCGTCCCTAGCGGGTTCGCTAATGCAGCCCAGAGACTGGAAGTGAATTGGGTGCCTCTGTCTGAAGTGATGTGGACCGGAACGCCAAAACGTGAGACCCAAGTTGTGAGCAGCGCCCGGGCGCAGGAATCAGTGGTGATGTCAGTCAGGGGGGTTGCCTCAGGCCACCTCGTGAACCGGTCCACGATGGTAAGGAGGTACCGGGCTCCTCTTGAAACCGGCAGAGGGCCCACGAGGTCGACGTGTATGTGGTCGAACCTCCTACGGGTAGGCTCGAACTGCTGTGGTGGGACCTTGGTGTGTCGCTGGATTTTTGACATCTGGCAGTGCGGACAAGTCCTGGCCCACTCACTGACCTGTTTGTGCAGACCATGCCAGACAAACTTGCTGGCGACCAGTCGGACAGTAGATCTGATGGACGGGTGCGCCAACCCATGTACCGAGTCAAAAACGCGTCTCCGCCAGGCTGCAGGGACTATAGGGCGGGGCTGACCAGTCGCAACGTCGCAAAGTAGGGTCCGCTGACCTGGACCAACCAAGAAATCTCGGAGCTGCAGACCCGAGACTGCGGTTCTGTAGCTGGGCAGTTCGTCGTCGGCTCGCTGTGTGTCAGCTAGGGCCGTGTAGTCGACACCCAAGGATAGGTTGTGGATGGTTGGTCTGGAAAGTGCATCAGCAACGACATTATCCTTTCCGGAGACATGTTGGATGTCAGTTGTGAACTCGGAAATGTAGGATAAATGTCTCTGCTGATGAGCTGACCAGGGATCGGAGACTTTGGAGAAGGCAAAGGACAGAGGCTTATGATCGGTGAAAGCGGTGAAAGGCCTGCCTTCTAGAAAGTATCGGAAATGCCGGACCGCCAGATACAGCGCTAGAAGTTCCCGATCAAAAACGCTGTACTTCAGTTCGGGCGGTCTAAGGTGCTTGCTGAAAAATGCCAAGGGTTGCCAGCGGCCTTCGAGTAGCTGTTCCAGTACCCCACCCACCGCGGTGTTGGACGCGTCTACCGTGAGGGCAGTCGGGACGTCAGTCCTGGGGTGTACCAACATTGTGGCGTCTGCCAGGGCGTCTTTGGCCTTAACGAAAGCAGCCGCAGCCTCGTCAGTCCAGGTGATGTCCTTGCCCTTACCAGCCAGCAGCGAGAACAGAGGGCGCATGATACGGGCTGCTGCAGGGATGAAACGATGGTAAAAGTTGACCATCCCAAGGAATTCCTGTAGGCCTTTGACTATGTCGGGGCGGGCAAAATGGCGGATAGCATCCACCTTGGCAGGTAGGGGTGTTGCCCCGTCGCTGGTGATTTTGTGGCCGAGCAAATCGATAGAGTCAAGTCCGAATTGGCACTTGGACGGGTTGATCGTGAGGCCGAAATCACGGAGGCGGGAATACAGCTGGCGGAGGTGGGAAAGGTGTTCCTGGCGGTTACGGCTGGCGATCAGTATGTCGTCCAAGTAAATGAACACGAAGTCCAGGTCTCGGCCTACCGCGTCCATCAGCCGCTGGAAGGTCTGCGCGGCGTTCTTAAGGCCGAACGGCATCCGGAGGAATTCAAACAGGCCAAATGGGGTGATAATCGCAGTTTTGGGGACGTCATCCGGATGGACCGGGATTTGGTGGTATCCCCTAACGAGGTCCACTTTGGAAAAGATGCGGGTCCCGTGTAAGTTCGCTGCGAAGTCCTGGATGTGAGGGATGGGATAGCGGTCCGGGGTGGTGGCGTCATTCAGCCTGCGGTAGTCGCCGCAGGGCCTCCACCCTCCGGTGGCTTTGGGGACCATGTGCAGGGGGGAGGCCCAGGGGCTGTCTGACCTGCGAACAATCCCCAGCTCCTCCATGTGACGGAACTCTTCCTTTGCCAGGCGGAGCTTGTCTGGAGGTAATCGTCGTGCTCGGGCATGAAGGGGTGGCCCTGTGGTAATGATGTGGTGTCGTACCCCGTGTGTGGGCCTAGAGTTTGTAAACGAAGGTGCCAAAATCGATGGGAATTCGGCTAGGAGCTTGGCGAAATCGTCGCCAGAAAGGGAAATGGAGTCCAGGCGCGGGGCTGGTGGGCTGATTTCTCCCAGGGGATAGGTCCGGAGAGTACTAGAGTGGACTAACCGCTTCCTTCGCAGGTCGACTAACAGGTTGTGGGCCCGAAGGAAATCGGCTCCTAGGAGTGGTCGGGCGACGGTGGCAAGGGTAAAGGTCCAGGTAAAATGGCTGCCGCCAAAGTGTAATTGAAGCGTACGGGTGCCGAAAGACCGTATCATTGTACCGTTGGCGGCATTGAGTAGAGGACCTGGTGGCCTGTCACGAGTGTCGCGGCCTGTCGGGGGCAAAATACTGACCTCCGCTCCAGTATCAACGAGGAAACGCCGTCCGGATTTCTTGTCCTGAACGAATAGGAGGCTCTGTCGGCGGCCAGCCGCCGTAGCCATCAGCGGCGGCTGGCCCTGGCGTTTCCCTGAAACTTGCAGGGTGGGCGGCATCGACGGGCCTCCGCACCCCACCTCTGATGGTAGAAGCACAGCTGGTCACCCGTGTCGTCGTCTGCGTTCCTGGGGCGTGGTTGCTCGGTTGCTGGGGCCCGGCGAGGCCGGCGTTGGGCTTGCGGCCTGGTGATTTGACTGACGGACGAACCGCTCTCGCGCTTGGCCCTCCACAGAACATCTGCCCGGGCGGCCACCTCACAGGGGTTGCTGAAGTCGGCGTCGGCTAACAACAAGTGGATGTCATCGGGGAGCTGTTCGAAGAAGGCCTGTTCGAACATCAGGCATGGCTTGTGACCCTCGGCCAATGCCAGCATCTCATTCATTAGGGCGGATGGGGATCTGTCCCCCAGGCCATCCAGATGAAGCAGGCGGGCGGCGCGCTCACGACGGGAGAGGCCGAAGGTCCGGATCAAAAGGTCTTTGAAAGCCGGGTACTTATCTTCCTCCGGAGGCGACTGGATGAAGTCCTCCTGGTCCAGAGAGCTAACCACATGGTAGTACTTCGTGGAGTCGGAGGTGATCTGCCGAAGGTGGAATTGCGCTTCGGCCTGGTCAAACCAGACGCTGGGCCGAAGTAAACAAAAGGTGGGCAGCTTGAGGGCCACTGCGTTGGCTGCTGCGCTGTCGTCCATTTCGCGGGTCCAAAAGCCTTTTGGACCGTCGGGGTCACCAATGTAGCGGTTGCTACCACGGAATAAAACAAGACTCTACTCGGAGGATTGCCAAACAGAACTGGTTTATTTTCCCGCCTTGCGCGGGCCCTTTAAGGGAGAATGTTCCCGCCCAAAACAACCGGTAATGACGTAAGTCCTACGTCATCAGGACTTCCCCGCGCGCGGGTTCTCCCCGTCGCTCGGAAAGACGAGGCCCGCCGCCATCTTGGGCCTCGTCGCTCCGACGCCGCGCGACCCGACTGCCGAGCCGGTTTGCCCGACTAGACAGTGAGTCGCCACAATATCTTTATTAGTCACATGTACATCGAAACACACAGTGAAATGCATCTTTTGTGTAGAGTGTTCTGGAGGCAGCCCGCAAGTGTCGCCATGCTTCCGGCGCCAACGTAGCATGCCCACAACTTCCTAACCTGTACGTTTTTGGAATGTGGGAGGAAACCGGAGCACCCGGAGGAAACCCACGCAGACACAGGGAGAACGTACGTACACTTTACAGACAGTGGCCAGCATTGAACCTCAGTCGCTGGCACTGTAATAGCATTACACTCACTGCGCCACTTACATGTTACTGAGCATACTTAAGAAGAATAGAGCAGAAGATGCCAAAGCAGTCTTGCTTTATACCAGTATGAATGCTAAACTCAAATGATGTTTCATTCTCACACGTGATGGTTGTTTGCATTTTCTCATGGAATATTTTAAAGAGGAAAAACATCTTTTAGAGTTTTATAGAGTGATATAGCATACAAACGCTCCTTCAGTCCATGCCTACCATCAGGCACCCAATTACACTAATTCTACACTAAATCCATTTTATTCTCCCCACATTCTCCTTAAATTACTCCAGATTCTGCAACTCACCTTCACGCAAGGGTCAGTTTACAATGGTGGCTTTGGTAGGTTAATCTACCAACCCGCAGGTCTTTGGAATGTGGGAGGAAACTGGAGCTAACCCAGTCACAGGGAGAACATGCAAACTGCGCACAGAGAGCAGGGGAGGTCAGAACTGAACCCAGTTTGCTGGATCTGTGAGGCAGCAGTTCTACCAGTGACGCCACTGTGCTGTACAGTGAACGACCTGTTTATCGTGTTAAAGATTTTTTGTTGTCAACAAATACTACATGGAGATGTGCCTGTCGTTCAAAGTTTTTTGTTTCTTGTGAAAAGACTTGAGGAAAGAATATGCCAGCTGGGAGCATTGGCCCTAAGAAGTGGACTTTCAGCAAAGCCTTGGAGACGACACAGCAGGATTTTTGTAGATACTTTGCCTTTCACACTGAGCAGAGATATTCTTCTGTGTTGTTGCAGTTGGCTTTGTCCCTTTATTTTTATATGGGGTAATTACCCTCATTTTTTTCAGATCCTGGTGCATGTAGCTTTTCTCCAAGCAAGCACTGAAATTGCCTGGATATTTCTTGCAAGCTATCCCCTGCCTTTAGAGTTATCTGTGCACTGCCTGCTGCTTTTCCACATACAATCTCTTTGATGGCTTTTTCCATATCTTCAAGAGTAAGATGAGTAATTATGGGACAGCATTGCTGCAAAATCAGATTGGCACTGTGCTAAATTGTGAAATGATCAACTTGTTAAGACTCTATGCTTATTTCTTGTCTTACTGTGACATTCCCCATTCCCTGGGGCATACAATGTGTAGACTTCTAATGATGCATCCAAGTAGCATGCCAAAATCATCAATTAGTTCTTCTAATTTTCTCATATTCCTTTTCAACAGGCAAAGCCTCATTCCCAAAACTTTCTATCAAATAACTTAGGAAATCATCAGTTTAAATCTCTATGTATCATTTTGTATCTTAATGTGATACAGAACATCATTTCCATTCTCATTGTAATGAAAACAACTTAAAAATTGAGGAGGAGAGTATATTCATCTTTCTCTGTTCCAAATCAAGTAGACAATCTAGAGGATGAAAGTTCAATACTTCATTGCTGGTGACACGTTGAGGCATTGACAGAAGAATATTGATTATCTGTAAGATTGGAGCAAAAGAAGGACCTTTGGCCAAGATCAAAAACAAAAATGAAATAAATTTGTGCAAATTAACTTTTGTGCAATAATGTTTGGAATTTCATTTGTTGGGAATAAAATAATTAAAGCACTTCTAAGCACTGTCAATTTTGAATTTAATGTCGATGGTTTAAAAATAGACAGGGAAGATTTCACACAGGCAGGGAAGGTTTGCCAACCAACAATCTAAGAACAGGCAGCATGTGGCCTGGAATCAATCAATGACCTCATATTATAATGAGACTGGAAATTACAGAGAGTAGATAAATTAAAAAAAAGAGGAGCTGTTTAAACATTGATACACAACGGGACAAAGCTGAAACCCTGCTTAGCTATTTCCTTTCCACTCTAACTGAATTCAATTGTCATCACCACTGGAACTCACTGCCACAGGTAAATGTGTTTCAAAGTGTCTAATTAATGTGTTGGTTCCCAAATGAGCTGGCTGTCTACATTTTAAAATCTTTACCTCGGTAAGTAAATATATGGCTTTCAAGACTGTCATCATAGTCCGTTGTCAAAGGAATTAGATGTGCCATACTAAGTGCAAATGTTAGAACTAGCAAAGATGCCAAATCCAAATGCATTTTATGCCTCTGTGTGGGATTCACTTTGTCTTGGGTCTGAACCAGACTCAGAGGAACATCAGCAAGTCCAGGCAATGGTATGATTCACAAGGTACAGGCTGAGAGAGGAAGTAAATGGCTTTATCACAAGCAGTCTGAGCCAATGGCAATAGGATTGCTTTGCTGTTGACCTTGGTCTAATGGGCTTGCTGTCAAATTGCACTTTCACCTCCGTCAACAAGTACCTGTGTTGCTATGGTAACACTAGGCTTTCAGTTCATCACAAGGAAATATAGATGATATTTTCTTTTCATATCATGCAAGAGTCATTTCTTAAACATGAGAAATTCCAAATCAAAGCAATTCTAAGTGGGGGCTATGAGGTGCATATGAGTCTTATGTTATGATATCACATTATTATCACATCATAGAATGGCACAGATGTAGACCACTCAGTCCAAAATTCTTGACCCAGCACTGCTCCTTGATACTACCTAAATATTTATTAAGTATTTTCCTATTAATTGCCCATAATTGCACAGTTTCCCCTATAAGTACTTATCCAATTCCCTTTTAAAAAACTACTTCTGAATCTGATTCCACCACCCCTTCAGTGAGTGCATTCCAGACCCTATAAATTTGCTGTGTGTGAAAGAATTCTCACCTCACCTGATTCTTTCACCAATTGCCTCAAATCTGTGTTCTCGCATTAATGATTACTCTGCCACTGGATGCTGTTTCCCCTTATTTATTGCATCAAGATCTTTCAAGATTTTAATGGCACACTACCTTGGCTTGGAAAGTATGACAGATGGTCTAGTCTTGGGTCGACATCAATAATATAATTTGCCTGTAATTGTTGACAAAGAAGTCAAATTGGGCTGAGATGTCTCCAACTGTTAAACATTCCATCTTTTCAGACTGTAAGGGTCTACAGTCTATCCAGGGTAAAAATCAGAAAGGTAATGCGTGGGGGAAGTGGAGGTTAGAGCCTGCTGTACATTGTTCCTTGATTAAATCTTTTGTCATACCCGCATTCTATGCTACTGGACCAGCATAGTAATACTTTCAACAAGGTTCATTGGAAATAAGTTATCGGGATTTTGCACTGCTCCATACATGCAGCGTCAGCAAATGTGTGTAGTAATTTGCACCAAACCAAAAGGAGGTTCCTATAACCTTAACCTTTTAAAGTTTGTCCGATTTAAAAGAAACTTCGTTTCCCTTGGCGATATGCTCTGTGTTGATCATGTAACTAAAACTCTCCGATAATTGTCCCTATTTCCTTGGACCCAGCACTTCCCTTAAAAACACAAATATGTCAAATACCTCACAAGACACACTTTAGAACTAAGCTGTGACCTTATAAATGTCACTTACTTTTACAGCTTAGACCTTGAACACTCTTAAGTTAATAACAGCACACAATATAATCAGATAAAAGAATACTTCATGTGAGCACAGAATTCCAATTAACTAAACACTTTCCCACACATTCCCATTGTGCAGCATCCCACTGGATTAAGCCCCCTTCCCATCCAAATCTATTTCTGGCTCTCTGGTCTGAAGACAGCACAAATATAAGACATTTCAGAGGCACACACTTCATTCTGATTATTGAGCTGTATTTTTTTTAAACTCAGCCTCTGAAATTCAATCAGCCCACTGCCAAATATCACCTTAAAAACATCAGCAAAATCAGAAATGTAATCACTGTAATGTAAAATCCATGTTTTTGTTGAGTGTTTCTTGTTCTTGTTTCCACTAAATTGCTGAATGCTTGATTTAATTATTTGTTGAGTGAAGATTTGCCAGCTGGCCATTTTTACATTGATAACAAGCTGATCTAAACATAAAAAAATCAGTATAAGATGTAGGTGGCCATTTTCTTTATGTTCGCCATAGAGCAGGAACACTGCTTATCCTTATTAATTTTCCTCATTTTAGATCCTACTGATTGGCATCTCATTCTTTACCTTCAGGTGAAGTCATCTAGCTGCCTTCCAGGTCATTGCTAATGGGATTCTTCAGTCAACTGGAGGTGAATAGGGAGATCTTACTGTTTCTGTTCTGTTATGCTTCTTAGCAACTCTCTGCTTGGAAAAGCTCCCAGAGCAAAATTGCTCCATGCATTCAGAGCTAAAGTTATGCCATGCAATGTCTGTTATTTTGCTAATGTTATATGCAGGAAACAAGATATTTTGAGTTATCACACAGTGCTTTCATTTCCAATACCTGTTCTTGGATCTAGCCTAGACTGGGGAGATGGAATCCTCGTGTACACTCTGATTGCAGCAGAAAACAGCTCTTATTTTGATAAAAGCTGGTAAAGCCCCATCAAATACCCATGTGTGTAAGACATGAAATACCCCATTGAGCAGGACACAGAAATTCTTTGCTTCTGAAGTGAATACGGCTGGTTTGTAGAATGTTCACTGACTAATTATAAGGTCTTTTATCCTCTTGAAGTAGCTGTAAATGATTGGACAAGAAAAAATATGAAGGTCCACAGTTAAACCATGAACAGACAGGAAAACAAGTATGCCACAAATGAGGAGGAATTGCAGATACTTCTTATGTTACATCCTTCAAAGTACGTAGCAAAGCTAAAACAAAGCAATTATCTTGAAATTCACGCTATCAAACGCCCAGTGGGTTAGTTTGGCCATACAGGAGAAAATAGATCTAAAGGGGGTTGTGAACTAACAGGATGTATGGATTTTAAAGTCTGGATTTGGACAAGAATGTTTCAGTAATGATTATCATCAAATGAATTTGTTGGGAGGTATTATTTTAAGCATCTTCAGCTTTAGCGCCAAACACTGATTATTTGCAATTTCACGGAAAGAGCATCTGTGGGGGTCCTGTGGTAAGATGAAACGGGGTTAGTGATTTCCCTGTTGCAATAGCTATATAATGGCCGAATATGTCAACAAGATGGCTGACTTAAGTTTCCTTTTAGGCTCTGGTTACACAGGTAGGCCTGTCTGAGAGATTTATTGCAAATCTTGTGGTGGTTTCCAGTAAATTGAGTATTGGTCTTGCCTTATATGGAGTAGTCATTCACTTATAGGGGAGATAAGAGAGACCCTGAACAGTATAATAATAAGGGATGTTTTAGAGCTTCTCCATGGGCTGGATCGCAACCAGTGCTTGGCGACCTTGATACCCCTTCATGTCTCGTTGAAGTGTTGGAACTCCCCAGCAGCCAAAGACTGAGTGGTTAAGAATACACAAGCAGCGCTGCTAAATTGTTAATTGCTGATGAGTATTACTACAAATTGCATGCAACCTTGAATCTCGGTGGAGAATCAGATAAAGAAGTCTGATTTTTTGTTCATTTTGTTGAGTTAGACGAGGTTTGTAGCTGTAGTTACAAAAGGTAGATTAGATCTGCAGCTAAGAGTTAACCACAATTACTTGAGTTACTAATTTCTTTGTTTTTTTTACTTAATAGCTGAATAACGTTACTTAATCAAACTATTTGTGTAGTTGAGTGCTTCATTGCCGATTCGGTCGCTTGAGAGGAATCAAAAGAAACCTGAGCTCTGTTTTAAGACAGGTCCTTGCACCAGCTTCTGAGGAAGAAACGGAGAATGCTCATCGGCACTCAGTGTCACGTGGCAGGAAGGCTCAGGGACTGAGGAGGGGTGAGTATGGGTTCTCAGACAGAGGAAAGATACAGGAGGAAGGATATTCTGCACTCACAAGGCTGAAGGATGTGATCTTGCCTTTCTGCCCCTCTCTTTCAGAGCAGCTGATGCTACTCTGCCATTCCTTTGTGTCTCCCTCCCATTCCTCATTCAGGCCAAGGGATCTCTAACAAATTTTCAATGATCAAACTTTCCCTTTCCCCTTCATAAGGTTAATTAGAACACCACTGACCTCTTTTTTTTCCCCCCCAAAGTGAAATCCTTGTCATATTTGCAGAATCACTGTTAATAGAGTTTCAGTGAAGTTTTAACAATGTGTCCCAGAAAGTCTCCCAATTTGATGCAACAGCTGTCTTCACACCAAACAGGATATGAACAAGAAATCAAGAGATCCCTAAGTGAGGCACCTAAAATACACATCAGGTTCTTGTTAAACTCCCAAAAGTTGGTCACTGGACAAGGGCATTGGGATAAGCACAAGCCATCAAATGGTACACAATCTATTTCATAAAAACACAAATAGAAATAGCAATAGACCATAAAAACCTTTGAGGTTACTCCATCATTCAGTAAGATCATGACTGTTCCTCTACTTCAAGACCAGGTTTCTGCCTGATCCCTCAGATTTCTTTTGTGTCCAAAGATCTCAACCTTAAATATACTTACTGATCAAGAATCCACAGGCCTCAAAAGAAGATCCTTCTAAAGATTTACAAACCACTGGCCTGATTTTTTTGTTCCTCAGTCCAATCTCAATCCAAATTGGACAGATCCTTAATATGGTTCCCATAGATTGGAAGGTAGCCTCATGGTTTAAAATAGGAGACAGAAAGAAAACAGGGAAATGTAGATCAGTTTGCTTACCTCTTTACTTAGCCTTCCCAGTTGTGTCTTCTCTCAGTAATTCATTTACAAACACACCCATATCCTTCTGAACATGGATATCCTTCAATTTATCATCCTTTAAAGACTACTCCACCTTTCTTTAGCAACACACAAAATGCTGGAGGAACTCAACGGGCCAGGCAGCGTCCATGGACGGAAACGGACAGTTGCCATTTCAGATCAAGTCCATTCATTAGGACTGCATAAAGGCTCTCAACCCAAAACATTGACTGTCCTTTCCCCTCCATAGATGCTGCCTGACCCATTGAGTTCCTCCAGCATTTTGTGTGTTGCTCCAAATCTCCAGCATCTGCAGCCTCTCGTGCCTCCACTTCTCTTTGTTTCATACCAAATTATCCCAAATACCGTGCACTCTAATTACACAGTAAATGGCAGGATCCTTTGGAGCACTGATGTACAGGTGGATCTTGGATGCAAGTTCAAGCTCCCCGAAAGTGGTAACACATGTAGATAGGGTGATAAAGAAGGCATACGGCATATTTGCCTTCATTGGTCGGGATGTTGAGTAGGAAAGTAGGGGAGTCATGTTGCAGCCGTGTAAAATTTAAGTCCGGCCACATTTGGAGTATTTGTGCAGTTCTGGTCACCGTATTGCAGGAAGGATGTGGAGGCTTTGCAGAGGTTCACCAGGATGCTACTTGGATTCAAGAGTATTAGCTGTGAGAAGAGGTTGGAGAAACTTGGATTGTTTTCTCTGGAGTGTCAGAGGCTGAGGGGTAACTTGATAGAAGAATATAAAATTATGAGAGGCATCAATAGGGTAGATGGTCAGAGTCTTTTTCCCAGGATGGAAATGTCAAAAACTAAAGGGCATAGCTTTAAGGTGAAGGGGGAAAGTTTAATGGAGATTTACATGACAAGTTCTTTTTTACTACACAGAGAGTGGTGGGTGATTGGAACACGCTGTCAGGGAGAATGGTGGAAACTGATATGATAGCAATATTTAAGAGGCATTTAAACAGGCACATGAACAGGTAGGGAATTGAGAGATAAAGATCATGTACAGGCAGATGTGCAATTTAAATTGGGATCATAGTTTGCTCAGGCATCGTGGGTTGTAGGGACTGTTCCTGTTCTGTACTATTCTATGTTATATGAAACATGCAGGTACAACAAGCATTTCAGAAGACAATTTGTATGCTCGTCTTAACTGCAAAAAGATTTGGGTACAAGAATGGAGACATCCTTCTTTAATTATAAAGAACCCTGCTGAGACCAGATCTGGAATTTTGCATACAGGTCTGGTCTCCCAACCTAAGGAAGGATATACTTGCAGTGGAAGAAATGCAGCAAAGCCTAACCAGATTGACTTCTGGAATAGTGGGTTTATCATATGCAGAGAACTGAAGCAAGCTGGGCTTTTCACTTGAGTTTGGAAGAATGAAAGGTACTCTCATTGAAATATTAAATTCCAACAGGGTGCAATAGGGTTTATGTTTTCCTTGGTTGCGATATTCAGAACTGGGGGTTAAAGCCTCAAAATAAGATTTGACCATTCAGGGCAGAGATGAGCAGAAAATTCTTGACCCAGAGGAAAGTGAATCTTTGGAATTGTCTACCCCAGAAGACAGTGGAGGATCATTCACCGAGTATGTTCAAGATAGAGATCAATGGACTTTGAGATATTCAGGGAATCAAGGGATTTGGTCGGTGCAGGAAAGTGATGCTAAGGTTGAATATCAGCTATCTTACTAACCATGATCTACTGAAAAGTGGAGTAGGTATGAGGGGCTGAATGGTCCACTACTTGTTTTATTTCTTATGTTCTTATCTGTGGCCTCCATTTCCAAATCAAAGAAAACAGTTACAAGTTCCAGCAGGCAGTTTAAGTGGAAATCATCCCTTTGATAAAGCTCTGGGCAACCCTCCAAGTGCACTTCAATCCCTTAACAGGACACCATCTCACTGGTGCCAAAACCTACAACCTCCACTCATGATTCTTAATACTTACCCCTAAACTGAATTTTCTCTTGATCTTTTTCAATATGAAATCAACCTGAAAATTAACTTGCCTGAGAGGTGAGAGCTTGGACAAACATTAAACCTTGTGGATATGGTTTCAAAGTGAGCTGGGACTAATGAGATGGAAGTCTCCTGTCTCTGCTGCATACAAGGCTATTTATGGTTTAAGTCTGTCTCAACCTCCATTCCGGTGAGCTGAAGTTCAGAGAACAAAAACATACTTCATCATTTCATCCTTCCATTATCAAGTGTTTATTGCCTTCAAACAGGCAGATAAATCCAAGCAGTTTACATGAATGATTGGTGTATGGAAATTGGACAAGCGTGCTTTGATGCAAGGGCAGACTCATCTTAAAATGAAATTGGAAAGCAAACTAAAGTGTTCCTTTCTCAGCATAAATATTCCTTTCAGTAATTAGGGCAGACCTCTCAAAATAATGTGAATCTTTATTCTTCAATCATTGTTGAAAGTATACTATTAAAATATACAAATATTAATTAGTTCAAAATTACCATGTCCCAGTTACAGGTTGAAAAGAAATTTAGTTTTGTTCATCATACTTAACAAAGTTTGGAAGAGTAAATAACAAAAAATAAAAGAGGAAAGCAATTAGCCAGCCTTGTAAATACTTTGTTACCAGAAACAAAAAGAAAATTATGTTATTGCTTAAAATGCTATTACCAAAATGACATCAGAATTCCATCACCACTTTTGCTGCACTGAGTGACAGCAGATTCTGCAACTAATCATTGCTGTCAATCCCTATTTAATAACATGCCAATCTCAAACCAAGATGTTCCTATTTCAGTATTTAGAATGCCCGTTGCATCCCCAGAGTTGACAAAAGGGGGTTGACCCCAATGGGCTGACAGTCATTTGAAGGAACAAGTAGTTCTCACTGTCAACTTGTCCAGCCTTATCCAATTCCACCTAACTGAACATCAAATACAAAGCCAATCTACTAAACTAAGAAGAAATTTCAAAATAAGTACTCTATCTGTTATACTTGATTGTGCTTTGTCAACATTACACAATGTTCAATATATCATAAACAAGGGAAATTCAATAAAAGTCAAAAATGAAATTGATATCAAAAGTTTAAATTTGTATTTTTTTAAACTTAAATCCAACAAAAGCAATGTTATTGATCCTAACAGAATTGGGTTCACTTGCATACAGTTTTCAGCTTGGCTCCTTCTATGACTAACTGACAGGACGCAATTCTCTAATATGGTATCTTCAGCTCAATGAAGACTGAATTTGGTAATGAAGCATTGATAATGAGGAAAATAATACTAACTTAAAATAAATGTTGTTCAATTTTGTTTTGGTGTGTGCAAATCTCCATCAGCCTGCATGGTCTTCAGACACTTTATGTGTAAACTCATGTCCAAGTGTAGTAACTGAGTGGGAACAAACATATTGCATAGATGCAGAAGGTCCAATCTGAAGTCGCTTATTGTGCACACGGTGACAAAGCAGTCTACCTATCTATCAAAGCCAATAAAAACTCAAACCATTTCTGACAGAAGTATTCTTTCATCCTATCCATGACAAGTTATTACCAGGAAGGTCCAATGTAAATTTCAGATATCCCTCCTTCCATACAATTGCAGCTCATGCTTCAACCATCTCATGAGAACCAAAGGGAACTGTACAGTACCACTGTTTTTATGCAAACCACTTTACACTAATGATTTTTGGATTTCTGCTTTATATTGGATAAACTTCAAAAATTAAAAAAATACCTCAGGTAATAAAAACTATGAAAAACGTCTGATACTTGCAATCTCCCTTCCAGTGCTTGGAGTCCCAATTTAACAGACACTTGCCCTTTTGTGTCTATTTCATTAAAAGTCACTGTTAATACTGTCAAGAAAATGTCATTTCATCTCACTAAATTTAGCACAAAAGTTTGCCAAGTGGTCAAAACAAGCCTGCCTGTTAATTTACTCATTGGAGAGAAGAAGGATGAGGGGAGACGTGATAGAGGTACACAACATATTAAGAGGAATAGATAGAGTGGACAGCCAGCGCCTCTTTCACAGGGCACCAATGCTCAATACAGGAGGGCATGGCTTTAAGGTAATGGGTGGGAAGTTCAAGGGAGATGTCAGAGGGAGGTTTTTCACCCAGAGAGTGGTTGGGGCATGGAATGTGCTGCCTGGGGTGGTGGTGGAGGCTGATACGTTGGTCAAGTTCAAGAGATTGTTAGATAAGCATATGGAGGAATTTAAGATAGAGGGATATGTGAGAGGAAGGGGTTAGATAGTCTTAGGTGTGGTTTGAAGAGCAGCACAACATGGTGGGCCGAAGGGCCTGTATTGTGCTGTATTGCTTTATGGTTCTATGGTTCTAATTTAACATGTCATTATACAGTTTTGAGGTTGCAGCTTGAACCAACAACCTTTAATTTCAAAGGGAGATATCACATTTTTTTTCCTTCACTTCTTTTACTGATTGAAGTATCACCCAAAGTATTAGCCTCTTTTTCTTTTGGCTGATTTATAATATTTCATTAGTTTTGGTTTTCAGTCAGTCAGGGAAAATAAATTAAGTGTAAAGAGAGAATACAAATGTGGTCAATTTAAAATTGGGAGAACACTTTCTGCGAAGCTTTACGCAAAATATTTTGTTTATTGGAGACATGGGGGACTAATTATATTCCCCAAATACAATGGATAGAACTAAATTAAACTCTGCCCTCAGTGGAGATGCAGAAACATCTGTACAAAAGCAAACCATCTAGTTATTGTTGCCTATTGAGTGTAAGCCTATCTCAAAGGGTGATTTTTCACTCTGAATTCTTAAAGTGCTACTCCAGGGGTAATTATCCAGTATCTTTTTGTATGTTGGAGTCAATTTATTACTCATTTTCATTTTTAACAAGATGTTACATATACCCTAACTCTGCAAGAAAAATCACCCCGTATACGCATGTAGTGTTTATTTTAAAATTGTGATCATATATTTTTGACATGTTTCTCAGGAATTATCAGCCTTTGTTTACTTTGTCCATTCATTCTTTCATTTTGAACATTTCCAAGAAATCTCTTATAAATGTATGCATTTTGAGAGAGAGAGCTCTTGGATCTTTTCTTACCATTCAGATCTCTCGTTCTGAACTTAAATTTTTCTCCTCTTAATGGTTCTTACTTTTTTTCTTACAATGACACAGATGTAGCCTAATTTAAGCTTGTGAAGAGCCATCATAACCTTTTCCCATTTGTACTCAGTCCTTCACAATGCAAAGTCTAATTTGCCTTTCTATATCTTTTTTTACTATTTATATATCTGTACGTCTCTTTTCTCATCCACGAAATTGCATTGGATATTTGTCTGTAATTCTTGCTCTCATTCCCAAAATACACTGTTCTGAATCTTGCTTGGTTTGGCTGGCAGTTCTGAAGCAAACTAGTGCCAATAACCCAAGTCATTGCCAATGAGTTTTGAACCTTAGTTCATGCATATCTGAACACAGAAGTCTCAAATTTGTTGCTAAATTCTTGCCAGCAAATGTATCATTGCTTTCCACCTCTGAACTCCTCATGGAGTCCAGGAGCAGAGGACTTGCTGAATTCTCCAATATTTAATTTGGGGAAGAAAGACAAAAAGAAAACCTTTTGTTGGAATTGTTTTGGTTAGCTGTACCATGTTTAATCATTCCAAAGTAATTTTGTGTTTAACTAGACTGTTTGCATATTTATAAATTTTGCATCGATTACAAGTGTTTTTAATTGTCAGGGAAATTCAGAAGCAACAAAAAAAAACTTAACAGCTTCAACAGATGGTAAAGCTCAGCACCAATCAAAGATTTGATCAGGTATTTCCAGCCCACCCATATGAATAGGTTATGACATTCAAACCCTGGCACAAATCAGCGCTTCACTTATTCTGCTTTCATCCAGCAAGTTCTTCCTTTCAGATACATCTAAGGTACATGAAGGTTTATTGGGTTACTGTTTGGGGAATGTGGCTATCTGGTCCCGTAAGTAAATTCTGGGTGACTATTATGCAATATGTTTACAAGGCAAGCCGTGTCTTTCTGTGAGCTAGCCATTTCCCCACTTCATCACTCACTTGGTGTTTGCTGTCCCCTTTGCTTGTTTCACTCACAAAACAAACTGCAACGTCAGCAAGTTTTTTCAAATCTTTTTCATCCACAGGACATGGACGTCACCAGAAATGCCAGCATTTATTATCCATCCTTCATTACTCCTGAGCTGAGGAGGCAGTAAAGAGTTAACTTCATTGGTGGGTCCTGGGCCAATCCAGGTAAAAATGGCAGATTTCCTTCTCTCAACAGCATTAGAGAAACAGACAGAAGTTTACAACAATCTGGTAGTTTTATCGTCACTGCTATTGAGATCAGTTTTAATTCCAGACGTTAAAAAATCTAAGGAGCAGTTGATAAATTTAAACAGGAATACATTTTTTTAAACCAAATATTAATCCTTAAAAATTATGAATCAGTTTTCCTTTTTCTTCCCCACAGGCCTGTACATATCCACTGAATATATAGGGCTCCAGGACCCTGTACCAGATCTAACACAGTGCAGCATTCACAAGCAGCTTAAGAACTGGGAACCTCAATAAGTTCCTGCTCTGCTGTTGAACTCTATGCGGTGGAGTAAAGCTGGGAAATGGGCAGCAGAGTTTTACTGGGAAACCTGGGTCTTCTGTACTGGTGCTACAGTCCTGAAACTTGCCTGTTCTTAAGCTGAGAAACATTGGAAAATTCATGGGACTGTCTTGGAAAACTCAGCAAATCGGAGTTGATAAGTTTTATTGCACCAAGGGCTTGTCATTTTAGAAACCTACAAGTGAAGAAATTATTGCCTGCCTGGCTATGTTTTGTAAAGGATGAGTATTTGAAATGCATGTGAGAACATTCAAATGCACTTTTCATTTTTCATATGGTAAGTTTCTGCTATCAACAGTCTGGGCTGCCACATGGTAGTAAGGTAATTTTTTTTTGAAAGGAAAAATAAAGCAGAAGGGAGATATGATAAAATGTGTTAAGAAAGGACCACCTTTGTGCACCTTCTGGTGATTGGTTGTTCAGAATCTTGCAAAGGTCTCACACCAAGCGACCTGGTAGCAACTTACAAAACTGATATCAATACCTACAAACCAGAGAAATGTCAGGTGCTATCAGGAACTAAAATCCAACAGCGATGTCTGCTACCTCCAAAGAAATGCGGAAGTATCCTGCAGTGAGCCATGTTTTTTTTTGGTGTCATTCACAGCAGTAAACACCAACATCCTTGACACATCAAAACTAGCTCTCATTCCATCTTGATAAAATGCTGCACTGATCTGTGAGGATGTGTTGTGGTGGGGTCAGGATTTTTAACAAGTGGAAAAGCAGTCACTTTTCAAGGTTTGTGTCTGTTGAATTAATCATTCCTGGATGCAAAAAGAATCTGGAAAAAAAGCATCTACTTTGCAAAGATTTAGGATCTTCCATTTAGGGCCACTGAGTATTGCATACAAGTTTACATTTTACATTTGCATTTAAAAATATATATAAAACAAGACCGAATGTGGAGGGATTGTCTCCCATTGGATTCTACGCAGTGAGCAAGAGTTTGACCCATGATGAATGAAAAAGTTTTGATCAAACCGAATTTTAGGTAGGGGAACATATTCATAAGCTGCCTTTGAATGTATGCCAAATGTTTGTTTAGTACATTTGAAGCATGGTATATCAGACGAAAATGGAACAGAAGAGCAGCACAATGTGACATTTTAGGATTTGCGACAGCAGACAGTTTGACCCTTCTGTTTGACCATCCATTCTTTCAGACTATGGCAAATCCTAAAGTGTTCTCTGAAGAGCATTGAGAGCAGACTGTGTGTGAGCTTTGCCAATTCTGGACAAAGGAAAAGATAACCCATATACAGAACATGTTTGGGGATTATACTAATGGCTGGTTCTCCAGAGACACAGAATGCGAGTTGGGAAAGCTAATGAATTTTAAGTGTGGGACTTTAAAATAATGTGCTTATGTGGGTTTAAAATGATACTGAAGTACAGGGTGCAAGAACTTAAAAGACATATGTTAAAGACAAATATTGATATGGTTGTCCAAGACAATTGGGAACAATAGACAAGATATTATCTTTTGCAATGCCTTTAACACAGGAAAATATCCAATTACAACTGAACAGTTTTCAGACAGGTCAGATACCTTGTTTTATTATTGCCAATTTATTTGGGCAAAAGAGAAAATTAACCACTTTAAATTTACAGACACCGATCTCAACATTCTCTTTCATAGTATTTCATTTAAGTCGTAGATCATGTGAAATATATTTAATCCAGTAAAATGGAGAAGTCAATTAAACAGACCATTAATATCATATTTTCAAGAGCATATATGTGACCATCTTCACTCTTTAAACTAATTTTTTCCCTTGATGAAACAACAAAGGAACCTTTTGAGATATTCAGTGGAATTCTCTTGGAAGTCATATGTGCTTTTGGATTTTTGATTTGAATCCTAAGCAGATCAACAGAAAAGAATCATTTAAATATTGCTTCCAAGTCCAAAGACATTTCGCTCCTTCAATATAAAATCTTTTTTTTTGAAGACAGTCTCTCTCAGCTGCATTTTCTCATAGTGATAATATGCAAAATGAAATCTTAGAACAGACAAACATTTAGAAGTAATGTGTTATGTTTTCAGATCTTTGAAGTTTTTACATCAACATGAGACAGCTGTTTATTTAATTATTTATTTAGATATTCCCGTGAACTTCAGCAGAATTGATGATAAATGTTTAGACTTTAGACCCATTTGAGTCTTTTTATGTATTAATGGTGCATAAAAATCATTCCGTGCATGTTTTCATGTGTTTGTGCTCAATCCCTGATCAAGGGATTGATCAAGTCCCACTCATGAGGAAATAGGGCGTGGCGTTCATTACATTTCATCATCATCATTCACATGCAACATGACATAATAATTTTGCATGGTACTTATTTTTTCCTGGGTGATAATGTTGTATTTCTTACAAATCAGATTTTCTGAAGATTGAGTTGCTGATTTGGCCATCGACTGTGAGTAGTTTTACCTTTAAACTATAGTGTAAATGGGTCGGTTTGGATGGGCCTCCTTTTAACAAACTCCGCAAATTTCCCTTTCCATGGAAAATAGTGAAACAGAGAGCCAGTATCATTAGATGTTATTGTCCAAGAGTACACCTCCATGAAAGACAAATGGACTGGAGTCATATTTTATCTAAGCATGGTACATACGTCAGGGTATATTTTCTTCAGACTTGCTGTGAATCAGCTGAGGTTTTAATGCAAAGCCTTAGTTTTCAAGGCCATGTTTTATTACGCTGGTTTACCAATTCACCGCCACTTTTGGTACTGCAAGTCAACTAGGTCATCACTGTGAAGTTAATTCTGCACCACATCCGAGAAGGCACCCATACTATCGGGAACTTATCAGCAAGCTGCCTATAAACTGAAATTATTTTATTAAAAGGTAACATATACTTCAAAAGAACAAAAATATGCCATCAAAGCAGGCAAAAGGTTAATGAAAATGGAGGATAAATGTCATAGCATTCATAATTTTTTTTTAACCTATGTTAAGAAACCCAAGATTGCTAAGACCATTTAAAGATTCCTTGGGGCAGATTCAGGCAAACTGCCTGGACAGGGCAGAAACTTTAAATGGATTCTTTTCATCAGTTTTAATTCCAGCACACCAGCTCAGTTGTTACTTATTAATGCAGAATAGATGCAGATGTAAACTTGGAAAGAATAAGGTGTCTCAGAACAGATTGTACTGTTGGTCCTGACAGCATTCATTCAAGCGTGCTCAGGAAAATGCAAACTATGGTAAGTGAGACCCTTAGTTATGTATTTAACAGCTTACCAGAGTCAAGATTGTTCTCATGGACCAGAGGGAGGTTCATGTTGTGCCAGTACTCAATAAGGGCAACAAGTCAGAACCAGGAAATTATATGTCCATTAGCTTAACTTCAATCAAGGCAAGCTGCTAGAGGGCATCATTAGAGATATTCTGCATGATCACAATGCAGAACTGGAGTTAGTGGAGACATCCAACATAGCTCTCGGAAAAACAAGGTAATTTCTTTCCATCCTCATTGACTTTTCTGGCTGAATTTATTGGAGCCAACTGCAATAGCCCCAAAATGTACTTGGGATTGTGATGTAAAAACAGAAGATACTGGAAATGCTCAGCAGGTCAGGCAGCATCTATGGAATGAGAAACAGGATGTTAACTTCATTTCTCTTTCCAGGGATGCTGCCTGCCCTGCTGAGTGTTTCCAGGATATTTGGTAGCTTATTGCCTCAGCAGTGGACAGTGTTGATATTCGTCAGCACCATTTAAAGGCTGCACCACACAAAAGAGGTGTGTGTTTTGGTGCAATAGATGCTGGCAGGTATTCTGTAGCTGAAGCAACCCTGTCACACAGCAAAAAAATGTCATCACATACAAGTGGACTCCATGGATTTTGGACCTTGCACTTGAGAATGATGGGAGAAATGGAGGGCCAGAGAGATGTGATCTATCTGCAGGAGGCTTTCTGCTCAAAACAGGGTGAATATACATTTTTTTTGGTCTATTTCAAGACTCAAGCCCTTTGTATAGCACTGCAAAAAGTTGAACAAACTCAGACGCAGTAAAGACCAATGAATGGTCAGATGCCAAATCTTTCTGACTGAAACATGAGGTTCAGTCACTACTCAAAGACATTCCACACCCACCCACCTCCCCCACTATTCCCCAACCAATAATCAATCAGAATCACATCTAACATTTATATCCTTTGCTACAGCTTCACAGACTTTGCAGAGCTTCAGTCCGATAGCTCGCAGCTTTCACACACTGTCAATTGTTCAAGCATGACAAATATATCATCCAAACACTTTGCATGGCATCCTCCGACACACTTCCCCCTCTTGTACAGAGCAGAATGTTGTTTCCCCTGTGGCATCTCACCAGCAAGGGAGAGTGATGCTGGATTAAGGAGACCATGCTCACCAGAGCTACAGTGACCATTGCTCAGGCCAAGGTCAGCTGCAGAGATAAAGCAATGGAAGAGAAGGGTCTCCTCGTATCAAACCTTTCTTTTTACATCCTATTCCTCCATCGACCCATGATGTCTTTTAATTTGTCTGTCACCTTGCACTTCTTATTTTCCCCCATCTTATCATCACAACCTTATATTTATGTCTTTCTGCTTACACATGGCGAAGAACTGAAGCCTGGCCAAGCAGTGGTACAAGATAAAGAAAGTGAAAGTGAAGACTTAGTGACAGCTAATTTAACATTCACAATCATCAGCTCAGATACCGTTTTACAGACTACAGAGGTTCATGTATTACATACTGCCAAGGTTTACTTCGAGGCAGGTTCTAAACATGGTTAGATACTGGAAGTGAGTTCCCCTGTATACGGAGCAGGGAAAAAAGGAAGCATAAGTGCCGGTTCTCCAGAGGGTGAGGTGGAACCCAAATTCTATCCCAGAGAGAGTTTGATGTGGCAGTCTACAGAAGAAGGTTGATGGGTACAAGTAGCTGGCTGCCAGAAACCTTTGAGGTGTCAAAGAGCAGTGACCTTGTTCAGGGCTTTGTGCAGAACTTGAAACTCATCATTTCCAAAGAGAAGTTGTGACCATTTCCAATGGCACACACGTGGACACATGGTTATTAAATCAGAAGCAGAAGCTGCCCAGAGTCTGAGTACTGAAGTAGGAGCTCACATCTCTGGTGTGCAAGCTCTAGTGAATGAGCTCATGTTACAACCATTCAGGATTCAAGCTCAGACTGCACCTCCTAAGATTCAGGATTTGTTTGTGGATAAATGATATTGAGGGATACTCCCAGCAATCTTTCCATCAACACAGTACAGGGATTGCTGAGGCAATATTCCCAGAGAAAGTGGGAGTGACCTCTGTGGAGCATGTCTTTCTCGGGATGGCAGCATTTGTAATCCTGCTACTGCATTGGTGCTTTTGTTGTTGCACGCCAACCAGCATGAACAACTGCGGCTCATGTTGGGAAGCTGCTGCTTGGGGATGAGTTTTCTATGCCCATTGACATCCCCGAAGTCATGTATTGTAAACTCTGCTGAAAGTCACCAGCCTGCCATCAGCCATGTTGCTGCCAGTGAAGTGGGTCTCTGCAAAAAAACAAGGACAAACACATGCCCATGGAAGGAAGCACTAAGGGTTTGATCAGGAGTGCTTTCTTGACCTTTCAATATGGGTATGTTATATTGTGTTTTATATTTTGATGGCTTGGAATATATATCTTGTGTTGTCTTTTAAATATGCCACTGGACACCCTTGTGCAAGCATGGCTAATGGAAGTTGGATGAATTTCCATAGACCACCACGAATCTTGACACCCAGTCTGCTGAGTACCACGGAACTTCTGCAGACTGATCCAAACTGTAGGGTCATCACTTCAGCCCATCTGTCATCCACTCTATCAAACCTGAATCATGTATAGTCCCAACACAATCCTGGATTATAGACCAGCACCATGAGCAATACCATCCGTGCATAATCCTCCTTGTTCAATAGTTACAGTATGGTATATCTTGGTGGTCCAAATCCAAATAATACAGTGACCCACCACTGAATGGAAGCATCAAAACTGCTGCCAGGGTACAGGTACACTGATTTTGATTACACAAACAACTAGACTTTGAGAGTGTGCTGTATCCCAGAGTTGACTTGCAGTTCCTCTCAAGATAACATATGAGCAGTTGATGAATCTTAGACCATAAGGAATAGGAAACCATTTTACCATTGTTACTTCCACTCCAGAACCAAAGTCGGTCCAAACTTGCTAACTGAACTGCAGTACACAAATGATGCTTGGAAACTGAACTTCAGGTCTTTTCAACTCATTCACTGAAGCATATGAGAGATGCATCTAACACTGAACATCTACAGGACAAAGATCCTCTCCCAATCTACTCCTAATGTACAACACTCAGATCAATTTTCCATACCTCAGGATCCAGCTCTTAGCAAAGGTGGACATTGACGGCAAAATTCAACACCTCCTGTGCCAGCACAACTTTTGGTCAGTAATGATCCCACCCTCTTGTACACCAGCAATGCAGTCAGTGCAAAATCCTGCAAATCCACTAGCGAGATCAATAAACCAGTTTGATTGCCGTCGCTGAGGCCAACATCCTCAGCTCCAGTTATGGTTAGTGTGCTCCAGTGGGTGGGGCACAAACTCTGCAGAGACCAAAATAGGCCCCATTTTTCAAGCTCTGCCTTGGCAAGAGATTTCCAGGAGGGCAGAAAAAATACCTCAAGGATGTTGTCAAAGCCTCTTTAAAATACAAAATGGTCAACATGGTAATCCTTGCCTCAGGATCATCTGGGAAGGCATTGAGCACCCTGAGTCTCTTCACTGAAAGCACATGAAGGCCAAGTAAAAATAGTGGAGTAAAGGTAAATCCTCCCAAAAGACCCATTCCCCAACTGAGCACAACCTGCTCAACCTGTGTCAGAGTCTGTGAATCCCACATTATCCTCATCAGAATCCAAGAACTCTAGATTCAAGTCAACCTCCACCTCACAGGCTGAGGAGACAAGGAGGACCATGGGGAAGCCTGTAATCCTTTTGAATTGATATGATCAATCCACTTGCTGCTTTTTTGGTCAGGGAGAAACTCATGATGGACAATTAAGTAGATTAAGGGAAGAGAATACTTCAAGATCATCCTCATCATCAAAGACATTGTGGCTTATCACGCAAATGCTAAAGATGAGGTTGAAGAATTTGCAACCACCTCCAACCAGAGTGCTGATCTATTTTGGCCTTCAGTTGAGATACCCATCATCAGGGCAACTAGTCCTCAGCCAACTCAATTCATTCCACACTTTATAAAGACAAGGCTGGTTACAGCAAAGGACCAGCCAAATCCAAGCTAAGACCTGCACTAAGAACTTGCCATGCCTGTGGCCAAGTTGTTCCAGTTCAAGTATAATTTTGGCATCCACCTGACAGTGTGGAAAACTGACAAGGTATATCCTATTCATATAAAGCAGGACAAATCCATTCCAGCTACATACAGTACGATCAAGTGGCTCTTCCCCACAAATAACCAGCTCAAAGAAGTCAATCTGGGTTTCCATGAACCTCTCATATGCGAAGAGATGTACTCTTGATCTCCCAATCCACCTCGTTGTAGCACTTGCACTTTATTTGTCTACTTGCACTGCACTTCCTCTGTAATTGTAACACTATATTCTGCATTCTGCTTTTCTTTGTACAACCTCGATGTAATTATGTAAGGCATGATCTGTCTGGCTGGCATGCAAAACAAAGCTTCTCACTGTATCTTGGTACATGCGACGATAAAAAACCAATACTAATTCAGACTTCATCACAGCCTTGGTATAAATATGGGTCAAAAATTCCAGAGGTGAACTGAGTGCCACTGCTCTTGACACCAAGACAGCACTTGACCAAGTCTGCCATTGAGAGACCTGGTAAGACTGGAGTCAACAAGCATCAAGAGGAAAACACTGCAATGGCTAGAATTGCATCTTGCACAAAAGAACATGGTTCTAGTTGTCTACAGTCAATTACTGAAGTCCGAATAGTTCATTGCAGGAGTTCCTTATGGCAGTATCTTTGGTTAACCACCTTTAGCTGCTTCATTCAACTTTCTTTCCGTCAAATGGTCATAATTGGGGATGTTCACGATTGATAGTACAACGTTCAATTCCATTTGAAAGTTCTTTTAAAATGAGACAATCCATGCCTCCACAAAGTAAGGCAACCACCAAGCACTGGCTGACAAGTGGCACAAGGAATCACTGCCACCCACCAGGCAATGACCATTTCCTATGAGAGAGATTTAGACAGCTACACTTGTTATTCAATGTCATTAACGTTGCCAAGTCCCTTCCATCAACGTGCAAGGAATTACCAGTAACCATTCCTTTAACTGGACCAGACACATAATTACAGTGGTGACAAGAACAAGTTAGAGGCTGATTATTGTGGAATAAGTGAGTCACCTCCTGACATGCCAAAGTTTTTCCACAACCACAAAACATGTCAGGAGTCTGATGGAATACTCTCTACTTGCTAGAATGAATACAACTCCAAAACACTCGAAGCTTGACATAGGGGTGCAACTATTTGAGCTGCTGCCTCACAGCTCCAGCATCCTAGGTTCACTCTGTCTGTGCAGAGTTTGTATGTTCTCCCTATGATCAAATGAATTTCCGCTGGATGCTTTAATTTCCACCCACTTCCCAAAGGTGTGCAGGTTGGTAGATTCATTGGCCCTGCAAGTTGCCCAAACGTATAAGTCAGTGGTGGAATCTAGAGGGAGTTGATGGTCATGTGAAAAGTATTAAATGGGATTAGTTTGAGATTTATGTAAATGGTATTAGTTTATGATTTGTGTAAATGGTATTAAATGGAATTAGTTTGCAATTTGTGTAAATAGGTGTTTGGTCATCAGCATTGACTCAGTGGGCCGAAGAGTCTGTTTCTCTGCTGTCTGACTGTGACCATCTAAGCAAAGCCCATGTGATTGACCACCCTATCTATCATGCAAACCACCCATTCCTTCCACCACAGTGCACTGTGATGGCAGTGTGTATCATCTACAAAATGTATTCTTTACTCACTTGAACTTTTCATACAGTACCTCCCAAAACTGGCAACCTCCACTACCAAGGAGGAAAAGTGCAGCAGACACACAAGAACAACAACAAATTCCTCTCCAAGTTATATGCCATCCTGACTTGGAAATATATCACCCTTCCTTTAAGCTCACTAGAACTAAATCCTGAAAGTTCCTGTTCAACAGCATTGTGGAAATATCTTCAGCAGAACACTGCAGCAGTTCAGAACGGAGGCTTACTACCACCTGAGAAAGGTTGTCAACTGTAACCTTGAGCTGCTAAATGCCAGGAAAGTTCACTCAGCATTGAATCCTGACTGACATTACAATGTCAACAGAAAATGCTGGAAACACTCAGGTCAAGCAACATCTGTGGAAAGAGAAACGACATTAATGCTTCAGAGGAAACCATTTCACTGGAACTTGGATCTGAAATATTACTTCTGTTTTTCTTTCCACCAATGCTGCCTAACATGTTGATGTTTCGAGACTTCATTGCCCTGCATACATGTGCGCACACTTTCAAGAATATGAGGTCTACCCAACAATCTCACAAATGTGTGCTTGAATTGGATGTCACATTGGACCAATTCAGTACCTGAAGAGTCCAACAAGCATGTGCTAGAGAGGCATACTGTGACCAGAATTTTGTTTTCGCAATTAATGGAATTTCCTGAACCCGCGATTAGACTTCTGTCTTGTAACAATAAGCAGTTATAAAGCAAAAATTGCTGGAAACATTAGCTGTTTCCTCACTTGCTTTCTGTTTCCAATATTTTCTAAAATATTCATCAACCATAACCAGTTGTTGTTTACCACCCACCCAACCTCTGGCAGCCATTATTCTGGGGTGTAGATGTGAGGTATATATTTTAACATAGCCTTTCCTTTGGACATCTAACATTGTTTTAATGAGTATTCCCATACTCTGCTGGAGCTATGTTCAAACCGATCACCAGAGATTTTGTTTCATTGACTACCCAGAAATGTGGCAATTTCAATTATTGTGAAAAAAACAGAATGTGACCGCAGTGGAAAATGACCAAAGTCTTGCTTCACTCTGAAAATGTAATTGGAAAGTACACAAACTCTTTTTTTCCTCTCAGATATAATTTAGATTTCAAATTGCCTTTTCAAACTACTTCACTTGTGACAGTCTTGAACAGATGCACAATTAGACTAGTCCACAAATCATTCGGGAGAATACAGCTGAGTGGGATTCATTCCCATTTTAACGTCTTTCAAATTCATGACCTGTGGCTTCAAACATTTTCTCCAGAAATTTGTCACCAGCAGTGCGATTTCTGTTGCATCAATATCAGACTATTGTTGGAGGCAGATTGATGCAGTGGAATGATTATTCAAATTCCAGAAGCCAGCAAGCTCCTGTGGTTAATTTTCATCTGTTTGCTTACACAATGGTCCATATATTGCAGTGAAAAAAATAATGCTGAGGCTACTAGGATTCACAGTTATTTGCATCAGAATTGGTAAACAACTATTTGTGAATGTCCATGCACTGTTATATAATGGTATCTTGATCGTTCAATAGCATAGAGATGTTTTAGGTTCTTCAAATGCAGACAAAATTCACCAGAAAATCTCAGAGCTTGCCCAATCCAATCGAAGAGCCTTCTTAATGATGTGCATAGCCAAACAATCTTTATGGTTCTGAAAATTAACTTTTACAGACGTCTAGTTTTATTCCTTCAGGGTTTATTGCTGGAGACTGAAAAAGAAGCAACTTCTTTTAACTTTTTTCTTTGAAATCATGAACTGCTTCCTCACATGTTTCTAGCATTTTCTGAAATGTTCAGTAGGTTTTTGATTTTCATCAACCATAACTAGTTGTCCTTTACCACCCACCAACTTCCGGCATCCACTATTCTGGGGTGTAGATGTGAGGTAGATATTTTAACATGGCCTAAAAATATGTACGAGTTAGGAAGTTGTGGGCATGCTATGTTGGCGCCAGAAGCGCAGCAACACTTGTCGGTGCCCCCAGAACACTCTTCGCAAAAGATGTCTTTCACTGTGTGTTTCAATGTATGTGACTAACAAAGATATCTTTGTATTTTATTTTGTGCCAATCCAATTTTTCTTTCTGTGCCCAATTTGGGAATAAGTTCAATATTCTTACAACCACTTCCTTTGTGATAATTGCTCTTCTCATTTATTGTTCTTAAATTTTGTTGATTAAATTGTTTTTCATCTGCACAGGGTCCCAGATTCCCCACAATGGGTGGCTGTAAGTTCCAGTTCAAATGTTCAAAGAAAATTAATGAACAAAAAAAAGTGTAATCTTGTCTCTTACTGGAAAATCTAGCCCACATAGTGCCAGCAGGTTGTTGAACTGTGGGTGACAACATTGCCAATTGTTATGATTCTCAAACTTAATGTCTACCCTTGTAAATCTTTCAGGAAAAGTCATTGGATAATGGTCATGGATTGGAAGCTGTCTGGTATTTCCTCTTCCTCATCACTTGTAACACATAACTTTTGTCTGACCTCAATCAGGCCTGCACAGAGGCTTGGGATGCCTCATGATGTCATGTAAATACAACTGATTTCCATTTGTATACAAAGGAGCATATTGGGCAAGGATTTCCACTCATTTGTGGGGTTTTCTTCGGGCAGAACATTCCCAATATGACATAAGTCATGCAAAAGGCCAGGGAATTTTAAATACGATTACAATCAATGCAAAATGAGTTTTAAATTGTTTGCCACTGGCCCTACCCACAAAACTTGACATACCTCCTGAAGGAAATTAATCATTGAAGGTAGTTTTGGCTAACTGTAGTCAATTTTAATGGCCTTGAGAAGGCTTCTGTAAATCTTTTGACAATGATAGGCAAGTTTTGAATGAAAACCTTTAAAAAGAATGGAAATCCTAAGAAATTAACCACATTTTCCAATCCAATCAGCACTACTTCCAGGGACATTTTGAAATTAATTTATAGCTTAATCACAGGTAGGAGATTGGGACAGTGACCTGGGATACTTACCGTATTTATTTTGAGGATGGGAGATGGGATAAACCCATTTGTGATCAAACATCACAGAAGCATCACTTTTATATATGTACGGACATTAAAGCAACATTAAGAAAATAAATCTTTAAACAAAATTCCAAATTCATTGGTTCACAGCAGATTTTGCTGCTGTCAGTAAGCAATGTAATTGTATGGAATACACAGGCCAAATACTTTTCAAAACAGACACAAATCTGGCTGCAGTTTGTATCTAAATCATCAAGTGGAAGCCAGGTAAAAATTTTACCATTATAGAAATTGAGCACCTGATCAAACATTATTTAACTTTCTCCCTCTTGCAGTGCACTGTTCTAGAACTGCACCATTTAGTTACTGGTTGTCCAGAGGCCCACCAGAATAGTGATAGCTTCTCTACTGATAGTCCAACCATGAATCATGAGGAACCAGAAAGTAGGCTTCCCTAATCCCATACTTAACCATACAGAAGCCAATGTCAACAATGGACAATTGTACATGCACAACACATCACATTTATATCGTGTTCAACATTCCAATAAAGCTATTGCCTGAACTATTATGTCAGCTGTCTAATCACTCAGAGTCTGAGAATATTATGCCTGAAAAGACGGGCTGAAACTGAAAGCAAACTATGGATCCTAAATGCTAATTAAAAGAGGAACACGAGAATAATACGCAAAACTTGTACCACATCAAAGAAAATAATTGTGCAACATAAACTCTTGCAATTTTAGCTTCATAATTACCTTCAAGTACAAAATATTAATCAAAAGTATTTACTATTTAAAAACTGTCAAAGAAATGTATCTGTTGTCGCTGTTCTTCAAAATGGATATCTGAACAAAAAGGCACACAACTGATCGAGAGCCACGTTAATCCTGATATCAATGGATCAGAACAAGGTTTAAGTCTATCATATTCAGTGATAAATCACGGTGGACATCTTCAGGCACAAGGAACACCACCACACCATTTCCACTCCAGGTTGCACACCTTCCTGACTTAAAAATACAGCCTTCATCATTGCTATATCTAAATCCTGGAACTCCCTCTTCAATAATATTATGGGATTAGGAGTGCAATGGTTTTTTAGCATAGCAGGGGAATTAAGGGTTATGGAGAAAAGGCAGGTAGGTGGAGCTGAGTCCACGGCCAGATCAGCCATGATCTTATCGAATGGCGGAGCAGGCTCGACTGGCCAGATGGTCTCCTCCTGCTCCTATTTCCTATGTTCTGATGTTCAAAAAGGCATCTCACTATCATTTCTTAAGGGCAATCCAGATAAACAATAAATTCTGGCCAAGTAATGATTAATTTAAGAAAACAAACTGTCATCTTGGTGAATTATCCTAAACTTGGGCTTAAAATATATTCCACCCCCCAATCCCACCCCAAACCTTTCCAGTGTGCAAAGTTACAAAGGTTTTTAAAAATTGCCAACAAAGTCAGTCAGAAATCTTTAAGAAGAAGTACATCAAACACATTTATTGGATGATTTAAGTTGAAGGAATAAATAGTACATAGTTGGACTGATTAGCCACATGCAGAGAGAGGAATGAACAAACCTACATGATCACATAAATAATACTGGCGGATCCCGATGAATTTGCTGATTAGGAGAGATAAAAAAAATGCCCTTAGGGCTGGCTGTAAAACTTCCCAGCTATGGAACTGGTAAAGCTGCATGAATATACCAAGCTGGAGAGGAAGGAAATAAAAGGGGAAAAGAACATCTTCCACTGGAAGGGTTCGCAAAGCCGACATCTTTATTTTCTTTTCTTTCCTTACCTTTGACCCATTCCCCGGTAGATCTGCTCTCCCTTCCTCCCCGCACCTGCCTATCACTATCTCTTACCTGCATCTACCTATCACCACCTTATGCCAACCCCGCCTCCCTTCTTTTGTCCACCTATCACTGCTCTGCTTTTCCCTCCTATATATTGGGCTTCCCCTTCACCCATCTTCAATCCTGAAGAAGGGTCCTGACCCGAAACGTTGACCACCTGCTTTTCTCCATGGATGTTGCCTGGCCTGCTGAGTTCCTCCAGCATCATAGTTTTTTTTCCATCTAGATTCCAGCATCTGCAGTCCTTTGTTTCTCAAATAACCAAATACATCTTGGAACTATAATGGGGCGAGAGGATTCCTGGTTTGCAAGTGCGTATGTTCAAAATATATATTCGAAAAAGACCAAAGCTTCACTCAGGGCACAAATGAATGCAAGGTAAAATTAGACATATACTTGCAGCATTTTGAAGCAAATTACTATTTTGAATACGTTTTTGTGTTGAGTATAATATACTGGTGCAAAGCTGAATTGTGAATCAATCACAGAATGCAATCAAAAGTAAACTCTCCACATTGAAGATAAATTCAGAAGTTTTTTTTAAGACAAAGGCTTGCTTGAGGACAAAGCAGAAAATCCTGCTTCACATTCACTATCAATTTTGAGAGATGAAAGCCTAAAATGTATTTTTTCAGTTCTAATATATGGCAGTCTACATGAACAAACTGCTCCCAACTGGTGTACAATTACTATTAGTCTCAAGGTCAACTCTGGTACCTTCACAATTCAGAATGGTGAAATAGGACATGAGCTTGTCTGGTATTGTAACAGCTCATGTACATATCAAAATCTGTGTATGTACAGTTCAGACAGGTTAGTTTGTGCATCCATTATAACAGTTGCTGCAAGTGGAAAGTTTCCATGGAGTTCCCCCAACCCGCTTTGCAACTCTGGAGAAATTACACGAGCAGCCACTTTTAACCAGTTATGACATTTTTCCAGCTGGTGATCTTCCGCCAAAGGGCTGTTAATGGAACTTCCAGCCAGTAATATTCAAGAGCAGAATTAATTATCTGGTAGATTACAGAGGCGGAGGTAGAAATAATTTAGCAGCAGAACTGATTTGAGACAATATCAGTGTTGAATTTACCCTATGGCATATGTTAACATTGGGTGCATTTCTCAACCAAATGTATAGAGGTAAATATTAAATCAGGATGCTGGAAATGGCAATTGTGGAAGAAAAATTACTGGGACAGCACAGGAGCTTTGGAATGTTAAAGTGTGGTTTGCACTTTGGGTGGGGTGCTTCCTTGAGAGGTGAATTATCATCTACCAGATGCTGAATGGCTGATGGCAATTCTAACATTTGTAAATGTGCTGTGAATTATAAATGGGGTTTATTTATTTGAAACGTTATATCTGAACGAAGAATAAAAAATGTAACACCATGTCCTTGAAGGAAAAACATGTAATTGTAGAAACATTAATTTGGAGGGAGACCTCACTATTTACTGTTAAAGGCATCTTTTTAATAACATTGAACTGCTTTGCAAAAGGTTAGGAAGGTCATGATTATGAAAGGCTGGCATTAGCTCAAAAACAGATAATTCAGTTTGGCAAACGCATTTAAGGAAAGATGTCATCTTTACAGTTCATGGTACTTGTGGTAGGGGAAGCCGAATTCTAAGAAGGACCTCAATTATACACTGACCTCAGTGTCTTCCTTTCATGTACACAATAAAATTGCTTCTCAGTGAATCTGCCGATGGCTTTCAGGGTCACTTAAGAAGGTTAGCGAGATGGTAACGTGTGAATACTTCAAATGTAATTGTAAATTTAAAGGGATGCGATGTATTCTGGCAAACTTTACTTTGAACTCACCTTTAAATATGGTTTTTGAAACCAATCTCTATGTCTCCACATAAAGATAAGTGAAATATAAATTTATAATTCTTGAGTACATGCCATTAAGTGAACTCAGGACAAAGGTGGGTAAATTATTGGATTGAAGGAAAATCAAGGATTGGGCAGGAAACTGGAGTTAAGGTCAAAGATCAGATCAGCTATGAAGTTACTGAAAAGCAAGGCAAGCTAAAATGGCCATATGATTTACTCCTGCTCATTTTGTTTGTGTGCTGTTAATTGTGCAGCTAGGTAACTGATTGGGCTCTGAATATGCATTTCCATCATTTGGAACAGATGAAACATTTTGAGACGTTTGTGAAGCAGATGGCCAGTGTGTATGCTTTTTTTTAACCATCTCCATTCTTGTATCATGTTCCTCCTCAGGTCTGAGCCAGCTGCTGAAGGTAATGTGACTGCCAAATGTAGAGTCTGAGAGTCTTATTTGCATTTCCAAGTCCAACTACAGAACCTGGCGACATCTGACTGCCTGCTAGAACTGAGCTTAAGGACTGAATATAAACACTGAATTTTATGGCGCCTTTGTTACAGTGGTGTCAGTCGGAAGCTCAGTGGTAGCCAAATCAGCTGAGATAGAAAACCGGAGGTTCAAGCACAAGTCCAGAAACTTAAGTGCACAACTTTGGTTGAAGTATTGTCTTTCTGTCTTTAAATGACCCTGTCCGGCCACTTCAAGATAAGCAGAGACCTTCCAGTTAAGTATCAAATGAGACTAACTGTTCATTTATCTCTTTGGTTACAACAACTGGAGAGAAGGTGAGGAAAAAGGTCAAGGGTAAATGAAATGATGCAAACTTAAATTTCAAAGACTTTTCATGCCTGAGAAAAGGCAGTTATTTTTGTAATCTTCCATTTACTTTGGGCACGTAGGTTATCATAATTTGATTATGAAAGCTACTGGATTGTTGTAAAAGCTAACTGGTCCAATAAAGTCCTTCAGTGCAGGGAACCTGCTGCCTCTACCCAATCTGTCTGCATGTGACTTAATCTTCACATCCACAGTTAACACACAATGTTCTCTGATGTGACCTAGCATGTCATATGGTTGCTCAGAGACAGAGGAGATGTGCAATCATAAACATCGCCTTGTCTCTAATTCCCACAGCTCAAGAACAAGCAAAAACAATGTCACTCCCCATAATAGCTCAAAGTCCCACATTCGAAATTTCATTTTGAATACTCAATAAACACATGCACTATTTTGAAGGAAATAACAAATTAATCTTGTTTTTAAATTCTCTAACTAATGTTGGCCACGACACTGGGAGAGCTTTGCATTCTAAAGCTTGACACTTTGGCAGTACTTCTTCACTGAGTCAAAGAGTCATGGATTATTTTATGCTGTTGGATTTTAGCATTTGACTTTCACTGACACTTCACTGTTTCACAGAAGAACTACACTGTAAATGAAGATGGCCTGGACATTCTTGTCCATCCAAAGGACTGCTGGTTTGGGCTGCAGCAGGGTGCCAATGAAGATTTTGCTCTTACACATACAGTGGAGAGCATTCTGACTGGTTGCACCGCCGGCTAGTGTGGAGTTTCCAATGTGCAGGATCGAAAGAGGCTGCACGGGGTTGTAGACTCAGCCAGCTCCACCACAGGCACAATCCCCCCCCGCCATCAACGACATCTTCAAGAAGCGGTGCCTCAAGAAGGCCACATCCATCATTAAGGAGGGTCACCACCCGGGACATGTCCTCCTCACATTACTACCATTGGGGAGGCGGTACAGGAGCCTGAAGACCCACACTCAACGTTTCAGGAACAGCTTCTTTCCCTCCACCATCAGATTTCTGAATGGTTCATGAACACTACCTCATTATTCCTCTTTTGCCCTAATTATTTATTTTTATAAGATATAAGATACCTTTACTTGTCACATGTACATCGAAACGCAGAGTGAAATACAACTTTTGTGTAGAGTGCTCTGGGGGCAACCTGCAAGTGTCGCCACGTTACCAGCGCCAACATAGCATGCCCACAACTTCCTAACCCGTAAGTCTTTTTGGAATGTAGGAGGAAACCGGAGCACCCGGAGGAAACCTATGCAGACATGGGGAGGACATTCAAACTCCTTACAGACAGTGGCCGGAGTTGAATCTGGGCCGCTGGCACTGTAATAGCGTTATGCTAACCTTAATTTTTATGTCCTTATGTCTTGCACTGTACTGCTGCCTCAAAACATGAAAGTTCACAACATATGTCAGTGAGAATAAACCTGATTCTGATACAAATTCCATTTGCGCCCAAGCCCCATAATTGATAGGACATTGTGCACTTCAACATGTGCTGTTTGGCTTGGGACAGCTGACAGTCATAAACCAGGTCAGCCCTGTGCCTTGGATTGTCAGACAGGGATGGTGGGAGGGACTGTGAATGAGAATCAGGAAAGGGGTCCAGGACTGGACCAATTTTTAACTAAGGATTGGTGACTGTGATATGCATGGAGGAAAGATGGGATCTTGGTGGGGGTGGGGGGGGCGGTGTGAGAGGAGGTATTGAAGATTGAAACTTCCATCAGGATTGGAGGTCAGGGGGTGGAAGCCTCAGGGGAATCTGAACAATGGGGAGCAGGAGATGGATTGTCAGTGTTGTGCACTGAGATAATATCGTGGGGAAGTTGCTGGAGGTGCTCGTGGACAGTGGTTGGATACTAGACAACAAAAATTCAATTATGGACTTGACTGATACGAGTTCCAGTCTGGAGATGAATATTAGCTGTCCTAACAGATCCTTCCAGAGATAACTTGGTCTAAATTCTCCCATAGTATTCCAAATAGAAATCATGCCAGATATGCTTGGATGACTTCCCCAATGAAGTACTGAGTGGTTTTCTCAGATTGGTCACAAAATATTAGGACAGATAAGTCCCTGAGGCCTGACGGAATATTCCCCAGGCTGCTTCGTGAGGCGAGGGAGGAGATTGTTGAACCGTTCGTTAGGATCTATGAGTCTTCGTTGTCCACGGGGATGGTACCGGAGGATTGGAGGGTGGCGAATGTTGTCCCCTTATTCAAAAAAGGTAGTAGGGATAGTCCAGGGAATTACAGGCCAGTGAGCCTTACGTCTGTGGTGGGTAAACTGTTAGAAAGGATTCTAAGAGATAGGATCTATGAGCAATTAGAGAATCATGGACTAATTAGGGGCAGCCAGCATAGCTTTGTGAAGGGAAGATCTTGCCTCACAAGCCTGATAGGGTTCTTTGAGGAAGTGACCAGGAAGATTGATGAGGGCAGTGCAGAGGATGTGGTCTACATGGATTTTAGTAAGGCATTTGACAAGGTTCCACATGGTAGGCTTCTTCAGAGGCCAAAGGATCCAGGGAGGCTTGGCCATTTGGATTCAGAATTGGCTTGCCTGTAGAAAGCAGAGGGTTGTGGTGGAGGGAGTGCATTCGGATTGGAGGGCTGTGACAAGTGGTGTCCCACAGGGATCGGTTCTGGGACCTCTACTTTTTGTGATATTTATTAATATCTTAGATGAGGGGGCGGAAGGCTGGGTTAGCAAGTTTGCAGGTGACACAAAGATCGGTGGTGTTGTGGATAGTGTGGAGGGCTGTCGAAGCTTGCAGAGGGATATCGATAGGATGCAGAGCTGGGCTGACATGCGGCAGATGGAGTTCAATCCAGAGAAGTGAGAGTTAGTACACTTTGGAAGGACAAACTCCAAGGCGGAGTACAAGGTAAATGGCAGGATTCTGGGCAGTGTGGAGGAGCAGAGGGATCTGGGGTTCATATCCACAGATCACTGAAAGCCGCCTCACAGGTGGATAGGGTAGTTAAGAAAGCTTATGGGATGTTAGCTTTCATAAATTGGACGATCGAGTTTAAGAGCTGTGAAGTGATGATGCAGCTTTACAAAACTCTGGTTCGGCCACATTTAGAGTACTGTGTCCAGTTCTAGTCGCCTCATTATAGGAAGGATGTGGAGGCATTGGAAAGGGTGCAGAGGAGAATTACCAGGATGCTGCCTGGATTAGAGGGTATGGATTATGAGGAGAGACTAAAGGAGTTAGGGCTGTTCTCATTGGAGAGGAGGATGAGGGGAGACATGATAGAGGTATACAAGATATTGAGAGGAATAGATAGAGTGGACAGCCAGCGCCTCTTTCCCGGGGCACCAATGCTCAAAACAAGAGGACATGGTTTTAAGGTAATGGGTGGTAAGTTCAAGGGAGATATCAGAGGGAGGTTTTTCACCCAGAGAGTGGTTGGGGCATGGAATGTGCTGCCTGGGGTGGTGGTGGAGGCTGATACATTGGACAAGTTCAAGAGATTGTTAGATAAGCATATGGAGGAATTTAAGATAGAGGGATATGTGGGAGGAAGGGGTTAGATAGTCTTAGGTGTGGCTTGAAGGGCGGCACAACATGGTGGGCCGAAGGGCCTGTATTGTGCTGTATTGTTCTATGGTTCTAAAATGAAGCTGAAATAATCATTCTTGTCTTTTATTTTAGGGGGAAAAGTTATTGCAAGAAACAATGTTGAGCAGACTTGATGGGCCGAATGGCCTGCTTCTGCTCCCTTGCCTTGTGATCTATTGAATTTCTAGGCCTCCAAATTTTGGGTAAAATGCTTTGTCTCCTCTTTATTGTATATCCACAGAAGTCACAAGGTGAATTCAAAATAGAATGATTGGTTCCAATGACATTTTGACCATACCCTGAATCAAAATCATCAGGAAGAAGTGATTACCTCTTCGCTTCACCCCACCTCTAATGCCCTACCCAACCCTCCAACAGCCTTCTCCCCACAACAGCTCAAATTTTCTGCCAACAAAGTCACACCTTAGTTATAAAGCACTTTGGGATTCATATGGACACAGGAGGTGACCTGTGCATTTTTTGTTCTTTCATACAGTGCAATATCCTCAACTACAAATAAACCACTCCAATTAAAAGAGTAATGGTTTTGATAATGCAGGATTCCTGCTCTGAAAATAAGGCAAGTAATTACTGGCGTTATGAAATATGAAAATGAGAGCACAATTTTCATATTTCACCATTTATTTTGTGTGTTCTTGTGGAGAACAGGTTCAGAAAGAACCTGTATTTAGCTGTGCTGTTGTGAATTCACACAGACTTAAAAAGTCAAGGGCTGCAACAATCAAGGCAGAATAATCTGTGGAAAAGACATTAAAGATACGTATTATAGCCAAGGGTCTAGAACAGGGATGAAGGGCTGAACAGCCCCTATTCTTTTCTTCAAAGTCCCTTACTTTGAGCAGAGACAATGAGAACTAATTAACTCACCCCAGAATTATCAAATCAGAATAGCGTGTTCTTGTTTCAAGAACAGCATTTCTGAAGTCCATATTTCAGTGTGAGTGGGGAAGGAGGGAGCCAGCTATATTTATAAGCCTACAAGCAAATCACTGAATAGGGAGTAAATCACTTGGACAACCTTCGGACCAGCAGTGAACACTGGGGGAAGAAATGAGACACGTGGGCAGTCAGCCAGATTTTAAACAAGGAACGACAAGGGCAGGCCTGGGGTTGGAAGACAAGATGCCAGAGATCAGTTTCTGATGTCTTGAAAGAGAGGCAATGAAGTGATTTAGCACACAAAGCAAACTGTGTATATGGTTTATCATTTCACTTCATAGTTCCTTGGCAATGCAGCATATATTAGATCAGTTCTATTTACACATGTTAGCATGTATGTTCATCATAGGATGACCACGGCATCATCCTCCAACCCCTCTCCACTTCATATAACCAGTGAGATTACACAAGCCTCTTTGGGCTCTTAACCTTTACAGATGGGTTCAGAGGGGTTGCTTGCAAAGAAGAAAGTGTTAGTGGACAGCGGCTGTCGACCAGAATGATTAAAGTTAAGAAATGTATTTAGCTGATATGAGATCCAGTCCAAAGTTGCACTGGGGAGACTCAGTTGTCTCAGAAGGCCGCTTCTTTCATAACTTTGGATTGTGCCAGACATGCTGGGATGATTCAGGTCCACAAGTCAAATTCCAAGATTGATGCAAGTAACCAGGATTTCACACTGGGCAAAAAATGATTGTCAATGGCTTAACACTGCAAGGATCAATGATTCACCAAGGATTGGGCATGGTGACAGAGATAGCAGGTTGGGTCTGGGTGCAGGGGCTGGAGATCAGAAGGGCAGAAGTGCCAGGAGAATCAGAGCTTTGTAGAGGGAGAGAGGGTGATAACATCAGAGAGGAATACTTCAATTAGTCCAGGTCCAGATATCCATCCCTAACTGATGCTCCCCTCACCTTACCCACCTGACTCATTTGGCCCAGGCGCTGAACCCTGATCTTCGATCATCCTAACTCCAACCCGTGACATCAGAATCAGGTTTATTATGATTGACATATGTCATGAAATTTGTTGTTTTGGGGCAGCAGTACAGTGCAAGACTTAAAAATTACTATAATTTACATCAATAAATAAATAGTGCAGAAGTGGAATAACAAAGTAGTGTTCATGGACCGTTCAGAAATCTGATGGCGGAGGGGAAGAAGCTGTTCCTAAAATGTTGAGTGTGGCTCTTCAGGCACCTGCAACAGTGTTGGCTCGAATCATGACCTTCAAACTCTTCAACCCCAAGTTCACTCAGGCACTGACTCCTCATGAATAACCCCTCCCAAACCAACTCTCCAGAGTCCAAATCCTAATAACTGAATAAATAAAAAAAATCTATTGATTCATCACCCTGTGCTTGCTAATATGTGCTGACTCCCAGTAAAGACATTACAATTCTCAACCATATTGTCAAATCTCTTCATGTGCTATTCCCTTCATGCTCACAAATTTTTCACCCTCTGAGATTTCTGAACTCCTTTCTTGATTGCAAACCCAAACTCATTCATTGGACCATTACTGTACGCTGGGAATTTGCCGAGATCCTAAGCTTTCAAATTCTCTTTCTAAGCCACAGGCTTCTGTGCCACTCTTTTGCACTTGAAACCTACCTTTCTGAGTGAGCTTTCGGTTATCTGTCTCAACATCATCCTGTGTGGGTTACTAACAAGTCTATTGTTTGATAAGATTTCTGTGTGGTGTCTTGGGAGCATTTTTGCTATATTAAAGCCAAATAAATACAAATTGTTATTGAAGTTAATTGTAAAATAAAACAGCTTAACAATTCCCACATGATTTTTATCTCATTAAAAAAGCTTTCAAATAGAAAATTTGATGGGAAGATGTAACAAGTACATCTTGGCTCCGAGAGAAAGGGGACTGAGACCAAATTTTATTGGATGGGGATCACAGCTATAAAGTCTTGGGCAGAGTAAAATGGGGAGTCATGATCTGACTGTAATAGGGAGATTGATTGAGAAGCCGGATCTGGATAACCTTCCACAACAATTAAGAATGTCACCAGTTCCTGCAAGAGAGATTGCGTGGACTCAACAATTTTTTTTTAATCTCTACTGCCAAAACATAGGGAGAAAAATATGAACTTATATAATGCCATTCAATTCCCTTTCAAATGGTTCCAAAGCACTTATAGCCAATTAAGCATTCCAACATGCATTCACTTTTGTAAGATCTGAAAGGTCGCAACCAATTAGGATGGCAATAGTGGTGCAGTCAGTGGAGCTGCTGCATCACAGCATCAGAGACCTGTGTTCAATCCTGTGGAGCTTGGATGTTCTCCCTGCAACTGTGTAAATTTCCTCCAGGTGCTCCAGTTTCTTCCCACATTCCAAAGATGTGCTTAATCGGCCTGTGGAAATTGCCCCCAAGCATTCAGGTGAGTAGGTGAGTGATAGAGTGTGAGGGGAGTTGGAGAAGGTGGGGAGAATAAAAAAAAATTGGATTAATGTAGGATAAGTCCAAAATGGGTGGGAGATGTCAGATTGTAAGTGCAGACTTGATGGGTCAAAGGGCGTGTTTGACGTTATATCTCCCTGTGACTTTATGATCCAATTTGCAAATAGCAAGCTCCCACAAACAGTACTTGATAATAACCAGATAACCTCTTTTCGAAAGCTGCAGTGAAGGATACATATTGATCAGAACATTACATTGCATTAAAATGACCAGATTTCACCAAGCATTAAAAGACTATCTTTCTCTTTATCAAAGGGTTAGATACACTGCTTAGTGCAGAGTTAAAGCAAGCTCGGAGTTCATTTAATTGACGTGGAAGGACAGGCCAACGTGACAAGTGCTGGGAACGTTGGATCCAGAGAACAACTTGGAGAAAAGTGGTAGAGAGGTTTTCAAAATAATATATTTAAGTCAGCGTCTAAATTTAACGGTGAAAATTTTTATATTCATGCATAGCTTTATAGATCAATCTCAAACAAGTGGATTTCTGACAATGTTATAATGTTGTGATTGATGGGGCAAAGTTGTTCGAAGAATTAGTTGGATCATTTTGTGCTATTTGGTAAATCTGTTAGCTTGGCAAAGAGAGAAAATATAATTCATTAGGGTTGCTGTGGCTGTTTTGTTTAAGAGCTTTTCCTGCTTGTGTTATGGATGGAACTATTTTAGATGGAAGCCAGTTCAATTTACCAGATTCATGGAGTATTACAACACAAAAACATGGTCTTTGGCCTAACTCACCCATAGTGACCAAGGTGCCTATCTACACTAAACCCGTTTGCTTTCGTTTGGCCCATATCCCTCTCAACCTTTCCTATCCATATACCTGTCCAAATGTCTTTTGAACATTGTAATTGTACCTGCCTCTACCACCTCCACTGGCAGCTCTTTCCATATACCCATCACCCTCTGTGTAAAAAGTTTGCCCTTCAGATTCCCTTTCTCTCTCCCCTTAAACTATGCCCTCTAGTTTTTTGACTCCGCTACCCTGGGAAAAAGAATGCGATTATCTACCCGATCTGTCCTTCATAATTTTATAAACCTCTGAAATGTCACCCCTCAGCTCCCTTCGCTCCAGGGAACACAGTACCAGCCTATCCAAACTCTCCTTATAACTTAAGCCCTTCAGTCCAGGGAACGTTGATGTGAACCTTTTCTGCACCCTCTTTAGCTTAATCACATCCTTCCCACAGTGTGGCGACCAGAACTATACACAATACTCCAAATGCAGCCAGGCCAAAGACTTGTTAAACTATAGCATGACGTCCCAACTCCTAAGCTCATTGTCTTGGCCAATGAAGGCAAGCATACCATAATGTCTTCTTCATCACTCTGTCTACTTGTTGCCACTTTCAGGGAACTATTTCCTTGTACCCCAAGGTCTTGCTATTCAATAACGTTCCCCAGGGCCCTGCCATTTACTATATTTGTCCTGGCCTGATTTAACTTCCCAAAATGCCTCACTTCACACTTGTCCGAGTTAACTTTCATCAACCATTCCCTTCTCAGTTGACTTAGTTTGTGTTGTAACCTCAGACAACCTTCTTCACTCTCCACCATACCAGCAGTTCTGTGCCATATGCAAACTTTCAAATCATGCCATTACGTTCTCTTCCAAATCATTCATATACATGACAAAGAATAAAGGATCCAGCACTGATCTTTGCGGCACACCACCGGTTACAGGTCTCCAATCTGAAAAGTGATCCACCAATACCGCCAAGCCAATTTTGGTTAATATAACAGGGTGTGGTTATTCAGCCGAGTCAATACTTACTATCCAATGTCATTGTAATATGAGCCTTTGGAGACACTTAAGACAAGAGATTTTGCAGAGTTTTCAAGTGTATACAGATATAATTCTAAAAGATTGCAGTTATACAGAACCATTCACAACCCAGGACGTTGTAAAGTGATTCATATCAAAACTCATCTTAATCTAAATACTGCTTTTATTTAATATGAGAAACGTTGTGGCCAACTTGCCATGTTATAGGCCACAAACAGCTTTGAGACATAGCCCTTTATTGTTTTTGTGACATCGGCTGAGGGAAAAATATCTGCCAGGAGATAATGTACCGGATAATTTACATCCATCTTTGCAGGAAAACGGGGCCTCAGTACAACATCGCAACCAAAAACGAATACAGCACTCCCTCAGCGGCTACCTAGTGTGTTGACACTGGACTGATTCTTCAGTTAGAGTCAGAGAGAAATACAGCACAGGAACAGGCTCTTCAGCCCAACTCGTCAATGCCAACCAAGATGTCCATCTAAGCTAAGTCACATTTACCCGCGTTTGGCCCACGTCTCTGTAAACCTTTCCTATCCATACTGCCGACCGCCCCCCCCCCCCCCCACAGTACCCTCCCAGCCCATCCTTTCTGGGAGCAGACTCGTAGGTAGAGTCTCCAACTGGGAAACCATGTCACAGGTGAACATCGAGGTTGGAACACTGCAGGGTTTCTCAGAGTGCAGGGAGCAGTGCACTCTGACAGCCGGTGACCCTTGCTCCTCCACTCTCATAGACATTCACAAACATTCAAAAATACTCAAAAAAACTTTTTTTAAACTAAATATCGTTACAAAAGTAAAATTATTTTATGAACACTGTTTATATTTATAAACACAATTAATGGCAGTTAAACACATTTAAACCAGTTCAATCAATTAACAAAAAAAGGAATCTATTAGAGGCTTGTTGTCGTGGATGATTTCAACTTCCCTAATATTGATTGGCACCTCCTTAGTGTAAAGGGGATAGATGGGGCAGAGTTTGTTAGATGTGTCCAGGAAGGATTCCTGACACAGTATGTGGACAGGCCACCTAGGGGAGAGGACATACTGGACCTGGTACTAGGCGATGAGCCTGATCAGGTTTCAGATCTCTTGGTGGGAGAGCATTTTGGAGACAGTGACTCCTTGACCTTTACCATAGCCTTGGAGAGGGATAGGAGCAGATGATATGGGGAAGTATTTAATTGGGGGAAGGGGAATTATGATGCTATTAGGTAGGAATTTGGGAGCGTAAATTGGCAACAGATGCTCCTGAGGAAGTGTGCAATGGAAATGTGAAGGTTGTTTCGGGAGTACTTGCATGGGCTCTGGGTAGATTTGTCCCATTGAGACAGGGTATGGATGACAGAGTGAAGGAGCCATGGTTGACAAGAGATGTAGAATATCTTGTCAAGAGAAAGAAAGAAGCTTACCCAAGGCTTAGAAAGCAAGGACCAGACAGGGCTCTGGAAAGTTATAAGGTAGCCAGGAGGGAGCTTAAGAATGGACTTAGGAGAGCTCAAAGGGGGCATGAGAGGTCCTTGGTGAGCAGAATTAAGGAAAACCCCAAGGCATTTGACACATATGTGAAGAATAGGAGGATGACGAGAGCGAGGGTAGGACCAATCAGGGATAAAAGAGAAAACATGTGTCTGGAGTCGAATTTGAATGCAGTATACAAGGTTAATGGCAGGACTTTTAGCAGTGTGGAGGAACAGAGGGATTTTGGGGTCCACGTCCACAGATCACTCAAGGTTATCACACAGGTTGATAGAATTGTTAAGAAGGCATATGGTATGTTGGCCTTCATTAGTTCAGGTATTGAGTTCAAGAGCCATGAGGAAATGTTGCAGCTCTGTAAAACTCTGGTTAGACCACACTTGGAGTATTGTGTTCAGTTCTGGTCGCCTCATTATAGGAAGGATGTGGAAGCTTAAGAGAGGGTGCAGAGAAGACTTACCAAGATGCTGCCTGGATTGGAGAGCATGTCTTTTGAGGATAGGTTGAGCGAACTAGCGCTTTTCTCTTTGGAGTGAAGGAGGATGAGAGGTGATAGAGGCATAGATTGATTGGACAGTCAGAGACTTTTTCCCAGGGCGGAAATGGCTAACACAAGTGGGCATAATTTTAAGGTGATTGGAGGAAAGTACAGGGGAGATATCAGAGGTAACTTTTTTTTACACTGAGTGGTGGGTGCATGGAACGCAGTGCCAGGGGTGCTGGTAGAGGCAGATACATTAGGGACATTGAAGAGACTCTTAGATAGGCACATGAATGACAGAAATATGGAGGGCTATGTGGGAGGGAAGGGTTAGATCGATCTTAAAGCAGGATAAGATGTCGGCACTGTAAAGACCGAAGGGCCTGTACTGTGATGTAGTGTTCTATGTTCTGTCTTGAATTCAGACTTCTATCTGAAGCTTGTTTCTTCCTACTGAATTTTTGGTCGGTAATTTCTGACAGGTTAAATGGGCAAATTTCCCAACCTAAATGTGGTCTCCTCTGTTCAACTCCTGTAGAGTTAAGTAGGTAAAAGTTAGCATTGACAAACGTTGCTGGGCTGGATCTTACTCGATCCCATCTGCTGCCTCCACTTCCCACCCAAACCCCATGGCATGCCCACGACCACACTACCCTTCTGCAACCACGCATGTCCCAGTGGCCGTAGGACCTTAATTTCATGACTGCACAGCAATTGGAGACTGTGCAACCTGAGGTCTTGCCCCAGGACTGCTCTGATGGCCTACACTGAGGATGGACTGCTTGTACAGCGCAGGTCCTTATACTGCTCGTGGTTCCTTCAGCACAACTGAAAGAGACTTGAACTTGAACCTGCTCTGTCAGGTCAAGTTTGTTCAAGTTTATTACATAGTGTATAAATACCATGAAAATTTGCTTTTTGCTGCAGCAGCACAGCACATCACAGATATGATAAACATGTCCGTAATGTACTGTGCAGGCCATGGGGTTTGGTGCTGAGATCTTCCCTTTGGGAAGTATTCTTTTATTAACAAAGATGTTCATTTTTCATTCTATCATTGAATTCCACCCCAGTAACAGCCCCATCTCTCATAAGTCGCAATTCTTACCTTACCCCATCCCCACCCTGACTACCAAGCTGTTGACCTAGCAACTCTTGACCACTGACTTACCAAGTCCTCCCAAACCACATCATCCCCAGCACCTGATCCTTACCCCAACCATCCTACAAACCTTCATGACCAATCCTTCCTCTTTCCATCCCAGGCCAATCCCTCTTACAATCCCAGGTCAACCTATTTTACAATCCTGGCCTGAGCCCAACCTTTGCAATCCAAGACCAACCCCCACCCTTCCAATACCTTAGGGACCTCCATCTTCCCAATTCCAGACCAATGACCACTCCTCCAATCCTTTAATCTCACCTCTACCCAGGCCTCTCTCCCTCACAGAGCAGGCAGAGGAAAGGACTTCCCTTGTGCAAGACTTGTCCGAGTGCACACAACATCTCAGACCTCACACCACTGAATTTTACAGCACTCAGCTTGTGAATGAAATGTTCACTGGCCTGTGGCACGCTGGTTGTTTAATATACTTGAACGTCACCTATTGTTAGGGTAATCCAAGTCCATACAGGATCAGTTATGCAAGCTGGTCGTTCTGCTGCAAGGCAGATTCCCATGGGTTTGTGCCAACCTGCTAATGGATCATCTATGCGGGAGAATCAATCTGGACTTTGACCCATCCATTTCTGAATCTCTTGTGACTGATTCTAGATGGGTTGGTGCCACTCTAATAACAAGTCTCCTGTTACAGAATCCCTCTGGACTTGGACACACACACCGACAAACCTCCTCTGAGCAACAGAACCACTCTCAATAAGCTAATTTGTTCAGATGCTTCCTGACTGACATTATCCCTCTCAGCAAGAACTATCAGTCAGTGAGATTCCAGTGAGAGAATTCCTTTGGGCTAATGCTTCTTCAATAGGAAAATTCTGATATAACAGCATGTTTCTAGGACAATGAAATGATTCAGCCCGAATCATAGCAAGCACAATACCATCAGATCTGCTCCACGGTCTCACTGGGGGACACGGTGGACCAACATGGCCAGTAATTTCCACTCCTCTGGGTTATATTTTCCTCGTCAGGATAACCCAGCTGAAATGAGCACTCTCTCCCTCCAAGAAAAGACTGACAGGCAGTCAAGACTGGAATTCAGAGAAAGGCTATTATAGCCTGGATGGTGGTTAAATTACTGGATGAGCATTCAAAGGCCTGGATTATTGATCTGGAGCCATTAGTTCACATCCCAGAATGGTGGCTAGGGAATTTAAATTCATGTAATTAAATAAATCTGGAATTAAAAAGCTAGTAATGGTGACCATGAAGCCGCCAGATTGTCATAAAGACTCTTCTGGCTCATTAATGTCCTTCAGTAAAGGAAAACTGCCATCCTTGTGCAAGATTCCCAGCAATGCAGTTGACATAACTGCCCTCGGCTAAACAAGCCGTTCAGTTCAAGGGCAATTTGGGATGGGGCAATAAATGCAGGTCTAGTCAGCAATGTCAGCATTCCATGAAGAATTTTTTTTAAAACTTATTTGCCGATTGTGGAATGTTGAAAAATCTATAAAGCCTGGATTAAGTAATAAATTGCCTTGTCACCTCCCTCAGCCAAGGTGAGGTTAAGCCTGAGTTCCAAGACGTGACCGATACTCCTTGGCTCAACACACCTGCGTCACTTAAAATCAATAGGACAGCAGGACACAATGTTGGTCCCCTTCATAGCTTTTCCTGTCACAAAATATTTAACAGCCATACTAACCTGCAACAGACGATTTTGAAATTGCCCACATACAGTGCTGGGTGAACACTATGATGCCAGCAAGAATAGAACAAGTTCCATTTGAAAGTAAAATAGAGGTGAAAATATAGATATGGCTAAAGTATGAAGGTAACTGCTGTTTCTCAGCAAAATAGGTTTCAGGGTGACTCATCAAAAAGTGAGGTATTACTCTTGAAGCTCGCGTTGGCCTAAATTGGAACAGTTTACAATACCAGTGACAAAGAATTCAAATTACCAAACTGCAAGTAGATCATCACTGCTCTTATGGATAGAACAGAGATTTTCAGAAAAATAGTCTGAGCACTTGTTTTCCTCAATATAAGCAGCAAAAATGAACAGAAAATGTAAGCAGCAAAAGCAATATACCAAATTGGAGAAGGTGTACACAAATTGGAGTTTCACATGGACTGAATGTTTTAGGTTCTCCAGGAAGCAAAGGCCATTTCTGTATCACTTGCAAATGTGACCTTAAATGGCTCCTTGCGGTCAATGTTTTGATTTCAATATCATTAACCTTGTTTCCAAATGCTTTGAATGACTTCAAACCCACACAGGTTCATGGCAGGAACTTCTGCACTCTGGTCCCAGACATCCTTCCAATGCCAATCATATCTTCACCATTCACAATGGCACAGTACCCACCAATGAAAAGTTCTTTGACTTTGGTCAATGAATATGAGAAGACTGTCCTCAGGCCCTTACTTTTCTCCCTATACACTCATGAATGTGTTGCCAGATTCTGCTCTAACTCCATCTCCAAGTTTGTAGATGGCACCACTGCAGTGGGCCGGATTTCAAACAACAATGAGATGGAGTACAGAAAGGAGATAGCCTGGTGTCATGGTGTCAAGACAACAACATCTCCCTCAATGTCAACAAAACAAAAGAGCTGGTCATTGACTTCAGGAAGTGGGGTGGAGTACACACCCATCTGTATCAATGATGTTGAGGTGGAGACAGTTGAGAGTTTCAAGTTCCTTAGTGTAAATATCACCAACAACTTGGCCTGGTCTAACCACATAGATTCTATGGCCAAGAAAGCACAACAGCACTTCTACTTCCTCAGAAGGCTCAAAAAATTTGGCATGTCCCCAATGACCCCCAGCAATTTTTATTGATGCACCATCAAAACCATCCAATCCAGATGCATCACAGCTTTGTAGGCAACTGCTCTACCCAAGACTGCAAGAGATTACGCATTTGTGAACACAGCCCAGTCTATCATGAAAACTAGCCTCCCCTCCATAGATTCTGTTTACACTTCCCGCAGCCAACATAATCCCATCCCGGTCATTATCTCTTCTCCTACTCCCATCGGGCAGAAGATACAAAAAGCTTAAGAACACATACCATCAGACTCGAGGACAACTTCTATCCTGCTGTTATACAATAAAGATGAACTCTTGAACTATCAATCTACCTCGTCATGGCTCTTGCACCTTATTTGTCAACCTGCATTGCACTTTCTCTGTAACTGCAACACTATATCCTTCATTCTGCTGTTGTTTTTGTTTTATACTACCTCAACGTAATTATGTATGGAATGATTTATCTGGATGGCATGCAAACAAAAGCTTTTCACTGTATCTCGGTACATGTCACAATAGTAAACCAAGTACCTCCATAACCTCCTGCAACCCTGCAGCACTAAATACTCAATGCTCCCTCAATTATGGTCCTATGTGCATCCTTTGCAGCTGTTCCTTTACCTGCCTGGGCCATGGACCCTCCCTCTTCAAACTTTATTGTCTCTTTAGCCCCTCTCTGCCTTTAGGATGCTGCTTAAAATCCAACTCTTTTACTAACTGTCTTCGTGTCTTCTTATGTGGTTCTGTCAAACCTCATCCATAGGATGTCTTGGAATATTTTAATAATGACACAATAATTGTACCTTGCTATTCTTAGTGTTGGGTGGCAGGAGTTAAGGAAAAGGAGGTAAAACCAAATATAGTTGAAGGGTTGTTCCCATTTTGGAAAGTTGACATCCGTAATCTCTTCACATCTGATATAGTGATGAAGTTTGACACAGGGTGGTAGGATTGGGGGTGGGTAAAATGGAGTGTGGGGTTAGTGGACAAAGTGGGATAGGATGGAACACGGATGGTTAGCCATGGAGAAAAGAAGTTTTGGATTCAACATTTCTCTATCTCCTCTCAGGGGATTAACAATTACTCAACACAACAATCTGCTTGCTGCAGTGAGTAAAGTCGTGTGCCAACCCACAAATGTTCTTTCAAATGGTGCAGATTATAACACTGGCGAGATATTGTGAATGAAAATAACAATGACCCAGTAATCCATCAGCTCAAGTCCAAAAGAGTGCAGTTGAAAAACCAGCTTAACCCCAGCAGAGCAATATTGGAGCAATGTTTGGGTCTCAGCTCTCATTGGGAAACTCGTCTCCTGATTTTATAGTTCATTCGCTCTCAACACCATTTTCCCCAGTGTAAAATTCTCTCAAATTAAGCCAACAGTTATGTAACATACAAAACTTACCTCAGCAGATTTTTAAATTTCTTATTTATTTGCTGAAGAACAAGACCTGGGTAGCTCAAATTCCTTGAAACCATGACACTTAAAGACATTTCTCAGGGTGTTTGTTTGGCACTCACTGAGATACATCATCTTCTGTGAGCTCAAATGCAGTGTCACATCTGTGCCAGGGCTATTTTGCTCATAAAAATCCCTATCACTCTCAGCTTCCTAAACTTCTTATTCTAGACTGTTGCTTCTGATCTCTGCACATCTCAGAGTTCGCTACTTTAGGGAAATCACACAAACTTCATCCTTCTCCTTCAGCCACAAGAGTAGGCAGAGCAGGCACAGTGTTCCTCAAAATTCAGAGACCGCAGGTATAGTGTGACTTCTTAGGGAGATCTCCTGGCCAACCTTCTGTCTAGAGGTTCTCTGTGGCCTTCTTAGTCAAGGAACATAACTCCCGTGCACACTGTTTTTCACAGCTTGTCCAAAGCCCTCTGATTCCTTCAAGTCACTCTCCAACCTTGCTTCTATTAATGCAGCATCTGTTCATGAAATAGCAACACTCTACTATAACTGGAAGTGAGCTTCTTGCAGTGTGATGTGTGCTTGTAAGAGCTGACTGTTGAGATCACTGCTCCTTCTCAAAACACTCAGATCTTGCATTAGATCAATAGAGTGTGCTGAACTGAAGCTGACAAAGCATGGCACTACACGAGGAAACTTAACCACAGTTTTCTGTGAACCTTGTGCCTGAAGATTGCAAAGTTTGTGGGACTTTCACAAACAATGTTGTGAAAAATAGCATTTTGGTGACCCACAAACTGTTTTGGTGTTAAACTAAAATGCAGTAACTTTCTAGGCCAACATTGTTACTTAAAAGCCCTTCAGATGCAGCACTATAGTACTCTGGATGGTTTAAATTATGATAGGTTGAATTGCTTTCTTCATTCATAATTATCCTGTGATCTTGTAACATGTATAAAACAACACTAATTATACAGACAACATCTGACAACGACTAAATCTGCAATAATTCTAAGAACATCTAGTGACATTGGCTAATTCCATGCCATCTTCTCGCAGCTACCATCGGGCAGGAGGTACAGAAGCCTGAAGTCCCACATCACCAGGTTCAATAACAGCTATTTCCCTTCAACCATTTTGATCTCGAACCAACTGGCACAACCCTAATCACTACAGTTTAGCAACACTCTGACCACTTGGATCACTTTGCACTAAAATGGACCTTGTCTTTTTTTGTTCTAATTCTGTTCTTTCTTGTGAAAAAAATGTGCATAATTTATGCTCAATGTATGTTTTTCTTGTGAATACTGCTTATATGATGCCTGTGATGCTTGTGTAAGCAATTAAATAACTGTAGTAGTACTTCAGACAAAAGGTGGGGGTTGTGGTTGCCAGAGGTCAATCATCCCAGCCTCAGGTCATCGTGCAGGAGTTGGTCCTTGACCAACCACTTTCAGCTACATCATAAGGCCAGAATTGATGATATTCACTGATGAATGTACTATATTCAATTTATTTTGCAACATTTCAGCAAATTTTGCAGCTCATGCTTCAATGCAACAAGGTTTAGACAACACTTAAGCATGTGCTAATGGGTGATAAGTAATATTTGTGCAACAACTGTTCTGGACTGTGATAATATCAAACAAGAGAAAATCTAACGACCCAGCTTTGACATTAGCATCTCCAAGTCCTCCATCATCAACAACCTGGGCATCAATACTGAAACTCAGCTGGGCCAACTATGGAAATATCATGGTTAAAAGAGCAGATCAGAATCTGGGTATTCCATGTTGGTTTGTATCCAAGTGCCTCAAAGTCCTTCCATAATTTATAAGGAATGATGGAATTACTTTCCACTTGTGTGGATGACTGCAATTCCAAACACTCTCAAGCAGCTCAACACTAATGCATAAAAACCAGCCTGCTTTGTCCTGCCTAACTGACACCCCATCAACCACACTGAACATTCATTCCCCTCACAGTGGCTGCAGTGTGTATCATCTACAAAATGCACTGTGGCCACTCGCCTCGGTTTTTCTGATAGCAACCTTCACCACCGAGGAGGACAAGGGAACATTGCTTACTGCAGGATTCCAAGTTGCTCACCATCTTGGAATGGAAGTATAATGCCAGTCATTCATTGTCACTTGGTCTAAATCCAGGGACTCGTGAACAGCGCTGTAGCAGTATCTTCACCAGCAGGATTCAAGAATGCAGCTCACCACCATCTGGGTCAGGCAATAAATGCTGGCCTGCCCAGCAACGACCAGATCCGGAAAAAAAAACACTGTTGTTAGCCGATCAGCAAATCGACTTTTATGCAAAAATATAATCTAATTTTCGTAACAAATCTTATCACCTTTTCATGGAACTTTTAGCAGAGATATATCATATTTTATCCTTCAAATAGAAAAGAGAACAGTGCTTCCGACTGTCAGAAAATGGTAGAAGTCTATCCACATGCTTTGTTATTCATTCCTTTAGTGACAAAAGTAACACTTCAACTCATTCCTTTTATCTTGATAATCTCAAAATTGTCCCAAATATCATCTCTAATAACCCCAGAATAGAAGAAAAGTTTGGGTGACAGCTTCACATTTAAAATCTAATAAAATATTTCTTTCACATCAAAGGTGCATTGGTGCTAATTAAATCAGGAAACAGGCCCAGTTGATCTTTTGATCAAAAGACACAGTTTGATCTTTAAGTAGATGAAACAAGTAATCCCAACTTTGCAACTTTGGTACTTTTTGCCCATTTTTCTTTATTATTGGGGAAGACAAAAAAAACTGAACCAAAATCAAATGGATGGCAATAAAAACTGTACAGGTCGGAGGAAACTTGAATTTTCATTTCAGGAATATTTTGGGCACCCACTTTTATTTTGTTTTCCCACAAGACTTCATCAAAAGAATTCTGTAACGTGAATTGAAGAAATTAATCAATTGCAAACTGGTTCCTGCACTCCTTGCTGTCACACACAGAAGCTGCAAAAAGATCTTTCTTTCATCAGAGAGAGCCTTGGAACATTCCTGTATACGCTCTGCAATTCCATAATCTGCTCTTGGTGCAATTTCTATTTTAATACACTTTAACTCATAAAATATAGATAAGCACCTAACATCAATAACACATCAAACAGTCAAGTACCACTTTGTTTAGCTTTGAATTTCCCTTCCCTAAGGATACAAAACATTGCTGATTAAAGAGAAAGAAGAGGGGGCTTTCATCATCATCTATTAACTGCTTCCATGCCTTCTGTGCAGTCGGAGTCCTGGATTCAGTGGTGCTCATTTTTTTTTGTCCTCAATTTGAACCTCCTGTGGCTAAACCTATTGTTTCCTGTGTGTTACCGAACCACAAAGACCAAACAGCCCAGATTCAGTCTTCGGCTGTGTGGAATTTATTGACCTCTGTTTCAAGGATACGTTGGTTATGGGCGAAGAAAAGAAATGGGAACAAGAAAGGACCACATGGCCCCTCAAGGTGCTGTTCTCTTCCATAACATTGATCGTGGTTGGCCTCAACAACCTTGGGATTACGAACGCTGAATTCCTACTCCGGGGCAATACCCATGATGAAATCTGAAAAATACCTGCATATGAATGAGCAGGTAAAGACAAGATTTATCTTGGCTGTGGTGATTTGCTCTGTCACTGAATACCAACAAGGGTTAATCTTTAAATTCCCCAAAGGAGACCTACTGTTTGGACAGGCCACCAGGTAATGGGAGATGTCCAGCCCAATCACCTCCAGGGAAAAAGGATGTAAAGTAGGGAACTTGTGCCAAAGAGTGAGGAAAAAATGCCTGAGGCACAGCAAAACTGATGAAGGATGTAAAGATTGCAACAGGCATAATTTCACCTTGGGTTTGGGATTATTTATGAAACACCAGATTATTAAAATAACCATGGTGTTTATATGGATGAAAGAATAATTAAAACAAACCTTTGTACATAATACATGACAAGAGATGGGAACAGGCCAATTTAAAAATTTGAATGACTTGTCCAATGCACTGAACCTTGCCATTGCAGTTTGCAAGGCCTTGGCTTCCTTATGTTAATATAGACAGTTAAAAATAAAGAATTCTATCCATGTGTGCTCAAAGACCCTCAGGCAGCTGTGAGATGTAGTTCTTTTGTCTTTGATGAAAATCCTCTTTGAGGCTATGACTTGTTTTAAAGCTGCAAATGCTGATCTTCTGTCAGACATTCAAATGACCCCAACTATGGGTGTCAAACGTAATGCCCTTATGAATATGTAAAAACAGTTTCTCTTTCTCTCCCCAATCCACCCACACTGCAAAAACAGCAGTACTTTTGAACCATTAGATTTTACTTTTAGAATTAATACCACAATAATTATCCTGCGTTTCATCTTAGACATACTGAGGAATCCATAATGTTTGAAAATTCAAAAACAACTGTCATTAAACGAAGATTCAATATCTTTGACTCATGACTGTTTTTCATTGAATGTTAACCAAGAAGTTTGTCTGCATTTGTTTCCAGCATTAAAACGGCATTGGTAAGCTGCTACAGCTGCGTCAAATAGCTCTAAAAATAATTTGTAAGGGCTGGTTTCAATTCAGCGTTAGTGGGCTCCCTAATGCAATCCCACTCCGCTTCAGGAAGAGGATGCATTTGACGTCAAATTTTTTGCATGAGTAGCACATTTCCTCACAGCTCCAACCACAGGAAATAATCCTTAAAGCTTTACACCACAGTACAGTCAACTACTGAGGAGTGTTGGAAAGGAATAAGTACTTGTTACAATGATGGCAGGGGACTGTTAGAGTCCTCCCATGGGGGTACAGGGAACTCGCAGAAGCTCCTGAAGAAGGAAACAGCTTCTTGTGCAAAGGGCTCTGAATGAATTTTTCTGGGAGATGGATATAAGCCTCTGAGCACCCTTTATGAACATCAGCGCAATTGGGAGTACTGCAAGGCAGCGACTGTTGCCATCAGGGTGAATGCAAAAATGTCATTTACCAAAAATGGAAAGGTCCCCATTTCCCTGGAAGAGCTTATCTTGAATTCTGCAAGATCGTGGTCGGGGGCCAAGGATCATATGTGGTATTTCTCTGCAGGGACTGCCTGGAAGGATACTGAGACGAGGTTTCTGAGACTGAAGAAGCAAACACAAATAAAACTCAGGAATACTGTCACCCTCAAAAACTTTGCCTTTGGAACCTTGCACAGGCTGTCCCTCCTGAGATCTTCCATGTCTGACACTTCCTCACCTGCTGCTCCATTGTAAAAGTCAGGAAAGATTCAACAATAATGATGGGAAACCTTCAATTTTTGATAATTGTATCTCTTGCATTTCAATCTGGAATGGACATTTGGTTGCATGGCTGGGCTTCTTAAAATGGCAGAAGTCAAAGACAGCATCATGCCTGATCAGCAACTCCATGGCAACTTCCTGACATGAATGCCACATCTTTCATCAGATGTTTTTCACCAGTATTTTGTTGGTTTCTGATCTGATGAACATGGAACCATTCCTTATTTTTGCTAGATTTATGTTGGCTTTCCAGCCGTTGAATTGTGAGAGCGATCATGCTGAAACCACTAAGGGATGTCGTGACTATGATCCCAATTTGCTCCAATTTAGTTGTGGTTTTTTTGGCAGACAGTTGTTCTGCCCGTGACTGCAGGCAAGATATGCCTGGGCCTTTAAATAATGCTTAGTTTGAGCTTTGAGCATTATTAGCTGTTTTTTTTATCCTGTGAGGGAACAATGCCAGTTGTGATTCAAATCAATGTGGTTGAAAAAGTTGCTAGAAACAAATTTTAGGTGTTACACTGATATTGATGTTATTTGGACGAGTTGAATGCTAGTAAAAGTGCTTGTAATCAGAAATTTGTTGCAACATCCATCCTTAATAATGATTTTGGTTATCTCACACAGAAACATGCACAAAATTCATTAAGGCCATGTCGATGCAATTTTCATCGAATCAGTATCTGTTTTAGGTGTCACACAAGTTAGTTTCTGACCACAACGTTTTTCCTTCTCTTAGTGTTCATAAATCATGACGGTGTTTCAGTTGCGATTTCTACCTCTAAGATTGTTCAAACTGTAACAAGAGGTTGGTGAGGTATGGCTGAGTGTGCCTGGCTGAATGTCAGATAGCCACATTGATGTTAATTAAAGTTGACTGAAAACTTGAATGATTCATGCTTCCATATCATGAGACACGGTGGTCTAAAAATATACTTGGTTTCAGAAATTTCTCAACAGCTTGGTCAAAAAAATGTGCAGGTACCAACTCAAACCTATTCTTACTTCACACCTTTCAAGGAATATGAACGAGCATTACAGTGATATTAATGATCCTGTTTCTCAAGAAAGAAAGAACAATAATTCTTACTTTTTTCAGTACCTTTTTGAGATAAAACATTTCAAGGTGTTTCATCAGGAAAATTTTCAAAATAAAATTTTACAACAATGGCATCATTATTTAAATGGTGTTCTTAAAATAAGAAAATGTCCCAAGGAGTATTACCACACAGAAAACTGATGCTGAGCTTCACAAAGAGAGAACAGAGCAGATGGCCAAAAGCATGGTCAAAGAGATAGGCATGAAAGAGCAATCTTGCAGAAGGAAAGAGAGGTTGACAGGCAGAGAATTTCAGGGATGGATGTCCAGATTGTAAATCTTGTGCAGCTGAAGGTCTAGTAATGAAGAAGGATGATCAAAGGGGCCAGAATTGAAAAGCACAGATATCCAAGTGCTTTGGAGGATGGGAAGAGATTGCTGAGAAAGGAAGGAGGAGACCGTGAAGAGATTTTTAAAAAGTAAGAATTTATAAATTTTGGCATTGCTTAACTAGGATCCAAAAGATCTCAGCAAACACAGGGCAAAGGAGTTTGGATATGAGCAACAGAGCTTTGCTTGACATCAGGTTTGTGGACAGCACCTGCAAACAGGATCAATGGAATTAGAAGCATGCTGCTTGAGAGGTCCCTTCAGGCTTGAATATCCCTTCAGATTTAGGCCACCGAACCCAAAACTGAGTTCATGTGGATACCTTTGATAATTCTGTAACATCAGTACATATGCACATTGTATGGGTCAATTTGGGGGCACCAAAACCCTTTTGGGATCAGAAGTACACAAGACTCTGTTCACGCAGTGAATTCAATTCCAGAATCTATTGGCTGCTGAAACTGGACAGTGACTGTAGGCTAAAAATTCATCCACTCTGTAGAACAGCGTGCAGCCCTGTTGAAAACTGGATTAACATGCAGTAGGACAACTCTACACACATTTCTGTGTACCTGAGTGACCATTAGGAAATTCATCTCTTTTTTTAAAAACGAGGTTTTTGCTCTCCCTGGCAACATTTACAGAATAAAACTCTATCAAATGATCCCATTTGTGGTGCAACACTTGAGGTTTGTTTACAGTGAGAGTTTTAACCTTATTTACTCACAGAATATTCAGCTCTCAGTGAAAGGAAATAAAAGAAACCCCCTGCAGGAACAGAAATTTGAAATAAAAACAGAAAATGCTAGAAATGCTCAGCAGGCCAGGCAGCATCTGTAGAGAGAGAAATAGTTTTGAAAGGTTAACTCTATTTCTCTTCATGGATGCTGCCTGGCCTGCTGAGTGTCTCCACCTTTTTCTGAGTTTATTCTTGCTCTTACTTACCCCATTTGGCCTGAAACCATGCTGCTTAAAGGGCCAACAACCAAACTTTGTGCACGCTGAAATCTGCCACGTCAAATGTAACCTCACACGCATGGCTTGACTGCTTTGCCAATGGAGAGCAGGGACACGAACACTGTTAGCTTCTTTGACTCAAGGTCATTCTTTTCCTAACTTTTCACAGTTTGCTGCCTGCTGCTTCCTCAGGAAGGTCACCCAAGGAACAGACAATCTACTTTTCCCCAAGCTTACAGGAGTGGGCAGAATGGACACAGGGATGTACCTGCATAGCAGGCCTCTTCAAGGTCCAGGAATTGAGAGACTGTATTTATGCCTGAAGACAAACACACAAGATAAGATATCTTTATTAGTCATATGTACATCAAAACCGCCAGTGAGATGCATTTTTTGCATAGAGTGTTCTGGGGGCAGCCCACAAGTGTTGCCATGCTTCCGGCATCAACGTAGCATGCCCACAACTTCCTAACCCGTATGTCTTTGGAGTGTGGGAGGAAACCGGAGCACCTGGAGGAAACCCAGGCAGACATGGGGAGAACATACAAACTCCTTACCAACAGTGGCCGGAATTGAACCCGGATCACTGGCGCTGTAAAGCGTTACACTAACTGCTACACTACCAGGCTATAGATGCATCTCTCGAGGGTCTCCACATCCCCAAAGGACATGCCTCCTGCAGGTGCTGCTTTTCACCTGGCTATACCAGTCCCTCTGGCTGCACCATCCCACGTGTCCACCACTACAGCATCCTTTCAAAAACTAGCAATGTCCCCTGTAACTGGAGGTGTGTTGGTGGTATTGTGGCAATTCCTGGACCTTGAAGAGGCCTGCTATGCAGAGCAAGGGAAACAATCACATCAGCTGGGTTACATACTGAGAACTGCGAGATCTTGCAATACATCAGTGGGGAATGCTGAAACCGACTTCATCAGTTTCAGCAATACACAGGGAAGTCTGACAACTGTACTCCCTGACAACTGAAGATCTTATTCTAATGCACTTTCCCAATCATCAATACCATGACAAACAATGCCTTTTAATATCAAAAAACATTACAGAGCAATTTCAAAGATTTATCAGAGACTTGGTCGTAACTTAGACTTCCTTAACGTTAAAATTCAACAGTGGGAGTGATGTTTATGAAAGACAAAAAAAACATAAGCTTGGACTGAGTAGGTTTGCTAGATTTAATTGTTTTATCCCACCATGGATTTCCTTATGCTGCAAGTTTCCTAAAACACCACAGATGTTGAAAAGTGAAAAAGCAATATGAAGATTCCGTGAACAATGAAATTGCTCGGGCAGTATTTTCAAGGAAGACAATAAATAATCTTCCAGTTTTGAACCCCATCTGTGTTATTAAGCGTCACATAATATGAAGGCAACCGAAGGAGCTGTCTCTGATCCTGAAAATATAACAAAGCATTTCGGAGCTGGACAGAAAATCCCAGCTGAGAAGACAACTCCATCTGCAGCTCCTCAGACAAGTGAGCAGTCCATGCCTTCATGCAGCCAGGTCAAGACTACATTCAGACACAGCTTGATAAATGGAAAATAACATTCACTCCACTCAAGTGCCAGGTAATGACCATGTCCAGAAATTGAACCATCAATTCTTGACATTTAATGGTGTTATTATTGCCAAATCCCCATCAGCAATATCTGTGGATCACTATTGACCAGCTGTACTAGCTATATCAATACTGTGGCTATAAGAATGAGGCAGAGGCTAGGTATATTGGGGTAAATGATACATCTCCTGATTTTTAGCTTTTCCACTATCCACAAGATGCTATTCATGAGTGTGATGGAATCTTTACCGCTTGCATGGATGAGTGTAGCACCAATCACACTCACAAACACAACAGCTACTTGATTGGCACCCAATCCAATAACTCGAATCCTCAATCCATCCGCCACTGATGCACCACCTGCAACTGCATTGGAATAATCAGATAGCACCCTCCCAAATGCACAGCCATTGCCACTAGGGTAGCAGACATACAGGAACATACCCCCTGCAATTTTTCTCTTTAAATTGCGTACCATTGAGTTGGAAATATATTGCCATTCCTTTGTTGTTGATAATTTGAAATCTCAGTGTTTCCTATTCAACAATATACAGGAGTACCATCACCAAAAGGACAGGTTTTTTCTTTCCCTTCCCTGTATTTTCCCTCATTCCTGTGGCCTCCTCACCCCTTCTCTTTCCCCTCCCCCCACCCTAATGACCTGCCCATCCATTCCCCACCTCTTTCCCTTTATTCCACAGCCCACTGTCCTCTCCTCCCGGATTCCTTCTTCTTTAGCCCTTTGCCTCTTCTACCTGTCACCTCTCAGCTTCTTACATCCCTTTCATCCCCACTTCCCCCACCCACCTACCTTCCCCCTCTCAGCTGGCCTTACCTATCACCTCACAGCCTGACCTTCTTATTCTGGCTTCCTCCCTCTTCCTTCTCGGTCCTGATGAAGGGTGTCGACCCGAAACGTCGAGTGTTTATTTCCCTCCATAGATGCTGCCTGACCTGCTGAGTTCCTCCAGCATTTTGAGAGAGTTGCACTTCAAGACTGTGGCACACAACCATCTTCTAAATGGCAAGAATGAAAAGTCAATAAATATGGATATGCCAAAAATTTGAGATTTTTTTTATTCATTTACAAGATGTGGCAGTCACATCTTGTAAATTAATAAAAACAAATCTCAATTTTTTTCGGCATATCCATCATCGCACCTCCTACCATCGCCTAGATTACTTTTGTTCTAATATAACGGATTTGAGTCAGAGGACAACAATTTTTAGCAGTTAACTGTATTCTTAATGTCCCATTATTTTCTAGAGTGTAATTGTAAGCTGTTATGAAATGATTGCATGATAATTACGAAACCACAGGAAAAGATTAGCATGTGCAGAAATTGTACAGCATCCTTCCAATTAATTGTTAAAAGAATATGGTTAGAAAATCCCAAAAATGAATACTGGGTGGTGCATTGGTGTTTCACTTCAAAGGCTGATTAAATAGTGGCTCAGACTCCTGATGATTAGTTCACACAAAAGTAAATTTAAGTACTTACGTTGGTTGCAGGCTTCTAGCACTAAATTTGGCACAAATATGAAGGTCTGAACACAGTCATTGTTTTCTATAATGCCCTCATTCAGTCATAGCAATGCATCAGAAGATGTTGAGACAGTACAGAAGCAACTATATTTTACTTTGCTCCAACAGTGTAATTCATAAGCATGAGCCTTGTAAACCTGAGCAGTCTAATCCTTCATGTGGTAGCAAAAGACTTGTGCATCATTAAATCGCAAGGTTCAAAAGTCTGTTGAGACCATTTCTTCAAATTCTTGGCCAGTATTAGTAAGTGGGACTCAACCCAATCACCAATCTCAGAACTACAGATAAAATTTCTAAGATAGAATAAAATTAACTGGAAATTGGTCATCACTTAAAAGGACACATCGAGCACCTCATTCAGAACGAACTATTGCAATCTTGGGGAGTGAAGGTGGCAGAGGGTGGCTTGGTGTTTTGGGGGAAAGAGGTGGTAGGGATGTTGTCAAAGAGATCCAGGTAAATGCCTCTCGAGAAGGACATCCACCCAGGTTGGGTTCCCAGACCCAGGATGGGACCTTTTCAGACAGTGACCTTTAAGTCAGTCTGAAGCAGGCTTCACAGGTGTTGTGAAAACTAGTTTCTGCATGAGTGGACAGTGGACCATACAAACATGAATGAAAATTATTGAATTGTTGTCAAGAAATGTCTGTAGTTGAACATTGCAGTGTTCATCAGGTGCACAGAGAACCCAGAAAGTCATGGATTCTATGTAAAATGCTCAAAATTTTCCACTTTATTGGACTTCTCTTTGAAATTCGATCACATCGTACACCAAAACGTGGTACTGTGCAATCCAATTTTTAGGCAAAAGCTTATTGCCAAACTATTTGCTCAGCAGTAGTTCAGTTAAGTGGTGATCAATATTACACATACTTGTTCACATTGTTATCCTACAACTCTATATCACAAATCTATGTTGACATGGTCCAAACCACATTACCTGTGGAGTTCCTTTTTCGTATTTCATCATCTACACACCTACCTAATCCAGTAACCTTAAAATTAATCTTAAATAGCTCCTCTTTTATCAAAGGAATCACCTTACACATTGAAATGAAGAATATGGTCGCTGTTCGTTTTATCATTCTGAGGATGGTTTCATTGAGTAAGGTTTTCATTGTTTGATACACATCCTATGGTTTGAGATCACAGATCAAACTTATATGAACAAAAGGAAGTGAAAGTCTCCAACTTTCACTCTCCAGCAGTCTTAACTGTCAAATGCTGGCATAGAGCTTTATGAACCATGCCTTACTCCTTATCCCAATGGACTCACAGAGATTGTAATCCATTTGGTATCAGGAGAAATACCTGGAATGAATCACAGCAAGACTGGGTAAAGCAGTTGGACCCCATGTAGAGTCCAGTGAAAGTGTTTTGTGGCATTCTGTCATTCAGTAAGTCTCGCATTTTGTCATTCACCAGTGCACACAAGGACATCCAACACTTACTTTAGCTTCAACAGTTAACAGTTAATCCAACAGTTCTGATAAGACCCATCAGTTCCAGCTGGCAAATTCCTGGGATCACTTGGAAGAAACATGCATTGGATTTTGCAATCAACACACTGAAAACAATAACCAATAACCTGAAGAACTCCAATAAATTATGACGCACAATCTTGAAATAACTATTACAATTTCAATTCACATTTTGCAATTGTATTATCACTTGATGCAACTGTGATATTTAAATCCAATAAAATCTGTGATTAAATTAGAAACAACATTGAATTACCCCTACTTTCAGTTTGACCTGTTTCTGCCTTCTTACCATCTCTGCATTCCAATCAGCTTATCAGGGCCAGGGGCCTGTGGATTCAATGAGTCAGCACATGACCCAGTGATGCAGAATGAGCAGTTTCAATCCTTATTCTACACTGAGCAACAGATCTTGGCCAGGATAAAATCCTAGTTCCCAAAGATTTTCTTCGTCTTCTTGTTGGAATCTTCACTTTTGAAAATGACTCTGCCTTCAACTGCACTGCCAGTCACAATGACCCCAGAACGTGGGTGAGACCTGGTTAGCAGATGATTCCAACTGCAGATAAGCCTAAGGTCCCCGTCAAGATACGACAATAAATGAATGAAATCAAGAATCGAGGATGATTTACTTCCATTTGGTTTTAGGAGTTCTGCAGTGGCTGATATGGGAACTATAACAGATGAGATGTAAACCTATGATCTTATTTGTCTGTCAGATAGTCAGTGTGTTGATCCATCTAAAAATTGTCTGCGATGTTAAACAATGTGTTGTGACACATTTACGTAGATTTGGTCACCTGAGCTGCGCGCCATCTTTTCTGCGCAAGCTAAGAAATTGCACTCTTTTGAAGAGGGACAAATTTCATCATTTGTCCAGTCTTCTTTCGTACTTACATAATCATTTAACTAGGTAACTGGCCTGTCTTGGTAGATTTACAGCCGGCATTCTCCTTTGACATAGAACTGCTTCTGTACCTTGGGAATTTGCCCAAAAGGTGTGTGCAGCCTGGCCTTTATAAATGTTCCTTGGTGTTGAACACCACGGAGAGCCAGAAATCTCTGTGTATAATGCCCCTTCATTCTGAATGAATGCTGTTTTTCTTGTATAGTTTGTTGCTGTTCAGAGGCTAGTAGCAATGGGAGTCCCTCCTTTTTGAAAATCACTAGAATGCTGGTATCATGGAGTGAGGTAAAATTGGGTAAATATTTGCCAGGATTTCCGGCAAAAGAAATCATCTGTTCAATCTCAATTCAGCTTCTTATGTAACAACCATCACGCAACATGGAAAAAGAGATCAAGACCAAATTACACTTCCCCTGCTACCATGCCCACGTACCCATCCCACCACCCGTCCCCTTCACCTCCACACTCTAAAGCTCAGCAATTTCAAAGCTGCAATTTCATAGCTTGCAGAGAAAAGATGGTGCCCAGCTCAGGCGACCAAATCTACATAAGTGTGAGGAAATTGTGAGGAAAAAAGACCCAAATCAAAACTTAAGAGGAAAGATGTAGCAACATTTATATAGCATTTGTCACATCCTCAGGGTTATTGGCAATTCACAGAACCATGGTCTAATTGTGTTATAATATCATGAAAATGCAGGAGCCGATTTGTAAAGAAATATCTTAGATAATAGGGATGTGGTAAAGACCAAAAGGACTGCACCTCACTGCTGTACTGGAGTGTCAAATAAGAGTTTGTTTTCAATTCTCTGCAATGGGACTTGAAACTATCAAATTCCAATTCAAGGATAAGATAGTTGTCAACCAAACCAAAGCTTAAACTAATCAATCTATCGGGACCACATGCAACCCCCAAAGATCAAGGTTGACTCCCAACAAACAATCTTCGATGAGTACTGGACCACCCAGAAAAGAAACTCAGAGGAGCACCAGAGTTAGTTGGTCTCACTTCAATCAACATGCACCCTTTAAGTAAAAGCCAGTGAAATTAGTAAGTGTGGCAAAGGTACAGTGAAGGAAGAAAGATGTATTTTTATATATTACTAAACAGACGACCCACCAGTGTATAGTTGATTATGAATTGATCAAAGCTATTCCTGCCTCTAAAAGTGTCAAACTATAATACAATTATTTATCACATGCAGTTGTAGTCAATATAAAATCTTGTAATAGGACTGTCATTCTGCGGTGTGAAAAAGTAGAGAAAAAGAATAAATAATGAGAGGTTTTGTGAAATCAGTCTCTGAGCTACACACAATTGCTCCACAATTCTTGATAATGCATCACTTCTGTTTGTAAAAACATTTACAAGATGTCATTTGCATCAACAATAAGCCAAGAATGTAACTGATTACACTGAAGGATCGTAAGATGTTTTTATGATATTGCTGCTCTGTAATCAAGCCGTAGCATTTTGATTCGATCCAATGTGAATTTCCGTCTTTTTGTTCGCACATGAGACAGAATGTTTGATCTCCGTGGAGAAGAGCATGCCTTTGTGGCTCACAATGCATGGCAGCACAATGCTGCAGTACCTCACAACTCGGCTGTCATCAACACCTCTCACATTGCGATAAGCAAATTAGAACACAAGGGGATGTTATTAAAGAGGGCAATGCTTTGAAGGATCTGTCAATCACCGCGCGACAAAGTGGGCACGTCAAATGATTTACTAGCTGCAGCCGAGCACAAGGAGGCATTTTCTCAGATGGGATATCACTCACCAAGGTGGAAAAGAAGGAAACATCTTGAAACAGACCTTCCTTCATTTTGTACCTGCATGTACTTTGTTATATTCGTGTTTGTGCCTATCACCTGGTAGAGTGCAACAATATGTTCTTTATCCAGAGGAGGTCTCTGTGGAAAATCTGAAAATGGAAGTTAACAGAGACAGCTGACAGAGCAAACGAGAAAAGAAAATAATACTGTTTCTCCTTTCCTCTGTCAGTAATTCCCTTTTATCATGATGGGTAGAGGTAGAATACCTTCATTGAATACCTGACAGGAGAATTAATGGCATGTAAATATGAACACATCCCTCTGTTGTTCCAAAGCATCCACTCCATGACTCATCACTATAGATTTATGAATCACAAAGCCCCCCCCCACAGATACATAGCAAAGATCTTACTGTCTGTAATTCAAGCAACTGATTGCCTTGATGGATGTGATGACATGCACACTGATGTAAAAAAAGCATCTCCACAGGAGGGGGTAAGGTTTTGTACCACTGCCTGCTATAGCTCTACATCCCAAGCAGATCATCTGGAGAAAACAATCAGTATAATGATTGCTCCATGGGTTCAGAGGTGTAAGAATTCCTAAAATGGATCAATACAAAGTGGATTACTCTCACTATTATACAATAGTTAGTTAGAGGGTTTGTTATCCACTCCCAAAGTTCTTGCTCATACATGGCGAGTTGAACAGCAAATACAAATTCTGACTATTATTTTGAAAAAGCAGATTTTCCACAGGCAGAAATAATAGTTCCAATATTTCACCCCTTACAATACAAAGAGGATGTCGGAGGTCAAATGGGCACAATGATAGTACATGAATTTCAGAACTCATGAGTGATCAGATGTTTTCTAGTTTGAAGTATCAGTGCAGGCCATTTCTGGAAGTGCAATTGACTGAAGAGTTTGTCAAAGCACTATTCCATCACTCTTAAAGAGCATCGAGTTACCTCATTAGCTGAAAGTACTGAGATCGGCAGTTCACAAAGAAGCCTTCCCGTCTTTGAGCACTTTTCATTAGCCATGTTGCATTTATGGAAAATTAATGTGTGTTGTTCAGTGTTATTTTCTATCTTTAGCCAAAAATGAAAATAAACAAATTCGTCAATAGAGAGTGGGATCTGGCCTCAATTAACTTGGCTGCTGTTTCAGGCGGTTCTGTGCAGTATTTCAAGCATTCATTTCCGCTTTACAGCACTTATAGTATTTTGTTTCAGTGTTAAAGAGAAGGTAATGTTCTAGTAGCTTATTTATGCTCAATGAATTAATCTAATATATAGAGGCACATCAGTGTGGCTGTCCCACAATGAAGATTAGTATGAGACATAGAAAATAAAACAGTGGCAATAATAGGAAATGACCCATGTGGTACAGGGCAGGGTGATTTTTACATCCAACCATTTTATTTATATTTGACTCATTACATTGTAAACCATGAAATAGTCAGGAACAACGTACTGCCAGCAAGATGGCCATAGAACATCAAAAGATAAATGGTTAGACTCTTGTTTGTTGGAGATGGTCTTTGCCCAGCACCTTTGTGACATGAATGTTAGTTACCACTTATCAGCTCGTGCCTAAACATAACCTATATCTGTGGGTACAGCAAGATGAAGGCAAAGAAAATACCTTTCTCTACAAGACTCCTTAAGGCTTGTCCTCCCTCATGAGATTGATCTCCAAAAAACATTGTTAATTCAAATTTGCCATCAGCTGAATTTGAGAGTGAATTTGATGCATACACTACTAATTCATAATAACATTGAAATGATTCAAACAGGGACCCAAGCTTCAAATGGAACAGCTTTGATCTGAGTTTGATTTAACGTCAATCACTGCTGAGATATTTGAAGATAACAGATCTGTTGAAATTATACTCTGCTCAACTGTGAGAAAGAATTTTCATAAAAAATAAAACAGAATATCAATTCTTTAAGTTGATGCAGTTTTGACTATATTTACATATAAAATAAAAAATCAAGATTTGTCTTTCAGTAGTCTTCAAGAAGTCTACAGTCCCAGGACGAGTTCATCAAAATGCATTATTCTGAGCACTAGGGTCTCATCTAGCAATGTCGGCATAGTAGAGTTAAAACCTCCAATTGACCAGAGTCACCAAGGGTACAATGAGCAGATCTGTATTTTATGAGCAATTTGAGCTTTGAAGTCAAATACACTGGGGATTAAGCTAAAAATCAGCAAATATATAAATGGTGAAATAAAAAACAAAAACATGCAACAGATGGATATCTGAAATAAAACATTAAAAAAACAGAATGTCCAGCAGGTCAGGCAGCATCTGTGGAACGAGAAAGAGAGTTAATGCTCGAAGTCAATGACCCTTTTTTAACTCCATTTCTTTTTGCATAGATGCCACCTGATCTGCTAAGTCCTTCCAGCATTTTCTGTTAATGTGCAAACAAAATCTCAAGCATGGACACACTTCTGATCTGATCATCACAAGTATCCTTGAGCTTTGAAATCTTTGGCTGATATTCAAGAAATCCATATATTCTCATCTCCTTCCAATCCTTAGACAGCAGAACCCTCAATCCTTGTCCACCACCAATTACTTTGCTCCTCTGTTCTTACTTTATATTTCAAATGTGAAGTAAAAATATTTTAGTTCTTCAGGCAAAGCAATGAACAGCAACACCTCTGCTCTTCATGTCATTGTCTTTCACTCCTTGAACAAGCCCGAGTCTAAATCATTACCACACCTTAACGTCATACTTCTTTCTCATCTATAATCATTCAACATCTTTCCAACTATTTACTTGCCATTTTCAAGCTTTCCCTATTCATTGATAACATCTTGATTTAACTATTAACTCCTCTCAAGAAAGATGCCACCCTTTCGATTACTGCCCACCAATTAGCTTTCCCTCTTCAAAATCCCAAAATACGTACCCATTTCTCTTCTCTTTTCCATAAAGCTCTGATTTTCACATAGCCTGACCCTCAGGGGGTTTCCAAAGCTTGCTGAGTCAACTTCAAGTTCACTATGTCAAATTATAATGTACCTTTGGCTTCAGTATATCTAACTCAGTCATCTTGCAACCCAATGGACTGAATTATACTTGACCACACCCAGCAGTTCCAAAGGGAACTGCAGATATACTGTTGAAAGGATCCTGACTGGTTGTATCATGGACTGGTATGGCAATTCAAATGTGCAGGAATGAAAGAAGCTGTGAGTTGTGGACACAGCCCAATACATCACTGGCACATCCTTCCCCACCATCGGTAGAATCCACATGAGGCACTGCCTCAAGAAGGCAATATCGATCATCAAAGACCCCCACCAACTGGGTCATGCTATCTTCTCACAGCTAACATTGGGCAGGACGTACAGAAGCCTGAAGTCCCACGACACCAGGTACAAGAACGGCTACTTCCCTTCAACCATTTGGTTCTTGAACCAACCTGCATGACCCAAATCACAACCTCAGTATAGCAACACTATGACCACTTTGCACTACAATGGACTTTGATTTTTTTTGTCCTTATTGTGTACTTTCTTGTATAACCTTTGTTGTATAATTTATGTTTCTCTTGCAAAATTATATACTGTACAATATATGTACATAATTATACATTGTACCTGATCCAATGTACCTGTGATGTTGCTGCAAGTAGAAAAGAACATAGAAAAACTACAGCACAATTCAGGCCCTTCAGTCCACAAAGCTGTGCCAAACATGTCCCTACCCTAGAAATTACTAAGCTCACACATAAACCCTCTATTTTATTCAGCTCCATGTACCAATCTAACAGTCTCTTGAAAGACCCTATCGTATCCGCCTCCACCACCGTTTCCGGCAGCCCATTCCACGCACTCACCACTCTCTGAGTAAAAAAAACTTACCCCTGACATCTCCTCTATACCTACTCCCCAGTACCTTAAACCTATGTCCTCTTGTGGCCACCATTTCAGCCCTGGGGAAAAGCCTCTGACTATCTACCCGATCAATACTTCTCATCATCTTGTACACCTCTATCAGGTCCCCCCTCATCCTCCATCCCTCCAAGGAGAAAAGGCCAAGTTCCCTCGGCCTGCTTTCATAAGGCATGCTCCGCATTCCAGGCAGCATCCTTGTAAATCTTCTCTGCATCCTCTCTATGGCTTCCACATCTTTCCTGTAGTGAGGCGACCAGAACTGAGCACAATTCTCCAAGTGGGGTCTGATCAGGGACCTATATAGCTGCAACAATACCTCTCGGCTCCTAAATTCAATTCCCCGATTGATGAAGGACAATACACCATATGCCTTCTTAATCACAGAGTCAACCTGCACAGCCACTTTGAACATCCTGTGGACTCGGACCCCAAGATCCCTCTGATCCTCCACACTGCCGAGAGTCCTACCATTAATACTATATTCCGCCAACGTATTTGACCCACCAAAATGAACCACTTCACACTTATCTGGGTTGAACTGCATCTGCCACTTCTCAGCCCAACTCTGCATCCTATCTATGTCCCTCTGTAACCTCTGACAGCCCTTCAAACTATCCACAACACCCCCAACCTTCGTGTCATCCGCAAACTTACTAACCCACCCCTCCACTTCCTCATCCAGGTCATTTATAAAAATCACAAATAGTAAGGGTCCCAGTACAGATCCCTGAGGTACATCACTGGTCACCGACCTCCACTCAGAATACGACCCTTCAACAACCACTCTTTACCTTCTGTGGGCCAGCCAGTTCTGGATCCACACTGCTATATCCCCTTGGATCTCATGTCTCCTCACCTTCTCCATAAGCCTCACATGGGGTACCTTTCCAAATGCCTTGCTGAAATCCATATACACTACATCTACTGCTCTCCCTTCATCGACGTGCTTAGTCACATCCTCAAAAAATTCAATCAGGCTCGTAAGGACCTGCCCTTGACAAAGACATGCTGACTATTCCTAATCATATTATACCTCTCCAAATGTTCATAAATCCTGCCTCTCAGGATCTTCTCCATCAGCTTACCAACCACTGAGGTAAGACTCACTGGTCTATAATTTCCTGGGCTATCCCTACTCCCCTTCTTGAATAAGGGAACAACATCCGCAACCCTCCAATCTTCCGGAACCTCTCCCATCTCTATCGATGACGCAAAGATCATCGTCAGAGGCTCTGCAATCTCCTCCCTCGCCTCCCACAGCAACCTGGGGTACACCTCATCCGGTCCCGGTGACTTATCTAACTTGATGCTTTCCAAAAGTTTCAGCACCACCTCTTTTCTAATATCTACATGCTCAAGCTTTTCAGCCCGCTGCAAGTCCCCACTACAATCCCCCAGATCTTTTTCTGTAGTGAATACTGACATAAAGTACTCACTAAGTACCTCCGCTGTTTCTTCCAGATCCATACACACTTTCCCACTGTTGCACTTGATAGGCCCTATCCTTTCACATCTCATCTTCTTACTCTTCACATACTTGTAGAACGCCTCGGGGTTTTCCTTAATCCTGTCCGCCAAGGTCTTCTCTTGTCCCCTTCTGGCTCTCCTAATCTCTTTTTTAAGTTCCTTCCTTTTGGCCTTGTACTCTTCCAGATCTCTGACATTACCTGGCTCTCTGTACATTTTATATGCTTTCCTTTTGACTAGATTTATGATAGCCTCTGTACACCACGGTTCCTGTATCCTCTCGTGACTCCCGTCTCATCGGAACATGTCTACGCAGAACTCCACACAAATACCCCCTGAATATTTGCCACATATCTTCCGTACTTTTCCTAGAGAACATCTGTTCCCAATTTAATCTTACCTGAGAGCCTCATAATTCCCTTTACTCCAAGTAAACTCCTTTCTAGTCTGTCTGTTCCTATCTCTCTCCAGTACTAATGTAAAGGAGATAGAATTATGATCACTATCACCAAAATGATCACCCACTGAGAGATCTGATAACTGACCAGGTTCATTTCCCAATATCAAATCAAGCACAGCCTCTCCTCTTGTAGGTCTATCTACATACTGTATCAAGAGCCCTTCCTCTTCCTGAGCACACCTAACAAACTCCACCCCATCTAAACCCCTCACTGTCTGGAGATGCCAATCGATGTTTGGGAAATTAAAATCCCCCATCACAACAACTCTGTTATTCTCACACTTTTCTAGGATCCGCTTCCTTATCTGCTCCTCAATAACCCTGTCACTATTGGGCGGCCTATAAAAAACACCCAGTAAAGTTATCGACCCCTTCCTGTTCCTAACCTCCACCCACAGAGACTCCGTAGACAATCCCTCCACAACATCCACTGTTTCTGCAGCCGGAACACTATCTCTGATCAACAGTGCCACTCCCCCACCTCTTTTGCCTCCCTCCCTGTCCTTCCTGAAACATCTAAAACCCGGCACTTGAATCAATCATTCCAGTCCTAGAGCCATCTAAGTCTCCGTAATGGCCACCACATCGTAGCTCCAAGTATCGATCCAAGCTCTAAGCTCATCCCCCTTGTTCACAATACTCCTTGCGTTAAAATAGACACATCTCAAGCCTGTCTGAACAATTCCCTTCTCTATCACCTGCCTGTGGTACTTACTCCCAGCTTCCTATTTGAGAGCCAAATACCTCTTCCCCAGTCTCTCCAGTACAGATCCCACCCCCCAACAATTCTAGTTTAAACTCTACCCAGTAGCCTTAGCAAACCTCCCCTCCAGTAGGTTGGTCCCCCTGGGATTCAAGTGCAACCCGTCCTCTTTGAACAGGTCATACCTGCCCCAAAAGAGGCCCCAATGATCCAGAAAACTGAATCCCTGCTCCTTACTCCAATCCCTCAACCACACATCTAACCTCCTCCCCATTCTGTTCCTATACCCACTGTTACTTAGCACAGGCAGTAATCTGGAAATTACTACCTTTGAGGTCCTGTTTCTTAATTTCCTTCCTAATTCTCTATAGTCTCTTTTCAGGACGTCATTCCTTTCCCTACTTATGTCATTGGTACCAATATGTACCACGACCTCTGGCTGTTCTCCCTCCCCCTTCAGGATATCTTGGACGCGATCTGAAGCATCCCGGACCCTGGCAGCTGGGAGGCAAACTACCTTCCGAGTTTCCTTCCTGCATCCCAGGATCGCTTGTCTGCCCACCTAACTATAGAGTTCAAATGAAAAGTAAGTTTTTCATTTCAACTGTGGATACTTGCATTTGTGCAATAAACTTGACTTTGGACCTTGATATCAGTTCTTCCATGCCCTGGGCATCTTAGACTTGTACATGTGTGTGTGAGAATCAGAGCAGTTTGAAACGGCCTGAATGTCAGATGTTATCACACCTGACTTCTGCTTCACAGCTGAATGCAGCATTGTCCAGCCATGGTGTACAGTTGTGCTCAGCTTTAGAAAAGGGAAAATTGCAACACAAATGGCATTCATTTGAATGAAGTAACCAAAAAAATGTAAATTCAGGGAAACACTGCTTATTTTAATTCATTTTGTTTTATTCTAAAATTGTCATTATAATTAGTATTTATAATGTTCTTCTAATTAACTTGAATTATTTTTCAAATCTAACAGACATTCGCATGCTCAAAACCTTTTGGGAGCAGTGAGCTGTCAAAGAACAGAAGGGTGTTTTGTGGGCACAATTCCAGTGGTACACTGCCCTAGGCCCACTCTCAATTTGATGTCCTCTTGACCACGTGAGACTCCACTTGGGTATAGAACACCAACTTGCTCAGCATCTGTGAAAAGGATGGGTGAGAAGAGCAAATGCCGAGTCCAGGCAGTAGGCTGGGCCAGCACAATCCAGCTCTGTGTTTGTGACATCCCAAGTTCCTCTGACATTGGTCTGTTTTTAACTCCTGTGCAATTCAATCCTCCATTGTTGGCCATTCAAAGAGACTTCATGACCTTGTCTCCCATTCCCACAGTTTGCCTCCCTGCTTTCAAAAACCTACCTAAAAACGTTTCACAATGCTTAAAAGACATTTAAACAGGTACATGGATAGAAAAAGTTTTAGAAGGATATGGGCCAAATCCAGGCAAATGGGGCTAGCTCAGATGGACATCTTGGTTGGCATGGATGAGTTGGGAAGAAGGACCTGTTTCCGTGCTGCATTACCCTTGAGACTTTTCTCCTTTACCTTTCTTTTAGTTCCATCTGATATCTTTCCATTCCTGGCAAACAGTATCCTCGTCATACTCTGTGTATTCAAACTGCAGGCTAGTTTATCAATTTTGTTGGTGTTATTTTTGATTGCATGGAAATAGGGCAGACTGAACTCTAAGGAAGCCACTCTTAATTCCACATCATCATGGATCTATAATGGAATAAAGTGCAGGAATATGCATGTGCTCACGCTTCCAATCTTCTGATATGCAAGTACTTCAAAATAAAGGAGAAGGAAACTCATCACAACTCTTGATAATTGTACAATATTTAACAATGGACATCAAAAGAATCCTGATAGTACTTTGATAAAACAATCTGAAGGTTCATTGTGAAACAGGACCAAACTGCTAAAGGAACATATTAAATCATAAATCTTGACATCTCTGTTCTACTAAAATGGGCGTAAGTTGATAAAATCCAAGATGATGGACATTTATTTTCGTATGTTTTTCCACACTCCATACATCATCAAGTATGCAAGTAATGTTCTCCTCCAAGGTTATATCTTTTTAATGTTGGGGTGTAAAGAACAGAACAAATGTAACACATTACAGTGGTCCATTCCTAGCTTACTTTGAAGGTACTATTGTCAAATTTATACACTCACTTATATTTGCTGCTACAATTAGCTCCTACTGACTCCAGTATAAAATAATTAAATCTAAGCTGTCTTTCCAATATGGCCTCACCCAAGTGTGAGGCTATGCACCCTAGGGCAGAATAACTGCAAAAATGGTTCAATTTCTCCTCACCCTCTCAATCCTTCTCATTTGAGAGAAATGCATCTCTGGATGCCACTGTTCACAGATTGGCCAAAACCCATAACTACTGAAAGTCAGCTGGAGTTCAATGCTCTTGTAAACTGAATTGGTGAACTACATAAATTGCCAAGCAAACACAAACATTGAAATAGATTGGAGATCGCTGAGAGCAAGCCAGAAAAACTGGCTTTGTAAATAATGATGAATTTCAGGCTCATCTCTAGTAAAAGTCAAATGATTAGATTGGTCTTTCAAATGTCAAAGTAGTATGATTTCCTGACCAGATTTGTGTGTGAAATGAGGAGAAAGCTCTTCTCCAGCAGGTGACTGGCACAAAAAAAATCCATACAGAAACTGTTTTGTGCCTTTACCAAGCAGTCCAATATACATTATAGCAAACAAAACAGCAAGCTTCTGTAAGGGCTAATCTGCTTCCAGAGCCAAGGATCTTAAAGAAGAAATTATATAGAATGAATGACTTAACTTACTGTTAAGTAAATGAAGAACACTTAAGTGTTCTTCATTTACTTACAGCAAATTTAAATGTTGAAAGTTATTTATTTTTAATAGGGATAAAATTAATTAACCTCACCCCCACAAATGCTGAGAAATAATTACAAACATTAAAGCAAAGTAAGTTGGAAAACAACTGACTCTCTTTTCTCCTCCTTAATTCCAGGTTGGGAATCCTTATTCAAGTGAATAAGAGCTCAGATCCTACACCAACTAGGACCGTCTAAGTCTCAAACTTACTTACACAGGAGCTGCTGGACACTGGGAGTTCTCATCAGAAGTGTTGGCCACTACCAGCATGATTTGACCTCCTGTTGTTGTGCGGGTAAATATTCACATTGTGCACAATAATGTTCAGCAAACAACACTGAGCTAATGACTATTTTTGTTAAAGTGAAAAAATACTTCGCTGGGAATTTTTGCAGGAAATTCTGACTAGAACATTGGTTGAACTTCCATGCTCCTCTTTTGAGTTAGTCCCTTCACTGGAACAGGCTTTGATTTGGGGCAGCACCATCAGTAGAGAAGCACGCTTGCAGGACAGCATTGAAGTGTCAGCCTTAATTATGTCTTCAAGTCCTTCCCAATGTTATGTGCAATCTGGAGAGTGTGACAGTACCCATGTGCACGAGTGAAGATGACATACTCTCTCAATGCACAGCAGCAGAGATATTGAAAATGCAGCTATAGATTGGTTCTTAATAATAAATTCACAACTGGTTTAAGTGAATTCCTCCCTTATTTATTGTTTAAATAATGATGCCTGTCACAGAAGTGATATTGATATTTAATTTTAAAACACTTCAGTATATTGATTCAAACAACTAAAAATGCTTCACTATTTCAAGCAAGAAGCTATTTACCTGCCTTTCTTTTCTCATATCCATTGCAAAGTGAGGAGGTGAAATGAATAAACCTTCTCATCAAAACGGCAATCAGCATGAAATATGCACTTGTCAGATTTTCCTCTGGTTCACCAGAATGTTACCCAGTAGTGAAAGGTGAGTAACCACTTTCAGTACTGCACAACTTGTGGAACTATCTTTAATTTAAAGATAATCCATGGTTCAGAGGATCACAAATCAGTTCATGGCACCACAAAATTGATGTGCTTGCAGCATGTGCCAATATTATGATCAATATTATTCTCTTGCCATTGCCATATTGCTGTTTGTGGGAGCTTGCTGTGCAAAGATTGCCTTCTATCTTTTTGATGTTACACTGTGCTCTCAGAAGAAATTAATTTGCTGTAAAACTCAGACATCCAGTGTCTGTGAAAGGCACAATATAAATGCAAATGAGGTGGGAACACCAGATGAAGAAGATGCTCAAATTGGAGCACTTGTCAGAGTAATTCAATCACAAGAAAGGCAACAGCTGCCCCAAGTTTTGAAAAGTTGTTCAGCAACTCTCCAGTCTCTTGTATCTTTAGAAGGGTTAATTGGATGGAATGGATACTTAGAACATTTGAAGTAATTTTCATTTTAATGATGTGGGCATCATCAACAAGACCAACATTTGTAGCCCATGTCCTTCAGACCATGGGGGTACACTGTTTTCTTGGTTTGCAAGAAGTCGTTTGCAGGACCACTTTTGGAGTGCAATTAAACTCAATCACATTACCATGGGTCCAGAATTACATTTAGGTCATACCAATCAAAGATGGCAGAATTTCCTCCACAAAGGATATGGTGGGCTTATGGTAGATATATCTGTGAATTCCCATTGATGCTAAATCTAGGACAAAAATAAATGATTTATAAGAAATGGTGAAATTGTGGTTAATGAGATTACCTTAATTTTACAAATCAGTTTTCTATCTGAAGTGTTAGCTAAAAAAATAAAAAGGGAATATTCTTTCTACAAGTAGTTCTTTGGGGGATTGTGAATTCAAACTGCAAGAATGGACTGTTATTATACTATAAACTGATTCTACATTGTTGCAGGACCCAAGCCAGATCTGACTAAACCAGAACATTGAAAGGATCCGGTGGAATATTTGCTTGAATATATCTACATAAGGGACAGGATCCAGTCATTCACTTAGATTGGAATTGGTTTATTATTGTCACATGTACCAAGGTACAGTGAAAAACTTTGTTTTGCATGCCATCCATACAGATCATTTCATTGCAACAGTGCATTGAGGTAGTACAAGGGAAAACAATAACAGAATGCAAAATATAGTGTTACAGTTACAGAGAAAATGCAGTGGAGGCACACAAAGAGGTGCAAGGCCATAACGAGGAAGATTGTGAGGTCAAGAGTCCATCTTATCATATTAGGGGACCATTCAATAGTCTTATAACAGTGGAATAGAAGCTGTCCTTGAGCCTGATAGCCACCCAATCTCCGCTCCTTGACTTTTGCTCCACATTTATTTCATCATTCACTCAGAAGATGTGGACATCACTGGTAATTTATTGCCCTAATTGTCTGGAATCTATGTTGGCCAGATTGGGAAGGAATGGCATATTATTGTACCAGATGGCTCTTTGACGACAATCCAGTTAATTTGTGGTTCCTATTTATTCCAGATTTATTTAACTATTTGGATTTAATTTTCCCATTAGATATGGTGGAATTCAAATTTCATGTCTTTGTATCAATGGCCAGGCATTTGAATACTATTTCAGTAACATAACCATTCTGCCTCTGTATTCCGATCTTTTGATTACCTTAAAATAAAAACTATCAAATACACCTCAAATTTCCCATGCAGCCACAGTCTTTTGTTGAGATCGCTCTAAATTTCTACGGACATTTGTGTGAAAAGGTGCTTTATTTTACAGCTGAACAATTCAGTAATTTAAAAATTACGTCTTCTTTTCTGATTCCCCCACAGGAGGTAGTTGTTTAAATTAGTTTTCTGTAGACTTTGCCATAAATTTGTGAGTGGTGATTTGGGGAACAGAGTGGTGTAACCATTGGTTGGCAAAATTACAATTGCAGAAAGTTCCTTGCCAATTAATTTACTGTATTCCTCATCAGTTTATTAATTATAAAATGGAGAAAAGCTTTTGGAAACTGTTGAATATAGTATTTCAACAGATTCATCTACTCCAGTGTAAAATTTGAGTTATATCCTCCTTCTAACAACTTGAAGAATGTTGTATTTCAATTATTTCTCATGGAGTTAATTCAATAATATGATTCATCATGAATTAGCTAATTTTGGTAAAATAAATTTCACCAATACCTTGGGAAGGAACTGAAGATTGTGGCATATGCTACCAATACCTTACCCTCTTGTTAAAGGCTGGTGCCAACATGTATAATCATCCAGTTATTTGACCTGCATCTCTTCAGATGTTATAACTTTAATTGCTATGAACAATTTTTAAAATGTAGAAGTGAATTTCCTGAGAGGTGATAAGTGCATAGGAAAAATTCAGGCATCTTAATTTGTATCTGACATTTACATAGAGTCAGCTCAATTGGTATCACCTTCACAACGGAGTCAAAAGATTGTAGGTTCAAGCCCCATTTATTGCATGATTAGAGGCTACAAATGGAGCAGGATTGCTAAAACAAGCCAAAACACTGAGAGGAATTTGCACATTAAACTACAAAGGTGTGAAAATGCCAAAATTGCTGTCATTTTCGCCGGGTGACAACAGTTAGCAATTTTGCATTCATTACTACCTCAAAATCTGGGCTCCAGATAACTGTCAGAAATTTTGAAGGACCAGTAATATGATGTGAAGATGTTGAGGCGACTGAGCAAGAAATTGGTTTGAAACAGTTGAGTTCTAGTTTCTAAACATCAAACTTGATACAAGCAGTGATTTTCAAACAAGTGTAGCAATATACAGTTCTTGTTCCAGAAATACCAGGGGAAGCAGAAGAATGTGCAAACATGGTCACAGAAACAAAAATAAGATAAATTGCAAATCAACTTGTTTCTCTGTGGCATTGATTTTAAAAAATAAATATTAGTCCATTCATCAGCAGAACGTACTTGTTCTTCATCAAATAGGCACGTAGAACCATCCACCTGAAATGCAAAATGCTTAATGTTTGAAATATGGCAGATTTGCCACTTTTGCAGAACTTCACTGATGCAATCTTAAAATACGTGCTCAGACCTTTGGAATGGAACTTGAGCCCATGACATTCAACTCAGAGGTTTGGAATCTGGGACACAGACAACTACACAATTGTAATTTCCACTTTCTAAACCACTGTGAAAAGTATTTGTCCTGGTCTCCCAGTTCCAGCTCCATAACAATATATTTTTGTTTTAAAAAATGAGATACATTTGCACTTATAGATTCTGGGATTTTGGGACAAGGCTGTGTTGAATTTCTACCTCAAAACAATGAACTTTCTTCCTTTACTCTGAGGAGGTAACTTCACTTTTATTTATGAAATTGTACCAAATTTCAGATAGTTAAGCCTTTGTTTGAGGAAGAAGTCAGGGCAAGGGAGAGAGAGCAGAGAAGGGGAAGGGAAGAAATAGATGGAAAGTGGACAAGTGAGAGAGATAGGGAGAAAGAAATGAGAGATGAATACAAAGATCACATGATATAGGAAAGATGTGATAGCGCTGGAGAGGTTGCAAAGGAAATTCTCCAGGATGTTGCTTGTGTTTTGTTTACGAGGAGAGACTGGAGAAGCTCGGTCTATTTTCCCTGGAGGAGAGTACATTAAAAAAGGGACATGATTAATTACATCAAATTATGGTGAGTATATACTGCAGGAAACTATTCCCCTTAACAGAGGTGAATAAAATTAGACCATGTAAATTCCGGGTGAGGGGAAGGAGATTTAGAGAGAATTTGAGAGGCAACTTTTTCCACCAGAGGGTGGTGAGCATCTGGAATGCATTGCTGGAGAGAGTGGCAGAAGAAGAGTCGCCGACAACACTTAAGAAGTGTTTGGACAAGTACTTAAAACACTTAGGCATAGAAGGTTATGGGCCAAGTGCTGGAAGATGGGATTAATACAGATGAGTGTGCACTGGTCAGTGTGAACGTAACAGGCCAAATGGCCTGTTTCCACATTGTATGGCTCTGTGACAAAGATGGAAGAGCAAGAGTGTGTCCAAAGCAAGGAGCAGATTTGTCAGAAAGAGAAAAGAAAGGAATGAATGAGAACTGCAAAAGTGTGTGAATGTGTGTTTGTTCCATGATTGTACTTTGCTCATTACACCTTAGCTAATATCACACCAACTGGCTGCCCGAGTCTTCAATACAGAACCCACCTGTTTAATGTTAGTCACAGAATTCTTGACAACATGCAGTATATATGGACGCCTTTGACTTGAAAAGATTTTTTGTTAAAAATTGCTTGGAATTTTTTTCCCCCCCAATTCAAAAGATCCAGCAGCAAATATATTCATCACCAGGTAATGAATGTTAACTTTTCCTCCAGTCACACACAGTCACTATTTACATATTGAATAAGCATGAGAGCCCATAAATCAGTCTACTCAGTGTGTAATCTCTCACAAAATGAGCTCGGTGTGAAGCACCTGCAGAGACTTCAATTTATGATCACCACTGTAACAACTTACAAAGGACAGCATGACAAAAAGCTGTGATGCAAGTAGGGAAAAAAAAACATGACACTGTGTCTCAAAAATGTCAGCCATCGCCTCCAGCTGACGTCGTCAGGACAAAAGTGACAAGCGCTGCTCAGCCAGCATCCGACTGACTATATGACTGCAAATGGGGCGGCGCAGTGGAAATCAAAATTGGGAGTGTCGGGCCCATTAACTTTCACAATGCCCTAGCATTGGATACCTAAATAAACACAACGGCCACTAAAATAGGTTGTTTTCACCATGGGTACAACATGGTACTTGGCACGCACACACATATCACATTAAGAACGCATTGCTCACTATATTCCTTCCTAAAAGTCCAGGCTGAATGTGTGGTTAAAGCTGAGCCCTTTTCAATTCCACCATACCATCCTTCACGTGGAACAGTACAGCACAGGAACAGGCCCTTTGGCCCACAATGTCTGCACCAACCATGATGCCAATCCGAACTAATCCCATCTGCCTGCTCAAGGCCTACAGTATACCCCTCCATTCCCTGCCTGTTCATGTTAAAGAATCTTTAAATGCCTCTTAAACATCGCTATCATATCTGCTTCCACCATTTCCCCTGCAGTGTGTTCCAGGCAACTACCACCCTCTGTGTAAAAATAAACTTGCCTCAGAAATCTCCTTTAAACTCCCACCTCCCACCGCCCACCTTAAACCAATGCCCTTTCACATTTGACATTTCCATCCTGGGAAAATTGACCCTGACTACCTTTGTGGCCCTTAAAGATCCTGCTTGAGGCTAACAGTCAAAAAGGTCTAGTTTTATTTTATTTCATTACTTAAATAACATGATAAGGAATGCTCTCATTCTATGTCATACATTTCCTTGATTTCATGAGGCTGTGGAGCCAGAGAAGTGGGGGCTGGGGGTAGGGCAGGTTAGCTCCCCCTTGTGGCTCCATCTTAAATCTGCAGGCCATTTCCAACCACTGTGCATTGCACCACCCTCCCGACAGTTCTCTATTCCCATCCCCTACACTACTCCCCACAAATTTTGCCAAGGGTCTCAGATAGCATCTGAGCTGGACGAGTTGACTGCTTCCTACAACATGAGGCCATCTCTGTAACATATGGTCCCACAGAAGCAGAATCAGGATGCAGTGTTTCCAACACAAGAGCATAACACCCCAAGTGTCAGTACTGCACATTCAGGTGGCTGGAAGGAGCGATACAGATCTCAGTCATAATGAATTAAAACTCATATGCATCAGCCACTGTCATTTTAATCAAGATAAAAGCTCTCTTCTTGTACATCTCCTGTAAAGTACCCCAGAACTTGACACACTCAGCATCTGCAGAGGATTTTATGCTCTGCAAAAATGGTTTGAAAAAAAATTATGACAGAGGTTGGTACAATTAGTTCAAGGCTTTATTCCTTTAACTGCTCAGAGCCAGACAGAGCAAAAGAACTGCATGAGGCCAATTGTTTTGTGGAGTAGATAACTAACAGGAAGGTAATGATTGCAATTACTATCATCATTCCATATAGAAGCAATTATAATTTCCAATCGCATTAGTGTTGAAAAATGGAAGAAAGGAGAGAAACAATTGTGTTGCTTCAAGTAGTGCAGAATTGTTAGCCTGGAAATCTCACTGGATCAAGATCACAGCTTCATGCATGCTCCGCAATGAGGCAGAAGAGAACAGGTTTTAATTTTGCCTCAGTGTGATTTGCAGCAGCTTTGCTGTGTAAATCATGACCAAAACAATTCTTCAGTTGTACATTTTACCAGTTTTTTTAAATAATTCAATGATAACCCACACAATATCAATAGAAGATGTTATTCAAATCAACTCTTTAAAAATACCACTGGATTTAAATTACATTGACGTAAAGAAAAATTCTGCCTTGGTCGAATGCTTCATTTTGTCACATACTTTATTTAAAACTGCAACAGGCAATGATGTGATCAGGAATAGCAGAAAGGAGTTGCAATGTTTGGATGCAATGGAGTTGATTTAACAGGTGCTCAAGCTTCCTGGGCTAATGACTGTAATCCTATTGATAATTCAGTTCCTCTCTGCCAGCAGGCTTAGTTACTCTTCCAGACAGTTGCCCAATTAGGTTAGCAGTACATACTTTTAAAATATTTATTGTGAAATTATCAGAATAAAGCAAATTCCTGGCTTGGGAAGAAAAACAATAATGCAAAGGATCTATAGAGAGTTTGCCTTAACAGAGCTCTCTTGTTTGTTTGACTTCCTTTCTTATCTCCTGATTTCAGTGCTTTGCTGGCCACATTCTTTCTACTCTGTGTCAAGTTGAGATCATCTGAAACTCTAGCACAGCTGCTGATAATTTGGTAAGAATATGGCGGAAGATACACAACCAGTGTGAAGATTGTAATAGTCTTTATGAGGTCTGGAGGGTGGTCACTCCCAAACAACACTGTCAAGGGCAGGTGCAACAGCAACATTTGAAAAGTAGGTTATTCCTTATGTAGGTTGTCTCACCACCTGCAGCAAGCACAGCCTGACAGCTGCATTTTTCAGGTCTCAGCAGACCTGGTAATACTGAGTGACTTCTGCTGCAGTCTCACACAGAGTACATTCTATGCTCTTACTCCCAATAGTACTCCCTTCACACAGTGTATGACATGGAGGAACACTAAATTACCCACTAGGGAAGAGTATTAGGAGGTATTATATCCCCATATCTCAGAGGTATTACTGCTAGCTCATCTGCACTTTTACTATTTCGAAGTCTTAAATTATGTCTCCTTTCTTCCGCAAACAGAGTTGTCATATGATTATTTCTTTATAATGCGCTTCCCCCCCACCCCCCCCCCCCCCCCCCCCAAGTCTGAAATTACCTTTATTCAATTACTGCCTGCCTCTGGGTAAAGATAAACTTCTTATTCAGGAATGAAATGATCAACACGCCATTCCGCCCAGTTAAGATGCATGTTTTATTCAAGTTGTTTGTTTTTCTATTCAGATTAAATTTGCAGAATAAATGACTCAAAGCAGCACCATTGTATGAAGTGTCAACTGGCTACTTCTATCTGCTGTTTATAGGGACTCTGACATTTCCTGGCAAAACAGTCGTGTGCTTAATCAGGATTTGACAGCTCCTTTGATATTTATTGGAAAATTTTGCTTCAAGAATCTGCTTCTCATCACCCCAGAGAGGGCAAAGTGCAGAGTTTGTTTTGGGTAATCTAAATGTTAAAGCTGCTCAATAAATATTGATGAATCACTATTGAGTGTATTTTTTAAATATTGAAGATTACACATGTTCATTATTCCAAAGAGTAGAAACATGCTTCTTTCACATTTTTGTTTTATTGTGCAGAATTTACTGAGGTAACAGGGAAGAACACACATTTAATTGCAATTTTAACTACTCTATTTTACCTCTTCTATCATCCACTTAATCTTCTAAGGATACAATACTTCACATTTCCTCATTGGGCAACAAAAAGGCTCCGTTGACGATAGTTTTGTGGACAATTGAAATGCATACTTCTTGTTTTGTTCAAAAAACATGACTCTCCATCTGTCTACCAGCCTTTGTCCAACAGTAGGGTGACTCAACACAGTAGTAGTTGAATGTGAACCCGACCTCTCCAGGTGACACAGCTTCAAGCCACTTTTGACCACTGAAGTGGCCCAGAACCGCAAAGCTTCCACACAAAGTGCAGCAATGTCAATTTTTCCTCTGTAATTAACTGCTCATCAGCAAAATTGTGAAAACATACCCAAGAATATGATTTTGCCTGTTAATAATGGAAAACAACTGAATAACTTTCAGTAAGAGAGAGAGCACACAGAAGGTGTGGCTTGTTGGACCATTTCAGAAGGCAGCTGGAAGTCAACCACGTTGTGGGGCTGGTGGCACAGAAAGAGGTAGCGCTTGGGGATCAAGGATGACACGTTTCCACTCCAGCTCTGTGGGTTCTGAAGTGACTGATGAGGCCAATTTGGGACCTGCAGACTCTGTCACAGATGGGCAGGCACGGTAGTGTAGCGGTTAGCATAACACTTTACAGCGCCAGCGATCCGGGTTCAATTCCGGCCGCTGTCTGCAAGAAGTTTGCATGTTCTCCCCGTGTCTGCCTGGGTTTCCTCCGGGTGCTCCGGTTTCCTCCCACATTCCAAAGACGTACGGGTTAGGAAGTCGTGGGCATGCTAGGTTGGCGCCGGAAGCGTGGCGACACTTGCGGGCTGCCCCAGAACACTCTACGCAAAAGATGCATTTCACTGTGTGTTTCGATGTACATGTGACTAATAAAGGTATCTTATCCTAAAAGTAACATCTTTCTTCTGAGCTTGGACTGACGATAGGTATGAAATTTCCCTTTCTCCAGCCAAGAGAAAACTTACAGGGAGTGGAAACAAAACACATGTTCATAAATGAATAGATACACAGCTGAGATCACTTAATCTTGGGGTTAAGTTGATGGTTATAACCTACTTTGGATCTGATAAATTAGAAAATGATTATGAACCTAACACTGCCAAGCCATCTATTATCTTATCTATAATAAGCAGACCTGTGGTGCTCTAACTCTCAAATGTTGACACCTTCAAGAGCTTCTCACAGCAGAATCACAAAACTTAGTTAACCTGCATGTGCTGCACTTGAAGTGGAGAAAGACATTTCCTATGTGGGTACTAGGCACCCAAATCAAATATATACATCACATTTGTGAATTTGATGCATAGTGTCCCAGTGAAATCTCTTTTTTCAGGAATTTAAAACTGAATGCAACAATCATTTCAACAACTATCAAAAACATATAAAATTTTCCATTCTGGGCAGTCTAGAACTTACCTGGTTCAAGAAAAAGCTTAAAACAACCAAAGATCAAAGCAAAAGCCAATAGGCTTATGGGAGCCAGTTCTGTTGGATACCCTCTGGTTTGCTTTTAAGGCTAGAAAAATGGCAGCCCTCAAAGTTTGACAATACGAAATTAAATTGGTGATCACTCGTCCCAGCTCCAAGCCATCATTGCAGGACGTCCTCAAGGCAGGCCTAATCAAGAGCATTGCCTAATCATCTTCAGTTGCTTCATCATTGAGATTTTGTCCATCAAAATCCAAAGTGGGGGACATCCACTGACAATAGAACAATATTCAATTTCACTTGCAACTCCTCAACTAATGATGCAGTCCACATCTGCCCGTGCCAAGCACTAGACAACATGGGCTGATATGTGGTAAGTAACATTCATGCCATAAAATATGCCAAACAAATACCATCTCCAAGAAGAGATGGTTTAACCACCAACTCTTGACATTCAGTGATATTACTGTTGTTGAGTCCTCCCACTTGCAGCACCCTGGGGTATTTCACTATTATCCAGAGATTGAATTAGACAACGTACACAAATACTGCAGCTACAAGTATCCTGTATTAAATCAGCTCGTGATACCTCAAGTCTATGACTTTGACAATAAACGCGACTTTGATTTTCCACCGTCTACCAGGTACGTGTCAGGAGTCTGATAAAATACTTTCCACTTGTCGGGACGAGTGCAGCTTCCATAACACTGAGGCTTGACACCATCCATGACAAAGTAACCTGCCTCTTGATTGATTATGTATCAATCCACCACATCACCCTAAACATTCATTCCCTCCATCTCTGGTGCACAGTAGTTGCATTGTATGCCATCTACAAGATCCACTGCAGTTATTCACCTAGGCCATTACAACAGTACCTTCCAAACTTGTGACCTCTATCATTAAAGACGACAAGGGCATCAGGCATATGTGAACGCTATCAACTTCAGGTTCCCCTCCAAATCACACAGACATGGAAATGTATCGTTATTCCTTCATTGTTGCTGGGTCTGTTTCCTGGAACTCCCCGCCAAACAGCTTTGTGGGGAAGACTGCAGTGATTTAAGGCGGCGGATCACCTCTTCCTTCTCAAGAGCAATCAATGCTGGTCTTGCTAGTGACACCTTGATCCCCCAGAGTGAATAAATAAAACAATGGTCCACTTTTCACATTGGTTTATGTTTGAATGGTAGGAAACGTCTGCTACAAACCTATGATTTCTTCTAATATAAGCAGGCAAAATAAGGTGCACAGGGTTGTTACAAGGAACTGTTATTTAGTTGTGGTTATTAAGAATATAAAAGCCTCAAATAACTTCTCTGCATGCTTCGCGACTTCCACAACATCAGCAGTCATATATCCTCACAAGCGATGTCCAACCTCAATTATAATTTTAATCAATTATTTTCATCTGTCTGCAGTGCCATGATGACCCTCAGCTTTGCTTTATTTGCAAGGGGACTAAATCACCTGATGTGAAAGATCAGCAATGACTGTTCTCTTGCATCTCTCCAAACCTTCCTATTCCTGGGCAGTCAGGCACATAACATTGAGCCGTCATTCAGATTCAAAAACATTTCCGTTAATTAATTCAGTACAGAATTAGTCAAGGCAACAAGCTTCATCCCATACTGAAACTAATCTTATGCATTAATCATAATTAGCAAATGTAACTAGGATGTAATGAATGGTATCATCTTTCCACCATCTATTATGTTTGATTAATCAATGCCACAATTTTGCACTGGCAGTTTCCATAGTAGTTGTGAAATACCTGACATTATCTCACTGAGATTCAAGGTTATCCTTTTCAATAGATCCTGAAAAAGAACTGGTTGGACATAGAATTTTTTTAAATTAGTCGCAACACGGAACAACCAGCACATACTGTAACTAAAGAAAAAACATTGTTGCGGATACTGGAGTCTGTATTCATTTTTGTCTTGCTATTGCTGAATAGGTACAGTGTGTATTTCCTTACTACACAGTGTACAACTCTAACTTCAGAGCTGTTTGCATACAACTATTTTCCCCAGCATGCGTTGTGTTAACAGAGCCGAGAAGGAGCTGCAGCAGAAATAAGTGCACATCATTCTTTTCTCAAAAATTAGTTGGATTTTATAGTCACTGCCATTGGGAAATAACATGTCTAACACATGGGAGAACATTGCTAGGGCTTGTGAGAAAGGAAGATGAATCAGTTTTCAAAGAATGTGCCCACACTGAACAACATAGAACACGGAACAGTACAGCACAGAAACAGGCCCTTCAGCCCACAACGTCTGCAACTAATACAATGCCAAATTAAACTAAATTAATTTTCTTCTGCCTGCACATGATCTATATCCCTGCATATTCATGTGTCTAACAACCTCTTAAACACCACTATTGTTTCACTGAGCAGTGCATGAGGCCTGCCTTTTACTCCAGACAATTGGAGACTTCAGAAATTAATCAATCATTGCACTAAAGCCAAATTCTGCAAAATAAAATCAGAAACTGATCTGCACGTTTGATGAACGTTCAAAGAAGAATAAATGCAAGGGTAATCTTTTGACGTGACCCTTCAACAGAACTAAAAATACAAGATTTTTGACATTTATTGTTGTCTATTCATCTTTATTAGGGGCCCCGTCATATTCATTATTTACGCCAATATGCTGTGCCACTACATGACCTGCCTTTGGTTTCCTTGGATTCAGTTGCTGAGCAGCCATCTATCTCACACATTATATTTTGATGCAGAGTAGTTCCAGATATTGCATGAATTTAAATTCATGCAACACACAAGATCCCAGATTTTGCAGCTGTAACAACAGTGGAACTTTCAGTGTGTCTGTCATTACTCCCTGAAACTGACAGCAACTTCTGGAGCACCCACTGTGATAGTTAAATGCAGAAATCTGAAACTTGCCAGCATCAGTTCCCTGCTCCCTTCACAAGGTGAGCTGTTTTGCAGCTTCTTCTAATTTCAGTTTCAGAAATCAGTGATTTGACAAGAACTTCAGATACTTAAAATATTCTCACTTTGAAGCATTCTTATATTTTTAAAAATGAGGTGCAAATTAGATTCCTATTTAATAACCTTTTCTAAATCCTCCCTGCAATTAAAGTAGATTTCGTGTAGATGGGTTGCAATTCTGTCTGATTAAAAAACTAACAATTTTAAAATAATATGATGCATAGATTTCTAATACACTTTGTGATATTTCAGCTTTTAACAATCTCAAATACTCTGATCTTTATTTTGTGTTCAGATAAATGTTGAAAATTTTCATTGAAATTTGTGTTTTTACTTTTTGACTTACTGGTTGTAGAATGTTTTTTTTACTGTGATTGACCTTTTCAGCAAAATACTGCAGAAACTGAAAATCTGAAATAGAAAATGTTAGGAATACTCAGCAAGTCAGGCAGTATCCGTGAAGAGAGAAGAGCTCACATTTCAGATCAGTGACCTTTCATCAGAGCCGACGCAAAATCATCAACCTCAAAAGATACTGCCTGACAACATTTTCTGCTTTGTTAGCAATATAATTGCTGTTGGATGCCAAGGATTCTCCAGAACTGATGCCTTTCAGCAACTGTTGTCAGAAGAGGGGGAAAAGAAATTTCACATCCCAGAGTTTGACAGATCTTTGTGGGCACCCTTCTTCAAGGTCAGTGGTAAGCAGCATTATTTCATAGACCATGGAATCTAGGTCATTACTTTGGGTCCACTGCAGCAAATTAATAACAGCCATTTACAAAGACTCAGTGATTTCATCAGAAAAGTTCACGTTGACCTTCACGTCTTGGTCTCCTTGTCATGGGTTCCATCCCATCATCAACCATCTTTTCTGAAATATATACAGAGGGAAAAGGGCCAGATCTTACTGGATCCTGCCAGCTGTTCAGATTCACCAATTGCAGTGCCTGCCTACACTTACCTTAACCAGATGTAGAGAGTTGAATGCCCGGACCCTCCACATCTGTCAGTCAGCTTGATCTGGCCCATGATGTGTGCAATCTGGAATATTGCCCAAACTGAAACTTCACCTCACAGTAATCCATAAGCTGATATTCTTGGAAAACATCTCAATAAAAGCTTTAATAACATTGCCAATATGCAGATGCATGGAAGCAATTCAGCTTGAGTCATGGAGTCGTACAGCACAAAAAACAGGCCCTTCAGCCCACTATTTCCATGCTGACCATGACCTTCTATGTCTTGGTGATTCAAATTCTTGACCGGATACTTATTAAATATTGTGAGATACCTGGCTCCACAACCTTCTCAGACAGAACGCTCCAAATCCAACCACTCTCTGTGTGAACAAATTCCCCTTCAGATACCCTCTAAATATCCAAAGTCTCACCTTATACCTATGCCCTCTTGCTATGGGCAGCCAACCACTGGAAAACAAAATGATTCTTACTAACAATGCTCATAATTTTGAACACTTCTATTAGGTTCACTCCTCAGTCTCCTCTGCTTCAGGGAAAATGAACTCAGCCTATTCACTGTCTCCTCATAACTGAAATGTTCCATCCAGGTAATGTCCAAGTGAATCTCTTCTGCATCCGCTCCAGCGTAATTACATCTTTCTATAGTGTGGCAACCAAAATGGCACACAATACTCCAGGCATGGCCTGAATAACGTTCTATAAAGTTACAACATGAGTTCCCTATTCTTATATTCTCTGCCACGGCTGATGAAAACAAGCATCCCACATGCCTTCTTCACCACCGTTTGCGGCATGGCAGCGTAGCGGTTAGCGTAACGCTGTTACAGCGCCAGCGACCTGGGTTCAATTCCCACTGCTGTCTAAGGAGTTTGTACGTTCTCCTTGTGTCTGCGTGGGTTTCCTCCAGGTGCTCCGGTTTTCTCACACATTCCAAAGACATACAGGTTGGGAGCTGTGGGCGTGCCGTGTTGGCGCCGGAAGAGTGGCGACACTTGCGGGCTGCCCCCAGCACATTCTCAGTAATGCAGAAAGACGCATTTCACTGTGTGTTTTGATGTACATGTGCCTAATAGATAAATATCTTATCTTGTCTGCATGTGCCGCCACTTTCAGGGATCTATTGACTTGTAGCCCAAGGTGTCTCTGTTCGTCAATGGTCCCTGGGTCGCCATCATTTACCTTTTATGACCCACCCTTAACTGACCTTCCAAAATGTACGTCATCACACTTTTCAGGATTAAATTCCATCTGCCATTGCTCCGCCCAACTTTCCAGTTGACTGTACTGTGCGTACTTCAACAATAATTCTAAGAAACACTTTCCAAATAAATCTGTGTGAAAACTGGTCTGACGACAGGAAAGTGTCATATACTTATCCCAAAAACATATGCATATCCTTTTCTTTCCTGCTTAGATGAACAGGGTAATCAACCATGTTAGTCTTTGTATTTCTACATCTCCAGAATAATGCTACAGGCCATTACTTTAGCCTTTCATACATCCAGCCTGAATTCATATTCCAAAGAGAATTCTTTTAAAGACAGAACCTGACTCTAAATGAACCAATAATGGATTTGTAATCTCTCTGTTCAGTCAAAGATCATCACAAATTCATCCATGGATACAATAAGGCTGCTACAAATGTGCATTTGTTTCAGAACTGTTTTTGTTCCTCAATGCATCTAAACGTAACATCTTTAATGAAACTATGCTTCAATTGCAGGGAACCGGTTAGACATTCTTAAAAGGCACATTGGACACATCTGAAAATTCTCTCTCATTTGATATCCTTTAACTGTGTCTGCAAATTGCCAATTCCCATAGTGTGTTCAGCTGCAAACCAGGTAAACTACAGGCCTCTCAAAGAACTGAGTTATGTTGGAACACTGAGTACATTCCATTGCATTCTTAAAATTTCATGTTAAGTTCTTGCAGTTACCTTCAATATCTAAGTCAGTGGGAACATCTTACAAGCCAACACTGAACTATTGATGCTTGGTCCTTAATATATTGCTTCTCCAAACTGGTAGAACATTCAGTGCAGGGTCAGAAGATTGTACATCAAAGCCCATTCAGGACATAAACATGAAATCATGATGCAGACTGATACCTTAGACCCAGAGGTTATGAAGTGGTGATCCAAATTGAAATATACAGTATGCACATGTCAAAATCTTGATCATTTCTGCAATATTTCAAATTCTTTTAGACTCCTTATAGTAATATTGTAAAATCTAATTTAGTGCATATTGTTGAAAGTCAGTTCAGTTATTCAATGTGTTGTTGCAGTCTGTAAGGAGTTTGTACATTCTCCCCATGTTTGCGTGGGTTTCCTCCGGGTGCTCCAGTTTCCTCCCACATTCCTAAGACGTATGGGTTGGGAAGTTGTGGGCATGCTACGTTGGCACCAGAAGCATGGCAACACTTGCGGACTGCCCCCATAACACTCTACGCAAAAGATGTATGACGTACATGAGTCTAATAAAGACATCTTATCACTACGTATTTTTCCAGTACGAAGGAATAACTTTATCAAATCTGTGTATTCAAGTAACTGATAGCAACACATTTTTACTTGTCTCTATTTCAGTCATGCAGGAAGACACTTACAAAAAATTACTGCACAGTAAATTTCCAAAAATCGACTGTCTGTATTCTGTGCTACTTTTGAATTCACTGCATCCTATTTCCAGTGGTCCCTTTAAACTCTTTAAATTCACTGGTGCCTGTTTCCGGTTATCCCTTGAAACTTTGAGGCAGCATTCACATTTTTCTTTTAAACCCACCAAGGGCCTGTTCCTGTGCTCCTTTTAAATTCACCAGGTTTTGTTTCCTACACATCCTTTAAACTTTGAACACCAGGGAGATTGCAGATGCTGGAATCTGAAGCAAAAAAAAACAAACTGCTGGAGGAACTCAGCAGGTTAAGCAGCAGCTGTGGAGGCAAAGTGACGGTCAAGGTTTGGGATCGACACTCAGTCGTGACGCAGCGTCTGAACCTGAAACATTGACTTTCCTTTTGTCCTTACAGATGCTGCTTAATCAGCTGAGTTCCTCCAGCAATTTGTTTCTTACATCCTTGAAATTCACCTTGTTTACTGGAAAATTTATTATACTACCACGTAATGTCTAAAAATGTGTTAAAACTATGTTGGTGTATTAATAGGAGTAATATCCAATAGTATGCAAAATCTGTCAGTCTAGCACCATGAAGATCCTGGAGGTGCTGGATAATCAGAGTTTACTGTATTAGGAATGATTTAGAGTAGCAGTAAGATGACTTTGTGGTTCTAGTTAAAGAATGGACGAGTTAAAGAAAGGGCATGCATTTAAAGTGAGAGGGGGTAGGTTCAGAACAGACGTGAGGGTTGCGTTTATTACTGAGAGAGTGGTGGATGCCTGGAATGCGTTGCCTGATAGGGTAGTGGAGGCAATTTCATTGGGGGCTTTTAAGAGGGGCTTGGATGGGCACATGAATGAGAGGAAAATAGAGGGATATGGGCATTCTGTAGGTAGGAGGGAATAGGTATGTCGTCACAACATTGTGGGCCAATGGGTCTGTTCTGTTCTCTGTTCTATGTTCTATCAATTTAGGTTAAAACAGAACAGAAGAGAGCAGACTCAAGAAAATGATGTGCTGCTGTATCTTTAGTTATGTTCCCAGAAACACATCCTGGATAAGTTTGATACAATTAGTATAATAATTGCTTGTGTGAACATCAGCATTTGGTGTCTAAAACGACAAGATATCCTTTGGGAGGTTAACAATCAAATCCTCATGTGATTCTGCACTGAAAAGGAAAAGAAAATCCAGGTCTGAGAGGGCATTGCTGCACCGTCAGTGTATGAAGAGCTGAGCAGCTCAATGCCACCTTTCAGCATCAGATTCACAGTCCTGCAGTTCATGGCTCTTCAAGTACACATTCCCGTACTTTTGAAATGTGATGCGTGTTTCCAGCACCATCGGTCTTTGAGGACATGAGTTCCACACCCACACCATCCTTTAGGTGAAAAATCTTTTCCTCATCTCCCTTCTAACCCCTCTACATGTTCCTGGTTTCAGATCCCTTTGTAAATGAAAGCAGGTCCTTCCCATAAACTCTATCCAGACCACTCATAAGTTCATATAACTCAATTAAATCTCCCTTCAACTTCCTCTATTGCAAAGAAAACACCACCAGATAATCCAGATTCTCCTACTCATTACAATTTTCCAGTCTTGGTGAGATCTTTGTGCATTTCCTTTGCACACTTTTCAGTGCAATCACATCTCACTCATACTGCAGTGACTAGCAATGTTGACAGTACTTCAGCTGTGATCTAAGGTTGTGTAAAGTTCATGCACCTGACTTTCACAGATAAGTTGTCACGTGAAGGTTTCTGATTTGTGAATTGCACTTCCTACAGAGCAGTACATCATGAACACATCAACCATAGTGATTTCAATAATGGTGGAACCAAGCACCTAAGTGCAAAAGGCTTAGATACTTGTAACTATCTTCATTCATAAGCAAGCAAGCAAATGATTTATTTTGGCTTCTTCTTGTGATTCCCATCATCACAAGTTTGATTCACTCTATGTGATATCAAGAAACATTTGAGTACACTGGATATATCAAAAGTGTTGGTATCCAACAACATCCCGGCTGCAATGCTGAAGGAACGTGCTTTATCATTCTCTATGCCAAAAGTCAAACCTTTCCAATGCAACAACAAAAGTGGAAAATCGCCCATCTAAGTCCTATCTTCAAAAGGAGTTAAATCCAAGCCTCCTAATACCCTGGCACTCTGCTCTCAATTGTCAGCAAAGCAATTAGCAGTACTATCAAGCAACATCGATATTCTGCTCACCATTGCCCAGTTTGGCTTTCACCAGCATCATGAGGCTCCAGGCCTCAGACCTATATGAACCAAACTTGGACAAAAGAAATAAGAGTGACTGACATTGACATCAAGGAAATATTTGAATATGTTTGTTGTCATGGAGGATCAAACTGAAGTCATCTGAAATTAAAGGCAAAACTTTCCACTGATTATATGTCATATTTGCACAAAGAAAAATAGAGGCTTTTGATCTCAGCTCAAGGACATCAGATAGAGATTCTCACAAAAATGTTCTAGGCCTAACCATCTTCATCTCTTTCAATGATGACAGAAATATGGATATTTACTGATGATTTTAAAATATGGAATTTAATTCATAGCTCATTACTATAATGAAGCCATTTTTTGCCACATGCAACAAAGCCTGGAAACATTCACGTTTGCCGGTACTTTTCACCTAAAACTTACATTGGACAAGCTGTATAAATGTTGCAGCCAGAGACTCCATCAAAGGCAGGGTATCCTGTTGAGAATACACACCTCATGGTTCCCTGAGACTTTCTCACCTAAATGGCACAGGATTACAATGGAATACACTGAATTTTACTGTGTGAGCATACTTCTAAGAGTATTCAAGAAGCCAAACACCATCCAGACCAAGGCAGCCATTCGATTGACTTTATATCCACACCCTCAATGTTCACTCCCTTCACCCCGGCACTTTGTAGCTGCAATATGTACCATCCATAAAATGCACTGTAGCTTCTTGCCAATGTTTCTCCAAAAGCACCTCCCCAAATCAAGTCTATTGCCTCTGCGAAGGAGTAAGGCAGCAAAACCTTCACTTTGAAGTTTCCTTCCAAGATAAAATCTTCTCGGCTTGGAAACCTAATACCATTTCGTCACTGTCTCTGGTCCAAGCCTTGGAACTTGTTAGCCAGGTGTACTTTTCAGAAAGCACTGCCACAGGGGCTGTGACAGTTCAATTGGGTGGCTTGCCACCGCCAAATCAAGCACAATTGGACTCAAACTTACTAGTGAATCCCACAGCTCAGGTACCAAATAAAAATAACTCCAGTTAACACAGACTTGATAGCTAGCCAAAGTAACAGATATTATAAAAAAGCAAAATATTATGGATGCTGGAAATCTGAAATAAAAATGAAAATGCCAGAAATACTCAGTGTGTCAAGCAGAATCTGTGAAGAAGAATGATGGTGAATAAATCCATCAGCAGAGCAAGTCTAATGTAAAGCAGCAGCTTCCAACCAATCAAGTCCACATTAAACATTGAAAGCCTACAGGAAATATGATCAAAACGCAAAGCATTCCTCCTCAACGTATCACAAACATTCCAACGAAAATATCCCGTGGAATACAGAGTCAAAAATAAATGACCTACTGAAAATTGAAACATCAAAAATAAACATTGCACAAGCAAAGTAATAACCACAAAATAAATTGAAAAACATAATATTAGTGCCTGAATAACAATGATTAATGTGAGGATTTTTTTTATTCCCACTTGTTCAGTTACTTTTAGGAAGCCTTAAGCATTTTCAGGCTGCGCTAACTTTAATGTTGCTAATACCATGTGGATAAAATGAACACCCTGAATTAGCTCACTGATTGTAGGAGGGGAAGACGTCAACTGATTTTTTATGCCGCCTTTTGGCAGGCGTGGTCTGGAGGTGATCAGGGGATGGGGTGATTTGGGGTGGTGGAAAGAGATGGAGGGAGTGCTGATCCCACAGGTGATGGGTGTACATAGAGCCAACAGCAGGTTGGAGGACTTTGTGCTCCTCCTGGCTGGAGGGAAAAAAAAATCTCTCCCTGTTCCTCTAAATATCGTCTCCATTTGAACACTCCTGGCTGGGATACTCACAGTCTTGGACAATGGTCGAGGTAGCACGTACCCTGCCTATCTGTAGCTGAAAACTAAAATTAGGGTCTGACAAACAGCACAAGACCTCAGTTTGTACAGTTAAGCAACCACGCATCCAGAACAAGCAGATAGATAAAGACCTTACTTGCTTATTACAGCACAGGACAAGGCTGTTCAACCCATTGGATTCATGCTAGCTCCAAGAAGAGCAGTCCCATTAGTCCCTTTCCCCTTCCCTTTTCACCTGTACCCTTGGAACTTATTTTCTCTCACACGCCTGTACACTCCCCGTTGCTTCTTTTGCCCGACGCAAACTAAGGGGTAATTTACAGAAGCCGATTAACCAAACAAGAAGCACATCTTTGGGATACGGAATGAAACCGTAACACCTGGCACAATCTAGTCTTAGGGAGAATGTTCAAGCTCCACACAGACAGCACCTGATGTCAGGATCAAACCCGAGTGCCTGGAACTGTGAGGCAGCAGCACTAACTGCTGCTGCACCATGCTGCTTTGGGATATCTCTCGGTTCTTTTCTGTACCCCTTCAATTTACAGTACCTCCCTCATGACTTTCAGGTAAGGAATGGGTGGCTGGCAACAGAAAATCACTCATGTCCTTTGTGAAGATTTTGATTGAAAAACTCTTCACCTTTCGCAAGATGCTAACCTCCAACATATTGACAATGATAATGGATGCCAGGGCCCATCAGAAATGAACAGCTCATCGCAAAAAAAGATTGCTTATGTAAATGAGGAAAATATTAAATGGTGATCTGAATCCAACAGCACCACACCAGAAAAAAAAAGTCCAAGCAGTCATACATAATTCATATTACATCAAAAAACTGTGTCAAAATACATGACTAAGAATAGCTATAAAGTCGCAGTTTAACATATGGGCTTAGATCTTGCCGTAAACCGTGAGCAGAGATTCACATATGCAAATACTCCATCGTGCTGGTAACGTATACTTCATGGTTTTATTCCTAGTACAGGCCTAAAGTCGATAGCTTCTCGGGTTCAGTGGCATCATTTACTCCCTTGATTGGATCCCATGCCTCCTCTGCCCTGGGGTTGACTCACAGTCTCCAATATCTACTTATGGAATAGCGAAGTAGATTGCAATGTATCACCCTTGACATTTGAACTGGTTACTGGAAATGTGCACGTTCCCTGTGTGGATTTTTCTAATCTTTTGATGGACAGAAGTGATAAAACACTCTGCAAGAAGACACTGCTGATACATCAAGAGCAGGTTTATTTTCTAAACAGTTTAAAGCTCCAAGCAGCAGCAGTCCAAAGAGATTTAGGGGTTCATTATACACAGATTATTTCCAGTGTCACGGGCAGGCACAGAAAATAAAGCAAATTAAGTGCTGGCCTTTATATCAAATATACCAAACTACAGGTGGCGTAGGAAGTGATGACGAAAAGTTGTATGCTATGGACACACCACGCTTGGAGCACTGAGGGCAGTTTCTGGATGTTACATTTTAGGAAAGGTCATTGATATGAAACATTGTTTCTTCTCCAAAGATGCTGCCTGATTTGCTAAGCATTCCCAACATTTTCTGTTCCCGTTATTTCTTATGAAGGATAATTACATATTGAGGGAACACATCATAGATTTTCCAGGATGATACCTGGACTTCAAGGGTTAGGTTGCAAGGAGAGAGTGCAGAAATTGAAAGGGCTAGGACTGTTTTGGTCTTGGTATCAAGACAATGAGGGGTATTGATGAAGTAGACAAAGGCTGTTGGGAAGTCTAGGGCTGGGGAGCATACTTCAAAACATAGAGCTGAGGTGTTCAGGAATAATGTTAGGGAACACTTAGACTCACAAGGATGAAGTAGTTTACTTTTACTTTACTGAAGTAGTTAGTCTTTCAATAATGGAAATTGATGGTTAATTTTATATCTGAAATTAATACATTTCTGTTACCTAAAGTTATAAAGGGTTTCAGAGATAAAAAAAAAACAAGTAGGAATATTCAATTAGTTTACCACGACTGAAAGCCGGAAAGTTTAGCCTATTTCCGTTCAAAGTTTCTACATTTGTCTACTACGGTATCCTCAAAAGTAAGATTAAAACTTTTCAATATTAAAACAGATTGCTTGTATAAATTAGAAATGGCAAAGGCTGTCCCGAACAAGTGATGGAACATTCTCTTTTTTCTTGAGCCTGGGGCAGATCAGCCATGATCATATTGAAGAGCAGAAAAGGCTTGAGGGGCCGAGTGGCCCACTCCCACTGCAGTTTTCTTATGTTGTTATTTTCTTATATTCCTATTACACATGAGAAACATCCTTGCAAATTAATGTTTGGTCAGATTTCTTGTCCTTTTTGCAAATTAATATCTGGACTTCACTCAAGAATATATCAATAAAAAGCCAAATTTGTTGTTTCTGCAATAAAAAGCTGTCATTCTACAGCAGAGACACTTGTGATATTGATATGGATACACTGACCATTTTTTTCTAATTCATTCTCGATGTATAACATCTCAAAAAAAAAGTTATTTCCCATTCAATTCCATGACGTTTCTAATTCAAGCAAAAAATACTTAATAGTTGTCCCAGTTTACTGTATGTTTCTTCTCTTCTGCTAATGGTATATCTTTTTGTATGGATCCCAAGATATTGAATAATGCAATAAGCTTCTGGGTTGCATCCACTACCTATATTATGAGTGCCTGATCTTGCCTGTGCAACTGCAAGAAATTGGGAGCAAAAATCAGATTATTTCCCCATGGGAAAAGAGGGAAATTGAAGCCAAAAAACGAGTGGTGGTCATCTATGTGATATGCACATGCTTGCCCAAGCAGCCAATACAAGCACAGAAAGATGTAAAGGAAGCAATGAGGAAAAACAATGAGATCCAAACAGATAATCCTGAGGGTGCTCAAGAGGATTAATGCTGTGCTAGTATTTGCTTGAGCATTTGCTCAAGCTTATATTAACAAATCACAGCCACCTCTAGAAAACAGAAAGAAAGACTCAGCCTTCAAAAACCCAATGTTTCTGTAATATTTCTTTTGCTGTGAGTTAGAGATGCTAATCTTAGTTATGACAATTCACAACACAGCCTACAACATACAATGGCTCTCAGGAGTACCATGCTAATGTTTAGAATGTAATAAAACCTGCTATTACTGCAATTTAATAATTCAATATTACTTGTTCATTGCGATTTTTATTGATATATATGATCATGAGATACTATAACACCATTCAATAAAAAGTTAAAATATTATCTACAATACATTCAACTCAAAACAAATCTTATCCTTGCTCTGATTTGTAGGATAACAAATTCCGTCCCAGTGATTCTACTGAACAAGCAAACCTTTCACAATTCATCTCACAGCATGGATTCCCAATGGACTAAGCACCACGTTTCTTGTTGCAGTAAGTAGAGGATGAAAGTGAATGTGAGAGGGAAGGAGAGATTGAATGAGTGTGAGAGTGTGAGTGTGCATCAGAATCTTTCCTTGGGCCCACATCCCCAGCAGCGAGGCTCTAATTGTGCTCAGCCAAGTCCAATCAGACACACAGAACAGAGTTTACTCCACGATCCCTCATGGCAGAAGATTTCCAGAAGGACAGAGAAAATACATGAGAGATCATCCTAAAATGTCTTAAAAATCTCTGTATCATCCACATCTCTCTGGCCCTCAATCACTGAAAATGGGGAATGGGCACATGGGATGGCAGTGAGAACATAGAGTCATTAGGAAAAAAAAGGCCAAGTAAAATGTTAGAAGGATTCTCTGCAACGATCTTCCCGGGCAGTCAAGCAGCTCTTGCCCCATCTGTGGCAGAGTCTACAGAGCCTACATAGACTTTGCAATCCATTTTAGAACTGGGGTGGAAGTTATTCTCAATCCGAAGGAAATGAAAAAGGAAATAAAAGAAGGTGTGTGTTTGCATGTGTTTATTTTTGTGGGGGAAGGGGATGGAAGGAAAAAAAAACAACTTGCCACACAATCCAAATTCATCATCTATAAAGCCTTTTATTTCTTCCCTAGCTAACCAGCCAGGTAACATTAATTCAGATTCAATTGTATTTGTGTTTTTATATAAAAATGACAAAATATGATAAAACTGGTTATGCTGATAAACTTGTGGAAGTAACCATGTTATTCACACCTACTGATATTTGCCTCTTCACTGCTATTTCATTCTTAAACATATTTAGTTTCAGTATATCAGTGCTCTAAAAATATTTGCTCATTTGTTGCAGTTTGTGAATATCATGAATACTATGATGACAGGATTTTTTTTGTTCTTTCCACAGAAACCAGCATGCCACTAGAAGGCGAGTATACTTCTAAAGAAAGTAATTGATGTGATAGCAGAATTTAAGTAGTAAGCCCATATTATTGGTCGGGCTGTGGTTGCTATTCCAAAATTTTTATTACCAGCCTGATAGATCACAGCAAGAGCATGTATGGTCTTTAGAAGATGACAAAGTCATTCATTTCGAGCACTCATGTCTCAATATTAACTTGTACAGTTATAGTACTCATATAGAAAAAAAGTGAGATTTCATTCATTGTACAATTCTTTGTTTCTAGTTAGAGAGAGAAAAAAAATTGTAAATCTCAAGCTCACCACAGTTTGGCTTAGTTGTTGGATTTATTCCTTTGAGCTTGGCAATGCCGTTATTTGTTGTCCATCCACAGTTGTCCCGAAACTGAAGAGTGAATCAAATTGGTGGTTGGGCCAGATGAGGCAAGGATGGCAGTTATCTTTGCCCAAACCACATTGGGGACTACATTACCTTTTTAGCAACAATCTACTAGTTTCAAATGTTGCCATTACAGATACCAGATCTTTCAATTCCAGATATAATTCTTGAATTTAAATTCCCCAGCTGCTGAGGTGGGATTTGAATTCCTGTCTACAATCAATGGTCCTGGCCTCCAGATTCTAGTCCAGTGACTTGACCACCATGGTATCCTACCCCAATGGAAGCATGTATTACAATGGTGCTGTACAAATAACACCCAGCTTCATGTTTACAAATATAAAACTTAATTGAATTAGGTGTAATCAACATGCAAGAATGAAGCTAATTTTGAAACAATGTGTTTCTAGTCTTTAATAGATACAGCAGCTATTGATATCTCTTGCACAAACAGCACATTGAGTGTTAATTTTTGTTCATTTCTAAGAATCTTGGTGTCAATGACAAGAACAGCATGTAATGTCCATGCACTACTGCCCTTGAGATGCAGGTAGAGAGCCACCTTCTTGAACTGTTCAAAGCTTTCTGGTGAGGGTAGAACTACAATGCTGTTGGAGAGGGAATTCTGGACTTAGATCCAGTGACGATGAAGGAACGACTAAATGTTTGAGTCAGTATCCCATGACTTGGAGAGGAATTGCAGACAGTGCTGTTGCTATGCATTTGAAACCCTAATCTTCCTTGGTGGTAGAGGCTGTGGGCTTGAGAGATGGTGTCAGAGCAGCCTAGATGAGTAACTGGAGTGCATTTTGCAGATATATGCACTGCAGCCATTGTGCACTGGCAGTGGAAGGAATGAATGTTTCGGGTGGTGATGTGGTGCCAATCAAGCAGCTTGCTTTACCCTGGATAGCTTTGACCTTCTGGTCTATCATTGGAGACACAAGAAATTCTGCAGATGCTGGAATCTGGAACAGTACACAAAGTGCCGGAGGAACGCAGCAGGTCAGACAGCATCCGTAGAGGGAAATAAACAGTCGACGTTTCGGGCAGAGACCCTTCATCAGGACTGGAAAGGAAGAGGGCAGAAGCTATCTATTTCCCTCCATGGATGTTGCCTCACCTGCTGAGCTCCTCCAGCACTTCTTGTGTATTGGTTTATCATTGGAACTGTTCTTCAGCCAAGTGGAAAGTATTCCATGTTTTCTGCCTTGTGTCTTGCAGATGGTGCAAAGCTTTTACAGTAACAAGCAGTGAGTCATTTGTCACAGGATACCCAAACTCTGACTTGCTGTTGTCGTCAATGTATTTATGTACCTGTTGATTTTCTGGTCAATTGTGACCCTCAGGGTATTGATGGTGGGTGACTCACTGGTGCTTAAATTCTTACTGGAGATGGTCATTACCTAGGACTTCTGTCAAACAAATGTTGTGTGTACACACCACTACTCCATGTCTTAATATCGTCTAGTTCTTGAATTGTGAATGGAATTTAAAATTGTGCAATCCTCAGTGAACATTCCCACTTCTAGAACATAGAACAATACAACACAGGAACAGGCCTTTCGGCATGCGACGTCTGTGCCGGCCATGGTGAGAATTTAAACTAAACCTATCTGCTTGCACATGATCCATACCCCTCCATTCCCTGCATGTCCACGTGCCTGTCTCAATGCCTCCTAAACATTGCTATCATCTCTGCATCCATCAGCACCCATGGCCGTGCATTTCAGGCACCTATCACTCTCTGTGAGAAAAAAACCTACCCCACACATCTCCTTTAAACCTTCCCCCTCTCACCTTAAACCTATGCCCTCTAGTATTTGACATTTATACCCTGGGGGAAAAAAAAAGACTGACTATCTACCCTATCAATGCTTCTCATAATTTTATAAACCAGCATCAGATTACCTCCCAGCCTCTGACACTCCAGAGGAAACAATGAAAGTTTGTCCCACCTCTCCTTGTAGCTAATACACTCTTATCCAAGCAGTATCCTGTGAACCTCTTCTACACCTTCTCCAAACCTTCCACATCCTTCCTTTAATGGGGCAACCAGAACTGCACACAATACTCAAAATGTAGCCTCAAAGTTTTATACAGCTGCAACACAGTCCTGACTCTTGTACTCAGTGCCCCAAGCAATGAAGGCAAGCGTGCTATACGTCTCCTTTATCACCCTATTTACTTGCGTTGCCACTTTCGGGGAACTATGGACTTGGAATCCAAGATCCCTCCATACATCAATGCTCCTGAAGGTCCTGCCAGTAATGTATACTTTCTCCCTTCATTTGGCCTTCCAAAGTGCAATACCTCACACTCGTCTGGATTAAGTTCCATCTGTAGCTTATGCGCCCATATCTGCAACTGATCCATATCCTGCCGAAAACCTTCACTATCCACAACTCTGCCAATCTTAGTGCCATCTGTAAACTTACTGATCAGCCCATGGACATTTTCATCCAAGTCATTTATATATAATCACAAACAACAGTGGTCCCAGCACTGATCCCTGCAGAACACCACTGGTCACAGCCCTCCATTCAGAATAACACCCCTCCACTATTACCCTCCATCTTCTATGGCCAAGTCAATTTTGAATCCAATCTACCAAGTCACCATGCAGCTTAATCTTCTGAATAGGTCATGCCACGAGGGACCTTTCCAAATGCCTCACCAAAGACCATGTAGACGACACTCATTGCCCTATTTTCTGACCTTATTAGGGAAGGAAGATCATTGATGGATCCATTGAAGATGGTTGGACCTAGGACATTAGCCTGAGGATGCCTTTGTGCCATGGTCAGTCAAATACTGCCTTCATGTCAAGGGCCATCACACCACCCTCGTCTCTTGATTTCAACTCTTTGGTTTCTACTTTAATCGAGGCTGGTCCTGGTGAAACACAATCTGGGCATCAGTTAGCTGTTTGAAGGCAAGTACCATTTACTAGTCCACCACCACTCATGACTTGATGTTGATCTAATCTATTCGAATAGAGATCATTTGGCTCTATCTGTACCATGCCGTTTAGCATGCAAATATCATAAAGCTGTTGTGTGGTTGCAGAGTAAAATAAATATGTTTAAATAACATTTATGTGGTAATAGCAGATCTCTAGTGATGCTCCACTGAAGCATAGTCATGACGTTTGTACATTATATTGCTAAGTCCCTTTTAACCAACTGCTCTCGTACTTGATATGAAACCCATATAATTAGGTCTGCTCTAAAGTTCAGGCCAATGTCTGGAAAAATTCAGTATGCAATGTCTGGATTTATTTTTCTACCATAATAAAGCATAATCTTGCACTTCTGCAGTAAATGTTATGACCTCAAGATATCCCAATGTGGTTTACAGTCAATGAAATGTTGTGAAGTGCAGTTTCTGATATAATGCAGGAAATAGAATGGACACTTTTGCAAGATCTCACAACATCATTGTGGTTGTGACCATATATTCTGTTTTAGTGATGCTGATTGAGACTTGGTAATTGCTCAGTGTATTGCAGATAATGTCATTGTTCTTTACAAAAGATTGTTCATCTCAGGGAGCAGACAGGTTCTCTGACAGTGGAGCACTCCTTCTGTAGTTCAGTAATCAAAATATTTTTTGTGCTCAATTCCCTGGGGAGGACCTCAAACCCACAACCTTTTGACTCAGAAGCAAGATTTCTCTCAACAGTGCTCTATGTTATCCGGAACACCTGATTTGCTATGAATTTGTTGTATTTCATTGTTACAACAAAGCGATATAAAACATGCAGCCACTCAAGATACATTTTGAGTGATCCCACAGGTTATTACTCAACGTGAGTCTGAGGTTATGCTGTTATTCAGGCAGAAGTCAATAAAAAAATGTCAAAAGAATATTAGAAGAAATCTCCTCATTAACAATGAACTATATGAATTTTCATCATTATTGAGATAAAAACCCGTTCTAACTAAATACTTACAATAATTTGCATTTTTCTCCTTTACTAAATATATCAGTGCAATGAAGCACAATCTTTTGGAAACATTTTTAATTTAGAACCACTTTCCAAAGATGGATGGTGCTGTGGTCCTTCTGGAAGTTACAATTTCTTTTAAACAAATATTGATTTTGCATTCAGTTTAAACGGATGAGACAGCACTGTATTCATTTAGGATATATTACAAAATATGAAAATTCCATTTTGAAATTTGAGCAATTGTGGAACCCAGTAAATGAAGAATTACACTTATTCAAAAAGACAATCCCTGCCACTTTCACAATTAAAAACTTATAGTACAGTTTTTTCTCCCCAATCCCATTTAAATCATATTTAAAAATAAATTTTGATTTGATGCTCATAAGCTCACCATTATTTTTAAATGGTATCAAAAGTACCAGGATCAACATGAATCTGTACCGTACCTGCTCAACATTTGGTACGTACATTCTCTCCATAGGGCTGATCCTGAATTAGCCAGAATGTCAAGGTTTGGACATCGAGTACTGCTAGAGATTAACCATCTACAACCATGCCACCAAACCTGGTCAGGTGCATCTTACATGCTACAGCACAGAAGCAAAACAATGTGGATGGGAGAAATAGGAAGTAAAAACAGACAATGCTGGAAGTATTCAACAGGCCAGGGAACATCTATGGAGCAAGAAAATGAATTTACATTTCAGGCAGCTGACAAAAAGCCACACATTGGCAGAACTGAATCTGACCTGCTGAGCATTTCCAGCTTTTTTTTTGAGTTTTATTGCATTTTTAGCACTGAAACTATGTGGGATAAGCTTGATACCAACGATCTCCTCACCAAACAGGAATGAAGCAGGCCAGATAGTCAATCATATGCAATGCTCTGGACATTGTGGATCAATCCAATCCATGATACTTGAGTAAAGATAGAGAATGAGTTGATTCATTTCCTGCACCAGCAGAAGAGCCACCAAGAATAAATATGGGTAAGGATAGGCAAGTCTTTACATAATCTTCTGACATTTAACCCGCTGCTCATCCTCAATCCAATAATGAACATCTCTTTAATGACACCGGTGTGAATAGCTACATTTACACATTTTAATATTGGGAGAGGGAGAGGGAGAGGGGGAGAGGGAGAGAGGGAGAGGGAGAGAGGGAGAGGGAGAGAGGGAGAGGGAGAGAGGGAGAGGGAGAGAGAGAGAGGGAGAGGGAGAGGGAGAGGGAGAGGGGGGGAGAGGGGGGGAGAGGGGGGGAGAGGGGGGGAGAGGGGGGGAGAGGGGGGGAGAGGGGGGGAGAGGGGGGGAGAGGGGGGGAGAGGGGGGGAGAGGGGGGGAGAGGGGGGGAGAGGGGGGAGGGGGAGAGGGGGGGAGAGGGAGAGGGGGGAGAGGGAGAGGGGGGAGGGGGAGAGGGGGGGAGAGGGGGGAGGGGGAGAGGGGGGAGGGGGAGAGGGGGGAGGGGGAGAGGGGGGGAGGGGGAGAGGGGGGGAGGGGGAGAGGGGGGGAGGGGGAGAGGTGGGGAGGGGGAGAGGGGGGGAGGGAGAGGGATTTTAATTGTACACACTGCATTAAGCAAATAACTGGACTTTAACTTTGGAGGTTCAGTCATGTGTCAGTGAAACAGAGGATTGTCCATGAAGTTGTGTTAACTTGAAGGCAGCCTCTGAGAAAAGTAAATTAAATGCTGTAAATGACACCAACTTTATTCTTCCTCTTAATGTTTTGACGCGTCATCAATTTAAAGGAGTTTATTTGAGTAGGCAATAACTGAATACAATTTACACACAAATAAGGCAATCTAACTGTTTACTTCAGGATGTTAAATTTAACTGTGTACACCCACATAGTACCTGAAACCGGTCTCTGGTTTATTTCAGAGTGAACTCCCATGATTATTCCAGCTTTAGCTATTCTACTCAGATGCACATCTGTCAGCTTTATAGAGAAATTCCTCAGGAGACTGTTCCTCCATGGGTCAGAGATTTCTGACTTTAAATCTCCCACTCAGAGCCTTCAACAGTTCATAGCGGTTGAATATCATAATCCAGAAATGGGCTTTCGCCACTGATGACACCTACAGCTCAGCCCCAGGGAATTCAATAAGATGAAAACAAAAAGTTTTTCCAGCTTATTCAGAAAGTCAATCGCAAGACCACACTGTGTATAAAATGCTTTCATCTTTTGCATTCTTGTAGCTAATGCAAAATAGAAATCTTGTCACTGCACAGCACTTAAGAAGTATCTTCCTCCTTGATCTCATAAATATACAGTATCTAATTTGCAACATTTCACAATTACCAGAAGGGAGAAAGATACATTACTTGCAGTTGTGCAGCTTTCAAATATATTGATTTTACTGGAGTGCATATTAAATACAAGCATTGCATTTCACGGACTAGATATCAAACAAAACAAAGAAAAAAAAAATCAAACTCCTCTTCAGATATTTCACGTCCCCTAAACACTGGTTATTTCTGGTCTATTTAAATTTGACCATCTCATATTGCTGATCTACAGTAATCTGAATAATGCCTTGCAGATTGTGTCGAAGTATAATGTTTAAATGTGATGGACATAGATGGCAATCTGCCAACAGTCAGAACTTTCAGAAGATGGAGAAAAAAATATTCAAGTCAAATATCAAGGATGAACATCAACAACTTTTGCATTAACTTTGCAATTCAACAGTAAACCAAAGGAAAGGTAGATTGGGGAAGCTGGGACTTTTCTCCTTTGAGCACAGAAGGTTAATGGAAGTGGTCAGAATTATAAAGGCTTTGATATAGTAAATAAAGAGAAACTGTTGCCACTGGCAGGAATGTTCGTACCCAGAGGACACAGTTTAAGATAATTGACAAAAGAACCAGTGGAGAGACTAGGAAAAAATAATTTGTGCATCTAATTGAGAAAGAATCCTTTGCAAGGAGGTACAGTAAAATTTCAAGTACTGGCACAGGTAATGTGGGCTGAATGGCCCATTTTATGATTTGAAAATCTGTGAATTTATTTGACAACTTAGCACGTTATTTAGAAACACTGCCAAGCATTTCACAAATTATTAAGAAGTTTATTGTGTGATTAATTCCCAGTGTGGGACTATCCTTATTTGGATCCAGTCTGTGATAAGTCAGTGTAACTAATATGTTATGAGTCATTTCTGGAGTCCACCAAGACTGTACCTTCTCTTCTCATTCTGTCCTTCAATGATATGATCCAATTGGTGTAGGATCAGAAAACAACACTCTACAGATAATAGAAACATGAAAAAAATGGAAATAATCTGGAAGTACTCAGCAGAACATGCAGCATCTGTGGAGAGAAAAAAAATAAGAGTTAACGATTCATGTTGATAACCTTTCATCAGAACCCATTTCTAAAGAAAGGTCATCAACCTGAAATGTCAACTGTTCATCTCGTCACAGATGCTGCTTGACCCATTGAATATTACAAGTATTCTCTGATTTTATTTTGTTTGGGTTCTGTCTGTACGATGATGCGACCCAGATGTCTTCCTCTGACAATCTCTGACTCCACAACCATCCCCATTTCTAATAAGCAGCCACAGACATTCCAGGATTCTTTCCAATTAAATACGAGAAGCTGAAGGCCAGCAAACTTTGGATTCCACACTCAGTAACTAATTCCATTCCTATTCTTGTCGAGACTGAACTTTGCAAAATCTAGGTTCTGTTTGATTTGCTATTGATTTTTAAAACATTTGTCCACCCTCTCAACAGTACCATTTATTTTCAAATTGACCAGTTATATTGTTCTGCTGTACAAATTTAATTGGCCACTTCTCCTTGTAAGTCACGCTTACATGTCTGATGTGCTTTCAGCAAGAGACCTGCAACAAGTGATGTCATTTGAGGGAAAGTGAGCCAATATTGTTCTGAAAGTGACCATCTTTGGGCAATTGTGTTTTCCTAATACAATACTGTTAAATCCCAAGCATAACTTCTATCCTTCAAGAGCTCAAACCTTTCATCCCGTGTTACCAATCCATTCCCAACTGCTCACTGAGTTCAGCTCTCGACTCTTCCAAATGCCCCAACCCCTCCACATCCCTAATGGTATGAAGTTCTAACGTCTGATGTGCCAATTCCCAAATTCCAACCCTTTGATACCCCTGATGGAAGCCCTGAACATTCAACATCTTTCATTCCCAATTCTCTGACTGCTACTCTCTCACCACCACTCCTCCACCCAGGGACCTGGTCCTCCGATTGCCGACATTCCCATCAAACCATAACTTGAACAATTACCACGCAGAGGCCCAGTAGTGGTGCACTACAGATTTCCAGGCTATCATCTGGTCATTATCACAGTGGTGTTTGCAGGAGTTTGGTGTGCATATATTGGGTTGCTCTACTTGCTATGTTACCACACACTACATTTCAAAACTACTTCATTGGCTTCTGTTGGATGATCTGATAACCACGTGAAAGGCAAGTCTATCTTTCTTTTCCAGCCAAGAAGCCTTCTCAAAAACTCATGACTTCCCTCTGGTCCTCATATGTACGCCTTTTCCACACAACGTTTCCACTCCACCATTGGTGACATCTCAGATTGTCTTTTCTTGACACTCAAAAATTTTCCCTGAAGTTCCACCATCATGTCCATTTTTCTATCACTATGAATGAGCTCTAGTCACCTCCCCGAGTTAAGGTTCAGGGATCTCTTGTTCCTCCTTCTCCATAAAAGACTGATTCTTTCATTACAATGTGTGTAATGACGACAGACATTTATTACATAGTACAGCCTCACACAAACTGAAATGAGAGGAATTTTGATTGAAGTTACTAGGTGAATCAATTTTGCTCTTGACACTGGAAAATTCCTTGCTCTTTTTCTTTGTCTTCAATACATGCTGAGCTGAAAGGATAAGCTAACTAGGATTTGACCACATGGCTCCTCTGAAGGATGGCATCATGGATAATTCTATTTAACATCACAGTGTAATGCCAGTTTCATTTAAGTCATTGTGTGGGATTCAATGCAGTCTCCTTAAGTAACCAAGTGTGGCTGGCATAGTTCTTATTGTGAATGTCACTTTGTTCAATTCAACCACTTAACTTGCTCAACAGATGAATAAGTCTGTTGCATATTTCAGTTTGGGGCAGATTCTACAGTTAGTGGTTAGCTCGCTAAATAACACACTGGATAACAGAGTAGCATTACCAAACTGGCCTGATTCAACACTCAAGATCCTGATTTCCAAACTTTTTTCATCCCCTGTCCCCAGTCACTGAGGCTCCAGTACTTCTTACCATCTTACCCTGAGCCTCGGTCTCCAAATCACACCTCTTCCTCCAAAAGACGAAAGGCATTCGTGCACTTTGTCCTGGCCCTGTTCTGTTGTGAACAATACCTTGGTCATTGTGTACAGTTTTCCCCAATGCCGAGCAATCTTTAGCCCACATGCTCCTTCATCCAATAAACTTCTAGCTCTTGTGAGCAAAGGGATCCATGCCAATGATTATCCTTGAAGCTTTAATATATATTTTGATTTCCAGAGGAGGAGTTATTGAACTGGTTTTGAAGTTGTAAATTTAAATTGATTTTATTTTATGTGGTGTATTGATAAACACTAAACATTTAAGGTCAGTTATTTGTCTCAATATGTTTTTTTTAAATCAATACAAGTCTTTTCCTATGATATCTAATTCACAATGAAATGAAACAATTATGGCTTTGTTGGTTAATGTGAGAAAATTTAGAACCCATCAGTTCATTAATATTTTAAACAAACATTTTCTCAGTGTGAACAAAATCAGTCACAGGTAGACGTTTACTTCTTATGATGTCCAACTAACAATTCAACATAGAGACAACAGACTGCAGATGAAGGAATCTGGAGCAACAAAGTGCTATAGGAACTCAACGAGTCAGACAGCATCTATGGAGGGAAATGGACAGTCGACATTTTGGGTTGAGATATCAGGTGATCGGGATTGGGCCAACAAGGGACATCAACTATCTAAACAGTTGGTCAGCAGCAGAAAGACAATTCTGACCATCTAACCTGCACTGGATTTCAATCCAGGTTCTAATGGCAATGCTTTTCCAATTAGAAACAAGCTTACTCCTATCCAGATGAAGGGTGTTGACCGCAAACATTGACTGTCCATTTTCCTCCATAGATGCTGCTTGACCTGCTGAGTCCCTCCAGCGTTTTGTGGTGTTGCTATAAGTGTGGCTCGCATAGTTCTCATTGTGAATGTCACTTTGTTCGATTCAACCACTTAACCTGCTCAACAGATGAATAAATCGGTTGCATATTTCAATTTGGGTCAGATTGTGAGGTGTTGAGAGCTGGAAGGTGTACATAAGTGCAAAAGTAGGGTGAATTTTGCAGGTTATCTAAATGTTATTGTATTAAAGATCTGTAGATGATCAGCATAACTTGGTTCAATTTATAATTGAATGTTTTTGATTGGTGATACCGATAACAGCTCTATATTGATACATTCAGTGACTGATCAATAAATTCATCTCTTTTTTCCCCCCCCCACCCTTTCTGAAAGACAAAGTCACCACGTCCATGTTTCTGATTTCATTGTGTATGCCCTTCCATTTATTCTCCAAATCTGGACTCACTTGGTCACGCAGCTGTTTCTGATCTTGAAACAGGAATATCCCTTCTTTTGAATGGAGGGGTGGGGGAGGGTACTGGGGAGAAAAATCTTACTCTTTGTTTATTTAAAGTCAAGCTCACTAAAGCACTTTGGTATTTGCATTTACAATCTCTATGCATCGACGAAGAACATAAGGCAGCATCAATAAAACTTCCATAAGAGATGAGAATACCTCAAAAATATTAATTGTTTGATACATGTCAGAATAATTGCACTTTTTTTCTCTCCGCAGTCATTCAATTCTTTAAAATCTTTTCCCTTGGTACATTGCTGATGAGAATGTTGACATTCAAGAAGTAACGATTCACAATGATTGACAGTCTATGTCAGAGTTATTTGATGGGGAACATATCTGACAGTAGTTTAACTATTTAAACTGAAGTATTTTTCACACATTTACTGGCAACTGTTATTTGAAGAATACAGATATGGTTGGCAAGGGATATATCAAAGAGGAAATACAAAAGTTAGGGATTTTCAACATGAGTTGATCATTGCTTTCTGTGAATGCAAATATATATTCACCATTTCTGCTACTTGTCAACCAGAAACCCCATACTTAAAGTTTCCTTTTTCAGAGGAAGTCAAGATCAACTTCTCAGGAAGTTCTGACATAGGGTTCCTGGACCTGAAATGTTATTTCTTTCTACAGATTCCACTATTGATCAGTTCCCTTATGCGATGAGATGGACTCTGAGCTCACAATCTACCTTGTTGTGACCTTGCACCTTATTGTCTACCTGCATTGTACTCTGTAGCTGTGATACTTTACTCTGTACTGTTATTGTTTTTACCTGTACTACATCAATGCACTCTGTACTAACTCAATGTAACTGCACTGTGTAATGAATTGACCTATACGATTGGTATGCAAGACAAGTTTTTCCACTGTACCTCGGTACAAGTGACAATAATAAACAAATACCAGTAGATACCGCTTGACCTGCTGAGTGTTTCCAGCTTCTCTGTTTTTATGTCATCTTTTTGGGAGTGTGTTTTACTAATATGGTACCATAACTACTGTTAGGCAGACTAAGCGAGGAAACAGGTGATCGGGATTGGACCAACAATAGACATCAACTGTTTGAATAGCTGGTTGTCAGCAGAATGACAATTCTGACCATTTAGCCTGCACTGAATATCAAATCAGATTCTAATGGCAATGCTATTCCAATCTGAAACAAGCTTACTCCTGTATTCACCAACCATATTATGTTGTAGTAATTTGTTAAATCTCAAGATGAAATAAGGTAACATCACTGCACTTACTGGCATATATTTCCACCATCATATCCACATATCTGTAATCAACTGTGGAGCTCTCAAACTTAACAAAACAGGTGTCATATCTGTCAAGAGACATTGTATCAGGTCTCCCCAAGGCAGAACTCCATCTTGAAGTTGTCTCGCTCTCTATGATTTTATGATAAAACTTGTCCTTTGCTATCAGTAGGCTGTGGATGATATTAAAAAATCAAGATCAATGTTGGAGGGGCATCCATTTACATTTATAAAGTGACATAATTTGTTTATGAGTCATATTTTGCTGGACAAGCCCATTGCCCTCAATGGTAGCCAATGTCACCACATGCCCTAGTACAGATAATCACAGTTTATCTTGTGAGTCTGCGATATTCAGAATGCCCTGCACTCACCACCAGGCTCAACAACAGCTACTTCCCTTCAACCATTTGGTTCTTGAACCAACTGGCTAAACCCTAATCACTACAGTTTAGCAACACTGTGACCACTTTGCACTAGAATGAGCTTCATTTGTTTTTTGTTCTAATTGTGTTCGTTCTTGTAAACATTGTGTTTAATTCATGTTTTACTAGTGAATCCTGCTTAGATGACGCCATGTGCCTGTGATGCTGCTGCAGATAAGTTTTTCATTGCACCTGTGCATACATGTGCTTAGGCATATGACAATAAACTTGACCGACTCCCAGCTTTGCCAGCTGGGAAAGCTTTGAGAATTTTAATGTATTTCCTTGCCTTTGATGTTCTGAGAAACATTTAGAGTCTATTTAATTGAGGAAAAATAATTTAAAGTACTTTTTTAATTCAAAAAATTCGGAATCATTTTTAAACACATAGAAAAACAGAAGATTAAAAAGTAGAATATTTTATAAACTCAACCTAACCTTCCTTTCTCTCAGGCTCTCATTGAACTCAATAGATAGGAAATCTTCTGGACCCAGCCCAATGATGAACTTGAGAGGTGATTGCCTAAGTGCTAGTGCTGGGGATCACCACAAATGGAGTTCCACTATGAAGAATCCAGAAGTAAATGAATGTCACCCATTTTCCAAATTGCAATCTTGATATTTAGCAAATTACTGTAACGTGTTTTAGTTGATACAGAAGCACAAGCTGCATCAAACTAAAATAGCATCACCATGACAGCCTGGATTAGAAGTCACTGTGGGCAAAATTAGTTCCATCAGCCACCGATATTCCTGTTTTTATCTTGGACAAATCAGTTTTTAAGAGCAATTGGTCAATTCTACATGTTCTTTAAACTTATGTGGAAAGTGACTCATTTATATTCGAGTTTCACAAAGATATCTCATGTGGAAATGAGAAACAATAGTCTTTTACTCCGAATTAATTGTGCGCTGTTGAGATGAGCTTACTGAGGACTTCATTCTGCATCGATTGCACAATATACAAGTCCTCAGAGTGCTTCAGCAGTGAACTTGGTCTATTCCCACAGCATGTTAATCATACCTTGACAACCACAAAATTCACAAACACAATTTTTTTCCTGAATTTTTTAGTCATTTTCTCATACCAGCCCATGAATTAATTCTCCAATAAACTATAAAAATACTCCACTTTTTTCCTCAGCTTTAACAGAATTACATGCTATTGCTGAGAGATTAGCAGATCCTACAACTTCATAACTCAAAATGGAACACTTCTGAAAAATTACAGGAACCAGCATTAATCCACACAGGGTACTTTTAGTAATACTGTGTTGGACAGTACTTCTCTTTCATTCAACTTTCCTATTTGGTAGCACTCTGCTATTTGTAGAAAGTTTCTGAACACAAATTGGCTGCCACACATATTACAATGCAATGGACCAGAAATATTTCATCGTCTTTAATGCTCCAGGGCCATTTGGTGGCCAGGACAGATGTTTCGTGAAAGAATCTCTTATGTTTAAGTCAGGCTAACTGTAAAATGGCCAGCCTTATCAAGAGCTTTGGGTTTGGTGAACTCACCTACACAACTGCAAAAAAAATTCACAGGGATTAGCAATTTTGAAATTGCAATGCAGCAATAATGTGAGGGTGTTTTAGTTGTGATGCCACTGTACAAGTAACTGTGCTGTTTCCCACTTCTGTCAGTGCCAGAAATACTACCTACATTCTCATACAGCTCAATACATGCTGCTAATTTTCCACCCAACATGTGCAAGTCACTTTACCAGTAAACACTACTTCAATCATGAATTGTTGCCACCAAATTTCTCAACAGATTTGCCCTCCACACCTGAGAATTTGAAATTGAAGTGCCTGGAAATACATCCCTAACTGGAAGGACTAATTACACTGTAAAGTCTGGCAAGATGAAACAGAACTTTAGAAGTAAAATACAACTAGAAGTCAACATTACCATCCAAACTCAAGAAAATAGAAACTGGCTTAGTTTCTTTGTTCTCATAGCTTTTTGGATGTAGAAGAATGGTGTGGATTTCCAGAACATAACAATGTGTCGGTTAAGAAGGGACAAATGGAATTCAATCTGGAGAAGTTAACGTACATGGAAACTAGAGAAGGGAATTCACAAAAAACTAAGATGCTTAGAAGTGTAAAAGGCAGAGCATCTTGGAGTTCATGTCCATTGATTCCTGAAGGTAGCAAGACTGGAGCATAGGATGACCCAGAAGCCTTGCAGGATACCTTCCTATATTGGGCAAGGCAGAGAATGCAAGATCCACAAAGTCATGCTGAAACCATATGAACCATTAATAAGACCACAGAGAGGATACGGAAAACATTTGCATTCACCACATTACAGAGACAATGTCATAGCACATCAGGAATGTACTATGTGGTATATCATGTGGTAATTCAGAGGAGGTTTATGAGAATGTGGCCAAAGGTGGAGAAATTTAGTTATGAGGAATGATTAGTTAGGTTATGATTATTTCCCTTTGTCATTCAAAAAAAAGGCACAATATTTAATCAATGTGTCTAACATTATAAGAGGCATTGGTAGGGTGAATGGGAAGAAACTTTTTCCTTTAGTAGTTAGACTCATAGATTTAACACAAGTGATAGGAATGTGAGGAAAAACTATGGTGGAGGTATGGAAATCATACTTTGAAAATTTCTCCCCTCAATCTTCTGAACTCGGGGTGATGGGGTCACACACTCAGTGCATTTAAGAAGAATCCAGATGTACCCCAACTTATAGCACTAACGATCAAGATTTGGAAAGCAGGATTTATTTCAATGGTTCTTTACTGGATGGCATTGACGTGGTAGGCTAACTAGCCTCCTGTTTTGCATTGGCCATTTATAATTCGATCATAGTTTTTGAGTCAATATAACACAGAAGGAGGCCGTTCAGCTCATAATGTCAATGCCACCTCTCTTTTCAGCAATCTGGTCAGTTTCATTCCCTCACTTTATCCATATCATCCTTCAAGTTTATTTCCCATGAGTGTCTCTCCAAATTTCTTCTGAATTCATTGTTCATTTTTGTATCACAGTCCTCGTCGGCAGAGAATTCCAGCCATTATAACTTGCTGCATAATAATATTAAAAAAATCTTCACCCGGAATCTCCTGCCTAAAGATTTGTGTCCTCGTCCTTATACCATCAGATAAAGGGAATAGCTCTTCTTTGTCTATCTCTTCCATATCTGTCACAATCTCGTACACCTCTATCAAATCTCTTCTCAGCCCCCTTTGTTGCAAGGACGACAACCCCAGCTTCTCAAACCATTTCCAAGAGGTAAAATTCCTCATTCTTGGAGCCATTCTAGTAAATCTCCTCTGTACTCTCTCAGGGATCACACTTTCTCAACATGGTGTTCAGAACTGGATGAAATACCTTAGCCATCATCTAATCAGAGCCTTATAAAAATACAGCATAACTTCCCGATTTTTGTATTCTATACTTCTCTTTGTGAAGCCCAGATCTTAAATAAAAGTGTAGAGTACAAAAACACCATTCTGTACCACTCTCTTGTTCTATTTTTTTGGAGTCTAAATTGCCTCTCTGCATCCTTCTTGGCAAAGTTCATCACCACACACTCCTCTGTGTTAATTTCCATCTTTCACTTCTGCCATTTTGCAAGCCCACATTCTGTTGCAGTTCATTGGCATTGCCTTCAATGTTTGCCACAGCCCTCAAATTTGACATTCTTGCCAAACATTGACATTTTACTCTATATTCCAGTATTCAGGTCATTTACATACAAACTTCTACCAGCTTGTCAACACTTCTGGGTTCATGCTAATATGTCAACATAACAAATTGTTCACATTACCAATCCATCGTTGAGTGAATCAGGCACGTAGAATCAGAGCCTCCCTGCACTTGCATCAGCTTTTGAGGTCCAGTGGGCAACTGGAATACTAGTATACTGTGGAGCAAGCCCAGCCAATGGGAAGCTAGTAAACTGAGGGAAGGGAAAGCACAGCCTATAGGAAGACGGCTTTCTCAGGTGCATCAACACAAGCCAATAGAAAATCGCTTCACAAAATTCCAATGCCTATCAATTTAGCAGGTGATGGACATTGAGGTGGAAGTGCAAATTGTAAAGGTTAATGGGGATATGGATCTTGATTGTGTGGTTGACAAAAGTGGCATGTTGACCGATGCAGGGTCCAAATAAGTGGGAGGTCTGTTTCAAAAAAGCTATGGACTTACCATTGACCCTTATGGAAATGATGATCTGCCATTCTCTTCTTTGGAAAAACAAACAGTTATCACAACTCTTAAAAGAAAATTTTGAACCTGTTTATGCTAAGAATCTGAAATAAAAGCGACAAATGCTGGAAACACTGAGCAGTTCAGACAGAATCTGTGCAACGAGAAACAGAATTAATGATTCAGGTCAAAGACCCTTCATCAGAACTGTAACATTGCCTTTGTTTCCCTTTCCCCAGATGCTGCCTGACCTGCTGAGTGTTTCCAGCAGTTTCTGTTTTCATTTATCACAACTCACTATTTTCTGTCTGAAAACTAGTTTTTTTTTCTATCTAAAGTGACAATAGTTTTTTTTTCTATCTAAAGTGACAATTAACCATACTTTCCTGTTGTACTTTGTCAAACACTTGCTTAAGATCTATTGGACAACATCCACTGCATTGCATTTGTCAACTTCTCTGTTACTTCATCAAAGAATTCAATCAGGTTAGTGAAATATGTGCTGACTTTTACAAAACCATGAGGGGATGCTTCGAAATTAACTTGACATCCAAGTGCTTGCTTATTTTGTCCCCCCTGTATCTTTCTAAAGCCTATTCCCCCAAGTCAGTTGAAAGGACACGCTTGGAGTTATGAGGAATGTTATTCCACCCTTACTTGGACACTTTGTCACTTCCTAAATTACTGGAGATTTCTTCCGAAAATGATTCAACTGAATAGGTATGGAGAATCTAATGGGGAAACTAGGGCAAGGACTCTTCTCAAAGTCAGCACATAATTTACAAGCGAAATCAAGCACTTTATTGCGTAAAGAGTAATGGAAACATGGGATTTGCTCCCCGAAGGTTGTGACTGCTCGGATCAACCGGAATCTTCAAGATCGAGATCAAAGGATTATTGTTAGGCGAGGATATCAAGGGATATTGAACAAAGTTGGGTAAGTGGAATTAAAATACAGACAGCATGACCTTACTGAACAGTGGAAGGAGCTTCAGGGGATGGATGGCTTATGTTTATAATATAAAAGATACCCAGTGTATTAGCAATAAAATCAAAATTATAGTTATAATACCAAAGCACATTACATGATGACTCAAGTAAATGCCAGCTGTTATGTTAACTCCAGTCACTTTTCACCAGTTATAAAGCTGGATTTGCAAAGATATTAACAAACTAAAACAGTGGTACAGCTTGCGAATATAAAACACATCAGAGTATTCACACAATGGTTATAGCATAATTTGTCAATTCAGGTTCTCATTTTGATACAGCTATGTCAGCATCTTCTTAAAGATCTGTTATGCTAAATTGTCTTTCATCAAACAGGCTTTGTACGCGAATCATCAAGTTTGACACAGGTCCATATCTGTCAGTCTGGTAGTGCAGCAATTAAAGATGCATTTACATTGTGCTGTTGTATTGCTGCAAGGTAATAATGTGACTGCAAACTGGAACTGGGGACCCAAGATAAATTATACTCCCCAGAAGAGGGCTACTGAAGTCTCAAGGTCCAACCACCCACAAGTTTAGCTTCCAAGCAAAACCAAAACAGGTTTACTACAATTGCAGTCTACACCTTTAATTTTCATGGAAATAGACATGAATTCTCACTGGGTAGGATATTCAAATTGATTTGCCTAATATATAAAGGTGTTTATTAGTCATGTCACCAGGCAGGACAACTTACAGAAAATAACATGATTGCCAGCTAAGTCAATCAAGCACTACATTGTCAATTTTAATATTGAAGACATATAGTTAGTTTAATGTACATGCACTTCACACAATCCTCTCCGAAGGGAGGCATTTTACCTGGTGTCATTTAATTTTTTTTATAAGGATACTGGACAGAACAAGTGTTTATTTCATTATATTTTACAATTATTGCTCCTTTCAATATTGGAAAAGAGCTGTGTTAACATATTTACCAAAGGGTAATGGAAGTTTATGCAATAGACGGAACAATGTCACTTTCCATTCCCTCAAATAGCGTCAATCCCACCAACCTTTGGTCTAGAGCCAAGAGTTGCATCAAATGACAGCTTGCAAAATAGCTAATGACAAAGCCATGGGAGATTGTGCAAGGACTGCCTGACCTGTTGGACGTCTCAAGTAAGGAAAGGACATATTCAAGAGATTGGGTGGTGCAGCAAGTGAGCCTATTGTTCTTATACTTTGGAGAACTAAGTTCAAATCCAGCACAGACATGAATCATTGCTCTCCACTTACAAAAGTCCTAGACGAAGGAAGGTGGGACAACCTTGTTCTAGCACAAAAACACCCAGAATACCAATTGGGTTAGATAGTGTTGAACCCAGCCCACTGCCTGCAGCAACCATCCACCCACACTTCCCTGGGTTGGGTATGGTCTTATGATATTGCCCATCCTTTGCACTTGGGAGGAGGGTATGGAAGACTCAATATCCTTAGGCCCTGCCCTGAAATCACAGTAATCTTTGACAGAAGGCAATGCTCGGGCAGGTTTTTGTCAAATTTTAAAGCCTGTGAAGCTTTTCTTTAAGTTTTATTTTCATTTTCCAATATTTATACATTTAGAAGTGATGTTACTAACTAAGCAAATTAGAAAAGCAGTAGTTAATTAAAAATATGCGAACACACCAACAAATCAATAAAAAAGGTAAAATAAATTTAACTTTCCCAGTCTCCAGAGTCAGAAACCTATTTAAATGAAGAGGGTCTCCAATTTTATGCTGGGGTCTGATTGGCACATAATCAGAAAGGCAGATTGCCTGGACCTAATGCTGGGGAATCCCAGCAAGTCTGGGCTCAGCTGTTGGACTCCAAATGGATGGCAGCTGTCCTGGACTTAAAACGGCTCTGCCGAAGTTCAGAACTTAGCTGCATATGAATGGCTGAACATCAGTGGCTCCCCGCAGGACAGTTGGCCACAGCCAGCATGATTTGACCTCATTGGCACCAAATTAACATTCTCGGGGTGGTTAGTGTGCAAAATGGAAAATCTCACTCCGGAGCCCAGAGGATTATCTACTCAGAGGACAGCTAAGGAATATTATTAAGTTAGCATGAAGGGAATTTCACAGTGCATCTGAGCTGAATATGTGATGGCAAGACTTAACAAAAAAAATGCAAAACATTCCAATTTTCAGCTTGAGTAAGTATCGCAACAGATTCTTCAAAACAGGTGCTTCGATCGCTAGCTTTAGACTAATTGAAAGGTACAAATGCCAAGATCTTGTTTTAGATTAGAAGTCAGCACTGTCCTGTATTTATCCAATTTAGATTTGGATTTAGAGTGGTTTGACGTGATTCCGGCATCAAAAGCGATAGCTAACAGTCATTCTCCCATACCAATTTAGAGGAGGAAAGGAGGAGGAGGGTGTTTCACTCACCAGCATTTCAGAGCAACTGTGGAAAGTTGGAATTCTAAATCATGAGAATAAATAACATGACTGAATCAACAGAATTCAAAGCAATGGCAATGAAAGAGAAGGACTTGGTCCCTTGAAATGGAAAACACTGGAAATATTTGAAAATGTTTTGAAGATTTGAATTCTGCAGAGGCATTTTGAGGATGTGCATAACGTCCCTCAACTTCCTGCATTTGCATAATTTCTGTATAATTTCCTGGGTCATTAAGATAAAGATCTGACATCCTTGACCTCTACTTATGATTCCAGAGCCTCACCGAAAGGACCGGAAATGAGTGGAGAAAGCCACTGCTCTATCTTTAGTATTTAACATGGATGACGAGGAGACGGGGGTGGTTTACTGATCTGACAGATGGTCTTTCTATCCCCTCAAGGTGGCACTATCCAAATTTTTCAGCATTATTGCAGCAACTTGCAACCCTTGTGGAGAAGGGTGAACATGGAACTCCTTGCCATAAAGTGCCACCTGCTGTGTTATGAGTACTGCATGTCTGGGACAATTCCTGACAACCAGTCAGTCACCACCCTGAGCCTGCTCCTGGGTTCCCTTTCCCTTTCCATTTGTTTATTATGTCTAAATCCTCATAACACGTATGAAAGAGAAGCAAGAGTAGGCCTTTCAGCCTCTCGCACTTGCTCAGAAATTTGATAAGGTTATGGGTGATCTTTTACTTCAGAATCACTTTCCTGTACTAACCTTGCATTTCTTGATTCCCTCAATGTTAGCCTAACATGTCCATTAATGGACCATGGTGACTTTCAAACAGCATTCAGAATTTCTGTCCCCAAGTGTGGCAGACTTCACTGGAGGACAAGTTTCTGCTCTTGCCACTGAAGCTCCTTTTGGCTGCTCCAATCTGCGTGTGAGTTCATTGGAGAAAATGCAAATGAGCTGACCCAAGAAGACACAAGTGCCAAAAACATACCCAAGATCAGTAGCAGTCCTCAGCCTTTCAGACATGAGCTGAAACATTACAGGGAAATCAGTGGGTTTGTTATTTAAAGCTCAGTTTAACTGGAGTGAACAAGCTCCACAATTTGGAAACCTTCTCAAAATTTCATGAACAGGAATTAGCTAAATTTTAAAAATCTTTAAGATATATCTGAGCAGCTGGAATCGGTTTTGTGTGTACTATCAGTTGAGAATTGGCTAAAAGAATGACTCAGAGTCGACCTTCAGTCTTGTCCTTCAATCATTCAGCCTATTCTCGATCCAAGACAGCATGCATGCATATCCATTATCGCTTAAATCGATCAGTGATCTGAGTGCATTGATTCAGACACTGTGTTATATGGAAACAGATTACCACTGAACTGGTTTCATTTTGTTACAGATTTTAAAGGGGAACTGCAGCCATAACCAGACTGTAAGATTTTGCCTGGAATTTAACTGAAATATCCCCCACCCATAAACAAACCAAAGTTTACATTCATAAAAGTTGGCAACAAACCTGGAAAATACAAGCAAATTTAATTACTATTTTGGCAAACAGGCTGCAGACTTTGAAAAGCTGAAAGTAGACATGATCCTCCAAAGTTTGAGTGGGTATAGCCTGTGATCAATTCCTGTGAACAAAACACATGAACACGCTGAAGTCATAACATCAAATGTAAACTGATCTTGCCACTGCCATTTAGTGCGGGTGATAATGCCCTAAAAAACCTAATGAATGACATCATTACAAGTCCTGGTGGAAAACCTGAGCTGAGAAGCTCTTGAGAACAAATAAAGTATTGAAATTTTACTCTGTTGGGTAGTGATTGGTTCCAAACCTTTTGTTTCAACTGGCTTGGCTGTATCTTTGTATCAGACTGGCTATAACAGTCTAATGAATGTGGAAGTTGACAATCTTCAGGATGCAAAAACTGCCTTGGTACACAGAAATAAAATTAGATCAATTTCTTCCAGAGAGCAATTGTAAGAACATAAGAAATAAGTACAGGCAGCCTTTCAAACCTATGACTCCCATTCAATATCTTGGCTTAACTTTCAACACTGCTTTCCTTCCCCCAAATCCCATTCATTTGATTTTCACAGTGGCCAAAATTCTAATGATCCCAGCTTTGAACACAGTGAACTTCTAACCAATGCCCCACCCTAGAGTCAAGGATTCCAAACATAGAAAATCTGTGCAAAGAAATCTCAGTCCTACATGACTGAGCACTTCTTGTGAGACAATTATCCCAAGTCCCAGCATTTCCAACCAGGAAAACAACTACACGGCACTTACCCTCCATCTGGCATCAATCCTCAAAACAATTTTATGCAGTTCAATGAAGTTACCTCGGTCTTTTAAAATTCAGGATTTTGCAAAATGCTGCATTCTGTGTCTTCCCAAAATGGCCTATTTATTCTTCCTCTTCCCTGTTCACTGTTAACCAATCCACAACCCAAATTAAAGTCTCAAAACTATCCTCTCATCACTCAGATCAATTAACAAAGGCACGAACAGGAGTAGACCACATGGCGCATCAAGCCCCCTCTTGCATTTAACAAGATCATGACTAATTTGACTGCAGCCTCAATTCTGCATTCCAATCGACCCATGATAACCCTTCAATTCTTTGATTTTACAAATACTGCTGCTAAGAGGAAAAGTTATGCCCCTCATAATTTTGTCTACCTAAATCAGGTCATCCCTCAGCCTTCTCCACTCCAAGGAAAACAAGTCCAGTCTCTCCTCCTAGCTAAATGCTCCATAACAGGCAATGACTGGTGAATCTCCTCCACAACTTCTTCCACTGTAATTGTATTCTTTCACTGTTGTGGTGACTAGAATTGCATACCTTACTCCAGTTTGACCCAACTAATGTCTTGTATAGTTGTGGTACAATCTCTTTATTCTTATATTTCATGCCCTGACTGACAAAGGCATGTATTGTAATCACCTTATCTTCCTGTGTTCTGCCTTCAGGGATCTAGTCTCGCAGTTTAGTTTCTCATCTGGCAATGTATCATTGGAAAACTTGGAAATAATACTCTTGACCCTTTCATCTAAATCATTGGTACAGATTTCAAACAGCCAAGGTTTCTGCCCTGATCTTTGCTGCATTCTGTGTCTTCCCAAAATGGCCCATTTATTCCTCCTCCTCCCTGTTCACTGTTAATCAATCCAAAACCCAAATTAATTTATTACCCAAACCCCCATCCCCAATCTTGTCCAACAGCCTGCTGTGTGGCACCTTACTGCATTCACTTTTAAAGTCTAAATATACTCGAACATATTCTCCATTGATCTGCCCTACTACAACCTCAACAAGCATAATTAGGTTGGTCAAATATGATCTTCCTTTCATGAACCACACTGCCTCTGCTTCATCACAGTGACTTTTTTTTAAAAATGCCCTTCCACCAAGTACATAATAAAAAGAAATACTAACAGTTTTCTATTAGTTATGCAAGGCCAATTGGTGCATAATAACCTGATTTCTCTCTCGTTCCTTTCTTGTACAGTTGGTTGACATTTTGGTGATCTCCAAACCAAAGAGACCACTGCAGCATCTAAGCATCAAAACCAATGCATTCACTATCTAGGCTGTGACCTGTTTTAAAACACAAAATGTAAGCCACCAATTCCAGGGGATTTGATGGCTTTTAATTCCATTAATTTCTCCAATACTTTTTCTTCATGAACATTAATTACTTTTATGTTTCTCACTCTCATTAGGCCCTTGGCTCCCCATGGTTTCTGATATGTTCTTTGTGTTTTCCACTGTGAACAGAGACAAAATAATTGTTTAGTGTCTCTGCCATTTCCTTATTCCCCAATATAATTTCCACTGTTTCTCCCTCTAAGGGACCAATGTTTACTTTTGCTAATTTCTTATAATCTGTTTTTATATCTCTTGCTCATATTCTATTTTCTGCCTCTATCAATTTCTTCATCATCATTTGCTAATTTTTAAAACTGTCCCAATCCCCAGGTTCATTACTGTTTATGGCAACACTGGAAACCCTTCTTTTAATCGCTGTCAACTTCTATAGTTAACCATGGTTGTACCACATTTCCAATGGAATTTTAAAGCTGAAGTGTATCTATATTTATTCATTATGATGAATTATCTCTTTAAATGTCTGCCATTTTCAATCTACCATAATATATTTTAGTCTAATTTCCCAGTTTAATTCAGACAACTTGTCCCCAACCATATTTCTGTAAATGTCTTTATTTAAATTTAAAGCTCTCAAGCTTGATATGGCATTCTATCATATTATGATCAGCACAATGCAAATACAAAATAGCCTATTTTTCAGTTCGTACCCCAACTTATTCTTGATATGGGCTCAGATCCATTCCTTCAAGATACTTCTGCTGATTTGGTTTGTTCGCTCTCAGAGAAACTTAAGTCCTTGAGAATTAATATATATATATTTTTTTACACACATTTTCCTCTAATTTTCTGTAAATCTATTCTTCTCAAATAATATGCTCTCTGATGGATTTGCAGATGTAGAACAAAAAAAAATTGACCATCAATAAGAAGTTCACAGCAACTTTGAAATTGTCACACACACGTGGGTTGTAGTTGGAAACCATAAGTTGCTGACTTCTCTGTATGTTGTGCTGTTCTATGGTCTGCTCCAGTGGAATCAAGGAAATAAGTGAACATTTCAGATGTACACTAATTCTCAAAGAAAAGAAGTCCCTGAAAATGTTAGACTTTGTTGCACATGGTATAAGTGAGTTTAAATAACAACACTAAAAAGACATTTGGATAAGTACATGGATAGCAGAAATTTAGGAGGGATATGGGTCAAATATGGGCAAATGGGACTAGCTTGGTGGGCACCATGGTCGGCATGGATGAGTTTCCATGCTGTATTACTATGACTCTAAATGGTGCACGAAACCGTATTTATTGATGAGCAAACTCAGCAGGAATAACATTTTTATTTTAAATTTGCAGGGACAAGATTTAAGCTTAGCATAGATGTTACATATGTACTGATATGTCTTTCATGTGCTTGATGACTGAGAAGGCCTGTGATCTTGCTGTCCACCCCCAGAACCTCAATGCAGAACATGTCTGCATACACCTGGAATTTGAATGCCTTGAATGTCTCAAAATATAATGGCTCTAAAAGTATATATTTTTTAAGAAGTTTGTTGTTGTTATTTTAGCTTCTACCTTAATTGTTAAACATTGTAAAATCTTTATTTCATGCTCCAAAAATTGTCCCATTTCTATTCCATTTTCCTGTCAGAAGTCTTCAATATAATTGGCTGCACAGCCACCTTGATGGCATCCCTGGTGCTGTGCGCCAGGGATCACTTTGAACAGACGTTAGACAGTAGCCAATGTCAAAAAGGCCAAGTCCTCACCATGATGATTGCCAGTTCTTTGCAAGAGGTTTTCTTTCATGTTCGTATTGATATCTGTTAAGGCACCTCTATACGTTTACCCTTTGTTATTAGTTACATAATGATATTAAATGGGCTACGAACATTTCTCAATGCTGTTAATCTCATACTTTATCGAAGCCACCCCAGCAACTTTACCACTTTTCCTCTTTTTAAAAAGTTAAGTGCCATGAAATATTTACCTTCAACACAGCGGAAATGCATTTCTGTAATGGACACTGCATCAAGCCCATCTATCTCTATTTCTGCCGTTAAATCATCCATTGCTATGAATCTGTTTTCAGCTTTAGTACCACTAATTCTAAACTTGTTCCAATTGTTCCTTGATGTGGGCTTCGTCACTCATGTCCTGTTATTGGCTCTGTCCCTTATAAGGTGCAATATATATTATTTTTTGTCAAAATGTACTCCACATCCTTGATTTTGATCTTCAGGCATATTTTGAACCCTATCCTATTTTGAAGCTTTGTTCTCCTTTTTTTTTGAAGTAAAAAACTGCAGATACGAGAAATCCAAAACAAAAACAGAAGCACTCAGCAGATCAGGCAGCATCCATGGAGAGAGAAACAGGGTTAACGTTTCAGGTCAATGACTCTTCAACCAATGTAAAGATTACAGTATATGAGGAAGAAACCTTATGCATTCAAACACTGCCACTCAATATTTACTTCTTACTGACCAATTCCAAAATACAGATGGTTCCCAGTGACAAACAGTCCTCTTCTTTTGCTCGTTCACATTTTTGTTTCTTGCACGTCTTTGTCCTTTCTTTCTTTCTCAGTTACTCCTCTCTCTTCCTTTTCCTTTTTTAAAAATTTCATCTTCTGTATCCAATCAGGCAATTTCCATTCCCATTGTTTCTCGATCATTGAATGTCTTTGGTTCAGGAGATGGGCCACCTGACCTAAAATTTTTGATGCCCGAAATGTGCATTGTCATTTTCATTCCACATTTCAGGAAGTTTGAGGGCAAATGGAGTGAAAGCCAAATGGTGTGGACAAAAATTCAGTTTATATCATTCTCAACCATTCCAGCAATTTCTGAGTCAATGATCCAAGGCACAATCATGACACCACTTTGACATATTGAAATATAGATTGGCAGTGGGGAGTCTGCTTTAAATGGGATTTTTGACCTGTTGTTTGGTAAATGGCTATCAGTAACATGAAGATAGTAATTAATTAACTGGTCCTTCAAAACAAGAGCCCAAGTGCCAATATCAATATTGTACTTTTCCATTTGCAATTTCTACCCTCGATTCCACAAATAGCAATGAGATAATGACAAGTTTATCTGCTGTAGTTATGTCTGTTGAAGGGTAAACATTGGTCCGATAACTTGAGTGAACTTGCATACTCTACTGCAATATAGTGCCATGGTATCATTCACCAAGGCAGACAGGAACAATTTAACATGTCATCTGCAAAAAGACACCTCTGATTGAGCAGGACTCCCTTAGCACTGTACCGGTGGCTTATCATAGACTTGGCACTCAAATCTCTAAAATGGAACTTGAATCCACATCTCTCTGATTAAGTGAAACAAGAGCTAAGGCTGTCAGATATACCTCACTTGCTACTTTACTTATTCACCATTATATATTTATGTTACATGCTAAGAATGAAGGATAAGTGATGTCATTGCAGACTCAGACACTTTTACCCATTTTCATTTCATTTGATGAGATGAAAGTCACAAGAAGCATAAAGGTGAACAACACTTTTTAATCAAATTACTTTGTGCTTATCTCCATTGGTAGAAATCATGCTAATAGGACGTATTTCAAATCCAGCGAGTAATCACCTTGATGGAATTTAGAATTATGTTGAAATCAGTTGAAGGAAGCAAAAGACCCCACATACAATGCAAAGGCTTATTATGATTTATTGATATGGGATAGTGTGTTCCACCATGTAAGCATCCATGCTTCCCTTTTTAAAAACATTTAAATAAAACATGCAGAATTCATCATTAACATGATGCAGGAAGCACAGACAATGCAAGAAATTCAGCAGCACCTTGAAAGCAGCAGCATAGATTCTCAAAGGGCAGAAACTTACCTAAATAGCAGTCAATATATTAAATCCTGACACAGTCAGCCCAGTAAAATCATTGGACTGCTGACTCATCTATCTTTTCCAGTCCTATTAATGAGGCCTAAGTTTTTGTGCACTGGAATCCTCCGTCAGTTATCCTCTGACTTATTTCCTCTTATGAACGGAAGAATTTCTGAGCTACATTCGTCTATAAGTTTATTCTCACATTCACACCGCAAATTGCCAAAAAGGGTTATCAGACCACAACAGTGTGACTTTATAGATGATGACTGCACTGAGCAATTACTGCTGGGCCAGTATGGTAGATAAGGAGGATCACTATGAATAGCTTCACAGACTGAGAACGAGAGTATCTGAGATAGAAGGTAAGATTTAAGGAGAAAGGAATCAGAAGCCAATAGAATCAAGAAGGTTGTAATTGTGTGCTTCGACTGAACAATTACATCAAGCAATCCATTGGATTTACAGCACAGAAATGAACCATTTGGTCCAAATGGTCTGTAGATTTTGAGCTCTACGTGTGTCTTCTAATCCTACCGGTTCCATTCTATCAGCATATCCTTCTATTTCTTTGTTACTCATGCACTAATCTAGCTTCCCTGAAAATGGATCTTTTATATTTGTCTCAGCAGGTTCCTCTTTAACCATTCCCTCGCTGAATTCATCACAGCTTTCAATAAAGACTATTTTATACACAGTTTAAACTTTGCCACGAAAAAATCTGATCTGGCTAATTACTGTCCAATCAGTCAACTTACAATCATCAAAGTCCTGCAAGCTGTCATTGATGGTGCTATCAAGTGGTACTTATTCTCCAATAACTTGTTCATTAATGTCCATTTGGGTTTCACCAGGACTACTTGATTTCAGACCTCATTATATAGCCTTGGTGTGTACATGCATGTAAAACAGCAACGACAGCTTGGTAAGGGTGAAGCCACAATCAAGGTGCATGTACAGGTGATTAGCAGAGCAAATTCTCTGTCAGCCTTTATTACAAAAGGATTTGATTACAGAAGGAAGAAAGTCATATAGGGCCTTGGTGAGACCACACCTGGAGCTGGTCTCCTTATTCATGAAATAATGTATTGTACTACCTCAATGCACTCTATACTAACTCAATGTAATTGCACTGTGTAATGAATTGACCTGTACGATCGGTATGCAAGACAAGTTTTTCACTGTACCTCGGTACAAGTGACAATAATAAACCAATACCAATAAACCAATACCAATACCAAAATATGACATAGAGGAGGTGCCGCAAAGATTCATGGGACTGGTTCCAAGGATGATGGATTTTCCGTGTGAGGTGAGATTGAGTTGACTGGGGTTATATTCAATACAGTTTAGAAGAATGAGAGGAGATCTCATCGGAACTTTACAAATATCTTAGAGGGCTTGTGAGGTTGGATACAGGAAAGCTGTTTCCCCTTCTGGGGATTCCTGGATTGGGAGAACAGTTTGAGAATAAGGGGTAGGCCTTTTAGAATTGAGATGGGGAAAATAAAATTCACTTGGAGGGCAGTGAGCCTTTGTAATTCCCTACCCCAGAGGGTTGTGGAGGCTGCTGTAGTATTCATTGAAAACAGAGATCAATTGATTTCTGGATATTAAGGGAATAAAGGGACTTGGTAATAATGCTTGAAAATAGCACAAATATAGAAGATCAGCCATAACCTTGTTGAGTGGCAGAGGAAATATGAGGGGCCAGGTTGTCCAATCCTCCTCTTATTTCTTGTGTTCACAAATCACCTTGGAGCTCTATAGACCCATCACCCTAGCTGTGAATGTGGTGGATAGTTAAACAGTGAAATGGGTGGAGGAGGCTCTAAGAATATCTCCATCTTCAATAATAGCAGGAAATAAATAACTAAAGACAAGGCTGTAGCATTCACAACCATATTCAGCCAAAAATACAAATTCGATGTTCCGTTGGTTTCCTCTTGAGATCTCCACTGTCACCAAAGCCAGTCTTTAGCGAATTCTATTCACTCCATGTCATCTCAAGAAACTATTGAGATCATTGGATGCGGCAAAGGACATGGAAAGAGACTGGATTATGATTGTGATACTGAAAACTTGTGTCCTAGAATTACCTGCATTTTCAGACAAGCTATTCCAGTATAACTACAACACTGGCATTCACCCAACAGTGTGGAAAATTATCCAGATATGCTTTGCTTCAGAAAAGCAGGACAAGTCGAATCTGGCCAGTTACTGCCCAGGCTACTCTCACATCAAAGTGATGGAAGTTATCATTAATAGTGCTATCAAGTGGCACCTACTCTCCAACTACCTGCTCTGTTTGGGTTTCACGAGCACCAGTTGGCTCTGGAACTCATCACAGGCTTGGGCTAATAATGGGCCAAAGAGTTGAATTCCAGAAGTGAGAAGGATTGGCTGCCTGTGACATTATGGCAGCATTTGACAAAATGTGGAATCCAGGTAAAACTAAACACACTGGGTATCAAGGGGAAAACATTCCAATGGTTGGAGTCATACCTTGCACAAACAAAGGTGGTTGAGCTTGTTGGAAGTCAGTCATCCCAGACCTAGCATATCATTGCTGAAGTTCCTCAGTACAGTGTCCTATACTCAACCATCTTGAGCTGCTCCTACAATGACCATTCAGAAGTGGGGATGTTCATTGATTTTCAAATCCACTGTCTCCTCAGCAAATGAAGAAACCCATACCTGCCTACAACAGGATCTAAACATTCTGGCATGAGCTAGTAAGTGTCAGGTTACAAATGCATCCTGAGAGTGTCAAGCAATGACCATCTCCAACAGGAGAGAACCTATCCATCTTCCTTTGGCAGTGAATGGCATCTTTCACCATCAACATCCTGCAGGTTGTCTTTGGCCAGAAGTTTAACTGGAGTAGCTACATAAATACTGTTGCGACAACAGAAAGTCAGAGGCTGGCTATCCTGTAGTAGTAATTCGCCTATTGACACCCCAAAGCCTTTCCACCATATACAAGGCATAAGACATACACTCCACTTGCCTGGATAACTGCAGTTCCACTAACACTCAAGAAACTTGACACCATCAAGGACAAAGCAACAGGCTTGATTGACACACCATCCATCATCCTAAAATTCATTCCCTCCACCAGCAGCTCATCATGGCAGCAATGGGTACCATCTACAAAATGCATAGCAGTTACTCACATACTGTAGGTTATTCAGACAGTACTTCCGCAACCTTTATTACCAAGTAGCAAGCACATGGGGAAATTACCAGCTGCAGGTTCCCTTCCGAATTCCCATCTGGATTTGGAAATGCATCACAGTTTCTTCATCGTAGGCTGTGTCTATTCTTGACTCAACACCATTTGAATATTTTCATCAGAAGAGCTGGAGCAGTTCAAAAAAGTTGGCTCACCAACATCTTCACAAGAGCATCTTGGGACAGCCAATAAATGCTGGACTTGCCAGTGATGGCAATATTGTGAAAAGTGAACAATTAAGAAAAAAATATATTTCCTCTCTCAACCCATTTTTCTCTCTCTTCTCATTCATTATTTCAAAGGCCTCTATTATATTACACAAAGAACGTTCTCATTTTTTTTGTCTTCACAGGAACTATTCAATCCTTTTATGATAATTGTAGCCTCTTAGTTCTGGGACCAACTTTGTAAATCATCATCCAAAGCTCTCCAAGTGTGATTGAACCAATGTAGTAAATGTGAAAAAAAAATGAAATAGATGAACGTTAGAAGCTTAGGGTGCTAATTATTTGAAATTTAACATGAAGTCTCACTATCAACAACTTTATAAAAATGAAATAAATTAGTTTTGAATAGCCTTTTTTAGCAGGGGAATCTCTGGTTAATTATCTTTGGCAACACTTTTACATGGAACATAGAACAGTGCAGCACAAGAACAGGCCCTTCAGCCCACGATATTGTGCTGAACTAATTAAACTAGTAATTAAGTGCCAAACTAAACTAATCCCTTCTGCCTACACAAGGTACATATCACTCCATTCTCAGCACTATCATGTGCCGACCTGGGAATTTCTTATACGCCTCGATCATATTTGCCTCCACTACTGCCCCTGGCAATGCATTACAGGCACCCACCACTCTCTGCAGAAAAAAAACTTACCCCACACATTTCCTTTGAACTTGCCCCATTTCACCTTAAATGCATGCCCTCTAGTGTTAGACGTTTCGACCCTGGAAAAAGATACCAGCTGTCTACTCACTTCTATCAGGTCTCCCCTCAGCCTCTGTCACTCCAGATGAAACAACCCAAGTTTGTCCAATCTCTCCTTATAGTACATGCCCTGTAATCCAGACAGTGGTATAATAAATCACATTGAAGTTGTATTCTGATCCAAATCCAGTCCAGGTTTAAGAGAATGCATGACTTTAATACACCCACATGAAAGGACTCTGGAATTGGGCAGTGGGAAAAAGTGGATATATTTTTCATTTGTATATGGTTTCCCAGTTCAACACTTCAACGGAAATTGAATAAAAAATTGCAAGAGTTTCCATCCTATTGGATGAACCGAATAGTTAGGTGATATTTCTTGAACAGCAGCCAACTGAAGATCCTGGAAATTTAAAACAAAAGCAGAAAATGCTGAAAATATTCAGGAGGTTAGGCAGCATCATAATATTTATTGTGATTTCCCATGTCAGCATCCTGATATTTATTACTACCTGTGTGCACTTCAAATTCGGTCAATTTACTTTCATCTGGGAGGAAAATCCAAGTTGGCATCTCCACCAATGTTAGTGAGCTGGTGCACTTCCTATCTTGGGTGAACAACTCTGTTAACATCAGCAGTTTCACAGGCAATGATACTCTTTCCTGATCATGAGGTATCTATCTGCACTGGACACTTCTTCAGCAACAACCAAGGACATAGACTGGACTCAAAATGGAGCAAAGACCAATTCAGTTCACACCCAGTTTGTCTCAAGGATATCGAATAAAATCCAGATATTATGCACAATAGGATTTACAGAATTAAAATTTTATTCACATTTCTAAAACATATTTTACCTCTGGCATCCACAGATATTATTCAGGCTCAGTTGTGCAATTAGGCAGAGAAATTCTGTCTTTGGAAATCCTAGAGGATCCTAGAGGTGACTGGTGTCTTCACAACTTCGGTGGAAAGGAATGATTCATGTAAAAATGCATTTCAATGAACTTCTGTCCCAGATTATCTCAGCAGTCTGCCCACTTTCTTTGATAAAGGACAACTTAAAAATAAACTATAAACAAATTTGAAAGTACCTACTGCAAATAAAACATTTTCAATCAGATCACTGAACCACTTAATGCCTACTTTTAGACACTTCCTGCTGCTCTGAAAATATTTCTCTCACTGTTGTGCAGAGTTGATGAACACCTCCCCCCAAAAAGACACATACCCGGAGAGATTAATAATGAGCCTTCATGAAGGGATACTCGCAGGCAAGGGTATAAGTAAAAAGAAACCATCTGGATTGAAGCACTGCAAATTTTCCATTTACTCAATCTTAAACACAATATCCCCGAACAACAAACATGATTTTATCCAAGTAGGATTTTAGGAACCAGGCAAAGCTCAGTATCTGTTAGATGAAAATCATTATCAGATATATTTGGAGCTAATACCTACCCCTGACAACACCCACTCCACCCCCAAATGTTTCACAGTCATGCAGAAAAAACTTCACCAGAATTTGCTCTAAATGTGATGACCAATATTAAAACTGTTCCCAGAGGCAAGAATTTGTGCTTAGCATCATCATACTCTCTGGTATTTGGTAGGATAAAATAACAAGATATGTGGCTTATTGGCTCAAATCCTACCAATACATTAATCCTCATCATTGAAGAGTACAGCATATTCTACCCATGGAGATTGTCTCAGCTCTTTTGAAGAGCAATGCCATTGATTCCACTTTGCTGTTCTTCCACCGTGATCCTATAGTTTTTTTCGCTTCTTCAAATATTTAACCAATTACCTTCTGAGAGCTTGTTGAATTTGTTTCCATATTACTGTAGACAGTGTATTCCAAATCCTATCTACTCATTACATTTTATCTCATGTTGCCTTTAGTTCTCCTGCCAATCATACTAAATCTGTGCTTCTTAGTTATTGATGCTTAAGTCACTGCAAAAAGTTATGCGTTATTTATACTCACGAACCCTAAACTCTTCTTAAATCTTTTCTTAGCTTTTCCACTTCAAGGAGAACCCCAGATTCTCCAGTCCATCCACATAGTTCTAATCCCTCTTGTCTGGAACCACCTCAGTAAACCTCTTGTGCTTTTTCTCCAAAGTCTTCATTTCCCTCTGAAACTGTAGTGCTGAGAATTGCACATAATACTCCAGGTGACTAAAACGGTGTAGGTTTAGCATTGTTTCTTCTGTTTTGCACTTCTCTGCTTCATGCATCAAGCCCAGGCTTACATAAATTTTGGTAACCTGTTGTTGATATGTCTATCAAGTGCAAAAATTTATGCATACTCTTACGTCCCTTTATTGTTGTTCCCACCTTATAAGTGTATTCCAGTATCTTCGCAGAACACATATATTCTCAGACTCTTTTGCTGGAGTCTGGAAAGTTTATCACTCTATACATTAAATAGTAATTTCTGTCATAATTTTACAAAACATTGATTGAGCCACATTTGGAGTATTGCGTGTACTTTTGGTCACCACACGATTGGGAGGATGTGATTGTGCAGAAGAAAGTGCACAGGAGATTCACCAGAATGTTGCCTGGTTTGCGGGGCTTTGGTTATGGGGAGAGATTGGAGAGGCTGGGCTTGTTTTTCCTGGACCTGACAGAAGTATAAGATAGGGGAGATAGTCAAAATCATTTTTGCCACGGTGGGGGCATCAAAAACAAGAGGGAATAGGTTTACGATGAGAGGAAGGGGTTTTAAAAGTGATCTGAGGGACAAGTTTTGTTTTTACACAGAGCGTGGTTGATATGTGGAACATGCTGCATCAGACGTATTTAGACAGACAATTAAATAGGCAAGGTATGAAAGAATACAGTCATAATGCAGGCAACTGGGATTAGTGTAGATGGGGAAAAACAGATGCTGTGGGCCATTGGCCCAACTTCTGCGTTGTACAACTTTATAACTTACAAATCAGGTTTAAAGTCAGGCTACATACCATTTCATTGCAGGATTCGGTAAAGAATTACCATCTGGAATTTACTGCATGAGATGAGGTTTCAAACATGTTGATCATAGATTTGTTACAGCCAGGAAAGAGGCCGTTCAGCCTGTCAAATTCATACCGACTCGACGTTAGGATAATCCAGCTCTTCCCATGCCCTCACTCTCTCCTCATAAAAATTCTTCCTTTCAAATAATTATCATAAAATCCTAGGCACAGGAAGTGGCCCTTTGGTGCACTATATCTTGCTCCTTTTTGAACACGATAATTGAAACTACCTCCACTGCTGATTGTGGCAGTGCATTCCAGATTCTAACCACTTGTTGTGTAAAAAAAATACTCCTCAATGCCAAAATTTGGGATAAGAATCTTTCTCCACTCATTATGTTATAGCTTCATAGTTTGTCCGATGTAGATTTGAGAGCATAATTATTCAATCACAATTCAATATCCTCACAGATTATCATTAAAAATGGAAATCTTGTCAATATCTCTACCATAGCCTTGATCAGGCATGGTAGTGTAGAGGTTAGCGTAATGCTGTTACAGCGCCAGCGACCCGGGTTCAATTCTGGTCACTGTCTCTAAGGAGCTTGTACATTCTCCCCGTGTCTGTGTGGGTTTCCTCCGGGTGCTCCGGTTTCCTCCCACATTCCAAAGACGTATGGGTTAGGAAGTTGTGGGCATGCTATGTTGGTGCCGGAAGTGTGGCGACACTTGCGGGCTGTCCCCAGAACACTCTCCGCAAAAGATGAATTTCACTGCGTGTTTCGATGTGTGTGTGACTAATAAAGAGAGATCTTATCTTATCATAAGGTAAACAAAAAATGTCCTTTTCCCGATCTCAAGACATCCAGAAGAATTTTTGAAATATAAGCACTGTTGTAATGTAAAAAAAAAGATGGCAGACAACTCGGACATTGCAACGTCTCACATATAGATGTGGTGAAAATAAATAGTCATTTTCACTGATGTCTGCTGAGGAAACAATATTGCCCAGGACACCAGAGTCACTGCTCTTCAGAAGAAAACCAAAGGACCTTTAACACTTATCTGACATAACAGATGTGACCTCATTCCAATCATGGTGGAAATTCATCCTTAGTTGCTTGTGCTGTACGCACGTAAACAGTAACAGCTGTGTGTTCTACTCAACTTCTGAAATGAAACCTCAGTAGAAATGAATTTTGGAAACCAAGTATGGAGTCATGATTACAGATGCATGTTTAGTGGAAACAACCAAGGACAGATTTCTAAACTGCTGACTTCTGACAGTGCTACACACCCTCGGTGTTTGACCAAGCTGTTGATTGAATTATGTAACCTGAGATTATGCAGCAGAGGCCTTCCTGAAGTGCAGCATCTCATCATGAAAAATCTCTGAACTTCTGGGAAATTGTGTGGTACTTTCTTTTTAAAGATGGATTGACTGAACAAAATGTACTAAATTATGTCTAAACTCCTCAATAATCTATTAGATAATAGAGAAATCAAGCTGAAAACCCACTCCCCAAATACAAATTGGATACCAGCTGCCAAAAGCTTCTTATAAACATCCAAATGGGCAGGTCAATTCAATGTAAAAGGTACGTGTATTATCATCAGGCAGAATTGAGATACACCATCTCATTCAAGAGTAGTCCAATTTATCAAAATGAGGATCTTTTCTGGAATCTGTTTGCCATTCTGCAACCCTTGGCCACATCTCATCTATATTCCACAACTCTGTTCTTGCTGTGTTCAGGATCAGAAAGGTTGAGAACAGAGTTCCCTTGATGATGATCTTCCACCCCACCAGCCTTTACATTCAATGGATCATCCTTTATAACTTCCACCAGGTTCAACAGAATCCCACCACCAGATGCTTATTCCTGTCCTGTCCCCTTTCTGCATTTTAAGGGGATCACTCCCTTTGTGACTCCCTGGTTCACTCTTCAGTCCCCACTGACCAGTCCCCATGGTATGACGCTTTCCTGTGTAATCTCAAGAGATGCAATACCCATACTTTAACCTCTTCCCTTCCCACCATTCAGAGAACCAAACAGTCTTTCTAGAAGAAGCAGCAATTCACTTGCACTTCTTCCAAACCGATGAACTGCATTCAGCGTTCAGAATGTAGGCTCCTGCACATTGGAGAAACCAAACGCAGACGGGGTGATCGCTTTGCAGAGCATCTGAACTCAGGCCGCAGGTGTGACCCTGAGATTTTGTTTGCCTGCCACTTTCATTCAGCATTCCACTCCCACTCTCACTTCTTCATCTGTAGCCGCTGCGCTGTTACAGTGCGGCTTAATGCAAGCTCGAGGAACAACACCTAATCTTTCGCCTGGGCACAATGCAGTCTGCAGGACTCAGTATCGAATTCTCCAACTTTACATAACTCATTCTTTCCATCTGTATTAGAAGTGGCCATTTCTAACTATTATGATTTTTTGCTTCTTTTTTTCTCCTTTCACTGGCCTTTTTGGCATGTCCCACAGCATTCCCATTAGCAATACATTATACAGACAAAGGAACTTAAACTGATGTCAACTACTCCTCAACTGGCACATTAGGTCAATATTATCATCCATCCCTGTCTTCCACCTTTCCTGCTAACAAAAAAACAACTTATTTTCCCTCTTTTTCCCAGCTCTGATGAAGAATCCTGGCCATGAAACATCAATGGTTCTTCCTTTACAGATACTGCCCGACTTGCTGAGTATTTCCAGACATTTTGTTTTTATTTTGTATTTCTGGCATCTGCAGTGTCTGTGAGCAACACATACAAAATGCTGGAGGAACTCAGCAGGTCAGGCAGCATCTATGGAGGGAAACAAACAGTCAATGTTTCAGGCCGAGATCCTTCATCCGACCCAAAACGTCGACTGTTTATTTCCCTCCATGGATGCTGCCTGACCTGCTGAGTTCCTCCAGCACTTTGTGTGTGTTGCTCCAGATTTCCAGCATCTGCAGTCTCGTGTCTGCAGTGTTATTGATTTTGCTTCAGGTGTTTGCCTTGAGACCATTCTTGCAAAACCATGCACTTTCATTACCACCATTCCATCATAATCAAAAATCTTACATGTGCACAGTACCTTCAAGATATCAAGGTGCTGCATCAGAATGTTATCAGGAACAAAACTGTGACACCTAGCCACAAAGACAATAGGATTGGTGATCGAAAGCTTTGCAGGAGACATAGGATTTGAGAGAATTTGGAGGTAATATTAACAAGCTCTTTTTTTAAAGAGGGCTACAACTGTTGACTATAGGTAACCTTGCTCCTCAGGTTCAATGTGTCTCCTTGTTACTTTAGCTGAAGAGCATTCTTGAACCATATAATTGTGTGTTCCGGCATTCAGTCTGGAATGACTTCAACCAGGCACCAAATGATCACACCATTACAAAGAGAGTTACTTTCTCTGATGAAACATCAAACTACTGCTCCAGTGAAAATGCAAGATCACTAAGCAGAAGAGGTCTCCTGCTGTCCTGGCTAATATTCATCCTATGGCTAGATTAAATTACTTTTTCTTTGCAATTGTTTAAGGCAGTGAATTGATTTTAAGTCACCTTGATCATGAACTGTATTGGAACTAAACCACCAAGACTGTGAAATCCACAATATAAAATCAAATTCTTAATTTTTCATTTCTCAGTTAACCTTTCAGATATTTGGTGTCTGGAATAACATTCCAGATAATATTAAGCATGTAGCGCAAGTACATCACAGCTTCCAATTCCTTCATGAAGACAGTAGCTGAGTCTTCAGAAAACTGACAAATGGAAATCTAAGTGGGTTTGCCCTGAGCTGCAAAATGTTTTGCAAATGTGTAGGAAACCACAATTTGTCATGCAAATTATTCAGAAATAAAATTTCAGCCAATTCCATTCCGATTATGCTGCATCCATCCTCCCACCCCCAACCTCACCAATAATGTAATAGTCACTGCTCAAAAAAAAATCTTAAAAGTCACTTAGTTCTCCATCTTCATGGAGCTTCTTGATTATCCATGCCTTAAACTGAACATTCTTCTTTAATCTCAATAAAACTGCTTCAGCGTATAAAAAGGTTCTGTCACTGTCCGCCAAGGCCATTGCTATTCCCTTCCCTGTCTGATCACAAATCTTGACTCTCTTAATGTGCAAATTACATCTGGGGACTAGAGAGTAAATAATGTGACCAGCATGAAGAGATAACTATAAACCAGCTCGTCTAACATCATATGTGGACAAAAGAAAAACTCAAATTTCAAACTAAATTACTTAGACTAGAGTGAGACATGTGCCTAGAAATTGGACTACACCCATTCACCGTGCACTAAGATGTACCTACATTCACGGCTAATTACCAGTTTGGGTTTTCTAAAAAAAGAACAAAATCCAGCTCGAAAGGGTGTAAAATAGAGACTCAAGAGACTGCAGATACTGGGACCCAAAGCAAAAAATAAACTGCTGGAAGAACCTAATGGGTCAAGCAACATCTGTGGAGGCAAAGGGTTGGTTGCCGTTTCGGATTGAGACTCTACATCTGGACTGAGAGTAGAGAAAGAAGATAGCCAGTATAGTTACAGGGAGGGGTGAGACACGTGGACAGGTTGGTGGGGAAATGGGAAAGGGAGTTGAGCAATTCAGTACACAGTGCATTGAGGAAGTACAGGGTAAAAAACATAACAGGATACAGAGTAAAAGGTTACAACTACAGGGAAGTGCAGTGTAGGTAGATAATAAAGTGCAAGGTCAAACAAGGTAGACTGTGAGGTCAAGAGTCCATCTCATTGTATAAGGGAACCGTACAATAGTCTTATCACCATGGGATAGAAGCTGTCCTTGAGCCTGGTGGTACGTGCCCTCAGGTTTTCTGCCTGATGAGAGAGGAGAGAAGAGAGAATGACCCGGGTGGGTGGGGTCTCTGATTATGCTGGCTGCTTCACCAAGGCAGCGAGAGGTATAGACAGAGTCCATGGAGGGAAGGCTGGTTTCAGTGATGTGCTGGGATTTCTTCTGGAATCGAGTGCTTTTGGACCCATGGAATCATTAGCCGCACAAATAAAGCTAGGCAACTATTCACAGCACAAAGGTGGATCGTGCTCAGGTCAATAGTCTGAGGGTTGCTGATAGAGCTGGTCGTGATCATTAGCGTGACATAATTTTTGCAGAAAAAGCTTTCATGGATAGTCAGCACATAAAAATGTGAATCATCAAGATTCAAGAATATAAGGAACTCAATATTTCTTCCAGCTGGGGTTGACTGGAAGGGAATGGATGAGCAACAAATTCATAGATAAATCTTCACCTTTCTTCCACTGAAGGAAAGCTTCCTTGTAGCTGGTCTGCTTAACAAGTGATGTTCTCCAAGTGACCTAATGTGAACCCTGTATGCAGGAGAAACAGTCGCTGTAAAGGGCTTATCAGCTATAAATCAAGGCCAACTCCTTTGGACATCTGAACTGCTATCACATTGCTTTAACACAACACTCTCTTGCCTTCTATAGCAAATATAAATGACAATTCCACAAGCACCAGAATTACTGGTAAGTCTGACACCAGAGATCCCTCTGGTACTAAATCACTTGACGTTTCTCCCTTAAATTTGTTAGGCAGAGACACGTATAAGAAACACAATGAAAGGGCTTACTTATGATGAGCGTTTGTCGGCTCTTGGACTGTATTCACTGGAGTACAGAAGAATGAGAGGGGAACCTCATAGAAATATTTAGAATGTTGAAAGGACTGGACAGAGTAGATGTGGTTAAGCTGTTTTCCCTGGTGGGTGAGTCCAGAACTAGAGGGCACAATATTAGAATTAGAGGGTACCGGTTTAAAACAGAAATGAGGAGAAATTTCTTTAGCCAGAGGGTAGTGAAATTATGGAATTCTTTGCCACATACAGCTGTGGAGGCACAATCATTGGGGGCATTTAAGGAGGAGATTGATAGTTATCTAATTAGTCAAGGTATCAAGGGATATGGGGATAAGGCTGAAAATTGGGGCTAGATATGAATAGTATTAGGTTAGCTCATGGAGCAGACTCGATGGGCCGAATGGCCTACTTCTGCTCCGTTGTCTTGTGATCTTGTGAAAATAAAATGCCAGCATTTTACACAACCTCTGTTGCGAGGAGATAGAGGGAATTTTCACTGCCAAGGACCCTTTTGAAATGAAGCTGTGGAATCAGCCTTCTCTAATTTTTTTTCAAGAAAGCTTAGCTACACATAAATCCACCGTCCTTTTGTCTAAGTCTGTTACTTCCTGCAGTCTTTCTTTTGTTGATATATTGAGTATAAATGACATCAAGGATGAATGGCTGGAAGGTAGGGTCAAGGCAACTTGAGAAACTCACAGAAGAACCACTTCAGTCGCACTTTGCAGTTTTTAACTTTTACTCTGTGAATCATGCTTTTCACTGGCTTGTGCTTTGACCATCTTCAGCACACCCTTGCCCAATCTGTTGATGTGCAGCTAAAAGAGAAGTAATTTACACCTTCAGATGTGTTTTCCTGTTAAATTTTTATCCCTCTTCTTTCCAGTTTGCAGACCTTGGCTCTGACAATGGTGATTGATGACCACTGTCTGAAGTGATTTAAATATAGAACACTACAAATGCTTAAAATGAAGGAAGAAGTGGTCTTTTTTGGTGTGGTAGGGAGGAATAGAAGCGATACTACTGAAATCTACGTGGAGGAGTTGTGAGGGAGTTCATATACCAACTCTTCTGCCTAAAAAAGCCATTGAGGGGAACTCACAACACAAATGATCCAGGGATATCAATTCAAATCCCAACATGGTAGCTGGGAAATTCATTTAATTGAGGCATGTGGAGAATAAATAAACCCCCTATGGAAGTGCAGATTGAGTGCATGTGCAGTAGAAGTATACCTGCACATCCTCAATCCACAAAATGATTATTTGGGCTGTTTCTTTCCATACTGTTTCTGCTGGCCATGCCCTAACCATAAGCACACTCATTTTTTATCGGAAATGCAGACTAAATGCTGGCATCAGTGATGATTCAAGCAAGTTGGTCTTAACTTCACTCCAAAATGTTCAAGGACAATTAAGGGTGGGTATTTTATGCTGAGGCACACATCCTTGGCTAGAAATTGGATTTCACTGTGCCTTTTTCATGCATAACTTACACTTGCTCAATATTTTGCATCTGTTTTTTTGAAGTCTTGACCATCAGGAAATTAGAGCTGCACTTCCCATCATGATTCACCAGAACTGCTGATGTCACATTCCCTTCATCTTTCATGCTCAGGACAATGTTATCAATGCATGCAACATCTATTGATGGATTGACCATGGAGGTGGGGAATGGGTTTCATTCTGTGGCCAATGTGCTCTCATTTTCCTGTCTTCCCACACTCTTTCCCCTACTTTGCTTTGTCTGCAGGTAGGTGGCACTGTAGCCCTCGTGGAGTGGTCTGATGGAGCCCAGTGCTGCAATGCAGCTCAAGAATGGTGCTGGAAAGTCTGAAGGAGCCCGGAGTTTGTTGACCACAGAGCCCATCATTACTGTATTGTTTCATCCCTTATTTTGCTCCGATCTCCCTCAACCTCAATTTTCTCCTTTCCACTCCATTCTCTGCCCCTCCCTCATCCCAGTATTCCCACGTCTTCATGGTTAACTATGACATCAGCTTGCTGAAGCTGCCATCCATAAAGGCATAAGTTGGGTTTAATGATTCTTAAAGGGAGTAAACCGAAATAATGATCTCCTAAGGCAGGGGTGTGGCAAATCTACAATTTCTTTAGGATTCCATTATTTGATGTTTGGGTAAAATGGAGTCTGCACTGTGTGTACCAACAATGGGGGAATTCCAATTTCAATGGCCTCACAACTTGAATGTAGCACAGGAACAGGTGCTTCAACCTCTGATGTCTATGCTGACCATGATGCCAATTTAAACTAATCCCATCTCTCTGCACATGGTCTATTCCCTGCCTGTCCATATACCTGTCTAAATGCCTCCAAGATGTTGCTATCAAATTTGCTTTCACCATCTCCCCTAGCAGTGCATCCCAGGCATCTACCACTCTCTGTGTAAAAAATCTTGTCTTGTAAATCTGCTTTAAACCTTCTTCTTTCACCTTATATCTGTGCCCTCTGGTATTTGACATTGCCACCGTGAGGAAAAAAAGGCTCTTGTTCTCTACTCTATCTATTCCTCTCATAATTTTATATACTTCTATCAGGTCACCCCTCAGCCTCTGAAGCTCCAGAGAAAGCAATCCAAGTTTGTCCAACTCTCCTTAGAGTTAATGTAATCCAGGCAACATTCTGGTGAACCCCTTTTTCACCCTCTCCAAAGCCTTCACATCCTTCCTGTGATGAGGCACCCAGAACTGTACACATTACTCCAAATATGGCAAAGCCAAAGTCTTACACAGCTTCAACGTGACTTGACAACTTTTATACTCAATGCCCCAACTGATAAAGGCAAGTACTCCATAAGCCTTCTTTACCGCCCTATCTACTTGTGTGGCCACTTTCAAAGAGCTATGGACTTGCACCCCAATATCGCATTGTACATCAATGCTTCTCACAGTCCTGCCATTTACTTTATACTGTATTCTTACATTTGATCTCCCAAAACGCAACACCACACACTTGTCTGGATTATATTCCATCTGCCATTTCTCCACCCATATTTTTAACTCATCTACATCCTGCTACATCCTTTGACAACCTTCCTCACTGTCCACAATTCCACCAATTTCCATATCATCTACAAACTTATTAATCAGCCTATCTATATTTTCATCCAAGTCATAAGCAAGAGGAGCCAGTACTGATCCCCTCTTTTCTTCTGTAGGCATGCTGCTCAGGTGCAAGGAGGGTTAAATACTGGTGTCAGGGGCCATGTTGTCAATGCGTAACCCTCCTAACCTAACTTTGTATCTCAAACCAGAAAGCTTACAGACTACCGCAGAACAAAACCATCAATTCTGCTCCCGGGATCCTCGGAATTGATCTACGTGGTCCACTGCCTCTGGCGACAAAACAGGAAGATGTTGAGACGATGCCATCCCTTCTGGTTGCTACAATCTTAAAGGTGACAATATGGTCATCCCAAATTGATCTGCATGCAATGTGTTAAGTTAATGTATGTAATTGAATAAATAAAGTTGATAGATGTGCTCCACCCAAGCCAGCATGGGTCACAGTGCTTTGGGAGGCTTATTTTATGTCATTGTTTTGTTCTTTAGTAGGCAACATTTTGGCTGATCTATGTCAGGCCTGTGTTTGAAGACATGTGCACTCAGACCTGAAGAAAATGAGCAAATTTCCGAAAGGATGAACTGCAGCCTCCATTTTTTTTGCAAGTCAGGACATAGTATTGTCCTAAACCACACAGAAGCCTGCAGATATCACTTAGCTTTGTGTTTGCTCTGCCTGTTACTATCTGGCAAGAGAGAATTAAAGTGCATTTAGCTGACTTTGAATACTTCCTTTATGTGTTAATGGCTTATAACAAGATGCTGCCAAGCTCCAACCTAGGAGTGCAACGTACACAAGTGCATGGCCACTATAAAAAATTGTGACCACGAGCAATGGCCTCACACTGTTTCTGAGGTTGAAATTATGGTTATAAATATTACATCCATGTAATGAAGAAATAAACAAGTGTACCGTGCTTATTAAAGCAAGTGACTACAACTAACAAATCACTTCTCACAATATCACAAGTGTTCTACCTTGGGTTGGTTATGTGTGATGATGAAACAGGCAAATCATCGCAGGATGATCTGAAAATAAATGACAAGGCTGTAAATTTTGAGATCAATACAGGTTTGGATATTACTGTAATGTCACAGCTATGAACCACACAGTGATCCAATATTATATTGCACTACCCAGGAGGGAAACTGAATTGCAAGAAACAATTTATTGCACAGACAACACGCAAGGAAAAAGAGCATGAACTTCAAATTTTACTGTGATATTAATGATGTGCTAGGCTATCGATCAGTGCACAAATGAGTCTGGTACTCAAAACAGATGAAAGTAAGAAGATATGGTTGGTGTCAATGGGCTAGTGTATTGTAAGCCAATAAAATTTGTGGTTAAAGATGGTTTGCACTTTGAGCTCAACTGGCAAAACAGGAACAAACGGCAGTTAAAACTAAACTTGTTTCCCAGTCAAATCAAAAAGCAGGAACAAAACGAGTTGTCCATTCTTGAGGAAATTACTGATTCTATCTCTCATATTTGTATTACGTCCTTTTAAAATACCTCAAACATCCCAAGGCGCCTCACAGAAGAGTTATCAGCCAAAATACCAAAACAAATGAGATATCAAGGCAAAAAACCCAGAGACAGAGGAGGGACTTAAGGGAAGTGTCAATGCAGCAAGGCAGTGTACACCTGAAACTGATGCTGCGTTTTTAGATGATATAGAATAGTTACGGCACAGAAGGAGGTCATTCCACGTGGTTGCCTTGGGTGCTCCTGCTTGCCCTGCTCGAAGGGTAAGGAAGAGAGCTTTTGACAAGTCTGATGATACCAGATTTGAAGGAGTGGAGAATGGTACTTAAAGAGAAAATCATTGTTAACATCTCTTAACATCTATTATTAAGAAGAATCAGAGCAGATGTGCATCCAAGGAAGGGTGAATGACTTGAAACGAGAAAAAAGCTGTTCTTCTGGCAGTGGAAGTCATTGTATCAAAGCAGCTGCAGCAAACATAGTGGATTCTCCATTTTTTTTTGAGATATCATTGAAACTATTCAATAACTTACAAATGTCATGATCTTTACTACAAGATTGCTGTTTGCCAAGACACACTTGGAATTATATCAATGCCAGAAACTTACTTGAGATCATGGAACAAAATTCAGCATTTACTCAGTTTTGCTACAAGCCAGTGCAACAGAGCTGTCCAGTTATTGCCACAAGTAATGACCCAGCATAGTTAATAATAAGATTTTTGAGCTGTGCTTCCAAGTAGTAGCAAAAACATTGAGCCAAAATGGTCAAGGAGAAGATAATAAAGTAGACAGCTTTACTTGCATTTCACTAACCAACTACAATGAATTCAAATACATCCAAAGTTAAAATAAGTATGAAGGTCAACAGGATGATATTTAGTGAAATCCTTTTACATCGAAAGGCAAATTTCAAGATAGTATATACAAACAACTAATTTGCAATTCATTATGAGATCAAAATAAAATGCCTTACAGTAAAATGCAAGTTAAAAATAATACCCACATTTTCCTGAGGAGAAGATGGTGACCTGCTTTCTTGAACTGCTCCAGGCTCTTAAGTGAAGGTGGCTTGGGAGTTCCAGATTTTATACTCAGGATCAGTACACAGATACTGTATATTTCCAAGCCAACAGTCCTGAAAAAGGGTCCTGACCCAAAACGTTAACCGCCTGCTTTCCTCCACAGATGCTGCCTGGCCTTCTGTGTTCCTCCAGCATCATAGTGTTTTTCAGCTTGGTATGTGGCCTAGAAGGGAACCTCAGATGTGGTGATCCCATGAACCTCCTGGCATTGTCCTTCTGGACGAAGAGGTCCAACCTTTGATAGGCACTGGTGATGATACATCAAGGCCTTAATATACTAGAGCTTAAGTATGCACTCCAGATGTCTGTATTAGAGCAGAGCAAATAGCACTGTCCTGGACCTCGTCTATGTTTTGGGAGCCAGGTTCCAGGAGAACACTGTGTCCTGGACCACACTGGAAGAAACTATTGGTATTGGAATTGGTTTATTATTGTCACTTGTATCAAGGTACAGTGAAAAACATGTCTTGCATACTGTTCGTACAGATCAATTCAATACACAGTGCATTAAGGTATTACAGGGTAAAAACAATAACAAAATCCAGAGTAAAGTGTCACAGCTACAGAGGAAGTGCATTGCAGGGAGACAATAAGGTGCAAGGTCAAAATGAGGTAGATTGTGAGGTCAAGAGTCCATCTTATCATACCAGGAAACCATTCAATAGTCTTCTAACAGCAGGAGAGAAGCTGTCCTTGAGCCTGGTGGTATGTGCCTTCAGGCTTTTGTATCTTCTGCCTGACGGGAGAGGGGAGAAGAGAGAATGACCCAGGTGGGTGGGGTCTTTGATTATGCTGGATGTTTCACCAAGTCAGCGAGAGTTATAGACAGAGTCCATGGAGGGGAAGCTGGTTTCTGTGATGTGCTGGGCTATGTCCACAACTCTCTGCAGTTTCTTGCAGTCCTGGGCAGAGCAGTTGCCATACCAAGCAGTGGTGCATCCAGATAGAATGCTTTCTATGGTGCATCGATAAAAATTGGTGAGGGTTCAAGGGAACATGCCAAATTTCTTTAGCCTCCTGAAGAAGAAGAGGCACTGGTGAGCTTTCTTAGCCATGGCGTCTACGTGGTTGGACCAGGACAGGATATTGGTGATGTTCACTCCTAGGAACTTGAAGCTCTCAATCCTCTCAACCTCAGCACCTTTGATGTAGACAGGTGCATATACATCACCCCCTTTCCTGAAGTCAATGACCAGCTCTCTTGTTTTGCTGACATTGAGGGAAAGGTTGTTGTCATGACACCATGTCACTAAGCTCTCTATCTCCTTCTTGTACTCCATTATTTGAGATACGGCCCACTACAGTGGTATCATCTGCAAACTTGCAGATGGAGTTAGAGCAGAACATGGCCACGCAGTCATGAGTGTATAGGGAGTAGAGTAGAGGGCTGAGGACGCAGCCTTGTGGGGCACCAGTATTGAGAATAATCTTGCTGGAGGTGTTGCTGCTTATCCTCACTGATTGTGGTCTTTTGGTCAGAAAGTCAAGGACCTAGTTGTTGAGGGAGGTGTTGAGTCCCAGGTCTCGGAGTTTGCTGATGACTTTGGTTGGAATTATAGTATTGAAGGCAGAACTGTAGTCAATAATGAATAGTCTAACGTAGGTGTCTTTGCTGTCCAGATGCTCCAGAGCTGAGTGTAGGGCCAGGGAGATGGCATCCACTGTAGACTTGTTTTGTGGGAGGCGAATTGCAGCGGGTCGAGGTTGTCTGGGAGGCTGGAGTTAATGAGTGCCATGACCAGCGTCTCGAAGCACTTCATGATGGTGGATGTCAGAGGCAGCGGTTGGTCGTGATGAAGATATGTTACCTTCTTTTTTTTTAGGTACCGGGATGATATTAGTTTTCTTAAAACAGATGGGAACCTCAGATTGAAGCAGGGAGAGGTTAGATATGTCTGCAAATACCATTCCACCCCCCCACCTCCCCCCACCCCCAGCTGATCAGCACGATATCTGAGGACATGGCCAGGGACACCATCCGGGCCAGATGCTTTCCTCGGGTTTACTCTCTGGAAAACTGATCTTACGTCCTCAACGGTAACCACAGGCTCAGTTGCATTCGAGGCTGTCAGGGTGGGTGGTGACAATCCACTCCCCTTCTGTTCAAAACGTGCATGGAATGCATTAAGCTCATCAGAAAGGGATGCGCTGTTGTTGACTATGCTGCCCGACTTTGCTTAGTAGCCCATTATAGCATGTAGCAATGTGGTCCAGGGTGCAGACAACCAGAGGAACTCAGGGTGGTGGAAGATCAGCCTCAATGTCACAAGAAAAAAAAAACTGACTCTAATGCATTGGAAGTGAAAGAAGCCATTCAGGATGCAAATTATTTAATTAAGCAACCTCATAAAATAGTTATTTGCTTCTGATTGGAGAAGGGAATTGAATGTTTAAGTGCTTTCACTACTTATCCCTTTATGAATTATATGGCTTGATTTTTTTTCAAAGAGATCATTTCCTTTATTGGTAAATTCTGTGCTGTGAGATTCTATTGTCCTTCCTGAGAGGGAGCAACGGAAACAGAATAGCAGTGTTATCTCTATCTGTCTTTCAATGGACAAACCGCTCTAATTCCAATATTATCTTGTGCCCTATATCAGCATATTGCATCCATTTATTTATAGATTGCATCAAGAGGAAAGCGTTTGCTCCAGAAATGGGCTGTGAAAATCCATTTAGATAAACAAACTACATCAGCTCATGTTGCATCATCCTGAAACTTCTACTCTTGTTTTCCATAGATGCTGCCTGACCTGCTATGCCTTGAGCGAATTTATGTCCAAATGTCCAAATTTATGTGAACACTTAACCAATTCACCACCCATTCATGGAATTCAGTAACTTGGGGCAGTCATTCAAGAGTTGGACGGGGAACACAATTATTATGAAATGCATATCAAGAAACTGTCTGTTAATAACTTCATTCAATGTGAATAGAACACAAATCAATGTTATAATCTCTTCTCCAGGCCTAATTGAACTTTAGCAGTTATATTTTTGCTTATGGATGTGATACTTTGACTGATAATCATATTATGTTTGATGTCTGCTCCATGTTCTTTCATTCCATCCAATGGTAATCATGCAACCATAGCAATTTGCAATTTTTCAAAGATCAGTGACACAAAAATCTAATCAACTCAATTTGTTGATCAAGCCAATGACACTGTAGAAAATCTTTACACCCCAGTCATCTCTGATTTTGGCTGGGTGTGCCCTAGAGCAATGCTATTGTAATGCTATTAACAGCACATAACACAAACAAAGAAGCATAATCTGATTCTAACTGCCATATTGACTCACTTAGTCTCAACCTATTAGAGATATTCAGTTTGTTCTACCCAAATCTCACCTCTCGTTTCTGCTGCTGAAAACGAACTTGTTTATTCCCAGTTCTCATGAAGGGTCTCAGACTTTAATTTTTTAAAATTTTATTTACAGCGTGGTAACAGGCCCTTCCGGCCCAACGAGTCCGCACCGCCCATTTTAACCCCAAATTCACCTACCCATACGTCTTTGCAATGTGGGAGGGAACCGGAGCACCCGGAGGAAACCCACACAGACACAGGGAGAACGTACAAACTCCTTACAGACAGCGACGGGAATCGAACCCCGATCGCTGGCGTTGTAATAGCGTCGCGCTAACCGCTACGCTGACCTACTGGGTGTTTCCAGCACTTTTTTTTTATTTTAGCTTTCCAAGATCAGCGGGTGAATTTTGATTTACACCCCAGCCTGTTTGTGCAGAGAAAGCTCATTCCTCATATGGAAAGACAACCATAAAACATTCTTTCTGCAGTCATACTCTTGTTCTGCTTGCTCCATACAAGGTACAACTAGATTGTGTTGAATGTGCTGCTGGACAATCTGGGATTCATTTTTGACATTTAAGATATTGGAATGGTGGTAGGGGTTACAGTTTTTCTGCAGAATATGACAAATTAAACCCACCCAAGTGTTATAAATGGATTTAGTCATGACCGCCTTACAATCCTGGTAGTGATTTATCTCCACTTGAAGTGGATGTGATGTTCCCTAACATTACCACAGTAGAATACATGTTAGTCAGAAGCATATGCACCATCAAGAAGCTTTCAATCAAACCAGAAGGAATTGCTCACTTTTAAAGGTGTTAACAACTTTGTGGAGCAGTTTGCTCAGCTACTAATTTGCATCATTATAAATTATGTATTAGATTAAAAGACAAGAGTCGTTATAAAAGACTTTCTTCCTGTACTCTGGCTGCTGATAACAAGAGGTATAAAACTAATCCTTTGGGAGGTCATTCACCATTTAGTAGTGGGAGGAGAGAGATTACAGAAAATTGAAAAACAAACAATACACATTACCTGGAGATTTGCCAATTAAAATCAGTCACTAAAGCTAAGTACCGTGGATGCTGGCAATCTGAAATTAAAATGGGAAATACTGAAAATAATTGACAGCTGTGAAGTGAGAAACAGAGTTTAAAGTTCAGTGTTATGACTTTTAATCAGAATTGAAAATCATTGAAGATGTAATAAGCTTTTAAGTGCAAGGAAATAGGGGAATGGAAGAAGAAACAAAAGGAAGGGAGAAATGAAAAAGAAAAGCAAAATCACATGAAGGGTAATGGAGCAAAGCAAAAGGCAATGATAACGTTCGTTAAAAACAAAAGGCAAGTTTGAAGAAGGTGTAAATAAATAAATAAGAACCATTAATCTTACAAATTGTTAACCCTACTGATGTCCAGAAGACTGTCAAGTACACCATCAAAGGATAAAGTGCTGCTCCTTGATTTTATCATTAATTGAAACCATTTGTTGTGTATGGTATCAGAAAATCAGAAAGCGATTACATATGATTTGTTGGATCTGGCTAATGGTCGCATTGTCTCCCAATTCATAGACATGCACAGATAATCTAGACTGACTCTTCATTGCACTGCTGAAGTACTACTATTCTGTTGGAGGTGCCTTCTTCCAAATGAGGAGTTAAGCTAAGATACATTAACATGATTGAATGAGAAAGGAATTTTTTTTGGTATCAAAGGCAATATGTATCCATCTTCCAATACTGCAGACATTGCTATTTGTGGATACTTGCCTTCTATGTACAGTGATTCCAAGATAGAAGTACATTAATGGTCATGTGCCAATTTTCAAAATCTTGCAGTTCTGACTGAGCTGTGTTTAGTGCAATCCCAGTGGCCACCAGATGCTAGACATTGATCTTGAAGTTCTGCAATCATTATGGTAATGTAAAATTCACAATAGTGTTAGAGGGGGAATTCCAGGATTTTGAGGCACTGACAATGCGGTAAAAAGTTATGAGTGTATCCAAAATTATAACACTGTATATACGGTTATGAAATTCAGCAGATCAAGAAATATAAAGAGCAGCTTTCAAATGCAATTGATTAACAGTGTTACAGCTGAGATCTGTATTAAAACAAGGTTAAAGAAGGGCAGGAGTGGATTTTAAATATTTCTGGATGCAAGATGATCTGGAAACTTCGAGAAATGGAGAAGGGATGGCAGTATTGAATGAGGGGAATATTAGAGTTGGAGAAGGAGGATGTTCTGGAATAACCAAAGGCAAAATCAATCAGTGTCAGGAAAAAATAGAGTGCAAGAATGCTACTGGGACTATTTTGTTGGCTGCCAACAAATTTGAAGGGAATTTACAGAAATCGACAAATGCCACAGAGGTGTGATAATGGGGGACTTCAACTATTTTAATATAGAGTGGGGAAGCAATAACACAAGTGACAAAGGTGGGGAGGAGTTTCTTTAGTGTGTTCAGGAGAATTTTCTTCACCAGTAAGACCCCAATGAGGAAGGCGGCTTTGCTGTACATGGCTCAGGCAAATGAGGTAGGCTCAAGTGGAACAAGTATCATGAGGGGAACATCAATGGAACAGCAATCGTATGGCTGAGAATAACAATGGAAAAGAATATAGACCACTGCAAAGTAAAGATAATCAAATGGATAAAAGTCAACAGATCTGGCCTCAGTAGATTTGAATCAAAGTTCAGCAGGTGTAGTGAACTACAAGTTTACTACTATATCATCTTGTGATTAAGTTTGAGTGAAACCTCTCAAACATCTGGCTCCTATGTATGTCTTCTTTCAAAATTTTGCAAGATGACCTTATTGCTATACATTACCTTCCCTTGCACAGGTTTACGCAGGTTTATACTGAATACTGAATACTGGTTTATAAATTCATAAAGAGATGTTCTTTGAAAATTTTTTAGCAGGAACCATCATCTGAGTGATCTCGCCCTCTTTTGCTCCAATTTTTTCACTGATTTGATGCAACTACACCCACTGTGATTGATCATTCATGCACATCAGCTGCCTCATGAAATTTGCTCCAGAATATTTATACGGTGACTGAAACACTCATTAATTATTGTGTGTTGAGTTTCATGGACAACTGTGTTTATTGTATAGAATTGGTTTTGGATTCAGCCAGGCATCCTTATTGAAACAGCTCTGGAGCAGTCTACTGCCAACTCTTGCTGAAGGCATATAACCAAACTGCCACAGTAATTTAGAATAGATAATTCTTGCTTTCTTTGTGACAGTAATAAGAGAGTTATGGGAGTTCCTGTAATTGCAACATCAATATACACTCTTGGACAGCTGCCTGTTTCAGAATCTCTTGGTCAGTATCAGCAAATTATTCAATTTTTTATCTTCATTATCTCACCGGTGGTGAGTACATACTTATGAACAATATTTGATGATTCTCTGTCACCCTCTCCCCCTTACCACCATTGTCCTTACACAGTCACACACTGCACATGCTTTCTTTCACACCCCAATGTTAATTATCCAGTAATTCCTCTTCCTCCCTTGTGTTGTGGTCTCTTTAGTTTGAACTGACTGGAATAACCTGACGCACATATATTTCTTGTAGACATGTCCGTTTAATAGTCTTATTGCCCACTATGCCCCACCTAAAAAATTCTTAATGTATCACTTAGACTGCCATGCCTTATTTAATTACTGTTTACCTGGTGTTTGTTTCTTGAACTAATTGATCATGAGGTCTAGGTTTTTTGAAATGAAGGAAATTACCTTAATGTTAAATGACTAATTGACGTGATTACTTCAGTATTTTCAGCTATCAGCAAGTTTAAGTGCTTGATTACTTTCCTTTGGACTTAGATTTTCATCTTCTAGTTTTATGGTTGAGTTTTTGTATTTATGTGTTTTTGTTTAATACTTGATTGATATCACTGGGGCAATTCAGATACTTTCAAGATTCAAAGAGTGCACAGGTGTAAGAATGTGCTGATTTTAGTCTGTTATATTTTCTATATGTGGATGGTCCTTATTATCTTGGTATAACTTCCCCAACAGTTCACATAAAGGTAGGGTGAAGGCAAGTTGCATTAGAGGCAAAAATCTTGGTGTTACTCAAGAAAGGTAATTCAGAAGAAGCTGTACTTGGCTTTACTGTTAATATGGAAGTGTCCAACAAAAAATTGATAACTTTAGAGGGACAAAATAATCTCAACAGGACAATCCCTTCTGTAAACAACACTCAGTTGCATTTTATCCCATGTGCAAGTCAACCCTAATTTGGTTTGCAATTCTTCAAGATCCCAAATGGTGAGCACAGTCTGAGACGTGACCTTTCCAGTGAGATATTAAACCCAAGGCTCGTCTGCCCGCTCACTTGACGATAAAGGAAGCCATGCCATTAATTTGAAGGGAATGGTGGGATGAGGCTGATATTGAGCTTAAACTAAAGCATGGACCAACTGGACCAAAAGGCTGGTTACTGTGCTGTAAATTTGATGCAACTAAATCCTTACTCAGTTTAGTTTAATGGTAATCATTGAGGAAACCTACTCAGAAATTCATCTGCAGTCAGCAGCACCAAACAGGCTTGGTGGTTATGATGTTACTTTTTATTATGAGAACTGTAATTATTTTCTGTGCTCTTTGGGTTAGCTTATTTTGAACCTGCTTCCCCTCTGCACTGAATTCCCATTCAAACCAAATTTCTGCTGTGTCTGTTTAACAGGCAAGGTCATTTAGTACATTCAAAGAACACCATGTTAGTAGTTCTCTTTAAAATAAATACTATCCAAATTACAACCAGCCAGTTGCTCACTGCATCATTTGACAGTGAGTCTGGTACCCGATCCCAGCTGTTCAACTCTGAGCAACCATTGGCTTGCACCTGAAGTTCAAAGTGAAGAAAGTATGTGAAATTTCAGGCTGTTAACAACAAAACTTTCATAACATGTTATCTTTTTTTCACCTGAATACTCCTGGCACTCTGAAATTTAAAAAAAGAGATATGAATTGGGAGCCAGACAGCAACAGGATCCTTACACGATGCTGATGGTGGATTACTTCTTCTCAAGACAGCTTCTATAATCATCCATCTACCCCTGCTAGATGCTGCTGTGGCATTTACATGCAATTAACTATTAGTGTTGCTGCCTTTCTGACATTACATTTTTGATCAAGATATAAGGGGTAGACAGTCTATTTGTTGTTTTGTTCGGCTATCCAAAACAGGAATGTTGCAGATGTGATAATTGGTCAATGGTCTTTACATGGTAATTGATGGAGGGATTGCAGTTCACCTCAACACTCTGGGGTACAGTAGAGAAGAACCATATAGGCTTCATCCATCTGAACTGTGCTGTTGGCTTGTGTGAGATGCCAGAAGGCTCGGCATCTGTGGAACAATATCTCAGCATGAATTAAGGAAAACAGGGTAGAAAGGAAACAAAGGCAAGTCACTGTGATGTTCTGTGGAAGTTCCTGCCACACATTAAAAAGACAAAGGCCTTTGGAATATGTTGCCACAGTCCTGCTCCCCACAGTCACACCTCACCTGACCTTATCTCAGCTAAATCCAAATGGCCTACCCTGCCAGCTCAGAGTTCAGCAAGAGGACTTGAGCGGCAGCAGGGCCTTAAGCAATGTAATGAGAGTGGTCCAAAATATGCCCACACAACGTATCCTTTGATAACTGGCGAAGCTCTGTCCCTGTTCAGCAAATTCCAAGTCTATGATTCCAAAGGGAAGTTAGACAAATTGGACTGCTCTTTCTAAGATCTCGTACAGACACTTTAGGCTTAATGGCCTTCTTCTTTGCATGAACTCTCACAAAAAAAGGTAGAATTTGACCAACAAATGAAAGCAATTTCTAAACTCAATTTTTCTTGATAAACAATTATCTAGTCAGAATTTTTAACCTGCTATCACCAGGAATTTCTTCAGTACTGATCAATTCATGAATCTTTCTTATGGAGATAAATGTGTTCCCAAGGAACTTTGGCCAAGTTATGGCCGTTGATTAGAATGGTACACCTTCTTCACCTTCTCCTTCTGTTTTCCTTTGACCCAAATTTCAAAAATGAATGAATATGGCAAAACTAAGTCAATAATGGTGCTGCCTAAAAATTGGGTTTCATTCTTCTTTTGGTAAGATAAACCTGGCTGTATATAGCATTAATGTTCAATAAGATGCTCGTTATAATTCATGAAATTAGCCAAAACTGTTACAGACAGCACTTCTGGTGGTTTACACCCAGAATCCAGTACTAAAACCAAACCTAAATAATCTCTGATGTGTGCTGCATGAGAAGCTCTCAAATGCCATGTCTTTGCCATGAAAATCATTGGGAAGAGTGTCAAACCTTAAAGAAACTTCCACTCCCTTGCACCAGCATCCACAGAACAATTGGATAAAAGGTTACTGTGGAGATGAGGGAAAAGATATAGAAGTAAGGGGCTGGGATGTCACAGCAATTTCCTGATTTTGTCATAATCCCCATGTGGCGGTGTATTGTGGAGGGTCATGACTGTCACGTGACAGCACTGCCCACTACCTGGTCGGAAGACACACCACTGCAAATCAAGGTTTGTTCCCCCCCCCCACCCATCAGCACACACCTGACCATTGGCCCCTTTAAGTACCTTTGTACTTGGCCTTGGGCCATTGACCTTTGTAATCAATTAGTCCTTGCTGGCGCCGAGCCATTGGCCCCCTGTAAATTACCTGGGCTGGACCCCCCAGCCCTCCAGCACTATAAAGGGCACCATGTGTGCTCAGCTTGCTCTCTTTTGCCATCTTCGAGGGACCACCCTGCTTCACTCCAGGCTGAGTTCCATGGAACGGCGCTGGAGAAATCGTTGGTGAGGTGTGCGCTGTTAAAGGGTTGGGAGCATTTTAGTTAGTGTCCCTAGTAGCACAGAGTCGTGCCTGCACTGAGTCAAAGGGTGGTGGGTATCATATTGTTCTTCCTTGATTGGATGTACCTAGTTCGTTGTGTATGTGTGTGTGTATTTTATCCCCGGTGTGGTTTTCCCATGCTTGCTATAAACTGTGTGTGTGTGTGTGTGTGTGTTATTCTCGTTACCATTTTCCCATGCTCGTCTTTTGTAAATAAAATCATTTACTGCCAGACTGTGTTCAGAGTCCTTGTTTTTGAGACCCATCGCATCTATTTTCTTACTCACAACAGGTGGTCTGTCCTGAATCAGTCCCATGCTACCGTGAGGTACAGTGTGATCACTGAGACAGAGCCATACCACATAACTCTGACATGCATAGTAATACAAAGGCTGCAATCAGTGAGAGAAGAGGTTTGAAATACTTTAAGCTTTGATAACCAATGTGGGAAGATGCCATGAACAAGATATCAAAATGGAGACGCTTCAAGTGATGTCTCATTGGCAATCTTCAACGTGATGTACCCCTAAAGGTCAAAAGCTCCAATTTACAATGGTAAGAGAGAGATCGTGCAGCGTATGACTTGTGATGGTTTTAGGTGTATGACTGTCACAAAAGAAAACATCAGATGCACTACGATGAATTACACACGGAAGTATCCTGGGAAATTTCCCGATGGTGCAGCTTCATCTGGAAATCATTGCCTGTACAATCTACCCTGGATTACACAGATTTTGTGTGTGATTCACACATGAAGAGCAGGCACTAATAATTCCAATTTGTGCAATGACATTTTTTTTAATCAAGTTATTGCAGCAAATGTTTGTTTTGAAAGAAAAATGTATTCAATCAAGCTTTGAAGACTAAAGACATGAAGTTTAAATAACTTGAATAGCTATGCATTAACTTATAACTGTTGCCTGGAGCCAAAACTGAGTACAAGTGTAGGCTCTGGAGTAAAGACATTTTGAAAATGGATTGACTGTTAAACAAAAGCAGAGCTACTTTCCATTAACATTTCTTTTCTGTTCATTTTTCAGTTAAGTGGACATTATCTGTTCCAGTTAAAGTGTGAACATCCACTGTATTCCTTTTCATTTCATTTCTTCAGACCCAGTTTCAATTAACCACAACAATAAATCTTGAGTCATGACTTTGAGTGAACCTGGAATCAGCAATTATCTGACACAACCAGCCATTGTCCATCAGTCACTTTGTTGATTAACATGCATGCGCTCATAATGCTTTTTAATATGCCAGGATCAATTTGGCATGGAATATTAATGAGAGTTTATGACTGCACTGCTGCATTTCCTTAGCAACCTGGATCATTACTACTTCATTTCAGACACTGGGTAGTTTTGCTTGCACCACAATGGAAGCTGAGACCGTGGCCGTCAGGTGCTGCAGGATTGTTATTCCCCCCTGTTGTTGAAAGGAAGTTGGCGACAACTTCCATACCTTAAACTGCTGCTCAAAACCCTGTGCATTAAAGGCTGAGCAGCCACATGCTTGTCATTGCATCTAACAATCTTTATCCTACCACTCTGTTTCAACTGGAATTATGGAAATTGATTAATGCCTGGTGACTCACCATATGTAGGTCCTGCCTGTGGTGCAGTGTCTACATTAGGCATTGGGCTGGATTTCATCTGGTAGCTGTGTCTTCATCTTTGCATTCATGATGTTCAACCACTGCTTTGCCAAGTTGAAGTCCTCCCCAAGCCAAAAGGGGGAGAGACACAAGGAAATGGGGAAAAGAGAAAGGTGCACGCTTCAGCCATGTGTGGCTTGTGAATGAGAGAAGATGGTGAGATGAAGGGAAAGTGGAATCTCTGGATTTGGAAAAAATACACAGTCACCATCGGTATTTGCAGCCCCATCACTGGTCACAGACTCTGCTGTACCTGCTCTCCAGCAGGTAAGGTTATTTAGTCACATGGATCCTTGCTCTGCAAGAGACAAGGAAGAGTGTCAGTGAGTATTGTGCTGCGAATTAGTGATGTACCTGCCATGGCTAAATTGCTGGCAGTATGTGCAGGCAGTGAAGCAGTGTTCACTGACTTGACAACAGGTTAATCAGATGCCAAGAATCAGTACAATTTGAGTGAGATTTCTTTTCTATCCACTCATACTAGGACAGCCTTGCAATTCTTGGGGAGATAGAGGAGTCCCGTACAACCTGGCTAGTAAGTTAGTCAAAGCTGCAAGCTTCCAGGTTTAATTCTCCACCAGCAATATTCCCACTGAGAGGTTCCAGTCAATCAGCAAAATTTAACCTGTGGCTGCAGGAAATTGTGTGAAATGTTTGGACATTTTTGCTGCTCATTATACTAACAGTCAAAATGCCCTTTCCACTCAAGTGGCTGGTCCACCACTTCATCCCTTCTGATGCAGAATTCTGTCAGTCATCTTTTAGTTGAATGAATTGGAACTGGAAACATTCCCTAATAAGTGGAAGTTCGAGGTGACTAATAGCTAAACGGAGGTGAAGGAATGTATAGTCATCTTGATTTTCCAAGACCTTTAGACCTATTTTGTTTTGGGAATTGGAGAGCGGGTGGGATGGGGTGGGGTGGGGTGGGTTTCAGGTCAAGATTGCCTTGCACTCAGTCCACTTCTGAGCATATTTTGACAACTGAGTTGCACATTGTCACAGTTCTGAGGGAATGATGTGCTGTCAGAGTCACTGTCAGGTAGATGTGTGCCTGAACCCTCTGATAGACAAGAATCCAGGTGTGTTTCACCCCAGTGTCCTGGCTTGTACTTAGATCTGAGCAGACTGGCAAAACCATTTGGCAGAATGCTTCATTGCCAGGGCTGACCGACAAGCACCAAGATCTCGCTTGGATGGCAGGGGGAGGGGCCCTTCCCGTCAGATGCTTCCAACATGGTCAGAGTGTCACTCCCAGTGCCCAATGCCCTTGAGACAGCTGCGATGAGGATGAGATGATGGCCCACCTCTTTGTGTACTGTGCATTTGCAGAGACGGGATGGAAAATGATGCAAGGGTCCTTGTCGACATTCATCCTGAACAGCTGCATAATGGAGGACTCTCTGATCTATTGGCTGTTTCCAGGGACTCACACTGAGACAAACATCAAGTGCTGCTGGAAAATCATCAATGAAGTGCACTTTGGTCTGCCCAAAACTTGTTGGTCTTCCAGTCCAACCAGATGTCCAAAAGGGAGAGCAGCTGATTGGGACATTCCAGATTGCATGAGTACGTGTTAAGGGATGCACTGAAGCTTGGTGCAGCCAGCATAAAGGCTTTGTGGGGAAGGATTGCAGTTCAAGATCCTTCCACCACCAGACAGTGATGGAATAAGCTTTGCGTAGATGCCTGTCAAACACTTGAAGTTTGTATTGTCCCAGGAGGCCACATGAATGGCAATGGTGCTCTGTACACAGAATGCGCTAACACAACAAATGTGTCGGATCAATGAATTAACACAATGAATGCAAAGAAAGCCATGCACTGCTTTTTTGTATTTCTTGTATAGATTTTTATATAATTAGAGTTTATTTTTGAAATAAAAGTATTTATATCTCAACTGATCCCACCACAATGGATGAACTGTTCATTCATTCTCTACTGCTTAGCAGATCTCCCTGTGCCATCTTTTCTAAGATAAGATATTTATTTATTAGTCACATGTACTTCGAAACACACAATGAAATACGTCTTTTTGTGTTGTTAAGGATGTGCTGGGGCAGCCCGCAAGTTTCGCCACTCTTCCGCCGCCAACACAGCATGCCCTCAGTTCCTAATGACATTTCAATGTATTTCATTGGCTGTGTCAAGAATTTGTGAACAGTACTATTAAATTGTAAATCTATCTTTCTCTGTTAACCAGATTAGTAAGATTACTTTCACTTGCTGATTCAGAACTTCCAAGCCATAGAGTCTAAATTCCAACAGCAAAGTTGCAACGTATTGACAAAGAACTTCTCAACCCATTGGTGAATTGATTTTTTTAAACTCAGTCTTTAAGTAAAGGTCTCAATTTTTCAAATATTTGAGGCTAAAAATGCAGGTATAAACCAGTAATCAACAATGGGGCAAGGCTAGTAGCGATCAATCAGAGCTAGCGTATGTTAGACCCAAAGAGACAAATCTCTTTTTATTACAACCATACTAATTAAATGGGCTTGTCAAATAAATGGCAAACATTTCAAACACAGCAATTAGCATCACACATCAAAATACAAAAACACTGATATGAAATCTTTACTCAAGGAAAATAAATGTGTATAAAAGTAAAGGCTCAACGACAGACAGAAGTCATTCAGATACAGTCAAATCAACATTTGCATTGCAGTCAAATACTTAAAATTAAAGGGAAACAAGTTGGTCGTAATGAGCACCAAATGTTCATTTCATTCAGAGATGCCAATATGCATGGACTTTTCTTCGTGGCCCTCCAGTGGCAGAGATCAAGCTGCTACCTCACAGCACCAGAGACCCAGTTTAATCCTAACCTCTGGTGCTGTCTGTGTAAAATTTGCACCTACTCATTGTCACTGTGTGGGTTTCCTCTGTATGCTCCAGCTTCCACCCACATCCCAAAGACATGCGGGCTGGTAGGTTAATTGGCCACTTTAAATTGCCCCCCACTGTGTCAGTGAGTGGTAGAATCTGGAGACAGCTGACGTGAATGTGGGAGGAATAAAATATGGGATTAATGTAGGATTCGTGTAAATGGTCAGCACGGTCTCTGTGGGCTGAAGGGCCTGTTTCCATGCTGTATCTCACTATTAGAAATTGGAGATATGACACTGTTGCAGAAGGGTGCTTTTCTTGGGTTGGTTTAAAGGGATTAGTATAGTCAGCTGAAACACAGAACACACACTGGAATTGCTTCTTGTAAGGTTACGGGCTAAACATGGAAGAATATTTAATTTCACAGCAGTAAACTCCTCACCTCAATCCACCAAAAATTCACACATGGCAATCATCAGGGTTAAATAATTATTGAACGAAAGATCTCTAATTTAAGCCAATATTTTGTGCTCCTGCCATTCATTAATAAAGAACTTTGGGAAAGCCCTTTTAATTTTCTTGATCCAGTATTTTCCAGAAACATCTTACCCTGATGTAACGTCACAAGTTAGACATTGGTCTCCATATAATGTCTACATATAGTTACAATCATCAGGGTTAGGGTTAATTCATCAGGTATTTTTTGCCAAAATTAAAAATACACAGCATTTTACAAATTTTGGATATGGGTCATACACAAGTCATTTCTAAATAGCCACCCCATCCTGATGAAGCATATGTATCTAACATACTGATGTATTGGGACAACAGACTCACTGACATACTGGTAAGCTGCAAGTACTATGAGGCAGTTTGCCAGTCACTGGAAGAGTGAGTGTGTGAGAGAGAGAGTGAGAGAGAGTGAGTGTGTGTGGGAGAGTATGTGTGAAAGTGTGAGAGAGTGTGTGAGGGAGAGTGTGAGGGAGAGTCTGAGAGTGTGTGTGTGAGGGAGAGAGTGTGTGTGAGAGAGAGAGAGTTTGAGAGAGGGTGAGAGGGAGAGTGTGTGTGAGAGTGAGTGTGACTGTGAAAGTGAATGTGTGTTGGCACCTGGCAAAGCCAATGGGTGCGACCAAGCTGATGCTGAAGTGGCTGCTTCATCGGTGGGCTTTGTTTTCATCCACCACTCGCCCCCACCCACAATCATATTCTGGCATGACATTGAGTGAGGCCTTGACACTACACAGGAACTCACCATCGAAGATTGGATACCAACAAGGATTCTGCAAGAGCTAAGTGTATACAGGCCATCCACAGGTAACAAATGGGTTCTGTTTTTACAGACGTGCATGAGTCGATTTTGTCTGTAAGTCGTGAAAATGCACAAAAATCACTCAATACGGTAAACCTACCTCCACGGTATTGTAATGGATGGCATCAAAAATACACAGCTGATAAGAAAGAACAAATAATAGAAGTGGGGAGAGAGGGGAAACTGGTTCTGCCGTTCATAGGAATGAACATAATGTTTGTACATTGGACTTTTGAATTTAATAATATTATGGGAGCTTGTTTGTATGTAGGGGATGTCCATAACTCAGGGATGGCCTGTATTTACTGCATATGCTAACAGTGACCATGAGCAATTCATCGCTAGCAGCAAGTTTTGGCCCATGGAGATGCAGCTTCACAAAACATTAAAAGTAATTTCAGTAGTGAATTAGGCATCAAAAATCAAGTCAAATGCCAGAGTTCATGTCAGGAGGTACTCATTCAGATCACAAAAGTTACCTATGAATATGTGAATTGTGATGGAATAACAGAATTGAATGACAGCTTTTACAGGTTTGCTTGAAAGTTTGAACCTGCTCTTTCTTGTGAAGAATAGAGATTATGGAGGTGGGGGGCAAATACTCTTCAGAGATTTTTAAAGTAGGGACTACATAGGTTCAAAATAGAAAAGGCAGCAAGAGAAACGTCTCTTTATTCACACGGGGAAGGCAACGGAATGGAGTCAAGACTGAAGAAGTGACCATGTCAACCCTTAAATACAGATTCAAAACACTTAAATATAAGTTCAAAGTAAAACTGTGCAGGTCCATGGAGTAATAACAACAGCTCATGTGAATGATAATCAGTGGCACTGCTGGTATTAACACCTCCAGTCAGTGTTACAATTTCAATGGTTTATCCTGCATTGGAGGAGTTTGTTAGAGATGCTAGAATGTTGCTTAATTAGACAGGATAAGTTCCCATTCTGACTATAACAGTTCGACGAATTGTGTGCTACATTACAACAGATGCAGTCAGTCAGATAATTTCATTCATTTGCACAGGCCAGAGACTGAGCTGAGAATGTGTAGTTGTAGAAGACAGACAGCATGCATAGTATATACATTTAGAAAATATTATTTTGATTTGAAGGGAGGTTTATCCTATTTTCCATTATTCAGCACAATGTAGTTAATTCTGCATATAACTGTCAGCGCCTGAGGCAATAACACTGTTGTGCACAGCAGTGTCCTGTAACTCTACATAACAGCACTTACTCAACCTCAAAGAGCCATTCAATTTTGTTAAACACTCCGAGACGCCATGACATGATAAAACATTTTGTAAACGGGAGTATTATTCGAAGTCACCTGTCCCACAAGTCCCTTAATTTGAATACAAAAAACACTTATCATCAGTAAAGTCCAACTTTGTCCTTCTTATGTATTAAGTCTTCTCCTTCTGAAGATATTTTATGCAAATTTAGAACACCTCCAAATTACAATTTTTTTCCACTCCAATTATAACTTTCTGAATGGTTTCATAAAATGCCAAAGATAAAGCAAATTCAAGGTGACTATGGGTGAACAGAAGCAAAAGTAGATAGATACTTGAAAAGGAAAGGGCGAAACATTACTGTGGATAGACGGAAATGTAATAATTTGAATTGAGGTTGCAGCCAAGATCCTATTAATTGGTGGGGCAGGCTTGAGGAGCCAAGTGGCCTATTCCTGCTCTGAATTTGTATATTCATATGTTCCCAACAAGTAATTTGGAAGGTATTTAACTGTAAAATTTGTGACCATAACTGTAGATTTGCAGTAGTCAGTTGCGAAGATCTGCATCCCTTGCCTTACTTACCAAATGCAGAGTTTCCCGAGAAATGAAATATGCCTATTGGCAGTGACATTCTATCTCAAGTATGGATTGGATTTATTTTTACATTGAAAGAAAAACAAGAGTGTTCAAAGGCTACAAATCAATCTACTGCTCAGATACCAGCACAAGTCCGAATGGGCTTCAATCTTCACTCACGGGGCTTCCAATCACAGATGAACTTCCTGACATATCAAAAAACCAACAAGTCCCCATTGACTCTTTGCAAACAACACGTGTTTTTTTTATGATTTTGAACATCTCTATGAAGCTCTTGTCTGGAAATTTGTGGATTAGACTGAATAATAATTTATCAAATATGCCCACAATATGAATTTCTCCTGAATGAAGGTGGAAAATTCTGTGTGATGCTTCTATTTCTCAGAACATCTGCCTGTATGATCTTTCTGAACAAGGTTAGTGTTAGCTGCCAAGCTTGAAGCCAACAGTGTGTATAAATGCATGTACGTGGCAGCAACAATTAAAATGACTTAGTTCTCTTGTAGCAAGGTGCTAAATGTAGCAAGGTGCTACGCACTGAGCTTAAGAATGAAACACGCAGTCGGAGGTCTGAACTTGAGACTGATTTATTTTTCAACTTCCCGCGCTAGCTTTTAAACCCGTTACAGATCCCGCCCTCTCCGAACGGAAGTGACGCGATACATCACCAACTCTTCCTGTGCACGGGCTTTCTCTCCTCACTGTTGAGCTCATTTTGCGGCTGGCCTTCCTGCCGATGCGCGTTCCGTTCTCGGAGCTGGTTCGCTTGCCTCGAAGGTAGGTCGCTACATGACCCCCACCCCCAGAACCGGCAATACCCCTCCCAAAGTCCACAGTTTGGGACAGTCGCTGTTTGGGCGGTCTGCCTCTGCGCCGAGGAGTCTGAGCCTCGACAGTCTGCGACAAGTCCACATGGGCCGGTTTGAGCCGGTTCACTGTGAACACTTCTTCTTTCCCCCTGATGTCCAGGACGTATGTGGACCCGTTGTTCCTCAGTACTTTGAACGGTCCCTCATACAGCTGCTGCAGAGGTGTCTGGTGCGCGCCCCTTCGAACAAAAACAAACTTACAGTTCTGCAGATCTTTGGGTACGCAGGTCAGGGTTTGTCCGTGTCGTGAAGTTGGTATGGTTGCCAAGCCTCTCGCGTAGTCTGTCCAGGAATGCTGCCGGTTCTTCCCCCTGCCCCCTTGGGGCTGGAATGAACTTTCCTGGGATGACCAGGAGTGCGCCGTACACCAGCTTGGCTGATGAGGTGTGTAGATCCTCTTTGGGTGCTGTGTGGATTCCCAGCGGGACCCAGGGGAGCTCATCCACCCAGTTGGGCCCTGTCAGGTGGGCCATGAGAGCCGACTTCAAGCTGTGGTGGAAGCGTTTCACCAGCCCATTCGACTGTGGGTGGTAGGCGGTTGTGTGGTGTAAACATGCTCCCAACAGGCTGGCCACGGCCGACCACAGGCTGGAGGTGAACTGGGCGCCTCTTTTGGAGGTATTGTGGGCTGGTACACCGAAGCGTGCTACCCAGGTTGCGATCAGCGCTCGGGCGCAGGAATTGGCGGTGGTGTCAGTGAGCGGGGCTGCCTCTGGCCATCTTGTGAATCGGTCGACCATAGTTAGGAGGTACCTCGCTCCTCTCGACACAGGCAGGGGCCCCACGATATCCACATGAATGTGGTCGAACCTCCGGTGGGTGGGCTCGAACTGCTGCGGTGGTGCTCTGGTGTGTTGCTGCACCTTGGCTGTTTGGCACTGCACGCACGTTTTGGTCCACTCACTGACCTGTTTGCGGAGTCCGTGCCACACGAACCTGCTGGAGACCATCCGGGCGGTTGTCCTGATGGATGGGTGTGCCAAACCGTGTACAGAGTTAAAAACTTGCCGCTGCCAGGCTGCCAGGACAATGGGGCGAGGTTGGCCGGTAGCTATGTTGCATAGGAGGGTCCTCCCACCTGGGCCTAATAGGAACTCTTGCAGCTGCAAACCCAAGACTGCGGTCCTGTAGCTGGGCAACTCGTCGTCCACCTGCTGTGCCTTCACTAGCGCTGTATAGTCCACTCCCTGGGACAGGGCCTGGATAGCTGATCTGGAGAGTGCGTCCGCCACGACATTGTCCTTTCCCGAGACATGCTGGATGTCCGCCGTGTACTCGGAGATGTAGGACAGATGTCACTGCTGACGGGCTGACCAGGGATCGGATGCCTTCGTGAATGCAAAGGTCAATGGTTTGTGGTCCGTGAATGCGGTGAACAGCCTGCCCTCTAAAAAGTACCTGAAATGCTGGATTGCCAGGTAAAGTGCTAACAGCTCCCGGTTGAAAGCTCTATACTTGAGTTCAGGTTGCCACAGGTGCTTGCTGAAGAATGCTAGGGGTTGCCAGTGCCCCTCGATGAGTTGCTCCAGCACCCCACCGACTGCTGTGTTGGACGCGTCCACTGTGACGGTGGTTGGGATGTCCGTTCTGGGGTGCACCAGCATCGCGGCGTTTGCTAAGGCTTCTTTGGCTTTAATGAAGGCGGCCACGGCCTCTTTGTCCCAAATAATGTCCTTGCCTTTACCCGACATCAGGGTGAACAAAGGGCACATGACTTGTGCCGCCGAGAGGAGGAAACGGCAGTAGAAGTTGATTATACCAATGAATTCCTGCAAGCCTTTGACCTTGTTGGGCCGGGCGAAGTGGCGGACCGCGTCTACCTTGGCGGGCAGGGGAGTTGACCCGTCTTTGGTAATTCTGTGGCCCAGGAAGTCGATGGTGTCGAGCCCGAACTGGCATTTGGCCGGGTTGATGGTGAGGTTGAAGTCACTCAAGCGGGAGTAGAGCAGGCGGAGGTGGGACAGATGTTCCTGGCGATTGTGGCTGGCTATGAGGATGTCGTCCAAATAGATGAATGTGAAGTCCAGGTCACGTCCTACGGCACCCATCAGCCGCTAGAACATCTGTGCAGCATTCTTCAGGCCGAAAGGCATCCAGAGGAACTTGAACAGGCCGAACGGGGTGATGAGTGCTGTCTTGGGGATGTCTTCAGGGTGTACCGGGATTTGATGGTATCCCCGGACGAGGTCTACCTTGGAAAAGATGCTCGCCCCGTGCAGGTTCACTGCAAAGTCCTGTATGTGGGGTACGGGGTAGCGGTCTGGGGTTGTGGCCTCGTTCAACAGATGGTAGTCGCCGCACGGTCTCCAGCCCCCAGCTGCTTTGGGCACCACGTGCCGGGGGGAAGCCCATGGGCTGTCGGACCTCCGTACAATCCCCAATTCCTCCATCTGCTTGAACTCCTCCTTCGCCAGGCGGAGCTTGTCCAGGGGAAGCTGTCGTGCGCGGGCGTGGAGGGGTGGTCCCTTGGTTGGGATGTGGTGCTGTACTCCGTGTCTGGGTATGGCTGTCGTGAACTGCGGTGCCAGAACTGATGGGAAGTCCACCAGGATTCTGGTGAATTCCTTGTCTGACAGCGTGACGGAGTCCAGGTGTGGGGCCGGTAACTTGGCTTCGCCCAAGGAGAACGTCTGAAAAGTCTTGGCACGTACCAGCCTTTTCCCGCATAAGTCAACCAGTAGGCTGTGGGTCCGCAAGAAGTCCACCCCTAGGAGTGGCTGAGCCATGGTGGCCAGTGTGAAGTCCCACGTGAACCGGCTGGTGCCAAACTGCAGCTGCACTGTGCGGGTGCCGTAGCTTCGTATCGTGCTGCCGTTCACGACCCTGAGGGTGGGTCCTGGTTCCCTGTTGCGGGTGTCACACCCTGTCGGGGGTAAAACGCTGATTTTCGCTCCGGTGTCGACCAAGAAGCAGCGTCCTGATTGTTTGTCCCAGACAAACAAAAGGCTGTCTTGGTGGCCAGCCGCCGTAGCCATCAGCAGTGGCTGGCCTCTGCATTTCCCGGGAACTCACAGGGCGGGCGACACCGGCGGGCTTCTGCGCTCCACCACTGATGGTAGAAACACCACTGAACGTTGGCTCCCTCACTGCTGCCTCTAGGTTGCGCACACTCCATTGCCGGGCCTGGTCTGGTCTGCCATTGGGCACGTGGCTTGGTGATCTGCGCGACGGACGCCTCGCTCTCCCTCTTGGCCTTCCACAGCACGTCTGCCCCGGCCACCAGCTTCCAGGGGTCACTGAAATCTGCATCAGCGAGTAGCAGGTGTACGTCTTCGGGCAGCTGCTCTAGAAACGGCTGCTCGAACATGAGGCAGGGCTTGTGTCCATCAGCCAGGGCCAGCATTTCGTTCATTAGTGCGGATGGTGGCCGTGAGAGGCCGAAGGTGTGAATGAGCAGTGCTTTGAATGCTGCGTATTTGCCTTCCTCCAGTGGCGACTGAATGAAGTCCTCGACCTGGGCGGCTGTCCCCTGGTCGAGGGAGCTCACCACATAATAGTAGCGCGTGGAGTTGGAAGAAATCTGTCGAATCTGGAACTGGGCCTCTGCTTGATCAAGCCACAGTCGGGGTTGCAGCGTCCAGAAAGTTGGCAGTTTAAGTGAAACTGCGTGAACAGCTGAAGGGTCAATCATTTTCGGCCCAAATCCCATTTGGACCGTCGGGGTCACCAATGTAGCGAGGTGCTACGCACTGAGCTAAGAATGAAACATGCAGTTGGAGGTCTGAACTCAAGACTGATTTATTTTTCAACTTCCCGCGCTAACTTTTAAACCTGTTACAGATCCCGCCCTCTCCAGACGGAAGTGACCCCTGCGATACGTCACCAACTCTTCCCACACGCGGGCTTTCTCTCCTCACTGTCAAAGAAGAAGGACCAGCGCCATTTTGTGGCCGGCCTTCCTGCCGACGCGTGCTGCATTCTCGGAGCTGGTTCGCTTGCCTTGAAGGTAGGTCGCTACACTCTCACATATGATTGCTGTAGAGCTCTCCATGAGCTGGAAAATTTTGCTTACCACGTGTTCCAAATTAGGTTATAAATGCTGAACCATCCAACTCCATTATGAAACTATTCTCTGATGAACTACATGTAATAATTGCCATTTAAGATCTACTTTTTTGTTCCAGGAGAACTTGCTTCCATTTGAGTTCAATGGGTCCTGAGTCCCTACAGGCAGACTCTGCCACAATTGGAACGAGTGATACTTGACAGGACGGGCAGGTGGATGGTTTGAACAGCTGTATGCTCCTTCTACTATTTGGCTTTCGAGCTTCTTTGTTGGAATGACTCAAAGTCACAAGTGCCTTCCCAAATGCTTCTCCTTCAGTTTTATCCATTAGCCATGTGTAGCGATGAACACCCATAAATTAAAGTTGATGTTGAACTTAGTCATACAGCACCAAAACAGGTCCTTAGGCCCAACTTGTCCATACCGACCAAGGTGCCCACCTGAGCTAGTCCCATTTGCCTGTGTTTGGCCAATATCCCTCTTTCCTATCCATTTTCCTGTCCAAATATACAAATTTTCAGACAAAAACTTCATAAAGATGTTCAAAATCATAAAAAATGTGTTGTCAAAACTTTCCTATCCATTCTCCTGTTCAAATATCCTTTGAATGTTGTAATTGTTCCTGCCTCTAACACTTATTCGAGAAAGGTTTGCTGTCCTGCTGGAGACCATTTAACATAGAACACTATAGCACAGTACAGGCCCTTCAGCCCACAATGTTGTGCCGACATTTTATCCTGCTCTAAGATCTATCTAACCTTTCCCTCCCACATAGCCCCCTATTTTTCTATCATTCATGACAGAATTCTGAAAGGAGGAATTATTTCAGGGATCTGTTGTCAGACATGCAGATAACATGGCCTGCCCAGCAAGTGTGACCCATGCTGTAATGCTGAATATTGGAGAGGTGACATTGATTTGCTTGTCCTCTACTATAATCATACAGCATAGTTTAGAAATATACTTTGGATGCTGAGGAGAGTAATCACCATTACACATGACCACACTTCAAAAATAATTCATTGATTGTAAACTGCTTTGGGGTATCATGGATGGCTCTAAATGAACCCCTTTTCTCATGAGGCCTAAATAAATGATACTTTTCCCAGGAATTCCTTAGGGGCTGCTCCAACTCCAGTCCCTTAACTTCACTGAAAATGACTTTCCGCTGCCATTCTCCCAGGTTACAGTCGCAGAATGTGAGAGCAGTTTGGACAAAGTTCCATGACCTTGACATTCACAGAACTAATCCAAGATGCATTGTAAGTGGTTGCAATATGGTGAAAATGGTCTTAAAGTGGTCTGGCATCCTTGTGCTTCCACCAGGTGCCATTGGAACATCCATAGATTCTACATCAAATGCAATTTGTTCATTGACTAAAGACATTGAGTGGCTGTGGACCACTGCATTCATCTGTTGAGTTTTCCTAACTTTCCAACTTTAATCAAAGGACAGACAGGACACCTGAATAAAACTGTCACATCAAAATCCCAGAGTTTTTTATGAAGGTTATGCTATAATAGTGATCTTTATACCTACACAGTAATTTTCTGCTGGGAGAAAATACTAACACTATTATTTTATTAATCAAGTCAGTCATATCATGTACTTTACCTTCAGGCTCTGTGTCACTGTTGTTCTCAGTACCCTTCAATCAGTTTCAGTCAATAATTTAATTCAATTGACTGTCTTAAATTACTATTCTGGTTTATTAAATCAGTATAGTTATAATGCTTTACTTGGCACACCTTCACTTCTTTAAGATGAAGCTGCAGTATATGAGGGGTCCAGTGCGAAAACAGGCTCACACAAGGTACCTTCACTTTGTTACCTGACGTCAAACACTCAACCAAATTCTGTCTGTGTGACTTTTCACCATTGTGTGCAACCTGATCAACGACAGAAGGCAAAAAGAAAGAAGCACTTGCGCTCACAGGAATGGAAAAACACAAATCACAGTTTATTTGCTTTACCTTAGAAAATGGTATTTACCCTTAGAGTCTGAAACATCTGGTGACTTTGGCTGGATAGAATAAAAGTCACAGAGGTGAGGGGCAAGAACGCATAATGAAAATGTAGAGCTCCGTCATCCACTGAAAACACACACAACACATTTCATAGCAGAAAGGGAACTTAAAATCGTTGTATTTACTTGCTGAAATCTAAGTTTTTCTTCTCCCTGGCCTGATTTGTACATTGAAGGACACAATGCATTCTCTGTGCAATGAATCACCTTTATAGATCTCGATTCATCAAAATGAGGTTAATCTTGTCCATTTCTATTCATGCAAAATGCCAAGTATATCAGAGCTGGTTTTATAACCTTTTCTCCCAAAATAAAGCAACTGCCAGAGGTCAGGTTAACATTTGAGAAGTAGATGCCTAGCTTTTTATTAAATTAACAAACACTGGACAATGCAATGCAAACAATACAAGGACAAAACAATCAATGCACCATCTTAATGGGTCACTGAGTGAGAAAAATGGAGTGTCAGAAAGAGGGTGGGAAATAGAGTAAGAGAGAGAAAAAGAGGGAGAGTCAGAACAGGTTCAGCTGACAGAACTGTGATTGGATAAAAGCGTTGTGGTCACAAGATTCATGCCAGCAAGTTTACACCAAGACTAGTGTTCCTGCTGTCAAGTTTATTGCAATGGGGTATCTCGCTAAATGCCTGGTTAAGCAGACACGTTCCTTGCTGCTTTGGCTTAAAAATCTAGGTTCACAATATTATGGAATAACATGAGGCCACATGCACACCATGTTTAGGCTGACCCAAATTGGATTTTTGCTTCACAGTTCTTTCACAATTTTTTTCTGGAAGTACAATATAGCAACGGCACAGTGAGAGCAATAACCATCTGGAATCTTGGAAGAATGAGGCAAGTGAAACTGAGAACTGTGAGAAAAATTGTACTGAGAATGAGAATGAGAATGAGAGGTGATGGAAGCAAAGAATGGATTATGTCCAAGAGAGAATAAGGGTCAAAATAAAAGTAAGTAAAAAAAAAGTTGATGTTTTGAAAACTCCAACAACAATCTATGACCAGAAGGAATGAAATTCACCATTTTGAATTACTGGTATCTTGATTGCTAGTCATGACCACTAATCATTTTTAGAGAGATGGTCACACTGTTAATGATTCGATTCAACATTTTGCAGGACTTTAATTATCAATTAAGGTGCAAAGGCAATAATTCTACGGAATGTAGGATTCTACCAAACGAGAGTGTGTTTTTAAAGCAGCGATACAATTTTCATAACCCTAACCTCTGAGGAGAACTCATTCAATTGCAAGTTACTGGCCAATTTGTAACAATAACTTTGCACATTATTTACAAGCTATTAATTTAATCAGCAAACCCTAGCTCTACGTCCTCATTTTTTTTTATTTTAAAGGGACTGCTTAGAGCGCAGGGTGAATATTGTATTTTTACAATATCTCTCTGTGAGAAGGATGAAAAAGCCACAGAGAGGGTGCAAAAAATGAAGAAGTAACATGATGATACATTTTATAATAGGAGACTAGAGCCAGTGGGAATGTTTTCATGACAATCAGATAGTTTAAGAGATGTTCAAAGGATTTTGATAAAATAAATTAAGCATAATTATTTCCACTTGTCAGTGACTTGATAACAAGAAAGGTTATTTTACAGATACTGAAAGAACAAAGCAAGAGGTTATGAGAATTTTTTTTATATGCAAATGGTTGTTAATACACAGAACAGCCTGCCAGAAATTGTGGGCAAAGCAGAATCCACAATATATTTTAAAAGGGAAGTAGTTGAATATTTGAAACCAAAATAGTGGATAGCTCTTTCAAAGAGTTTAATGTGTCCTCCTCTGTCATTGCACAATTTCTACAATTGATAGCAGCAGAACCAATCACACCTTGATGTTATCTGATAATGGCTTAATGCATCTGAGTCAAATTCCTCTTTGCCATTCAAAGACGCTTCACTGAGACTCACTTAACAACTAAAATATATGTATATCGTCTGATTTTCTGATGTGCAGCAATTTCCTTTTCACAAGTTGCATCCATAGTTATGAATTCAGGAGCAAATCTGTTCCATTTGACTGAGCTGAAGCATTCATGACTCTGAATCAAGAGGTTCTCAGTTCAAGTCACATTCCAGTGACATGAGCCAAAAATCTAGCCCCATGGAGAGATATAGATATTCCTCACCACACTGTTTTGAAGAAGAGCAGTGTGTTATCCTTGGTTTCTGGCCAATATTTATTCATCAATCAACATCAGTAAAAGCATCTCATCCATTTCTCACACATTTGCTCTCCCCCAGGACAGAACAAGGATACAGTTCACCTGGTCCTCACCTTCCACCCCACCAACTTCTGCATTCAACAGATCTTTCACTGCAATTTCTACCACCTTGAAAGAGATCCACCACCAGACTTCTCCTCCCCTTCCAGCATTTCGCAGGGACTGTTCTCTTCGTGACCCCCGGTCCATTCTTCTGTTCCCACCTCCCACCCACCCGCCCTTCTTATGACACTTTTCCTTGCAACTGCAGGCAATGCAGTAGTTGCGCTTTCACCTCTTCCCTTCCCACCATCCAAGTCATTCCAGGTGAAGCAGTGATTCACTTGTATGTACTTCTTCCAATCTAATGTACTGCATTCAGTGTTCACAATGTGCATTGGAGAAACCAAATGTACATTGGGTAATTACTTCGCTGAGCACCTGTATTCAGTCCACAGGAGTGACTCTGAGCTTCCCGTTGCCCACCACTTTAACTCCTCATTCTACTCTGACCTATTGGTCTGTGGCCTACTGTACCGTCACAGTGATGCCCTACACGAGCCTGAGGAACAGCACAACCTGAAACGTTGACTCCATTTCTCATCTCACAGATGTGGCCTGACCTGCTGAGTATTTCCAGCATTTTCTGTTTTCCTTGTTTTTGACTTCCTGGATTTGCAGGGTTTTTTTTGTTTTATTTTTCAATAAAAAGAGACCTGGTCATTATCACATTGATGTTTTGGAACAGTGTGCTTATATCATCAGCTGTGTTTCTTATCTTATGATAGTGACGATACTTTAATAAAAGTATCTTGTTGGCTGTAAAGTGCTTTCGAAAATATCTTTCTTTCTTGATCTTTCTTGTCTTGTCTTCCTTCCTCAACATAAGATCTAATATTGGTCTTTGATTTGAAAATGTTTTGAATGTTGTGCAGGAACCCAGGCTGAGGAATTCAATGTGGTATCCTTCCAGGAAACATTGTCTGGGCATCCCAAGCCAGTTGAATGTGAGGTTGTGAGACTTCTAAATTTTACTAATAACAATATCCAAACAGTTGTGCTAAATAAAACTGATAATTCCTGATGTGTATGTGCAATATATACAAACTGTACACTAGGCCATTCCTCTTTGAGGTCCCACTGCACTGGAAGGGAGGTGTCAGAGTGGAGAGTAGTGAGGCAAAGATATTGGCAATGGGAAGATTGGATTGAGTATGGAGAGGATCATGTGGAAGTATGGATTACAGGGTGGGGCATTGCAAAGGGAAGTTTGGGGATGGAAGAAGATTCCGGTAGTTGTTAGGGAGGAGATTGGAGTGGGCTAAGAAGGGTGGGGCAGTGGTCAGACAGGAATCCAATAGATCAGGGAATTTATGGTGGGTTCCAGGGAAAAAGATGGTGGGTAAGGTGCAGATAAATGATGATGTTGTTGAAGCAGTGGAAATATCAGTGGAGGACTGGGGAAATATCTGGTTGGGCATGGAAGTCATCAAAGGAAATTGGAGACTGCTTGTGAGAAGCATGTTAGTACTTATCTCAATAAAGAGCCATTGATCGTGCAAGGTTTTTCCTAGCAGTGTTGCGTGTAGAAATGAGGCCCTTTAACTCATGCCAATGAGACCTCCTCTTCCAGTCAGTGGAAAATGCACAGTGGAAAAATACCACAAGTAGCATCAATCATGCTTTGTACTTTGTCTGATGTCAATGCATGTCCATAGTGGTCGCAAACATGAGCACGACATACTGAAACTAACTGTGATTTAATTAGGTAAAATTATATCACATTGTGCATTAAATTATTGCAATATGCAATGGAATTTCTGGGCCCTTGACTGTTAGAAATCAATTTTTGCTTATACGCTCAAAGAATATTGGGATATGATTTGTTCTTGAAGACTCTTGAGTGAGTTACGGTTAGCACCTCAAGTAAGGTATTTTTCACATTCTGAAAATATATTCATAATGCATTCTTTTAACGTGCTTTATAAAGAATTAGGTAGCTTGGTGGTGAAAGGGGCCCGAAAAAGAAATGGATTTAATGGGGTATATTCATTTGTGATTAGTTCCAGTGTTGCTGGAGGCATTATAAACACTAATTAGTGTAACATGACTGTAGATAGTTGGTGTTTTTGAAAATATGTTTGAAAAGGAATCTTCAAAGGAGAAAAGCTCCTGTGATCATAACATGGTCAGCTTCACAAAATACGAAAAATTATTCTGGCACATGTCACTAAATAACGAGGAATGCGGTGAAGCAGCTGCTGTTGGCATGACCTGGAACAGCTATGAAATAATCTCTCAGAACAGATCCCAGTGGCAGTTAAGGTAAATAACTCTGGCGTTAAACACCAATCCTCTGAATGTGTTGACTCCAATTGACAGTGATATAACTGAAGGAGCTCTCTGCAGAATAATGGAACAATTCATAGAATTACAAATGAAAAGAATGAGCAATGCTCCAAGGTCAGTGCAATTTGTAATCAAGGAACAAATTGGTTGCTGTTCCTTTAATCGTTCCCTGTGTCAAGTACCATTCCCTGACTGGGGACTTAGGGGGACATGAGCAACCCCTTAACATGGTCCTTCACCAACACTACAAAGTCCTTTCATGATATGGGAAGCCAATCATTAACTCAAGCTCTGATATCTCATCCTTCCCTTCAGTAAAAATTCAACCTTACCCATCAGCACACCATCCCAAATGTGAAAAAGAAACTGAATAATGGGACAAATTTTATAAATAATGAAATAAAAATCTTCATTGCATTAAAAATAGAACATGCTTGGCAGTTCAGACACTGTTAATGGAGAGAGAAACAGACTTAATTTTTTCTATCAATAGAAGACCCTCACCTTGAAATGTTAACTGTTTCCTGTTGCGCAGATGCTACCTGACTTTTCAATTATTTGCAGTATTGTCCGTTTTTGTTTCAGATTTTCAGCATCTGCAATATTTTGCTTTTGGATCCTCATTGTATTCTTGAGCATGGGTACTGACCATGTCAAAGTAATTCAAGATGTAATATACTGTTATCATGACATGCATTTGCATAAATTGGCAATATTTTGCAAAATCCTACATTCTAAATGGGAGGAATTTTGAGGTGAAATGATGGGAATGTGCTGCTGGCATTTCATTCTGTAATTACCAGCAAAGTTGGAATTTCTGCTAATTTATGTGTGCATGGAAAGTCCTGAACTTGCTGGCAGTTGCCGGCTATACATTCTATGACTGTTCACTGGGTTAAGCAGCAAAAGCCAAAGTTGTGGCACCTACCTCGCATTTACACTGGGTAGAAGAATGGGTGTGAGGGACCAAGGTAATGTTTGGCATTTTTTGATTTTTTTTAGGTGGAATGTGTTTATATATTTTTAAAATATTTTCAACATTTGTGTGTTAGTACTTTATTTTTTTTCTTATTGTTTTTATTTTTTAAAATTTGTTAGTAGTATGTTAATTTTGGATGGTTTTTAGAATAATTTCAAATGTTTCTCAATGTCAGAAACATGCAAAACTTTTAACAGTTTTGACAACCAGCTAAGCTGGGATGAGTAGCTTAGTTGCTGAAAAAGATTTTTCTTCATCAGTTTCATGGATGTGGCTTTTCTGGACTCCTTCTTGATGAGATATACAGTATGTGCAGAGGCATAGTTCTCACCAAAGAGAATGGGAAGTGCTTCCTCCATAAAATTTGTGCTGTAGAATGTGAATAAAATGAGCTCAAACTTTTCATGGTATTCATTTATGAGTGTGGGCAGCTCACTGCCTATGCAAAATCTCAACAACATCTCAAAGATTAAATAAATAAATGACCTCGATGAGTATCACATTCATCATTAACATTCAGTGAAAATCTGTAAAATTCAACACTTGAAACCAAAATCTGATTTGCTTTGGGCCATACCTAGTTGTTTCATTCCATTTTGTTTGTGTTAAAACAGGATTGGAGGGGGAGGGTGTCACCCTAATACTGTTTGTGGAAGTCTTGTTGAGAGTGAGAACATCAATTGTAAGATTTACAGAACAGAGTTGTCAGGTTTTCCTGTGTAACGTGGTGCTGAAAGTGACATTGTTGGCTTCTGCTTGGTGTTCTCTATTGATGTGTTGCAAGTTCTCGCAGTTCACAGCATGAAACCCAGCGGGTGCGAAGTTTGCCGTCAGATTCTAAAGGGACAATATGCCAATGCAAGCAACACCCTTTCAGCTACAGGAGGGTTGTTGTGAATGAATTATTGAAGGCTGCAATGTTGGAGGGTTGTGCAGTGGGGGTCAGGGTTGAGAATGGTGTTTAGTGGGAGAGTGAACTCAAGGAGTCTAAAGATCCTGGACAGAATATTAAAGAACCATGCCTGGAGGAGGCATGTTATTGAGTGTTAGGCCACGGATACACTCCAGAATTACAAGCAGGCACTCCTCGGAGGAGTTTGCCAGGGAAGTACCATCATGAATGAGTGCAATCAGTGAATGCCTATATGTTAATGAAGCCTGCAATGCAGGCAAATAATTACCCTGTTCTGCCTGCCCAGGGAAAGTGGATGAATTCTTTCCTCCTTGCAAATGATATATTGATGGCCTTTTTCATGCAGTGGTGAGCAAAAATTACTGAGAGATTCGGCAGAAAAGGTGATTGAGGCAGGTACTCTCACAACAGAAAAATTTGGTCGAGCATTTGAATCATCAAGTTATAGAAAGGATGTGGAAGCTTTCGAGGGGGTGCAGAGACTTACCAGGATGCTGCCTGGATTGGAGAGCATGTCTTATGAGGATAGGTTGACTGAGCTAGGGCTTTTCTCTTTGGAGAGAAGGAGGATGAGATGTGACTTGATAGAGGTGCACGAGATGATAAAAGGCATAGATCGAGTGGACAGTCAGAGACTTTTTCCCAGTGCAACTATGGCTAACATGAGGGGACATCATTTTAAGGTGATTGGAGGAAGGTATAAAGGGGATATCAGGGGTAAGTTTTTTTTACACAGAGAATGGTGGGTGCGTGGAACGCACTGCCTGCAGAGGTTGTGGGGACAGATACATTAGGGACATTTAAGAGACTCTTAGATAGACACATGAATGATAGAAAAATAGGAGGCTATGTGGGAGGGAAGCATTTAGATAGACCTTAGAGCAGGATAAAATCTCGGTGCAACATTGAGGGCCGAAGGGCCTGTACTGTGCTGTAGTGTTCTATGTTCTAAGTGAACCATGGACAATGAACCATGCACTAGGAATAGTATTGAAAGGTACCTGATGGTCATCATAGACTTGTGCTGAAGGGCCTGCTTCTGTGCTGCAGGATGCTACAAATCTAAATTAGAAGCAGTATCCTAAAACGATCCTGAGGCTAGAAAGCTGAGAGTCGCTGCAAGTCTGACCTCCATGGACAAAGCAATCAAGTCATGTAGGGCTTTATTTGCAGTCACAGAACTAAATGGGGACCAAGGATGCAGTTTGTGTATTACTCTTGAAGCAGCACAGTGTCAGGGGTGACAGAGTTGCTTTCGGAATGAATAAGAACGTGTTTTTTTCCAGATGACTGGGGTTGCAAAATCTTACTGCTGAAGAATTTTACTGTGATGCTGGAGGAACTCAGCAGGCCAGGCAGCATCCGTGGAGAAAAGCTGGCGGTCAATGTTTCGGGTCAGGACCCTTCTTCAGGACTGAAGATAGGATAAGAGGGAAGCCCAATATATAGGAGGGAAAGGTGATTGGTGGACAAAAGAGGGGAGGTGAAGCAGGCACAAGGTGGTGATTGGTAGATACAGCTAAGAGATAGAAATCACTTTTGTCCACCTATCACTGCTCTGCTTTTCCCTCCTTTATATTGGGCTTCCCCTTTCCCTATCTTCAGTCCTGAAGAAGAGTCCTGACCCGGAACGTTGACCGCCTGCTTTTCTCCACGGATGCTGCCTGGCCTGCTGAGTTCCTCCAGCATCATGCTGTTTTTCATCTAGATTCCAGCATGTGCAGTCCTTTGTTGCTCTGCCGATGAATTTTGCATACTGCGCCACTGTTGGCATTATAGGGGGTATTTTTATAGTGGAAAAGAAGGGAACAAAAACCCACCAAGAAATGAGGAGATGAATTTCCCAATGGTCACTAAGACACGGAGAAATATGTAGAAAATTGCATTATTTTGGTTAAACCAATTTTGAACAGCAGAGCACTGCATTATTCCCCCTGCAGGTTTACAAAGGAATTTATATCCTCAGCTTTATTTAAAAAAGAAAGAACTTGCAGTTTATATCATGCCCGTCTCTCCCTCATGACACCCCCCCCCACCCCCAAAATATTTCACAGCCAATTAAGCACATTTATGAAATGCGGTCTTGATTGAACTGTGGGGAATGTTCCACAGTCAACAAGGTAATGGAGATAATAATCCATTTAATCAATGTTGTTTGAGGGATAAATATTTTCTTGGATACTGGAAATAACCATCACAGTTTTCTTCAAAATAATGCCTTTGCATTTTCGTAAATCTATCTGACAGGGGCTAATGGTGCCTTAGTTCAATGTTTCATCCAAAAATTTTCATCTCCAACAGTCTGACAGTTGAGGGATTTGAACCCTATGACTTGAGGATGCTTCCAAGCAGCAAAGGCTGAAACCCTATTTAATTACAGATTGTCATTCACTTTGAACCTGGTTTGTATTGTTGAGTTTATCCTCTGTGCCTGTGTTTCAAATTTTGAAGAATAAGTGATTTAAAAGTCCCAGAGTATTTCTCAAGCCAATTAACATTGACTTTGTTCAGTATTTTAATATCCTGAGCCTGATCAGGACAAAGAGGTTCACATAAAAGGTAATCAATGAAGTGTCATGAAGTGCAGGCATGTGTTTCAAAATCGAAGGGGCAAAAAAAACAGGCATCGGTAGATTAGCTACCTCTAATCTGCCCCACACTAATAGGATCGGCACCTTCAAGGGCTTTGTAGTCTAGTGTCAGAGTGTCTTTTGAGAAATTGCAATCTGAATTCAAGAGCAACAGAACCAAATACAGCAGGGCAGGGAGGTTAGGAGAATTGTGGATTCCAGTTAATAAAAATTGCACAACAAGCATGGGCTTCATCCCAGTCAACTGAAAGAAACCAATTTACAGCCTTTTGGTTGGTGTGCAAGAGAGCTTGCCATTGAAGGCAAGGTGGCAACACCTTTTTAGCCTTAGTAACTCCTCTTGTACAAACGAAGGCCGATTTCTTGCCAAGGCATGTAATGGTAGTGGTGCGCTTCATCTCCTATGACTCATAAAGGATGTAATGCTTCTTGAAGGAAGTGAATGGCGGTGAAAGACTTGGGAAGCCAGAGTGCAGTCAGATGGAAATATGGACTGATCGTCAGCCTGCATGTCAATTTTGCTGCTTCGTGAACTCTGAGGCGTTGGGCGTACTTCACTTTTCAATTGTGCCTTCACTACCACAGTCTGTACTGGCGACAGCTGCTTTACACTGGCAACAGATGGAAATTCCTTCCTTGGTGACTGATCAGACAAGCAGAGTAGTCAGGGAGGAGATGGAGTTGCAGCGGGTAACAAAATCCTCAAAGAATTAGCTCCTCTGTGAACAGAGTAGAGGCAGGAACAGGTAGTTAAACAAGGAGAAAATCTTGAGGGTGAACTGGCACGTCTTGTGGAAGAGAGCAAGGACAAGGGTGGGGAGATAAGAACTGAGTTTTTGGGGGTGGTGAGAGGAAAAAATCTTCTGTGGACAGGAGAGTCCTTAAACAAGCAAAAGAGGAGAAAGAGAATTCAGATAACTTCTCGATTGTAATCATCCACTTCATAAACACAAGTGAAATCAATTGTCATTTCTTAAGTTAAAAATAATTGGAATCAAAATATTTTAAACTAAATGAAAACACTAGTTTGATTGTAAAAATTAAAGATACCGTTATTCAAGTGCACTATAGGTTTCCCAATGAAGGTTCACATCAATGAGGATAAGGATTGGGAATGGAATGCCAGAAATGGAAACAAGGTCAAATTTGCAGAAGAAGCTTTGTTTGGTTTCAATTTGTTATAATTGAAAAAAAAATTAACTTAAATTTGTTCAGGTGAACTTAATGGTTCAGAGGATTGCCGTCAAATGATGAGGCAAGAAGTTTTTGTTAGCTTCTGAACACACCAAGAACATAAGCAAGGAGCATCTCAGCACCATTTCAGGATGGGACAAGAAAAACACTCAAACAATATTGGCCAGAGTATTCATCAGTGTAATGGTTGATTGAGTGACTGACAGCCGACTTGTCTGAGGAACTGTGTCTAATGGCTTCCGGACAAAGGACTCCACGATGGTGAAACAGGAATTACTCTGGAGTAAGTTCCCTTTCGAGACTCCGACCAAGTTTGAGATCGTTTGTACCTGGTCCCTTTAGCAGTGTTCTAAGATGGGAATGTTATAGAACATCTGTGAATGTTTCACGAATTATAAGTTCAGAAAATCTCATCACCGATAGTTGGACAGGCCATTTTCCTGATTATTACAGACTGTTATTTTACAAGAGATGAGGTACAGAAGCCATCTGTTGCATTATGTTCTCTACTGAATGTACTGATTCTGAGGTATTTTGCAGGGAACTACTAACACTGCTGTGTAGTACTGCTGGCATTCCTTGTGTGAGCACCACCATGTTCAGGATTCCCACTGCAAAATTCAACTCTCTAGCTCTCTTAACAGGGTTTAGGGGCTTGCACTCTGACACTGAACTCTTCATGGAGAGCAGCATCAGGTATAAAATTGTGGCATTCCTTCCAGCAGCTGCACGATGCAGTCTGCCTGTGGAACCTTGCCCCAAATCCTGGCACAGAAATGTCACTCCCATCCATTTGTGAGGAGAGGAATAGCTGCAAGAGAACAAGTATTAGGTAAGTTACATTCTTTAATTAACTGGGTTTAGTTAAATGTTTTCAGTTGTTTTGCTGTTTGTAAATACCTTCAGCTGTCTGAATTTATCTTCTCAGAATACTAATTATTTTGCAATTCATTTAATTGTTTGGATGATTTTAATAAATGTACAAGCACAAGGTCCTACTGCCACACAGGATGTCGCCATTGGTGCTTGTGAATCCACATGAAATGTTCAAACATATCATGTCAGTCAGTGGTGAGACTGTGGATTACTGCTGCCAGGTGATGAGGTCTGGACTAGATGAAAGAAATCAATATGTGAGAGAGTCACCCAACCATTCCAATATTCTCCAAAACACTCACACCATGGACCAAGGTTTAGTTGTTGTTTCCCTTCCTTGTACCTCACTTGGAGGAAAGCAGGGGACAAAGAGTGTGGGGGGTGGGTTCGGGGAGAGAGAGAGAAGAGAGAGAGTATGTGGGGGGGGGAGAGAGGGAGAGAGCACAGGCGGGAGAGAGATTGCGGGGAGAGAGAATGGAGGGGGAGAAAGAGCGCAGGGGAGAGAAAATGGGGAGAGAGAGAGCGCGGGGAGAGAGAGAGTGCAAGGGGAGAGAGAGCGCAAGGGGAGAGAGAGAGTGGGGAGGAGAGAGAGAATGCAGGGAGAGGGAGAGTGCAGAGGGAGAGTGTAGGGGGGTGGAGAGAGAGCGTGGGGAGAGAGAGACCGTGGGGGTAGAGAGCACAGGGACAGAGAGTGGGGGGAGAGAGAGTGAGTGAGAGAAAGAGAGAGAGAGGGAGGGAGGGAGAGAAAGAGAGAGAGAGAGACACAGTGTCACAATTAATCAAAATTATACCACACAACTTAATATAAGTGGTTTATTTGCATTAGACTAATTCTGAAGCTTACTTTCTGGACCTAAATTCATACAATGCAGCACATGATATTAGTGAGTAATGAAAAATGCCATATGACCCCCTTGGGCATGTTCCTTCCAATAGCCTAGAATTTGCACAGTGATGGAGTTTCTCTAATTTATTTATACTCCTTAGTGAGATGATTAACTATGGATAAATCCTCCAATATAAAATTAAATTTTCTCATTGATGTCTGAAGGTAATCAAGCAAACCTAACTTTACAATCTGTTATTCAATCATGATTGGGTGCATTTTATAAAATTATATTTCCCATCGTCTCAGAAGAATTGAGATCAAAGTGATCTACATAGTATTTCAGCAGTTGCATTGGGAAGCATATGAGCTTCACTCTCATTTTCAGACAATGGTTGCCTTTTACTTCAAAATGTGATTTCTTTCTACTCGTCACCATTTCTTATTTAATGGCTGATGCATCTCCTATAGTCCAGCAATGCACAATTCACTTGAATCTCTCCAGTAATAATATTTTAGTACTATCATCTTGGAATTAGGCACAATCAACTGGGCAGCAAATCTGATCTTCAAATCACCCTTTCTATCTCTGGAAATGTCTCCTATTGATTTATAGTCAGCCCACAAAGGGTGTGATGAGATTGAACATCAACAGAATGGATATTAAGGAATACATATCCAGCTGTTGTTTTGCACACCAGGCATATAATGCAGTAAAGGATGAAGTAACAATGGAAATGGGTTTCAGAAGTGGTTTAACATGGATATGCTGAGCATGTAATGCAGATATGAGAATTGAAAATATGTGGTTCATTATGTTTTTGATTACACAACTAGGGATTGAAGACTAAATGTTATCAAATTAAGGGTAAGAAGTTTGGTTGAATTTCATCACACTAACACTGGAAAAAAGTTACTCCAATAGCCCAGAAACTGAATATCACACATTTTTGACACTACATTTTGCCAAAATGCCAAATCCCAAGTCACCAAAAAGAAAGCTAACTTTGGGGTGTCCTTCCTTTAGGAAATGACAATTGTGGTTTTCTCCCATTTATGAACAGTTGAATGAAGTTTGCAATTTCACAGCTGGGAAGTGGGTCAGCATTATCAAAGTGCACTCTCCATGGCTGCCATGTAGCCTTGGAAGGCAGAAGTATGATGTCAGAGGGCAAATGGTACACAGGTCTTTGATGGGCCCCCTCATGTTATGCAACAGCCTGATTGTGCCATGATTAGATCACCACAGGCATTGTGGCCACAGATTGCAGCATTTTGTACTGATGAGCACAAATGTTGCAATCTTTCTCAAGTGTTGCCTGCGTGCAAAAGGGCAGCACATGGAAGTCAATGTGGGAGGGAGGTCAGCGCCAATAAAGTTCATGACCAAACAGGGACCCTTCAATTCACCTGTGGTTCACCTATTTGCAGCATGATTTACTTTTTGTTTAACAGCAACTGAACAAAGAAGGTCATAAGCCATGACCTTCTGATCCAATTTCTCTCAGGAAGCAAGAAGTGCATGTCGTGCACATTGATGACATCACTACAAGTGTGAATGATGACTGGGAAATGACACTCATACTAAGGTGAATTGTAACAGGAAAGGCTTGATGCAATTTCCCAAATGGGCATGACTTCAATTGTAAATGGATGCAAAGGCTTCAAAGCATAAGTAAAACTCTTTTTGAGTGTGATTTATGCAAGCACAAATAGTGTTTCTCTAATCCAATATCAAGGACAAAACCTTTTAAGGTTATTGAAATAGCAGACAAAGGTGTCATTTAACCTGGGTTAAATAGTCACTATTAAATCCAAAGGGCAATTTAATAGAAATATATTTACTCAACTTATGGTTAAGAGTATCTCACTCATAAAAGTTGTGGCTGAGACAAATGTCATTGTTACATTTAAATGGAAGCCATTCAAATATAGGAAGGATAAAGAGTATAAGGTCATGTTCATGGTGTTAGAAGCAGCAGCATGGAGCACAAATACCAGCACAGGCCTCCTGAACTGGATGGTATGTTCCATTCCTGTGCATCCAATGTTAGAAAAAGGAGGTCCACAACATGTACAGGATAAAATGCATTATGCAATGGCCTGATTGTGCAGTGATCAGATCATTGCAGGCATTGCTACTGCTGATTGCAGCATTTTGTACTGATGGGAAAAAATGGACCATTGTAATAAGATGATAATAGGGGCAGTCTATAATAAAGACTGTTACCTTGGGGCTAATGAACCACTTGCTCTCTCAAGGCTTTCTTTGGATGCTGGCTGTTGACATTTTACATTGAGAGAGGAATGTAGTGGTTAACATTACCTGAAAAAAGTTGGTGTAATTGCACTCTCCCCCAAATCCAGCTGCTTATACGAGGGAACAGATACCTCTTTCTTCCCAAAGTCACTCTCAATTCTAATCATCATGGACAAAAACCATGATGAGAATAGAACTTTCTTTCTGAGCACAAGCAGTGACATCAAGATTCACACACATCAGCAGGCACACTGGATGGGAATCTGAATTGAAAAGGTAAAGTACTGGATGAAAATAAAAGGGGGAAGTGGAAGGCAAAGGCAACTAAGGGGAGAAGGGGACAGTCCAGAGAATACATCGATGACAATCAATGGAAAGTATTCAACATCTAGGTTTCCAATCATTCAACATCATTCAGGTTTACAACTGAGAAAATGTTGATTATATTTACCACTTCCCTTTCAACTGCCTCTTTTCACACATTAGCACTGTATCTGGGATACTGTCATTGTCAGCTTCCCCAAAGCTGTTGGTCAGCTTCTCCCATGCTTCAAGGTTGACTTTAATGCACTTTTATTGCACTCTATATTGATGTGACCTCAAACTATTCTGCCACTGATTTTGTTTCTTAAAATCAATTGTTTAATCTGTGCTGGAACATCCATAAACAGAAAATCATTCTTTCAATTATAAAGGAAGCTACTGTTCCTCCATGCGAATGCCTGGACAGAATAAATCATTGGATGGGTCAGAGATTCCAAGCCCTTGCCAGTGCACTGCTATGATTTTCAAATCTGTACATAGCCACAAACATGCGATGCAACAATGATTTGTATTTATTAGATGGCCTTATTTAGTAAAGCATCCCAAGGCACTTCACAGGAATGCAAGCAGAAATTAGTGCAGGTGACTGACCGTTTGGTCATAAGGGTAGATGGTAAGAAAAAGCAGGAGAGAGCAGTAGAGAAGTTTAAGGAAGGAACTCCAGGTCTAATGGGCTGAGGACACAAGAGAGGGGCTACCAATCTATTGGGGTTATTGACTACCACTACAGTCCAGATCTGCCACTGATGTAGGATTGGAAAGTGTATTTTTGAGAAGTAACATTGATCACCATGTGGTACAAGTCTGCAAGAAGGTCAGTCCTGTTCACCAAATCATTCCTTGACGAATTTATGAAGAGATATTGGGTCAATTAGACTTACATTCTCTAGAGTTTAGAAGATTGAGAGGGGTTTCCATGGAATCTTACAAAATCTAAATGCAAATTGGAAGAACACATCTCATACTGAACATGGGTAGGTTACAACCCAATTATATGAATATTGAATTTTCCAATTTCAGGTAACCCCTATCCTCAATGTTCCCACAACTGTCCAACTAATTTTCTTCTCACTTTGTTCACCTTTCTCATCCTTTCCCTCTGGTTCCATCTGCTCATCCCCTCCTCATCTGCTTCAACTGTCACCAGCCAGCTTCTATCCCACCATTTCCCCCCTCACCCCTTTCTACTGCTATATACTGACAATCTTTCCTCTTCTGTTTTAATCCTGATGTAGGGCCCTGACCCGAAATATCAAGTTACACCTTTTGCCTCAGATGCTGATTGACCTGCTCAGTTCTTCCGGTGTTTGGCATTTTTGCTCCAAAATTCAAACGTGTCTGCTCAGATTAGTTGCAGGGAGTATATTCCCAATAGCTGGGGACTTATGGATCAAGGGTCACAGTCAAGGGTGAAGGGGTAAACAATTTTGGACTGTGATGAGGAGAAATGTCTTCACCCAGAGAGGTGAGCCTGTGGAATTCTCTACCATGGACAGGGCAGGCTTGAAGAGTCAAAAGGTCTATTCCTGCTCTTATTTTCTTTCTTTATAATTATTGATTCCTCATTGTTTTGTGCACCACCAATGCCTGATCGTATACTATTCAATGAAGCCTCAGGTCTGTCTTTAAGTGCTCTACATCTCAAACTTTTCACTTGCTCTTTAAAACGTTTTTATACATATATAAAAAGAAATTCATATTACACAGCAGTTTCTCTGGACCAATCTGTTACGTGAAATCTTTTTATCAAAATATATTATTTTGCCTATGATTATGTAGTCATAATAATTCATGTCCCAAAATCTTAGCCTTTGTGCTGACAAAGCAAAGCAGGTCTCTTTTAGCTTCATTATCCCAGTAAACTACAGGTACAAAATAGGTTTGATTACTTCAGCTCTGTCTTGAGAGGGAGGAAAAGTGCTGAACAGGGATCCTTCCCATAAAAGCAATTTCCAGTATGAGATACTGGTTTCTTAAATTGTACTCCTGTGCCACTTAGAAGGCACTGCGGCTATCTGTAATCAGACAACCTGTCCACTGCTTACCTTTTCTTGTCATCTGTAATAGGAAACACAAGCACACACGGTGCAAAACTGAATTCATTTGGAGCTCCAGAGAGAGCACAGGATGTGGAGAGAGAGCAATCGGAAGAAACAGAAAGTAAGAGTCGGCCTCTCGTGGGGGGCATGATCTTTGTCAGTTGTGCAAAGCAACCAATAAGCTAACAAACAATTCTGTTGGTGGATTCAGGAATCAATGTATCTTGCTTCACGAACAGGTCAATGGTCTTTGATTGCTGCACTGTGGAAATTAGAACTTGGTGCAAAAAGAAAAAAAAACTTGCATTTACACATTGCCTGTTCCCAAATTCCCCACATGTTCTTCAGGCAAGAAAGTGCTTTTAAAGTACAGACATTGTTGCAGTGTTAGGAAATACAGCAGTCATTTACACTCCAAGGTCCTACAAACAACAATAAGGCATATTGCCAAAGAATCTGTTTTAATGATGTAGGGTGAATAATATCTGTTACACTTTTGTTTTAATTTCTATTCCAAAAGACAGTCAGAACTGAAATTCAACATCTCATCAAAGGGGCAGCACTGTGGTCCTTTGGTACTGATACTACAAAGTTAGCTGAGGTTACCTCTCTAGGTGGAGTGGAGCTTGAACCCACCACCATTTAATTCAAAGGAAAACATGCCATTAACCAGCCAAGGCTAACATTAGTGACAGAGCTTCTTCCTTTTGTTACTAATTATCTTCAGCACATCGAGTGAACACTTAAGGAGAAATCAGAGAGAGAGAGAGAGAGAGAGGCCAAAAGAACAGATAACTTCAGATGCCTTTCGAAGCCTGACACTGTAGCAGACATTAATAATCCTAGTTAAGTTCTGCTTGCCCTGCAAAGGACTGGAGGTATTCTGATATTCTGATGTATTAAGTTATACTAATAACAGTGTTACAAATGGGTATGCTTCTGTGCCCTTGTCCAACCTTTGAGAAAAATTGGATTTTCTCATATGCAAACAGCTCCAGAATTATGCAATGTGTCTCATTTACTGAGCTATGCTTTTTGAAATTCTTGTCTTCCAACCTTACTTCAGCAGTCCACAAAATGACTTGCAAGATGTTTGTGTTTCAATGCTTTATCCTGCAATTGTTGCCGTGGAGACCCAGCTGTGCACTGAATGAAAATGCAAATATGCCTACATTGCTGGTCAGTGACCCATACATTTCAAGGCTACTGATCTGACACCTACTGGTGAAAAGACTTGGATATTTATGGAAAGTGCCTCAACTTTGAAGATGAAACAATCACAGCATCAGTGTGACGACACATTTTATTGGTTGGATTCTGCGCTTTCTACTCGGCATGCCACACAATTTGCAGACAAGTCCTCACTATTTCAAGAAAAAGGTTCATAATTTCATTTGACATAGACAAATTATGTTTAATATTAATCATAGTTCACTTGAATAGCTTGATTTTTTGGGGGGGGGGGAGAAAATGACCCATTGATAAAATAGTCTCTTTCATTTCTCCAACTTTACATGATAAGTAAATTATGTGGAGCAGTAATTTATTGATAGTTGAAAATTATTCCATACCCCCAGGCTAGGACTTTTAGCTGAAGGTAACCCAACACTAAAACACACATGGCCTAAGGCCTTGTTATTAGTGAGATTCTGTGCATGAGAGTGCACAATGTCAATATTTGATTTGTCTTTGTACCACCGATTAGCATGGTTTGTTAACAAACCAGTTCCCAAATAGAATAAATTCTAAGCAAAATATGTGAGTTTCAAATGTTCTGATGTAGTTTTATGATTTATGTAAGTTTGAAACCATATAGTGGAACGGCCTTTGTCTTCTAGTTGAATAGCAAAACAAAATTGATTTGGCTCTGTGCTTGGGAATGGTTGTGTACAGACAGGGCATCAATAAGCTTATAATCTTGGGTATGTTAATGGGGAAAGATATTTTGGAGAGGTCAAACAATGGTGTCCCTTCTCTGGACTTCCTACCACCCTGTCACTGAATCTCAAAGCCAAAACCATCCTCTTGTCCAGAGATGGTACAGAGAGCATAACGGAAATCTACTTAAGAAGTATTCAAAATTGTTGCCATTTTTAGATAAGCCAAAAGCCCATCAGTATAATAAAAAATGAAACTAGGACGTATCATCTCTTGACAATAAAGTTGTTTCTTCCCTGACTTTGCTGTTATTGAACATTTCCTTGAAACCAAATTTCCACAATGCTTCTTTCTCCACAGTAATGTCATTCAAGCTGTTCATAGCATCAAAAACAAAACTTCCAAAAATGCATTCAAAAACATTGTTCCAAAATTTAAAATAGGTGATAATCAATAACATTATGTGCAAAATAATTTTAAAAAATATAATGCCAAAGTCAATAGGCTGACATGAAATCTTGTGGAACACAATTAAATCTCACATGATCATTCACGTTGGCTTCTACACATCAAAGCCTAGCCTATGGATTACTAGTTGTGATCTTACTGGGCTTGTTTGAAAGCCCTTTGCAATTGTAGTGGAGGGGCTATCCCATTTATTTCAAATGGGTTCAATAGCTGTATTGAAAAAGCAGACAATGGAATGTGATACAAATGTAGTAGACAGTTATATGCTATCATAAACAGCAATTCCATGGCTTATGTTTTTTTTTGAAGGGCAAAGCATTTCCCCTATGGGAGAAGAACCTAAACTAAATTCCATTGAATGGAAATTGAATCAGAATTCTTTTGAAGGTATTGAATTTGGATAAGTTTTGAGCTTTGTGGATTGACAATACAATCCATAGATAATTGCAATATGAGTGATCATAAATCTTACTCTGTTGCACACAGAAAAGATCAAGGACAAAAATCTATAAAATTGCAACTTGATCCTTATCAAACACTTTCCCGTATGTGAACATTCATTTATTCCAAAGGGGTAGAGATACCTTCTGCTAGATAGGTTGTTAACATTTAAATTCAACAACTTCATTAATGAAAGTCAACAGCAAATTGAAAGTAAAAGCTGCTGGTGTTAACTGATTAAAATACACACTCTCAGGGAGGTTCTTTAAGTAGGGAATGGTGAAAAGAGAGAAGACCTCAATTCACTGTCATAATTGGATGGCAAGGGAAGAATACATATGCAGGAATTATTTGCCAACAATTGTGATCAGAGTTGAAGGGGTGGGGGGGAGGGTGTTGTGGGGAGACATCATTTGCCCTTCATGCTCACCTGCACCCCCACCAACCCTATAAGATTTATTGGGTAAACATGAGATCTGTTCAACTTTCTGAAAAGGTTTGGAAGTTGTGTCACTGTTAATAAATATCTTTAGACATTTTAATTACTGAATGTTTATTGACTTACTTAACATTTACAAAGATCTACCCAAGATAATGGTTGTCTTCTTCATGTTGTCCTGCTCACTTTTTCTAGACAGCTCAGGGTTCTGGAAAAGAGCGTGCTTAACAAGAAAGAACTCACATTGATAGAGCACCTTTGACAACTTTGAGATGTTCCAAGGCTCTTTACATACAGTGAAGTATTTCTGAATGTACTCACTCTGGTAGTGTGGAAAAAATAGCAGTCAATTCCCACATCTCTAGATTTTTTTAAACAGTAATGCAATTATAATAAAATCAACCGCTGTAGTGGCACTGGTTGTGGCTACATATTGACTGGGTCACGATGGACATCTCTCCTGCACCATGGAACCGCAGGTAACTCCCCAGGACAGTATACAAGGCCTTGGTTTAAAGTCTCAGCTGAAACACACCAACTTCAACAGTGTGGCATTCTCTCGCACCTGGAGAGAAGTATTACGTATGATTATTTGGTCAAGTTTCTGCAGTGGGGCTGACGCCAATAACCTTCTAACACAGAGCTGAGTTGCTACCACTGAAGCATGTGTGACACCTTAATATGAGATATGACAGTCAGGAGAGACAATTACATTCAAGAGCATCAGGAGGAATCGATGATCTGCCAGAAAGTAAACCACCTGTAGTCTTCTAGTTATTCACGACTATTGATTGTTAGCACGAGCATGCAGGATATGTGGATTTCTCATTGTCTGTATGGCTGTATTGGCACATAAATTCATCATCTGGTGTGTTATGAAACTTTGGCAGTCAATGGTATTGGCCGTCAAAGATACCACATTTAAGTTACTATTTTAATCATCATTAAGATATAGGTACTTTGAATTCAAATTATAGGATGTACAATGTTCAGACTACATGGTAACTCTGCTGATAAGACATAATGTGGGAGCAGGCATTTGTTTTGTATTACTTCCCTTAAAGTACACGGGAAGGCTCAAAGGGCAACCACTTGTTTTCCATATTGACCTTCACAAATCAGAAAAACTTCAACCTGTCTGTCACATTCTCTGACTCTTCCTTTCAGATACTAAATTGTGTTTGAAAAGTTCAAACTTTGTGACAGACAACTCCACTTGCCAACACCAAATTTGTGCGCTGAATGTATTTCCAAATAAGTGGCTCCAAATCTCAATTTTCCCATATCAATGTGATGAATATTGTAACGCCACAGGTAGGTGCAAATAATAACACAAGGGCTGAAAGAAGTCATTGATATGCATTTCCATTTTCCTACCGCACATCCTTGTGTAGTGCTTGAACGAGAATGCCAATTTAAAACTGAGCTGAAGCAAGTCGTGTTGTGCACTCATACCCAAGAGATACCAAGAAAACCTTTGTCAAACTCATCTCATACAAGCATGCTGAAGAGGCTTCCTTTCTGTAGACCTGGATTAACTTTTAGTCTGAGCAGAAGTGAAACATCCATATTTGGCAGGAACTGATTATATTGAGTCCTGGCAGATCACCTCTGAAACTCAGGCAACAATATTTTGCATCTGGCCCACAAGTTATAGGTAATGCATACTGGCATCTTATGAATATATTTTAAAGAGCTGGATCACATTTCTGAAGAATGTCCACTTGAGGTGTCTTAAAGTGAAATATATCTGTGGGGTTTGTGTGAGGTAACCTAATTGATTTATCTCACAGAGCTTCATTTGTGTTGGACTATAGCCATTGAAACAGTTATTAATCTTATTATTATTATTATTATTATTATTATTATTAGTTTATTTTGTCACTTGTACCGAGATACAGTGAAGAATTTGCCTTGCATACTGTTCATATAGATCAATTCATTACACAGTGCATTGAGGTAGTACAAGGTAAAACAACACAGAATGCAGAGTAAAGTGTCACAGCTACAGAGAAAGCACAGTGCAGGTAGACAACAAGGTGCAAGATCATAACAAGGTACATTGTGAAGTCAAGAGTCCCATTTATCATCAACATAAGTTGATCAAATGTCCTTTCATCTCATCTGACCAACAGTGAAACTATTCCTCCTGTGGAAATTAGCTGCAACTAAATCTGTGTATGGTTCAGTCTAATAGTATTTTTTTAAAAGGAACTACAATTGATTAAGCTCATTTAAATTAGGCCAAAGACACTGGCTTTCCAATCAACAAAATTTCATCTTGTTGAGAAATAGAAATGCCCTGTCTTACACTTAAAAGACAATTTGGCAATTGAATATATGTTGACAATGGATTTGTCATTAAATACCAAATCATTCTGAAACCTTCAAACATCTGGTGTAGATAAAGTCAGAGTACCTGATGACTAATGCAACAAAAAAATCTGTCGACTCGTTAAATTAATATTTTTCCAGAATTTGTTGACATATGAAAACACAAGTGGCTGCTTTTTTGTCAACTTTTGAATGGTTATTTTTCTGAATTGTTGATGTATTAATAAACCATCTGTCAGTGAATTCATTGCTAAAACAAAAAAAATAGTTGATAAAGTCATCAATGACAAATCTGTTGGCATACTGACTTCATATAAATGGGCTCCTTTGTAGAATGCAAGGAAGAGAGCTCAAAACTAAAGCAATTCAAAGGCAGATTGTGCAGCTGTGTTAAAAGCTGGCCTTGCCTTAATTTGCATTTATTTTATTTTCCAAAGGGTATTCCCTTTAGGACTAATTCCAGCACCCCTGCTCTCAAAAATTAGACACATGCTTTCAATGATCTGCAAATTCCAGTCGAGCTGGTTAAATAAAATTCAGTGCATTATTCAGCTTGTGCTCAACTGACTTCTAACAATTCAAAAGTACACTGAGAGCAGCTGATGTAAAGGCCCTGCACCATTTCGGGAAGATGGCAAGATCTGATTTAACTAATAAGTTCTCATTAGCTAGGGTGACATCCATGGTGATATAAAAATATTAGCCAGGTGTCTGTTCCAGATTACACGACTTGAGGCACAAGATGTAAAAAAAAGAAAATGAGAAGCAAGTGGTAAAAGCAGTTACTTCATATCTCACTCTTTGTATCTATCTCAGGGCAAATTGAGATTTCCATAATAATAACCAGTTATTTTACCTCACATTAAAAACAACATGATAAAACCATCATTAGTAACTATGGAATGAAGAATCTACATACCTAATTTTATTTCTTTACTGTCCTGAAATGGGTCTCCACCACTCATGAGTGGGTAAAATCAGAATCTCAGAACTCAGAATCAGGTTTACTATTACTGACATACATCGTGAAATTTGTTGTTTTTCAGCAGCAGTGCAATGCAAGACATAAAAATTGCTATAAGTGACAAAAATAAATAAATAGTGCAAGAGAGGAATAACGAGGTAGTTTTCATGGACCGTTCAGAAATCTGAGGGTGGGGAGGAAGAAGCTGTTCCTGAAATGCTGGGTGTTAGTCTTCAGGCTCCTGTACCTTACAGGACAGCATTTCACCCTCAGAATTTTTTGCATTATTACTATTGCCTTATTAATCTCCTTACCTTGCCTTCTCTCACCTCACCAACAAGTGCAGGGAATTCAGCACTTTTTCATCACTAAGATTTAAGCCATCCATTTGGCTGTCTCTGTCACTTCTGCCCTTCCTCTATATCACAGCGCCAATCTTCCTCTTTGCCTATCCTCTGCCCAATCTCTCAACTTCCTTAGTTTTCCCTTATTTTCTATTAAGCCCTTGTTCACGAGACTCACATTCTGTTCCATGACCCTGTTCTCACTAAACTGCTGAACCATCAACTTCTACCGTTTTCTCTTCTCGGGCCTTTTCCTTTGTCTTATGTTTTGGGATCTGAACATTGCTGGCAAGATCAGTAATTACTGACCATCCTTAATTGGCCTTGAGGAAGTTGTGGTGAACTCCATTCTAACCGAGAGGCATTTTGGAGTCAAACAGATGGGATGAAATGTGTCTGGAGTCAGATACAGATCAAACTGGACAGATTACCTCCCCTGAATGATGTCAGTGAACCAGTTTTTTTTATGGCAATCTGGTAGTTTTTGTGGTCACCATTACCTAGATTAGTTTTTGTTTTAAATTCCAGATTATTAACTGAATTTAAATTCCACAGCAATCATGGTGAGATTTGAACTCAGGATCCTGAATTGTTTGTGCCAGGTCTCTGGATTACTTGCTCTCAAATTCTGTAATCTAGTACAGTCATGGATGCTGCCTTCACTAACGCACACTCTCGCAAACTTTGACAGATATACTGTTGAAAGTATCCTGACTGGTTGGATTATGGTCTGGTATGACAATTTGAATGCTCAGAAATGTAAGAAGCTGCAGAGAGTAGTGGTCTCAACCCAATTCATCATGGCCACATCCCTCCTCACCATCTACATGAGGCTCAGCCTCAAGAAGGCAACAGCTATCATCAAAGATCCCCACCATCCAGGTCATGCCATCTTCTCACAGTTACCATTGGGCAGGAGGTACAGAAGCCTGAAGTCCCACACCGCCAGGTTCAAGAACAGTTACTTCCCTTCAACTATTCGGTTCTTGAACCAACCTGAACAACCCTAATTACTACTTCAGTATAGCAACACTATGACCACTTTGCACTACAATGGACATTGTTCTTTATTGTTCTAATGGTGTTCTTTCTTGTATGATTTTATATAATTCATGTTTAATTTATGCTTTTCTTATGAATATTGTGTATTGCTGCTATGTGTCTGTGATGCTGCTGCAAGTAAGTTTCTCATTGTACCTGTGCATACATGCACTTGTACAAATGACAATAAACTTGTCTTTTGACTTTGACTAATGAGTATTTATTGGTTAAATCAAATCTTGCCTTGTTCTTGAAAGAGTATGGAGTTTTTCCATCAGCCTTGGTCTTCTTTTGTTACAAGATATTTGAACAGAAATTAACTGAAGTGTGACATTTTATTTAACCAGCTTAATTGAGATTTTGCTGAGCTTTGAAAGCATGCATCCATTATTGAGAGCAGGGGTAATGGAATTAGTTAGATAGTGGATACCCTATGGTTGAAAATAAATGAATGCAAATGAAAGTAAGGCCTGCTTTTCACAGCTGCACCACCACCAGAACTTGCCATAATCACCACTCCTTCCAAGGAAGAGCAATTCTTGAGCCTTCTGTTCTTGCAAACTATTACCTCAAGTCTAGCTTCCTTCTCCGCCCTTGAATGTGGTGTCACCTCCCAAATCTATGCCTATCTTTGCTGGAAGTCTGAGTTCTTTCAGCCCAGGTTTGTCACCCTGCTGGGATACCAAAGCAGAATCAATAGTGACATTCTTTGTGACTGACAATAGGAAACCATTCACCTTCCAACACCCTACTATGTCTACAGTCTTTGATACAGATGACCAAATCCTCTTCAACCAATGCCTCCTTTGTATTATCAGCTGATGCAAAGTTCAACATTCCTTTATCCAGCTGTGGTCAGAGAATCCCAAAATTTAAATGCTCCACTTTTGGTGGTTGTGTCTTCAGCTGCTGTGGTTTTAAAACCAGTATTCTCTTCCTGAACATGTACACCTCTCTTTCTACCTTTATGGCACACTCTGCAATCTACTGCTTTGACCAGGCACTTGGTTATTGTTCTAAATATATCCTCATGTGAGTCAGTTAAATTTGTTTAATGCCCTCTCTCAGGTCATCTCACAACTTTCCCTTTTCTGGATGCTCACAAACTTACCCAATGTTGCTGGTTCACAGACTTCAACATTCTGTAAGAAACAAGGGATGCTGCAGAACTTGAATGATACACTAACACCTTACGCTGTTAGGAATACTTCTAAAAGATGCTCAATTAACATTTTGCTGATTTCATCTTCCTCCTTAAGTACATTGCCACTTTTATCTTGTGGAATAACTTCTGATATTGTTAAGACACCCAAAGAACATGTTAGTGTTGTACTGACACCTAGTGGGGGTCTTGACGGAAGTGGCCCTGATATTTAGTTGGGGTAGAGAGTTTGGCAGTAGCCCAATCACAAAGAGGTAAACTTGCTGGTCCCTGGGGGTGATAACCTCCTTCCTCTTGGTCCACAACAACATTGAGTTCCTCGTGGATTACTGCCTTCCTTCCTTTTTTTAACCACCAGAATTCCAGAGACTTGGAAATATCATCCTCAGAATTAAAAATTTAAAAAGTAGCTCATATGAAGGCACAAAGCCTAAGTAAAAGACTTTTGTGACTGACTCTTCTTGAAGTTGGTGGGTCATCAGCTGGCCCAACACACCTCTGTTAAATCTTGAAATGGGTGGGTTGGAACTAGTTATAAAAATTGTAGAAGTTTAATCTCCACAACTCTGCTTCCCTGCTTCTGAAAACCACCACCCTCCCCACTCCCTCCTCCCACCCCCACCTGGCTACATTTCAAGAGTTAGCTATACATATTTAACAGAAATGGCTTTGTTTTTGTTAAGTGGGCATACCTAACCCCACTTAGTGTCTCTTTAATAAAGTGTAGCTTTCCTTACTCTTGACCACAATCATAATTGCAATTTGGATGGGTAGTTTTTTGTTGAATCAACATTAACAGGAAGGCAGTATAAGCAGGCTTTCCTGCAGGTTGTCAAAGATTGCAATTAAATTGCATTCTCAAAATTGAGCTCATCTCCTGCCTCCTTAAAGTACTGAGCTGAACATCAAAGCTCATTGTCTCTGTCCAGTCATTATCAAATCTCATAGTAAACTTTAAGCTCTATAGTGTAAATTATTACCGATTTTGACATGCAGCTGTTTTCTTTTTATAAAAACAAGTGTTATGTCTCAATGTAATGTTATGATGTTATTGCACACCATATAGTATTATTTGATTTAAGTTGTCTTGCTCAGCTGTACTGGAAGATACTGAAAGAAGCTCAATTATGTTATAATATTGTCAAGGTCGCTGCTACCATGATTTTTGTCCTGGCTGCGCTGATCGATAACATTCTTTACTGTAACTCAATCAGTTTTATCCAACTGCATCCAACAGTCTATCCAAAGTTGCTAATGAAAAGGAGGGTCAGAGGCTCCTTGCAGTGCAGGGCAGCAGACCAGCTAACTACAACTCATTAGAGGTGATGATGACTCTCTCCGATTTGAAAATGTCACCTGTTTGATGAATGTCATGGTTAGAAAAATAGATTACAACTCCACATGCTTAAAAAGATTGCCAATTTGTGTCACCATTGCTGATCATAAATAGCACTTCTAACCTTTCCAGGGCATTGATAACTATATAATGTGTGTATGCTCATCTATTTGCATTGGTATCAGTGTATGCCTTTAGGTACAAGTTAATGCATAAGTATGTGCTTGTGCCCTTGTCTATATCCACTGACATTTACTTCTTTGGATTTGAAACACAAAAATAAACTTTACCTGGATTAAATACCAGGAAACCAATTTGACTTTCCTGGAGCATATCTTTGCACAAGGGCATTAGCAGTAATAGAAAGAGCAAACATTAGCCTCAGAGAGGATTTCAGGCAAATGGTACAAGCCAGCTCTTTATGGGTCAGAGCTTCAGATAAGCATGAACTCAGCACTGTGTTTTCCTTTTCAATTTCCCATTCAATATGGAGCTGTTCAAAGAAGAGAATTGCCTCTATATGGTTGGAAATGGACCTTTGGCTACTGTGCATCAGGATACTCATTTGTTACCCAAGATAATGCCAAACATAAGAATCACAGGAGCAGATGACCTTCAAAGGGATGATATTGATGTGAAAGGTTAGACTGAAATAGACAAGTTTCAGAATACAAATATCCTCAAGAACATCCCGATATAAACATCTTCGATGAACTCTGGGGAAATGCACTTTTGATAAAATTGCAATTCATTGGTACAGGTTTCTACATCCACAATTTGCTTCATACTATTTGTAGTACAACAGAGAACAGAGGTGGCATGTAAAAACATCCAAAATAATGACATTGAGACTGTGATAATGTCATGAAACTGATCGTCCAAAATATAACAGTTTTAAAGCAAATTAGAAAGATATGGAGCGATCTTTACTGGGTTGTAGGTGTGAAAGTGAAACCCCAGTATGTGAAGAAGTTCAAAATCAAATGCCGAATATGAAATTGGAGCAAATCAGAAGGAAAGTCTGTTGGAGTGAATTCAAAGATGTTGCCAGCTCAATTTAATTGATTTTGAATGTTAACTTAAAGTTGATGCAATGAATTACTGAACATCACATAATTAAGTTCTTCCAGCAAATGTGAAAGAGATAAGAGGAAACTTAATTCATTACTTTTGAGCATAGTTTCCTGAACAATTTTGAAATATATTTGAGCCATATTACAAGTAGGCTTCACAATATTGATATATGATAGAATTAGGGAAAAACGTTGAAGAATAAATAGGTTTTAAAAAAGCTGTCAATTCATACAGTCATGGTCATAGAATCACACAGCACAAGACTCATGTCCATGCTTATGGTTGCATCCATCTACACTAATCCCATTTACCCACATTTGGCCCATAGCCTTCTATTCCTCAGCAACTCAGCTGCTTGACAAGATGCTTCTTAAATGTTGTGAGAGTATCTGTTTCCACCACCTCCTCAGGCAGCGCGTTCTGGATTACAACCACTCTCTGTGTGAAATAAAAATCCCCTCACATCCTTTCTGAGCTTCTCAACTCTCACTTTAAAACTATGCCCTCATCTTAAATACCCCCACCATGGGAAAAAGATTCTTACTATTCACCCTGACTATACCCATTATAATGTTGTACACCCCTATCCGGTCAACTCTCAGCCTCCTCCACTTCGGGGAAAACAAACCCAACCTATCCAATCTCTCCTGATGACTGGAACACTCTATTCCAGGCGACATCCTGATGGATCTCCTTTGCACTCTCTCCAGCATAATCACATGCTTTCTATAGCGTAGTGACCAGAACTGCAAAATAAAATGCGAGAAGTCCACAGCAAATCAGTGCAAAATTATTGGTGCAGTTTTCGATATTTTCAGGTGATGCCTGGCCAGGATTATATCTTTATCAGAGGTGAACGGAAGAGGTATCCTGAACCTAGCCCAGCTATATGAGCCGTGGGTGGACTGTGAACGGCAGTTCCAGGTGGATGGGTCAGGCCAGCATTGTCATACTGACTTGTACCAGTGATCTGATTGGAATCGCCAGCATTCAGCAGTCGAAACAGGAGTCAGTCTCAGACTTTGGTGCATGCTGTGAAATGTAAAACACTGGGCTCACTAATGGATTCAGCATGCCTAACAGGGCCCAGTCTTGCTGGCAAATTTCCGCTCAGATCTTGTGCCAGGTGATAACTATTTATTGGTGCTTTATTGCCCTCTGAGGAATTTAAATTCTACTCCAATCGTTAAGATCTTTCACAACCAGCCCACCCCCAGCATTAGCTTTTGACAGCTGTCAAATGCTGTCGGGGACATTTCAGGGGTGGGATTACATCACCTGTGATCCAATCGTCATCCAGACCTCACTGGAGGACTCTTGGGTTGCAGAGCACTTGCTGTACCCAGCCCAGGTGAGTGAAGCAGATCGCAGGCAGTTCTGGGCAGAGCTTTCAGGCCTGCACAATCTGCCCCTTTGTGTTCAAGTTTATGGAGACCAACGTGCCCATGAAGCTTTGAATTCAGGTTTCAAGTCTCATACAGACACATGTAACACCTCACTCTGTAGAAATAAATCCTTTAGCTGCTGGTTGGTGTTGATGTGTGTATTGCCACTATCTTAACAATCTCTAAATGTGGTTACCTTTCTTTTCCCCTGCAGCATCAGAGACCGCAACACATCTAGATTGCATTTAGTTATCTAGGAATCAATTTGAGAATGGAACCCTGACCATTAAACAAGTTTCTTAACCTTCACCTTCTGCACTAAATGGTTAGTGGGTTGATTTTAATCCTGAGCCAATTTCCGATGTACTGTATGTACATTAGCTTAACTGCCAGGTTCAAATACCTGGAAATTCTTTCATACACTGAAGGTTGCTCTAGGATGGTTTAGGGGCCATGGGACGAGGACAGTTTTGGTTATTGTCTCCCCACATCAAAGTTCAGTTGCATCAAGATGCGGGGAAGGGAGATCAAGGGCACGCACTCTTTCTGTGTGATGCTGGGTGGGTGGGTGGAGAATGGAGATAAGGGGAATCTGCAATCTTTCTGTGGGATGGCCAGAGGGACAAGGATCAGACGTTAAAGAGGTTGCTGGGTCCGAGGGTCCGCAGATCGGGAGGGTTGGGCAGCTGCCTCTAGATCAAGATCCACTGGGCTACAAGGGTTTCTTTATTTTCCCAGTGGTTTGGTTTGGGGAAAGTAGCATAAGATTTAGCATAAGATTTAGGTGTGTATTTTACTTATCTTGCAGGCCTCCCAGGGATCTGGTACAGGAGTAAAGCCATGTTGCTCCAGTATTCCCCAGCAACAGGCATCAACTTCAAGTTCATCTGCATCCTCCTAATGGGTAAGTGGACGTAGATGAACATCATCTTCAAATATGTAGAACGTGACAGGAAGTGACCTGTTCAATTGTCAGTGTGACACAAAATATGTAATTATTCAGCTTTATTGATGGCCGAAAAAATATCTTGAATTGTATTATGCTGAAAAAAAGTGTTGCAGTCAATTATGAAAACAATTGATATTTGAGGCTCACGAGGTTTCAATTTTCAGGCATCACTTCAGTGCATCAAATCCACTCACTGCCCATTAGGGGCACAGAAACCCTCCAAACAGGCAAGTTGACAGGGCAAGGAGTTTTGGAACAGTCTTAAGAAACTTACTCAGAAATTGACAAACCACCAAATGGTGTAGTTGAAGCAAATGGTAATAAAGCTGTTAAATGTATGTCAGGGTGAAAGGAATGGAAGGTTCTGGTGACAGGGAAGAGGGAAGGTCAAATGGAGTATAAACTGTTGGCAGAAACCAATCGGCATATTTTTGGGCTGTAACTTCTCGATAAAAGCAGCAGTGTTAAGATAATAGAATAGCGAGAACAGAGTGAGAAATGAAGCCTTTCCATTTTAACTGTTCACTGGTTTCATTCTAGATGAACACTGAGAATTCCAATTGTGCCCAGTCTTTTAAAACATCAAGTACAAGGTAGGAAAGTAAAATAAAAACTGCAGATGCTGAAAATCTGACATAAATCAGACAATGCTGGAAACACCAAGCAAATCAGGAAGCGTCAATGGAAAAATAAACACAGCTAAAATTGTAGACTAGAGGTAGAGGGTGGTGTTGTAAAAAATATACCCGTTGGTTGGGAAAGCAACCGACAGGTATAACTGGGTGACCTTGATGGGATGAAGGATCTTTTAACATGGTAATGTTTAATTGCAATCCTGCTACAGGTCAATTTCTGACTAAAACTTTTTCTAATTACCAACTGAATGATTGGTATTAGCTGTAAACTTGTGTACTTGCTGGACTACGCTGCAATAATCTTTTTCCTCTTTGTAATTCCAATCAAACTGAACTACTGAGAGGACAAAAAGAAATTGTTAACATCAGCGTTATGGAACTGCCAACCATTATACATTTTGAATTTGTATGGTCCTAATCATAAAGGCAGAATGGACACACAATGATAACTCCTGCAACCGCTGCACTTTGTTTGTGTGCAAAGAAGCCCTCCAGTTCTTCTTCAATTCTCTTTCCATTCTTAACACATTTGTCTCACCTGCAAGAGGATTTAATGGCTTCATGATCGGAAAGAGCACAAGAACTGAAAGAAGTCTTCGCAAGAACACAAGAAAATCTATCTCCATCTTAAATACATCTTATGATACAGCAACCATCACCCTTGGGGGCAGAGAATTCCAGAGATTCACTACCCTCTGAGGGAAGACATTTCAATGCAACTCAGTTTTAAATAAGTGGCCCTTATTTTGTAGCTATGTGCACTTGTTCATGACTCTCGAGCAGGAACATCTCAAAGTCTACTCTTGTCAAGCCCCCTTAGGACCTTACATGTTCGAATAAAGTCACTGCTCATTCTTCTGAACTCCAAGGAATACAGACCCAAGCTGTTCAGCTTTCTCTTGGGCAACCCTTTCATCACAGGAATCTCCTTTGGACTGCCTCCAATGCTACCATATCCTTTTTTAGGTAAGGAGACAATAACAGTACACAGTATACGAGGTGTGGCCTTACCAACACCCTGTACAGCTGTAACAAAACTGCCCTATTCTTAAACTCCAACTCCTTTGCACTAAAGGTGAAAGTGGCCTTTTCCTTCTGAACTACTTGTTGGACTTGCCTGCTAAATTTTGTGATCATGCACTGGAACAGCTGGATCCCTCTGATCTTTGGTCATTTGCAGTCTCTCTCCATTTCGATAGTAATCTGCCTTTTGCACGACCTCACACTTCCCCACATTAAATCTCGTTTACCAGGTTATCTCAGGGATATTTGTAGCATCCTCCATAGTAAAAACGGATGTAAAAAAATTGATTTAACATATCTGCCATTTCTTTGTTTCCTGCTATTAATTTGCCAGCCTCGTTCTCTTATAGCCCCACACTCACCTTGGACACCTTCTTCCTATTTATATATTCATAGAAACTCTTACTGTTTGTTTTGACATGATACACGTTTTGTCTCAAAATCAATTTTCTCCCTTCTTATTAGCTTTTTTTGTCTTTTGCTGCAATATTCTAAAAAATTCACGGTCTTCTGCCAGCACTTGCCACCTAATATGCCCTACCTTTCAGTTCCATTTTATCCTTGACCTCCTTTATTTCTTGTGTTCTCGTTTTTGGAGGCTTAAACAGTGAAACTAATGATGAGGTCAAGAACATGGGTGCATACAGGACAAGTAATGGATGAACACACAGTCTTGTAGCGGTGGAAGCAGCTACAAGGAAAGAGAGAGGCCACGGAGGGATTTCATCATGTGGACAAGAATTTTGCACGTTATCCCAGAAAACATCATGGAATTGGTTTGTAGGTTTTGCCGATTGAGGCACACTCATTTAAAGTATAAGAAAAATGTCACTGAAATGTGCTTGAATTGAGTGAGTTTAAAATGTAGCATAGCCAGGCTGTTGGTTTCTAAATTTCTGGGAATTGAACATTATTGCAGAGATAAGATAAGGATGTCTTTACATTGCACAATATTCCACAATTATAAATATCTACATGACCTGTGTACCGATATTGGTAGTTACCATGCTTTGAATTCTGGGATTTAAGAAATTAACACTGAGAAATTAAATTCACTCAGGGAATACGCAAGGAAACATCCTAATTCTTCAGGAGTGACATAGGAATAGGAAAAGGAAAAGGGAACAAGAGACTTACGTAGGGACTAAATGGGAATCCATCATAATACTTGATGCAGAAATACATCTGCCACAATGTGAGAACTGTATAAGTCAGATGATGAGAAAGAAAATGAGACACAGAAAGAAAGAGATACAGAAGTGATTGCAGTCAAAGCATTTATGTTGCCTATGAGCAGAGTCATGGGAGATTTAACTGGTGTTGCACTGGAATTACACAGCCATTATATTTACTATTATTTGCAAAAGTTAAATGTCATCTACTTTTTTTTTGAAACAACTAATGGAAGACAGAGCAGAAAGGCGGATAAAATGACACAGTTTCTACAGAATGAAACAAGATCATTGCTCTTTAATCAAATCTGCCCCTGTCATTGTGTACTGAAAGGATGGTAGTCCCTGTTTGCTGGAATAGAATTGGGAACATTCACTTCAACTCTTGCAGTTCACCATTCCCTCAATAAAAGTTCTGTAAATATTGTTTTCACAGACAACAAGCTACAAGAGGAAACCCTGACAGATAAGAAAAGAAACAGCCACACACACTTTAGTTTATCAGTGTGTTATCAATCACAGCTCTGAACAAGCAGGCCTGATATTTTGGGAAAAAGAATTGAATTATATTGGAATACAGAGAATGTACAGCACAGACACAGGCCATTCAGCCCAACTAATCCATGCAGCTTTTTTATGTTTATCTTATGGTATAAGGGAACCGTTCAATAGTCTTATCACAGTGGGGTAGAAGTTGTCCTTAAGTCTAGTGGTACGTGCCCTCAGGCTCCTGTACCTTCTACCTGATGGAAAAGGAGACAAGAGAGAATGACCCGGGTGGGTGGGGTCTTTGATTATGCTGGCTGCTTCACCAAGACAGTGAGAGGTAAAGACAGAGTCCAAGGAGGGGAGGCTGGTGTCTGTGACGCGCTGGGCTGTGTGCACAACTCTCTGCAGTTTCTTGCGGTCCTGGGCAGAGCGGTTGCCGTACCAAGCCGTGATGCATCCAGATAGGATTCTTTCTATGGTGCATCAATAATAATCTTTCCTCATCAAACTATATTTGGAAAAACTCTTAATCCCTTCTACCTGATGTCTAGTCTCCCCTCATATGCACTTTGGGTACCATAGTAAGTGGTTAACTTATTGGACTATCAACTAGAGTTCAGGACAATTAACCCAAAGACATGAGCCAAAATGGCAGCTGAGGAATTTGGAAAACAAATGACAAATCTGTTAGAATTTACTTTGAGGCTGTATCTCCAAGAGTAAGGGTAGATTCTGTGGGTATTTGGTTTTTCAAAAGGCCTTCGATAAAATGCCATTCAAGAAGTTATTATACAAAATCAGAGCATACTGTTGTGGACTGAGGACAGAACAACACAGAGCAGCAATAAATGAATCATTTTTGGGTTGTGGGGCTGTGACTAGTGAAGCACCACAGGGATTGCTGCAACCCCAGCTGTTCACAAATCTATATTAATAATTTGGGTGAAAGAATCAAACATAATGTGTCTATTCTAGTGATGACCCATGGCAGGGTGGCAGTGTGAGCTACGAGAAGGATACAGAGGAGCTTCAGGGAGAGACAGCCAGCTAAGTGATGGGCAAGGACATGGCAGATAATGTGGGATAATGTGAGGTTAGTCACGTTGATAAAATAAGTAGGAAGACAGGGTATTTTTTTAGATGGTCTAACCCTGAGTCATTGGAGTTCAGAGGGACTTGGGTGTCCTGCACATGGAACAGTTAAAGTCAGCATGCATGTTCAACATGTGATTAGGAAGGCAAACTGTCTGTTGACATTTGTTATGCTTAAGTCACACAAAGGAACTCAGAACAAAATTTATGGATTCTGCAAAGTGTGCTTCAAGTCTCCAATTTTCATTCATGTGTAATTTTTTGTTGTAATTAGATCACATAGCAAGCAGAAACATTGGACTGTGATCTAATTCTGAGACACTAAAAATTCCTTGGACGTGCTCTACCTTCCTTCTTAAACACAGATTCAGTGTTAGCTATCTGCCAATCATCAGAGACTACACCATTTCCTCATGAATTATTGAATACATTTAATGAGTAGCTCTGCTATCTCTTTTTAAGAATCTTTTAAAATGTGTGATGCAATTGATCATGGCCAAGGGTTTATTCTTGTCTTTGATTAGTTTATTTCATGTTTTTCTTTTTAAATTTGCTTATATAATCTCTAATCTCATTTCCCAATGTCCCAGCCTCCTGATCTGAGTCTTTGCTAAATAAAACAAACTAATTAGGTAATATTTCTGCCATTTTGCAATGATCTGATTTAATCTTAACCATCCCTCAATGGTGTCATTTCAATATCAATCTTCTTTAACTTGTGGCAAAGTATTTTACTATTTTATTTTCCTTGATAAGTCAATTTTATTGCTCCTCATTGCCTTCCTTATTTTCTTAAATCCTAATCACTTCATATTCTCCAGTGTTATTCATTGCCCTGCTGTCCATTTTGTTAGTGTATTTTCCTTTCCATATCCTAAGTTTTTCCTTTACATCTTCATTTGTCCACCATGATTCATTTGTTTATCTTCACTGAATTTTTTTCCGAGACTCTGTTGAACACTATTCCACGTTTCCCAAAGCAGCCCAACTTCATTATTTGTCAATAGCGTTGCTCATTTTATTTTCTCAAGTTCTGTTCCCAGCCTTTCATTTCCTCCTCAATCAATTTCCTGGACTTCACTCTTCTTTGCCAAATGTTCTCTGAAATCTATTTCCACTAGATGCGATCAGTGTCACCCTATCAGTAGCACTGAGTCAGGAGATTGTGGACTTGATCTCTATTCCTGATATTTGAGTGCAAAACTCTAGGCTCAAACATCAGTGTGTGGAGAGATCATCTTTTCAGTGAGATATTGAACCAGTTTGATCTCTTCCCTCGGGTGAAAATTGCAAAGGGAAAGGTGTCCTGGTCAATATTTACCACTTAATCAGATTAATTAAAATAGAGCATCTGTTTATTATCATTTTTCTTTGTAGAAACTGGTTACCATGGTTCCTATATAACAACTGTCCCTCCTCTTCAAAAGTACTTCTTGGTTGTTGATGTCAAGACTACGAAAAGTACCATGCAAATTAATATGTGCTTTATGTTAGACTTCTGGCAATTGCTCAGGAATGTGTTCTGCATTCACTATAGTAACTCTACCTTCCCCCTTTCTCCCTACCAGTTCTGACCTATTAATTTCAGAATAATTATTAATTAATAATAATAAATTAATGATAATTTTTGGTGGCGAAGTGGTTGCAGCTGCCAGAGCCACTGCCCCACAGCAGCTGAGACCCAGGTTCAATCCTGACCTTGGTGTTGTCTATGTGGACTTTGCACATTCTCCCTCTAATAATTTGGGTTTCCCTTGGGTGCTCTGGTTTCCTTCCACATCCTAAAGATGTGGGGATTGATAAGTTAACTGGCCACTGTAAATTACCCATATTGTGTTGGTGAGTGGTAGAATGCCAGGAAGTGGAAGAGAACACAGAATTACTGTAAATGGACAGTTGATGGCTGGCATGGACTCAGTGGGCCAAATGGTCTGTTTCTATGCTGAATCTATCTATGACTCTAATGCCTGAGCCCTGCCCCACTGGCCTTGAAGCATTCTGATCTTATACTCATATCCCTGCTGTATTTCCATATTTCTTCTTCCGTCCCTCTTTCACTGTTAAGTAGTCTTTCGACAGAGCTTAATTTCATGAATGATCCATTATTGCCTGAAAGATTGATGCGTACCCAAAAAGATGCAGAGCAGGGCCATAGACTGCCACCTCAGTGACTATTTTGGCTTTAGACCCATCACTGGAATCTTTAGTCATGCCCAAGGGCCAAGATCTTTGGTGCTACTGAGCCAATACTGCACCCTTTGCTTTGAATTTCTGAAGTAGCATGATTTGACCTGTAAATGATCACAATCTCAGTCAGCTCTGGAAAATAAAATTGATTTTCATGTATTATGCTAAAAAGTGCTATGGTTCTGAATTTCCTAGCCATTATCATCAACCTTGATACAATAGGTTGTACTTCTGATTTGTTGATGATTATGTCACTTTTTTTAAGTTGCCATTAAATTTTAAGTGCAGCTACTTTACCTCATCATTTCCCCCCTCCTATCTTTTCTTTAAATAGAACACCTAATTCCCAGTCCTGATTTTTCTGCTACCTCCATTGAATTTGCTTTCTCCTAATATATAACTGATTCCATACCCATCTTCTGATCAAGGACACAGACTCTAATCAGTTTAACTCTTCTGTTTAATCTCCTTTTTATTTTCAAACATCTTTTTACACTCCTGTTTTATAACTTCACTTATTCACTGTTTATTTATACCCTCCTCTAGTTTAGCCTGCCTTATGTTCTTATTTTTGTTTCATTAATATTTTGGCTTGGTTTATTTCATCACTTGCTCCACTTTAATGGCTCTCAGCTGATCATACAGTTGCTCATTCTACTCAAGCATCAGCTCAATTAATAGAATATATTTGCATAAAGTCTGTTGTTTGCTGTTAGGATAACATATTCTGCAAACCCTAGTCAATGTTTGTACACTATTGTATCACCAAACATGTCCATAAATATTTGAACTGACAAATTTTCTTTTGGATTAAATATAATCTGTTTTCCTCTTTATCCATATACAAAAAGAGGAAGTGTTTCTAAGATAAAGAAAATTAGTGAGAATTTATTAGAAAATTAGTTACACCCAATTATATCACACACTGTCTTTGCAAAGGTTTGATCATATAAAATGAGGCACAAGATAAATAAGTATGTGTTTCATTATACCACTGATTATGACAACAATTGCTTGTATTTCCATCTGTAAATAAAGATATGTAAATTCAAGTACAGCCAGTAATTATGTACAGGTCAGTCATCAATCACAAATAATGAGAAGCTCATGGAGAAGAGAAAGGTCATAAAGAAACAGCAAACAGCTATATCATCACTAAATACCAAAATGTAGCATTGCATTTTTGTATATGTTAACTCAGACTAGATGCATTGATACTTTCAAACATAGGAGTGGAATTGTCAGAACCCTTTCCCAATTACTCTCAATGCACAAAATCTGAACATGCAAAATACCTTTTTCATTTCCTTGCACCTATAAGAATTTCTGAGATCCAAATAGCTTATTTTGACTAGTTAACCAAGGTCATCCTCATTTATCCCTATTGTGGAGAAACTCAACTCCTTTGACAAGTGGGGACGGGTGCAGTCTTTGATATTTGCACCATTTTAATCAGTACTTTGCCTCCGATTGTATTGTGGCAAATTTTACTTGACCGATTTAACATAAGAAATGTTGCATATCTTACAGAGCGGGAAGGTTAAAACCTTACAGATACAGAATCACTACTTGACAAAACTCGTGTCAAATCTGAACAACGTGGGCTTGAAAATTTATCTGTGCAATGCCTGAAAAAATAATCTTGCGTGGATGAAAATCATGTTAATCAAGCATTGACCATTAACTTGGAGAAATAATGTGGTTAACTAGATATAAGCTTATTGTGTAAGGTTTTCTTCTACTCTGGCACAGTTTTTCTGGCATCCATCTTTCCAAAATGATGTCAATACTGATGCAATGCCCAATATTAATTTGTAGAGAGGGTTTGTATCATATTGGTTTTAACAGTGACTGCCGCAGTTCACTCTCAGAATAACCAGTGTTTAATCTTGCCGAAGACTGTGCAACTTTCTGAAAAATAAATCTCAAGTACATCAGCCCAAACTGGAAACTTAGTCACCACACAGCCGAGTGCTTTCAGCAAGTTCCCCCTCACACTCGAGGAAGAAATCCTGCCAGATTTCTGGTTCCACATTCATCGGATGGGAACTAAGTAAAAAAAAAATATAAACAGGAGAAAGACATCTAACAAGGGAAATAGCACCAAAAATGTCTCCACCCAGGTTTCCTATGGAGGCATTATTTCTTCAACTTCTTTGCAAGCTATCCTTCCACAGGATAGTCCTCATTTATAAAAGTTATCAACCTCTAAAGTGGGGAATGCGCAATTTCCGGTAATGCAACTTTTCCATGGCAGAGTGCATGCTATATTTAATATGCATTAGTGCAAGCAATATTTGAGGGCACCGATACCCTTACAGAAACGTCCCTGGCCAGTTCCTGCTATACGTGTCTCTTGCTGCCACATTTTTATACAAAAATACTCTGCCATCGCTTCCATTGTTGTAGCATTCAGTGATTCTCTGGTAAAACTCCCCAACAGCTGAACAACTACTGGCTGTATTTTGTTCTGTCCCTCTGAGGGGTATTTTCTGAGATCAGAGCGATCCCAAGACGATCACTAGTCTTATCAGCGACACATGTCCTGGACTTTGTTGCAAGATCCAAATTTTTATTTGATGATTTATTTGATGCACAGAGAACAGACATCCAAATGTAAAAACATTGCTGAAAATACTCAATTGATCAGTCAGTAATTGTGGGAAGAGAAACAAAGTTAAAATTTCAGATCTATGACCTTTTATCAGAACTAGCAAAAGGTCATTGATATGAAATGTTAATTTTGCTCTTCTCTCCACAAATGCTGCTCGACGTGCTGAGTATTTCCAGCTTTCTTAGCTTTTGCTTCAGATTTCCAGCATCTACAGATTGTCTTCTGTTATTTTCTGGGTGAATTTTTGTTATATTTTTAATCTATTTGTAAACTTTATACTTGGTTCAGTGTAATTCAGTGTCATTAGGTAGAACATAACAGCACAGTACAGGCCTCTCAGCCTACGATGTTGTGCCAACCTTTTAACCTACTTTAAGATCAATCTAACTATTCCCTCCCGCATACCCTTCCATTTTTCTTATCATCCATTTGCCTATCTAAGAGTCTCTTAGACAGTGTCACAAGTCTCAGAGTGTCATAGCGTCTCACCGGTAGTGTCATAAGAGCAGGGTTTAAAGTTGTAAACCCCATGATGCTCCTAAGAAATTCATCCCAAACTTAAGCAAGACCTCTGGAAGGTACATATGCTTTCAATTATTAAATCACACCTCACCTGTCAATGTGGTATTATTAATGGGCAACTTGTCAGCAGCAGTTAGAAATCATTGGGATGAAAATTGTGTAAAATTTCCAATAAATCTAAGGTTCTTTCAGAAAGTCTAAATTTTAAGAGATTTTTAAATACTCTATTTACATTTAAAAGTAACTAATTATTCAAATATATTCAATAATATTTTGAAAATGTATCAATTATTCAAATTTGCATTAATTTTCTTCAATGCAGTTGTTAGCAATATGCTTTTATCTGAATGAAGGGCAAAATTTGTGATTGAACAGTCATCACAACATTGGACAGTAGAAATGGTTCAGAGGGCGCAGAATTTTTGAGATGTGTTCAAAGAAGATTTTTGACACAGTATGTAGATAGACCAATGAGAGAAGGAGCACTACTGGACCTTGTCTTGGGGAATGAAGCTGGTCAAGTGGAGGGACCATTTTGGGAATAGTGACCGTAACTCCAAATATTTCAAAGTGGTCATGGAAAAAGATTGGGATGGACCAGAAATAAAAACATATTAAACTGGGATAAAGCCAACTTCATTAGAATAAGACAGGACCTGACTAAGACTCACCGAGAGCAGTTACTTTTAGGCAAGTCTACATCTGTGCAGTGGTAAGCATTCAAAGAAGAATTAACAACAGTTCAAGGCCAACATGTTCCTGTAAGCATAAACGCCAGGGGTAAAAAGTTCAGGGAACCTTGGATGTCAAAGGTTATTGAGGATTGGATAAAGAGAAGAAAAGGAAACAAATAGCTGGTATTGGGAACTAAAGTCGAGTGAGGTCCATCAGGAGAACAAAAATTGTGGGGAGGTGCTTAAAAAGGAAATTTGGAAGGCAGAGAGGGGTCACGAAATATCATTGTCTGATAGGATTAAGGTTAATCTGGTTTTCTGTTAATTTCTTATTGAAGGTGAATTAATCTGAAGGTGTTCTATCAACATGAAGGACAGAAGAATAACCAGGGAAAGAGTAGGGCTCATTAGGGACAACAGGATCAATGTGTGTAGAGAGCCAGAAGGTTCACAAGTGGTCCTAAATGAATACTTTTCTTCAGTACTAACTAACAAAATGGACTCCGTAGTTGGAGAACTTAGCAAAGGGGAAGGTTAAAGTCTTGTGCATGCTTCAATAAATAAGGAGGACATACGCAATGCCTTAGCCAGTTTTTAGGTGGATGAATCCCCAGGACTGGATGGGATCTATCTCAGGCTGTGGTGGGAGGCATGGGAAGAGATTGCTGAGGCTTTAACTGAGATTTTTAAATTCATGTTGACCACAAGTGAGATTCCTGTTGAGTGCAGGACAGCAAATATGGTCTCCCATTTCAAGAAGGGCAGCAGGGTGAAGCCTCGTAATTATGAACCTATGAGTAACGTAATTCAGTAGTAAGGAAATCTTTGGAGAAAATGTTGAAGGACAGGATTAATGATCAGTTGGAATGACAGGGTCTAATCAGAAAGAGTCAAAATGACTTTGTTAAGGACAGATCCTGCCTGACCAATCTGACTGAATTTTTTGAAGAGGTAACCAAGTGTATTGTTATAAGATAAGATATTTATTTGTCACATGTACATCGAAACACAGTGAAATGAATCTTTTTGTGTTACTGAGAATATGCTGGGGGCAGCCCGCAAGTGTCACCACTCTTCCAGCGCCAACTTAGCACGCCCATAGCTCCTAAACTGCCAGTAGATGTGGTTTACATGGACTTCAGTAAGGCCTTTGCTAAGGTTCCACATGGGAGACTGGTCCAAAAGGTAAGGGCCCATGGGATCCAGAACAATTGAAAAAACCTGATCTGAAATTGGCTTGGCAATAGGAGACAAAGGGTGATGGTAGAGGGTTGTTTTAAAGGTTGAATGCCTGTTACGAGTAGTGTTCCTCAGGGACCTTTGCTGTTTGTAACATACAAAAATGATTTGGATGTGGCTGTTGGAAGCATGATCAGTAACACTAAGATTTGTGGTCATGGATTGTGTGGAAGGTAGTCTGATAAATGTGAGGAGATCCATTTTGGGATTACTAGTGAGGCTAGCACATACACCATGAATGGTAGGGTCTCAGGGAGTATTGATGAAGAGAGGGACCTTGGAGTACAAGTCCAAAGATCCTTGAAAGTGACAGTACAAGTCGATAATGCAGCATGAAGACATGTGGGATTAGTTGGGGCATTGAATACAAAAGCAGGGAGGTTATCCTCCAACTTTATGAAACATTGGTTTGGCCTCAACAGCAGTACTTTGTACATTTCTGGGCACTACTCCATAGGAAGTACGTAAGAGCACTAGGGAGGGTGCAGAGGAGGTGGACCAGGATGTTGCCTGGGTCAGACCACTTCAGTGATGAGCAGCATCTGTTCTCCCTGCAGCGGAGGAGGTTATGAAGGACATGACTGAGGTCGATAAAATTATGAAGGATATAGCTGGGTGGACTGTAAGAATGTTTACTCCATGTCAGAGGTAGGCAAAATGAATGGACATAATTTTAGGATAAGGGGGAAGAGATTTTGAGGTGATATAAGGGGGACCTATACACACAGAGAGTGGTGATTATCTGGAAGGCACTGCCAGAGACAGTGGTTGAAGTGGAGCCGCTGACAGCATTTCAGGTGTTTCTAGATAAGCATTTGAATGGTTCAGTCAGAGAAGGGTATGGGCCGAGGGCTGGGAGATAGGTTAAGTGTGGATGGTTACCCCCTGGTTGTTGTGGATCTGGTGGGCCAAATGGCCAGTTTCCATGCTCCATGGCTCTGAGATTTTGTTGAGAAAAACCCAAGTCTATTGATGTTTCAACTAAACATCCCTACACATTTCTACACATCCCTCCCTACTTTCTTTCCCACTGAAAACAAACTTGTTTTTCACTCTTTATCATTTCTGACAAAGGGCCTTGGACTTGAAACGTTTTTGTTTCAGATTTCCAGCATCTGAAGTTTCTTGATATCCTATCTATTTTGCTTTATACCACTATGGCACACAATGAAATTTGGAGCTGCTTCCTGTCCTTCAAAACCTACTGAACCACACATGTGCAGATTTGAACTCTTCCCCCATCACCAACAATAGAAGGATCGTAACAGGACCAGGATATCAATCAGGTTCCAGCTCAAGCACTGGGTATCCCACAATGACCAACTCTTAAGACCTAAAAGCATTTCCACCATCTGCAAGGCATAAGTCAATTTCATGGATGAGTGCCACTCCAGCAACACTTAACACCATCAAGACCAAAGTAGCTAAGTTGTTTGGCTTCACATCCAACCCCTTAGCATTCATTCACCACCATTGCATTGTGACTGCAGTACGTTCCATCTGCAAAATGCACCCCATTTACTTGCCTGGACTACTCGGACAGTAGGTCCCAATTTCTCACACCAAGCAAGATAAGGACAGCAGTTGCATGCACCACCCTCTGTAGAATCCTCTCCACTTTGCACATAATGCTCACTTGAAAATCACTAAGTAATTAAAACATCAAACAAGGCCATTCAGTCCATTAAGTCTCTGCACAAAATGGATAGTCAAATTCTTGTCATCTCTCCACAGTCCTTCATTTATATTTTCCTTTCAAATACTTTATCCAGTTCCCTTTGAAAAGTCACAACTGAATCTGTCCCCACTCCCCACTCTAGCAGTGCATTCTAGTTTTATTTTTCCCTTCAGTTTTACCATCAGGCAGATTCACGACCAACACCCATGTTGGACTAGGCCTACAGAACAATACATATGCCAACCAACATGATTATAGTTGCCTGACTTCTCTTTTGTGTGCAGATAGCCATTCTCCCTCAGGTTGCAACTTCAACCCTTTTTTAGACTTGTTCCCAGCTCCCAAGTTTATTCAGAATCTGGACACTTGCTCTCTCAGAAGTTCATGTTACTACAACAAATGATTTTACTCCATAAATTATGTCATCCAGCATTTAGTTTAAGGAATTGTCCAGAACAATACAGCACAGCAACAGGCCCTCTGGCCCACAATGTCAGTGCCAACCATGATGACAATCCAAACAAATCCCATCTGTTTGCACTTGGTCTACAGTTCAGATGGTTGATGGAGGGCTACATATGTGTCGCGGTCTAAGATTTCAGATGGCTATGGGTTTGGTTTCTTTGCTTTTAGAATATCAGCATTGAGGGCAGGGGTTGTGTTGAGGTGTGGGCCTTGGGATCAAGAAGCTGAGGAGACTGAGGTCTGAGCCTTGGGATCAGTGTTGTGTTGCGAATGAGGGGCAGGAGTTGCCTGAAGAATCATCCCAATCAATGCTATGGTATGAATTGTCACTGAGCACCCAACAATGCCTTCCGCTGGGACAACTTGGCCTTATTTCCCCACAATATTCCATAAAGAGTGTTGCACAAGGAATGACATCATTGTTCCATATGTGGCAGATGTGGAAAACATGTCTGATGAGCAAGAGTGAATTCACTCTTTGAAGCATCCAAATGAATTTCCAGAATGATGCAAAATGACCCAGCAATTGTGTTATCATGTCTCATTTCAAGTCAGCTCAATTTTCAATCACATAGTACTGAATGAGACAAGGTTACATACCAAAATTCTTGGTCCAAATGTCCAAGGTTACCTGTGTCAACATTCACAATGTGTGGTGCTTGAAATTGTTATACACTGTATTCCAAAATGTTTCTTGCCAATCTGTTTAATTTGTCTTTGTATATATCAATGCTTCTGTTTCAACTGTCTGCCTAGGGAGTCCATTCCAAAGATTTACCACATGCTCACTGAAATAATTGCTCACAATTTGTGGCATGCTTCATTTGTTAGATTATTTTATTTCCCACAAATGGCATCGTGGTCTTTAAGTTACTGGACTAGCATCCATTGTTCTGGCCTATTGATCCAAAGAGATGGGTTCAGACCCCACGAGCTGTGGAATTTAAAAACTCAGTAATTAAAAAAAATCTGGAGGTAAAAGGAAAAGTTAGTCTCAATAACACCAGCCACAAAACTACTGGATTGTCATAGAAATCCACCTGATTCACCAATTAACCTTCTCTGGTCTGACTGAGATATGATATCAGATCCTCTCGTAGTTGACTCTTAATGTCCTATTCAGTTTAGGAGCAGTTATGGATGGAAAATAGATGTCAGCATAGCCAGTGGTGTCCACATCCCTTGAATCAATAATAATAAAGAAGTATTTTTCTTTTGTAAATTGCTGGAAATATGACGGGAAAGCTGAACCAGCAGCCGACGTTGGCAATGAGTGAGATTGATGACTGATAAGGGGCAGATTTGAGTTAACTTAGGTACATTAAGAATACTGAAGAGAGTGAAACAAATACAGGATTAAGAGATGGGAAACAAATACAGTAAGGATAAATAAATTTTAAAATGGTTTAAATGTTAACGTTTACTAGCTTCAACATTCATATTTTCTTGGGTATCATGATTGCTTGAAATACTGTTCGGAAGATGCACTGCATTTAATGAAAAAGGCTGCTTAAGCAACAACTCTGAAATCTGAGACCTGTGTCATCTGGAAGAATGGTGGCGAGTGCACTGGAGAAGCATAACCTACAAGTTCTCTTCCCAAGTCAGACAGCACCCTGACTTGGATATACATCACCATTCCTTCATCTTCAAAATGTCAAAATCCTGGAAGTCCAAACCCAACAGCCACATGGAATTACTTCACCAAATGATCTGGAGAGGTTAAAGAAGATGGTCAATTGTAATATACTCTGGGGCAAGTGTCACTCTGACCAATAACACCGATGTCATAAGAATAAACAAAGTAGTAAACTGCAGGATAATTTCAGCAATCAATTAATTGGTTGCTGGCAATTCTTTGTTTGTGAATGGTAATTTGAATTACAGCTCAAGGGATTTGATTATCAGGGTTACAGCTATCTCTTCAGTGTTAGCATAGCAGCACAGGATACTGCCATACCTGTGTCAGCTCTGTGAAAGAGCCGTTCAAATTCATTCTACACCCCAGCTTTCCCCCATAACCTTGCAAATTAGTTCTCTTCTTGTTTCTTTTTCATTAACTCAATATTAGAATATTCGATTGCTGAGGGCTTTTAAGATTTAGTTCTCACAGTTGTTTTAGCCCCAGTGAACTGCAATAACTTCAAGCTGTGACAACCGAAATACCACACAGTGACATAAAATCAGACTTTTAATTAGATAGATGAAAATGTGATAACTAATGAATCACTGCACAATGCACAGCAATGAAACAGAAAAATATCAGTTTGAAAGATAGTTAGTTTTGTTAGGAGCACTTTTGTGCAGGTGCAGATACCAATCCAAATAAAATGCCAAGATCGGTAAGCAGCTCCATTGATTGGATGTCAACAGAGACCAAACTCCAATTCAATTTAGCGCTGATAAGCACTCAGTAGGATTTGACTATTCCATAAATTAAAACACTGAAAATGCTTCTGTAGAATAGTTTTTAAGTTCAGATGTTACTTATATTCCTTCTGACCGTTGCACATCTTTTCCACTTTATTCTGAATTTGTTTCACAGGTCATTCATCATTCAATTATAAAGGGAGCATTCCCCTATCATTGACAATTAGGTTCATGAGCTTTTGCTGGAAATGTACAGGATTGGATGAAAACTACTCAAAGAGTTCCTCCTTTCATAAGTTGATCCTTTGCATTCCATTTTAGTCTTCAAGGATTTGGCAAATAATACAAACATATCCTGCAGAAAACTTCATCAAGTGATAATGGCATCTTGCAAAACTGACAAAAGTGAACTATGACAAATGTAAGTAAGCATGAATACCAAGTATGCCATTTATCCATAATTCAGTTATCTTTGTTTCTTAGCAACACTAGATCAGGACTTTAAAACATTCAGAACATGAACAATAGAAACTGCCACAATGGACTTTGTGGATTTACTACTTGGGTGCACAATCTTTGATGATTAATTCCCTTTAATAAGTTTGCTTTCTGCAGAAAAATACAAGGGTCATCAGAGACAGAAAACAGAAGGTTTAACGAATTCTATATGGGTGCACCCCAGGTCTGAACTCAGCTCTCTGAAGTCAGCTGCAGCAAGAGAACAAAGACCTTGCCTGGTTGGCTGTCCAAGCGATTATGTTCAGGGCACAGTTCCCTCTACCAACCTATCTTAAAGAAAAACTCTGTATTATACCATTGTAACATTTCCATTTCTTATACTAGTCAATTTAGAAGCAGTTTATAGCTGTGCAATATAATATTTGAATTTGAAAAGGATATTATACTCCTTGCCATTATAACCAAGACATTTGGGTCTCGCCATTCAAGTGGGTTAAAACCTATTTTGCGGTCTGAAGATACTGTGAACCAGACCAATATAGGAAGACTAGTCACTTGACCAGGAAATCTCAGAATTCTAATCATAGCACTGATCACCATCCTGCTTTAGCTTCACCTACAAGTGAAATTCATCTATATTGTTCAGGTCATTTGAGGAGAAAACCAATTGGGAAAAAAAGAATCTTTTTTCGCCAATTTCAGATGCCTCATTGAATTGCCCAATCAGAATCAGATTTATTATCACTGACTGAGATGACATGAAATTTGTTTTGCGGCAGCAGTGCAGTGTAAAGACATAAAATTACTACAAATTACAAAAATAAATAAAGTGTGCACAAAGGAATAACAAGGTGGTGTTCACGGGTTCATGGACCATTCAGAAATCTGATGGCAGAGGGGAAGAAGCTGTCCCTGAATCATTGAGTGTGGATCTTCAGGCTCCTGTACCTCCTCCCTGATGGTAATAACGAGAAAAGGACGTGTCCCGGATGCTGAGGGTGCTTAGTGATGGATGCCACTTTCTTGAGGCACCACCTCTTGAAGATGTACTCAATGGTAGGGAGAGTTGTGCCCGTGATGGAGCTGGCTGGGTCTACAACCCTCTGCAACCTTTTGCGATCCTGTGCATTGGAGCCTCCATACCAGGCTGTGATACAACCAGTCAGAATACTCTCCACCGTACATCTATAGAAATTTGTAAGAGTCTTTGGTGACATATCGAATCTCCTCAAAGTCCTAACAAAGAGGAGCCACTGGTTTTCCTTCTTCATGATTGCATCCATGTGCTGGGCCCAGGATAGATCCTCCAAGATGTTGACACCCAAGAACTTGAAGCTGCTCACCCTTTCCACCGCTGACCCCTCAATGAGGACTGGTGTATGTTCTCCCGACTTCCCCTTTCTGCAGTCCACAATCAATTCCTTGGTCTTGCTGACATTGAATGCGAGGCTGTTGTCGTGACACCACTCAGCCAGCTGATCTACCTCACTCCTGTACACCTACTCATCGCTATCTGGGATTCTACCAACAACAGTGGTGTCATTGGTGAATTTATAGATGGCATTTGAGCTGTGCTTAGCCACACAGTCATGAGTGTGGAGAGAGTAGAGCAGTGGGCTAAGCGCACATCTTTGAGGTGTGCCTGTGTTGATTGTCAGCGAGGAGATGTTACTACTGATCCACACTGACTGTGGTCTCCCAATTAGGAAGTCGAGGATCCAGTTGTAGAGGGAGGTACAGAGGCCCAGGTTTTGATCCTTGGTGATTAGTACTGAGGGGATGATGGTGTGAACACTCTGTCATCGATAAATGGCAGTCTGACATATCCTCGGTGCTCCAAAGCAGAGTGGAAAGCCAGTGAGACTGAGTCTGCTGTAGATCTGTTGTGGAGGAGGTGAATTGCAGGGTGTCAAGGTCCTTGCTCAGGCAGGAGTTAATTCTAGCCATAACCAACCTCTCAAAGCACTTCATTATGGTGGATATGAGTGCTACTGGGTGATAGTCGTTGAAGCAATTCACACTGCTCTTCTTGGGCACCGGTAAGATTGCTGCCTTTTTGAAGCAGGTGAGAGCCTCAGACCACAGCAGCGAGAGATTGAATTTGTCCTTGAACACCAGCCAGTTGGTCAGCACAGGTTTTCAGTACTCAGTCAGGTACACCATCGGGGCCTGAGGCCTCACGAGGGTTCACCCTCTTGAAGGATGTTCTGAGGTCGGCCTCCCAAGACAGAGATCACAGGGTCACCGGATGCTGTGGGGATTCGCACAGGTGTAGTATTATTCTCTTTTTTAAAGCGTGCACAAAAGGCATTGAAGTCATCGAGGAGTGAACCATCACTGCCATTGATAATGTTAGATTTCGCCTGATAGGAAGTAATGGCATGCAAACTCTGCCACAGCTGTCGTGCATCCAATTAAGCAGAATCCAAAAGAAATATTACTTGTAGATTCCCATCATAAGCTGGGAAAGGCAGATATATTCATTGTGGATTTGGGGAGGTCAAGAGCAATAGAATAATAAATTAGTAAAATGTTTGAGGTAATCAGGGTTGCATAGAAAGCATGTGAAAGCTGATGATCACAGCCTTTTACACTTCTGGAAAGGACCCAAACTGAGCTTCAGAATTAATATTGGGGTTTGTAAACAAATCACCCTGATGATTCATCTGGAGAATTACGTGACCAACAATTCCTGACAGCATTTTACCATGGCACATTATCCTGCCTCTCAGCATGAATAGTACAGGAAAGTAAGGGGATTTTTCTGCTCTGTTACTGTCCCTCATGAGTTGATGTTGGCACACTGACATACTGAGAATTCATTCTTCAGACAACTTACATTGCTTCAGAACTTCTGACGTTAGCCAAGGCATTTTGCCATGGGATTCAACAGAAGTCACCTTGAAATCAGAGACATAAGAAACTGCAGATCTGATTTTTGACAAACAAAAACTATTGTCTGATTACCTGGGCAAGAGTTAACTGGACAGGAGGCACGTTGAACCTTGAAGGCTTAAGGCTGTTGCAGCATCAAGCCTCATTGAATGCTCAGTACAGGCGGTGGGGGTGGGTGTTAGAGCACTTCATAAAATCATAAGAGTATTGGGCATCAATGCTTGTAAGCCACCTGATTAATACTCCATTGCACGTGCACAAGCGCCAGGAAAACACAAAAGCCATTCTTAACTTGAAGGGCTGAGACCCCCTTTACTGTTGATTAAAGGGGTCCACCTTACCTTGACCACAACTGGAGAGTCCAACTATATTCCTCTGCGTATGTGTCTCCTTCGACCTTCCATCATTACTGATCAGCCTCACATCATCTAGTGCCTAAATCCACAGCAGCACATCATCACATCTACCTGACAACCACCACACCATCTAACTGACACATCTCCCATCACCCATCTACCCCCATAATTATCTGACACACAGTCAAGCAAGGCTACCCATAGGAATTTTGTGAATCTTTCCCAGTCATCTTTGACCCAACCCTATCATGCAATTCCTTCCCACTTTCGGTCCAGGTGAAGAGTCTCGACCTGAAACGTCAATTGTTCATTTCCCTCCGTAGATACTGCCTGAACCAATGAGATCCTCCAGCTTTTTGTTCGTTGTTCCAGGTTCCAGCATCTGCTGTCACTTGTGTCTACTTTCTGTTCATGATATTCACGGTGGTGGGGATGGGGATGGCGAAGGCGAAGAAAAGGTCTACTGTCCTACAGTCATCGGCTTGTGCCTCCTCTGCAGTTGAACAACTGAGCCTATTAGTGGGCCTAGTCAAAAGATGCTGTGGGTCAAATTTGTTCCAAATGGCAAGAAATGTGCCTACTTTCTCAATATGCACAGACTACAACCCCGATTCATTTCTGAGGCATATAAATCACAACCATATGGTTAAATGTCATGAAGGTACTTGTCTGTGGCAAAGAAAAGTATAGAAAAAGACACTTCTGATATCTGCAATTAATATAATCCAGACAAAATCATTTTTCTTTAATGTGACTTAACAATAAGAAGCAGATGCTTTCAACTGGAGGACATATTGCAATGATACTGGTATGATGTGCATGGTGCTGGTAACAGCTGGTGACAGCAAGTGAAACAACCGTAAGTAGTAGTGATTATGTCTCAGGTTCAAGCAAACAGAGCAGCATTAGTTAACGAAAACAACAATTCCTAAAAGGTCTTTTCCTAATATCTTCCCAGTTTCTTTGTAACATTTCATTTCAAATGTCTCTTCCCTGAAACCCTATGTTGCAGTTAATACAATTAAGTCTGAGTAATAACAGAACATTATTGTCACTTGTACTGAGGTACAGTGAAAAACTTGTCTTGCATACCGATCGTATAGGTCAATTCATTACACAGTGCAGTTACATTGAGTTAGTACAGAGTGCATTGATGATGCATACAAACAGACTTGTTATTTGCTGCATGGAGCAATGGTCACATGTAGGCCGGGTATCCATTGCTGGATTTGAACACCTCAATACCATTGCAGAATGGAAAGATGCCTTTCCCACACCCTCCTGCCAGCAAAAAGCAGATGTTTATTACATAACATAAAAGGAAATTCTGAAGCTGTATGCGACTGCTTGAAGCTTGTTCCTGAAGGTCAGAAAGGAGGATGCACACGTAGAGGTTCAAGGTTACAGGGAAACATGCAAATGCTGCCAAGACTAAAACTACACATCCTTTTACATCTTTTTGGTGACTACTTTGGAGGGAAGGGCAAAGAGTACTCATTCTGACTCCAAAATTACCTGCCCAAGAATGGAAGCTCAAAGCAAATCAAAGCTCAGCAGTCCAATCCTCCAAACAAGCCTTCAAAGCTCCAGGATATTGAGAATGATTAATCAGCCAAGTCATCTTGGAGGACTGGAGGTTTGGAAGTCAACATGGGGATAACAATGTTTTGGTTTTGATAACCTGTACATAAGCCATTTTGTTTTATGCAAACTGGGTGTGTCTCCACAGGAGACTGAATTCACTGCGATGATTTTCATAGCAACAAACAGAAATGCTAAGTACGCATTCTTGATATATAGATTGTTAATGATATACAAATACAGAGGTGAGTTTCTTCTAGATATCCAAGTTAAAATAAATTTTTTATAAAGTAGATGAATTCCCCAACATCCTCCTCCAATGCATTTTTATAGAACCAAATCTGCTTAGTGTAGCGGTTAGCGTAACACTTTACTGCGCCAGCGACCCAGGTTCAATTCCGGCCGCTGTCTGTAAGGAGTTTGTACGTTCTCCCCATGTCTACATGGGTTTCCTCCGGGTGCTCTGGTTTCCTTCCACATTCCAAAGACGTACGGGTTAGGAAGTTGTGGGCGTGCTAAATTGGTGCCGGAAGCGTGGCGACACTTGTGGGCTGCCCCCAGAACACTCTACGCAAAAGGTGCATTTCACTGTGTGTTTCGATGTACATGTGACTAATAAAGATATCTTATCTTATTGCAAAAGGTCCATCTTATGTCAGTTGCTCATTTTTCAGATTATGTAATGAGCTTCAGTGTATCAAACTACAGAGAGGTGAAGAAAGAGAGAAAAAAACAATTCTAAGTTGGATCAACTTTCATCAACTGCTTCAAGAATGGCTAGGTCTCAGCATCAGTGTGGATAGGGTTGTAATGTTTGCCCCTTTTGATCCCATAAGCAAATTTCAAGAATATCGAAAATGAAGCAGTTTTGGCTGTGTTTGCCTTTTCAGATATTCTGTTAATGTCTTTGACAGGCAAAGGGTTAATTTTGGTACCTCCTGTAAAGCATGAGGTCAGATTGTCATGTGAGTGGTTGAAAGTCATTTTATGTACTTTTTCCATTTTAGTTTCTGTCAAACAAAACAAAGATTAATATTCTAGTGCTGAACTACTGGGGTCTGTGATAAAAATCCATTGGCAAATAGATTAACTCAAGGTAAAGGCCTCTGCATCTTTTTAAAACGTGGGTCGTCTGGTTGAGAGAAACACACGCAATATTGTCTTTTATTCTGACAAATCTTTGCAGGATCTTGAAACGTGTCAGTCAAGGCATCTCACACAGATTAAGTAAGCCAAGGCAGGTGGGGAATGCATGATGATTTTGATTGACAACTGTGTACTAGACCTGTGAGAAGTGTCAGAATCAATGATTGTCTGTTTTGTTCTGTGACTGACAGTTTTGTGGTAAGAAGCCTCTGATTGGAGGTTTATTTGTGGTTGACTGAGCCCAGTTACTGGAATCCAGCATGAAATCTGAGCTAATTTAATTCAATAGCAATGTTTCACCTTCTAGAAAATTAGGAATCATTTTCAAATGGGTATATAAAGGAATGTTAATGCTCTACTTTGTACTGTTGACACTCGTTTGCCAGTTTACATGAAATAAAAATGAGTAAAAATGTCTTGACACCAGCAAATAAGTGACAAGGGTTCTAAATTCAATCCTTCTGTCTCACTATCATTTATTTAGAGTAAACAAAGACACGCACTGTATTATAGTCAAAGCAATGTCTTCACAGGGAACCCAAACAGAAAATCTAGTCTGAGACCCAAAAACATAAAGACAATCAAAGACTGAACTGACAGATGATTGCCAGTATTTGCAGAAATGTACCTCCATAGGAGTCACTGCTTCCGAAACAGTGGGAAAGGAAGAAAAAATAGTAGAAGTATATAATGATGACAAAACCATTGAAGGTTCCCAGGGCAAATACTATGTATGTGGCTTCTCCCAACTGCCTGTGTGCTAAATTATACAAAGTCATGTTCATCCATCAGTCTTGTGCTCACTGACCTACATCAACTCCTGGTTAAACAAAGTCTTAATTTTAAAGTCTTATCCTTGTTCACAAATGTCTCCATGCCCTCACTCCCATCTCAAGTCACTGCAGATAATTTGGTGCTCTCTAATTGTTGCCTCTTGATCATTTTTGAATTTAGTTGCTTGACCAGTCTTCATTATAGCTGCCAAGGCCCGAAGCTCTGGAACTTCCTCCATTACCTCTCTGTCTCTCTATTCTACCTTCTTTGAAAGACTCCTTAAAATCTGTTTTTTGCCAATATTTTTTGGATGACTCCCTCAACTTTCTTCAATGTGATTATTTTATTTGGAAACATTATTTTTCAGAGGAGCCAGAATATTCAAAAGCACAAATTGCTCATGTTATTGTGTTATGTCCTCTCCTTAATTGTTTTGAGAATAATAATAAGACCTTATTCTGCCAAATCCAACCATTGCAGCTGAGATAAATCTCAGTGGTCATTTCCCACTATCTCCTTAAACTTCTCTTCTTCTCACTGTACCCTCATTGTCAACATACAAGGAAATGTTAGACCTGCTTATCACTGTGACCAAGAGCTAGGCAGTTATTCCTGTCATTTCAATTCCATCTCTTTGCCATGGGCTCACCTACTCCAACCTTCTGGTTAATCTTCTAATACTGAGCTCTTCCTGCCTGTGAAGCCCAACCTTTAATGACCCTTTATCACCAAGACCTTGAAAATTCAGTTATGTAGTACAATGTTTACAAGTGCTCTGCAATTGAATTTCAATGAAAAGAACAGTGCGTAGAAATGTTTTGAATATATTTTAATGTGATTGTGTCCCTTTCTGTTGGAAGTCCTACCCAATAGAAAATTCGACTGGGCACTTCCCTAGCATTGTTTGCAATATGTGATCATGTCATCAACATGCATGATGGTCATAACAGCCTTATGTGCAGAAATTTTACCTATAAAGTACAACCTGTGACCTGTGTTTAATTCACAACAAACCTTGCAGGAAACATTTCACCAAGTTGACAGGCATATGTGACATAAGGTTGGAAGTATGCTGTGGGATGAAATATAGAACAGCACAGGAACAGGCCCTTTAGCCAATAATGTTGTGCCGAACTAATTAAACTGGTAATTAAATGACTAACTAAGCTAATCACCTCTACCCACACAATGTCTCTGTCTCTGCATTCTCTGCACATTCATGTGCCTATCTAAGAGCCTCTAAAATGCCTCTGTTGTATTTGCCTCCACTAAAATCCCTGGCAGCACATTCCAGGCACCCATCACTCTGTGTAAAAAAACTTGACCCACATTATCTCCTTTGAACTTACCTCCTCTCACCTTAAATGCACATTCTCTAATATAAGATATTAAATATGCTTGTTCCTGACATTTATTGAAGAAAATTGGAGATCCGCCAGGTGGATTGTAGAGTCTTCAATTTCTCTTCCAGGGTCTTTGTGTGTCCATTGTACTAACACACTGACATGTCAAGCCTTGCATTACTTCCTAAATTGGGCAGTCCCGAAATGGACACCATTTCTAATCCTATTAGGCACACATGTAAGATCTGTGAATTGCGCAAGCTACTAATGCAGAAACAAGCCATACCAGGGCAGGTTTCAGGTCATGGATTACAGCCCTGTGGACCTGCTTTTATTTTGGTCTTCAAAGTAAACGTGTACCCTTTTTGCCAGCTCTTCCATGGGGCTTGCAAGAACTTCACCCCTAATACCTCCAGTCTAACCAGGACCCTTAGGCATGCTCTGGCATCCCACAGAATATTTCCACCCTTGTATCACGTATGCCTGGTGACTTGATGGAGTGTTTTCTCCAAGGTTTATTGTGAATGATAAGCACAGGTTATATGTTGCACTTTACAAGTCCAGTTACTGCAGGTAAGGCTGTTATGAGCATCAAGCATGTTGATGACATGATCACATATGCAACTAATGCCAGGGAAGTGCCCAGTCCAATTTCCTAAAGGGTAGGACTTCCACCGGAAAGGGAAAAAATCACATTAAAATATATTAAAAATATTGTTCTGCACAATTTATGCATAGAAAATGGAAGTAATTGAGTTCCATCTCTAAGCTGTGGAAGAAACGATGACTACAGTAATGTGGTAGTTTCTGTGTTAATATTCAAATTTGGATTGGGGGCTTGGAATTCTATATTGTTTCTGTTTTGATTTTTTGTGTATACATTTTGTTTCCTGCCCAAATATCTTAAGATGGCTGACAAGTACCAGTATCTCTGAATTGAAGAAACGCTTTTTGTTCTTGACATTTAGACTGGTTTGACGTGCTAATCGAGTCAGCAATTCACTGCTTCAGAGGTGTGAACAAGAACTCTGAGCAGAATTCTCTTTCAAACAGACAGTGCCAGAGAGACACGAGAGCCAACAAGCTATTGTAAGATAGATTCACATTATTTATGCTGGCACTGAATTTGTTGTGATCTCCAGGCAAAGAAAAGAACAAGGAGGAAATGTAAACTCCTGTCCTTGGGAATTTCCTATCAGGTTGAATAAGGAAGAGGAACAAGGCATGAACAGTTCCCAGGAACAACACTAATTTTACACTAGATTGAGAGGGGGCTTTACAATGGGGGGGAAAAAAAAACATGGTATTACTTGTTGCTGAAGGATCAGTGTTAATGGTCAGGGAGCAATTTTGTTTGATATGTGCATGTAAAAATGCTTGAAGTTATTGTAAGTAAACTCAAACTCAAATTGGAGCATAAAATGAACTCATGTTTGCTTAGATTAGTATTCTAGGCATCTGGCAGAAGTACAAATCAAGACAGCAGGTTCAATTGGTAAACTAGGCTCTCTGACTGATCATGGAATGTTCGAAGCAGAAGCAGGATGCTTAAATGTAACTCCTTTATTCAAAAAGGGAGGGAGACAGAAAGTAGGGAATCACAGATCAGTTTGTTTAACATCTGTCATGGGGAAAGTGTCAGAAATTATTATCAAGTATGTTATAACAGGGCACTTGGAAAAATTCAAGGTAATCAGGCAAAGATAACATGGTTTTGTAAAAGGGAAATCATGTTTTACCAATCTTTTGGAGTACTTTGCCAATCTTCTTCCACCCCACCAGCTTCTGCATTCAACGACGTATTCTTCACTGTTTCTCCCAGCTCCAATAAAATTCCACCAGCAGACACGTATTCTCCTTTTCTCCCTCTTCAGCCTTTCTGATGGATTGGCCCTTTAGTGACTCCCTGATGTGTTCTTCGTCTTCCCAACCAATTTCCCATACAATACTTGTCCTTTCACCTCTTCCCTTCCTACCATTCAGAAACCCAAAGATCCTTTCCAGGTGAGAGCGGTGATTCACCTGCATTTCTTCTGATCTGGTGTACTGTATTTGGTGTTAACATATGGATGCTCAGTGGTCGCTGGACACTTGGTGGGCCAAAGGATCTGTGTTGTATCCATCCATCACTTTATGACTCTAATTTGGTCTCCTCCACAATGGAGGAACCAAATGCAGATTGATGATCATTTTTTGAAGCACCTGTGTTCAATCTGCGCTTGTGACCCCAAGTTTCTAGTTGCCTATCACTTTAATTTTCCATCCCACTCTCGTTCTGACCTGTCTATGGTTCCCTGCACTGTTACAATGACCCCCCAATGCAAATTTGGGGAGCAGCACCTTATTTTCTGCCTGGACACATTGCCTTCTAGACACAATACTTGATTCTGCAACTTTAAGTAACTTGCTCTTTCTGTCCATATCAGAACTGGCCATTTCTGCTGCAGGCCGTCAATTTGTGATTTTGGCTCAGTTTTTCTTTCTCCATTAGTGCAGTCTGACTGAGTGGGCAAATCCCACAGCCCTGCTATTAGCAACCCACAAGAAGCACAATTACTATTTACCCATTTGACCTCGTCTCACCCCGGCACCAATTTTCATTTTGCCCTACCAATTCCCCACCTTCTCTGCAACTTGAAATTACCTTTTTAAGTTTCCTTTCACTGACAAAGAATCTCGGATCTGAAACAGTAACTGTTTCTTTTTCCACAAATGCTGCCTGACCTGCTGCCTGTTGCCAGTATTTCCTGCTTGTATTTCAAGCATCTACAACCCTCTGAAAATCCATGCTCATCCAATTCTTAATCACTCCATTATTTGCAACTGTGCCTTTATCTACCAAGGACTTAAGCACTGGAGTACCTCCAGAAACCTTTTCCCCCTCACTGCCACTTTCCTCTTGAAGCTTAAAACCTTCTCCTCCAATCAAGTATTTATCCTCAGATCTCCCCATGTAGTTTGATGTGATTTTTTTTTGTCTGATAACATTGCTGTGAAGCACCTTTGGAATTTTTCTGATTGAAGACACTATTGGAATGAGAGTAGCTATTATTACTCTTGCTTGTAAGAGCAAGTCTATCCCCAGTTAAATTGCCTAAACATTCCTTGATGGGGCTGTCAGCCAATCATGCAGTGAGAGGACATCAAAAAAGAATGAATTGAGGTCATGGACTGAGAAACAAATGTTAATTATAACATAGAGTGAATACAATAATTGAATCAGACCCCAGGAGGATGTTCGACCTCAACTGCATCAAGTTGCACATCAAGTCCAGTGAGCTGAACTTAATGAGCTGGGAGAATGGGTCCATGCCTGTGAGCCTGGCACTCTGCTTTGAAGGAATGAGAATGGGCAATGAAACATCACAGCAGTACCTCGGATGACTGGCAGAAGGGATTGCAGATACCAGCTGGCTTTTATGTTTCCTGAACCCTGCACTGAGAAACTGGTTTCCAGTATCAGCATTGGTCATCCTTGAATGTAAGTCGAGGTTATTCTATAAATAGGAAAACATGATATAAATGGAAGTTGCTGTTGCTCCTTATGGGACCAAGCCAAGACTGTTGCTGATTAAGTTATCTAAATCTTTTCCGATGGGGATGTCAACCAAGTCCATAGTTAGGAAATCACCAAAAAAAAGAAATGGAGTAATGGACAGAGTAATGAATCTTTACTTTTAAGTGATGTGAAAACATTAATTGATTATGCAGAGAAGGAGGCTATTCATCCTATCATGCCCATGCCTGGTTTCTGAAAGTGCTGATTATTCCCACTTCCCTATTCATTGAGGAAAACCCTGTAAAATTTGGCACTTCCTTTGCTTTTCCAATTATCTTTTTAAAGTTATGAGTGAATCCCCGGTTTTTCAGACAGTCATCACCGCAGAATTTTTTTCCCTTATGCATCTTCCAGATCTTTATTTCAATTATCTGAATTCTATGTCCATCTTGTTACCAACATTTCTACACTTCATTTCATTTTTCCTGAATTGCTCTATCCAAATCTTGATTACAAACACTCTCCTTCAAATCCCCCTTTCTCCACACAACAGAAATCTCTATTCATTAGTATCACTTTCCTTTAAGGTGCCACAGGTAGAATTGGATTCAATACTCTACCTGGGGCTAGCCAATGCTTTAGAAAGTTTCAGTGGAGCTTATTTACTTTCATGCTCTTCTTCCTCTATTGAGAAACCCAAAGTTTTGGATGTAGTGTATACTTTCTCATGCAGCAAAACCTTCCTTGGGGGCCAAGACAACTTTCATCCATGGGCTGGTAGGTAGCAAGTAATATTTTTGCAACAGAAGTACTGGGCAGTGATCATCTCCAGCAAGAGAGGCTCTAACCTACCAGTGGTATTCAATGGCATTATCATCAGTGAATCTCCACCTTCAACATCATTGCAGCCACCAGGAAACTGAGCTGGACCAACCACATGAAAACTGTGGCTGAAAAGTAGGTCAGAGGCTCGACTTCCTTTGGTGACACTCCAGAGCTTATTCACTATCGACGAAGTACAAGTCAAGAGCATGATAGAATGCTCACCTCTTGACTGGATGAGTGCAGATCAAAAGACATTTAAGAAGTTCATCGGTATCCAGGATAAGGCAGCTTCCTCAATTGGCACCCCATCCACCAACATAAATATTTATTCTCTCTGCCACTGGCAGACCATTGCTGGATGTATCCTATTGACAAAACACACTGCAGATATTTGTTTCAGCTGCTCTGACAGCACCTCCCAAATCCACATCCCTAACACCAAGGTGGTCAAGGGCTGCAGGCACATAAGAAAACCACCACTTGCAGGTTCTCGTCTAAGTCATAGGTGATCCTAATTGGAAATATATCACTATTCCTTCATTGTTGCTGGGTCTAAGTCCTGGAACTCCCTACCCAATAGCATTGTGAAAGTGCCCTCAGCATACGTACTGCAGCTGGTCAAGCAGGTAACTCACCATTACCTTTTCATAGGCTAAATGAGATGGACAATAAAAGCTGGCCTTGCCAGCAACACCCACAGCTCATAAAGAATATATTTTAGATGCGTACAGCCTTAACTGGTCCTGACAGTGTCAAATACTGATATATGTACAGCCCCAGGTTATCCTGACTCTGCACTAAACTATACAATTTAATTTCTATTGCCTCTCTTCATTCAAGCTTCAGAATCACTTCACACTCCTCTTGGTTATTTCTCATCAATTCTACATCTGGCCACTTTGCCAGTCTCTCTTTGTAACTTGCAAGTTTGTTTCTACATTAGTTGATGAAATTTCAAGTTGCATATGATTTATAAACTTTAAGTTCTCTAGAGCCAATTTAAATTCATTAATATTTATTTTTTTTTAATTGAAAAGGATGGAAGATTATGTATTTCGAGATGAACAGGTGCAGGGGGGATTGTTCCTGGAAAATTTTATTTTTTTTATCTATCTATCTATCTATCTATCTATCTATCTATCTATCTATCTATCTATCTATCTATCTATCTATCTATCTATTTATCTATCTATCTATCTATCTATTTATTTATATTTTATTTTATAGTGTGGTAACAGGCCCTTCCGGCCCAACGAGTCCGCGCCGCCCATTTTTTAAACCCAAATTAACCTACCCGTAGGTCTTTGGAATGTGGGAGGAAACCGGAGCACCTGGAGGAAACCCATGCAGACACAGAAGAACGTACAAACTCCTTACAGACAGTGACGGGAATCGAACCCCGATCGCTGGCACTGTAATAGTGTCGCGCTAACTGCTACACTATCGTGCCTTGGTAGGAAGAAAGATTATGTGTAAGCTATATTATTTGTGTGTATTATTTATTATATACACAGATCTATATTAAAACATGTATAAATAGATAGATATGCACACTTACACAAAAGATAGTTCTTATATTAATTGGCTTCAGTTATTGCCATGGTCACTGAAATAACAAGAGGGTCTAATGAACCAGAAGCATCCTGCCTTTGACAGAAACTGTATGAAGTCTTGTCCTGACTTGGACTCTGTCAAGAATTAAGTTTATTAGCTATGCTTCAGTGTTTGGACTGATTCAAAGCACAATTCACTTGGATCTATGTCTCCCCAGAGAAGACAGTCTCCTTGACAGATACCGTAATGGATACAAAGGGGAAGCTCCTCATTGAACTGTAAGCATTTGCACATTAGTTCGACCTCCAAGTAAGAGGATATGTAATGAAACTGAAATGTTTGACAAATAAAGTAAATGAGGAGTAATCTTAAAAAAGCTTATTTTGAGATAAGTATATTTGGAACAGAAAGAATAAATGGGTTGGAAAGGGAGAGATAAAGCTGTTGCAGGTGTGACATTTCTCTCAAAGGTTATAGTTACAATCACAGAACAAAGATTGCATCTTTCAGCTGAGGTCTAAATCTAAACAGATCCTGAAACGTTAAAACAATAAACTACTTTAATCTTTGGGACAATTTACTAAAAAGAAAGATTGTCTTTTTAGGAAGTGGAACTTTAATAAATAAATAATGAGCAATAATTTTGGGAAAGGCAGCTCAAATGTCAGCACCATGATTCTAATACTCTGATCTGGCAGGTATCACAACATCTTAGGTCAAGCATGACTATAAGCTCACAGATGTCACAAATCATAATGCAATGCAGTGCACTCAGAAATATTTGGAAAAGAAAGTGTCCGGTTTCTGACTGAACTTTAACTCTTTTACTGATATCCAAAGCCCTTTTTTATTACCTCAAAACAGAGAAAATACCAGCTGCAGTGGCAGGTCGAGGTTGTGTCAAAGAAAGCATGTTTGAACAGCTTCTGTGAAAAATAAATTCAATCGAACCCTTGAAATCTTGTCAAGCTTGTCAAGGAAAAAGTTTTCTGTCAGCAAACTGCTCTCTTATCTTCTCAATATTTCTTGCAATGCATTTATTTGCATCTATTGCCACGCACGTTCTTCAGCCTATAACAATGGACTGCTTTTAATTGGAATAGTCAAATCAACTCTCATACGGCGTGGCATAGTTTTCAGTTCAGAGGTAATATGGAGTTAAAGTTGACTTTTCCTTTTGAGTTCTACATTATTCTAGTTTAGCTGGCTTCAGGAAAAGGGTGAATCTTTTGCTTCCAAGTACAAATGACGAGAGGTAAAAGATAATCAATCCCATCATTTTTAGGTGCAACTTAATGCACGATTCTGATTAATTGTTAGTAGTTTGAACAGAGCAGGAGAAAGAAAGGTGACCAATTTGAGGAAAAATAAGTTTTTGATTACACAAGGCAACAAGCAAGCCTCAAGGCTGCCAATGATGAATCACTTGGAGAATTTAACTAGCCCACACACCACCGACATATCCTCAAAGAATTGTGCAGTCTTCTCCTTAATGACTATATCAAACTCATATTTCCCTCATTTCAACTTGCAAAGATAATCCGCTGGGAAAATAAATACTTTTTGGCCTCTGCTCTAACTGCCTTTCTTTTGTTTAAATAGCTATGTCTTCTTGAAGTACTTTTCTTATGCATATTACACAAATCTGTTAATCCAAATGTTTTACAATTTTCACAACCACAATCATATTCTCTTTCTGCCCTGTAGTCTATAATTTATCAAAGTGAATAACCTGAATACTTTAAGTCAAAACATATAATTTTGAAAACCCTGTTCATCACTCAATTCTTGCAATTTCTCTACAGTCTCAAGATTCATTGCCAGATGTAGGGACTAACAGTGAATTTGATGCTAATTCCAAATGCACCAAAACATTGGCAAAGCTAAATATAACTGCCATTGTCTGTAACAGATGTATTTTCATTTCAAGTCCCTGCCTAATCACAAGTTGTGCTTCTATTCGGCAAATAAATGTTAACATGAGCCTAAGAGAGCAGTAATTTAATTGGAACTCCTGATATTATAATAGGAAATTATGTCAGTACAATCCTGACAGTAAAGCCAGATGGCTTTAACACTTACTTTTCAAAAAATACCAGCAACATGAATGGAAGTAGGAGGGGCAGACAGTAACTAAAAGTACCTGGGCTACTTACACCAGTAAGTAGCCCAGGTCTCTTGGCAATGAATGGCACACAATGGCTTTCGTAATGAATTTGTTGTCAGATTCCTTATTCAATATGATCTGCAGGCAGATGGGGCCAGCTGGATGAAGCAAATTACATTTAAAAGAGAGGATTTAACAGCAAAAAAAAGGCATGAGCAGTGATGCAAATATGCGCCCCCACCAATCCTGTCATTCCTTCCAAATAATACTGCAGCTTCGACAAAACAAAAGCACAAAACAGGGTTGAAATAAAACTATGTAATTATCTCATTTGGGTCATGTAAATACTGCACATTCCCATCACACCAATCTCAATGTAGTTGGATCCTGATCTAAACACAATTATTTTCCTGAGAAATACTATGCCTGGATGAGGATTTCAATAACTGCAGAAGAAAAATTGCCAATTTGCAATTTGTTATCCCACAGCCCATTGAATCACTCAGTCAGCAAATTAAATGTAAACATGAACAGAAAACTTATATGTAAAGAAGTGATTAGACTTGTAGAATGTGATGCGGTCTCCAGGGGAGATATGGCCTTGATTTGCTGCAGCTAGTTGCAGTGCATTAAAATCAGATAATCGGGTAATATTTTATGCTTCGGTCATGATCTTGTGTTTAAGTGTTATTGTAGGATTGCAAATGCCACGAAATGGAAAGGAATAGACGGGAGCTCAATCCATTTTAATTCTATTTAACAAGGCTAAATGGAAATTCCTGTATGACAGTTTATCTCTGTATTTGAAAAGCAAAAGGCTGCAATGCTGGATATATAAAATAAAAACTGAAAATGCAAGACATATTCACCAGATCAGGCAGCATCTATGGAGAGAGAAACAGAATTAACATTTTGGATCTAATAAAGAGTCATTGAACTGAAATGTTCACCGTTTCTCTCTCCACAGATGCTGCCTGACCTGCTGCATATTTCCAGCAATCTCTGCTTTTATTTTAATTCTGCATTTGATTTGTCTCTCCCCATCTGCTGTAGAAAGGCATTGATAAAAATTTGTAATCTGTTTAACTATTCAAATCAGTCGATCTTCCATCCTCCAACACCCTGAATTCAGTTTTTCAATCTGTCCCCACATCTAGACTTCCACCAAGCCCCAATTTACTAATTTCTCCAACTCCCGTTCAGCTACAGAGAACCAGACCCTCAAGTTTATAATTTCCTCCTGATGTTCACGAGACCTTTCTCATTCCCAGCTCTATAACTCCATCTAGCCCTGCAATCATTTGATAACTCTCCACCATTCATTTCTGGTCTCTAATGCATCCTTGAAAATGGGTTGAAAAATCCAGAAATAAGATTCCCCCAATGTGCAGTTTTAAGTAAAAATAGAAAGTACAAGAAGCTGTCAGCAGGTCAGGCAGCATTTCTGGAGAGAAAACAGAGTCGACATTTCAAGTCAATGAACTTTCATTAGAACTCATGAAAAAAAGCCATTTGTATTTTTTGGAGACATATGAGACTGCAGATGTTGGTATCTGGAGCAACATACAAAGCGCTGGAGGAACTCAATGGGTCAAGCAGCACTTGTGAAGGGAAATGGACAGTTGATGTTTCGGGTTGAGACCCTTGATCTGGTCTGGGTGAAGGATCTTGACCTGAAACATTGACTGTCCATTTCCCTCCATAGATGCTGCCTGACCAACTGAGTTCCTCCAGTGCTTTGTGTGTTGTTTTATTTGGTGGTTTGTGGTTCTCTCAGAGACTGGAGTGGAAATGAATTATTACTACACAGTTTAACGTAGGCATGGTGTTAATACTGTGATGATTTTAACAAAGCTAATCCCATGGGGAAATGGTCACACTGGCATTTCCTGGTATTATTCAAAGAAATGCTTCTGAAATTCAAACACACTTCCTTCAACATTGTTGATCAACCTAAATTCACAAATGTTTCTCACACTCCTCAATGGCTTTTATATTGATTCAATATTTGCCCAAATTAAGCAGCAAATAGCAAATTGGAAATCGGGTAAGAGGGAAGGATAACCTATGCTTTGAACTGAAAAATAAACAACGCACGGAAGACTTGTCACATATCTGTTTGTTTCATTAATCTGCCGTGCTATTTAATGGCCACAAACCAGCAATGCTCCACAGGTCAACAGAGAACCCTTTCTGCATCTTTGGAACTCAGTCAAAGCTTCACACCGTCCTTGCGGTGAATTTTGACTCTGAAAATGATTCTGCCTTTGTAGTTAACATTTTATAATGGCATTTGGAGTGAATTGTCAAACATATCTTGTAAAAGATCTTTGACCGAGAGATCCACTTCCTACTGAAGGAGAGGACTGCTGCACACAAATCTGGTGATCCTGATCTGTACAAGAAATCGAGGTATGACCTTTGGAAAGCTATCAGGGATGCTAAGAGGCAATACCGACTCAAAATAGAGTCCCTGACCAGCCGTCAGTTATGACAGGGCTTACACGCCATAACAGGCTGCAAGACGATGTTGGGCTGCATAGCTAACAACAGCGCATCCCTTCCGAATGAACTTAACACATTCTATGTGTGTTCTGAACAGAAGGGAAGTGGATTGTCACCATCCCCCACCCTGACAGCCACCAATGAAGCTGAACCTGTGATCACAGTGGAGGATGTAAGATCAGTCTTCTGGAGAGTGAACACGACGAAAGCACCTGGCCCAGATGGTGTCCCTGGCCGTGTGTTCAGATCTTGTGCTGATCAGCTGGAAGAAGTATTTGCAGACATATTTAACCTCTCCCTGCTTCAACCTCAGGTTTGCACCTGTTTTAGGAAGACCACCATCATCCCGGTACTGAAGAAAAGCAAGGTAACATGCCTCAATGACTACCAACCAGTGGCTCTGACATCCACCACCATGAAGTGTTTTGAGAGGTTGGTCATGACACGCATCAACTCTGGCCTACCAGACAACCTGGACCCATTGCAATTTGCCTATCGCCGAAACAGGTCTACAGCGGATGCCATCTGCCTGGCCCTACACTCTGCTCTGGAGCACCTGGACAGTAAAGACACCTACATTAGACTATTGTTTATTGACTACAGCTCTGCCTTCAATACAATAATCCCAAGTAAGCTTGTCACCAAACTCCAAGACCTAGGACTCAACAGCTCCCTCTGTAACTGGATCCTTGCCTTTCTAACAAACAGACTGTAATCAGTGAGGAAAGGAAGCAATACCTCCGGCATGATTATTCTCAACACTGGTGCCCCACAAGGCTGCATCCTCAGCCCTCTACTCTACTCCCTATACACTCATGACTGTGTGGCTAGATCCTGCTCTAACTCCATCTACAAGTTTGCAGATGATACCACCGTTGCAGGCCGTATCTCAAACAGCGATGAGTCAGAGTACAGGAAGGAGATAGAGAGCTTAGTGGGATGGTGTCATGACAACAACCTTGCCCTCAATGTCAACAAAACAAAAGAGCTGGTCATTGACTTCAGGAAAGGGGGCGGCGTACATGCTCCTGTCTACATCAATGGTGCTGAGGTCGAGAGGGTTGACAGCTTCAAGTTCCTGGGAGTGAACATCACCAACAGCCTGTCCTGGTCAAATCATGTAGAAGCTACGACCAAGAAAGCTCACCAGTGCCTCTACTTCCTCAGGAGGCTAAAGAAACTTGGTTTGTCCCCTTTGACTCTCACCAACTTTTACAGATGCACCATAGAAAGCATCCTATCTGGATGGATCACGGCTTGGTACGGCAACTGCTCTGCCCAGGGCCGCAAGAAACTGCGGAGAGCTGTGGACACAGCCCAGCGCATTACGGACACCAGCCTTCCCTCCTTGGACTCTGTCTTTACCTCTCGCTGTCTTGCCAAAGCAGCCAGTATAATCAAAGACCCCACCCACCCAGGACATTCTCTCTTCTCTCCTCTTCCATCAGGTAGAAGATACAGGAGCCTGAAGGCACGTACCACCAGACTTAAGGACAGCTTCTACCTCACTGTGATAGGACTATTGAACAGTTCCCTTATACAATGAGATGGACTATGACCTCACGATCTACCTTGTTGTGACCTCGCACCTTATTGCACTACAATTTCTCTGCAGCTGTGACACTTTACCCTGTACTGTTATTGTTTTTACCTGTACTACATCAATGGACTCTGTACTAACTCAATGTAACTACACTGTGTAATGAATTGACCTGTACGATCGGTTTGTAAGACAAGCTTTTCACTGTACCTCGGTACAAGTGACAATAATAAACCAATACCAATACCAATAGATTCCCTTTGTACTCAGAGACTGCCATCAAAAAAACTGAAGACTTGAATTTATTTATTCCCTGATTTGGGGAAACATTGTCTTTCACAATCTTTGGAAGTCCAAAAGTGCTTCAAACTATAGCTCTAAAGGTTAGTTCTTGTTCCATCTCGGGAACAAATGAGAAAAGAAAAGAAAACCTTATAATTTCTGAATGTACAGACATGATTCAGTTTTTTTTTCCAACTCATTGAGAATATTATCTGAAGTTAGTAAAGAACACAACTGATTAACAACAGCAACACACCAATTCTTGCACTCTGAAATTTGGGCTGGATGAACATCTTTACACAGCAACTTAAACATAATACAGGATCTCGGGATGCTTGAAAGGAGCACCAGCAGACAGAAATAAATGACTCCTTGCTGAAGGGTCAGCGTCAAGATAGGTGACTACAACTTTAGTCAAAGACGAAGATGTTAAGGTTATTTTAATGGAAACATGAAACACACGGGTCAATGGAGGGAATTCCAGCCATACCTGTAGATACAGCTGCCAATGGTTGGACACAAGTAGCAGTGCATAGGGACATGATTGGAGGAAAGCAGAGTTCTCAAAGGATCCTCTTGCCTGAAACTCCTTCTATATTACAAGGGAGTGATGGAGCTTCAAATGGCTCTAAGGATGAATACACTGCTCTTTGCAGGACAGCCTTAAACACATTGCCGTGAATTAGTCAATTTTAACTAAACAACATTGGGTTGCAAGCTGCAGAGTGCACTGCAGAACAACCAATATTGTACTTCATCTCTTAGAATTTAAAAACAAATGCCAGTGCAGAGTTTGAATTGCAGTTACATCTATTACAACCAGAGTTCCAGAAATGTATTCTGGCTACTGTCCAGGAGGGTCAAGATGGAACAGCAACAGGAAGGATTTTTGCATCGACTTTTGGTACAGTGACAACAACAGAAATAAAACAGAGCACAACCCTTCTTTCGACGTGTGTCTTGGCCTCCAGAAAAACAAACCTGCTTATGACTAAAGACACAGTTAAAGAAATGAATACATTCTGACTCCTCATGGATGGGAATGACCAATTCAGGTAGATCTCGAACGAAAACCAGCCACTGTAAATAAGTGCAGAAGTCCAAATGCTTTCAATTGCATCGATACTTCTGACTCTTAGTGTGCATTTATTTGTCATCAGCCACAACCACTCATCCTCTGCACTTCGTCCTACCCATCCAACATCCACCAGGAGAGTCAATCCAAAGGGAACAGCTGGTTCATTTCTCAATCTTCCTGCCCCAAGCATTCTATTTTCCACTTGAAAAAAGTGCACACTCGATCACATAGGTTAAATTCTGCACATGTCCAGTTGGAGTGGCCTTTTTCACCAAGTTTGAATTGCAAAATTCATCAGGGAAGTTTAATGGGGTCATCTAATTTTGTGTTCACTGGATAGCTAGGAGTCAGATGTCAAGTAAGGTATAATTTGTGCAATGATTTTGTTGCAAATAGTATTCAGTGCAAATGAAGAGCTTGCACCGTATCACCTGGTGACAACCACATAAGTAGCTACATTAATTATACTACTGTATTATACATAGACTATACAGGAATTAGCTTGAGGTTGTAACAATCCCTTGAGCTCAAACAGTAAAGACCATTGGAGAGGGTGTCAAGCTTATATCAACTCAGATTTTATTAGAATAACCCCAACCAAGATCGAATTCAGCACACATTCCAATTGGAGTAGAATGCGTTTCACACCTAAATTGAACTGCAAAATTCATCATGTGGTTTGTGCAGGTAAAAAAAACATTTTAGTTTGAACATGTTCAATGGGTTGCACCGATATTCTTGGATTCCACTGCAAAATCTGCTGGCATTGACTGTTCTGAGAGAAGCGAGGAGTGACTTTCTCTCATGTAACAAGTTAACAACTGAAATCATAACACTCTACTTTCTGAGCCAAATCTCCAGTACAGTGTAAGTGGGGGAAAAAAAAGCAGATTGGTTTATTGATTCACAATTGTGAGCATTCTAAACACACCTTCTATATTGAACAACTTATGCTTGGAATACTTACCCAACATCATAATGCTAAACCCACAACATGGTTGTGTCAGGGCTCTGTTCTCAGCTTCTGAAATTTATTCCACTGATATCTAAGTGATTGTATACACTTCTCAGAGGCAATCAAGAGGAATAATACAGATGTAGCACAAAAATCTGTGGCTGAATATGAGCAAAAGAATGATAATCCAAACCAATAATTTAAATTGGTCAGATAACGCATCCAAATTAACCAACAGAATAGAGGATGTCCAAAATGAATAATACAGAAAGACAGAAGTGCTTCTATTATTATTGTGCTTACTGTCAAGGATATGATTGGTGTAGGAGCAACAAGCCAACATATATATGGAGGCCTGGTACTTACCAAGGAAATAGGCACCTTTAGAAGTATTAATTTTTAAAGAAAACTAACAAATAAATTGACACATTTACCAAACTGAAACAGGATAGGCAGAACTTGGATCTAAGGTTTACATTAGAACACATCAAAATCCCATTTCATAATGGAAGAGAAAGGTATACCTGCCACATCACTTCAGGGATTACAGCAAGTAATCAATCTCTATGGTATTAGCAATTGTAATGGGAAACTTTTATGACTATAAATGAATCTCTCCCTTCTGCAGTGTTTCTCTTATCTTTTATTAACAAAAATTACATTATATATGCAATGTGACCTGAACTTGCTTACCACTTGCATAACTTCCAAAATATAGTCCTTCTTGTTGTACAGAAAAGTAGTTATTTATCTCGCATGTCACCAACAAATATCACGGGTTAATTCATTATTAAGGTTCAGTGAGGGGCTCGGATGTGACTTCATGCCTTTAAAGACCAGATCTTTTGAAGTAATTTGTTTGATCTTTTTTTTTGCCCCAGTTCTGTAACTCAAAAATAACTGGATTCATTTTGTCAATCATTTTTTTAAGGATGAAATATTAAAAACTGACCAGCAATTTCCACCACATTTATTTCTTCAGATGAAAGTTATACATTGCAATGGGTTTGGTATTAGCAGATTTTATTCCAAATATTGTAAAAAGTAATCTTATTTTGGAGGTGGTTTACCAAAAAAGCATTACTTTGGGTTTGGAAGAAAAATAGTGCGAGGGAGAAAAAGATCAAAGCGAATGACATCAAAGGACACTGCTTCTCAAAGCAGCAAGTCAGATCTGAACCTTTTCTTCCTGCCTCATCTTTATTAATCATCAAATAGTTTCTGCATCCTCCATCTATCCTTGGGGGACTGTGCACTGGTACTGTGATACCGTTCAGAATTCACAACCACCCTCTCTCCTCCTACACAACTAGAAAACCTTTAGCTTTGACAGGTGTCTTTGAGTAATGTTGATGGGGCTGACGTTGTTATTTTAAACTTAGTTTTCTTTGTGTTTTCTCCAGACTTGTACAAAAGTAGTGAGTTTTTTTTTCTCTCAACTCCTCTAACCTGAGCTAAGCCAATCATTAAGGACAAATATTGGCGCACTTTGGTAATGATGTTTTTTCCTGAACTGATTTCAATTAAAACAAATCTTTTGTTCCATTTCATACTGGCCCCAAGAAACTTGTTTACTGAGCAAAAAAATGCTAAGATTTTTATTTGATCAGGTAAATTATTTTTAAATCTAAGCATAAATATGGAAATTATTTAAGTTGCATGGAGAAATGAATCATTGCATAGGATTTATCCCAAACACACCAAACCTGCAAGCAGTTCTGAAGGGCATGCCAAAATTTTACATTATTTATAGCTCTGTGTGGAATAAAGGTTGTAAAAGTTTTACAGAAAAAAAACATTTTTAATGCACCATCATTATACCAATGTGAAACACATTTGATACTGATGCATTGGCCGATGAAGGTTGAATTGTGAAACATTACCTATCCTTCAATAAATGTATTGTGTGTTTCCCATCAGTGAGCAGGTTGTGTTCAGTTGCCATGTGAAATATTAATAATATTGCTTGTTGCTTTACTGTTTCTTGTTTGCGCTTAATTGCAATAGAACAGATTCCAAACTAGTTGAGAAGACACTGGCTTCTGTCTAATATTTGATGCTTGCTGAAATAAGAGAAGCTACAAGACACAAGCACAAATTGTTATCAATTGCTTAAGCTTTGGGACAATTCGTAATTCACAACCAAAATAGCAGTGCCTGATATTAGAAAACTACACAGAATTATAAGTGCTTACATCATTGAAACAAGTTATTTAAAAGTTATTCGATCCAATGACACCAATCCGAACTCTCCATATTCCCATCTTCATGTAACCTTAAGAACATAGTCTTCTTTTCTCTCAAACACATTCACAATCACCATCAATGCATCTATGTTATCTGACTATTCCTTGTGGCAGCAAGTTTCACATTTCTCATGAAAGAGTTTTCTCTTGAATTTATTCATGACTATCCTGCATTCATGATCCCTAAATTTTGGAATCACCATCAACAGAAATATTTTTTTTCTGCACTCTGCAGGAGTACCCCTCTCAGTTCAAAGCTTTCTTTTCCTGTTTGGTTCACAAGCTTTTATATCAGCTGCAGGGGATCTCCAGGTTACAAATGATCTGATTTACAGAAATCCGACTTCACACAAATTCTCTCATTCATTTTTGAAGCATTTTTCAAGCTAGTAATAACCATAATAAAAGGTTTCATGACATTCTTTAATAACTGGATATGGTATCTACTCTATTAGTTCAGTTACGGGTGGTTTTTGGGTTATTATTGAATGAAATGAAAGAATTCTAGCAGGTACGGTATATGTAGAGCGATATGATATGAGTTACCAAAGAAAACAGACATTTCTGCCTTATGGACACATCGGCTTACAGATTCTCAGGAACAGAACCCTTGTGTAACCCGGGGACTGCCTGTATTTCTGGAAGTGGCATGGCTCTGAATTGTGTTTATATGTATTGGCAAGAGATGCATTGCATCATCCTGACTGAGCATTATTTCAGGAGGCATCTGATGCAGGCAATCCTGTCATTAATGTGCATTTAAAATCAACCTTTTCACTGGAAATTCAACTCTTTATCTTTATGCCTAAACAAACTGCTCACCAAATATCGATATCTTTTGACATATTTTTGCCTTACATAGTGAGTAACACAGTGTTCCTCACAGAAAAGATGTGTTGGAGGACTTTAAATGCCAAGAGAGGAGAAAATAATGCAGACTAAGCTGGAAGGAGACAGTAAAGCAATCAGTGGTGAAATAATGGGTGGGGTGGATTGCTGCATAGCCAAGGAGAAGGGAAGGCAGGGGAAACCAAGACCCAAGGGTCTGTTGGGGCATGGGAGGAGGGGGGGAGATGCAATCACCCGCTTGGAGATTCATGATTAGTTTAGCAATGAAATGAGGCATTGGTGAGCTTGAATTGCTTTGGTAAAAACCTGCAGGAGAATCCAGGACAGGACAGTAAACAACCTCTGGGACTGTGTGAGACAATTAATCGGCCATCGCCTTTCTGAGGAAGTTGGAGCAGTCACTGCAGGAAGCTGGGATAAACTGGTAATCAAACCAAAAACTAATTATAGATATTTATCATAGAATCATAAAATTGATCCGGCACAGAAGGCAACCACTTAGCCCAATGCTTGTTCCTAGTGGAGTGATCAGTTCCATTTCCTCACTCACTCACTCCCCGGAGCCCAACACCTTATTCGCTCTCAAATGTCTCTCCAATTCCCTTCTTAAAACACTGATTGTCTTGCTTTCCGCCACACTGAAAGCTGTGGATTGCAGATCATAACAGCTCTGTGTTTAAAAAAACAGGATTTTTCTTATGTCACCCTGATGTGTTTTACTCAAGATTTTAAATTGGGGCCTCTTGATGCTTGAAATTTCTGCTAATAAGAACAGCTTTCCTCTATATATCTAAACCAGTCATTATCTTTTACATTTCCACTATATCAAATCTCCTCTCAATCCTAGCTACTTCTGACCAAATTTACAGCCAAAATTCCTCATCCCTGGAGCCATTCCACGAAATCTTGTCTGTACCCTCCCTTCACATTCTTCTTAAAGACAGCTAGGAAGATTCAATAATTCATTGAATCACTGATGAATCATTACTTCATCTGTCATTTGAATTTTGATCCCAGTCTCTGTTCCTGAAGGTTGCAGAAAATAATGAGAAATAGTGGACAGCTTTAACATTGAGCAGGGGTGCAACATCTGGTGCTTTTGGTTTCCAGCAGAAAATGGAAGGCTAAATGAAGAAGATTCCTAAATGTTAAATGGTTTCAATAATATAAACTGGGAAGAGGTATTCCACGAGTTAGGAACAGTAACAGTAACTATGTGGAATGCCATTGCCCAAGTAAGAAAGGTGGATTGTGAAAACCTCTATCCAATGAGAAATTTTTGCAGATGTGAAACATGCGAACATGAAAAGATGGGAGCAGAACTCATACCAGTTCTTAAAATTAAATGGAAAACTATTTGAAAAATAAGAGGTCTGGAGAAAGGTTAGAGGAACTGGAATGTAGGCCTTACAAGGGATTGCCACAGGAATCATTGTCATAGAGTTGTTGTACAGCACAGAAACAGGCCCTTCGGCCTAATTTGTCCATTGTGACCAAGTTGCCTCCCTGAGCTAGTCCCATATGCCTCTGTTTGGCCCATATCCCTCTCAACCTTTTCTATTCACAAACCTGTCCAGAAGTCTTCTAAACATTGTTTAAATCTGAAGGTTTTACCAACCAAAGGAGCAAACAGAGGCCAACATTTGGTTAAAGATGTAGGTTGTAAGGCACGCCTCAAAGGAAGGATGAACAAGGTAGATAAGGGTGAGCAAAAAACGGTGGGAGAGAAGTTAAGGGAGGGAATTTCAGATGCTTGAGATCCAGACAGAACTGCCAATGGTACAACAAAACTTAAAGATCTACAGAAGTCTGGAACTGGAAAAAAGCAAAGTTCTTGGAAGTAAAGTAAAGAAATTATGTGAACACAAAGATAGAAATTTTAAATCTGAGGCATTGGTGTATGAGGGCCACCATAGGTAAGCATAAGGTACAAGGGATAACAGAGGGAACTGGTATCTAACTATCTACTGTTTGGCAAATCTCACAATCCATTCATTGGCCCAGACTGAACAGTTGGTGGCAAATCATGTATATTCATTGCTGCCCTTTATAAAAAATTCCTACCCACTGTATGTGGATTCCCTGGTGGGATTCCGCACAGAGAAGTCAACTCCATCTGTCACAGTAAGACCTTCTCGTGCAGGATACCCTAAAAGTTAACCTCCAGGTTGAGTCAGTGGTGAAGAAGGCGAATGCAATGTTGGCATTCATTTCTAGAGGAATAGAATATAAGAGCAGGGATGTGATGTTGAGGCTCTATAAGGCATTGGTAAGACCTCACTTGGAGTACTGTGTGCAGTTTTGGGCTCCTTAATTTAGAAAGGATGTGCTGAAGTTGGAGAGGATTCAGAGAAGATTCACTTGAATGATTCCAGTAATGAGAAGGTTAACATATGAGGAACGTTTGACGGCTCTTGGGCTGTACTCCTTGGAGTTCAGAAGAATAAGGGGGGACTTCAAAGGAACATTTCGAATGTTAAAAGGCCTGGACAGAGTAGATGTGGCAAGGTTGTTTCCCATGGTAGGGGAATCTAGTATAAGAGGGCACAACTTCAGGATCGAAGGGCGTCCATTCAGAACAGAGATGTGGAGAAATTTCTTTAGCCAGAGAGTGGTGAATCTGTGGAATTTGTTGCCACGGGCGGCTGTGGAGGCAAAGTCATTGGGTGTATTTAAAGCAGAGATTGATAGGTATCTGAGTAGCCAGGGCATCAAAGGGTATGGTGAGAAGGCGGGGAAGTGGGGCTAAATGGGAGAATGGATCAGCTCATGATAGGATGGCAGAGCAGACTTGATGGGTCGAATGGCCAACTTATGCTCCTTTGTCTTATGGTCTTATGGTCTTCTGCAGCAGCAGGGCTTCCATGACACAATGGGACTACGTAAGAAAGCATATGCATGTGTGCATGTGTGTGTGTGTGCATGTGGGGGTGAGGGGAGTTGTCACAGATAAGTCTTGCCCATAAAATAACTGGAAGAAGCTTACAACTAACTAAAACACACCTGCTGGCCTAGCAGGTTAAAAAATTACATTGACTTGATTAGAAGAATATGCTAACGCCTAAGAATATCATAGCCATTCTCCTGCATTGAAATCAGTGAAGCAGAATGTCCCATTATGGGGTCCACGTTGGCACATGTTGTTGAGTGGATTCCCCAGTGTAAACGATGGGTAGTCCCTTCAACCCTGCACTCCCATGAGGCATCCAGAATTGGGGTAAGGTCAAACAAAGCAACTCCGGCGATGAGTTTTCTGCAAGCTCAGGACTTCGGTGTTCAACACTGGCTTCTACAAACATCCTGGACTGGCATGAGGAAAGTGCCAGCAATTACTTGACTTAGTGTCAGCAGTGGCCCAGAAAACCTAAGCCATTGTTTCTGTCCTTCTCTTAAACACTTTACATTCCAGTGGGAGCATGGAGAACAGGTACAAGTGGAATCAGGCAGAAATTCACAGGAAAGCATTGTTGATGAGCTGGAACATGGACACACAAAAGGCAAAAAGCTTTGTAACAAGACTTTAGGCATTCTGCTAAAAATTCAGCTTTTGATCCAGGGACAATACGAAGCATTAAAGCGTATCAAAAATCACAGCTGAACTACTGCAAAATTAAATTATTTATTCAATATTCACAATAGCTAAGGCATGCAACATAAGCAATGGTGGCATTTGTTGGCATCAATTTCTTACAAATACGAACATGCTTGAACGCACTTTCCATTTCACACACAAGAAAGCAAGACGTAATTAAACCAAAATTAAAAATAATACATAGTAAAGAGTGACAGGCGTACATTCCTTTGATCAACAAGCAGTAGCAACACCTTGAAATAAAAACAGCAACAGCTTCTGCATCTAATCGGTCTTTATATAGAAAGGTTAAACCATATTTGTTTAACTCCTGTATTATTTTTGGCACTCATTATCATGTGCAACTTAGTGGTGCACCACAATATATTTTGAACATACAGGACTAGAATTTCATCTGCACCAGTTTTCTGGCATTAAACGTGCATTAGCAACCTGCCTGATGTTTCTTAAAGTGAGATTTGTTAGCAGTCATTTGTAAACAGCTCTTTTGGGTTCCCTCATGCAACAATATGCAGGTTCAGGAATAATAGATAATTCTTTTGTTTAGCCTTGGTAGAGCATATGCCTACAGTTCTGACCTCAGGAGGCAGACCTAACTACAAATAAACAGCATTGTTCCATCTCCTGGAGCATGTTGCCAGGAAAGGAATGCATCCTTCAACAGTGACAGGGAAGTGGCAGAACCTTTCAACAAGGGTAGAGGGACAGGCTTCTGAGCAATAGTGTGGAAAAATCCTCATGCCAAAGGCACTCATGCAGCAGAAAGTCACCAGCCTATAATCTGCTTGGGTATGAGTGCCCCTATGTATATTTGCATTTTTGAGAGCACAAGAGGACAGCCAAATCACCTATCTAGGGTGAATGCAAAAGTCACATGCATCAAAAATGGGAGGTTCCTCACTTTACTGGTTGCAACAGACGAGTGAGCAACAAAGAATCATGTGTGGTATATTGCAGCAGAGATCTAGAAGTGTCCTGAGGCAAGGTTTTTGGTGAGTGAGCATGACTATGAGAACAGTGCAGGCATTGTGTGAGCAGGTACTTGAGCACCTCAGAGATCACTGGGAAACTTTAAAGTAGCAACAAAAGCTTCAAGCAAACTGATCCAAACTAAGAAGCCAATCACCATTCACCCAGGTTGTATCATAGGTTCTCCTTCTAATATCAGTAGCTCAAAATGGCAGCATAAATCTAACAAGAACATAAACGGTTCATCTGTAAGTGGACAGTGCCAGTCCTATTCACATTATTTTGGTTCAAAATCTCATCAGAATCCAATTTTGGGATATTACACGACTCTTGGCATAATTTGAAAGTCATGGATGCCAGAGGCGCAGTGAATTTCTTGCACCTAAAATATCTGCATTGATGAATGTTGATAACCTCCATTTGAAATTCATACAAAATTCATTAATCCCACATTAATGTAAAATTTGTTTGTTCAGTGCTTGTTTATTTTGTGCTAGAAATTTGAGTCAATGAAGTTCTAACTCATCATTGAGTGTGCCAGGTTAGATCCAGATTAAAAATCCTTTTGATCTATACTAACCTCAGAAAGATACATCCTTCTGCTTCAACAATCTGATCATTTTCTAATTCTTACACCAGTTGACCATCTGCACATGAATGCCAATTAGGAGCTGTTAAAGCTTTTACTGCAAGCAATGGATTAATGCAGCATAATTTAATTTACATATAAAAGAATGCTTGTAGTTAGTCTACATAGCAGACTTCCGAGCGACCAGTTTGGAATGCCAACACTGTTTTTGTTGATAAGTGTGCAGTATCTGGCTCAGTAAACAACTAGAACACAAATAATCATAATGATGGCAAGGCCAGTCTCTGAGCATTTGAACATTGCAACATTGATTAAGATTTAATTTTGTGCATTGAGGTACCTCCCACTACCACAATCAACTCTCGCAAAGGTTGTATGTAAAGCAAAAGCTCCAAAAGAAATAACATTTTCAGCAGGTGGGGGCTCAAGCCTTTTTTGTTTGCTCAATGAACTAGGAACAATGTAGGCGTATGAGTTGGAGCATCAGATATTTGTTTATATTGACCAGGAAAAGGATCATCTTGTTAAATATCTGAGATGAAACCAAATCTCTCACTTTCAGGGAAACAATAAGCTGTATGAAAGAAAATTTGAAAAGGAGGCAAAATAATATTTCCTCAAAATGATTTTCTATTAATCTATCTTTTAAACATGTCCTGGATTTCTCTGAGAAATATCAACTGTACCAGGAATTTCAGGACTCCTGCAAGAACACAGAATTTGCAAACTTCCTGACTGGTGTTTGCTGGGGTTCTGCTGATTATGCACCATTGCTGCATTCCTCATGGAGTTTATTAGTGGAATGCAACTTTCCTGCACTTCCCCACTCTTCGTGACAGGGAACCTGCTCACTAAACCTCTGTCCGTTTAGGTATCCACATCAATGGAGAGGAACAGTGGCTGAAAACACAATCAGATAATTTGCACATTGTTAAAATAACTAAGTTTATGTAAATGATTTTTTTTATTGTTTGGAACATCTTTTAATTCTATTCAACATTTAATAGTTCTCAATATTTTCCTAAATAAAAGGCCGTTTAAGTTTTAAAAGATTTTGTACATCAGGGCTATTCAGAAAAAATCAAGTATTCTTAACGATACTCAACAGCCAGGACCTCCCTGTGGCCACCAACTTCAATTCCACATCCCACTCCCGTACTGACATGTCTATCCATGGCCTCCTCTGCTGCCACGTTGAGGCCAGACGCAGGTTGGAGGAGCAACACCTCATATTCCACCTTGGGAGTCTCCAACCTGATGGCCTCAACATTGTTTTCTCTAACTTCCTGTAACTCCACCCCTTCTTTTTCTCCCCCCTCCCTCCCCACCCCCACTCCTTTGTCTTCCCTTATTCCTGTGGCTCCCTTCCCCCAACTTGATAACCTACCCACTCTCCTCTCCTCCCCCTCCTCTATCCTTTATTCCACTGTCCTCTCCTGCTGGATTCCTTCTTCTCAGCCCTTTGCCTCTTCTACCTATCACCTCTCAGTTTATTCCCCCCCTCCCCCACCCACCTACCTGCCCCCTCCCACCTGGACTCACCTATCACCTGCCTCTGTGTGCTCCTCCCTCTCCGGCCACCTTCTTATTCTGGCTTCTGCCCTCTTACTTTCCAGTCCTGATGAAGGGTCTCAGCCTGAAACATCGACTGTTTATTTCCCTCCGTAGATGCTGCCTGACCTGCTGAGTTCCTCCAGCACTTTTTGTGTATTGCTCCAGATTCCAGCATCTGCAGAATTTCGTGTGTTTTCGTGTCAATTATTTTTAACAGCTTTGGCAGCTGATTAAGTCAGGGAGTATTAATGAGCCAATTTTCAAAGCCTTCAAGTTGTATCGCACAGAAACAAGCCCTTCGGCCCAACTCATGCATACTGACCATGAATCTATGCAAATTCCACTTGTCCACATTCAGTCCATATCCTTCCACTATTTTCCTCTCCTTGTAGCTTTGCCTTTTAAACATTGTAATTGTATCTGTCTCTACCACTTCCCCTGACAGCTTGTTCCATATAACCATCACCCTCAGTGTGAAAAACTTCCCCTCAGATTTCCAATAAATTTCTCCTCTCTCACCTTCAACCTGTGACCTCTAATTTTAGACTCCCCTACCCTAGGAAAACGACTCGATCTAAAAGTGTTTTATTGCATTTGGGCACTGCTTTTCCTGGCCTGGCTACTGCAATAAAATTCACATCTGGAGGAGCAGGCCTCAGCAGTAAGGACAACAGGCTCAATGGTGTCACTGGGCTGTTGAGCTTGTTACCATAGAGAAGTCTCTGGACTGAGGAGAGCTGTGCAGCCAAACAAAGAGGGGCAAACAGCTGGTTCAACAGATGCAACAGGAGGTGATGAGAGACACTGTAGGATCCAGTCAGCTTGTCAACATATGGAGCATCCACTGTGAGCTCCCAGCATCAATTAGAGTGCAGTCTTGAGCCCTGCTTCTCAGCACCGAATGGCCACACTGCCTACTCCAGCCTTCACACACATTGCTACACTCTGAGTCACCGGCGGTTCATTTCTTTGAGAGCACCAGTGGAGAACGGTGGTTCACACCTGGTTTACAGCACTTCATGCACAGCTATTGATAGCTATTTTCACATGCAGAATCCTGGATGTAATGGATCTGATGCAGTATTATGCTGTCCATGTACAGGAAAACCACAGAGCCCAATGCTACTTTGAGAACTAAGGTCACGTAAGAATGAGTAATTGCATACCAAATAATTAAAAACTGTGAAAGGAGTTCACTCCTCCCACTGGGGAAACCAAGTCTTCAGAAACTGCTCGGTGAAATCCATCACAGTCATTATGCATGAATGTTCCACGGGCTGTGCCAGCCTTCATATTTAGATAGTGCTGTGCCCTACTCTGGCTTTCGATAAAGACACATAGGACATTGATTGCTCTTGCAGTTATGCTGAATAAAACTTTTTGAAAGTTATCCTTGATCAGTAATGCCAAACATGTTGTATGGTAATAGCAGCAAATTGCACTTCCTTTATATTGAAGTACTTGGACTGTGTAGGGGTGTACAATATGTTGTACCAGAAATGGATTTCTCAGTGGATGGATCTGCTTGGCAACCTGGAACATGAGACACAAACTGCGTGTATGCACACACATAACTGAAGAGTTTATGTCCTTGCTGGGTTATGGTATCAAGTAAGCCAGCTGACATCAAATATTCACTCCAGAGGGCTTCACGGATGAGCATTAATAAATTAACCTTCTCTCAGTTCCTCTGCCTCCACCACATCTGTTCTCATGATGAGGTTTTCCATTTCAGGACATCTGAGATGTCCTCTTTTTTCAGTAAACGGGGTTTCCCCTCCACAACAATGAATGCAGCCCTCACCGGCATCTTATCCATTTCCCACATGTCTGCCTTCACCCCATCCCACCCCCTAACATAACAGGAATAGGGTTCCCCTTGTCCTCACCTACTATCCCATGAGCCTTCTTATCCAACACATCATTTTACGCAACTTCCACCATCTCCAATGGGATCCCACCACAAGGCACATCTTCCCCTCCCCCAACTCTGCTTTCCACTAGGATCATTCTCTCCGCAACTCCCTTGTCCCTCCCCACCGATCACCCTCCAGACACTTATCCCTGCCACTGTGCTAAGTGTTGCACCCGTCCCTACACCTCCTCCCTCACCACCATTCAGAGCCCCAAATAGTCCTTCCAGGTGAGGCAGCACTTCACTTGCAAATCCAGCAGTGTCATTTATTGCATCCGGTGCAGCCTCCTCTACATCGGTGGACCTAATGCAGATTAGGTGACCGCTTCATCGAGCACCTCTCCATCCGCCACAACAGCCAGGATCTCCCAGTGGCCAGTCATTTTAATTTCACTTCTCATTCCCACACTGACATGTCTGTCCAGGGCCTCCTCTACTGCCACATTGAGGCCAGATGCAGGTTGGAGGAACAACACCTCATGTTCCGCCTTGGTAGTCTCCAAACTGAAGACATCAATATCCATTTCTCTAACTTCCAGTAACCCCTCCCCTCTGTTTTCCTTACCCTCTCCTTTGTTTTTCCTCATTCCTGTGGCCCTTTCACCCCTTCTGTTCCTCAACCCCCTCATGACCTGCCCACCTCCTTCCCTTTATTCCATGGCCTACTGTCCTCTCCTATGAGATTCCTTCTTCTTCAGCCCTTTGCCACTTCTACCTATCACCCCCCAGCTTCTGACATCATTTCCTTTCACCCACCCCCACCCACCTACCTTCCCCCTCCCACCTGGACTCACCTATCACCTGACAGCTCATGCTCCTGCCCCTCTCCCTAACCTTTTATTCTGGCTTCTGCTCTCTTCCTTTCCAATCCTGATGAAGGGTCTTGGCCCAAAACATCCACTGTTCATTTGCCTCCATAGATGCTGCTTAAACTGCTGAGGTCCTCCAGCATTTTGTGTTTGTTGCTCTAGATTCCCAGCATCTGCAGTCTCTCTTGTGTCATCATAAATTTCTCCTTACCTCACAATTACATATTTGCATGTATGGCTGGTGTTGCTGGATTGAAATTTGGAGCAGTAAACTGCTTTTCCTCCTCCTTGTCTTGTGGGTATTGGTGTTAATTCTATCATACTAATGAGTGTTTTCTATAACAAGCATGGCATAGACCTGGGACCTGCTTTGTTGACAACCCAGAAGCTCACTGCCTTAATTACATGGGACAGTGTTTCTCTGTTCATATAAACAAAATTGTGATAATGTGTGATTTGGAGAAGACTTTCATCAATTCCAATTTTTCATTGGATACGAGTTTTATTTTCCCAACAGTCAATGCCCCAGACAAAATCTATATCTGACAATTTCTATTGATAGTCATAGCTGCTGTGTAAATCTGCAATGGATGGATTTACAATATCACTGTAAATAAGAAGCAGCAGAAATATCCTGTCCAAGATTGTGAACAATCCTGATTCTCAATCTGTGCAAGGGATGACACATATAATAGCCAAGGCTATCTCCTTGTCTGTATCTGATTTCACTTCCCATTCTTTCTGAAAGCACCCACCTTCTTATCACAAACCCCATAAAGCCTGGAAAGATTGATCTTTGCCTCTCAGTTTGCTGAGAATCTGTGGCAATTTTGTTTTTGTGTTAACATTCAAAAATGGGTTTCAAGGAGAAATCCTCTGCAATAACTTGAATATTTCATTGTTTGCTACATGCTGCTATTTAAATTTTAATTCCACACTGTAACACACTAAATCACCAAATTCAATCTCACCATCAACACAGTTACATCTTCTGATAAGTAAACAAGGATTTTTTGGATTTACAAACTGATAGCCCCATATCATGCCAGCTAGCACCTAGCAGTCTGGAAAATATTTAACATGATGGTTGTCATCACCTGAACCAGAAAAAAAGTGAGCAGTTTAAAAACAAATTCATCTGTAAATCTAACTTTAATCCTTGCTGCATTTTGTATCACAGTAATTATTAGTGTATGCCTGCAGAGTCCTTTGGCTTGCTTCAAAATAAAACATTGTGCAGACTTAGCATTAACCATATGCACACTAACTGAAAACTCCTTCACTATCCAGACATTGCAAGAACACACGCACTAATAGCAGATGATAATTCAGAGTCTCTCAGTGCTTCAAGAGTTTTTAAGTGGTTCAAAAATTAAAAGAAGTCTGCAGATGCTGGACCTGTTAATTGTTTCTCTTTCTATAGATGCTGTCTGACCTGCTGAATTTCTCCAGCATTTACTGTTGTATTTAAATGGCTTGGTTTCTTTATGTAGATACCAAATGATGTGGCTTTGCTAGCTTTCAAAGATTTTCTCAACAATTTCATACCTTGGGCTTGTTCTGGCTCACCAAGAAAGAGATAGAGATGAACAATGACCCCATTGTTGCAAAGGAGTTTATTGCCAAGCATCTGGATGGCACTTTACAACTAGTGCTCAACAGGGCATGAGTGAACAGTGAGCATGGGCTTTTATCATAGGTAAGTATGGCGGCCCACTGCCAACTACAGCCCTGGGTCAATGAGATCGAGAACATATGTACAGCTTTGGAAAAGAGACTGATGCCAACCTCAAATCAATCGTGCATTTTCTTAGCCAGTATGGATATTGTTTCAGTTCCAAAATGCTGTGCTTTCACACCTTTATCAGCCAAGTTGCATCAGGTGCCATGTCAGAAAAAGCATTACCGAATATGTAGCTAATACCTCCCAGAGGTCAGTGAAGCAGGCAGATCATGACGCCAACCAGCAAGCAACTCCGATGGGATGCCAGTGTTGCCATTTTCAAACTCAACATTCCAGATAACACCTCCATTATTCTTGTACCACATCCAGAATGGCCTCTCCTCCAGTCGGCCTGTCTACATATTGTGTCAGAAATCCTTCCTGGACACACCTAACAAATTCCGCCCCATCCAAACCTTTTGCACTCAGGAGGTGCCAATCAATATTAGGGAAATTGAAATCACCCATGACAACAACCCCGTTATTTTTGCACCTTTCCAAATTCTGCCTCCTGATCTGTTCCTCAGTGTCTCCGTTGCTACTGCGGGGGGGGGGGGGGGGGTCGGGGGTCTACAGAATATTCCTAATAGAGTGATTGCTCCCTTCCTGCTTCTGACCTCCACCCACACTGAATGAGTAGACAATCCCTCCAGGACATCTTCCCTTTCTGCTGCAGTTGTAATGTGGCTGTTAACATGGTCAGTGTTCTGAATTCAACACTTCTGCACCTGGACATGCACACATTGGTCTGATAAAAGGTCTTTAACATGAAAGATTAACTCTGTTTCTCTTTCCACAGATACTGTCCGACTTGCTGAGTGTTTCCAACATTTTCTGTTGTTTTTTAAAATCAGTTTACAAGCATCTGCAGTTTTTTTTCATTTTGTTTTCATTCAATCTGGATACATGATAACTGCGAGAAAGAATAAAGGAAAGAGGAATAAGAGAAGAATTGCTTTCCCATGATGTTCAGGGAGCAGTTCTGCTGCCTGAATCTCAGCAAGGAATGTGTGTGTGAAGCACCTGCACCTCAGCAAGCATTTCTCTGTGAAATCAGCCAGAAAAACACAGCAGCTTTAAATACTACAGGCCAGTTTAAATAACAGTTAGGGATAGTCAGCATTGCTTTGTGGAGAGGAGGTCATGAATTACAAATGACTGAGTTTTTTGAGAAGGCAACAGAGATGATTGACGATGGTAGGGCAGTGGATATTGTCTGCATGGATTTTGGTAAAGCATTCAACAATGTCACTTATTGTAGGCTGATCAAAAAGATTAAGGCATATGGGATTCACAGAGACTTGGTAGACTGGATTCAAAATTGACTTGGCCATGGAAGACAAGAGGGTAGTGGTGGAGGGATGTTATTTTGACTGGAGGTCGGTGACTAGTGGTGTTCCACAGGGATCAGTGCTGGGACCTCTGTTGCTTGTGATGTATATAAATAATTTGGATGAATATGTAGGTGGGCTGATTAGTAAGTTTGCAGATGACACAAAAATTGGCGGTGTTGTGGATAGTGAGGAAAGTTGTCAAAGGATACAGCAAGTGAGCAAGCACTGTAGTGTAGCAGTTAGCGTAACGCTATTACAGCGCCAGCGACCCAGGTTCAATTACGGCCACTGTCTGTAAGGAGTGTGCACGTTCTCCCTGTGTCTGCATGGGTTTCCTCCGGATGCTCTGGTTTCCTCCCACATTCCACAGACACATGGGTTAGGAAGTTGTAGGCATGCTATGTTGGCGCCAGAAGCATGGCAACACTTACGGGCTGCCCCCAGAACACTCTACGCAAAAGATGCATTTCACTGTGTGTTTTGATGTACGTATGACTAATAACGGTATCTTACCTTATTTAGCAGGCATTTAGACAGGCATATGAATAGACGGGGAATGGAGGAATATGGACCACATGCAGAAAGTTAGGATTAGTTTAAATTGGCACCACGGTCAACACAGACATCATGGGCCGGAGGACCTGTTCTCGTGCTGTACTGTTTATGGTCTTATGGTGCCAGTCCCTCATCATATTAGGCCCCCTACGAATGTCTGCAGGCTCACTCAAGCATGATTCGTGCTGACTGCACACTACAAGCCAGTTAATTAACAGGCAGCATGAAGCTGATATGTTGTCTGCATCAGAACCAATGAGCATGCATGAATCCTGCATTGTCATCCCTGCATCCATGTCAGGACCTTTCACCCCCTTGTCTCTATGGATGATTATGGGCGAGATTTCCTTTACTTCAGAAATCAGATAAAATGTTGTTCTTCAGACCAAGTTTATTGGAAATGAGGCCAAGAAATTTCAATAAACAAAATTGCGGTATTGTACTCAAATTGGCAAACCACACACTTTGGTTACAAGAATCAAGTGGTTAAGAAGAGTCATAGAGGTTAGATGGTTAGATTTATTATCAGTTTGATTGTTACCGCTAAAATACTTTTTTTAGGCTACTTACAATTCAAGGACTTCCAAATTCAGGAGCACTTTGAAGTATTCAACCTTGAGATTAAAGGGTGTGAATATGTTCATGTAGCCATAGTTACAGATGGTCATAACAGCAGCAAAGCTTTGAACACTTATGCAGTAGCAAAACCACCACATTAGCACTGATACAGGCTATAATATGGAACAGATTAATACATTCTCAGTTCAACCATGGGACCAGAGTTTAAATCCAGCTGAAATAGGGTGAGTATTCACTGTGCTAAATTGTAAGGATTGTATTAAAATGGGCTTCAAGCAACTTCCATCAAGTTCCTTGTGGGTGTCAAGGCTACAGTACAAAGTATGTAGGTGGGTGCTCTTGATCTCAGAGAGTCCTTGGGGAATGGGGTGCAAAGATGCTCAACTGGCGTAGTCGGAAGTTCTCTCGAGGTTAAGATTAAGGCATGTTGTTAGGATAAAATGGAGAAAATATTTCCTGCTTCTGGGTAGCTGAAGTCTAACCTGAAAGTACTTGATTTTGACACGAGGTGGCCAAATGAAAAGCATTTATTGTACATTGCTGATGCTCCTGGCTTTGATGAGCACAGAAATTAAAACTTAAAAAGCAAGTGTATTGTTTTTACCCCCAAGTGCATTTTAGTATTAATTAAGTTGAGGGATATGTCAATGCTGGGGAATAGAACGGGTTCCTCCTGCCTGTCAGAATCAACCATGGGTTGACTGCAAAGTGTAGTTCTCTCTGCTCCAATAAATACCAAACTTGAAACAGCACACATGCCTGCACAAATTTGACTCTTCCCCACACTTGCAACCTTCACTGGCTCTTTGAAATGAAGCTGCCAAGTTGTGTCACATCACATTATTTTTGTGTTGTGGTTCTACACCACTAAGAACTGGCTCATATTGCTACAACTTCTTTCATACGATGCCATGACAGCAGAGGAGAAATTTCCAGCCCACCAGTGCGAGCGAGCTTTGACGTCAGATCTCAGTAGTGAAAGAATGTCTTCTGAACCTTTGTCCTAATGAAATAATTTTCGAAAGTCTGTGTGTGATAAGCATTGGAAGAAGAAGCAAGAACATTTTAATCAAACTTGACTCACAACCATGTATGAGATAATTATCCATTACTGGTAAAAAATACTCCTAGAGTGGCAGTTGGTTTATAACTTAGTGTGTATCAGAAGAAAAATAATTATAGATGTAATTCATACACAGACAATTTGATGCCACCAATAGACTCAAATATTGCAATTTAATCATTGAAATATAACTGGTAGAACTCTCTTCAGTTCCTTCCAACCTTCAAGTTGGTTTTCATCAACAACATATCATGAGAATGAAATAGAAGATAAGATAACATATCTTTATTAGTCACATGTACATTGAAACACACAGTGAAATGCATCTTCTGCGTAGTGTTCTGGGGGGCAGCCCGCAAGTGTCGCCATGCTTCTGGCGCCAACATAGCATGCCCACAACTTCCTAACCTGTACGTCTTTGGAATGTAGGAGGAAACCCACGCAGACCCGAGTGCCTTCTTGAGAGTGGTCGAGAGATAGCACGCTCAATAAGTCAACAAGCTAAATTTTAACCATCTTTTTATGCATGAATAAAAAGAGAATGAAGAAATCCATGGAGTCCAAGGAGGGAAAAGAAACAAGCACTGCCTTTTCAAACCGACCTCATATCACAATCACAAAGACCAATTTCAAATGGTCTTACTCATTTTATTTTTCAAATATCTTCACGTTGACACCATTTCAGTGGTTTTGAAATCTGACATACATCATGAAATTTGTTGTTTTGCAGCAGCAGTATAGTGCAAGACATAAAGACATAAAAAATTACTGTAAGTTACAAAAATAAATAAATAGTGCAAAAGAAGAATAACAAGATAGTGTTCATGGGTTCATGGACCCTTCAGAAGTTTGATGGCGGAGGGGAAGAAGCTGTTACTGAAACATTGAGTGTGGGTCTTCGGGCTCCTGTACCTCCTCCCTAATGGTAGTAACATGAAGAGGGCATGTCCTGGGTGGGGAGGGTAATTAACGATGGATGCCACCTTCTCGAGACACCACCTCTTAAACATGTCCTTGATGGCAGGGAGGATTGTGCCATGATGGAGCTAACTGAATCTACAACCCTCTGCAGCTTCTTTCGATCCTGCGCATTCGATCCTCCATATCATGCGGTGATGCAACTAGTCAGAATGTTCTCCACTGCAAATCTGCAGAAATTTGCAAGAGTCTTTGCTGACATGCCAAATCTCCTCAAACTCCTAATGAAGTAGAGCCACTGGCATGCCTTCATGATTGCATCAATATGTTGGGCCCAAGATAAATCCTTTGAGATGTTGACACCCAGGAACTCGAAGCTGCTCACCCTTTCCACACTGAGCCCTCAATGAAGACTGGTGAATGTTCCCAAGACTTCCTCTTCCTGAAGTCCACAATCAATTCCATGGTCTCGCTGACGTTGAACGCCAGGTTGTTGTTGCAACACCACTCAACAAGCCGATCTATCTCACTCCTGTACACTTCCTCATCACCATCTGAGATTCTGCCACAGTGGTGTCATTGGCTAATTTATAGATAGCGTTTGAGCTGTGCCTTGCCACGTAATCATGAGTGTAGAGAGAGTAGAGCAGTGGGCTAAGCACACATCCTTGAGGTGCACCTGTGTTGATTGTCAGTGAGGAGATGTTACTACCGATCTGCACTGATGGTGGTCTCCCGATAAGGAAGTCGAGGATCCAGTTGCAGAGGGAAGTACAGAGGCCCAGGCTTTGAAGTTGTTGATTAGTACTGAGGGGATGATGGTGTTGAATGCTGAGCTATACATTCAACACATTATGTGATGATAGGACTGGATTAGGTAAAGTTATCCACCAAGAACAGACCTGAGATAGAAACTAACCCAAAATCAATGCCATTCCATCCATAAAATTCCCCCCCAAAAATTCTTGAAGAACAGTGGCAGTGCTGAATATCATATTCACCTATACTTCACAATGAAATTCTATTCTTTTAACTCATGACCAGGCTTATATTATTCTAAATAAAAAAAATGTGATTCCTCAAATAGTTTGTCTGTAGCTATTTCCATATCAATACACAAATATATATATGTAAAATGCATCACAAGTATAAATATAGACACACAGGCATGTATTAGAATAGGATGTGGCAGAGTACATATGTGAGGGAAGCAAAGCTTTTAATTCGATTACAACCCAAAACTACCTGCTATATCCCATTATGTTGCATATTTATATACATTTCAATATACTCTATATTTATTCCCCTCAATTAGATTAAATTCTACAATTTACTACCAGATCTTCTGTACTTATTACAAAGACCTCTGTGAAGCATTATGTTAAATTACACACAATGGCTCCTTTCCAGAAATCCATTATTCTTTCTCTGTTAAACTCATGGATGGGTAGTAACAGTACAAAGGTAAGTATATGATAACAGCAAATGCTGTAAAACAACATTTGTCTTTTCTTCTCCTTGGGAAGTGACCCAGCTCTCTCTGGAGGTCAGCTAATTTTGGTCCTTTCTTCTCATGACTAATTGTCCAGTGTTTACAATCCAAGAAACTGTGAGCAATAGCTTGCACATATTCATTCTTTTAGCTACTGCAGCAAACAGTGAACCAATAAGAAACTGCACAGGTCCTGAGTGAACATTGCACACAGCACAAAGACTGATGTGCGAGAGACAGACCCAAACATGTAACTGAAACATGATTCCAGATTAAATCCACACCACATCATTCATGGTTTCAAATGGAGCAAAAGGGGAAAAAAATGAAAGTCGAAGCCATCGGGTGAGAAAAAAACTGGAATTAGTTACAGATGATTCAGTCTTCAAAAAGGAACTCTCCACCAGCCTGTTAACATTTGCTTACCCCATGGGCTTGTTTTTCCTTAGATTTTCCATCTTCCCACCTCCTCCCATAAAGCTACTGGGCATTCATAATTTGATGCAGGATGACCGTGCACATATGAGGGTTAATTATCTCACACTAACAAGTATAGCTGAGCCTTGGGAAAACTGGGCTTTGGCTGCTGAATAAACATTTTTTCCCCCATGGTCGATAAAAACACCTTCAAGGTAAGGCAACCAAAACCACGTTCATAATGAGCTAGCAAACCACAACATATCAACCATGCTACCCAACTGAATAAATTTATGAGAGGAAGACCAATATTGTATTAAGGGGTTGTCCGTGTCCAGGAGAAGTAACAACACGACTATTCACAAAATTCACATAAATTGCACAATCCTGTGAAACCCAGATCAAATTTTCATCTCCCCCTCAGACAGAATGGAAGCCATCTTCTGGAAGTTCAACTCCTCTTTATGAACAAGAATATTTTGTCAAAATATCTTGACCTTCAAAGCATAGATGATCAGTTTATGCACATATGACTCACAAGATTACGAGTGAAACAGAGATTTTAGAGAATGCCTTATATGCAGAAATAGTAATAAAAACATATTAAGTTGAATACATTTGCTACAAATCAAATTAATTCAAATTCAAGAATTTGCTTAAGCATCCCAAAGACACAGAACAACTTGGCAAAGCTGGCAGCCATAGCAGCAAATAGGATTTACAGTTGACAGTGTAAGCAATGGTCACTGTTATAATGAAGATTAAAATAAGAAATAAAGGAAATAATAGAGGATAAATTGTCAGTAGTTTAACAGGTTGTTCAGACTCCTAGTTTTGTTCTAAATTAAGGCCTCCTTCTTCTTAGGCAGATCCTTGTGATCGAAGATGACTTGATTCCATTCCCATTCTCGTTAATGTAAGATAACTATGGGATAATTCTTTCAACACAGGGTAGCTGTTGCATCACACTGTCTTGATCCAATAACAAGGAGTCTCAGGATGACAGGACATCAGGCACTGCTGTACAGATTTAGCACATACGGCCATGTGGACAAGTTGACACACAGTGACCACACACACACACACACACACACACAGGCGCATATACATAAACTTGCCTGTACCCTTTTCCTTATACCCTTCTCCACCTTGTATAACCATACCGTGATACATTCCCTTCTTCAATCCGTCAGACTGAATGCCTGTCCAACTGTCCTCAATTTCCACCTTCGCCTAGTCCCCCATGTTTCACTTCATCTCGAATCCACACTTCTTTCTTGTTTAGTCCCTTCCCTCTTTCTTCCCCTATCTCCCTCCTCACCTCCTCCCCATCAGCCCCAAAATCATCCCACCCTCAAACAGCTTACTGGCACAGAGAGTGAGTCCACCCACCCACTGTTGCTATTCACTCTCGAGGGCTAATTGCTGATTGCTTTCCTGCCACGTCAACGTAGTACCAGTAGCTGCAGCCCAGACACATCTCGATCTTTCCCAGGTAAAAGGCAAGTATAAAAATCTACACAAACATCTGGTCTATCTAGTTCTCCCTTTCAGCTACATGGAGAGAGAAATTGGTCTTTGGCTGCTAGCACTAAATAAGCGAAAAAATGTTGACCGTCACTGTGACCACCTCCACAAGTTCTCCCCCGTTGACATCAAAGGATCAGAAAATACATGAGGTGAGAAGAAGCAGTGGGTAATATTCTAGCATGCTGTCAACTGGATAGTATTCTCTTCCCATTGTGGAGCCTACTTCCACCATTATTACATCTCCCCTAACCCTAAATGCAACAAAATCAACTCCCAGAGAACATCGAGGTTCATGTTACCAGATTTATGCTATCTATATCTATCAGGAGGTTGTCCATTTCCCTTTCAAAGGTAGTCCTCTGTATTCCTGCATCTATCCCTCCAGTAGCTGTCTCCAATTTTCACACTTCCCCTCCCTCACCTTGTTCTAACTGCTTTTTCTTCGTTCCTCTCTCACTTTGTCTGCCTCCATCTATCATTCACCTGCCAGTGTCTCCCAACTCCACCCCTGTTCCCGTCCCCTACCTGGCACAAACTACCTGCCATCTTACACCCCTCCTCAGTCCACCAATCACCTCGGACTCTTTTCTCACCACTCCCCTTTTCCTCTTTGTACCGGCCTGAGGCTTAGTTACTACCTCAACCACTCTGCTTCAGGGAACGGCCACACCAGTGAGGTGTGGAGCTCGGTTTGTCCCTCATAGTTATTGAGACATGCAGGTAATATTGGGGGAAACCTCAAGGTGTGAACTGGGTTGAGCTTAATCCAGCCTGTCATTCATATACTCAGTCTTGCACCTCCCACATTCCAAAGACATACGGGTTAGGAAGTTGTGGGCACGCTATGTTGGCGCCAGAAGTGTGGCGACACTAGCGGGCTGCCCCCAGAACACTATGCAAAAGATGCATTTCACTGTGTGTTTCCATGTACATGTGACTAATAAAGATATCTTAGTGCAACAGGAATCCCAATTTAAATTTAAAAATTGCCAATGGTGAAATGGGAGCTGGAACTGGCAGTTCCAGAAGCTCGGTGCTTTTTATAGCAGCTCTCCTGTGTCTCAAGGAGCTGGAATGCTCCCTTGGTCCTCAGGCTCCTGCTCGGCCAAATGTGGCCTTTTCTGCTTTCCTCAATAGATTTCCTTCATTGTTTTCATCCCTAAACTGTACAATCCCTTTCAGTTCTGCATTTAACACTGGATTTAACACTGGAAGCCCCAGCCAACAGCTGGCTAACCTGTTAACTCAACCAAGAAACTAAAGAAATATATCGCATTGAAGTCCTGCTGCTAAAACTCAATGCTGACGTCAACTCTCCTTTTGTGCCAGTTCCCCAAAACCTTTAATTCATTGATCTTTCAAATATTTATCGATCTCCACCTTCAATATAGCTAATGATCTGACCACCACCACACTCGAGGGCAGAGAATTCCAGAGATTCACTGCTTCTGAGAGCAGAAATTTTTACTCTCCTCAGTTTTAAATGACCAGCCCCTTACTCTGAAGCTATATCCCCTTATTTGTAACTCTCCCACTTGTGAAAACATTGACAAATTTGGAAACCTTACATTTTGTTCTCTCCTCCAGGTTATTAATGTACAGAATAAACAATTGAGGGCGAGAACCAATCCCTAGGATACTACACAACATACATCCCTCCAGCCTGAAGAGGGTCCACTTCCCCCACTCTTTGTTTTCGAAGTGACAGCCAGATTTCATCCACGCTAACATGCCTCCTCCAATTCCTTGTTCTTGCCGGGTCTTTCTCACATTGCTACAAACACCCTCCTTTTCTCAGCCTCCCCACAGATATCAAGCTCAAAAATTCTCCTTTTCTCCAAGCCTAATCTAATAATGAAGAGGAATTATAAATTATAGGTCTTCTAAACCTTCCCCAGAGTCCCAAAGTCCTCCATTATGTAGAGAAACTAAGACTCTGCACATTACTCCAAATGTGGTCATGACAATATAGGGCACGTTCCATACTTCTAGTTATGCAAAAGAAACCAAAGCCTGGAGGTATGCAACCAGTTCTTATCCAAATCCTTCAGAAACTTTGCTAGAGTATAATATACTGAAGCAGTCGGTCTCAACTGCTGGAATAAAGCCAATTCAGGCCAGGAGGATTAACATTTTACACACTGCTTGCTGCAAATTGAAGAAATTCAGTCCTGTCTTAATCTAGATTTTGCAGGGGTTTAATACAAAATACACAACTATTCAACACCAATTTTAATCTCACTTAGAGATGATTACCACAGTAAATTTAAACAGCACAGTGAGAACTTGGTAGGGGGTGGTGTGGGTGGAGGTTCCTCAGAGGGCCTTGCATTACGGAGGCAGATATAAGCTTTTGTTCTGTCAAACCTATGACATTTATGATGGAAATTCTCAAGTTATCCCATTTTTAAATCATTTTCAAGATACATCTGTAAGTAATATGTTGGTGGCAATTCTCAAAATTTTTGAATTACACCATATTCCCTGCGTTTGCATCCACAACCCAGAATTGCATCTCAACTCTCTCTCTGTGCTTCATTTTACTTTGTTCATCTGCACCAAACACAAGGATTTCAATGATCAAATAAAAAAGCCACATTGCAGGTAATGTCACTGAATTGACAAAGTCATTACATGCTTTGGTCTCCTCTGTAGATGAAGATAAAGTATATTGAGAGGAAGATTTCCCTCACGCATCACATACAACAAATCATAAAATGAAAATAACTTCATAATTTCATTGCACATCACAGCAGATTATCTCTCATTCATCCCCAAGATTTAGCAAAATTTTGCAGCTCAGCATAGGCATGGCAGTAGACTCCAGCTTGCTGCTGACATTTTCCTGCAAAGTTATTAGCTTCGTTCCCTCCAGATTACAGGCTGAAAGTTCAACACATGACCCAGCATGCAGCTTCAAAATTGGAGAACACCTTTCATTGGCAGATCTCTTTCATCAACTTTTAAAACTTACCAATGGATACAACAGCATTGCTAACATATCAATGATACAGTGAGGATTATTTTTCAAATAGGAAACAAAATGGATATCACATCTGCCTCCCTTTGATCCTCCCATGAAAAGATGATCTTTGTTTTCAATTACTGAGCTGTAAACTGGGAGGTCAAACTTAAGGCTATCATAAGATTAGCAAAAAGGTTAATGTAATTTGATTTATCAGCCGATGCCATCATTATATAAGGGAAAATAGACAGGAAGCAGAAATTTATGTTAAGGAGGGAAATGGTAATGATCTATTTCACTCAGCAGAGATAAAAAAGCTGGAGTGACATATATTAAGTTAGTTTGTCAAAGAATCAGAATTATACAGCACAGAAACCAGCCCTTCTATCTACCTTGTCCATGGAAACATTTTTGTCCATCTACTTACACTAGGCCTGTATCCTTCTATTCAAGTGCCTGTCTAAATGTCTCTTAAATGTAGTGACTGTATCTGCCTCCACCACCTTCTCTGACTAGATCTAGACATCAACCACTCTCTGTGTAAAAAAGAACGTTCCCCTCGAATTACCGTCAAAATACCACACACCTATGCCCTCTTATTTTTGATGCATGGGAAAAAGATTCTGATGATCTACTCTATCTATGCCTCTTCTAATCTTACATCCTGGTGAATCTCCTCTGCACTCTCCCCAGTGCAATTACATCCTTCCTATGGTGTGGCGATCAGAACTACATACAATATCCCAAGTGCAATCTAACCAGTATTTTGTAAAGTTGTACAATAATGTGCCGATTTTTATATTCTATGTCCTGAGCTACAAAGGCAAGCATGCCATGTGCCTTCTGCACCACCCTGTGTTGCCACTATCAGGGAACTATGGCCTTGAATCCCCAAGGTCCCTCCATTCACCAACATTCCTTTGTGCCCCATCATTTACTGTATATGTCCTACGAGTAGTTGGGTTCCCAAAGTTCTGCTCAACTTTCCATCTGATCTACATCCTGCTGTAGTGATAGGCAACCTTCCTCTCTGACCACAACAACACCAACTTTGTAACATCTGCAGACTTAATAATCATACTGCCCACATTCACATCCAATCTGTATATATATCTCACAAATAACAAGGGTCCCAGCACTGATCCCTGTGGTACACCACCAGTCACAGACTTCAAATAGTAAAGCCTCCTTCCACCATCACCTTCCACTTCCTATCACCAATTGATAGAATTATTGGAAGGATTTGCAGAAAATATTGCTCAGTCCAGTCGCAGGAGTCTGGAACGCACCCTGAAAGGATGGTGGAGCCAGAAACTCTCATCACATTTGAAAATATATCACTTTAAGAACCATAATCCCCAAGGTTTTGAGCCAAGTTCTTATTGATTCTGGGGTCTCTATTGACTCATGTTCAGAAGAACAAACAACAATTGCAGTGAAAAGTAAAATTCTCAGCAGGCTTGGCAAGTTACAGGCTGAGAAGGTATTTGTCTGGCTGGAAAGTCAGAGCCAAGTGTTATCATCTCAGTATAAGGAAGGAGGGAAGATTTGTTCACTCAGAGGTTCGGCAAGCATTGGAATTCTCCAATGTGGAGGGCTGTGGATGCTGAGTAGCTGATTATAATTTAGACTCTGATGGATTGTTGGGCTCTGAAGGAAGTAAACACGGTGAGGACAGAAGGTGAGCTGGACATCGAAACATCGTTGTGGCTTGATTAAATGGTGAAGCAAACTTGAACTTATTTCTGGTCAGTTCACTGCCTACAAAAATAATGCTCCTTTCCAGAGGCTCTGAGAAGACGTCCAACATTTGCCAACAGCATTTATTCTCAAAGAGATGCACGCTATCGGTTACTAGTCTGGATAGATCATTTGCAAGGTTGACCAACATACTCTTTACGGCCTCAGTGAAAACAGAAACTTCCATCAAAAATACAAAAATTATCCCATCGAGGTTGAAAAATTGCACAGTGGCCTGAAGCAAGACAGCAAGACCATCGACTCTTCCGACCATTCCTTGTGCCTAATCAACAATATGATATATGCAGCTCATTTAAGGCAGGTCATTTACCTGTGGGTGTGTTTGGCCTTCAGTTCTGAGGGCAAGATGAAGGCAAGGTGTATGTATAAAACGCCACAGAAAATCATCAACCTTGATGGTCACAATCTTCCTTCCTTCTATCTTGACCTTTAATCAGTTGATCTGTAACATAAAAAAGACAAAGTGAGGGAGGATCCAAATGCAAATTGGCTTTCTTTAGCACAACAGAAGAATTAAAATATATTAACACAATGGAAATGTACTTTTTTGTTTGTTTTCCTTGAATGTGGTGATGAGTTGCACAGTTGTTGCTCGAGCTTTTCCCTCCCGGTTACAGTGAAACCAGTTTTCATCTTTGTTGTTCCAAATACATGTTTCCTCTATTTGGGGACAGACATTGACCCTCAGGACTGGCAGACATGACAGTTAATCTTATGTATTGCTCATCTTTCCTTGATGGACAAAAAGTAAGCCTTAAAAAGCTGGGCGCAGATTTCACCCAATTTCCTAACCAAACCAAAGACATAAAATCATTTTATCACTTTGCAGCCATTTACAACAGCTGAAAGGAAATCAAAGGGCAACAGTACCATTCCTCAGTGGCTCAGCGATAAAAGTAAAGGGATCATTGCCACCTCTTTGTCATTTCAGAAAGATGGACTTGTGACATTAAACCCTCTTCTCCTGACATTTGTTACAGAGAAAAGAATTACGATTTCCTGACTTCAGCATGGCATTTTTTTTTAAACACATGGGTCATGTTCCACTGTTGGAAAGTGGCAGATTTTATTTTCAAATGCTCTTCCATTAGATAGGTACAGAATGGAATGGTCACTTCTCATATCCTCTTTTGCAATTCCTCACTGTTCCTTGAAGCAGTGTGAAAGCAGCAGCCAGGGTTGCAAGTGAACCAAGATCCAAACACTCACCTGTGAAACTTTCCTCTTTCACTTAACTTTGGACTTTATGTTAAGAAATAACTTGGAGGAAAGGATTCAGTTACAAATTTACAAAAGGAACAGTGAACTAAATGCTTTCTTTTCAAGGGCAAAGATTAAAGATTATAGCATTGAAAATAAGAGAAGATAATCCGATCATTATCATATTTCCTTCAGTGGGAATTTGTTATGTATCAGAAGCAAACTGCTGGAGGAACTCAGCAGGTTGAGCAGCACCTGTGGGAAGAAAAGAACTGTTGATATTTCGGGTCATGACCCTGCTTCAGGACTGAGAGTGGAGAGGGAAGATGGCTGGTATAAAGAGAGGGGCGAGGAGGAGACACGGGACTGTAGGTGATAGGTGGTCCGAGGAGGGGTGAGGGATGCTGGGCAGAAGAAGCCAAAGATTACGAGTGCTGGAATATGATAAGTAAGGAAGGTGATAATGGGAACCATTTAAGGGAGAGACGAAAGATAGATGGAACCAGATGGGGAGGGGTTCCAGTGAGTGAAGTGTAGGGATGGTAAGTTGATGTAACTAGGAGGAGGATTGGTAAATTGGTTTATTTTTGTCTCATGTACTGTTCATACAGATCAATTCATTACAGCAGTCCATTGAGGTAGTGCAAGTTAAAACAATAACAGAATGCAGAATAAAGTGTTACAGTTACAGAGAAAGTGCAATGCAGGTAGACAATAAGGTGCAAGGTCATAATGATGAGGTAGATTGTGAGGTCAAGAGTCCATTTTATCGTACGAGGGAAACTTTCAATAGTCTTACAGTATAACAATGGGATAGAAGCTGTCCTTGAGCCTGGTGGTACGTGCTTTCAGGCTTTTGTATCTTCTGCCTGATAGGAGGGGGGAGAAGAGAGAATGTCTGGGGTGGGCGGGGTCTTTCATTATGCTGGCTGCTTTACCGTGGCAGCAAGAGCAATAGACAGAGTTCCTGGAGGGCAGGTTGGTTTCCATGATGTGCTGAGCTGTGTCCACAACTCCCTGCAGTTTCTTGCAGTCATGGGCAGAGCAGTTGCCATACCAAACTGTGATGCATCCGGATAAGATGCTTTCCATGGTGCATCGTTAAAAATTGGTGAAGGTTAAAGGGGATATGCTAAATTTCTTTAGCCTCCTGAGGAAGTAGAGGCACTGGTGAGCTTTCTTGGCTGTGGCATCTATGTGGTTGGACCAGGACAGGCTATTGGTGATGTTCACTCCCAGGAACTTGAAGCTCTCAACCCTCTCGACCTCAGTACCATTGGTGGGGATGAAAATGGGTGATGGAGCACTGGGAATGGGGACAAAAATGAGACATCAGGCATGGAACAGAAGGAGTGAGAAAGTGGAACAAGAAGATAGGGTTCCCTCTGAAAATGGAAAATTCAATGTTCAAACCAATGTCAACACTAAACATCAACACATTCTTTCCTCCCACTCGGTGCTGGACCCACCGAGTTCCTCCAGCAGTTTGTTTGTTGCTCCAGATTCCAGCATCTGCAGTCTCTTGTGTCTCCTCTTGCTATGTATAAGTTGGTTGTCACATTTTCTACATTGTCACTTTGACTACACTTCAATAGTACTCTGCAGCTGTAAAATGCTTTGGGACATCCTGAGAGGGATACTTGCAGAAATGCAAGCCCTTTCTAAAAACATTTAAAAAGCAATTCAGCTTTGTGCCCTATCATCACACTGAGCTTCAGGGCATTTTGTCTCCCCCTGCTCCTTGTTCCCCCAGTGGTGCTGTCTTCACTTGTGCCACACCTGCCCAATCCTCTCCTTTCTTCCAACACTTGCCTGAACACCTATGAACAGCTTGGCTACTTAAGGTAACAACATGCATCACTGTTTCTTTGATCTCTGTTAACAGGTAAACCTCAGTGAAGTGAGCAATGTTAATGACACCCTGCACTTAGAAAGATCCTCAAGAAAATGAGGATTGCCTTTGAAATCCCTTCATTTTAGTAGGGCTGCTGCTGATAATGTTATATCTGCTACTTGTTGAAAACTGCTGTATATTGAGCAATTTACTTCCCTTCCCTTAGGGCACTCTAATGGAGAATGCCACTCTCAATCTTGCCTCATAAAGCAACGAGAAACCATGCTGATATACAAATAATATTTCCATTCAATGTAACCATTTCAGTTCTAAACTGCCAACTGAGGCAAGGGTAAACTGTGGGTTGCATTATGCCAGTGTCCATGCCAGTAAAAGAGGCAACACTTGCACAGTGAATGTCCTGAAAGAGGACAGAACAAGCAGCTTACAGCACACAATACTGGTTTGATGATAGCACTGTCCCTTTGCAGCTCAATGCTTTGCTCTGCAGCTTTCTCATCCCTTACAGCTTTACCCATATCCAGCAGCAGCAAGTTTCCAATTCAGTACCAATTAAAAAATATGAATGTTCAACTATCGATCAGCTATTGATCGTTGATTTCTTCTGACTGTTTAGGGCAATTCTAAATTTGTTTGTACTTTCTGTAGTTGTTTCAAATTGCAGTGGAGTACAAGGATAGAAGGACTTAGTTCTGACTTCAATACATATGCACAAATCAGTTGCAATCAGTCAAGGGTGCTTCAGTGGTCTTTCCTCTATGAATGCAAATGAGGAGAAAGATCTGTGGGCGCAAGGTACAGGATAAGGCACTGGAAGAGTGCAGAGAAGGCACTGGGGAGAAAAGGGCTCTCAGCAGGAAGTCACATTTGCCCAGGATATTCCAGCTGCAATCCTAAGACCAGAACCAGTGAGGAACAAAGTGTTAGATGGGTGTGCTTCAGTAAGCATGCCTTCATTGAAGGCTGCTGCCTGCTGCAGCTACAGTTCACCACTCCTTAAGTGGTGCTAGCTTCTCATAACATTGGGAGCTCTGCTGAGGTATGTAGCCACTCAGAAGGATGCTTAGGACTGGCTGTAAGCTGCAACACATTAATTAGCAGGCAGAATGACGCTGACATACTGTCTACATCGAAAGTGACACACGATGCTGATCCCATATCGTGACACCTATACTTAATTTTATAGGCTATCAAGTTTAGCGGATGTCTTTTCTGACCATCAGACATCAATAAAATTAGACCAGAACTCCTAAACCCAGAAAGCAGCATTTCATTTATTATTTAGTTTTTTTTAAACTTTGGCCTTTACTGCAAATTAGTAAAAATTCTTGGTGGCTGTTCTCAATGGGTTGAGCATAATAACCTTATGATTAGTCAATTATTGAATAACGAGCTGTCAGTAACCATGGTGAAATTATTTGGTAACAATTACTGCATTCAGTCCTAAAGGGCAAACCTGCATGAAATGATTGCATGGAAACATAAAACCAAATGCCCCCTGGTTAGTGTGTTTTAATGGTGCACCAAATTAAAATATGAATTCTATAAGAACAAAACTCCAGAAACAGGCTACCAATCTCTATCAGGACTGATTGGGACTTGGAAAATGTAGTCAAGTGGGACTTTCATTTCAAAAGATAGCAAAACCTTAAATCATCAGGAAAGAAGCAAGCTTTAGTCATTAAGTTCCTTGTAAATTATAAGGCCGACTTTATATTTGACATTCACCATGTAAAAATCCCTCAAATTAAATTTCGGGGAGATATGCTACGTCAATGAATATATCCTGATTAAAATTCCTGACATTACAAAAAAGAGAGTCAATGAAATGGGTGTTCTGAAAATAAATAATTCAGCAGATTGATGATTATGTTAACACCTGATGCGTTTGTGAAAGGTGAATGAGAACTTCTGAAGGAACACAATAATTACACATGATTTTATTCTTCCAGTTAATTTCCTCAGAAGCACTACTTTAACTAAGTAATGCCTGTTTCAGAAACACTCATCTGGATTCCAACTGGACTCAAAAATTTAACGTTCCTGTAACAATGTTTAATTTTACTTCAATTCAGGATAATTTGAATGAATCAAGCTACTGAATCCAATCTTTTTTTTAAAACCAGGTAATTGGGATAATTATTCCCATTTTTGAAATATTCCAATTATTTTATTTCATCCTTTTCTGGATCTTCTGGAAGAGGCCACTTGGAAGGGAATGCAACTCAATTGCGTTTCTGCAGTATTAGTTTCAAGTCAAGGTTCAACATTCCTTCTGGATCAATTGACTTTCCCCCTCTCTCCTCATCCCCCAAGCTCCCTTCCTATTTACCCTGATGTTCATATTGGTCTATTTCCAACTCCTCAGGACCATCCAGGAGTCTATTGGAATTAAATATTTATCTCCAGGACACAGCTGCGAGCAAGCTGGAAGAAATATAATTGGAGATTTAACATAAAATGTGGTGCTGATGGTGATTTGGGGGAGTGGGGTTGGTAGAAATGGAGAGGGGTGGAGTGGGGGCTAGATCCCCCTGTTTTTTTAAAACATGTGATGACTGTAAAAGCGTATGACCAGGCAGGCAAATTGGGAATAGAAAGTCATGTGAAACAAATTCTACAGCAGAGATAAGATATCTTTATTAGTCACATGTACACTGAAACATACAGTGAAATGCATCTTTTGCGTAGAATGTTCTGGGAGCAGCCCGCAAGCGTCACCACGCTTCCGGCGCCAACATAGCATGCCTACAACTCCTAACCTGTATGTCTTTGGAATGTGGGAGGAAACCGGAGCACCTGGACGAAACCCACGCAGACACGGGGAGAATGTACAAACTCCTTACTGACAGTGGCCGGAATTGAACGCGGGTCCCTGGCGCTGTAATAGCATTGCGCTAACCACTACACTACCGAGCAAGAGTACAAAGGACCCTTTCCTGCAGTGGCATGTGGCCAAAGATTAAACACTGGAGCCTTTGCTGCTGGACCTTTGACTCCTGAGGTGTGCCATAATTTAGTTAGACAGCAACCCTGTGTCAGAAAAGTTGAAGGTTCAAGTCCCACTACAAAAATCTAGGCTGACATTCCAGTTCAGTATTGAGGGAGTGCTGCATTGTCTGAGGTGCGTGATGTTATTTGGATGCAGTAAAAACTGCACTGATGGGCAGCACCTGTGAGTAGATGACATTGAAACATCCTGGTCGAGACAATCCATCAGTTGCCTTCATTGCCAATATTTGCAGAAGCTGTCTGGCATTTAATTATCATGCAAATTAGGCTGCTGTTGAGAACTGGGGCTAAGAGTGGTGCACTATTACCATAGAACCATAGAACAATACAGCACAATACAGGACCTTCGGCCCACCATGTTGTGCCACCCTTCGAACCACACCTAAGACTATCTAACCCCTTCCTCCCACATATCCCTCTATCTTAAATTCCTCCGTATGCTTATCTAACAATCTCTTGAACTTGTCCAATGTATCAGCCTCCACCACCACCCCAGGCAGCGCATTCCATGCACCAACCACTCTCTGGGTGAAAAACCTCCCTCTGATATCTCCATTGAACTTCCCACCCATTACCTTAAAGCCATGTCCTCTTGTTTTGAACATTGGTGCCCTGGGAAAGAGGCGCTGGCTGTCCACTCTATCTATTCCTCTCGATATCTTGTATACCTCTATCATGTCTCCCCTCATCCTCCTTCTCTCCAATGAAAACAGCCCTAGCTCCTTTAGTCTTTCCTCATAATCCATACTCTCCAAACCAAGCAGCATCCTGGTAAATCTCCTCTGCACCCTTTCCAACACCTCCACATTCTTCCTATGATGAGGCGACCAGAACTGGACACAGTACTCTCAGTGTGGCCTAACAAGAGTTTTGTAAAGCTGCATCATCACTTCGCGGCTCTTAAACTCGATCCCCTGACTTATGAAAGCTAACATCCCATAAGCTTTCTTAACTACCCTATTTACTTGTGAGGTGACTTTCAGTGATCTGTGGATATGAACCCCCAGATCCCTCTGCTCCTCTACACTGCCCAGAATCCTGCCACTTACCTTGTACTCTGCCTTGGAGTTTGTCCTTCCAAAGTGTACTACCTCACACTTCTCTAGATTGAACTCCATCTGCCACTTGTCAGCCCAGCTCTGCATCCTATCAATATCCCTCTGCAAGTTTCTACAGCCCTCCACACTATCCACAACACCACCGATCTTTGTGTCATCTGCAAACTTGCTAACTCAGCCTTCCACCCCCTAAGGCGTTAATAAATATCTCAAAAAGTAGAGGTCCCAGAACCGATCCCTGTGGGACACAACTAGTCACAACCCTCCAATCCGAATGCACTCCCTCCACCACAACTCTTTTCTTTCTGCAGGCAAGCCAATTCTGAATCCACACGGCCAAGCCTCCCTGGATCCCTTGGCCTCTGACCTTCTGAAGAAGCCTACCATGCGGAACCTTGTTAAACACCTTACTAAAATCTGTGTAGATCACATCCACAGTGCTACCCTCATCAATCTTCCTGGTCACCTCCTCAAAGAATCCTATCAGGCTTGTGAGGCAAGATATTCCCTTCACAAAGCCATGCTGGCTGTCCCTAATCAGTCCATGATTCTCTAAATGCTCATAGATCTTATCTCTTAGAATCCTTTCTAACAGCTTACCCACCACAGACGTAAGACTCACTGGCCTGTAATTCCCTGGACTATCCCTACTGCCTTTCTTGAATAAGGGGACAACATTCGCTACCCTCCAATCCTCTGCTACCATCCCCATGGACAACGAGGACTCAAAGATCCTAACCAACGGTTCAGCAGTCTCCTCCCTCGCCTAATGAAGCAGCCTGGGGAATATTCCGTCAGGCCCCGGGGACTTATCTGTCCTAATATTTTCTAACAACTCCAACACATCCTCACTCTTAATATCTACATACTCTAGAACATTACCCTCATCAACACCATCCTCAGCATCATCAAGACCCCTCTCCTGGTAAATACTGAAGAGAAGTATTCATTGAGAACCTCACCCACTTCCACAGCTTCCAGGCACATCCTCCCACCTTTGTCTTTAATCGGACCTACCTTTACCCTAGCCATCCTTCTGCTCGTCACATACGAGAAAAAAGCCTTGGGATTCTCCTTAACCCTACTCGCCAAAGCCTTTTCAAGTCCCCTTCTCGCTCTCCTCAGCCCTTTCTTAAGTTCCTTCCTTGCTACTCTATATTCCTCACGAGCCCTGTCCGATCATTGCTGCTTACATCTTATGTATGCTGCCTTCTTCTTCCTAACTAGTTGTTCCACCTCTCTCGTCACCCACAGTTCCTTCACCCTACCATTCCTTCTCTGCCTCACCGGGATAAATTTATCCCTAACATCCTGCAAAAGATCCCTGAACATCGACCACATCTCCATAGTACATTTCCCTTCAAAAATGTCATCCCAATTTACACTCCCAAGTTCTCACCTTATAGCCTCATAATTCACCTTTCCCCAATTAAATATTTTCCCATCCTCTTTGCTCCTATTCCTGTCCATGGCCATTCTAAAGGTTATGGAGCAATGGTCACTGTCCCCCAAATGCTCACCCACTGATAGATCTGTCACCTATCCCAGTTCATTACCTAAAATTAGATCTAATATGGCATTCCCTCTAGTCGGCCTATCAACATACTGTGTCAGGAATCCGTCCTGGACACACCTAACAAACTGCGCCCCGTCTAAACCCTTGGAACTAAGGTGTCAATCAATATTTGGATAGTTGAAGTCTCCCATTATAATGACCCTGTTATTTTTGCATCTTTCCAACAACTGCCTCCCAATCTGCTCCTCAGTATCCCTACTGCTACCGGGGGGCCTATAGAATACTCCCAGAAGAGTAACTGCCCCTTTCTCGTTCCTAACTTCCACCCATATTGACTCTAGAGAGGATCCTTTTACATTGTCTACCCTTTCTGCAGCTGTAACAGTGTCCCTGACCAGTATCGCCACCCCTCCTCCTCTTCTTCCCCCCCTCCCATCCCTCTTAAAACACTGAAAACCAGGAATATTCAATATCCATTCCTGCCCTGATGTCAGCCATGTCTCTGTAATAGCCACAATATCATAGTCCCATGTACTTATCCAAGCTCTCAGTTCATCTCCCTTATTCCTGATGATTCTCACATTTAAGTAAATGCACTTTAGCCCATCCACCTTACTACTTTTGTAGTCTGTACTCTGCTTCTCCTTCCTCAAAGCCTCTCTACCTGTCAGATCTGACTTTTCCCCATCCCCTTCTTCCTCTGACCTACTCCTCCAGTTCTCTTCCCCCTCACAATCTAGTTTAAACCCTCCTGAACCACCCTAGCAAACCTGGCAGCAAGGATATTGGCCCACCCCCCTCAGGTTTGGGTGTAACCCGTCCTCTCTGTACAGGTCCCACATTCCCCAGAAGAGATCCCAATGATCCTAAAATCTTTATGCCCCAGTAGAAGCAAATAATAACAACCTCAGCTGGGTTTCAACTGCTTATTGTCATCCCACAGCCATGGTGCACTCTCAGACACCAACAAAAGAGACTTGATTTTCAATAGCTCTTTAGTGAGCCTCAGGTGGTTCTAAATTGCTTTACATTCAATGAGGTATTTTTTTCTCTGAAATATAGCCACTGCTATTATAGGAAACATGCCAACCAATTTTCACACAGCAAACTCCCACTAGTAGTGATGTGTTAATGAGTAGAGGATCTGCTTTTGTGATGCTGAATTTGGAATGATTATTGGCCAAGATATGCTGGATAACTTCAATGGTATTTGTCAAAGTGCCATTGAATCCTTTACTACCCGAGAAGGGTGGTAGCCTTAATTTAACATGTCATCCAAATAACTGCACTTCAGATAATGCAGTTCTCCCTCATTATTGAACTGGATTGTCAGTCTAGATTTCTGTGCTCAAGTATCTGTAGTGAGACTTGAACCTATAAACTTTCTGGCACAGAAGGTTCAGCGGTGAAGACTCCAGTATTTAATCTTTGGCTGGTTTTCTCTGCAAACTGCTCCTTCTCTTTCATCCTCAATTGCTGAGCTTTTAATCACATTGAATTCCATTGTGGTTGCTTGGATACGTATCTAAAAGAGCTGTGAAAATGAGCATCAGCAGGCTACTTCATGAGATGCTTAACTTCACTGTATACACATGCAATATCTAGTGTCAGTTTCTTATCTGTCGACTGATCGAAAACAAAAACTCTGGCCAATTTCCACTCACCATTCAACCCTCCTGTACAGTTTAAGTCAAGGCAAATGCAGCATCTCTACTGATGTCACAGCTGTGATCAGACAACCCAGCACAGGCAACAAATAACCCCAGAGGCTTCCCACTTGAATCATCTGGAAGAAAGAAGCTCCCTTATGGTTGAATGGGCTACAAACATCCAAGCACACATATGACAAGTGGACTCTTGGGTCCAAAACTCAGGGGGTGGGGGCAAAAAGATGTAACTGGGGACTAGTATTGCTTAAAAATAAATTATAAAAATAACCATCTGGCCTGTAGTTCAGAGATGTGCAATCTTATAGTGGACCTCAAGGAGGCAAAAGCTCTTTTCTGACTCCTCCCTTTTGACTGACTGACAGATCATAGCACAGAATAAGTCTCTGAGGATGTGCGATCAGTTTATTATCATCTGATTGAAAATTCCCTTTCAAGGTTTTTAACAACAAGAGGCCAGGTGCATAGCACATTAGCAACCTGGATTTCAAATGCACAGAAATGCACTGGAATTGTTGTGGAGTATTTTCTTTGCCTGAATTTGATAATAATTAAACCGAACACCCAGCCTGATAGCTGACTACTCCATCTGGCTTTCGTTTGCCTCTGGTATGAAGAAATCTATAAACTCAGGGGTCTGCTTTCTCCCTACCTGCCTACTGTGAAGTTCATAGCAGTTTTTGATTAATACTTTAAATATTTAACTGTTTTTAATTGTGATGGCATGCTGAAAGGAAAGAAAAATTTCAGCACTTTCTCATTTTAAATGAAAAAAAATACTGTGATCAGTGAACCAGAAGCCACCATGGGGAAAAGGATGCAGATCAAGGCTTAAATAAAAGAGAAAAGCATGACAGATCTCAAGGTAATTATGGGCAACACTATACGAATAAATAAGTCTGAGCTGCCCTCACCTTAATTGTACCTTATTTCCTATCTCGTTCCAAGTGTTTCTATCTCATTGACATTACAGAATTTTTATGGACCATGGGATACAGGCTGCCTTGTGTCTGCTGATTATTCAAAGAATACCATTGAGGGATTAACTCACAAGTAGAGATCCTGCTAATAAAGGGGATTCTTCAGTGCTTCTGTTGGCTTTCTCCCATTCCCCAGATGAAGAAATGATAAGCTAGGTGTCTTGCTTCCACTGTCTTCCAATGGCAGTCTCCATTAGGTGCAGAAGTCATATTGGGCAGATTTCCTTTGTGAGTGGGATTTGGCAGAGGCTCATGTTTTGGTTAAGTAAAGCCTCACAACAATCCTGCCAAGGGCAGAACTCATTGAATTGAAATAATCAACCCCTGAGCCTTGAAATATGTTGGTCAATTGGATGTAAAGGTACTGATTCAGTGTGCTCTATTTGAAAAACAGAGCACAACAAATATCCTATTTCTCCTGTAACATGATAAAACATTGGAGTACCAGAATAGATACGGAATATAACACCAGAAATATTCCTCAAGTGTAAAAGTTGTTTTGAAATTAAAACAAAACATTGACTCAGTGAATTTACAATATCCTGCTGAGACAATTGACATCTGAGGGAAATATTAAGGTAACAGGATTCCTGCAAGCTGACATAAAACCTTATTATTAACAAAATAAAGTGCAGGGACAGTCATGAAGTTCTAATAGTTCGAACTATACTTCTGCGTGCAATTAAATTTGGATTTCCTCTCTTTGGTTTTGTAAAATTGCTCTCATGCACTGGTGATGCAAATTAATTTTGTCTTGCAAAGAGCTGTATTGAATTCAGTTGTGGAGTTCTGCTAATGTACAATGTGACAGGCATCACAAATCAGTTAGTTTGCCAGGAGCTCATTTATTTCCTTTTTACATGTGACAAAACTTGTAAGTTATCCAGCGACTGACAATTCCTTCTGTTATTGTATCATTCTTCACTATTCAAACCCTTTCCACCACTTAGTCAACCTTTTCCTTTTTCCCTACACACCCATCTTGGCCAATTTCCACTCATACTGGAGACAGAAGGAATGAGCTAAAGAAACTTTACTTAAGATTAACCAATGAGGGGTGCAAGGGAAATGATTTCCTAGTTTCTTCCTGACAGGCTTCCCTTTTCATTCCACAGAGAATAAGCGTGGTGTGTGACACTGACCCAACATACTAAGCTTGAGTCTGACTAAAATGTTACTGATGCAGTATTTTTACAGTTGGATTTTTGACTGGCAGTAACCCCATATATGCAAGTTGTTCTTCACATTAAATTATCAACGTATGATATTTTAAATTGACATTAACCGTATGCACTCTGGCTAATTTTACAAGTTAACTTCATTAATACATTTTGCATCTTAAGAAAAAAGACATATTTACAGTCTGCTCAGCCTGGTTCTCAGTTGTGAATGAAACAACCACTCCAGTCCCCTCAAATCTACTCCCCTCTGCTATAACTCTGCTAAAACTCTGCTAAATAAATTAAGTCATTGCAGAAGCAATAATATGACTTTTCTTTCAATCCACCTCTGGGTCAATACCCTAGAAATGCAATGTAATATTAAAGTGAAGCAATGAAAGAAGAGAAAGAAAGACATAGATAGGGTAGACAGTCAGGATCTTTTCCCCAGGGTAGAAATGCCAAACACCAGGGAACGTGCTTTTAAGGTTAGAGAGGGAAGTCTAAAGGCAATGTGAGGGACAAGTTTTGTTTTTTTTACGCAGAGTGGGAGGTGCCTGGAACAGGTTACCCGGGATTGTAGTGGAAGCAGGCAGTTTGATGGAGTTTAAGAGGTTTTTAGATTGACACATGAATATGAAGGGAATGGAGGGATATGGATGATACGCAGGAGGAGGACATTTAGTATAAATTGTCATCAAGGTTGGCACAACACCATGGGCCAAATGGCCTGTCCCATACTGTTTGATGTTTTACGTTGTACTTGCATTTATATTGCACCTTTCTCTTGCCATCTCAAAAGCAGGTTGATGTGCTGTCATTGTTCTAAGATAGTAAACATATCAGATCATTTGTAAATAGCAAGCTCCAGATAACAGCAATGTGATATCGAGCAAAGGAACTGTTATGTTAATTGTTGTATAAATATTGGATCAACACAGTTGGATGATCAAAAGCATGAACACATGGACAGGTGTTAAGGAATGCGAGGAAGATAGGAAGATAGGTGGAGAGGTTAATGGGAGCAGCTGAACACATGGCCATCACTGATGGAACAATTACATTTGCTAACGCTCATGATGCTAGAATTGGAAGAACACAAACATCTTGAAAGATTATGGGACTGGAGAGGATTGCAGAGATAGAAGTCAAAATTCAAGTGTCTGAAATCAAAGAGAATTGTATTTATTCAAGGCAGTGCTTAACCAGGAGCTGTTGTGGGCAACACCACAAGGTGGTAAATGAATTAGGCTGATGTGTTCTGAGTTCGCAAGATCACAAGGTAAGGGAGCAGAAGTAGGCCATTCAGCCCATCGAGACTGCTCCAAAGAAAAGGGGAAAAAGAAAAACTAAATGAGAAATGGGGGGGGGGGGGGGTGGAAGAGTCTGCTCCATAATCAAAAAAAACACTATAACCTCAATTTCCGGCCTTATCCCCATATCCCTTGATACCTTGACTAATTAGATATCTATTTATCTCCTTCTTAAATGCCTCCAATGATCTAGCCTCCACTGCTGTACATGGCAAGGAATTCCATAAATTCACTACCCTCTGGCTAAAGAAATTTCCCCTCATCTCTGTTTTAAACCTATACCCTCTAATTCGAAGATGGTGCCCTCTGGTCCTGGACTCACCCACCAAGGGAAACAGCTTGGCCACATCTACTCTGTCCAGTCCTTTCAACATTTAACTCATGGGCAGCAAATGACGCATAGTTTACAGAGGGCATGGCAATGGAGTCTGGCCCAGAATGTGGTGGAGTAATGAAGTCTAAATGTAAGAAAAGCATGAGGGTTACCACAAAAAATGAGCTGAGGCTAGGGCAAAGTTATGGAGGGAGCAAAAAAATCAAAGAGATGACATGGTTGAGAGGTGTGGATCTTGATATCAGAAGTGACACCAAGACTACAAATGATCTGGTTCAATTATGCACAGTTGCCAGCATGAGGGGTGATCTCAAATAAGAACACTTTTCATTCTTCAGAAATCCAGAGAAAATAGGCTCCTTACAGTGGATCCCTTTGCATGGGACATACATCTTATTATAGTCATTAATCTACTGAAATATGAATAAAATAATACTAGTAATCAGCTGGCCCATTGTACACAAACTGGAGAGGATGGTTATCAGAACTTGTTTGAGTTCCAGTGTGAAACCTAAGGGCCATAAAGTGTCTAGTTGGAATGTAAGACCCTGCTTTATGGGCTTATATTGAGCTTTGTTGAAATGGTGCAAAAAGCCAAAGTCAGAGAGATCAAAGTGGGAGTGGGGCGTCTTCTAAAATTCCAAGATCACAACATCCACTGGTTTCCTTTTATTGAGTCTATTAGTCACAAAAAACTCACACAAGTTAAGGTGACCCTGAGTTTCCAGTCACCTTTTCCTCTTAATTCTCTATCTCACTCCAACCTCTGTCATCGGCTTCTTACACAGCTCCAATGAAGCCCAGACATAACACATTCAAACTAGGAACATTACAGCAATTAGAAATTAACATTGGACTTAATGATTTCAGATAACCAGCCTCTCCAGTTTGTAGCAGAATTGGCTGGCTTTGATAAAAAAAACTTCCAACCTGTGACTTTGGCTCTGCTTTACTCTTTCCAGAGATGGTGTCTGACCTGCTGTGTATTTCCCAAATTCTTGGTTTGAATTTCAGATTTCCGGCATCTGCAGTATTTATATCTCACAGTTTCAGTTTAGTTTTCTTTCACTCTTTCTCTCCTTTGGCTTTCATGCATCTCTTCTGGACAGATCAGCTGTGATCAATAAGTCTTCACCAACCTCTCTCTGACAACATTTAGTCTTTGGTCTCACGCCCAGTCACAGACATTGTCATTGTTATCTCCAATCGTCACACTTCTCTGCAATCTTATAACATCATTAATTTCTAACTTTTCTTAGTTCTGATGGAACATGAACTGTTTCTTCCTCCATCGATAGCACCTAACCTGTTGAATGCTGACAGCATTTTCTGTTTGCATTTCGATTTCCAGCACCTGTATTTTTTTCTTTCAATCAAGTTAGTGAACGTTTGCTTCACCTATTCCAAGGTAAGTGCTCTCTTCATTGTTAGGTAACTGAAACCATGCACAGTACACCTTATATAGTCTCAATAATATTTTCTCACTCTTGTATACAAAACTTTCTGGAAAAAAAAGGAACTTACCAAATGTCTTTATAATTACATGCTGCACCTGCAGACTAACTTTTTACAATTTGTGTTCAAGTATCCCAAAAATCCTTTCTTCATTGTGACTAATCAGATTTCTTCTTGGGAACAAAATAAGTTTACTTTTCCATTTTTTCATATCAAAGTGGACAATTTATATTTTACTGCATTATATTTCATCTGTTACTTTATTGCTTGATCTCTTAAATGACTGATGCCACCTTGTAGTCATGATCATCATCCTGTTTACTCTGCCAACGAGTAATCTTGGATATATCATACCCAATCTCAACCTCATCATCCATATCGTTGATTTAGTCTGTAAGTAGCTGAGGCCACATTCTGAACTCCACCAGTTGCAACCAGCCATCGTCAAAAAAATGACCCTATTATTCAATGGTTAATATGTGTTAATTGTGAATCTTATATCATGAGCCCTCAAATTATGCAACTTATTATGGCACCTTATCAAATTATGGCACCTTATCAGATACCTTCTGAGGATCTAAATATACCATTTCTGTTGTTCATATTTATTGTTAACATTAATTACTCCCTCAAAAAGCTCACTCAAATATACAGAACATCTTGACCTTGTTTAAATATGTAATGACTCTGCTTAATCATCCAAATGACCCATTACCTTACCTTGATTAGATTTTAATATTATCTCAACTACTCTAAATTAGCCGAACAGCTGATGACCCCACTTTTTTTTTCTCTCCCTTCTAAGCACCTGCAGCCACCTCTTTCAAACACATAATGCATATGATATCAGATACAGGAAATTTGTCAGCATTTAATCCCATTATTTTTTCATTACTCTGTCTCTATTAATATAGGTTTTATGCTCTCAATCTCAGTAAACCTCATTTCCATACATTTTCAAGTGTGTCCTTTGTGTTCTTGACTGTGGAGGTTGACACTAAATATTTGTTTCATTGTTTCTACCGTTTCCTCATCTCCCATTATTATTCCTGTATTTACCGCTGGAGAACCCACGTCTACTTTCATAAATCTCTTCCATTTTCTATTCTACTAAAAGTTCTTGCAATCTTTGTTGCATTTCTTACTAGTTTACCTTCCTATTTGATTCTAACCTCCTTTATCAACCTTGTCACCTTCTATTGATTTCTAAAATTCTTTGAATCTTTTGCGTAACATTGTAAACTTTTTTTTTAATCTGATGTTCTCTTTATCTTCTTGAGTGAGTTACCCATGGCAGCAGGAATTCTCCAATGAAGGTTTTATTCTTCAACGGAGTGCATAATTATTGAGAGTTACAAATAATTTCTCTAAATGTTTACCACTTTCTTCTAACCCAATATCCTGATGTATTTCCAGCAAGTTGTTGCACATAGTTTCAAAACTGGTTTTGTTTATGACTGGACCCTTATTTTAAACCTAACCAGATTATTTTCAAATTTATGGAAATCTGTTATATTATGAATACTTATCCCCAAATCATCTCATCATTTCATACTTGATAGATTTCCTTTACTAGTCTGTATAATTTGTTACATGCTGCTGTAGTTTTTCTGAGTTATATGCTGCTTGACACTATAATAATTGTTCGGGGTGCCTTGCATTACTCCCACTTCTGTCTATTGGTCTTCACTATTTTGCAATGGCACACGGTTCCAGTTAGTTTAATCTGGAACACAGGGAAGCCTCAGTAACTTTGTAATTAATACAAGGCTTCATGGACACTTTGGCAGGTGTGTCCTAAAATTAGTTCACTGCCTTGCACTAACGAAAGGAAACAATTATGTAGTTGCTACTCCACGTTAACATCTGCGTCAGTAATCAATGCTCAAATCTAAACACTAATGGAGGAGGACAGTACTTCACAGGTCTGTGATGCAGTTATAGATGACTAGATCTATTGAAAATCACTGGCAGAAAAAGTGGGTGAAGGAGGCTTAATGCATTTGGAAAGTAATGCAGAAGGGAGGAAAGCAAATAAAAAATCACAACATCATGACATATTTTGTTCTGAAAAAAATCATCACTTGTCAATTGGAATGGGTATTCTACTCATCCTCTCCCTTCAAAATTGACACAGTTCCTTTTAATAGAGTAATTACACATGTACAGCTTCTGTTATTGGATGACATTCTCTGAGAAAGCTCATTCACAAAGAATCCCTGTTGACTTCATCCCCTGCAGGAGTATAATACAGCAGAATACATGCAGAATGATTAGACAGTCACACATTTCGCTAGCCAAGGTGCTGACAAACACCATGATGGCACAGGAAGGTCACCATGTTCTGGAATTAGATCTATTTCTCACTTGCCAACTACATGTCACTTCTCAAAGTCAATAGAGATGATTCACAACAGTTTTTTAAAATAACAATAGACACTGAGGTTGTCATGGCAATGTTAATGGCGATAGTATGATCTATATAAAGAAAGTCATTCTAGTGCCGGTTTCCAACTGTTAGGTTGGATGGCAAGTTCTGGCAGACCTCCCGAACTGAAATAGTTTTGGAACAGTTTCAGTTCCATGAACACAAGTCCACAGAGAGAGTACAACAATTCACCATGACTCAGCAACTAAATTGCATCCATGGAACATGGGTGATGGTTGTCAGCAACTAAATTGCATCCATGTAACATGGGTGACTGTTACAACAAATTGAAAATGTTCCGTTACATAACTGCTTCCATATTTGAGATTGAACAGTTTTGCTCAATTTATTGCACACTTCATTCCAAGTGAAATGACTTGATTATAAAATGGGGAAGCTTGTATGTAGAGTCACACTACAGATGCAAGGACAATACAATGTTCAGAATCCTAGGAAAGACAAGCCAAAATAAGAGATGGTGCAATGAGTTGCAATTTCAACAATGTGGACAAAATCAGAAGAGAATAGTGTATTTGGAGTAAGAAGTAACAAAGGCAAAATTCCAGCAAAGTAATAATGAGCCAGTAGTACTGATAGACACATGGAAGGAAACTATAAGTGAGACGGGAGATTTTGAAATTAGAAGGAACACAGGCTGATCTATTGAGCCAACAGGATATTTTTACATATACCAGTCTAAGGGGCAGAAGAATAGATCAGGAATGACTGTTATTGAGACAGTAGGATGAAGACAAAAGAGACTGCAGATTCTGGAATTTGGAACAAAAAAACACAGAACACTGGAAGAACTCAGAGGGTCAAGCAGCATCTATGGAGACAAAAGGTGTAAGGTGATGCTTGGGCTCAAGACCCTGCATCAGGAATGGGTTTTGATTTTTCAGTTACTCGGCTGATATGTGAAAAAAGATGTCAAGGGGACAGTCACCTGGGACTGAGCTGTAAGTGAAATCTCTCCTCTGAATCTTGGGACCTCTCTGCCCCAGAGAACAGGGGAAGCTCGGGCTGACAACATTCATGGCTGAGAGAAATTGACTTTTGGCAACTAAGGATAAGAGAGGAGACAAGGTGCCAAGTCAGCTGTGATCTAGCTGGCTGGTGGAGCAAGCCGGAGAGGGTGTATGGTCTACTCCAGGTCCCACTGATTATGTCTTCACATCAACCTTGGTTGCGTGCATTCCAGGAGGTTTCTTTGTTCCTTCAATCACCACCTCCACACTCCCCTCCATTGCCAATTCCAATGCAAATGGGCCAGACTCCCTCATTCTTCTCTTCACAAACATGAGATCATCCAAACTCTGCTGCTGTGTCCCAGCTCAAAGCAATCCCATCACCCATTGCCCCTGTGTTTATTAATTTGGCTATTTGTTAAGCATTGCTTCAATTTTAACATGACTATTATTGACTTTTCTCAGAGCTAGACGGAATGTAATGGAGGACAAGTAATTTTGACATGGTTCCTCCTGGGAAACATATTGAGTAATGCAGGAAATCTGGGAGAAGTATCTGAAAATCAGAGAAGACTGGTGTATCCAAGAAAGCCAAGAGATTAACAGAGGCAGCTGATGGTTGAACGTAAGAGATTCAATTGAGGCAATTGTGGTGAAGAATTCCAAATAAGATTTTAATTGAAGTATGTGAAGAAACGAAGGACTATTCAACCATGATATGGCAAGAGCAGTTAAGATTGTGTACACTGAGGACATGTAGGATGGCAAATATACTGCAGAATTGTCAGGGAAAAAAGCAGATAGGATGATGAGAGGAGATGGTCATTGAGACGGATAAGAAAGTGTTTGCTACAGAACAATTTGTGTGTGATTCACACAAATTACACAAAGCATCTCACTAAAAGATAAAAAAAAACAGGCATTTCACAGCAGGTCCTTAACAAGTGGGGTACATTTATCTTCTTTTAGAAGTCATCACTGTATCGGCTGAAATACTCTAAATAACAGAACTGCTGAAATAAAACGACTCCAGTCATTCTCATGGGAAAACCTCCTGTCAAATTAAAGAGAGCCCTGACAGAAATACCATACCCATCAACCTGACTGTGCCAGGACCTGATTCAAGGGAAAGGCAGCACACTTTCTCACTCCTGCCTACAGATTTCCACAGGTATTCATTTAAAAGCACAGCTGAGTGAGGGGTCTCAAATATGCATCAAAAGAAAATTGGTAATTTCAAAAAAGAATGAATTCAAATTCCTTAACTGCCAGCTAGATCTACGTGGCTTTTTGCCACAAAAGTGAAATTAAAAGCATTTAAAAAGCGGAATGTTTTCCCCTATAATATTTATTCCATTCTTCACACTGTTTGGCTCAACAATGCCTCCCATCTGATAAGTTAATCAGAGATTTAGACAGATGTGTTTGGTCCAAATAAAAGTGAACAATGCTCAAGCATGTCTTTATTTCCAAAGTAGTTTGGACAGGGGGGAACAGAAACAAAATACAGGTTGAAGATTTTCTGAATGGCTGACTGTGACATCACAAATGGGGACAGTAGCTGTGGGAGAAACTGCAATTCATGATGTGACTGCAGGGAGGGAATTCTGCTCAGCATATCTGCTCCTTGGTTGCTTCCAACCAGCAGTTTTGAAGAATAAAGTTATTCAGGAACAAGGGACAACTGAGAAGCAACAATAAAAGATACAGACGATTCCTTTTGTAACATTTTAGAAATATGTGGTGATTCCGACACACTACAGCTCGCTTTTTTTCTTTAAACAAAAAATAAAGTGTCAGCCACCATGGGGAGGTGGGGTTGAAAAATACAACAAAAGTGGTTTGAAGAACTCTCTCCTGCTGGCTCTCCTACTAGGTTTATAAAGAAGATCGCCTTTTTTTGTTCTCAAACACTTGGCTCTGAATCACCACCACTGGAGCTGCTATATTTCAGTCTGATGAATGAAAATTAGTGTTTAAATATTATAATACATCATATTTTATGCAGCAGCACTGCAGAGATTAATTGTAAACATTATTAATTATGACACTTGATGTTAAATCAACAGTGAAACTAATATAAACATCATGGTGTGTAATTGTATGCATTGCTCTGTTGAGACATAGACACAAGAAGGCATTAGCAACTCCTAAGTATTTGATATGTGACAGCACTTCATCAAGAAACCTATGGGCAACAGCAGAGGATTTCTTCAAAATAAAAGCAGGTGGACAGTCTTTTCCTCACCAGAGCAGTGATTGTAGTATAACGACTTGGGAGCTTGCTCTTGGTTGGGAACCTGCTTTTGTTTGTTATTTTCAATGTGAGCACAAAACTAGATACTCCACCATAGACCAAGGATGAATAGGCCGTGCCACCAACTATGCAGTACAAATCATGGCATCGTATATTTGCACATCCTCCTTCATTGTTTAAGCATACTGCACCCAGCCCTTTGGAACCATTTGGCTCCTCCATGGGAGACTGGCTCTCTAGTAAACTGAGAAACCAAGGTACACTGTTGCCTTTAAGGTAACATTTAATATTAGGGTCTTGTACATTCACTGTCCCTGAATATTCATCGAGAAATTTTGCTGCACATAATTTAAGATAGGATATCTTTATTCATTACATGTACATCAAAACATACAGTGAAAAGCATCTTTTGCGTAGCGTGTTCTGGGAGCAGCCCGCAAGTGTCGCCACGCTTCCGGCGCCAACATAGCATGCCCACAACTTCCTAACCCATACGTCTTTGGAATGTGGGAGGAAACCAGAACACCCAGAGGAAACCCACGCAGATACAGGGAGAATGTACAAACTCCTTACAGACAGTGGCCGGAATTGAACCCAGGTTGCTGGTGCTGTAATAGCGTTACGCTAACCGCTACAGCACCGTGCCTGCCCCTACACTACCATGCCCGATAAAGTCTTTCGATTTCATTCTTCAGGTTATTGTGCTCAATATCACATGGTGATCAGAAATACAGAAATGGATCATTTTTGAGGCTCAACCACTGTAAAACATAAGCAGAAGGCACCAATTCCATTATAACTGAAGGTACTAATATTGATTCTCACCTGACTTTCCTTTACTCTAGGCACTGAACATTCATTCTGTGATAAGTTGAGATTTTGGGCAGGTCAATAGTGAGTCTCAACTATATCTCAGTGATTATTAAGCATAAATATTTGAACCTAAAGCTATAAATAGAGAAACAATTCGTAATAAATATAATCAATAGCATGTGAAATGGAAGGTGGTCGAAGAAGCAATGGCATCACCACTTTTATAGATTCATACAACACAGAAACAGGCTCTTCGGCTTATTGAGTCTGTACCAAACATCAAACACCTGATTACACCAATCCTGCAGTAATCCCATTTTATTCACCCCACGTTCCTATCAACTTTCCTTAAATTCACTGAATCCTGTAAAATAGATAATGCTGCCCTGTAACAAGGAAATTTATTACAGAATGGCTATTGGAACATACACAAATCAGTTATCTATTAATTAGGTAAAAAAACATATTTATTATATTTTTCTACTCCTGCCTTGCACAATGAAAATCCGTTTCAGCACCCTTTAAGGCTGCATTTCCCAAATCCCTGCTCTCTATAAAAAGGAGGTGTGTGTGTGTGTGTGTGTGTGTGTGTGTGTGTGTGTGTGTGTGTGTGTGTGTGTGTGTGTGTGTGTGTTGCCTGCCAGAATGTCTGTGCTAATTCAGGTCAAAAAGTGTGGAGAGATCAGAAACTCAGAGGCCCATGACACCAGCTGGCACAGTCTGTGTGTCTTTGGCAAGAAGCTAAGGTAATTAACTGAGATGCTTTGCACTCCTTTGAGTTGAGTCGCTCAAGCCTGCAATTAAGAAAAATCCAGAACAATCACATGCACCCAACGTCCTTCGATATGCACCAGTTTTCTCAATAATGACACAAAGTAGAAAATAATGACTATTTCAGCCACATCAATCAAGTGACATTGCTTTTATGATCGGGAGTACTTTATTGCACTTACTTCATTTTAACAGCATGTGGTATTATATCTAAAATGTATAATTTGCCTTGCTTTGTAACAACTTTTCTTTCTTATAGACTGCTGTGCATACACATCAAGCAACAGTATCCCCCCTTGGAGAACTAAAGGCAGAATAAAATTTTAGTGCTGCTGAATGTTGCTGATCTCTCTGGATGCATGCTGTTAGTTTTTAACGATGCTAACAGATTTTTGCCCAACACAATTTCCCTATCGCCAACAAGATAGTAAATGTCTACTTCAATTTACATTGTCTGGAATTCATGAAGGCTCTGATAACTGAAAATTAGGTTGCAAAACATGCAGTTACTTGAAAACACTTAATATTATACTGTCTGCGGTGTTTGCCTAATAGAATAGCTTCAAGCAAGGGACGGACTATGAAAGGGACTTTTCCATGGAATCTATGTTATTAAAAAATACAAATGATGTACATTAGATCTAAGGCCAGGGTACCATATAGAATAAGGTACAAAAGGATGCATTACAGATACATCATGTGAAGATGATGAGATGTGTGATTATGAGTTACGGCTGCAATCTAATCAAGTGTTTCTGATGCATAATATGCAGAACAATGAATACTTCAATCCAGTTTTAGAGCTCACATCTCATCACTCCAGATTTGGAATTACAGCAACAAGTTTCCTTGATATCAACCTCAGAATGATAGTCCCTCACATGACGCCAATACACTTCCCAAAGTATCCTGATAGTGTCTCTCATTTTGGCTGCTCACTTATACTGTAGCTTTCACAAACTACAGTTAGAGAGAGAGGAAAGGGGAGCATGCACAGATAATTAATGTGTGCGTTATTCAAACACAGGACTCAAGAGCTTAAATGAATCTTTCCCAAAAAACTATTTACAAATACAAAACACTGAATCATTTAACATTTGTTTGTTTAAACTCCCTGGTTGCACTCAGAATTCCATTCTCAATCACATGTTGTCATTTATGTCGAATTTGTTCTGCAGTATGAATAATTGATTCACAAAAAACAAATTTAAATGGGAATTTAGTTTGATTCTCATCAGGGTTCCTTTTCAAAGCAATGCAGAAAAACATCAGCTCCACATGGGGGTGGGATGAGTAATATCTGTATGAATTAAGAGGCAGCACAATGAGTTAATGGCCATTTTGTTTCATGAATGAGAAGGCTTCAGGACTGTCAGGAGCCTTTTTTTGGCGACAGTTTTTTTTTCCTGCTATTTCTATGTTCCATGTTCTCTGTTCATATTTTCCTGTTTACTGCTCAACGTTCCTTATGCCCAGGTGCCTTGCAAGGTTACAGCTCAGTGGCTTGGCATGAATTTCCATCCTATTCCTGCGGACAAACTAAGGGTAACCAATATTACACTTCAAAAGTAAGGGACCAGCTGTTCCCGTTGTTGCCTCGCTTCTTTTCCTCCTTCACATCCACATATTCCCTCCCTGTCCCTTTTCCCTTCCTCCATCACAAGTCTCCCTTTTCTTTCCCTTCTTTCTTCCGGCTCTCCCCTTCTACCCCTCTTTCCTCCTGAGCCTTCTTTGCTTTCTGCTGATTGTAAAATCATGGAATCATATAAAGTCATACAGCAGAGAAACAGGCCCTTCGGCTCACCAAGTCTGTGCCAACCATTAATCACCCATTTATACCAATACTGTACAAATCCAATTTTTTCTCCCATATTCCAATCAACTCCCCCCAGATTTTACCACTCAGGTATACACTAAGAGCAATTTATGATCAATTAACCTATCAACCTCCATGTCTTTGACATGTGGGAAGAAACCAGAGTACCCAAAGTCAACTTATGTGGTCACAGGGAGAATGTGCAAACTCCACACAGACTGCACTGGAGGTCAGGATTGAACCCAGGTCACTGGAGCTGTGAGACAGCAATTCTATCAGCTGTGCCACTGGGCCACCAAGGCCAGTTAAGAACTGTGACTTTATTTTGGGAACAGAGGAAGAAAGTCATTCTGTGTCAATGTTGCATTTCGGCCATTTTGTCCAGTGAGGTTTTGTTGGTCACCCAAGCCAACCTCACCTCTGTTTCAAACAGTCACTATTCATCACCCATTACTGGAGAAACAAAAGTTACAATACTTTGGGGTACATCACAGAGATCTGGGCCAAGAAACTTTTTAGTGCCTGGGAAGGGTCATTAAATTGGCAAAGCATGACAGGCCTATGGAGAGTTTTCTCTTGGAGCCAGTTGCTGGAAAATGCAAGAGTGCATGAGGCCCAAAATGATGTGCACAACAGACCATGTTCAACACTCCCAAAGGCCTTTCCTTGGGATTGGATAGGAAGTCAGAATTGGTTGGGTGAAGTGAAAAATCAGCATGCCATGAGTTGGATCATCTCCAGCAGGGGTTGCATGAGGTGAAATGCAACTGCTCACTGCTGAGATGGGTACTAGCCTTGAGATCAGGTTGGGAGCTGTGGAGAGTCATAGCCAAGGTGATCTGGATTGTATGTGCTTGGTTGGGGTGGGGGTTGGGGGTGGAGGAATTACATGCTCTGAGGCTTGGGTGGGAAAGCTCCTGCTAAAATACACCTAGCTGTAGTACAGATCTCCTTTAACTAATAATGACGCAGGCTCATATGCCTTGTAAAGACTGTGTACCATCTGTGTGTCACACATGGCCAACTGAAAATTAATGGTGGTGTTCATGCTTGTGGTGGACTTCACTGTACATGGCTGGGCCCTTTGTATGCATTAGGGACACAGGAAGAAGAAAATCCTACAAAATGAATCACATTGTACATTGTGCTACAACACAGAAATTCCAGGCCCCAGGGTGGTAATATCCTGTCCTACTAACACACCGGTGATACAAAACGAAATCAATTCAGGCTGTATTATTTCTGCAATTGCTAATGCAAAAGATTTAAACAAAAAAGACATTTCATAACATTTGTCTTCTGTGGAAATATGAAAATTGTCTTTTACATTTGGAATGAAATCCTGCAGCTTTTTGTGGTACCCCTTCATTCCAACTGGGTTTTATTACTGTTTGTGCATGTGCTGTGAATGTAGTAATGTGATCAATGAAATGTTGCTGGGGTTGAAAAATGGGCTGTAGCTAATTGACCTCTCATTGTACACCCTAATAGATTTTCCTTTCCTCTCCAACCACTAAAAAACTTGCTCTCTGCCTCCTAGCTAATTCTTGAATTTCACATTGAAAGGATTCTTATTTGCCAGGATCAAACACACAAGGAATTCACCAGTTGAGAATGGGAGTAAGAAGAGAAGTGTAATCAACACTAGGGAGGTGGACAGAATGGAGAGAAAGAGGATGAATAAAGTGAGCTGAAAGGGTCCTTGTGGAAACTACTGGATTTTAAAAATACAAGCAAATGCTTAGATACACAACAAGATTGGCACCTAGCCATTACAAACTTGAAACATTAGAAGGAACCACCCCATTAATTAAGGGAAAATTAACACAAATATCAATAACAAAAGGAAAACCATTAAAAAAAAGAGAAATATCCTGAGAAGAGCTTCTAATTGATATTATTTCCAACTCTCACAACCTTAATAATCTCAGTTCATGACTAAAATGCCTTTGTTTCTTTTTCTCTCCCTTTCATTTTACATCTAAATTAGTTCCTTTATATTTCAGAACAATGGATGACAGAATTCTACAATTCTGATTTTCCACTATTACAGCTCTGGGATTGATTTCCTCCCTCCCTCCACCTTATCCCCTCTTCCCCTGAATAACGAAACTATTCTACGAGGAAATGATGCATATGAACATGATTTAATTCTGTCACTTGAATTATAAAGAAAAGAGCTTCCCAATACATGGTGCACTTCATTGCAGAAAATTATATATTGTTGAAAATCAAGAAAAAGGCCAAATATTCCTACTGTTTTAAACATAAAAGGCAGGACCCAATTTTCATTGATAGTACAAAGTGAGGCCATGAGATAGATTTACTGAAAATATTTTATATGTTGGCCCGACAATTTTTATTTGTGAGAAAGAAACCCAATCCAGGTTGGAAAGTTAAGTAAGAGACATGGGGTATAAACTATTCATTTTGTTTTTGAGAATCACAGCTTCCTTTTTGGTTCACAAATGGCATCCAATACACGTGGTCATTTACAGAGTAGGTTGCTCTGCATGTCGATATCGATGAGAAGGTTAGCGCATGAGTAGCTACTTGTCAACATAAAGTCCACAGAGTAGCCAAATCATGATGTCGATTAGTGTGGAATGTCAATTGACCCCAGTGCTACTCTCAAGCTTGATCCTTAAGGTAATGGCCTCTTAAGCCTGCATTACTGAATGTAACTTGTGCAGCATGAAGTGTCCCAACAGTCCTATTTAATGGACTTATTGGAGGTCAGTTGCCAATTGATTTTCATTGACTGCTGCAATAATCTCCAAGAATTTCTTAAATTCTTTAAGATTGCTAAAATCTACAGGGAATGAGGTGGCAAGTGCAATCCTGATCTTAAGGTGTGCGTTCCAATCAGAGGTACTTCCATTTGTAGTTAGATTTATTAGAGTACAGCATTACTTTGGGAATGAGTAAGGGAGCAGAGCAGGGAAAGCTACCATTAGGATGAATGGTTGTTAGACTGGCAAGTGTCCTTTTGAAATTCAGCAAGGAAAATGTGTGAGATGCTAACACTTCAGCAAAGGTAGACTCTGAAATCTGCCATCCACTGCAGTCACAATGCCCCTTGTGTTTAGGGGTGTAAGCTGGGTTTAACTTGTTTACACAAGCTTTATTGTAGTGCCAGCCTAACATGATGTGGGTACCCCACTGGAGGCAGAGACTCAGTGTGGCCAGGACTGGCTGCCTGGTGCAAGCATATTAATTAGCAGGCAGTGGGAGGTTGGCACGTTGCCTGCCTCAAAAGCAACAGGCATGGGTTAATCCTGAATCGTGATCTCCCTGCACATTTTCAGGGGGCTATCGAATTCAGCTCCCAGGGGCTTTCTTGCAGAGTTGCCAGGTCAGCTGTTACAACCTCCAGATTTCCAGCAACTCTCCCTGCTGCTCTGCTAGTTTGCATATCACTGAGGATTCTGTGGGTTTTGACATCATCTGGGGAGAAGACTTTTTAGCTCACAAACACGAGCGCCATCCATCATGGTGCGGTAGGTAGTATTTGTCTATCTGGACGATCAGAGCTCTTGGCTACAAATTAACTGGAGCACACTGTAACTGAGATGGTTTTATCAGAACAGCTGCTTGTATTTCCCTTAACTACAGTCATAGCCTGAAAGGAAAAATCCTCCTGAGCTCGCAATTAAAGCAGGAGCAAGGACGAACAAGCACTGAGAAACAGCAACCAGGTTTGCATTATACGATGATAAGAAATCACCCAATTAAAAGAAATTTTGCATGTAAATCAATCTATGGGTTTTGGAATAGCTCACATCAAACCATGTTAAACAGTTGGAAAATTATTTTTCATATCCCATATTAAGGTTCATATCAAATTAAAATGAGTAACTGAAAATGAAAGGTAATAGACCAGAGTATTTAGTTTTGGGATTAAGGGAAAAATATAAATATAAAAAAAATCAAGCCCAGTGAGAGGCTTCAGGAGAACCTCAGTGCACAGAAGCAGGCCATTTGCCCATTACACTTCCTGGGCTCTTTGAAAGCAATTAGTCCCAGTCTCATGCTCTTCCTCTGAAGCATGCAGGCTTTTCTTTTTTTTTAAATGTGCTTCCCTCCTTCTCCCATCAGTCACAACCAAAGCAATTTGGTTAATGTTCATATGCCATGTTTGCAGAAGTGCTGGTAATACCAGCTTTCAAGACGAGTTACAAAAGAATTATTTCCTTCAGACTCACTCAGGCAGTGAGTTGAATGTGCATGTGTGTTCATGAGCAGTGCAAATTGCATTGTATGGTGCATTAGACTGACAAACCTCCAACAAGTAAATGGTAGGCAGTGGAATGAATGTTTCACTTCCTCCCCTTTCCCAGCTCAAATTGAAATTTGAATGGAATCGCACATGACCACATTCAGAGCTGGAAATGTCAACAGAGCCAGTTCACCTCCAAAGTTAAACTGCTCCAAAGGTAAAAATTGTAACTGAATTATAATGGAAATGTGACAAACAGGTTCGAACTTGCGGGATAATTCCAACAGTCAAACACCAAAACAGCAGGATTTACACTCTGTAAATGTCAGTGAGAATGAAGAAATCCCAAACACACTGGCTGGGTTCTGCCAGTGATATCACAACTGCACTCCAATCCTGGACTTCTTATGGAACCTTGCAGCAGAAGACAAACTTGCTGGACTTCTCCCTCAGGTACGCTATGTGAATGGAGAAGAACTGCTGCAAGCGAGAAGGGCAAGTAAAAAGTTTAGATATTAGATTTCGTCCATTTTTGATGCATTAAACTGATGCTTCTTATAGGGCCAATGCACATTCAACCTTCCTGCAAAAAATCTTGCAATTAGCCCAAAAGAACCTGAAATGACATTTTGGTGGATGACATGCAGAAACATACTTTCCAATAGGGTCTCCAGTCTAGCACAGTTGTTGGCACTTTGCTGTGCTCCAACCATACAAAGGCTTCACCATAAAGGCACAGTCACCATGGTGGCCACAGAGCAGAATCACATAATTATCGCCTTCATGGAGAAGAAAGGGACTACAGGTGAGGAGGGGAGATTTCCATGTTTCACCTAAAGTGATACAGAGCACCTGTTTCAAGAGATCAAGGCCAGCAGGGATGTCCTGTGCGCCAGGAGACCATGAGATGCACCAAGGTTCCTGTTAGAACAGTCCAGCTGTAGGTAGCTACAAAAGATAAGGATGGCCAGGAGCAAGAATCACTGTCCCAAGGAGCTATGCTGGAAAAAAAAATCGTGGCCTTAGTCGATTAAGTTGAGTTCTGCACCATTATAAAACATGCTTTCTTGCTCGCTCACATAACTTAAACACACATAAACACTCACACACCCACATACACACTACCCTCACCAACACCAGTCAGCTCATTAAACTTCACCCACCAACATGGGTTGAACCTCCAAAGGGATTATAATGAAAAAGAAACTCAATGTTCTTCATCTCCTGCTGGAGTCAGAGCAATTGGCCCTGCAGCAAAACATTTCTCACAAGCAATTTCCAAACCTGCTGGATTTCTTCAGTTATATTGCAAAATAGGTAAAAGCATACAAAGCAAAACACAAAAAGTGCTGGAGGAACTCAGCAGGTCAGGAAACATCCATGGAGGGAAATAAACAGTCAACGTTTCGGGCCGAGACCCTTCATCAGGACTGGAAAGGAAGAGGGCAGAAGCCAGAGTAAGAGGGTAGGAGGAGGGGGAGGAGAACACGCAGGCAGGGAATAGATGAGTCCAGGTGATAGGCGAGTCCAAGTGAGAAGGGGAAGGTAGATGGGTGGGGGGAGAGGGAGAAGATGTAATAAGCTGAGAGGTGATAGAAAAGGCAAAGGGCTGAGGAGGACGAATCTGGTAGGAGAGGGCAGTGGACCATGGAATAAAGGATGGAGGAGGGGAGGGGAGGGGAGGAGATGGGCAGGTCATCAAGGCAGGGGAAAGGAGCCACAGGAATAAGGGAAGACAAAAGAGTTGGGGGGGAGGGGAAAGAAAAAGAAGGGGTGGAGTTACAGGAAGCTAGAAGAATCCATGTGGAGGCCATCAGGTTGGAGACTCCCAAGGTGGAATATGAGGTGCTGCTCCTCCAACCTGCATCTGGCCTCAACGTGGCAGTAGAGGGGGCCATGGATAGACATGTCAGTATGGGAGTGGGATGTGGGGAATTGAAGTGGGTGGCCACCGGGAGGTTCTGGCTGTTGTGGTGGACGGAGCAAAGGTGCTCGACAAAGTGGTCACCCAATCTGCGTCGGGTCTTACCGACGTATAGGAGGCCGCACCGGGAGCACCGGATGCAATAGATTACTCCCACGGACTCACAGGTGAAGCGCTGACTCAGCTGGAAGGATTGTCTGGGACTTGAATGTTGGTGAGGGAGGAGGTGTAGGGACAGGTGAGGCACGTGGTGCGTTTGCAGACATAAGTGCCAGGGGGTTATCAGTGGGGAGGGATGAGTAGACAAGGGAGTCACATAGAGAGTGGTCCCCTCAGAAAGCAGAGAGAGAGGCAGAGGGGAAGATGTGCCTGGTGGTAGGATCCCATTGGCGGTGGTGGAAAATGTGTTGGATACAGAGGCTCGTGTGCTGATAGGTGAGGACAAGGGGAATCCTGTTCCTGTTATGTCGGCAGGGGGAGAGGTTGAGGGCAGATGTGCGGGAAGTGGAGGAGATATGGATGAGGGCAGCATTGATGGTGATGGAAGGGAAACTCTGGTTACAGAGAAAGGAGGACATCTCTGATGTCCTAGAATGGAAAACAGATGCGGCAGAGGTGGAGGAACTGGGAGAAGGGGATGGTGTCCTTCCAAGTGATAGGGTGGGAAGAGGTGGAATCAAGGTAACTGTGGGAGTCAGTGGGTTTGTAGATGATGTCTGCGGTGAATCTGTCTCCGGAGATGGAGACAGAGAGAACCAGAAAGGGGAGAGAGGTGTTGGAGATGGACCAACTGAATTTGAGGGCAGGGTGGAAGTTGGAGGCAAATTTGATCATATTGGCGAGCTCAGCACGGGCGCAGGCAGCAGCCCCAATGCAGTCGTCACTGTAGCGGAGAAAGAGTTGGGAGGCGTTACCAGTGTAGACTTGGAACATGGACTGTTCCACGTAGCCGACAAAAAGGCAGGCATAGCTGGGGCCCATAAAAGTGCCCATGGCTACAACTTTAGTTTGGAGAAAGTGGGAGGAGCCGAAATAAAAGTTGTTGATGGTGAATACCAGTTCCACCAGATGGAGGAGGATGGTGGTGGAGGGGGATTGGTTGGGTCTGTTGTCAAGAAAGAAATGGAGAGCCTTGAAAGCATACATATGTGTGAGAGTGAGATTGTTTATTAATCAACCTGAGTTAATTAGATTTTTTTTCACTTCAATTTTCCAGTGCAAGATATTTAACAGCTATCTTAGATTATGAAAGCATATTACATTGGTATTTTCTAGCATTTTGACTTTTTGAACTGTTTATGACTGCAGTTGTAATAAAGTATTCCATAAATAGTTATAAATAAAGAATTATGTTTTCTTGCAATAAAGCATTTGACATAAACTGTGAAGCACTGTGGACCAAATGTTCAGTGGAATGATAAACATTTATTTTTACCATTTGAACAGCATGACTTGATCATCTTTACCTGTACCACCACTGATGAAAGCTCACTGTCATTGTATTCATTGACTTCCACCCGTATCTTTGAGAAGATGAAAAAGGAAAATTGGGATTCAACAGCAGACACTGCTTTCCCCATTCATGAAACATTGTCTGCTGTTGAAGGATCAAGAAAAGAAACAAGAAACAAGAAATCCATGGAGTCTGCTGCTGTAAAAATTAACTGAAGATGTGGAGAAGTTAATAATCTCTTTCCCTGGTACACTGGGGCCACCTTCTCACAAATTCCTTTTATTTCTCGACGTATTTTCCTCTGGCCTGCAGCAGAATGCTTTGACTGCTTTCTGGGCTTTGACTCGAGGATTTCCCTCATGACTGCAATGGGCAATATTCATATCTGGGAGGTTTTTATACTGTGGTCCCTTTGGACCTGTTGCCAGAAGCCTTTTCGCCCTTTCTGTTAATTCTTTAAATAGTATTGGCTAGAAATCAAATAGTCTCACACAATGTTTTCATGCACCATGCAGTACAATTTCTATAAAAACATTAATGAAACCTGGGGACTTCATGCAAAATTGCATGAAGTTTGTTCTAGGATCCTCTGTGAATCTGACACACAAGGAACAGCAGACTCCAAACATGCTCAATGCCATCCATCAGTGTGCAATGCACTATTGGACACCACTTCCCAAATTTTCAGTGGTGCTTGGGTGGTCTTAATTACTGGACTCTCTTTCCCCCTCTTTCCCTGTTAATAACCTCCCACCCCCAAATTCCGTACTTGCACCTGCCCTTATTTCCACATTACTCAAGACACTTGCCCAAAATGTTCCAGTTCGCCAATCACCCGGCCTGACCCTGCCACCCAATCTTTCAATATCAGCTGACTCCCACCACACTGACACACATTGCCTTCCAACCCCCACCCGGAACTACTATTGCAACAACTTGCCCACCCCACCCCTGAATGCAAATCACAGACCCCCACCCTCACTACTGATCTCCACTGGCTGACTCCATGACTTACTGGGCCAATCCATGACACCACGTTTGTCACCCATGATCTGCTCCCACACCAAGTCTTGGTCTTAGCTGTCATCTATGTTATTGTACACACCAAACCATTCCAGATAATATCATTGGTTTTCTGAAACTCATTTATTTTTATTCCCACAAATACAAAAAGATTGTGGCAATTGGATTCACTTCCAGTAAACTAAGTTGAAGTGAAAAGCTGGAAAATTGTAATTACTTATTCACTACCGTGAGTCTGAACCTTGTACTGGTGCAGAGTGAAGGAATTAAACTGGTAACAGTCAAGCTTGTCACAAAACATTTACTGCCAAACACCAAGGAAAAAAAAACATGTGTGGGGGGAATTAATGCATTTTACAAGGTTATTAGTGATCTGCAGATTATCTACAGTGACCTGGTTCCATCTTTGATTCCTTTTTCTCTTGCATCACACAGTCATCAAAACACCTGGGCCAAGAAACTGATAGGCACCTCTTAAACTGTGTTACTGAGTATGCCTTAGAGTGGTCCAACACATATTTTGTTTGAAGGCCTGCCCTTGCAAAATTCTATTGTATCTGAAGTCACGTGTCACACTGCATTGTATCCAGTTGCTCTGGTATCAGTGCATCAGATGTACAGAGAGACCGGAAGGAAAATTATCTGCAACATGGAATTGCAATTGTCCATAATTTTCCCTTGAAAATGATTTTTCACTGAAATTGAACTGTATGCCGCAGAATAGCATGGCATTATGCTATTAAGATGTTCAGACCAAGTTTCAATAGCCTATTATGATGTTACTGCAACAGTCAATAGGACAGCTCAACATTTATATCCCCAAGTTCCAGGACAACTTTTGGCCAAAAGACTTTTAAAAGCACCCATTCAAACATGTTTTGCCACATACTATTATCCGACTTTATTTATAATTATATGATGAAATGCACAATCAATCAAACTAATTTGCTTGAAAATGTTTGTGGTCCCACAACAGCCAAGTTCCCACAGCAATATTGATTACAGCAACATTCGTTGTCCACTATTTACTTGGTCATGACTCCACATGTTTCTACATTTCTACATTATGACCTTTGGACGAAATAGCATACAGCTCAAAAAAATCAAGCTGTGGGCTGTCATGACTTTCAATTTTCCGCTGCCAAAACTGAGATATCACAGGAGGCTGCTCCAGGAACTAAGCACGCATAATCAAAAGAAGCCCTTCAGAATATTACACCGCAGGACTGAAGTTATGACATGTCCACACGATCAAAAGAAAAGAATGCAGCTATAAGCAATAGAAGCTTGGATATTTAACACTTCATTCATCTCATACAATTCTGTATCATTCATTTACCTGCATAAGTTATGTTCAATTTATTGTCTTATTGTCCAAATATTTATAGCAGCTGATTTATGTATGGTTGTTTGTGAAGGTAATAAAGAAAATGAAGGGATATTGTAATTTGCTTGGCTGATTTTCTATTACTTTGCACCATTTTAGACATCTTGATCCATGGTGTTGATAAATAGTCTTGCCCATTTTCACTAAGCATTTTATTAATACTTTATGAATTTGAAATGCAGCAAATTGAATAGAAGCTGGCACCCTCATAGGTTCTGCCACTCTGAGCAATTTGTATTATGAAAACATTATTTTCAAGAGATTTATTAAAATGCAGCCTCAAAAAAACATAAACTGCAGAGCATTGAGAAGCCCAATTGAAAATCTCTCTAGAATCAAGTTCCAATCAGCCCATGAGAAATTCCAACTTATTTGACATCATAAGAACATGCTACAATATGCTAATTATCTCCCTGCCTAACTTTTGAATTCGTGACTTCTATAAACTGAATGTAATTTTAAATTGGAGGATAGGCTGAAGATAGATATCTCAATCATAATACTCCATTTATTTGTCTTCCTACTCCAGATCATTGAGATATGGCAGATAACAATCCAAAGCTTGGCCTACCTCAGCTGGTGATACATAAAAAGTAATTGATTCACTTAAGAAAGTCTAGTTTGCTGCTGTTGGGATCAGAGAGCCAATTTTAGTTTACTTCAGGTGAAGTCTGCCTCATGTACATGGTGCTTGTGGAACCCAGTCTACTCCCCAGTCCAAAGGTAGGCAACTGTATAGACACCACTCTCAAAGCTGGACGTGTTCAAATATCAAAAACCTTGATATGCTCTTGAGTAAGACCACATGTCTGATGAAAGTAGTGTCATGCAGACCCTACAAAAAACTCCTTTCTTTCAAACCCAACATAATGCTTCTTAGTTACAAAAAACAACACTCTATGAAACCTTCACCCTGGAGGGGCAGTGTGTGAACTTGAAAGAATAGATCAGCTTCAACACATTTGTACAGTCAGTGGTGTTCTTGGCATCAGGTCTTCTCAACTGCAGTTTGATGTTTGATTCCATTGTCTGAAAATAAAAGCAACTGCATTTGTGTGTGCTGAGGCAAAGAAACATTCAGATGGATAACGAGCACAGAACTGAGTTTCACTGTCCAGTTTGATCGCAATTTCTGTTCACTTTCTGTTGGCCTGAATTTTGCGGCTGTAATGACAGTGAAACTGTCAGTATTTTCAGTTGTTACACTGCCTCTGAAACTGACAATAAGTTTTGATGTAAAGTACATGTGCAGTTAAACAATGAAATCCAGAAGCTACCATACTATTTGCTGCTCATTCACAGGGAGTGCTAGTTTGCACCCTTCAGCAGCACAATCCCTTGAAGTCAGTGAGCTGGTTATTGAAGTCATTGAGCTGGCCACAACTTGAGATATTTATTAACTTTTCTTTTATTTAAAGAAAACAGGAACACAATGCGCATTGCTGCTTGGGGTATAAATGCTTTTTATTGTTGAACCTTATCAAGTCATAATTGTCATCAAGCAATGACTTTGTCCCTTTTGATGACACAGGCATGACCTGTCCTCTAGATGGTAGGTAGCGGTTAGCATAACGCTATTATAGTACCGGCAACCCGGGTTCAATTCCAGCCACTGTCTGTGAGGAGTTTGTACATTCTCCCCGTGTCTGTGTGGGTTTCCTCCGGGTACTCTGGTTTCCTCCCACATTTCAAAGGCGTATGGGTTAGGAAGTTGTGGGCATGCTATGTTGATGCTGGAAGCATGGCGAACTTGCAGGGTGCCCCCAGAACACTCTACGCAAAAATGCATTTCACTGTGTGTTTCGATGTACATGTGACTAATAAAAATATCTTATCTTAAAATCACTTGTGCAGAAGCTGGACTTCATGAAGTTATTGAGATCACTTCATCATTAATTTAAGGATCTAACCAAATCCCAGGCAGTGGAGTCTGATACCAGGCACCAGGGGTCTGGCAACAGTTTGGTGGGGGAAAGAATTCAGGTAGATCCATTCAAATAAAATATTTATCCATAGTAGAGGCTCGTCTCCAGAAAATCCCCTATACGAACTTCAAACCCCATCCCCAACTGACTTTCCATCCCCACCTCAGGGCACATGACCCTTTCATTAATTGCAACCCTCATCAGCACCCTGTTCCTCCCAGTCCCCACCAATCTGCTGCTGGCCTCTCATTTGACTCCTCCATCCACAATCCCTCACCCCTGATCTGCGGCTCAGCCCACCCCACCCCACTACAGATCTGCCACTAGGCCCTCGCCCAACTCCCACCAGCCAATCACCACCACAATCCCCTGAATGACTTAAGCTGATCCGAGGGGTTCAATATTTCCCATCCCAGACTGACAAAGCCATCAAATCAGAATCTTTCCCATTCCTACCCATTCCCTGAACTTGGACCCCTGACCTATTCATTGTGGGAACACAACAGGTAAAGGTCAATAACAGTACAGAACCTATTTTGAAACATACATCTTGGGCATCATGCACAACTGATCACCAACCCACTGTGTGCCAGCTTCACTGGTCAACAGATTTTAACATTTGAACTTATTTGAAGATGTTTGAAATTTTGGCTTTGACCTTAATTTGGTGAATGTGGCGATTTCACAGCAACGTAGTCAAAATACACATCTTTACTTCCTGGTATTCTGTCACTAAAAGTTCCACTGAGGACAATAGCTCAGTGTTATCACAGTTACTGGACATCAGAGATCTTCTGGAACTGACACTTGACAGCAACCAGCACTGGGAATACAGAAACAGTATTATGTTAGGCAGCTTTCTTCAAGCTTATCTAGGAACACAATCACTTGCTGCCGACCACAAAATACAGTGCATTATTTTGACTACACGCACACATCTTCTTGATTTTGTTCCAGATTGGTTGGATGAAGATTACTACTTCTGAGGTCTCTTTATTACTTATTTATTTTATTAACATTTGTGTAGTACACATGATATCCACCCTTCTAATTCCCTCAAAAGTTTAACACTTTCCTGTATCACTTTCACTTCTCCTCATACAGGTAGTGAACTGGAAATTCTGGGATCACCCTTTCACTGATATTAATATCTGATTTTATGCGAAATGCAGATACATGTACATAATGGTCAAATATCCACTGAAAAACAAAATGACTCTCAAGTCACAGCTGTGCCAAAACAAGTCTGGTTTATGAGTTCTAAAATGGCCCAATTCCTTTCGTAATTTTAAAGCTGGCTCTTCTATTTCTTCTGAGTTAGTGATCATCTACAGATTTGACCATTTCGCAAATATTTCGGAGCCAGGGTCATTTATGTAAATGAGAAAATGCAGTGGTGTCAATACAAGCCTGAGGCATGCAGTACTTGCCCAACTCCAATACAGCTCTCCTAATGAGTACTTGTTACTCCCCTTCTTTCAGTCACTTTCACATTATTTCCCCAAGGGTTAACCCTAAATCCCACAGTTTGAATTTAATTTGCATTCTTTTACATCAAACTTTATCAAAAGCTGTTTGGAAGTCACAATACCACATTGAGGAAGAAGTTTCCCTTCTGTTGTAAGTGTTAAATGTATTGCATGCATATTGAAATTCCCTTGTGAACTTCAATTCTATTGACTTCAATGAAACCAAATTTCAGAACTAGTGCTCAACACTTGTGCTACTACATTTTACATCAAGCACATAACAGAAGACAAATTGCTATCCTTTGACATCAAGTGTTTGCCACAGTCCAATTGGGTTACCACTTCATTAAATAAATCAAAATTGGTCAGACAGGATTTCATGCTGACTGCTGTTCACTGGGTTTATGTTTTATTGATGATGCTCTTTACTCCTGTTAACCAGTCTGAGTTCCAAACATAAACTGCGGATCATTTAAAAAACCATGGACTCCACTAAATATTGTCAGTGCATTTACAAATATCACTTAGAAAAAGCAACAGACTTCTGAAGTGTAATTGCTTTGATGTAAAATAGTTTTTTTTTAAATTTAATTGTTTAATTTGTTTAGAATGAGTGGCAGGGTCAAAGGTTTGCAAATTCGCATCTTTTTTACCATTTGCAGTTTAGAAAAATCCTCATTCAAACATGATCCTGATCTGAATATAATCTTGCCTGGAAAATTAGTAATGTGCTATTGTGGATTTTAGTAATAAAACACAGCCTTCGGTTCTTTAATGGTCACTGTTTGTGATGCAATCTCAGTAGAACCAACATTAGACTGGAATTATTCTATTAAAACAATCCACCAAAAAGAGTTCTTCTGACTGAAATCTTTTTGCAATGTGCCTGAGCAGAATACACAAGTGGAAGGCACTAATTTTCCTAGTAACTAACTGTGGCTCTTTATCATCTCCTGTCTTGGACCATATCATTCAGTTTCACCATCATTTCCATAATAACCTCAGGTAGTTGATCAAAGTGAAAACACTTTGGCAAGTTTGTGAAAATGATAAACATGATATGCACAATTCTGATGCTTTGTGATATAGTTTCAAGAACAAGATTCTGGCTACTGCTAATGATGTCTTCAGAATGACAAATAAAATAAAAAACACCATTGGTTCAGTGCCCAGATGACTGCTGGTCCCTCTCATGGTAAAAAAAAGGTGCCCAACTCTTTTTTTCCATGGAGGCTGATAGTCTCCATACAGTGATAGGTCAGAGGTTGGTGCATTTAGTGTACAAGTAGATGCAGAGTGTAGAAATACTGTGAGGAAGGATAGGCATTTGAAAGGGCAAAATTGCAGTCAGTTGGATGGGCTGAAGTGTGTCTACTTTAATGCGAGAAATATCAGGAACGAGGCTGATGAACTTACAGCATGGATAAGTAAGTGGGACTGTGACGTGGTGGCCATATCAGAGACTTGGCTGTTGCAAGGGCAGGAATGGCTGCTGGATATTCCGGGGTTTAGATGTTTCAAAAGGGACAGGGACTGAAGTAAAAGAGGTGGGGGAGTGGCTTTGCTGATCAGGACCAGTGTCACAGCTGTAGAAAGGGGGGATGTCCTGGAGTGTGGGTGGAAGTCAGAAACAGAAAGGGAGTGATTACTCCATTGGGAGTATTCTACAGACCACCCCCCCCCCCCCCCCCCCCCCATAGCAGCAGAAATGCTGAGGAGCAGATTGGGAGGCAGATTTTGGAAAGGTGCAAAAACAACAGGGTTGTTGTCATGGGTGATTTCAATTTCCCTAATATTGATTGGCACCTCAGCGTAAAGGGGATAGATGGGATGGACTTTGTGAGGTGTGTCTAGGAAGGATTAACTAGAGGAGAGGCCATTCTGGACCTGGTACTAGGCAATGAGCCTGATCAGGTTTCAGATCTCTTGGTGGGAGAACATTTTGGAGATAGTGACCTCAACTCCTTGACCTTTACCATAGCCTTGGAGAGGGATAGGAGCAGATGACATGGAAAAGTATTTAACTGGGGGAGGGGGAATTATGATGCTATTAGGCAGGAACTTGGGACCGTAAATTGGGAACAGATGTTCTTGGGGAAGGGCACAGCGGAAATGTGGAGGTTGTTCAGGGAGTACTTGCATGGCGTTCTGGATAGGTTTGTCCCATTGAGGCAGGGTAAGGATGGTAGAATGAAGGAACCATAGTTAACAAAAGACCTAGAATATCTTGTCAAGATGAAGAAAGAAGCTTACCTGAAGTTTAGAAAGCATGGATTAGACAGGGCTCTGGAGAGTTACAAGGTAGCCAGGAGGGAGCTTAAGAATGGACAGGAGAGCTAGAAGGGGGCATGAGAAGTCTTTGGTGAGTAGGATCAAGGAAAATCCCAAGGCATTCAACACATGTGTGAAGAACAGGAGGATGACTAGAGCAAGGGTAGGACCGATCAGGGATAAAAGAGGAAACATGTGCCTGGAGTCGGAAGAGGTAAGGGAGGACCTCAATGAATACTTTGCTTCAGTATTCACGGGAGATAGGATAGTGTATGACAGGCCGATACACCAGAGCATGTTGACGTGAGGAAAGAGGATGTGCTGGAACTTTAGAAAAATATTAGGATAGATAAGTCACAGAGGCTAGATGGGATATATCCAAGGTTATTACGGGAAGTGAGGGAAGAGATTGCTACGCCTTTGGTGATGATCTTTGCGTCCCCACTGGCCACAAGAGGAGTGCCAGATGACTGGAGGGTGGCAAATGTTCCTTTGTTTAAGAAAGGGAGTAGGGATAACCCTGGGAATTATAGACCAGCGAGTCTTACTTCTGTGGTGGGTAAATTACCGCAGAAGATTCTTAGAGACAGGATTTATGTGCAGTTGGAGAAGCATAGGCTGATGAGGGACAGTCAGCATGGCTTTGCGAGGGGCAGGTTGTGCCTCATGAACCTGATTGAATTCTATGAGGATGTGACAAAGCAGATTGATGAAGGTAGAGCAGTGGATGTGGAGTACATGGATTTTAGTAAGGCATTTGATAAGGTTCCTCATGGAAGGCTTATTCAGAAAGTCAGGAGATGTGGGATCCAGGGAACCTTGGCTGTGTGGATTCAGAATTGGCTTGGTCATAGAAGACAGAGGGTGGTGGTAGATGGAGCGTATTCTGCCTGGAGGTCAGTGACCAGTGGTGTTCTGTAGGGATCTGTTCTGGGACTCCTACTCTTTGTGATTTTAAAAATGACTTGGATGAGGATGTGGAAGGATGGGTTAGTAAGTTTGCTGATGATACAATGGTTGGTGGTGTTGTGGATCGTGTAGAAGGTTGCTGTAGATTGCAACAGGATATTGATAGAATGCAGACCTGGGCTGAGAAGTGCCAGATGGAGTTCAACCCGAAAATGTGTAAAGTAGTACACTTCGGGAGATCGAATTTGAATGCAGAATACAAGGTTAATGGCAGGACTCTTAGCAGTGTGTAGGAACAGAGGGATCTTGGGGTCCACATCCATAGATGCCTCAAGGTTGCCACACAGGTCAATAGGGTTGTTAAGAAGGCATATGGTGTGTTGGCCTTCATTAATCGGGGTATTGAGTTCAAGAGCAGCGAGGTAATTTTGCAGCTCTATAGAACTCTGGTTAGACCACACTTGGAGTATTGTGTTCAGTTCTGGTTACCTCATTATAGGAAGGATATGGAAGCTTCAGAGAGGGTGCAGAGGAGATTTACCAGGATGCTGCCTGAATTGGAGAGCACGTTTTATGAAGATAGGTTGAGCAGACTCGGGCTTTTATCTTTGGAGCAAAGGAGGATGAGAAGTGACTTGATAGAGGTGTACAAGATGATAAGAGGCATAGATTGAGCGGACAATCAGAGACCTTTTCCCAGGATGACAATGGCTAACACAAGGGGGCATAATTTTAAGGTAATTGGAGGAAGATATAAGGGGGATGTCAGGGTTGTTTTTTTTTTACACAGAGAGTGGTGGGTTTGTGGAACGCACTGCCAGCAGAGGTTGTGGGGGCAGATACATTAGGGACATTGAAGAGACTCTTAGATAGCCACATGAATGATAGAGAAATTGGGGGGGGGGGCTATGTGGGAGGGAAGGGTTAGCTAGATCTTAGAGCAGGATAAAATGTTGGCACAACATTGTGGGCCAAAGGACCTGTACCGTGCTGTAATGTTCTATGTTCTATAACTCAATGTCAACAACCAAGTCCAGACTGTAAAATTCTAAGAAGACAAGAATGTGGTTCAGAAACTACCAAAGAATATGTTCCGAGATATTGGCAAGACGTGTGCAAACAAAAAATCAGCTCTGCTCTGAAAGAAACAAATATTTCATGGTTGTAATGTCTTCAGAATGTTTTGAGAGAGAGCATATATATCCAAAAGAGGTAGAATTGTATTTACATATCAGCACACTAACTATTTACATGTTGAGACTCTAAACTCTTGGTGTGGAACTGAATCTCTGTGAAACTGCTATATTATTCAAAGTAAACACACCATATGACTGTGTTCTTCAACAGAATCAGATTATAAACACACACACACAGATGCAATGAAAACAGTGTGTTCCTTGCTTGGAGATTCATTATGCTCTGCTCCTTTTAAAAACAGCAGAATAAAAGTAACCTATCAGTACAGACATTTCATGAACAAGAAATAATACATTTAGTAAAGTGTTCCTGATTTTCTTGCAGGTTTTGGTATTCAATCAACATATGGACTGTTTAGTCCTGGGTTTGAACTCAAGGAAGGCCCTATTGCTTTGTCAGACTAACTTGCATTTGAAACTTAACTTCCTGAAGTCTGCAATGGACACAATTTCACAAATGAGTGGCTCACCTCCAGCAGAGATTACTTGATCCATGTGCAATTGTCAGATTTTGTCATCAATTTCAACCTCTTGGTTCCACAAATTCTACTATAGTTCCAACCTCACTTTAATAATGAGCTTGCCTGCTTGATGGGTTCAGAACACAGTTAGGCTTGTTTTTCCTTGAAACTGCTTTCTTTCTGCTGAGTGCTCTCGTAATTTTTTTGACTCAACTACTTTGGTTTAAATCTGGAAGCCAAACTTGGCTGAACAAAGCTCAAGTATGTGCTCGAGCTACCCTGTGATAGTAAGTAGTGTCGTTCTGTAGTTCAGCAAAAAATTGGCCAAGCAATACCCCATGCTGAGTTTTGAATATTATTGCAAGACTTGTTCTTGGAGAGCTTCCTGAATTATTCCAACGAACCTTTTTGCTGTTCCATTTGAAGCTGAATGATGTGAAGACATGAGAGCATGCCTGATAGCAATCCATTTCACAGTTTGCAAATTAAGTAAATCAAAACCATGAATCCCCATTCGTACTGAGATCGCATGTAAATTATAACATGCACTTGGAGTATTGTGTGCAGTTCTGATCGCCCCATTATAGGAAAGACACGGAGGCTTTGGAAAGGGTGTAGAAGAGGTTTACCAGGATGCTGTCTGGATTGGAGGTTGTGAGCTACAAGGCAAGTTTGGATAAATCTGGTTGTTCTCCCTGAAGCGTCAGTGGCTGAGGTGAAACCTGATAGAGGTTTATAAAATTATGACAGGCATTGATAGAGAAGACAGTCAGAGTCTTTTACCCAGGGTAGAAATGTTGAATACCAGAGGACGTGCTTTGAAGGTTAGAGAAGGGACATTTAAAGGTGAGGTGAGGGGCAAGTTTTTTTTTTACACAGAAAGGGGTAAGTGCCTGGAATGGGTTACCAGGGGCGTAGTGGAAGCAGGCAGTTTGGTGAAGTTTAAGAGGCTTTTAGACAGAGACATGAATATGAAGGAATGGAGGGATATGGATGACACACAGGAAGAGAACATTTAATATAAATTGGCATCAAGATCAGCACAAAATTGTGGGCTGAATGGCCTGTCCAGTGCTGCATTGTTCTATGTGCATATAAAATTCACCTACGGAACATACCACAGTGACATACAACCTCAAGCAGTTTACTTCAATTCATCTGGAGTGATTGCCATTCAGCTCCAGGAAAATGCCATTCCTTTTTTCACAAAATCCACATTTACTCTTTGAAGGGGACTATGACTGCAAAGGGGTTTCAGGTAGCTTATTCCTAAAACTTTGGCAAATAGAGCATGGCCCTACTGATGATTCAAGTTTGAATGAGACCTGCAAACAAAACATTTGCAATGTTTATCACAGGTGGATCTTAATTTCACTTCCAACATTGTAGTTGTTCTCATGTAGCAACTGTGGTAAATCAACAATAATTGTGTTCTGCCTAATTCTTCTGTTCTCATTTGCACAGTTTCACTCTGATGGATGAATTTCCATCTTTGTTTACATGACGTTACCATGGAAGATTTTGCTAATTTGAGATCTGATATCACCAGTGGTAGTTTCTTTATCAAGATAAAGAACCTGCCAAATAAAAACTGGTGGAATTTGATTCCAAATACTATTCCAAAGTAATTGTGATCATTCTTTGTGAAAGTTTGATGGGTTTCTCTTGTGCATCACGGTGATCTATCACATAGCTGATGGCTACACCAACACCATAACTTGCTGCATGATGTGCAAGTTTGCAACTACTTGAAGGATTCAGACTTTCCCAGTGACTCCACAACATTTTCAGACTTTGGAACTTCAGTGAAGACCTGTACTTCTTCCTTCACTGGTTTGATGCCTTTTTCATTAATCTTCAAATTAAGGTACACTACATCTCATTGCAAAACCATGAACTTGATTCTCATATTGTGTGAGTGTAACCTCCTGATGACTTCCTTCAAAATCCAAAGATTTTCTTCTTCTGTGTTCCTGGCAATTTATAGGTCATCGTGGTTACACAAGCAACAATTATTCTTAGCAACATTTTATCCACTGTAGCCAAAAAAAAATCCTTGGCAAATAGTTGACTCCACAGGGTAACCTTGTGTGTGACTACAGCACTTTGTGCACATCAATGGTCGGGTACTGCTGACCAAATTTGTCTGTATTCGGTTGTTCAGAGGTATGGGAGAAGTCCAATTCAATGAATAATTTTGATTCTGCTAATGCTGTGCACACGTCTTGTGAAGTGGGCAGTGAATATTGTGCATAAAATTGTCTTAAATTTGGGCAACTTTGTAGTTTTCACACAACAGCAGTTGTGGTCTGGTATGACCATAATTGGTATGGTTCATTCCTGTTAGTTTCTGAAAGCAAATAATTTTGTTTGACCCCATTTAATTCCTTCTCAACCTAATCTTCCGGAGCAAATGGGCCTGACCTCATCTTACATGAAAATATGGTTTGCAGTGTTATGCCAGTAGACGGTAAATTGGTTTATTATTGTCACATGTTACCAAGGTACAGTAAAAAACTTTGCTTTGCATGCCATCCATACATATCATTTCATCACATCAGTGCATTGACATGGTACAAGGGAAAACAATAACATAATGCAGAATAATGTGTGACAGTAACATAGAAACCACAGTGCAGGCAGACAATAAGGTGCAAGGCCATAATGAGGTAGATTGTGAGGTCAAGAGTCCAATCTTATCATTCAATAGTCTTATAACAGCAGGATAGAAGCTATCCTTGAGCCCAGTGGTACGTGCTTTCGGGTTTTTGTATCTTCTGCCCGATGGGTGAGGGGGGAAGAGAATGTCCAGGGTGGGTGGGGTCTTTGATTACGTTGACTGCTTATTTCCAACAATATATTAGATTGTAACAATTTTCAAACTCAACCACTCCTTCCCCCATTAAAGTCATCTTGTTCTGTAATTCACTACAATGAGTGCATGCAATGTTGTGTTACACTGTGCTCTCCTTTCACCCTAATGTCTGTAAACCTCAACGGAATAGATTCATAGTCTGATAGTACTTTCCATCAACAATATATACCTGAACTTGCTGGAAGATGCTTTTTTACTCATTACCAAATAACCCGCAGCAGTATCAATTCACATGTCAATGCACTGGTTGTTAATTAAAGCCCTTACTCTAAAGTCTGTCTGTTTGCTGCCATAACTATTTGTGACAATCCCAGTTCCTTCTTGTCAGACTGAATTGCCAAACTCTGAAGTTCTCCTTTCTGCTGTCACTTTGAATTGCCACTAAAATTGATTTCCTTGTTCATCAGATGCCCATTGCAATGACAACAACTGACCAAACAGGTCTCATCAATTTGATTCTGACCCTTAGAATTTCTTTCCTTGAGACATCGGTGCAGATCCCTGACTGTGGACGATTGCTTGTGTTCGATGGAACTCACTGTTCTCAGATGTCATTTCCATCAACCTGGCAATTGGACATGCAAGTTTGAATGATAGATCTTGTATTCAGATCCATCAGTATCCCGTTAACTGGATGTGCTCCCTTATCAGTCTTACATACAAACTTATTATGTGAGCATGATCCAAAAAGTGCATAGAAATTGCACTTCAAGGATAAGTTCTTTTGAAGCTAATATACCCATTCAGTGCCTTATTTGGCTTCTAGCTCATTGTCCCAAATATAGCTCTCAGCTCTGTCCAATGAATTTAAATGAACGATTGTCTGGTTTCTGCACAACACCTTCAAACAAGACATCATTCTCCTTGCATAGTGTGTAAAAATTTGTCAGTGTGTGAAATGCTTCTTTCAATCTCCGTCAGAGTTATTGGTTTCTCACACACAGATATCACATTATTTTTGTGCCCTTACATTATCAGCTTCTTCTACCTCCAGGATACTGTTCACTTTAACAACTACGTCCATTTGTTTGATATCCCACAATGGTGCCAAACATGCTCTTTTATGAATAGACTCCTAATATCACTAGTCAGGGTAGCCATGTTAACTCACACCAATTCAACAGTAACATGGCTAAAGTCAGTGCATGCAATGGTTAGGTGAAAAATCAATACCACTGTTCTTCCCCACTGTAGATTGCTGTGCAATGATTTGGTGAAAAGTCAATACCACTGTCCTTCCCTGCTGCAAGCACCACTGACTGACCAACTTTGTTAGATCAACATGCTCCACAACTTTGTACTTGAACCCAATTAAATTTCTTCTTGATACAAAAGAGTTATACACGGTTGAGTGTAGATCCTTTTCAGCATTAGTTTGCAATCTCATGACTTGCACCAACTGAAACTCCAAGCAAGGCTGTTGCTTGATCTGCACACACGTTAGCATGATTAAGTCGGATCGGGTTTTACGCAGCCTCCGACAGGCTGTTCGATGTTCTGAGAATAAGGAATCCTGAACAATTTATGTGGGGCAATTCTATTCAATTATTTCTAGTCACAAATTAAAGAAATCCCAGTTGCAAAATGTTTGTTTCCAGGGATTACAAGTGTTCACATTCTAATTAATGGAAACCAAAGCATGAAATGAAACAAAGAATTTTACCAGATCACTCATTAATTTTGTAGAAGCTTTTCCCAACACCTCTGTAACACAAAGTTCCTCACATACAATTTAAATTATCTGTACACTGCAGGCCTACAATGCAACTGTCATTGAGAGCAGCTTGAACAAGTTCAAAGATAGTCCAAGCAATGTTTCCATTATTTCAGATTCTCTTGGTTGCAATGCAGGTTGGGGTTTTCATGCAATAAATAGCTCTGAAGGGAAACAAAGCTGAATATTAAAATACCTGCCATAACCAAAAATATCTCATCCGTCATTGCACTGTTAAGTATCATGCAAACCTTGCTCTGAATTGAGCAGTGCCATTCATCATTTTGTATTCATTTTTTAAGCAAAAGGTCACAAACAGTTATTTAAAACAATATAAGCATGGTGCAAATGAGCCATTTTAGTTTGAGGTTTCTTTTAGAAGGTGCGGATCGAGGTAAACAGGAGGATTCAGGGCCACATTCCCCAAACTGACTGTACCTGAAGCACATTTGTATTTATTTTAAGTAACAAATTTTCAAGAACATCCATCAAGCTGTTGAAAACACAGTCTGGTTAAATGTTAATTGGGTTTTAAAGAAATGGATCACCGGCTTGGAAGAAGAGAGGACAGCCGTTTGGCATTCAAGCTGAAGTGCTGCTTTAGATATGTCAGGTTTAAAATAAATAGTTCTAATGTTTGCACAGGGATATCTACATGACAGAGCTGCTCAAGAATGCTTCTCTTTGACCTGGAAGTTCTTAGCTAAGACCAGGTGGAACCAGAGTCTCTGCACACGTCTACCATAACATGCTGACAAGGAAAAACTGAGTTCTTCCAGCAGTTTTGTTTTTTTTTAAAATCAAGTTAGCAGTCTGACATCAAAGCCACATGTTTGGTGTATGAAACGAATTCTACATTTCAACAATGGGTGTACCTTGCTGTCTTGGCAACAGTCTCAAAGCTATAAACAAGGTTGAAAAAAAAACTGAAAATTGAAATAACAAAACTGATGCTGGAAATTGAAGTAAAAACAGAAAATGCTGGAAACTCTCAAAAGATCAGGCAACATGTGGAAAAAGAGAGTTAAGGTTTCAGATCAAAGACCCTTCATCAGTCCTGACCTGCTCAGTGTTTTCAGCATTTTCTGTGTTAATTTTTAAGAAAGTACCAACTTGAGCAAAATTGCCCCACGATGGGAGAGATTTATTCACTCAAAATGCAAAAGTTCTGTGCACTGACCCCTTGATGCAATGTTCCATTGCACATAAAAGCCAGTAGAACTGGGCCCACACAATCAACATGCACAAAGTCCTCTCCTTCACTGCTTCCATCATGAGGTGTCCGTTCACACATTGGGAGGGTAGTTGCAATGGAGTGGGGCATGAAATGGGTGGGGGGAGCGGGGAAGGATAAAGTCTTCTGCTGGGATAGCAGTGGCTTCTGGGACCTCAAGAATTGGGTTGGCTTATCAGGGCAGTGGAGGGTTTTCTGGTGCTGCTGAGGGAAATTGGGTGTGTTGAGATGCTTTTCTGGGATTATGGTGATGGTGGGTGGTAGGGGGAGAGACAATGGGTGTCAAAGATGATTTAAGATCCTTAAGGGGCCTTAACCCTGATTGACAATAAACAGAGTAATTGAATTGAATTCAATTCAAGCCAGTTTATCTACAAAGTTACTCAGAAACTGGCTTTATATGCTCCATGAAAACCTGCTTCTGCATGTGCTGTGAGCCAATCATGGGCAACGTATGCACTAAAGACATTGAAATGAGTGATATCCAAACATGTGTTGTACATCACTGGACACCGCTCCAGATGTTTCGTCACCACTATGGGTAAGCCATCATATGCACAGAGCACCTGGAGAAATTTGGCACTCACCATACATCACACAGCAAATACCCAAACAGGTTTTTGATAAAAATTCTATTCCATGATGCACAAAAATATGAAAATCTCCAGAGCCTTTTTGGTTCCTCTATTAACAACATTTACTTAAATTAAAATTATTAAACTAAAGCTTATCTCCCGATGATTAGTATAGACTAGAACAATTCCTAAATTATAGGCCAGGGTTTCAGAAACATTGAAATGCCCATCAGGAAGGTAGCAGTCTTAGAACATTCTCCCTGGCAGAATAAACTCATTTGTATTGTGCTTCTGAAAAATATATTCACTAGTTTAAAAGATAATATGATTAATTCTTACTGCACAACTGAGAGTAAATCTGCCCTACATATTGCATGCTTTGTGGAAGATGAATCAATATTTTGACAACCATGAGTTGTTGTCAAGAAAGCACAAATTAAATGCATGTTACTGAGAGACAAAAACATGGTTTAAGAGTGCCAGAATTGATATCAGTAATAATGGAACTTATCAGCTGAAAATTTCAGTCTAACCGTGCGTCAAAAGCAAGACTTCCTTCCACAGAAGATCTCTTGAAACTTTATGAAACAGACAATTGTATTGAAAAGTTGCCAACTCAATGTCATTAGACTTTAAAACTGAATTTCATTCATTTTGATTCCCACAATAATCTATTTTGTTTAGTGACATGCAGTTTCAATTCCTTTGAAGGGGAAATTACTATTGTTATTTACTTGTACATGGGAAACGATTACATTCCATTGAATACAGCACAAGGCTAGAATTTATTGAATGCAGTACAAGGTTGGAGTTCAAATAAGATTTGCTGGAAAAAGCTTCGACATATGTTTCTGTCCATTTCTGCTTATGACAATTTTTTCCTTTATAATTGTCTGAGCCTATTTAAGAACTGGATTAATATAATTTGCCCTGTTTTGCATTCAAACATTAATTGCAATGAGATTCATTATTAGTTGTTCACAAATGATAGGCTAATCACTGCTGAATGCAGTTTTTGTTTTTAATGCTGTTTTAAGGTCACCTCTTTGTTCACATGCACTGAAAATTTATAGAAAATGCCCAGAAAAACCTAACGTGAAACCTGTGATAAGGTGAATTTGTGTAACGCTCTCCATTTTCTTCCATGAGTAAAGCACTAACTACAATACTATTTGGCTCCAACTGAGCTTCATCACTCCTTTGACATCCAAGCATTAGTGTTCTTGGTAATATAGCAAAGAAATTTACTAATCCACAGAATGACTTCCTTCCGATATAGCAAGAGAGTATATAATTGCAAAAGGAGCAGAAGCTGGCTGCAGCAGACATTGGTCAATTCATCATCAACCAGCTTAGAGCTGGAGAAAGATATTAGTAATTGCATGATCTTAGTTGTGGTACAATGCCAGTCTCTAGCATGCGCAATACTCAATAGTGACAAAGTCCAGACACTGCCAAGGCACAGGAGACATGACACTGGTACACTCAGTAATTTACATTTTTTTCAGCTTTCCATTTGGTTTTATTTTACTTTTCCCATCTCACTCTTCAATCCTTGTTTCTTTCATTCCCTGCTCCTCACAGGGCAGGGTGCAGACTTATACTGTGTCATGTGTTTACCGTCTAAGAACACTACTGACCAACTTTACAAGACCAGGTTATTCCCACCTTCAGCTTTGTAGAGCCATTCCATTACATCATGATTGATTTGTCTCACTCCATTCATTCAGGGCAGGCACGGTAGTGTAGCGGTTAGCATAACGCTATTACAGCTCCAGCGATGCGGGTTCAATTCCGGCTGCTGTCTGTGAGGAATTTGTACATTCTCCCCGTGTCTGCGTGGGTTTCCTCCCACATTACAAAAGACATATGGGCTAGGAAGTTGTGGGCATGCTATGTTGGCACCGGAAGCATGGTGACACTTGCGGGCTGGCCCCAGAACACTCCATGCAAAAGATGCATTTCACTGTGTGTTTTGATGTATATGTGACTAACAAAGATATCTTATCTTATCTTATTCCCTTCCATTCTGGAGTTATTTCATACAAGCCAGTCAAACTTGGGATAGTTTCATGATGGTTAAAGTAAGAAACATCCAGTTATCTAAACATCCGGTTTAAGAAACATCTAGTTATTGATTTCTACTTTTTTTAAATCAAATAATCGCTTTTCATCTGGGACTTGAATTTTTGGAGAAAAACATAATGACAGTATTAGCTCCCTCGTCACCAATTATTAATCTGACAGGGGCTTATAACAGGTCTCCTAAAATTGAGATCCTGTTTATAGCACCATACATTTGTCCTGCCTAATAGCCATACCTTATTCTTATTTTACACGTAAGGCTGAATGTATGATATTTAGTTGATCAAGGATTTAAATAACCGCCAGTGCCAGTGGTGGGAAGAAGAGCTGAGCAGGACTCACAACATCATGGGGAACTGGGTTGAGGGCCTTCCTAAATGCACCGGAGTAACCTTTCAGGTGGCAGGGGGTTGAGCAATAAAAGCAAAGCCAAAGGAAGATTTCCATTCATATCTTCAGAACATTCAAAATTCTCCACATTAAATCAATAACAAACATTATTTTTTAAAAGTTTCACCTTACAAGCAAACGAAGATGAAATTGCACATGGCTCAGTATGACAAAATGAATTTCAGTGAACGTCTATTCCAACAATTTTGACTTATACAGTCACAGAGCATGAAGGCAGGTCTATCAGCCCCTGGTATCCATGCCAGCCATAAACTAACTATCTATAGTCATCCAATTTCCCAGCACTTGACCTGTAGCCTTCTATGCCACGATTAAAAGTTGTGGGAATATTTGCCTGCACCACCCCACGCTAAGGGGACTTTTTTTTGCTTGCTACCGTGTATATATCACTCCATTTTTTGTCTACTTCAATCTTGCCATCTCTGCTCCATAAAGAAAGGCAGTCTATCCGTTTTCTCCTCATAACAGGCAACATTCAGACAACATTCTGGTAAATCTCTTCTGCATCCACTCCAGTGCAATCTAATCCTTCCTATAATGTGGCAACCAGAGCGACATGCAGCTGTGGTCTAACAAATGATATATATAGCTGTATCATAATCTCCCTGTGCTTATATTCTATGTCCCAGTTGCTAAATTCTTTTTAACTACCTTATGTATCAGTGGTTCTGCTTCCAGGGATCCTTGGGTATGTACACTGAGGTCCCTCTGTACTTCTTGGGCTCCTTCCATTCATTGTGTACACATCTCTGCCATTTGTTTCAATTCGTCAGTATTATTCTTTTGCCAAAGACTAGTCACCTTACTGTCCCTAACATCACTGTGTTATCTACAAACTAATTATGTCTTCTACATTCACATTCAGATGTTAATATATGCATAACAGACTGCAATGGTGCTGCTGTATTGTTCTCTGCAGTACACCGCTGGTTATAGGTTACCAATTGTAAAAGAAAGCCCTGACAATCACCCTCTGTCTCCTATCACCAAGCCAATTTTCGATCCGATTTATCAAACTGCTTTAAATTCCATGCAGGACTTCATTAAAAGCTCTCTTAAATCCATGTAGATTACATCAACAGCTTTACCTTCATCCACATACTTGGTCAACCCCACAAAAATTTCAATCAAATGAATCATTCAGAATCTCCCTTTAACAAAGCTATGCTATTTCTGCTCAATCCCTACCGAAGGGTAAATTAATCCAACCTCTTAAAATCTTTTCCCAATAAATTCCCTGTCATTGATGCTGGACTCATCAGCCTGTAATTACCTGATTCATCCCTGCTCCCCACTTACCTTTTTCAAGCTACCAATTTGGACCAAATTTTAGCTCAACTACCAGATGTGAAAAGCTGGCATATGAAGCACCATGTCACCAATTCTAAAACATTAATGAAAACAGGAATAAAATTGTTACAAATGAAATGGTAGTAGTTGTAATTTTTAAAAGGAGAATCAGTCTGGAGACCAAATTGAATGCAGTTGTTACCTTTGGAAAGGGACCTCAGAAAGGCAGACAGAGCAATACCTGCAGTTTTATTCAAACAATCTGTCACTAATTATGGCAGATTTTAAATGATCTTCCTCATTCAGCCCTGCTCCTCCATCATCACTCAGGTTACAAGGTGAGAGGCCAGTAGATAAATCTGCAGAACAATTTTTAAGCCTCAATCTCTACAAACTGGAGTTTAAAAACTCCACTAACTGAATGGGAGGGTGCTTTATTTGCTGTCAGTTCACCTCTGGTAACTGAGCTCAAATCTGAATCAAACCTGTGGGATGAAAATGTTAAGTGGGAAGCAAAATAGTTGAAATAGCCACAGATTTTCAGCAGTTCAAGTTAAAAACAGTTTACAAACTTCCTTTTGTGTTCCTCTAAAACTCAAGTTCACAGAATAAAATCAGTGCATGTGACCTCTTAAGAGAGGTCTGTCTTAGAGTTCAATCACTGATCATTAAGCAGCTCAAGCTGCTAAGTGACTATAAATCAAATCAGACTCACAGTGGGGAGCATCCAATTGCCAAATTACTTATATTCATAGAGCAGGCAATTTATGGACTGTGCATGATTGCCTACCTAAGAGGGTTATTTGGATAACCACCCCAATGCCTAATTACATCCTGACTTTAATTGGACTCGCATAGTAACTCTAGGGGGATGAGGAAAAACTTTTCATTTTTACAACTGGAGTAATAGTTGATCCATAATTCCACATGAATGGTTATGACATGCAGCTCTACTCAACCAAGGCTTCTCATGACCCTTCCACTGTCTACAAGTAGCTGCTTGTCTGACACCAACTTATGGATGAGAAGAAATTCTCTGCAACTAAGTACACCATTGATATAAGGCATCGTTTTCAGACAGCACTAAAATTCTGCACCCTGCCATTGACTCCATTGCTCATTCTGGTTAATTTCAAACCCGTTGGCCTGTCTGTGTTATTAATGTTATGTTTGACCTTGAGATGAGCTTCAGGTAATGCAACTGAGCTATCACTAAGGGCATCTGATTATCCCTCGATGCCACCAACCAACCCTGTCCCTGCCTCAGCTCATCTGCTGATCAAAACCTCATCTATGGCTTTCTTATCTCTAGATTTAACTCTGTCAACCCCCTTTGGATTGGCCTCCCACATTCTATTTCCCACAAACTTGAGGAAGCCAAAACTCTGCCATCTACAACCTATTTCATACAAGTTTATTGAGCACTTTATTAGGAACACTGCAGTAACAAGAAAAAAAAACAGTTTCAGTTGAGCAATAACCACAGTAACATCATTAGAGTCAAGAAGAATGGTAGCAATGGAGAAATGAGGTTTAGTTGACAAGGTTTTTTGGAAAGAAGTGATATTGCTCCCTTGATAGCCACTTTGTGCCTGCTAATACACTTACCAATTTCACAGCTTTTCTCTCAGAAAAATACAATGCATTCCCATCTACTTGAATGAATAAAGCAGGGTGTTTTAAATCAACATGGAAAATGTACGTATTATCTTCAGTTTGCATTGTATGGAAAGCAGTGATAACAACTAGGGGAATGATTTTGGAGCAGGTTTTATATACTGTGGTCAAAGCAGTTACACACTAAGTGCTAATTGGCTCCATCAGGTTGGATATGCAGGACAGCAAGTTGGCAGTATAAATAAACAGCTTGACTGAGAAATCCAACCTGAAGCCTTGCCCTTATTAAATCATGCTGTGTCCTGTAAATTGGAATCCACCCCACCACTTTGTCATCCCTTCTTCCTCATTGTCTTCATAATCTTCCCCTTTCATGCTTTCTCTACTTCTTTTGCCCCAGAGAGTTTTGAATGCTTATTTCAGCTCAATATTTTATTTGAAACCACCGACCACATTTAACAAATTACAATGGCTGAGGTCTCAGGATGAGATAAGTTTCCCTTCACATGAAATTATTAGAATATGAATCCAGCAATAATTAATATTCTTCTAGTAATTCTGTTCAGTTTATGCTCAGCCATTCAAACCTTGCCACATATAGAAACACCTTGCAATTACATACCAACTTTCATTCACCACAAAGTGTTCCACAGTTAAAGTACTTTTAACATTTCTGTCATAATGCACAGCAAGCTCCCATAATATGATAGTAAGCATAAATAATCTGCTTTTCAGTAAGAGTGAATGAGTAATAAATATTGACTTGGATACCTTGGGTAACTCTCCTGCTCTTTCTCAAAACAGGATCTTTTGGGAACCCTTTACCTCAGGGGCCAAATAATTCAATACCTTCTCTAAAAGACAGCACTGCTGACTATGCAGCACTCTCTCAACATAACCTTGGAACTCTGCATTTTTGAATATTATATTATTCAGATGTTCTATATTATCCACGTGTTTAGGATCTTTCTTGAAAGAATCTGCACTCATGGCCATTTCCCCACACCACTGAATATACTGTGAAGTGTTCGGTCAATGGCCAGGGAATCAAATCACATTTGGAGCATGATATGAGTTTTAGTTATTGGGATTGCTGGATAATAATTGCTGAGCTTTTTGTTGTTGTTACTAGAATGCTGATATAAACATTTAAAGCAACTTGAAAGCATGGAGAAAAGTTGACAGCTTACTGCTGTAAGGTATAGCTTACCTATGCTTCTGTATCAGTTTGCCCTTGATGTGTGCGTCCTTGAGTCCATCCCACAGCAGCTTATTAGACCCAGCCTCGCCACCACTCCTGACCAGCAAGAAGTCAAGAAAGGTCATAACCCAAATGAAAAACAACAATGCCTTGGGAGCAAGCTGTATCCCCCACTGAAGTTCGAAAACTGAGTGGTGAAGAGCTTCAGTCACAAATCCACAATACTGTGGTCTGTCAAATCTACCAGGGGCCTCAAGGATGATGTAACCATGATCACCTTCAAGGAAGGAGACAAATGCAACTGAGGGATTTATAGAGGGGTCGCCCTGCTGTCTGCCACAGGGAAAATCGTCACCAGCCTCCTCCTCTTCTGCTTCCTGATAGTGGCAGTTTGTGAGTTGCTCCCGAAATCACAGGGTCACTCCATCCATATAGAGGCACAGGGGACATGATCTTCACTGCAAAACCACTTCAAGAGAAATACAGGGAGCAGCACCAACCACTACACATGCCCTTTCTCAACCTCACTAAAGTCTTTGATGCCATCAGTCTGGAAGGACTGCAGAGCACATTCTGAAAATTTAATGTCCACAGGAATTCCCCTCCACTTTTCAAATGTTTTGCTGTTCATTTAAACTTAAATTGCTTTATGATGGCATAAAAGCCATTATCCGAACCAACTGGTCTGTAACAGTGAAGTTCAGTGAAGAACAAGGTGATGTCATTGACCTGACACTTTTTTCTGTCTTTCTTGCTGCAATGCTACACCTCACCGCCAATAAATTTACTGCAGGAGTGTAGCAAATCATCATAACTGATGGGAAACTTTTCAACACACAGTGAATCTGCTCCGGTACTAAGGTCAGCCCAACCTCAAAAGTCAAGCTGCACAATGTTTGCATCAACTCATGCACTGAAGTAGACAGAAGAGTTTGATGTAACTTACCCATGCAAATGTATTAGTTTGTCCTTGACATGAGCACCCTTGGCACGATCATACAGCAGCCTATTAGATCCAGCATTGTTGATACTCCCGACCAAAAGGTGATATCCCAGCACTAAATTCTACCAGCCTCCCCCACTGTGAAACATCACCCTCTGACAATAAAAATCCACATGGAAATCCTGGAACCATGGATTGATGAATTTTACTACAGTTTTCAATGTACCAACAAAGAGTGGGTCAAATGAAGAAACAGGTGTTTGAAGATCAAGATCTCAAACCTGCCAGAAAAGTTAAGCTCTTCTGGACAGCAGTGATCCCTGGCCTCCTATGTGATTGAGACCTGGACTACCTACAGCAAGTTCCTTAAGGTACTGAAAAGATGCCATCAACGCTGTTTCCGCAAAAGCGCCAAATCCACTGGAAGAAGTGAACCAATGTCAGCATCCTCCAGGCCAATATTCACAGCATTGAAGCTCAAATTATACTCAGGTGGCTCTGCTGGGGAGGCCATGTTATTTGCAATACCAGACACCAGATTTCCAAAATAGACAACTTATTCTGAGCTCTGCCTTGGGAAACAATTACCAGGCAACAGAGAAAAAGATTCAGTGATGTGCTCAAAGCCTCCTTAAGGAAATGAAACATCATCAACAACTCCTGAGAATTCCTGGTCCATGACATCTCAAAGTGGAAAAGAAGCATTTGGGATGGTATTGAAAACCTTGAAGGCCATACATCGAGAGCACACAAAAGCCCAGTGTAAATGGTGGAAAGCATGTGTCACCTCAAGCTACCCAATCCCCTGTTCTGTCAAATACTTCCAATTCATCTGCAATTCCATCATTAGCCTCACAGTCATCTCAAAACCCACAGAACCTGAAAATGAAAGCAAATTATCCTTGATTCTAAGTGGTTCTGTATGAGGAATATGCACATAGAGTATTCATTGGGTTCAGGATAGTTTCCACCTTTGTGTTTCCAACTGTTCACATCAGCACCAGTACAAACTTGGCATTCCTTATGCCTTCATTGTTTTATTCCAACTGGTTTATTAGCCCCCAAACATTTATAATGAGCAAACATTCAAATATTACCCCAGGGAAGTATCATGCAAGTTTTGAAGGATGTTCTCTGAGCTGCATACTAATAACAACAGGGGCACAGTATGACTCACTTTGTTAGCGATGAGTGAATTAATATTCAAACTACATCATAGCTGTTTACATAAACTGCAGGAAAGTTGTTCAAATAATGTGCATCATCAGAAACAATGGCATTATTCCATGCAAAACTGCTGGGCTAGAAATTTTATCACGTAGCATAATATTATTATGTGTTTCACAATAGAAATTTATCAAAAACCCAGTCACTCAACATTAAATGTGAATGCTAGTTCACTTTTTTTTGAAGGCCATCCATGTGCAAGATTCATATTTGTGTGGATGCTGCTTGGCGTGTGCAGCGATTTCTAATGCTTGTTTTGACACTTTGTGCAAGAATACATTGGGACACTGAAGGAAGTCCTGTTGCAAGCAATGAAGTTTTTTGAAGGGACTTACTACCTGGGTAGTTGGGGTCTCTAAGGTTGATTTTCTTCCAATGACCTCCATTTGGGGTTCTTTTTTTAGAAATCACTTCCAATCATCCTCCTCACTGATAGCGTCATGCTCACTGATCCATATGTCCCTGGCTCTGCCGATCAATTCTTCAGTTGATGTTCCCAGTCTCCCTCCCTACCCTCTCCCAACCTGACTCCCATGATCATCTCTCTGACACATCTTGCTCCTCCCTTCAAACTTGCTCCACTCTAAAACCCTCCCTCTTTGTTCCAATTGGCCTGCTTCCTTTCCCAATCACCTTTCCATCAGTCTGCTTTCATTGTCTTCCTGGCAAACCCCTGTGATATCCCTCAACCATCTCTTCCTGATCCTATTGCCCAATCCTTCCTAGCCAAAATCACCTTGATCATTCCTCCGCTACTATCCCGTCTCTCCCTGATTTCTTTATTCATTTTTTGGGATCTGGACATCACAGGTTTTCACTGCATATTCCTAACTGCCTTTGATGAACATACAACCAAGGTGGCCATTTCAGAGGGCATTTATGGCTCAACCATATGGGGTGAGTATGGAGTCACATAGAGGCCAGACTAGGCAAGGATGGCAGATTTCTTTCCCTGAAGAATATTGGTGAATAGGGTTTTTTTTAAAACAACAAATCCAGCAAATTTTCTGGTCAACATCACTAAGACTGGTTGTAGCTGACTTTTAAAAATTCCAGATTATTGGCTGAATTTGAATTCGTAAGCTGCTATACTGAGATTTGAATTTGGATATTGACTTGAATTTGAATCCAGAGTTGTGGACACAGCTTAGCACATCATGGAAACCAGCCTCCTCTCCATGGACTCTGTCTATACTTCTTGCTGCCTTGGTAAAGAAGCCACCATATTCAAAGACCCCACCCACCCCAGACATTCTCTCTTCTCCCCTCTCCCACAGTACAGAAGATACAAAAGCCTGAATGCACATAACACGAAGCTCAAGGATAGCTTCTATTCCACTGTTATAAGACTATTGAATGGTTCGCCGGTACAATAAGATGGACTCTTGACCTCACAATCTTCTTCGTTATGACCTTGCACCTTATTGTCTACCTGCACTGCACTTTCTCTGTAGCTGTGACACTTTATCCTGCATTCTGTGTTGTTTTACCTTGTACAACCTCAATGCACTGTGTAATGAATTGATCTGTATAAACGGTATGCAAGACAAGCTTTTCATTGTACCTCAGTACAAGTGACAAGAATAAACCAATTCCAATTCCACCGGATTTTACTCCAGGCCTCCAGAATACCAATCTCGCAAGTAATCCTCTGTGCTGCCACCGTACTGTTGCCTTCTGTCCTCTCTGCCTCCTCCACTGATCTGCTTATAAACATGCTTCTTCCATGAGTTCCACTCTTCTCAATGGGAGCAGCCCACCATTAGGAAGTCTTTCTAAGTATGTTCTCTCCTTAGAATGCAAGAACAACTAAGAGCCTCCTCCTCTGAGTTTCTGCCAGGCTCAACAGAGTTGAAACTGGCAATCTCCAATATCTGACTACATTAGTTTGGGCAATTTTAGCTTCATTACAGTGAAAGTAAACTTTTTAAGGTTACCACCCAAGTAATAAGGTAGAAATCTACCACACAATGTGGGTCTATACTTAATAAACATTAGCCTGGAAATTCATCTGTGTCATTTAATAGTTATTAAAGTATTGTTGTGCTTCTCAAACATGCTGTTTTTGAAAGCTCACAAAATTTGACAGCTCCATTTATAAAGTGGCATTTATGGCCTTAACTACACAACACTATTTCATTTGGTGATATACAAACAACTTTTTGAGCGGATGTATCTTATCTACTAAATGGAACAGAAGAATTTCGGAGAGTGCGCAGATTTATAGAATATAATCAAAAAGGATTGGGAAACAATCAGTCACACAATTATTTAAACCCAAGTGTGTTATGTCAGTATTCAAAAAGCAAGTTCCATATTCTTGAACAAAATCCACCAATTGACAAATTTCTGCATACATCTAAAAATTTCACCTTTTCTGAATATCTGATTTTGCTAACTAACTCAACTGGTACATTTTTTTATTACCTTTGAATTCCAATTTCTGTGAAAATTAAAAGGCTCCTGGATGAAGTCCAAGGATCCTTCATTGATCACAGCTGTCCAATCAGTTCTATTACCATTGATAGCTGCCTTTGGCTGCCCACTGTTTAGCTATTTATTATCCAGTTTACAACACAACATCTTCTTTCAACTCTTTATCTTACCTTAACCACAGAACTCTAACATGAAACCATATCAAATGAATTCTGAACATTAGGCTGTACATAGATTTTACATAATAGTCATCCATCAATTCAATTAAATAAATCAATGAACTTCCATAAATCTGTTACATACAACCTGTCATTCATAAAGCCGCAATGGCTTGAAAACGAAGTTACCTTTCTTTTTACTTTTAAAAGGCTCTTGAATTGATTCTTTGCTTTTAGTAGTCATATTTGTCAATCTTATAAAGTTTATAAATTCCCAAATCATATCTGTGACCTTTAAAAATTGGAATAACAGTAGCTATTTTCCAATCTCTGATGTTACCCATCTATTTAATGAACTGTGAAATATTTCATCGACAGTTTCATTTACTTCTGTACTCATTTCCTAAAGCACTTTTGGATGCATTCCATCTGGTTCTGTTGTCTTATGAATATTCAAACACTTAGGTTTTTAATGACCATTTCATTACTAATCTGTCTTTTCCATCAACTCAGATACATCTCCTACTGATCCATCTACAGGAAGGGATGCACCATTCTCTGCAATGAATTTTATATTGAAATGGAGCAACCTGCCAATCTTATTTCCCTTTTCTGTCCCGTCATACATCTTTCAGAGGCCCAGTTATTTTTTTCAATCTCTGACAAGTAAAATATTGCTAATTTCCCCAAACTTTTAATATTTAATTTACTGATTTTCATTTTTTTTGTAAATTAATCAGATCACCCAGAGTTTCCTATGATGAAAAATAGTTGCATTTTGCTCTTTAATCAACATTAAACTATTTAGGCCCAGATTCTGATATAAATCACTTATGCATTTATGCACTCAGCCATTTTATCATTTCAGTGCCTTTGTTATATATCAAGTCAAGACAGTACTTATTCCTAGTTTTGCCCTCCCTCATTCCTCTCCTTCTACAACCCAGGGAACTTCAATGTCCATAACCGAATGGATCCAATAAAAGCACCACTGACTGAATTAGCTGGAACCTGAAGGACATTGATGTCAAATTGACTTTGGGCAAATAATGAAAAAACTGAAATGAAAGAGAAACCTACATGACATCATTCTTGTCATTCTACATACGACAAGGATCATGTGGTGTTTCCCATTGCGACATTGGCAGGAGTGAGCATGCATAATCCTTGAGAATATCCTAACCTCACATTGGGAACACTCTGCATTATGTTGTGTGACTCTGTCATTGTACTGATTGGCTTTAATTCTGAACGGATCTAGCAACTCAAAAATGAGCATCCATGATGTGTTGAGGACCATGAACAACAGCAAACTGGTATCTCTAACTTGGCACAAAACAAGCAGAAACAGCACCTTATAGATATAGCTGAGGAATCTCATGGTAAATGAATCAGATCAAAGCTCTGTAACCTTGTCACATCCAAAGACGAGAGACAATCCAACAATTAATTGGAGGTCACAGTTCAATGATAGAAACAGTACAGGAATGTAAAAGACATGAGCACTTATATTAACCTCCAGCCATAGGTGTTGTGGATGATCCAACGTGTCCACTTCCCGAGGTCTTCACTGTCAAATCCCAAACCTCAGCCAAAGCAATTCATTCACATGATATTAAGAAATTAACGAGTGGGTTGAATACAGTAAAGGCCATGGGTCCCAACAACATGTTGTCCGAACAACATGTTCTATGCCACAAGAATGATAGTGAAATGGGAGGGAAGCGTTAGATAGATATCAGAGCAGGATAAAATATCAGCACAACATTGTGGGTGAAGGGCCTGTACTCTGATGTAGTGTTCTATGTTCTGTTCTATGTTCTAACATCCTAGCTGTGGTGCAGAAGATTTCTGTGGCAGAATGAACTGCATCTCTAGTCAAGTTATTTCAGCACAACTAATAAATGGCATTAACCTAACAACGTGGAAAACTGCCAGGGTTCATGCTGTCCACAGAAAACAGGATATATTCAATCTAGCTAATTACTGCTCCATCAGCCTATTGAACTAAACAATGGAAGATGCGTGGACAATGGATTCATACTGATCAAATGCCCTCATACAGGTACACAGTCTGGGGTCTGCCAGCTGGATCCTGGTCCAAATGAGGACAAAAGAGAGTGGTGTGTGAATGACTTCCCTTGCTATCAAATTAGCATTTGACTGAGAATGTCTTCAAGAAGCCCCTGTAAAACTAAAGTCATTGAGACTCGAGGAGAAAACCTCCACTGGTTGGCAAAGAGTCATAGGGTCACAAAGCACAGAAACGGTTCCTTCAGCCTATCAAGTCCATGCCAACCCACTTACACTCATCCCACACAAATGTCATCTTACTCTACCACGTTCCCATCAACTTCCCACAGATTCTACCACTTCCCCCACACTAGGTGCAATTTACAGTGAACAATTAACCTACTAACATGCCTTTGAGATATGGGGAAAAATGGAGCATTCAGTGGAAATCCATGGATTTACGTCCAGCAAATAGAGAAATGGTTGACATCTTTGGAGCTCAGTCATCTCAGCCCCAGAACATTGCTTGAGGAGATTCTTAGGCCAATGTCCCAGACTCTTCAAATGCTTTTGATGCTTGATGGAGATTACAAAATGTTCAGTTTCATTAATACCTCCACAGATAATAGAGTCAGTGCTATCATGTAGCAAAAGCTGAACAAGATTTACACTGGTACATAATGTCAGACAATTGCTATCACTGACAAAAGAGAGTCTGCCTACCTTCCCGTGACAACAACATTTACTGCATCCTGGAAGTTACCACCAGCCAGAAACCTATCTGGACCAGACACATGAATACCTTGGTTATGACACCAGTTCAGAGGCTAGTTACTCAATAGAGTAATTACCTCCTAAGTTCCTAAAGTTCCTCATTCATGTACAAGGTATGTCAGGAGATCAAGGAAATACTCTATATTTAACTATACGAGTGTAACTCCAGTAATATTCATGAAGCAGGACACAACAGAGGGGGAAAAAGGTAGCCTGCTTAATGTACATCCCAACCAGAAGCTTAAGCCTCCACACTGGGTCCGAGTGGTTGCCATTTACAATATAAACTTGTAGCAACTCACCAAGTCTAATTCAGCACAGAATCTCTCTTCCCATAAGGATAAGGGGAGCTTGAAAACTATACCACCTATGGGTTCCCTTTCAGGCCACATAACATTTGGAAATACATGGCCTTGCCTTATTGATTGGTTAAGGACTTAGAAATGCCTGCCTTCTACAGTCAGACAACAGCAGTTTAAGAAAATCATCACAACCACATTCTCCAAAAAATATGAATTGTTTTTAAATGCTGGCCTTGCTGATGACACGCACAACCTTTGAATTTTAAATTTTTTCTTTTAAATTTTATTTACAGTGTGGTAACAGGCCCTTCCGGCCCAACGAGTCCGCGCCGCCTATTTTAAATCCAAATTAACCTACCCGTACGTCTTTTTGCAATGTGGGAGGAAACTGGAGCACCCGGAGGAAACCCACGCAGACACGGGAGAACGTACAAACTCCTTACAGACAGCGACAGGAATCGAACCCCGATCGCTGGTGCTGTAATAGCGTCGCGCTAACCGCTACGCTACCGTGCCGCCCCATATAGAATAGATTAGATGAAAAATATATATTTGCCAAATGATGTTTTGGAAGGTTCTCCCTCCACCATCACTTAATTCCTACCATTTGGAAGAACTTGCTTGTCCTTCCATGAGGATGACATACACAATAAAGGCTACACTTTATTTCCAAGAGAAAATGGTGAGAATTTTTTGAAGGTTAATGGTTTTTACAGTTCTGTTGCATGCTACAAAGGTAGTGCGCATCAAAATATCTGGAAATACCAAAACTTAAAGGTGGGATCCACAGTGAACAACTTCTTGTGTACTCAGAGGTCAAAAAGCTGACATTTCCCATTATCTTTACAAAGCCAGCATGTACAAAGAGCAAAGCTTGTGCAGGTCTCGGCATTGACCAACTGCCCAATTACAAATAAATAAAGCCTGGTAGCGATCGTAGTGCAATACTGCAAAACTCTTCAGAAAGCTAAGGTCACATTTAAGTCTCAACCATCATTCTCTAACTAACCTGCATTTCACAATGCTCTTGGCAGGCAGTGCATTACAGCTGCGGAACAGATCATCTCATGAGGAACAAATTGACAAGGAAATCTCACCCTTCAAAATGCACCTCATGTTAGCTGATTAAAGTAGTCTTGGAGAAGTTGGCAGAGCCGACTGCCTGATCCTCTTGTTTGAAGGAAAATGACAACTTTGAAGGGCCAAGGCAGAAAAACTAGAGAGGCTGGGTTGCTGCTCAGCAAAGACCTGTCCGCAGAGCTTCCAATTACTTTCTTTCACTCACTGTAATGAGCAAAATCCTTTAATGATCAAAATAAAAATAAGTCACCCTTTTGTTTTCTTCTTTTCATCAGTTCATTTAGCTATTTCTCCTCAGGCAGCTCACTGACTAGCCACCTTCCCCATGTCGTACATATCTGATATAAATTCGATATCAAAATGGAAGCAACTTCCAGTTATCATTTTCATTGTGAACATCGAACACTGGGTTTCAAATTAAATTTAAAATTGAAAGAATGCTGGAAAGCACTGTTTAACTTGTAAATTATTTGTTTTTTTTAATACTGATGCAGAACTTTTGTCAGACCTTACTGTTCAACACAATGCAATGAAGATGATAGGATTCACCACTGCAGACACAATGATGTACAGAAAGTTGGGCAGAGCTCTGGAGCAAGTCATTTTCACAGATATGTCAAAATAGACAGACGCCGAAAACCCAGGGATAAGTGCTCACAGGTTTCAACATTGCAGAGATAGTAACAGTCAGTTGGAGTACTTCAAGCTCAGGAAGTAAGTTGCAAAGTGTAGATTTAATCTAACTGTTTAATTCAATGCCTGATCTCAATGCATGCAAGAGCTTAGTTCCTCTGAAATACTGCACAGAGTTAAATCCTCAATCTGAAAGAAGCACACAGCTTTTCCTTTTCACACAAAGATGGGTAGTCCCACAACACACTTGGAACTGGACAAATAAAGTAACCGTTTTTGTTCTCTGCAGCTTAGATGCTGGTCACTCGGGACACCTTTATATTCTTCTCGCTGATACATTAGTCTGCTACAGGACTGCACTCCCGTGTAACCACTACTGGGGGAAATAGAAAATGCAGCTGTCTTCATGAAGAATCTTGTACCATTTCAAACAGAATATCCCTAAACCCACAGCCACACACAGGGAAAAGAAATGCAGCTGGGGGCTGAGAGCAAACGTCTGCTGTTTATGCCACTCAAGGGGCATGTCACTTGACAGAATTAAGGACAGATACTCAGCAGAGAATTGGGAATTGACTCACTCTTCTTCACTTCAAGGGAATTAAAGGCAATTGCACAGTTATTATCACTCGTTTTTTTTCCCACAAGCATCCACAAAGTACTCATTTATTAAAAGAATACCTCCAATATGAAGGAGGAAGCAATGCCTTTGCTAAACCTATTTTTGCCCAAACAAAAAATCATCAAAGCCTTTCCCCTGCAATCCCAATTAATTTTATTTCAGAGTTTAAAAGATCATAAACATGTCCATGGATGTGAAAACTTTTCTACAGAGCCTTCCTCCCAGACTAAATTCCATCATCAGCAATTTTAAGAATAAATTAAGGTACATTGTCTTTGGGTTATCAATGGATTCATCGCATTGTCTACCTTACCCTACCTCAACCCAACCCTTCAGAGGAAAAATAGGTTACACCAATGTAATTCTTGCAAAACAATTATTTCCCACAAATAAATAAAGATCTTTCCAGATAAACATTGAAGTCTTTTTATTCAGTCACAGGCTGGCTGACTGTTCATGAAACTTGCTCATATAGCTGGTTTTATTTGGGCTGCAAGTGGAGGATATTGAACTTATCTTCAATCTGGGCTAAGAAGAAAGAAATAGAACCCAGTATCGATTGCTCAATAACATTAACAACCCTCCCACTGCTACCTCCTCTCTCTACTTCTCTGAGCACACCTTATCCCTATCTTCATTTAACATGAGACATGCAATCTTCAATCCTGGCTGCTATGAAACCTGATATTCTCAAAATCTCCTCTTTTTCAGAAACAGACCTCTTTTCCTCAAGACTACCATTTTCAGTGTTACATTCCAGAGAAGTCCCACCCTAATCTCCTTTACTACTTTTAGGTACATAACATGTCTTGTCTTTCCACCTCCATATTTGAATACCCTTCCTTCAACTTGTGATCCTTTATCGCTGTGTTAACAGTGGCCCAAAATCATAGTTTTCCTCTGTTTTGATCCTACTTTATTCCTTCATTTTACCTCCCTACATTTGGCACTGTTGGCTATACCACATCTCTACACCGTTGCTCAACTTTGCGAATCCACCTTCATATAACTTCATTTAAATCTAGTTGATGGCAGTCAGCACAGCTCCACGAAAGGTTTCCATTACTTTCCCTGCATTGTCACCTCCGCAGCCATTTTTTAAATTGAAATTGACCTTTTGGATTTACTGATTCATCGACTTATTTGGCTATTGAGAGCAATCATGTCCGAGTCAAATGATGGCACCTAATTCTATTACTTGACCAGCTCTCTTGAACTGTACTCTCTGACTGTCATGGAACAACATCCGCTCTTGGCTCAGTTTAAACATTTTCCAAATGAATGTAGGAAAACTGAAGCCCTCTATCAGCCATCCCATAAACTCAATTCCTTCTCCTTTAGCTGAATCATTGATCTTAAACTCATGTCACGCCATGAATTTGGCATTCTTTTCAACCACAAGCTCAATTTCAGGTCCCTTTCATATTCCTTCATAACCTCCACTGTTGAATACTCCATTGTTCTTCTTGTTGGCTGCACACGCTCAGTTTTGATAAACTCCAAGCACAATGTTTCTGAAATCCACTCATCTAAAACTCTTCTTGGCTTTAAATCCTGCAAAAACTCTCAGCAAGTCATCCTTCATCTTTCCTGACTTTGAGTGTCTTCAGTCTACAATGCAACAAAGTTTGATCTCCTTTCTCTGCTTTTGATGGCTTTCTACTGTGATGTTCTCCAGCCATTTATTTGTCCACCCCCTCTCCCCACTCCTTCCAAAGGAAAAAAAAATCATAACAGCTACCAGTTTACCTGAGAAGTTATTGGAACAGAGAAACAGAAGCAGGGCATTGGAACTCATGAACCATTTTATGCCGTACATTTAGATCATCACTGATCGGTATATCGACTCCACTTACATGTTGTTGCTCGATACCTCCTCAAAGTTTTTATTTGAGCATTTTTATGGATCAACACTCTTAGCCTTTTGGGTTCAAAGGTTTCCAGAATTCCACTGGTATTTTTGGAAAAAATGTTGTCTGATTTGATTACCAAGCATTTTAGTGATTATTTTGTTATATTCCTTTGTTCTGGATCTCCAGTTAGAGAAAATAATTTGGCTGCATCTGTAATATAAGTTTCCTCTATCGTTTTAAAAATTAGAGCACACCTCTCGACATCTGAATCCAACAGGAGAGCAAATAAAGTTACTGCAACCTATCGGTGATGTTAACCTTATCTCATTCTGGTCACACAAGGGACACAGATGCTGGAATCTGGAGATTGTTTGTTGCTCATTCTGGTCAATCTGTGTGGCAGCCCTTCTCCGTACTCTGTCTGAAGTTATCTCATGTCTGTCAATGAAGGACACTCTATGGACTAGAGGTGCTGTATAGATGCAAACTGTTATCAGCTGGAAGCACCCTTGATGATGTCAGGCAGAAACAAGCTATACACAGCAAAATAGCCTCCCCACTTTCACTGTCAGGGTTTATTGCTTGGAGAATAAGCATTGAGATAACTTGTGGAAAAACGCCCAGGCAAATAGACACAGCAATGTTCACACTCTTTGGATTGAAAGAGAGCAGTGAAAAGACAGAAAATTAGTGAGCCAAGTCATCCAGGATCTGATCTTCTGTCAGAACTCACCTCCCATGGAACCTGTCTGTAACACCAGACATTGAGGGACAAACAAACTTACGGGCATCCAACAAGGTGCAGAAGGCACCAAGTGTAAATGTGGGTGCCTGTTGGGAGATCAAGATCATATTAGTCATGATCTTAAAGAATGGCAGAACAGGTTTGAGGGACCACTTTGGTCTTCTCCCATTCCTATGCACACTATTAATACCTGAAAACATTACAATAAAAATGTAGAGCACCTTCCTGCACTTAACTATTTCCACATAGACAGTGACCCTTTCCAAATGAATGAGGTTGCCACTGTACATAAGCCAACCCTGGTGACGATCAGAACCTGCCTCTCTTCAGCAGATCAGTGTTCCATGCTGGAGTCAATGTTGCATTCAAGAGCAGAGTGGAGAGTCAAAAGTGTCTGTATTTTATCTTCAGCACACCTCGGACTTTCACATTTAGCTGGGTGCATGAGAAAGTGCAAGACATTCTGAATCACAAATGGCTGACAGTTGGTGGACAGGCAGCTAAATATATAAAAAATATCAAATCACCTGGAAAGTAACATTTTAAATGATTTTTTACAAAGATGAGTGACTTAAACATCGGAACTGCAAATTGAATAAAATACCAACCCAAACAAGAGCGGTTGAAATTTGATCATATCATCAACATGGTAATTAATCTCTCAAAAATGTTCTGAATAAAATGAGATAAAGTTCACTGAAAGCTATTATGGGTCAGAAATAATTTATTTCTGAGGTCTTAAATATGTCCATGAAATTAAAAAAAAACTTGGTTCATATCTGGTGCCCAATTTGATAGCAAAAATTCTACAATCTTCTGGGATTCCATACCAAGGGAATTAAGGCATCATACTTTGGTAGTGCCAGGAATCTCTTCAAAGTGAAGGTTCACAAGATTGAGGTGGTTCCAGCCTTACAGTTATATCTACCTTCTGCAGTATTCAGAACTGCAATTTGGCACAGAAATAATGTACAAGGCTTTGTTTCAAGAAACATTGTCATGATCAAGATAACACCCAATCAAAAAGGAAATTATGGAATAAAGAAGAATGTCATGTAATTGAGTATGTTGAGCAAAAGGCCATATATAATAATTAGGAGCATTGGTACAGTGAGTGACTGACGCTGTTTTTTTATCTCGTCAAGGATCGTGCACACTGAAGCAATTACAGGCCATTAATCTTTTGCCCGCAAAGTGCCTCACTCTGCTTCAGAAGGAAGTAAGTGCTTACAGAAATGAAGTCAGATATCTTAGGATTGTAAAGTAGGAAAGCTACACAGAGGTTGTGACAGGAGTGAGACTGCCAAACTATTAGATGTAAACTATTAAGCATCACCATGTTTTTACCTTATCGCTGAGAGAAGAGATACAATGCATGAAAACTGAATTATTGTCCAATGCACAGTGACAGATTATTTCTGAGGACTAAATTGCATATTACCCTCTCACATTCTTTCCTTAACACCCACCAACAAAACAGATTAACCCATGCAGTAAATCTTCTTTACCTCATTTTACCAGTGTTAATACCCAGATTTGGTGCCTTGTGTATAAATTGCATGCTTTCAGATACTCCTATAACAAAGCAAAATGCACTCATTGAAAAGAATACCAAATGGTTTAAGAGTTTGGAAGATATGCTTCATAGAATAACAATGTCAGTTAGATAGATCAAATAATTTAAGTTATAGTTCCACAACAAAAAAAATATAAAATTTGCTTATCTGCTCATGAAAAAAAAATGGTTTAATGGAGCATTATTTTGGCTTTTTACATTGTATCCTTTTGTTGAGAACATTAGAGTGCATTTGACCTCTGATGAAGCTCTACCCAAAAACCTGTACATAGTGTTCAACATATATAATAGCAGACAGTGCAATGAAGCATCCAGTCAGCACTGACAATGGATGCCTCCTGGCCAACTTAAAATTGAGCCTGGCTAATTAGTTTTTCCCCACTGGATCCTGGTTCTCCAGATTTGAGGACGAGATCATGGAACTCAGACCAACTTCTATGTATCTCAATTACTGGTGTACTCCCATGCAATTAATTTATATTCAAACTCAGCAACTGAGATGTTTAAAAGTTCTCTTTAATTGGCAACCAAAGTAATTCTTTATTCCACCATTATCAGCACATCATCCTGTTGCTGAGCGGACATTATCTCTCTTTGTTCCCATTAAGACATTTCTTCACAGATTCCAGTGGAGGGGAAATTATTCTATTTTCACTTTTAATTTTTAATTCCCACTTCCTCCATAAAGTGGTTCTCAACAACCTCCCACACACTATTATCTTTACTCATCCTGCCCACAAGGTTTTGAATTCATTGCAGCAATTTTCCATGAATCTGTTGTACATCACAACTGGTGATGCAGGATTAGAAATTGTTCAATGCCTGATGTGGGGCCTCCATATCCTATCAGGCTCTTGCCTGCTTAATCATATACAAAGCCCTTTCTCCACGAGTTTCCAACATTCTGGAGAGCAGAAGTTAAGGGAGAAAGCTCTGGAGGTAGCTGGTCGGAGGTGGGGAATGATGAGTGATAGTTGCTAGGGAACACCAAGGGAATGTGAAGAAAATGTTTGTGAGGTGCATAGATTGGGGAAGGGAGAAAGTGGAAGCATAAGAGTTGGATGGTGAAAGGATATTAATGATAAAATAATTGGGGGAAGACTGGAGTAGGTTGGGATTTGGATATTGAGGCAGATTTGGGGATAGTTTGAAGTGGGCTGAGATAATGATCAGCGAGCAGAAATGGAGAGGACCGGTGAGAGGTTGGGGAGGGAGGCAGGTATGTGATCAGAAGGGATCAGATAATAAAGTCTGGCAAACTGGGAGTTGATAATGATGGGGGAGGCAAAGAGTGCATCAACAGGCCATGGGAACATTGATTGATGATAGAGAGAGGTTTTAGTGTCACAGGTTGGGGCAATTGCTATAGAAAGGTAGATAAAACAGCAAGTGCACCAAGGAAAATCAATGACTTGGATTTCCTAGCAGTGGCTTGAGCTGGGACAGGACCTTTAATGCTGGAGATGGTGACAATTCTCTCATCAAGGCAAGATGTTTATGTGCTGTGCTCCCTGCAGAACATTCATCCATGTTAAAAAAAAACATGCTGCTGGCATCAATCAATTCACATCCAATGTGTTCCATGTGCATATGCATGGAAGAGCCGGATCCAAATTCTGCAAGAGATCAGCTCATGTTCAAAATAGCTGAACACACTTAGCAACTAGGCTTCAAAGAAAATTTATTTGCAAGTCACATTAAAAGTTGTGCTGTACCAGACAATACCTTGGCATAAATTTCTCAACAAAAGCCTTGGGAATGAGAAAAATGAGGTAGAAGAATGAAAAAACTGGGAGCAAAAAAAGCAGCAAATGAAAAGTCATATAAAAATAATGCTGAACTTGGGTTTCAGTACCATGGCAGACAACAAGAGAGAAGTGAACATTTTGAAGACTCTGACCTAGAAATTGTTTTACTACATTATAATGCTGTTAAAACAACTTTGTGGGCCACCTTGACACTGTTTGTAGAAATCTCTCAAAGATCAGAATCTCCATTTGCAACTTTCCCAAAATTGTTGGGTTTCCTTGTGTAATGCCACACCATGTCATTTATCACTGAGATGTCTTCACAGCTGCCTGTATTTAGTACTGCAGCTGCAAACTCAACAGCCAGCCATAAATGAAACATTCCTCAAAACTCACGGCACTCTGGGGAGTGTTGGTACTTAATGAATACATTTTTCAGTGACGGGAAGGGAAATGGGACAGTGATGCTTATGAGGTGAGGGTCGTGTCAGAAAGATCTGGCCAGGCTAGAGAAGAACAATGCCCCCAAGAGACAAATATTTTGTGCCTGAGGGCCAGAGAGATTCTCCAGGACCTCAGCCTAGTACCCCTGGCTGGAAGTTGCAAAGTAAGTCTCCTTTATAACACTTGTGTCATCTCTGAATGCCTGCAGCTTTGGGAAACCTACAATGTAGGTTAATGCCAGCTCTGCCTGCTTATAGGAGGTGGAGGAAAAGTAGATGAAGTCTTCCCTCTTTGAGTATGGAGTTTGGGTGAGCTTCATAATGTAGCACTGAGCAGCAAACTGAGATGGGACAGAGATCGGCAGCAGCCTGGATTGTTCTTGAGGTTCCAAAGCTGAACGTGACCATGACCTTGACCTTCAAAAGCATAACATTCCAGGCACATGTGAGACTATCTTCAAACCTACAGGAGATCAGAGCTTAAAGCTCAAAGGGTGCAGTTTTGAGTTTTGGCCTTTTAAACAGTGCAGTTTCAGGGGTAACTGGGCATAAATTCTGTGCGTTAAGAATGTTATTTTTCATACTGGTGAGATTGAAATTCACATTAGAGATGAATTCAAGACAATGCATTGTCATTGACATCATTTGGGAAGTTTCACAATGTAAAAGAAAAGATGCTGGGGTAAATAAAAATCCCATCAAAAATTCAAAGAACAAATATCCCAATGCCATTAACACCCAGAAATGATTGCATTATTGTTCTGGTCTGAGTTCAGCCATTTCTCAAGAACACAGCACTATTATTTTTAGAGTTCTGTGAAGAGATTTCTTAGCTATTGCACTTCAAGAACAAACAAATTAGAGCAGGAGTTTCTACAGCAAGATTTAGTCATGCATTAGACATCTAAGTTCATTTAAAACATTATAATCAAAGCATTGTTTAGTGCCACATATTGTTTTGTTATGAGATTCACATCGGTATTACCCAACTCCATTCACTGTTTCATTACAACTCAGGGTCCTATTGTTTTAGATTGATATCTAACAAACTTTTTTATTTATTGATTTCTTTTTCTGGAGAGGGACCACTTTATGTAATTGCCCAATTAAGTAACATAAATTGCCTTCCTTAAGAAATGAGGTGTTTATAGAATTGTGTTATGTGCAGCGTGTTTTGCTTAGTAAAACTAGAACTACTTGCAATTATACAACAAAGAAATCTTCATAGATTTTGCACAATTATGTTGGGCTTTGGAGGGAAATAGCTCCTGGAAGAGACTTTGAACTGTTCATCCAGAATACATTTTTTGGGAAACATAACACTCCGCTGCAAATGTTAAACCTACTACAACAGAGTTTCTTTCAAGGCAAACCAAAAGAGACAAGCTCATTTTTTCTGCTATCCCCAATCATGATTGCAAGCTGTACAGTATTTTAACATCATGTTGTCTAATTACCTGGCGACCCAAGTACCTGCTTGATATCAGAATCACTTTTTTTATTCTTAGTCAGCATCATTAATATCTTCACAGAGGCCACAATGTAAGGGTTCCTTATTAGCAAGGCACTTGAAAGTTTATCTTTGCAAATACTATTCCATAATACTCATCCTGACCCCCATGCCGTAGTTTACATAATCTCCCTACTTGTGGCCATGCCTGTTCCCTGAGGCGAACACTGAGAGGCTGCTTTCAGATCATCCACAAACACTGAAGCTTCAGAGACTTAATACAGTTTTGCTGCAGTGAATGATCCAGCTGTCACACAAATCCCTGTTGATTTGTTTGGTACATCTGCCCAAGTTACTAACTGTATGCTCCTCACAAAGAACATTTACCCAGTGGTTATTCTTATTTCTTGTGCTGATTTGCTACAAAAGTCATTTTTTTTTGCTCCCACTCACTGCACTCTGCTGGGGAAAATAACATCTGTGGTATAAAGTACTGTGTGATCAATGTCCATTGGTAAATTGCAGGACAGCAATTCAGAATCAGATAGTTCTGGGGTCACTATGGACACAAATCTGGTACTTGGAAATGTCAGCAAACCTATAAATTTGCAGTCTGACCCAAGGAAGTGTTGCCAACTTTATGCTCGCAATATTCCATACTTAAATTTTAAAGATATAAATTTAGATATTTGGTCATGTAGCATTACATTTTTACACAAGATGCAACAGAATTTTTAGTACTTTATCCATAGGTTTAGGCAATTGTGAATTTTTGACCCAATCTGCTCTGTCTGTAGAACCCAAGGATGGAGGCTGCTGGGCAGATGCAGTGAGGTAAAACAACGTCTGATATTCATTTTGACCACACTGCACAAAAATGTACTAGGCACAGGAGGCTCCTGAACTGTTCATGTCTCATGCACACTGGCAGGTCATAGGTGGAGGTGTGAGGTTTGCAGATAAACAGAATGGGCTAGAAATTGCAAAGGGTGTAAATGCACTCATTGAAACACTGCAATGCAGAAATAATGCACCGATCTGGTTTGTGCCCCTCAGGTTCCAATATTCTATGAGTCGCCAGTGTACACCTTAGGGAAGGAAGTGGAGATTTTTGGAGTTGCAACCAGGAGAGGTAGCAGCTGGAAGGAACAAATGGGAAGTAATGCCAACAGCTGATGGGAAAGTTTGAGGATGCAGGAAGACCGGGGTTACTGGCATCGGGTTAAGGTGCATTCAGGGTGATCATTCGGAGAAGGGTCGGGTAGGAAGCTGATTTTGGGTGGAAATATGTTGGTTGCAAAGGTAATAGGGAAAGAGGGGCAGGTGGTGGTGTTGGTTCATGTGATGGTTGGGTGGGAGTTAAGACAGACTTGCAAGGGAGTTGAAGAGTTCACCCTCCTCCTGGTTCTTAAAAATTTCACTGTTCGTGACCTTCCCCACCTCATGATTTCCTGTAACATACACACGCCTCCACTCCTCACCCCCAACAAGAATTGTCTGCCTGAATTCTCAGCCAATCATCAACACCATTCTATTTTAATGTTATGCAACAGAAGCACTTCTAACCAAGTGCAAATGATGAAACAGAACAGCAAACACAAAACGACAAAATGTAGAACATTAAATTACAAGGGCTGCACTCACAGTTTCATCTCAAGCAATACTTTTTCAGGATGTGAATTATACTTGAAATGATATAAATTTAGTTCTGTGCATGTGCTATGTGTGCAGTGTGGAAGTGAATCTGGTTTATACAGCGATTACAGCATTTTATTCCATTGATTTTGATAAGCAGAGTTAGACATGCTCATCCACCTTGATACTGCACATTCAGTGCATGTAACTGATGACCGATTTCTACTCCCAAGGATGGTACATTATAGTGGTCTTTATGTCCCTGGTGCACATAAACCCTACATTCAAGGTTTTATTCTTCTGCACCAATAACATCTGAAACAGCAAAATTATCCTCTTAAAATATTACAGTTATGGTTTATATTGCTATTTGTCCATTTAATACTGCAATGTTTTTTATAGTAGTTGATTTTCCTGAATAGATACTCCACAGTCTGCATTCATTCTGTCCAAATGTGAAGTTATTGGAAGAGATACAAACTGGATGGAACGTTTCCTCACAAGCACCAGTCATGTGCTTGCAACCACCTGTTTTAATCTGAGATCCATGAAGTTACAAACCGTTTGGCAGGCCACATAATTCTGAGAGTCAATTGGACCAGAACAGCTGCCCTTTTGCTGATGAGGTCAGTGAGTAACATTGGTAATTGGTTAATTATTGTCACATGTACCAAGGTACAGTGAGAATCTTTGTTTTGCATGCCATCCATATAAATCATTTCACAACATAAATACATTGAGGTAGTACAAGGGAAAACAAGAACAGAATGCAGGAAATAGTGTTACAGTTACAGAGAAAATGCAGTGCAGGTAGACAATAAAGTGCAAGGCCATGACGAGGTAGATTGTGAGGTCAAGAGTCCACATCACACTAGGAGACTGTTCAATAGCCTTATAACAGCAGGATAGAAGGTGTCCTTGAGACTGGTGGTATGTACTTTCAGGCTTCTGTATCTTCTGTCCAATGGAAGGGTGGAGAAGAGAGAACGTCTGGGGAGGCTGGTGTCTGATTACGTTGGCTGTTTTTCTGAGGCAGCGAGAAGTATCGATGGAGTCTATGGAGGGGAAGCTGGTTTTCATGATGTGCTGAGCTGTGTCTACAACTCTCTGCAATTTCTTGTGGTATTGGCCAAAGCAGTTGCTAAACCAAGCCGTGATACATCTGGATAGACCATAACGCATAGGAGCAGAATTAGGCCATTTGGCCCATCGAGTCTGCTCCACCATTTGATCATGGCTGATTTACTTTTCCCTCTCAACCCCATTCTCTCCACAACCTTTGATGCCCTTACTAATCAAGGAGCTATCAACCTCCACTTTAAAAATACCCAATGACTTGGCCTCAACAGCCATCTGTAGCAATGAATTCCACAGATTCACCACCCTCTGGCTAAAGAAATTCCTCCTCACCTCTGTTCTAAAGGAATGTCCTTCTATTCTGAGGCTGTGCTCTCTGGTCCTAGGCTCTCCCACTACTGGAAACATCCAGAAAGAAACATCCATAGAAAGCATAGGATGCTGTCTATCTATAAAAATTGGTGAGGGTCAACGGGGACATGCTGAATGCAAAGAAATCTCAACTAAACTCAACTGGGATGCACTTCATCAATTTGTATTCTGAAACTAGCAAAATGCACAAAAATAGAATTTTCTCAAGTTATTTCATCCATTACTTCAAAATAGAATGGGACAGACACAACAAAAATGTCAGAGGTTGGGGGATTGGGTTAGGAGGGGAAGGTGCAGATGGTGCTTATGATTGACAATAATTTGTGAAACAGGTAGATATATGTAGGAATGTGCTGTAGTTGACAGTGGCCTCCTGGGGTTTGGACTGTTGGTTTAGGAGCTTTTGGGGAGCAACTTCAGAGAAGTTTTCTCAAATGTCATTAGCTTTGTCTTCTTTCGGTGATCAACTTGCTTAATAATCAGCATTACTGCTCACTGAGGGCACAGATGCAAAAGATTCCTTATTTGAATGAGCATAAGTAGTTTAGATAGTCCTGTACTCTGTACATTCAAAAAAAAGACAGCATTTAATCTTTTCTTTTTGGTGAAGTTCATTACTATACAACATGGGAATCTAGAACTAGAGGGCATAGTTTCAAAGGGGTCATCCACTTAAAATGGAGAAGAAGGGGGAACTTCTTCTCTCAAAGGCCTGTGAACTCCTAGAATCCTCTATCCCAGACAGCTGTGGAGGCTGAATTATTGAACATATTCAAGTCTGAGATAGATGGACCTTTGTTCTATCTGGCGATCACAGTTCTGTGTGACAGCCAAGGTGCAGATAATACAAGATCAGATCAGCCATGTTCTCACTGAATTGTTCAGTGGTCTCAAAGGGCCCATGGACAACTCTTTCTCTTTGGATACCTGAGGTGCCTGGGAAGTCATTGCTGCACGCTCATGCAATTTATCAAGGAGATGTTACCTACTTATTTAATATGACACAAAGGCCATTCCTTCCATAGCACCCATGCCTGTTCCCAAAAGAGCAATGCCATCAGTCCCATTCCCCCTCTTATTTTCTCTGTGGCACTTATTCTCTCTCAGATACCCATTAACTCCCCTTTGGATTCTTTTACCACTTACCTATGCTAAGGGGTAATTTACAGTAGCTAATTAATCTATGAGCAGGTCTTCGGGAAAACATGCAGACTCCACACAGTCAGCCCAAGGTCAGGATTGAACCCAGATTCTTGGAGCTGTGAGGCATTTCTTTCAGTCTGTTCTCCTCTTTCCCGTCTTCCCATGCAGTCTGTAGGCCTGTGTGAATCTTCCTTCTACATACTCAAAGTCTCAATCAATGCCCACATATGGTCTTCAACATAGTTTATGATTTCATTGGCTCCATGGTGAAAAGAGCCTCAGCCACTGAAGATTCTGAGTGATCAGCATTTTACAGTAGTTCAACCATTGATTTTCATTATCTCCCTCATATACTTCATTCACACATGTTCCCATCTTATTTCTTCCTGCAGATCTCCAACCTCATGAACAATTGCTCATAACCCCTTATCCCTGTCAAGTTAATGTTTGCGGTCTTTCTAAATAACAAGCAGGGAATTGATTACACCAACAGTCACTGCAATAGAAAAAGCCACTTCAACCAAGAGGCACTTACACCTCATCTTAATTCTGCAGCCTCTCAGGTAATTACCAAACCAAAGATCCTTATCACAGTTAACAGAAACACCAGCATATCTGCAATTTACATATTATTTATGCAATTCTTTAACCCTTAACTTACTTAGCTTTTTATCATGCCTTACAATGACAATTTAATAATTTTTCACCAATAAAAGAGCAAGAGGGGTTTGTTCAATATGATAGCATCAGCATGACAACCATGTTCCCACCCACCAGGATAAACAAATTGGATCAAACACATTATGCGATCAAACTCAATACTGAGGCTGAGAAGACCAAATAGGACTCGATTTATATGGATGTACAAATGAGCATATGGTTGAAATATCATTCCCAAAGTATGCTGCGCTCGGGACGGCTGTGGTGGGGAGGAAACGGTCACCCGCCTCTCTGCAGACTGCAGATTTGCTAAGAGGGTGTGGAGAAGGATGCAGGGGTCCTTGTCTCGGTTCATCCCGAGCAGTTGCGTAACAGAGGACTCTCTGATCTCCGGGCTGTTCCCAGGGACATACACATCATCAACTCAGTGAAAGATGTTCTTTGGTCTGCCCAGAACTTGTTGGTCTTCCAGCACAGCGAGATGTCCTTAAGGGAATGCTGCCAATTGGCACATTCCAAGCTGCAGGAGTACGTGCTGAGAGATGTACTGAAGCTTGATGCAGCCAATGCAAAGGACCACAGTCTAGGGTCCTTATGCTACTGGACATGGAGGGGCTGAGTCAGATGGGCAAACCCCTCAATCATTGAAAGGGTTCATCACCCCAGGGTGCCACGAGTGGCAATGGTGCTATGATTTAAAAATGTATTAACACTGCTGAATGCATTGACCATATGACACGAAGAATGTAAAGAGTTTTGCACTTTTTTTTGTGTACATATATTTATTTATTATTATTATGAATAAAGTATATTTTTGAAATAAAATACAGATAAGGAGCAGGAGGAGGCCACTTGGACCCTCAAGCCTACTCTGCCATTTAATAGCATCACAGCGGACATGACTGTAACCTTAACCCTGTACAGCCATCTGTCAGTGCTAACATTTCACCTCCTTGTTTATCAAGTATCCAGTTGCCTCTGCCTTAAAAATATTCAAAAACTGTGCTTCCACCTTCCATTGAGGAAGAGAGTTCCAAACACTCACAACCCTTTGAGAGGAAAAAGAAGCCTCATCTCTATCTTAAATGGTGATGCCGAATTTTAGATTCTTCCAAAAAAGGAAATATCCTTTCCACAATCATCCTGTCAAGACTCCTCAGGATCATTTTTTTTCCATCAAGTAACTAGTCACTCTTCTAAACTCTAGCAGCTACAAGCCTAATCTGTCCATTTTTCCCCATGAGACAACCTGTCCGTTCCAGGTATCAGACCAGTAAACCTTCTCTGAATTGGTTCCAGTGCATTAATATTCTTCCTTATTTAAGGCGACTAATACTGTACACAGATGTGGTCTCACCACTGCCCTCTATGAATGAAGTGTTACCCCTCAACTTTTGTATTCAACTCCCCTTGCAATAAACAATATCAACAAGCCGACACAGGAGCATGGCGATTATTTGCAAGCTGCTCTCAACAGACTCATTCATTACGTTTATTATAATCATTTACACTTTATTTGTCTTGCTGCTCTGCACTTTCTCTGTAACTGTAACAGGATATTCTGCATTCTGTTTTCCTTTTTACTATCTCAACGTACTTATGTTTGGAATGATCTCTCTGGAACGGCACACAAACAAAAGCTTTTCACTGTCTCTTGGTACACGTGACAATAATAAACCAGTTCTCTCATTATTAGGTCTTCTACTTACTTGTGCACGTGGGCTTCTGCAGTTTCCTCTCACCTTCCAAAGATGTGATATTAATTTAATTTCCCATTAGATTAGGTAAGTGGCAAAAGAACCAAAAAGGAGTTGATAGAGATGTGAAAGAGAAAAAGTCGCAGGGAAAGTGTAGGGGAATGGGACTTACGGAATTGCTCTGCTGGGTGGCTGCATGGACTCAAAGGGCTGAATGGCATTCTTTTGACTCATGAATAAGTAGCTGCATATTAGCCCTTTGTGAACAATGCAGTTGGGAACACCCAGTTGTTGTTGCGTCTCAGATTTCTCCAATATCTCCAAGGGCCAGTTCCTGTGCAGTACTGTTTTATGTTCTATCTCAGCCTTTACAAAATATGGTTTTTCACTTTTCTTGCCAAAATGGACAATTTAAGCAACATAATAACATAGTTTTGTCATAATCCATTTATTTTGGGGTCTTGTTTTTGGAATTAGACCACGAGTTGAAGTCAAATTCCTCAGCTTTGTCTCACAAGCAGAACTTAAATCACTGAGTATCTAAAACTGAACAGAAAAGGACTTAATATTCAAGCTTAACTGCCAGAGTTGCTCAGTAATGCACAAATCAGAGGAAATATATAAGAACACAGGTAATAGAAACATGCACAGGATTGAAGTTCCTTCAAACCTGCATCTTCATTTAGCATCATGGCTGATCCTCCAATATGTTTCATTTTACCATCTAATCCCCAGATCTCAGAATCCTCTGTGTCCAAAGATCTGATCATTCAATCTGTAATATACTCAATGGCCAAGAATGCATTCTGGCTGGAGAATACCAAAGATTCATGACCCTTTGAGTAAAGAAGTTTCCTTGCATCTTAGTCTTTAGTGGCCATCCCTTATCTTGAGACTATGAATTTGGGTTTTATATTCTCCAGCCTCTCAGAATCTGCCCACTTAATATGTCTCAGAAGCTTATGTTTTGAAGTGACGTTCTTCTAAACTCCAGGGAGTATAGGTCCTTCCTACTCAATCATTCTTCACCCCAGGAATCAATCTGCTGAATTTATGTTGGGCTGTCTCCATGCCAAGTACGTCCTTCTTTGGGTGTGCATAACACAATTGCACATAGATCTCCCAGTTGCCAAAACCCAGCACAGTTGCAGAAAAATCTTGATACTCTTGTCATGCAACACAGATTCAGCTTGCACAAAATGTGTTGCCTTGGGGATGCAAAGTAGCTTGCCAGGTCTGTTGTACCAAATGATAAATTATTGAACTGGTGAAGACTGTCTAGGTAACTCGTGAGTGGCAGAAACTATCACATAATCCTAGCAGCTTTACTAAAGAACACTCAGTTGCTTACTTGCTTATTTTGGTGTTTTATTTCTTCAAATTGCAGTCAGATATAGCCCAAAGGCACAATTTTATTCAGCATCTCCTCTTTAGAGATATCATGCAGCTGCTGCCTGAGCAGAAGCAATGGGGCTCTGGGGTAGGATGTCACTGAGGGATAAACTCTGCATACGAAGTCTCTTCCTGGGCTCCATGTGACCATCAGTCTGACAAGCTTTGCAAAAGCAACAGGAGATTCTAAACCTACTTGTAAATGCACAGCACACAGCCCCACTGTTATAAAACAATCATAAAAATACTGATTCAGTCCGTATATAGGAGTTAGCCTTGTGGATGCAAAATAGCTGGCTGGGTCAAGCATGCCACATGATAAATTATTATTCGAGAGAGGGCTGACTGGGTAATGAGTGACAGAGCCAGGGCAGGTTGTGGCCTGTTTCATAAGTGGACATTTATCACAATCACACTGCTGGACAAGATACATTTAGTTCGGAACACTAGAAAAAACACAAGGAGGACATGATCTTCTCTAAAATCTCTTTTTTGCAGTGCTACAAAATTGACTGAAAATACTTTAGGCTGCAGAGTTGTCATTGTGATATTCCACTTGTGAAAATAGGATCTTTATTTGCCATTGATAGTGCATCTAAATAAATGTTTCCTCAGCAAAATAAACCATACACCACAGGGGTCACATCTAAGTTGCAAGTTGTTGATTCACAACAAAAAATGATATCCTGCTTGTAGTCAGTGAGCTTCTAAAAAGATGCATTAGAGGATGGGAGGAGGGTGAGAAAGGAGTTGATGTCATCACTCTGTAAGGATTTTTATCCTTGTGAATGGAACCCAGAGAAACTGTTCAAAAAGGAGTAGTTTCCTTAACAGCCATGGTTTAAATGTAAGCCATATAGTAGTTTAACATGAATCCAAGTCAATAGGACAAAGCTAAACCATTGGAAGCTAAGCCAACATCTTAGTGCTCACATTTTTGATCTTAGCTGACCAGGGCATAGAGGCTACGAAGTCAGCTGGGGGTCACAAAAGTCAGATATCCCAACGCTTCAATATTGCTTTGCATTTTTTTTTACGGTGTAAGTGGGAGAAGTGCCTCATCTGCTCCTTTCCTTCTCCCAGTGACCACACAAAATAGCATCATCCATCACCAAAGGAGGGTGCCCACTTCAGAGTCTCTCCTGCCACTCCAAGGTGGGTCAACTAATTCAGGCTCACAACTTTTCAAGAGCACAATACAAGTTGGAAATTCTCTTGCCTCTCCTTATCTTTTGCACAGTTACTGTATGCAATAATACTAAAGGCCCAATATTCATGACATTTTGCAAGGAAATTCATTCCCGTGATCTCAGAAGAAACTTGCATTGTTCCCTCAGGAAGTTTCAGTGTAGATTTCCACGTTATAGTTTCTCAGCAGGGGTACTTTTAAGTTACAGACCCCATACATGCCTATTCTTTACATTTTGGAATGCTAGAAATTGAACCAATTGAAAATGATGAAAGATACTTGGTACAGTATTTTGTATGTTTTTACTAAAGTGGATTACTGTCTCATTGTGTGAATTGGACTTGCTTAAGATAAGATATTTTTATTAGTTATATGTACATCGAAACACACAGTGAAACGCATCTTTTGCTTTGAATGTGCTGCGGGCAGCATGCAAGTGTCGCTACGCTTCCGGTGCCAACATAGCACGCCCACAACTTCCTAACCCATACGTCTTTGGAACGTGGGAGGAAACTGGAGCACCGGGAGGAAACCCACACAGACATGGGGAAAACGTACAAACTCCTTACAGACAGTTGCTGGAATTGAAACCCGGTTTCTGGCATTGTAATAGCATTATGCTAACCGCTACACTACTGTGAGTTTTAAGAACTGGGAGATATTGGAGGAAATCACGCTGATGATTAGTTGGTGGTTCCACAGAGAACCGATGCCTGATGGAGGTCCATACATCAGCAGATTCCACATTTCCACATCAATGAGGTCAGAAGTGGACACGTGATCCCTTGCTCTACCTAAAACCAAAATCCATCAACCAAATCTCTTGAATTAACATTTCACCCAGAATCTATTGCACATGGCAGAAGAAAGTTTCAAATTTCTTTCATCCTCTGCATTCACACCCACAGATGATGCTCCATAATCCTAACCACCAGAAATGGGTTTCTCTCTATTAGCTTTCTCAATACCTTCAAAGTGAATTAAATCATCTCTGGAATGTTAACCTGGACCTGAAAATAATGGTTTCTCTCTTCACTGTTGCTGCATGACCAGCTGCCAGCATTTTCTATTTATATTCCTAACTTATAAGTCTCCTCTTAACCTTGGGAATCAGCTAAATCAGGCAAACCTATGCTGCCTTCTTCCAATATATCCCTCCTAACGTAATGTCTGGAATAGCTCATGCATTGGATTCTAAGAAGGGAGATTTTAAAACCTTAGAAACCATTTACATGCCCCGAGTATATATTCAGCACGACTGAGTTCTGTTACAACAACAGGTACATGCATTTATTTTCTCTTTAAAATATAAACCAGCAATTTTATGAATCATAAAACAAGGAATTATATGCAAAGCTAAAGAAAACAAAAACAAAATCACTGGTGAATACCAAAACAGAGAGAGGAGTGATTTGCAGAGGACATGTCAGAGAACAGAGTCAAGGCAGCTAAGAGTCGAATCTGCAGAGTTGTAGATGAATTGAAAGTAATTAATTGAAGAAGATGACACTGAGATCAAAGAATTATTGGGTATGGAGCAGATAAAACCAAATACAAGGGTTTCAACAGCAAATGATAGAAATATAGATTCTATCAAAAAGATTTGGCTTGCATTTAGTGCAGGCTGAATGTAGAGATCAAATATCCAATTAACAATGTAAATTATGCATCAAATTGTTGCAATAAAGTCCTGCCCATAAAACTTCAGTCCCCATATCGAGCTGAAACCACTACTCACTGACGCTAATCTGAATGCATAAACAAAGCAGTTGTTTGAGGAGAAAACTGTGCATGCTCATTTAAAATGAAGAGTTCATTTTAATTAAACAAGAATAGGATAGGATCTTATTACCCCTGATATGAGATAGATAAAATGAGTTTCAGAGGCTTGAGAAGATTTTCTTTGGATAGACAGTCGAACTAAATGCACTGAAAAATATGGCCCTATGCCCATGCTCTCACCTAACTAAAAGATTTCTCTTTATATAGTGAATGTTGGGTGAGAAGTTGATTATTTTCAATTAATTATTTCACTATTTCAGTATTTTACTCTAAGAATCACTATTAGCCTCCCCTATTTATATTGGTTCTGAAGTGCTTTGCCCAATTTCTAGCAGATGTGATAAACCACCAAATGAATATAGCTCTTTTGTTAATCTGACAAAAAAAAAGATTGTAAAAGGTAACAAAAAATCATTGCAAAACTAGTATCAGACGAACCCACGCACGCTGCAGGATGAAGATGAAGGAAGTTGCCAACAGTTTCAATTTCATCAGCAAACAGTTTGATATTTACTGTACACAAGAGGGTTGGTGCACTGTCAGGTTGAGATTAAAGACAGGTCAATGCCATGAGCGCTGCCACCCACCAGGCTGTCATTCCTAAAGGGCCTATTGTGGGAAGCACCATATTATGGAGAAAATTAAATCAATGTTTTTTTTTAAAATATCATATTAAAGTGGAAAATTGTGAGATACATTATTTAATGCTCAAGACTGCATAACAAGGTCATGATTTAAAGCATATTTCTGCAGCAAGGAGGAGTCATTGAGTGCATTCTGTCCACTTCATGGAAGGGATAAAGTGCTATGGAATCTCTCCAGCAATTGATCTCCATGGGGAAATAACTACTGGATGTGGTAGAAAATAGACAATAATGAACGAGCCGTCATTAGACCCACATATGATCCTCCTTTCTGCAGATGCTGACAAAATTAACACAACAGCAACATAGTTTGAATAAGTTATCCAAAGGTTTCCCTGGACCCAATAGACCAAAGTGTTATAAGTCTGTGAATGGTGACATGTTAATGATAGATAATTCAGGGTTTAAGGTGAGATGGAGATACTTTAGTTTACATATGGAAGCGAGGGTGGAAACTAGCACAATTTATTTTTTGCTGATGAATAAATGAATTGTGCCCATCCCTGAAAGGAATGAACTTGATTAGTCAAATGGTTATTTTGCCTCCAGTAAAAGCACGACGGATCAAATAGCCTGTTTCTCTGCTGTATTATTCTATATATAATTCTTCAAACCCATGTCGAAGGAGATATTTGATTCATTTCAGGGCTGAAATGGTTGCCACAAGAGGACACAGGTTTAAGGTGCTGGGAGGAGGTACAGAGAAGTCGGGGTAAGTTTTTTACTCAGAGAGTGGTGAGTGTGTGGAATGGGCTGCTGGCAACGGTGGTGGAAGCAGATACAATAGGGTCGTTTAAGAGACTTTTGGATAGGTACATGGAGCCTAGAAATATAGAGGGCTATGGGTAAGCCTAGTAATTTCTAAGGTAGGGACATGTTCAGCCCAACTTTGTGGGCCAAAGGGCCTGTATTGTGCTGTCGGTTTTCTATGTTTCTATGTTTCTTTTTAAAAAAAGAGAGGATTTAATCAACTTGGCATGAACTACCTCTGATGTGAATGCAGTCTTTCTCTCCACTGTTCCATGAAAGTATTTCTTCCATTGGCTCATCGTGCATGAGACAGGCTGATTTTACACTTGTGGCCTCCAGAACTCCATAGTTTAAGTTAAATTACCTGGTTACATCCACATTATTCATGCTTATTAGTATTACACCACTTGTGAATTACAACACAATCCCAAAGGTTAGAGAAATTGTGGAAAAGACTGGCAGAGTTGCTGGATCCTACAGATAACATTCCATCACTAATCCACTGCCCAAAGCGAAGAAAGAATCCTCTTAATACCATAGCGGCTTCTGCACAATGCCCTGCATCCTCAGCTCCATTGTTATTATCATTCCAATACAACCTCCAGATAGTAAGAAAAACACAGAGATAAGTGGTATCTGCCTGTCATTTTGCAGCAGTCTTTCAGGCCCACAGTTCTGCTGAGGTTTGTGACGCATTGAAAGTGATGCTCACCAACTTTGTGACTTATCAGAACTGTACAGTGGAACATATTGAAATGGGATGTTCCTCAATTGTCACTGACTGACTCCACATATGGATGGAAACTGAATGAGACCAGGTTAGGCACTTTCAACTCATGGTGCATAGCACACTGCTCAACAGGCCTTGCACTAACAGAGTCTTTTGTTCCAATAGTTTACCATTGCAAGGAGGAAATTGGGTCAGCTGTAGAGCTGTGGGGACATCATTAGTGCCCGGGGTTTGTGGAGAAGAGTGTGTGGAAGGGGAAGGCAAGGCAATGCAATGTAAGGGATCAGATGGGAGGATTGTTGGGAAGGGAAATTGAGGAGGTGGGCCAGTGTTGAGCTGTACAATTTAGACCAGATGGCATTAGTCATTGGATTAGAGTGGGGGGTTAGTGGTCAGAAGGAGGAGTGATTGGTACACAGTGGGGGTGAGATTGGTAGAGGAATTGGGCTGCGAGGGATCAAAGAGGTGGGTGGGGATGAGGAGGAGTTGAACCAGGAGGGAGGACTACTCACTTCCCTCTCAACAGATGGTACAAGAGATCAGTGATTGTGGTGGTGGGGCAGGGCTGGGGACAGTGGGATGTGGTGAATCCAACCGACGCATCAATAATCAGGGATGTTAAATGATTAATAGGCACATACTCCACTGAAAACTAAAGATGGGATGCTTCTCAGTTGTCATAGACTGGAATATATGTTTGCCTGGAAACTGAACTGCATCAGGTTAACTGCTTCATACTCACATCATCCAACAGGCCGAAGAACATTTTGATCAAAGGATCATTGCTGCAAAATTTAGCAGGGCGTTACTCAACCGGTCTTATAATAGGAAAAGCCTTCCCTTCAATAGTTCACCATTATAAAAATGCAAGGAGGAAACTGATTAATCAGGAGGGATCATTAACAGATGGGTAATCACAGGGAATTGGAGAGGTTATGAGCTGGGTAGATGAGAATGTCTGGGGGGCCAAGACATTGAACAGCATCGTATATAATTGCATATGGCTGAACTGTGCTATTCTCAGTCAGTCAAAGCTGTTACTTTGTATATACACGCAGAAATTGATTGCATATCAAACAAAACCAATCTGCAGCATGATCCAGTTTTGAGGCAGCAATCATTTCCACTGCAAAAATACTTGGGCGAGGAATTGTTCTGTTCACGTGAGAGGATCCCCTGCAGCAAAACTTTACTAAAGCTCAGATTGTCACCTGGAACAAAACAGGCCCTGCGCACATTTGCCAATTGCGATGGGGGAGGTTAAGAAGGGCTGCAGTTCACAGCAAGATGTAGATGTAGAGAGGATTGGGACAGGGTCGAGGACAATGGTTTGGCAAAGAGCCTGACAAGGTGATTGGGGTGGTCATCAAAATTTGGAATTTGATTGATGGGGTTAGGTCGAGAGGCAATGGGGCATCAGCTGCATGGGTGGGAGAAAACCACTTAAAGAATCACCCAAGGTATTGGTATTGGTTTATTATTGTCACTTGTACCAAGGTACAGTGAAAAACTTGTCTTGCATACCATTCGTACAGATCAATTCATTACACAGTGCAGATACATTGAGTTAGTACAGAGTGCATTGAGGTAGTACAGGTAAAAACAATAACAGTACAGAGTAAAGTGTCACAGCTACAAGGAAGTGCATTGCACCCAAGGTGATCACCCAAGGTGAAGACAATGGATGTCTTGGTCTCACCACTGATAGAACGAGACACTGATAGAGTCAGGAACTGCTGCTCAATAACATGATTCTGTTGAGCTCATAATTTTGTTGGGCATTGTTCCTCTTTTAACAAACTCCAAGGCAAGCCTCACAATCCCATTGGACCCATTTCAATGTGATTGACCTCGTTTGTGTAGAATGTCAAAGAATGCATTTTGTTCCGGGTCATTCATATCAGAATTTGTGCTTTGATATGTTTGCATAGCGTGCAAAATAAGGTGCACTGTGCAATAGAATTTTTTGATTATATTATATTGATGTTTTGTTTTATAGTTGTACCCTTCTATCACTGTTAAGGCACAATTAACAACTTATTCTCCCAACAGTCTACATGCAATTATATTGAATTACATACTTGGGTTTTACTCTTCAATTCATCTCACGCATCTGCAATTGAGAGGACTCAGTTGCATTCATTGTATCCCCTGAAACTGAAAGTACAAGAGTAATGCCGTCTTTTGCATTGATGAAATATAAAAGAATGAACTTGTATTTATATTATGCTTTACATGACTACATATAATGCTTTCTCATCTTTAAAAAGTCCAGACTTTGGTGTAAAGAATTATATAAGTATATATTTCATAGATAAACAACATAGAATTAGCCATTTAGCTTGTCCAGTTCATATTACATTTAACTTACACTCTAGTTTCTTCCAATCTTTCCTCACCTGAATCTATCAGCATAATCCTCTATTACCTTCTCTCTCAAAAGCTTGTTAAGCCTCCCTTTAAATGCTTCTGTACTCCCTGTGGGAGCAAGTTTCACATTTTCACCATTCTTTGGTCAAAGAAATTTCATCTAAATTCCCCATCGGATTTTTTTAGCAACTATGTTATCATGATGGCTTCTTGTTATGCTCTTCCCCACAGAAGAAAACAATTTCCCTGCATCCACTCTATCAAAACTCTTTGTTCGTTCAAATGACATCCATCAGTTTACCATTCAGCGTTCTTTTCTCAAGTCTGTTCCTCCTTTCTGATTTGTATTTCCTTGCTTGTGTCATTCTTGTAAATCTTCTCAACACTGTCTCCTGTGCCTTCATATCCTTTTTATAATATTGCCATCAGAACTATACTGCAATATTTTAAATGTGGTCTAAGTAAGTATTAATACAGGTTTAGCACAACTTCCCTACCTTTCAATGCCATCCCTCAAGAAATGAACTCTAATGCATTAGTTGTTTTCTTTTAAATGGCCTTGCTGAGCTGTGATGCTACTTTTAATGCAAAAATAGCAAACTGCTGGAGGAACTCAGCGGGTCACACAGCATCTGTGCAGGCAAAGGGATGGCTGACACTTTGGGTTGAGACCCTGATGCAGGGTTTTGACCCAAACATTCCACCATTCCTTTGCTTCCACGGATGCTGAGTTCATCCAGCAAGTTGGCTTTTTGCTCCAGATTCCAGCATCTGTGTCTCCATGCCACTTTTGGCTATAGGTGCATTTGTACCTCAAGATCCCCTTGTTGTTCTTCCCCTTGTCGACATGCAGCTTTAAAGTACTGTAACTTCCCTATTCTTCCGATCAAAATGTACTACCTCATGTTTAACAAAAAAGAATCCTTGTTCCCTCCCACAGTAATTCCTTTTCCAGCACTATATTCTTCACCACCTGTCTCATGACCATAGAATGGCAGCAGCCCAAACAAGGCTTGCTTGATGTCTTCACAGCAACTGCCAAATAATATGTTTTCAAATGATAGTGGTTACAGAATCACAAATTCTGGACTTCACTTCACGATCCAGTTGCTTGCATCTTGTTTCTCGTCTCCATCCCTCAGCATCAATAATATACAAGTTCTTTATTCTTCATTTCTTTTAATGCTTTCCCTATTCATTACATTCTGAGTTTCTTTCTTCAGGGAAAAAAAATAATTGCAGCCAGCATAATGCAGGGATCTGGACCCAGGGATTGATCTCCATCTTGAATGGCTCTCAAACAAGCTGGACAGGAAATCACTTCAGGACTGAGAAGACTTGGGCGGCACAATAGTGCAGTGGGTACAGCCACTGTCTCACAGTTCCGTGACCCGGGTTCAATACTGACCTAGTGTGGAGTTTGCACATTCTCCCTGTGACCACCTAGGTTTCCCCCAGGAGCTCCAGCTCCTCCCACATCCTAAAGGTTGGTGGGTTAATTGGACATTGTAAAATGCCCAGAGTGTGCAGGAGAGAGATGGATTCTGGGGGGGATGAGAATGTGGGAGGAATAAAATGGGAATGGTGTAAGATCAGTGTAAATGGGTATTTCTTGGTTGGGATGGACCTATGCAGTGATGTTGAACAGGGTCAAAAAACGAGCTGCTGCAGGAACTCAGCAGGTGAGGCAGCATCTGCTGAGGCAAACAGACTGTTGATGTTTTGGGCCAAGATGCTTCATCTGAACTGAAAGCTCATGGTTTACTACCGCCTCTTGGACCCTCTGATACATGTTAAATCATGCCCATTTTTTAGTTCCCTGCAGGTCCTTCCCAGCAGTGAGAGCTGCAGAATATGCCTTGGTGGAGGACAACTCTCCAGAGGATGCACTGTCATGACTTCTACCCCACCCAATCCAGCAGCATTATGGAGAATGCAGCTGGGTGAGATAGAATGAAGGAAGTCTTCAATTGGTGAAACACTGGACCAAATGTGAGTACGGACAAGTGGTAGGTGCAGGAATAGAGTGGACGGTGGCTTGCTTTCTGAGGAGAGAGGTACAAGCTGGGTTTGAGAAGAAAATTCATTGTAACTTCCAATTAATTATGAAGAATTGGAAGGTCTGCAACATTTACTGCATCATGACTAAAAGCAAGAAAGAGTGCACCTCAGCATCCATCTCAACTTGTCTCCTATCATCAGCAGCTTACTTATACTCTCTGCCACGTGCACCATTGTGTCACCAAACTCTGACCCTCAGTCAGAAGCTTAAACGAGTGCCACACAGACACTAACCAAAATCTGAAATTCATGGAGATCATTGCTTCTTTTGGCTCATCCTGAACGTCATTTTATTTCAATAGTCTTTAAGCCTTTAAATGTAGTATTCACCCGATCAATCATTTACAATAAGATAATTTATTTTTATTTGCTAGTCATTGTTCATGGACACCTTAGTCAATATGTACGTGGGAGAATTATAGGCAGCATTCTGTAAAACACACATAAGGTAGACACTTCTCTGAAAGAAAACGAGGAGAAAGTAGTCATCAGTTACTTCTGCTGAACAGGAGTGAGAAGTGGTTGTATTCACCAAAAAAAATTTAGTTCAACTACAGTCAGTGGAACTGAACAATAGGATCCAAGAACACAGGCAGTCAAACATCCAGCACCTACTTGATCCCAGACCCTTGCTAAGATCAACTAAGTTGCAAAAAAGAAACAAAAAACATCTTTTACTTTGCAAATTAAAAAGTTTCCTTTGAATATTGGAACCAAATTAAAGAGTCATCTCTTAATGCAAATGGTGAAACTACATCATGAAATTTAGTGTCTAGTCTGACCAAGATGTACTGGCATTTAATTGCCACATGAACACTGTCCTTAATCCCATTCGTTTTGATCCAGCCTGTTGACATACTCCTTTACCCTTTAACCACCAATCCAGCCACTAATTGTTGAGTTGGTCTCTGCATCAACAGGTGGCTCGGGTGCCACATCTCAACTCTTCCACTGAAGCGTTTTGTTTCCCCTGCTCCCCATCCTACAGTTCTTAAACTTCCTCTCTCAACACCTCAGTCACAGGAAGCAGTTTGTTTGCACAGCACGTCCACCTTTCCACCCCATGGAGTATGCACAACAGATATCAGCTGTTACTGACACAAAAACAAAGTGATTTTCTGTAAAGAATTTATTGGATAAACATTGACATTGAGGTGAAGTAAAATAAAACCCAACAGGCCTCACCTCATAAACTTCAATATGAAGTGATCAGTGACTCTGGGAAAGTTGTTGCTGTTTGTTTGGAATGGATTCTGACAGATATCTGAAAATTGAATGTTCTTGCCCTCTACTGATCACATTTGGATACACATTGCAGTCTGTTTTAGCTGGGATGGCATTTCTGCTCACTGCTGAGATCATAAAACTATTCCAGTGACAGCAGAGTTAGGGAGGGGGAAAGGGGCAGGTACACAATAAATACTTGCTCAGAACAAATGTCTGCAGAACCAATTTATCTATTGATTTAATATCTGTCAACCTGCAGCAGTTATTTAAATACCATCCATTATATGCAAAGCTGCCACATCCTCATTTCAACAATAAACTTGCCAATTTCAGGTCAATTGCATAAACTCAGAAACAGCTGAGCATCGATTTGTGTAAACAGGCTGACTAACCACTGGCGAGAAATAGATTAGCACAATAAAATCCAAATAATTGGATTTATTTCTGAAACAGCAACAGGCTGATACTCAAAAGCACAACTAATATGGCATTTCAGTATAGATTACAATAATGATCTAGAAAAAAAAGAGCATTTGAATTGTGAACATTGCCAGCCTGACCACATACACTGCCAGAGAGGAGGATTCAGATTCAGCCTGACACTCATAATGCAAGCAGCCCAAGTTAGAAAATACATTTGCATATTTACACAAGGACAGAGAATGAATACTTTGCGCAGGATTACAACGAATGATAGAACAGATTCAGCCTCAAGCTGGGGTAGCTGGTAAGATAGATAAACTATTCTCAAACACCAACATTTGTGCAACTGTTCAAAGTATCACACAACTTACAGCCTGCATTTGAGAATAGGGGTAATCTCATAAGGGAAAGAAAGTCCCAAACCAGCCAGGCAAAGGTGCAAAGCAGCACATGCGGATCATTCACAGCTGCCATTAATGGCGATCTTCAGGTTGTCCTGACACGAGTGAGTTCAGCATCAATATCATTGGCAACCCCACACAGATAATGCAGCAGAAGAGTTATTTGCCCAGAGAAAGTTCATAGGTCCTGTTAGTTGTGGACCTTGAGTACATTGTAAGTCTAAACGTTAGAACTATCCCACTGTCTCGTTTTAATATGATTGCCTAGGTTGGGGAAATAACATTGCAAAACGGTCTACTGTGGCTGCCATTTTTCTGGAATGGTTGGATTTGAGATTTTTGGTGTCAAATCTGTTGCATGAAACAGGAGACGCAATCATTTCTAGTCAGTGGGAAATTGTATTACAATGCAAACCACAGAAAAAGCAAGCAGATCGAGTTCAGCAGAGCTGAAAGTGAGTGAAGCTAACAATGTGACACAGCTGCTCAATGCTCCAGCTTCAAAAGTAGTTTTAGCAGAAAAGTCAACATTCTGACAAGTTTGCGTCAACATGTTTTGGACTGATTTCGTTTTGGAACTGCTCTTAAATATCAGATTTTGTCCCAGTTTGGTCCAAGAAATAATCAGGTGCATTTGCACTTTCTCAGTATAAGTTTGCACATGTCTAAAACTGGTTTAATTTTTTTTTGGCTGCTGGCTTTTACTGATATGAAATGTGTTTCTCATCAGTTTCCCCAAATAATCTGTAACTTTAGTCTTGTTGGCAGTAAGATCTGAGCCAGAAACAGCTGTCGCCCTTCAGATGAGCATCAAATATTAAGGTGTCATTTTCCCCACAGTGTATATTCAGTGATATCTTCATGAAGGAGTATCCGAGGCATAATTCCAGAATAAGAAGTCACCCAGTTGAGCCGGAAGTGGCAAAGGCAACTCAGCTCCATGTTACCATTTCTGAGGATGTAACTCTGTCCAGTCAGCATTTCCTTCACCAGAACAGTTGAATTAAAACAGTGTGCATGTTATTCAGAAACACTCCAGTCATACTTCCCTCTGGCATGTGGCGCAAGAATAGTTAGCACATATTGGGCTCAGATCTCCAGCCAGGCATAAGGGATGTAACACATTAATAGCAAGTTGGTAAATATCTCTGCCATTAAGATTTAAGTATTACATGTATTCCATAATTTGTTATAGTCTTTGGAAACATTGAGCATATATTTATATGTTTATTGTGGGGACAGGGTTTACAAAGGCAATAATAGCAGATGCCAAATGACAGATGAGAAACCAGCGCACATGATTTTAACCAATCATTTGTACAGACCTAAAACAATAACTATTTTTATATGAAAGTGTTACATGAGGAAACGGCACATACTAATTTGCTGAATACATTTACATTCACAGAAAAGGCCTTTAACTCTTTATGGAAATTGGGAAATATAAAGAACTTTTATGGGGGCACACCAGCACCTCCTGGAGAATGGTCACTCACAACTTATGAATAATGCACTTCAATGAAACATTTTTACAACCTAAAACACAAAAGCAGCCTCATACCACACCATAAAATGATTAAAACATGTATGGCACCTGCTTCCGGAGCTCTTGCTGAGTGATAAGTTGGCACTGGATTCTCTTTCATCCCTGTCTGTTCCATGATTTGAAGCACTGTGCACCACACTGCTTCCAGAACTACGGGTGCTCCCCAGGTTAACGCAGGGTCCAGTTTCTGAGAACTGTCCGTAACCTGAACAGATTGCAAGTTGGAACTGTGGCCACGAACCGAGTTCCCACATGGCAGAAGATGCCTTCAGAGGTGGGTTGTCCCACAGGAATAGCATCTGGAGAAGCATTTTAGCCACTGGAGAAGCATTTTAGATTTTGTTTGGCCATTCTTAATAATAAATCTGGCATTAACAAATTTAGCCTGAACCTATCTCGGTGTGTCTCTCGATATGATTCACAAAATGAACATTACTGTGTTAACTAAAACATATTCTTCCTGGGTTTGATGTGGCAAACTTCTAGCTAGCATCAAGGACAGTTGCTTGCAGCCCTGCAGCAGCCAGCAAATCCATCTCGCTTGTTTCCCCAAACACTCTTTTGTATGTTTAAGCTGTACATTAGTCAGGCATTTGTAAGATGGGGAAGACTTGTAATCTTATTTTGGATAAAGGCCAGAAGAGCACATGCATTTGGTCTCATGCATTTGCCTAATTTCTGAGAGCATCTTAAGAGCATCAGTCTGCACTCTGCATGCGTTACATTTGCAACATCTATTTTGTTATATCTGCTTCTAAACAAAAGTTCTCAGTGCTGTTGCAGAAGATTAGGTGATGATAAAAGTACTGCCTGTTCTTCTGGATAAGTGAAACAATTTCTACAGTACGTACTAAGATACTTTTGCAAATATGGACGTCTCAAAAGAAACAGGATGCTTCTTTTAGTGTCCCAAATTTGTAGCTTTCACTGTTGATCAGACATTCTCAATCCTTGTCGAACTAGCTGTGGCACCATCTAGTGGGGGACGTTCATATTTTTGCAAGTTTTCCTTCCAATCATGACAAACTAACTTGACAGTCACTGGAAACAAAATCGTGGCAGTGACCAAGATATCCCTGAAGTGTGCAAACCTCACCACTGTACATGGTGGAAAATTAGGAATCTGCATGGTTTATATTTTGGATTTCAAGTCATAAAAGCTGATATTGAAATTTACTAACAAGGTACCTTTAATGGAAATGTTAATTTGTTTCATGTCTCAAATATGCCAATCCAGTAGAGTGTTGCAGATATAGTAAACAGAATACACATATGATGTGTATACACACATTATACATCTGAAATTCTCAACTACTGGACCATCAGCCCTGTACTCTCTAAGCTTCACTGACTCCTGTCATAGATAATTAATTTTAAGATTTTCACCTTGAAAGCTTACAATATTTCTTTCCTCTAAACCTCAGCAGTTTAGTTTGACATCACTGAATGCATCCTAAACCCAGCCAACTTCCAGCTTCGTACTTCGGTTGTCATTCCCTCAGTTACCGTGATGTGACATTCTGCATCTTCCTCCACCTGTAATTCAGCTGAGTCAGCTACCCCTCCACTTTCTATAGTTCCTTTTCAATTAACTGCCCATATGCTCTTTCAACACTTCTGACACTCTTTCCTTTCTCATTCATGCTAACAATTCGATTCATGTCATTAGACAGAGAAATGGAAGTTGTTTTATTATAGAAGTTTTACCTGACAATGACATATCTATAATTTCAAAACAATATCAGCTTCAATACTGATGTGAAATAATAGCTGTGATCATCTTTCTAAAGGGATTGTGCTTCCGTGCGCAAAGTGCAAAAACTGTCTTTCAATGTTGCAGTGAACATGTGCAGAAGTCAAGGGCATGCTGAACATTGGGAGGCTGAAAAGAGGCAGTTTCAAAAGCTCAATTCAGCCCTTTAAATGTCAGTTCAAAAATTGCGATTTACTATTTTATACACTCATTCTAAAACACTGCATGGTGGAAATCTCATACCCTTAGAGTCTTACTTATAAAAATGAAACACAGTCATTAAAACTGTTAGGTAAACATTATGAAGAAAAGCCAAGTGTCATTCATTTCTACCTATGCACCCAAGGTACCTGGAAAATAATGCATTAATTTGAAAATATGTGGAAATACAATTCTCCATTACCTAAACCTGGGATTCTGATTAGTTCACACTTGATAGTTTTATGCAGAGCATGTCTGATAAAGAATATTTGCCCATCCATTCAAAAGGCAAACTTTCCTGGAGTACATTAATACACATCAACGACTCTGTAAGATTATTAAATTATAGAAAAGTAATGCAAGAAGTAATATTATCAGGCACTCATTGGGAAGGAGCATCTAAGACAGCTGGACTTGGATAGATAGATCAGACAATCTTTATATAAAAACACCTTATTTGGTATTGTGTTGAATTGGCCCTAATTTTATCGTAATCACGTTAGAGAATGCTGGAATCAGTGGGAGAGAGCAGAGAGAAAAAACATAAAATTTAAACCCACGAAAAACCATGATATGCAAGACAATAGGCATCATTCATCTGCTCGTCTGCAAATAAAGAAAGGTGCAAATTTCAGAATCCCACTACCTGACTGCGGAAAATGGCAACCACCTAATTCAATTCTCTGGAATTATGCTGAACCATCCTTGATATATCGTGGTAAATGTAAAGCTGTTTCTTCTAAAGGTTTTAAAATGACTTTGAGCTTGATCAATGTGGGGATGTTGGCAGGGAAGCTATTTTTAAGAGTGTCATTTTACAAGTGGGAAAGATGAAGGGAAGAAAGAAATGGAGAGAAAAATAAATAATTATTAGACTCTGCAAGTATTTTGCAAGTAATTATGTAGGTTTGGAGTAATTTCACACTTGTAATATAGGAAAAACAGATGATAATTTATGCACTTTAAGATCCCAGAAGAATTTAAATGACAATCACCAGCTGATCTATTCTAATGATGTTGGTTGAGGCATGAATATTGGCTGGAACTTAATCTGAAGAAAAACTACACTGTTCTCCTTTGGTATCTTTACCCACTTGAGAGGTTAGAGAAGGCTTTGGTTTCACTTTCAATGGACAACACTCCTAACCGAACAGTGATCCTGCAGCACTGGTGTGAAATGCATAAAAACACATAGCAAAGGCAAATAGTAGAATCATGGGCATTTATTGCACAGGAGAAGTTATTCAAGTTTCTGAAGCCATCCCAGCCAAAAAAAAGAGCTAATTCCACTTTCCTCTCTGGGAATAAACTTGTACATTATGGCACATTAAATGTTCTTACTGTGGTTCTTAGATGAGTTGAGGTTTATTGCCTCTACAAGCCTTTTGTGAATTAAGTTCCAGATCCTCATTAATTCATTTTTTTCCCTACCAATGAATCCTTCTGTCCAATACTGTTTATTAGGTTTCCTTGCTGTGCACACTCCTGCTTTGGGAAATGTATTCCCCCCATTGAGCCTTATCTGGGCTCCTCCTAATTTGTAAATATCTTAATTGAATTTCCTGTCACTTTCCAAAATAAAAACAGAAAATGCAGGGAAAACTCAACAGGAGATGCAGCATCTATGGAAAGGGAGCCATTAACATTTCAAGTCTGGGACCGTTCATTAGATCAGATCCAATAAAGTGTCCCAGATCTGAAACATTAACAGTTTCTCTTTCCTCAGATGCTGCCTGACCTGCTGAGTTTTTCTGGCATTTTCTGTTTTTATTTCAGAATTCTAATGCTTTTTAAGTTTTCCAATCAGCTTCTGCTGCTCTGTACAAAGCAACCCTCGCCTAAATAATCATTCATCTTAACTAAGCTTCTCCAATCCTAAAAACATTCTCATAAGTGGAAATCAAAAAAAAAATCCACAGATGCTGGAAATCTAAAATAAAAAACAGAAAATGTTGGAAGTACTCTGTTTCTCTTCCCACAGATCCAGTATGACCCAAGTATTTCCAGCATTTTCTGTTTTTATTTTAAATCTCCTTGTAAACTTTTTTTTTGTATTCTACCTAGTGTTAACACATGCACCTTGAAATGCGACATTCAGGACTTTATGCAGCGATCTAGCTTGGGCTTAAATAATATTTTACATTGATGTAGCAGGACCTCCCAGCTCAATATCCTATACTTTAGCCAATCACCATCTTGTATGCCCTCTCAATCACTATCTACCTAGTTTACTACTTCCGCGAGTCTGTGTTCATGCACTCTGAGCCCCCTTTATCTCTGTATGGTTCTTAATTCGCTACCACTTATTATGAATTGTCTCATTTGCCCTCCAAAATACATTACACCACACTTTTTGAGGTTGAATTACATTTGCCCTTTTCTGCTGATCTGTTCAACCCTTTGAGAATTACAGACAGAAAGGCATAATTTAATAAATTGGACATTGAATTCTCCCACTTTCAGAAATTTCCACCCACATTCCCCACAACAATCACCCCCCCCCCCACCATGCTTCTTCTCTTCTTCCTTTTCCCAGCCTCTTTTATTCTATCTTTTTTTTCCTTTCTCTCCTTACCTTTAACCCGCCCCCTGGTGGATCTGCTCTCCCCTCCTCCCCCGCACCAGCCTATCACTATCTCTTACCTGCACCTACCTATCACCACCTTGTGCCCATCCTGCTTCCCCTCTTTTGTCCACCTATCACTGCTCTGCCTGCCCTCCTATATACTGGGCTTCCCCTTTTCCTGTCTTCAGTCCCGAAGAAGGGTCCTGACCCGAAACATTGACTGCCTGCTTTTCTCCACGGATGCTGCCTGGCCTGCTGAGTTCCTCCAGCATTATCGTGTTTTTCAATTTAGTAAGTAGCAGATTTCAAAACGTTTCTTCAGGTCCTTGGACTAGATTAATTGCTAATACCTGTAATAACAGGTCATGTTAGTGCTCAGATCAGATGGTTTGGGTAAATAAATTAAAAGAAAAAAATCCCGGAAATACTCAGCAGGTCAGGCAGCATCCGTTGCAATAGAAAGAGAGTTAATGTTTCAGGTCGATGCCCTTTCATTGGAATGAGGAAATATTATAAATCAGCCATGTCTGAAGTGGGAGAGAAGGGGAAGGGGTAAAGAGAACATAGAGAATATCTCTGATGGACTAGAGACCAAAAGAAGCTGAATGGCACGTGTTAGTGGTGGTGAAGATGCTCGTGACTGATTGTTAATCACAGCTGCTCTTTATGGAGGAGGTGTAAGTAGAGGGGAAGATGAATAACAACAGAGGAAAAAGAAAAAAAACCCACAAACATCAGTTGCTTGGAAACCTGAAATTAAAGAGAAAGCTGGAAATACTCAGCAGACCAGGCAGCATCTATGGAGAAAGAAATAGAGTTAATGTTCCTAAACTACCTTCAAGTTGGACAGAAGTGACAGAATACAAGCACTTTGAAAGAAATCCCATTCATTAAAAATTGTTACATTTTGCAGTATTCCTGTCCTATCCTGAGCAACACTACAGGAGTTTGGCAAGTATTTATTTTAATAACTTGGAATACTAACACTTGCTTGACGTATGCCAGGATTATTCGCAGATAACAAGCAACCTTCCATTGAGCTGTGGCTTTGGACTTGTTGGTTGGAACTCAAATGGACATTGGTACATGAAGTGAAAGATTTAGGCCAGGTTAATAGTTCGGCACATACTCTAAAATCTGTGCGTGAAAACCTCTTGTATGTTTAAACAAAGGGCTCCTTCATTTTTAACAATTGTTTCTTTTTTCCATTCTCAAAAGAAAAGGCAGATATATTAAACTTCTCCAGTTTACAGTTATTAAAATAAAATAACACATACACTGGCTTCACAGAACAAAAACAGAACGATGGAAGAACTCAGCAGCTCGAGCAATATCCGTGGAGGCAAAAAGGTGCAAGTTGACTTTTCAGGTCGAGACCTTGCGTCAAGACTGAGAGGGAACAGAAAAGTGTGCCAGCGCAGAGCAGTATGTTGGGGGGTGAGATAGAGGCTGGTAGGTGATTGGTGGAACAAGGTGGGGAGGTGATGATGGGCAGATGGAACCAGGTGAGGGCAGGGGATGGGAAACTGAGAGTTAACAGGAAAGATTGTCATCATATAGCAGTACATAGCAGAGTAGGATAACAGTTGGTAGATGCTAGGTGGCACCTGGTGGGGAGAGGATGATAGGTAGAAGGAACCAGGTGGGGGAGAGGTGGGTGGGAGAGAAGCTTTTGTTGTGCTGCTTGACTCACTGAGTTCTCCCAGCATTCTGTTTTTGTTCTAGATTCCAGCATCTGCAGTCTCCTTTGTCTTTATACTGACTTAACATACTTGATTAGAGCAATAAATGAATAAACTCTCCATCGAGACTCCTTGGAGTCTGTCTTTACCTCGTTGTCTTGGTGAAGCAGCCAGCATAACCAGAGACCCCACTCACCCAGGACATTCTCTCTTCTCTACTCTTCCATCGGGTAGAAGATACAGGAGCCTGAGGGCACGTACCACCAGACTTAAGGACAGCTTCTACCCCACTGTGATAAGACTATTGAACAGTTCCCTTATACAATGAGATGGACTATGACCTATGACCTCATGATCTACCTTGTTGTGACCTTGCACCTTACTGCACTGCACTTTCTCTGTAGCTGTGACACTTTACTCTGTACTGTTATTGTTCTTTTTTACCTGTACTACATCAATGCACTCTGTACTAACTTGATGTAACTGCACTGTGTAATGAATTGACCTGTACGATCGGTTTGTTAGACAAGTTTTTCACTGTACCTCAGTACAAGTGACAATAATAAACCAATACCAATACCAAGAAATTTTGCACTGAGTATAGGTAACTGACTGGAAAATCGTACTGTGCGGTGTCACTCTGTATTTGTTGGGGCAGGGTATTGCAGCAGTTCAAGACTGCTGTTGATAGAAGAAAATTTGTTCACTTCTGCAATCACAAGTTTTGTTGGTAAGGTTTCTTTTCTTCCTTTCTTTTTCAATCTTTTTATTAGTTTTCAAGTTAATACAGATTAATATATAACATCAATGTTTGTACATTTAATACAAAGAGATCAGGAGAACAATCATGACATAAATAATCATAAAGAACAATAAAATATAAAAAAATCTGTAGATCCCACAATCTCTTAGTAAATGAATATAATATAAAAGAAAGGAAAAAACTTATTATATATAAAAGAAAGAAAAAAAATCCCCAAATCAATAAGAAAAATTATAAACAATATATCAAACCAAACTAAACAGAAAAATTTCAAAAAAAAACAAAAAAACAGAAAAAAGACTGGACTGAAATTTCTCAGTAGAAACAGAGCAATATTATGTCGTCAACTCCGTTCCTCTAAATTGGAAAGTTATTGAAAGGGGATCTATATCATGTGAAAATATTGAATAAATGGACTCCAAATATCTTCAAATTTTATCGAAGGATCAACAGTACCTTTCCTAATTTTTTCCAAGTTTAAACATGATATAGTTTGAGAGAACCATTGAAGAGTAGTAGAGGGTATTGGATCCTTCCATTTAAGCAAAATGGATCATTTGGCCATTAATGTAACAAAGGCAATCATACGGTTAGCGGAAGCAGATAAATGGCCAGGGTCTATCCTTGGTAATCCAAAAATTGCAGTGATAGGGTGAGGTTGTAAATCAATATTCAATACATTTGAGATAATGCTAAAAATGTCTTTCCAATATTTTTCCAAAAGAGGACAGGACCAAAACATGTGTCAAAGAAGCCACATTCGATTTACATCTGTCACATATAGGATTTATATGGTGATAAAAATGGGCTAGCTTATCTTTTGACATATGGGTCCTGTGAACCACCTTAAACTGTATCAAAGAGTGTCTGGCACACATTGAAGATGTATTAACTAAATGAAGAATTTTCTTCCAAGTCTCTGTAGGTAAAGATGTCTGGAGTTCACTTTCCCATTCATTCTTAATTTTGTCCAGTGATTCTGGACGTATTTTCATAATTAAATCATAGATTATTGCTATCAAGCCCTTCTGATAAGGATTAAGACCTAAAATTTTTTCCGTAATTTCAGTTTTGTAAGGTGTCGGAAAAGGGGGTATAGTAGCTTTTAAAAAAATTTCTAATCTGCAAATATCATAAAAAGTGTGATCTAGACAAGTTGTATTTATTAGACAGTTGTACAAAAGATGAAAAACAGTTATCAATGAATAAATCACGAAAACATACTATTCCCTTCCTTTTCCATATAGAAAAAGCTGAGTCAACTCTGGATGGATGAAAGAAAAAATTAGATTGAATGGGACTTGACAAGTTAAATTTATTCAATCCAAAAAATTTACAAAATTGAAACCATATTCGTATTGTATGTTTAACAATTGGGTTAATCATATATTTAGTTAATTTGGTAAGTGCAAAAGGGAGTGAAGCTCCTAAAATAGAAACTAATGAAAATCCAAGTACTGATTGGTGCTCAAGGTGTACCCCTTTGGGACATTGAATTATGTCTGAATCTTGCATCCAAAAAATTAAATATCTGATATTAATTGCCCAACAATATAATCTAAAGTTAGGCAGAGCCATACCACCATCCTTTTTTAGTTTTTGTAAATATTTCTTACTTAACCTTGGGTTTTTATTCTGCCAAATATATGAAAGAATTTTAGAATCAATAGTGTCAATAAAAGATTTTGGGACGAAAGAGTAAGATTTGAGAGAAGTTCCAATATTTCAATATTTCTTTGCAACGGCCTTCCTCCAACAAGTTCTCTGCAAAATTAAATGTTTTTCCATTCCCACTATCATTGTTCTAAAGGTTCGTTCTGCTCTTAAATCTACCACTGAGGGATACATGTACCTTATTTCCCTATACCTTGTATTGCCCAGTTGTATTTGTATGAACAGAAAGCTTGAGAGTAACTGGGAGGCCTCAGAGTAAGTTACCTCAGGAGTGCTGACAACAGCTATTAGCATGGGCTAGGTAGGTGGGCAAGAGAATTTAATGGAAAGCGAGTCCTGTGGAGTAACATGCAAATACACACATGCACTTCCTTCATGAATGTTAATAGAAAAGTAACAGATGTACTCATTAGCATACCATACAACTGATTATAATGTCACATAACTTCAAACACTGTGATAAAAACTTCTATGGAACTGTTTGGCACAGGGAATAATCCAGGCCCTACAGAAAGCACTTTTTTTTGGAGGTGAACATCACTTCAAAGACACTCTGACACAGAACATGTGGGAATGTTCAAATGACAATGTGAATTTGGTACTTAATGGGTTTAAACACAAATAGTTCCTCAAGACAATTAAATGGATTGAAGCCAAAATATTCTGTATTGTATTGAACATTCCCACTACAAGCAAGTAAAAATTTTATTAAGCCTATAAAACCCACGTGATACAATCTGCAGATTCAGTGCAGCAAATTTATTATTCCCTATATGCTATAAACTGGGGCTTGTAGCAGTTGTTCTCCTGACAGGAAATACTTCCTTTATGTAAGTTTCAGTAAAGAATAAGCCCAGGCTGCAGAACATAATAGGTACTAGGAAACCTTTACTTCTGATTGTGTACAGCTCATGTATGGCTTAGTGACAGCTCCCATATCTGTACATTGCAGATTGCTGTTATTTTGCCAGCACAGTGCAACCCAGGAGAAGGGGGCTAATTTTGCCAGTGGCCAAGTATTTCAGATAGTTTCCAGGAGCCAAATGAAGTGACAAGAGCCTTGTTGAGAAAAACTTCACTTAATTTCAGTGCACCGGTCAAAGCCAATGAAGAAATGAAGGCAAAGAAAAGCTTCATTATGGAAAGTGCATCCTGATGGACTACAAATTTACTTTGGTTTTTATTACTTCATGGTCTCCAAAACTTGAAAACTTGTGCTGAAAGATTTCAGTATTAATGCCATGCTCCATTAGTGATATAAAATATGGATGTAATAGCCTTTCAGATTGTTGTATGTGTGGCTCATACCAAGAATTAAGTAACTATCTTCACTACTAATTCAGTACATATTACAGGTATTTACTGTATACTTGGCAGGGGTCAAAGCAAGATGCTCTCCTCCTGTTCTTACATGTTGAACAGGCTGTAAATGCAACTGACCCTCCTGAACACAAAAGAAGGGTGGCAGTAGGGACTGAAAGGAGAGAGAATACATCGGTCATCAATGATGGCATGGACTGGTTGGACATAATGGCCTGTTTCCATGCTGTACATTCTATGCAATTCAATACAATGAGAAGGGAAAAAAGGTTTCAGGCAAAGGGAAGAAAAGAGATCCCTGCAAAAATGGCTGTAAAAACTTGTTATTTGCACATTGCACTTAGCTAATGGTTGTGGTCAGATTGTTCATGGAGTCTCCACCTCCTGATAACATTTTTTTTCCAACACTGTTCACATCATAATGAGACTGGTCTGCAGAGCTTTGATCTGATCTACTTATTTTAAGGCAGTTCGGCTATGACACGTTTCTTACAGTATTAAGCAGGTATGTAATTCTGCACTAAGTTTCGCCTTCTCATTTTTATTATACCTGACCCTGTTTCTTGAATGCTTGTCATTGAGCCAGGATTGGTAATCCACTTGATGAGAATGATAGAGATCGTGGCAGAATACAAATCTGGTGTTGTTGAAAGCCCATAGCATCTCATTGGATTCCTGGTTTTGAGCTGATGGATCTGTTTGGAATCTGTCCCATTTAGCACAATGGCGGTGCTGCACAAAGGAAGATGACCCCAGTGTCAAAATGGGACTTCATCTGCACAGGAACACAGGGCACCAGAAAATAGCAGCAGGAGTGAACTACCTGGCACCTCAAAGCCTCCTCTGTCCTTCAACATGATCATGATTGATCTGCCCAAGGCCTCAAGGGCTGTTCAGTGGTCATTCCTACCAATATTGTCTTGGATGGATGGATCTGAGACAGATAGATGGTGATGCTGAGGTGAACTATATCCTTCCTTTGATTTATCACCAGCTACAGACTGATCAGGGCAGTCATGTCCTGCAGGTACATCCCTAAAATCAGCGAGGAGAGAAATCAGATGAAGCATTTCAATTCCAATAACCCTTTACAAGTGTAATTTCTATTTAGTATCCCCAAAACAATTTCCCTTACTAATACAGAAAGGAGCTAGAAAGATTCCATCAGTTACAGATGATTTCTCATGAACATTACATAACAAGGTCAAGTGATGAGGATCTGCAATTGCAGAACTAGGATCAAAACCATGGTTATACAATCAAAGATCCAGTGGGTCAAATGTGCTTGTCTTTATGTCAGTCAAATGGCTTCTGTACTCTGTTGATAAGGAAAAGGGCAGTAGAGGTCAAGAGGAACACTTCAAGGTTAACAGGTAGCAAAGCTTTAAAAAAAATGTGACATTCACCCTGGGAAACTTTGAAAAATCAAACCACTGTCAGGAATTGTGCTGAGAAATGTTAGCTCACAAATGCAAGTTGAAAGGACTGTTTTGGATGAACAAACCTTGTTGCAATTGTTGATGAACTAATCACAGTGAGCATGAAGTATGTTTGATCAATGTGTACCCACAGTAATCTCAGTCACAACTGATTGCATCCTCTTATCCTTCTAACTTGGTCCTGTTGATTCTCAACCTCCTCCACTTCCTGTGATTTGCCACACAACATCCAGTACTGGCTCAGCAGCAAACTTAAATATTGCGAAGGCCAACACTTTAAGGTCTCTGACTCAAACCTCATTCCCCAGCCATCAACTGCAGCCTGCTCCGCGGCTCCTGTCTTAGCCATTCTACTTTACCAAGGTGAACTTCCATCACTGAGACTTCCAACTTCATAACTTTTCCCATTTCTACAAATGCCTCAGCATCTCTTTTGTTGAAGCTCTTTTTACTGTGTGTTTTGATGTACATGTGACTAATAAAGATATCATATCATATCATCATCATATCATCTCTTTGCTTAGGACCTTCCTTCCTCTTTGATCAAACATGTGGCTCAGTCCTAATGACATGATACCAAATTGTTAACATTCTTTTGAAATGTCTGGAAATATTTACCACATTAAACACACTTTGTAAATGCAAAGTTTTATGTAAGATATCTTTATTAGTCACATGTACATTGAAACACATAGTGAAATGCATCTTTTGCGTAGAGTGTTCTGGGGACAGCCTGCAAGTGTCGCCACGCTTCTGACACCAACATAGCATGCCCACAACTTCCTAACCTGTACATCTTTGGAATGTGGAAAGAAACCAGAGCACCCGGAGGAAACCCACACAGACAAGGAGAGGACGTACAAACTCCTTACAGACAGTGGCTGGAATTGAACACGGGTCGCTGGCGTTGTAATAGTGTTATGCTAACTGTTACACTACCGTGCGCCTGCGTTTCATTATGTTTCATTGTAATGCAGAAATCAAAGGTTTCTTAGCACAATTTTTTCTCTCAACGCATTTCTCTTGTTCCCTTGATGGTTTGTAGTTCCACAGGAATAAACAGCTTTCCGGTCCCTTACCCTAGTGGCCTCTCTTCATGTCTGAACCTGGACAGTGAGTGTTGACAGATTATTCAATCGTGACAGAACAGGACAGTGAGCTGATCTCATTCCCAAACAACATCCACTTCTTACATTTGTCACTGGGAAAATTCCAAGTCAAGATGCATTCAGAGGTTTAGTTTTCTCCTTCCTCTAGTTTTAGGTAATAGTGGCTCCCATGACACCCTAAAATCAGTTTAGAGACACAGTTTAGAGGTGGTGTCCAACATTTTCCCATCTTGTGTGACTCAACACCACAGTCCATTTTATTTTGTCACTGAATTACCAAGAATATGAAAATATATTCAAAGAAGACAAAAATAGCACTCAAATTTGTTGAATACAGCACAAGATTGAAGAATATCACCCTGTAACTGGATCTGATGAATTATTAAAATTGGCACTTTAAGAAATTATTTTCTTCCACTTAATGGTTATTTGTCATAAGTTTCCCCTTGCCCTCCTCCCACCGTAATTGTCAAAAGCCTTTCAACACTGAGAAGCACAGGGGCTGTTGAAAATTAGCAGATGATACACATAGTTTACAGCTCCATCATTAATATAATCTCATATATAGAAGTGCTTTGCTCTACAATTCAGTTTGTTCAGGACTCCCAAAGATAACCTTATAGGGAGGCTCCATAGCCTCCAATGCCGTTGCTTTAAATACCATTTGGTACCCGAGGGGGTAAACATTTTTGTCAAAACAAAGTTGCATATGGTAAGATCGCAATTTTAACAGGGGTGAGCTGGATAAGAAATAGAGAGAATTTATATGAAGGATCTTCTACCTGGAATGTTAACTGTTTCTCTTCCCTCAGATGTGGCCTGACCTGCTGAGTATTTCCAGCATCTTCTGTTTTTATTATATGAGAGAATTTAGACACTGTTACAAACCTCAGAAGTGAAGCTCAAGTGCTTTATAAAAGCCACGTGAACACGGCAATGAGATTATAGTCTTGAATTCATTCCCAGGTACCCAATATACATAGTGAATACAATATCAAGGAGACCAGGAATAAGAGCTCATTAGTCCTGTGGTGAGCCTTTAAAATGATGCCTCTGAGGCTGGAGTTCTACATATCACAGCAATTTATATAGAAAATTGAGCTTACTTCACACAAACTCATGCAGTTCTTGCCTCTCTGCCACCTTGGCCATTTACAATGTCAAATACTTTGAAGCAAAGTCACAACTGCACTTCAAGCTAATGAGACCAGGGCATACAATGTGGGATGTGTGTCAGTTCTGCAGAATCATTCAAGTCTCAATGGAGAGAAGTCATTAACAATTTGTCCATTGACCATTTCTCCAACCACCAAATTTATACACAAAGGCCATGAGTGGTTAAGTCTGAGTTTTTGAGCTGGATTCATATTAACGCACGTCATTTTCATGGTGTAGCGGCTAGCTACACACTACAAAATGAAGACACAGAGTCGCTGGTTCGAAATCATAAGTCGAATGAACGACAGGGGCGCGGTGCGCCTTTAATATCTCAAAACTTCCCGCGCTGATGTCACGCGCGGGTCACCTGACCTTCCCGCGTGCGGGCTTTCCTAGCCCGACGATGGGGAAGAAGGAGGGTCCCGTGCCATCTTGGATCGTTGCCTCCGACGACGTTTGCGATGTCGGGAGCCGGTTTGATGCCGGTGCGGTGAGTCGCTACAATGGGCTATAAAATAGCACTAAGTAGAGTTTCACTCCTCTGGTTAAAATGTTTTTGGATCTTATCAGTCTCGGTAAGCCAGTGGTAGGGCAGTCAGCTGTATGAAGTGGGTATGAAGAGACTGAGAGAACTGAGAGAAATAGCTGGAGACTGAGGCAAAGTGAGGAGGAGTGTGGTAGGATGAAGGAAACGAGTGCACGGTTTTACTATCAGCTGCTGGAACAAGTTCCAGTGACGTGTACAACAGGACAATGTCGGCACAGACAGTGGAGATCAGAAGGTACTGGAGGGGATCTGAAGCTACAGAAAAACTGTCGACAGGGATTGTTTCTGCAAGTATTTTCACACTGATTTAATACGATGAACACTGCCAAAGCAAATCGTTGAACAAACTCTGTGAACAGGAAAGTTATATTCAGAAGGAAGTATTTCAACTAATGAAACATAAATAATATTGGGGCCAAACCTTTCAAATTGGTTTCCACTGGCAGTGGTTTTCATACATTAATGATTAGCATGCCTCAGGTAGATATAAGATACCTGATAGTTAAAGAGTGGAAATTTTTGACCAGGGCTGACTATATCAAGCAGCTAATCTACGAAATGAATAACACTGCCATTGATGAAAAGTTCAGAAGTTTAACAGAATTGCAGTTATTTTATTTTTCCCCTCAATCTGGAAATTTCAAAGCACTTTCGAATCCATAGACCTGCCTTATGTTGTTAATAAATTCAAAGTTGTTAATATGCAAAAATTAGACCTTAAAGGGTGAGGCCTACTCTACTTTAGTAGTAGAATTATATGTTGTGTGTTCCAATGATGAAATGTAACTGTCATTTTGAGACAATTTATTATTCAGCTTATTGTGGGCAGCATATCAGTTAGTCTATGAAAAAGTGGCTCTATTAAAAAAATTGGGATTTACTCGATAGATAAAATGGTTGGAACTGTAGATTTTTAACTGGTCCATTTTCCATCAAAATCATTCTCACTCTTAATCAATATTAATATTGCTTAGATACAAAACAGAGTGTGCTCTGCTCCCCCTAATTACACATGAAAGTAGTCCTCAGTTTGCCAACTGGCTCTGATGTGTTAGATCAAAAGCTATAGGATCCAAGAGAATTAACCAGCATCATTTAGGTATTCAATACACACCCATTACAGATGGGATCAAGGCTTAATGTACATTTCAAAACTGAAATTGCTTCAATGGAAATAACCAGTAATTCCAGGAAAATGCCATTCATTCTGAAACATCTCAGGTATTTATTTTATTCCAGGGAATTTCTACACACGACAAACTATCCACAGATTGCTCTTCCTGAAACATTCGGATTTTCATGTCACTATTTTGGTAAAGAAGAACTCCATCCATTTGATAGAACATCCAACCCTCCCTCTTAAATGTGGAAAATGTGTTACAATAGCTGCATCATCCTCACCACATCCGCATTGCTCTGAAATTACCTCATATGCATTACACATGCTAATGAGAAGGTTAATTGGTGAATGGAATCAAGGAATAAGAAATTTAATGCATTTCCATTGAGAATGACAAATTCAAGAGATAATAAACTCACAACAGCACAATATAAAAAAGGCAAGGTGAAATTAGGGTTAATATCTGTATATCGGTACATGTGACTAACAAACAAGTGTTCAGGAAGGAATTACTACTTAAATGGAAAATAAAAGAGACAGAATAAAAACAAAAATATTGGGAAAAAGAATCAGTATTTGCTCTTTAACTGCAGGAGACTATAATAGGTCAAGCTGGAAGATAAGATGCTGTTCCTCAAGCATATTGTCAGCCTCACTGGAACAGTGTAAGATGCTGAAAACTGGGAGGTCAGAATGAGAATGAAATGAAGCATTAAGATGACAATGATTGTGGATTAAATTGAGATACTCCATAATGTTGGATTACCTAACTGCTTTTTGTTACCCAAGTACATTAGAAACCCGATCATGAATAGTGAATGCAGAAAACCACCTGATCTGCCTACCTGCATTGCACTTTCTCTGTAACTGTAACACTATATTCTGCATTCTGTTATTGTATTTCCTTTTGTACTACCTTGATGTTCTGATGTTTTGGAATGATCTGTATGGATGGCATGCAAAATAAAGCTTTTCATTGTATCTCAGTACATGTGACAATAATAAACCAATTACCAAACTCACTTAAAAGTAGAACAAGTAAATTTCTGTATCATCTGAAAAAACATCTCCAAATCACATTCACTATTCTGCCACCCCATCGAATGCATCCTTCCCTTGGGCCTCCACTAGGGCTGGTCAGCTTTGACCTCTGGAAGTGCTGGAAGGACTTTGATGCAACCTGTCCAACACAAGCTGCAGCATACACACTGGAGGTGACTGTTGCTATGGGGATTGAATCTGAGATAGAAGACATTTAATGGGAACAACACAAGATAGTCGCTCCCAATGCACAGAGTCACTACAACCCATATATTAAGCAAGGTCTTACTGGTACAGCATTGCTTCCAGCCTAATTGCAATTAAGATCAATTCCAATGACCCCTTGTCATTGATTGGATAACATTATTTTCATTTGGACAATTATTCCCAGGCTAGTTAAAGATATAGCCAACAGGCTTCAGGTTGCTTTCAATCAGTTTCAACAGTTACTGTTAATGGCTTCTGACACCAGAGTTCAACAGAGAACTCATGATTCAGATAATATAGACCTCTCACAGAAGGCAAGGGATGAAAGGGAACAATCAGTTACAAAATGTTTTCATGCAAAACATAAGCTTGGTTTTTGTAGCAAAATAATCCATAACTGTATTTTATTTTACAAGCTTGTTGTTGAATGAATTTATTCAGATTCTTAGAAAAACATTCTTGCTTGGGAATTAAAGGTCATTTAAGGCAGAATGTATCTCATCTTTTTCTGTCAATGAACTTTGCTAATTTTGTCCACAGTGGAATAGCGAATACATTGAAATGCTGTGGTACACAGTACAGTGAGACAACACACCTGCAGGGGAAGCAGAAAATAGTAGATACTGCATTGACACTTTGCAATGCAACATCCCAGCTCAAGGCTCAGCATAGAGGTACAGGAAATGAGACTTCAACTACGTAGTGTTGGCACAGGAGACTTAAATATCCCCTGATCATTCCCTGGTATTTTCAGGGCAGAAAATTTAACCCTATGGCTCATGCAAAATAAATACTTCATGATGAACTGGAGTTCTGTCCCTTTACAAAACACCAGCATATTGCATTTGCTGTACAGTATTTCAATGCGTAAAGTACTCTCTACGGCAGTCTTTTGGGACTGAAAATGGCTTGCTTCCATTCCATTCCTCTGCGTTTTCAGGTGATTCATGAGGCCAAAATGGAGCTCAGTTCAGATCACCAACTATTCAAAATAGGAAATGGAATGCGGCAACCAGGTTGATTGAAGGGATGGAGGATTTGGATCATGAGGAGCAATTATGTAAGTTGGGCACAGTCTGACATAAGACCACCAAGATGAAAATAGTTGTTGTTTCTATGTTCCTTGGGGATCTCGATAATACAGATGATAGCTTGTCAAGGACAGTTGTATTAGAGGATATGCCCTTCCCTTGAAGAGAGCTAAATTCAAAACTATTTGACTTACTTTCCCCACTTGGATGGGCTGCTTTCTCCACCTGCATTCTGTGTCCCACAATCTCATCCAAACTCATGGACTTCCTCAACCTAATATTTTGATACAGAATATAAAAGTTATGCATAAAGTGTGGTATGAGAGAAGCATGCATGAGAGAATAAAATGACTTTGGATCAATGGTTCAAGCTCAGCCAAGACTGAGGTTTTCGCATTGTGTCTGGATCTGTTGAAGGCTATATATGGCTATGATGGAAATGATCAAACTATCATTGTGTATGAGTATGGGAAAAGGCAAACCTTCATTTGATTTGGAAGTCCCATGTCTTCAGCACTGTTAGTCACAATGATATGTACAAACACCCAAAGGTCTGCTCAGCTGATGCAAAGATTACAGTAACATTATTTTTCAGTATTTCAGAACTTCAATCGAATCAGCACTCTGTTCCTGTTTCGAGGAGAGGTCATCTGGGCTCTTGTAGGAGCTTCTCATCAAGACCACGGCAAATCACAGAATATCTTCCCAAAACCCTGTTTCTGCCATTTCCTCCAAACACTGGCACCTTTATTGAAGACTATCAAGTTCTTTACCAGACATGGCAATTGTTTTTAGTGTTCTTGATGATACATTTGCTATATTCAGGTTCATGGATATTTTCAAAGAATAGGAATAGAAGGCAGTCAATACTTGCTCCTCCTCCATTATTCAATAAAATCACGGTAATTCTTTTACCCCAGTATCACCTTTCTGCACCAATCTCATTTCCCTGAACAAACAAATATCTATTGATCTCTGTCTTAAGCATACTGAGTATCCACAGCCTTCTTTTGCAGAGAATCCCAAAGATTCTCTATCCTCCGGGTGAAGAAATTCATCTCAATCCTGAAAGAAGAACCCTTACTTTGGAATGTCGATACCCTAGTTCTAGGCACCCAACCAGGGAAAACATCATCTTGGCATCTTCACTATAAAGACTTAAGAATTGTGTATGTTTCAATGAGATAGCCTCTTATTTTTTATTAAACACAAAAGATCATACATCCAGTCTGTCCAATCCCAGGAATCAATCTCATGAACCTCTGCTGCATTAACTTTAACACAAATACATCCTTCCTTAGCTGAAGAAACCATACTTGTATACAGTCTTCTAGGTACTGAATTACCAGTGCCCAATATAATTTCAATATGACATATTTTCCACTCAAGTTTTTATTGTAATCCAATTGCATTTGCCTTCTTACTTGCTAATGCATTCATTTTAAGTTAATTTTGTACAAAGATGGCCAGATAGCTCTGAATACCAACACTTTGCAATCTCTCACCATTTAAAAAATACCCTCTTTTTTAATATTTCTTCTAAAGTGGACAACCACACATTATTTTTCTCCCCACATGACAACCTCTTGTGTTGCACCTTACTGAGGACTGGCTGAAGGGTCCAAGTGGGTACGCGGGGAAAATAAAATGGGATTACTTAAGGATTAGTGTAAATGGGTGCTTGATGATTCCATGCTGTGTAACTCTGTGACACAATATTCACATATTCCCCCTTCACTGTTAGTTATAACCACAAAAACACTAACAGCTTTGTAAAACATAATTTCCCTTTAATAAATCCATGCTGACTCTGCACAATTGCATTATTTTCAATGCGTTCTGTTACCACTTCCTTAATAATAGATTCCAGCATTTCCCCACTGCTAATGTCAGTCTAACTGTTCTTCAGCTTCCTGTTTTCTCGTGCCCTCCTTCCTTAAACAGTGAAGTTCAATTTGTTATCTTGCATTCTGTCAGAACCATTGATCCTGACAGCCACATCTGGAGCCTTGACAACAAACTGCCTATTTGTTACTCATAGATCTCCTGCCTCTTAATAAAATCATGATCACTGACAAAGGTTTTGTTTCTTAGTCACAACATAAAACTTAACTATCTGGCAGACTTATTATTGCCTCTGCTCCATTACAACAAACAATCATGTTATTTGCACAAGATATCAGGATCACACTGGTGCATAAAATTTGACTTTTCACCTTCCATTTATCTCAAATGATATATATATATATATATATATATATATATATATATATATATACACATACATACATACATATATACATACACATACACACACACACTTTCTAAATATATCAGTTTGCATTCTTACCAAATCAGAGCTGGAGAAGCTTCATACCATTGCCTCAAGGATCAATCGTTGTCCTATGCTCCTTCTCATCTATATGTTGCCAGCTGGAGATGTGATCTGAAAAGTCATTGTCAGGTTGCACTCCCAGTTCTACCTCACCACTCATTTGATGGGCTCCTCGACCCTGCGTTGTTAGGTTGCTTACCAGATATCCAGGCAAAATGATTTCCAACTAAGCATCAAAATGATGAAAGTCAGTCCCACCTTCCATTGTATCACCAATCTCCATCACTGCCTTAACCCATCTGCTGCTAAAACACTCTACTATGCTTCTGCTTGTTCTCTTGATTAGTCTTCCATCTTCCACAAACTTGAGATCTACCCATATCACAACATCATTCATCCACTGCCCTTAGGCTCATTGAATTGTGTTGGCTCCTCTCAACCATCTGGATTTTAAAAGTCTCATCCTTTTGTTCAAATCTCTCTGCAACCCCGTGTCTCCTGATTTATGTAGTCTCTATCAGCTGCCTAGCTTTCCGAGAATTCTGCATGTTACCAAATTTGACCTTTTGTAATTCTTCTAATTCTTTTTCTCTTCCACTGACCACTGTGCCTTCTTAGTCAAAGAACTGTCCTCTGGAATTACTTCCTTAAGACTCACTAATTCTCCACTTCTCAGCCTTTTCAAAATTCATCCCTGTGACCGTTCTTTGGATCAGATAATCAGATTTTGCCGTATTTCTGGGAAGTACTTCAGGATATTCTAGTTTGTTTAAGGTGCTATGGAAATGTTCAAATGTGGTTAAAATATATAGCCCCCAAAATAGACAAGGGGATTATGATGCGATGAAAGTTGCATAATAAGAAACAGAGAATACCGTATACACTCAGCAAGTCAGGAAAGAGAAACAATTAACACTTCAGTTCCGGAACCCTTTTAATAAAATGTTAACAGTCACCTGATTAGTGTTTCCAGCCATTTTTTTTGCTTTTATTCCAGTTTTACAGCATCTGCAGGGATTTTTTTGTACATTATTTTGATCTTGGCTGAACATTTCCATGATTTCAGCATCTAGCCAGCACCAATTACACCGATGAGAGGTTATACACCTCAGGAGTGAGTTCAATTTGATATCTACCGGCATTTAAACCTTGCACTGCAAAAGGGAAACACCGAGAAATTGGATCAGACCTATTTAGGTGGGGTAAAATTTCATTGCCTGCTAGTGCTTGCTTGGAACACTCCCGAAAAAGACTCACGAAATCGGATAAAAAGTTCTTTAGAAGCGCACTGTCTTACTTCCTACCTTGAAACAAGTGTGAAGCCACAAAGTGTATGTTTCTTGACACAAGCTGCATTGGAAGTTTGCAACTGTCACACACACATATATAAATATATTATATATATATATATATTATTTTGATGAAAATGCAGGTGATCTGATTAGTAAGTTTGCAAACAACTGGCACCATAGTTGGCACAGACACCGTGGGCCGAAGGGCCTGTTCCTGTGCTATGTTCTGTTCATTAGCATGCCAGTCACTGGGAAGGTTGTCAGACCTTAAAGGAACTCTTCCCATGACAACTCTGTTGCGTTATTGGCTGACATGGAGGCATGGCAAAATGCAGGGGGAGGGGATATGTAATCCAATGTGTGCAAGGCCACTTCTAATGTGATTGTCTGCATTGATCGAGTCCTGTGCTGTGAGTGACCCCTTGCATTACAAGATGTGCGTTTGTCATCAAGCCAGAGATTGCAGTATATTGTTCTGAGGATTATAAAGTAGGAAGCTGTAATCACTCATTCGTAAGCTCAGGAGGTTTTGCTCCAGATTTTACTCTGACTCAAATGACAGCTGTCCCCTCAACTTGGGAGATCAGGTCTTGGTCAGAGGTGGGTGAAAAGTGCAGTGCTGAATGTGGGTCTTCACTGGATGTGTGCCTGATGCTGCAAGGATTCCAACCAAAACTGCTTGGTCCAATTTTGCAATGTAACAATTTCACAATGTAACAATTTCATCCAGAAATATTCATTGGAGTGATCTTCTCCAGGATAAATCAACTATGGCATGCTCAGCAGCTTAAAATGGTAGCAACTACTTCTATTTCTATGCAATGATCCCATGTGCCTACAGGAGCTGCTGATGTCATTTGGAATGGTTCTATGTATCAAAAAGAGACTGATGACTGGCAAAATTAATTTGATCTAAGGTTTTCTGATGCAAGACTGGAGGTATTAGTGCAGGAACTAGAAACAAGAGCCCCCTTGAATCCACAATGGCCAGATGGCCCTTCGAAATAAGCTCTTTTCCAAGGTATTCCCTTGGAATCAAGGATGAGTCACAAAGTTGAATGCCATAATCACCACTAGTCTTGAATACTTCACAGATTTACTATTGGATTAATTATTCATGCACAGTGAATTGTGCAATTTAATTTGTTCAGGTTCTCTTTTCTCCTCCGTTCCGCTTCCATTTGTGCCATGCCAAATATCTGGTCCCATGGGTAGTCCATTCAAGTTAGCATGATTGTGCAGGATGCAGTAGAACACTAAGTCGGCTGATTGTTGCAGGGTTCTTCCAGCATCACAATGATCTGACATTATGACATTTCTTGGTGCAGCCCTGCTTCTGTTGTATACATGCTTCCCAAGTGTGGATGCATAGCAAACTGGAGCTGTGACTTCCACCTTCACCAGGTTGTCCTTCATGTCCTGTAACCATTCTTTGAATCAGAGTCATACAATGCAGAGAAAAGGCCCTTCAGACTGTCCTGTCTTGTTTTGCATCCTCACCAGAGCAATCAAGTTCTTCCTCCGGCACACAATATTCCAGCTATAGCCTCACCAATGTTTTATAAAGCTGTACCATACACTCACTATTCTTATATCCTCTGCCCTAGCTAATGAATGCTAGCATCTGTATTCCTTCTTTACCATGATATCTACCTATGCTGCCACCTTTAGGAATCTTTGGACAAGGTCCCTCTGTTTCTCAATAATCCTTGGGGCACTACCATTCAGTGTCCTAATACGGTTTTGACCAGAAACGGCGACAGTTCCTTTCCTCCCACAAATACTGCTTGACACTGAGTTTCTGCAGCAGATTGTTTGTTGCTCTGGATTCCAGCATCTCCATTCATTGTACATGTCTGACTCTTACTTGACCCTCCAAAAGGTATCACTTTGCACTTATTAGGATTGACTTCCATCTGCCATTGTTCTGCCCACCTTACCAGCTGATTAATATCTTTCTGTAGCCTTGGACTGTCGTCCTCTCTACTCATAACCCCACCAATGTTTGTATCATCTGCAAACTTATTAATCATACCTCCTACATTAACAACTTAGTCATTAGTGCACATAACAAACAGTTCTGATCCCCGCACAGATCCCTGCAGTGGACCACTGTCGCAGGCTTCCAATCACAAAAGCAACCCTCTACCATCATCTTCTGTCTCTTATTATCACACCAGTTCGAGAAGCAAATATGCCTTGGATCCCATGGGTTCTAAATGTTGAACTAACTTTTCAGGTGGGACTTTGTTAATGACACATGGTTTGGCACTTGTATTGTTTTGTATTGTATTGCTTATATGGTAGCTGCATAATGAAAGGATAATACACCACAGAGTTGGCATGTGGGGCTGCAAAGCAATGAACTCCAAGTCAACAGCATACGGCATGATGGATAAGTCTACAATCTGAGGAAACTATCGGACTCACTTCACCCGTTGGCCTTTGACAAGAAATAAAATAATCAGGTTAGATCTCTTTGAAAAGCATGTGTTAGTAATTTCCTTCATGCAATAGAGAAGCTGAGATCTCCAGCAACAAACTGGAAGGAGCCAGGCACATGAAGGTCACTTCATAGACATTTTCATTACAACTGACAGTATGGTCTTTCCCCTGCTCTGTGGCTTCAGTAGTTCACTGATTTGAGGAAGACCCTTTTCAGTGAAGTGCAACGATCTTCACAATGAATTCCTCAATGAAGTTCAGACAGGAAGATTACTTTCTGAACACATCTGGAAGCAACCTTCTCTCCTGAATCCGAAGAGATACCCCCCAAATCATAGATACAATTGAACCAAAATGTCTCACCAATGTTCTTTTAGCAAGGAAGTCATATTTCTTGTATATATGTTAAGAAAACTTCAGGAATTAAAATAACAATTTCAGGGTTTAATGTCAATAAAATCTACCTAAGAAAGTCCAGTGGCAAGTTTAGCAATATATGGGGTTTATGCTATATCCAGGAAGAGTTCCAAAATAAATTTTCATTCTTCATCTGCCATTACAAATTCAAACTAAAACCAATATGAAGCAAGCATATACAGTATGAATCAATGTCTGGCCGCTTTAGCTGACAGCTTGTTTAGGGCTGTTATATGCAGTCTGAGTTTGAATAATGTTTGTAAACCAGTCAAAATTCCATGCATGATCTAGAACGTCATCAGAACTCAGTCACCATATCGCAGCCCTGTTAACTCTGCCCCACCCATCTGTTCCTCTCTATTGAATGACAACAATATTTTTTTCCAAATATATTCATAAATCAATGTTATTCATTTGGCTCTTAATGGCATTATTATATGTGGGTCATATAATGCGAAATATATTTATTGAATTCAAAAACAAAGCTTCATAGCTCCCCATCAATTCATTATTTTTAATAGCCTTCTTCCTCCAATTCATTTCTATGCTTGTCAATATTATAGTTTAGAACCATGAATTTGCTGCAGGAAAGCACAACAGGCAGGAACTATGATGCTGGGGAAAGAAAACTATTTAGCAAGTCACAAAGAACCCGCAGCACAGAAACAAGCTGTGTGGATCCACTGGTTTTTGTCCATATTTATACTCCACATGAGCCTCCTCCTGCCCTTCTTCATCCAACCCTCACATCACATCCTTCTATCCCTTTCTTCCACTTGTCCTTCTTAACTCTCTCTTAACTTCATGTAACATTCTTGGTCTCGGTGATATGAATTTACATATTGTTAGGGAGATAAAATCCATTAAAGCAAATTATTATACCGATAATAATTAGAAGTACATTAATCACTTGCCTGTTGTCTGACAATAATGTATGGCCTCAAGCAGAAAGAAAACAGGAAAACAGTTAAAATTAGTTTAGAGAATAAAAATCCATTAACTGGGTAGAAAGAACAATCTTAATAAAGCTTTATGAAGGGCTTGGATTGTCCATAGGAGTTATATACTGAAACAGAAGGATATTTTAATTATTGCATTATTTTAGCTGAAGTATGTTTTGTGTTTGGCTTTAATCCCGTCACCTCTCCTTTCCCAGACAACAAATCGAGATATGACCTCTGAAAAGCTATCAGGAAGGCCAAGAGACAATACTGGTTCAAAATAGAGTCCCAGACCAGCCGTCAGTGGTGGCAGGGCTTACATGCTATAACGGGTTACAAAATAAAGTCAGGCAGCATAGTTAACAACAGCACATCCCTTTCTGATGAGCTTATTGCACATTCTATGCGCATTTTGAACAAAAGGGAAGTGGATTGTTACCACCCACCCTGACAGCCTCCGATGCAATTGAACCCATGGTCATAGTTGAGGACATAAGATCAGTCTTCTGGAGAATGAACCCGAGGAAAGCATCTGGCCCAGATGGTGTCCCTGGACGCGTGCTCAGATCTTGCACTGATCAGCTGGTGGGAGTATTTGCTGCCATATTTAACCTCTGCCTGCTTCAATCTGACGTTCCCACCTGTTTTAAGAAGACCACCATCATGAAGTACTTCAAGAGGCTGGTCATGGCACGTATTAACTCCAGCCTCCCAGACAACCTCGACCCACTGTAATTTGTCTACTGTCATAACAAGTCTACTGTGGATGCCATTTCCCTGGCCCTACACTCATCTCTGGAGCATCTGGACAGTAAAGACACCTGCGTTAGACTACTGGTTATTGACTACAGCTCCGCCTTCAATACCATAATTCCAAGTAAACTCATCACCAAACTCCGAGACATGGGACTCTACACCTCCCTCTGTAACTGGATCCTTGACTTTCTGACCAACAGACTGCAATCAGTGAGGGTAGGCAGCAACACCTCTAGCACGATTATTCTTAACACTGGTGCCCCACAAGGCTGCGTCCTCAGCCCTCTACTCTACTCCCTATATAGTCATGACTGCGTAGCCATGTTCTGCTCTAACTCCATCTACAAGTTTGCAGATGATACCACTGTAGTGGGCTGTATCACAAATAATGATGAGTCGGAGTACAGGAAGGAGATAGAGAACTTAGTGACATGGTGTCATGACAACAACCTTTCCTTCAATGTCAACAAAACAAAAGAGCTGGTCATCGACTTCAGGAAAGGGGGCGGTGTATATGCACCTGTCGACATCAATGGTGCTGAGGTCGAGAGGGTTGAGAGCTTCAAGTTTCTTGGAGTGAACATCACCAATAGCCTGTCCTGGTCCAACCATGTAGACACCATGGCCAGGAAAGCTCACCAGTGCCTCTACTTCCTCAGGAGGCTAAAGAAATTTAGCATGTCTCCTTTAACACTCACCAATTTTTATCAATGCACCATAGAAAGCATCCTATCTGGATGCATCATGGCTGCAGAGAGTTATGGACACAGCCCAACGCATCACGGAAACCAGCCTCCCCTCCATGTACTCTGTCTATACCTCTCGCTGCCTTGGTGAAGCAGCCAGCATAATCAAAGACCCCACCCACCTGGGTCATTCTCTCTTCTCTCCTCTCCGATCAAGCAGAAGATACAGGAGCCTGAGGGCACATACCACCAGGCTCAAGGACAGCTTCTATCCCACGGTGATAAGACTATTGAACAGTTCCCTTATACGATGAGATGGACTTGTTTGACCTTGTACCTTATTGTCTACCTGCAATGCACTTTACTCTGTATTCTGTTATTGTTTTTACCCTGTACTACCTCAATGCTCTCTGTACTACCTTAATGCACTATGTAATGAATTGACCTGTACAAACGGTATGCAAGACAAGTTCTTCACTGTACCTCAGTACAAGTGACAATAATAATAAACCAATACTGGAAATTGTTGGCTGGTGATTTCTCCTAGCTGATATTCCTGTCGTGCATATGTCCCCAGCACTAGAACATCCAACAGAAGAACACAAGGACATAACAAAAATAAGAGTAGGGGCAGGCCACTTGGCTCCTCAAGCTTGACTGTCATACAATATGGTCGTGGCTGATTTGCTTCAATTTCTCTTCTGTGCCAGTTCCACATAACCCTCAATTTCCTGATCTTTCAAAAATGCATCTTCCTCTCTTAAATACCTCCAGTAATGTTGCCTCCACAAGCTCTCGGGTGGAGAATTCCAGAGATTCATCAGCCTCTGCAAGTGGCCAATTCATTGTGTGGGAAACCACTGGTTCCCTCTAAAACCAATGAGCACAAAAGGTAAATTTTAGTGCCCCCATTATCATGAACCATCAGACAACTCAGCAGAAAGACCAAATAAACCAAAGCCTCTCCAGTTCTATATGGCTCACCCAGGTAATGTGCTCTTTGAGCATTTGGAGAAGACCTGAGCTCCCTATAAAGGGGTTGAATTGCTGTGGGGAAATCCTTTAGTGTTTTTACTAGTTCAGGTCATTTGCACATTTGGAATCCAACTTTTTTTCCAGATTCCCTTTTAGTTAAATCCCAGGCTACTAAGCTCCAACCTCAGAGTTCCATGTGCTCAAATGAAACCAGCAAATTGGTTATTTTTAATGGTTTCACAAACCTGACCTGCTGCAAAGCACTGTTGAGAAATCTTTCATCGGAACAAGAAAAACCAATTGGAACATGAAAAGCCAAACAGTTCTTGGGGCCAGATTAAACATTCAAATCATGGTTGATCTCGATCTCAGTTCCACTTAACTGCCTTTGTTCCTTCTCCCTTGATACCACTACCCAACAAAACTCCTATCGATCTCAGTCTTGACAACTGACTGAACATCTGCAACATTTTGGAGATGTTCTTTTCAGAAATCCACTGAATAGATGATTCCTGATTGTATTCCCAAATGGCTCAGTTCCAATGTTAAGAATAGCAAAGAACTGCAGATGCTGGAAATCTGAAATAAATACAGAAAATGCTGGAAATACTCATGAGGTCAGGCAGCCTCTGTCTTTTGATACTACCCGATCTGGTGAGTATTTACAGCATATTCGGTTTTATTTCCAGTTTGAAGAACATACCTACGTCATTCTAGACTCCCCAATAAAACATTGTTTTACTCTGGTTCTCTGAGGAAATCATGATGTCTGAAAAGGTTTAAAAATGTAGAATTTAAAAATGAGATATGTGTAAGTAATCACAAATTCCCAGTGTGCAATTCCTATTCGGGATATTGCTTATTTTGGATCTCGGTCATTAATTGATGAAATTTCTCATGAGGGCTGGTTTCAAGATCATTTGAGGAACTAGCCTGGGCAGTTCTCAGGAACCATGTATCTTCAGCACAAAACTTTGCAATGCCAAATGAGTTTTGGTTGTAGAATATCGTGCGTATTAAAATAAATAACTATTACTCCAATTAATATCTTGACACTTATTTTAGAAGCCAAATGCAAAAGAATTCCACATTTAGCTGGAAATCATGTTTTAATAAGCATTCAAGAATCATATTGCTTTCAAGGTCTTGACAGGATTCTTCTTTATACTGTCTCTATGTACATTCATTGAAGATGTGCATGTTAGAGAGACAAAGTTCCATTCCAGTCTTAACATCTGCGCCATCATATGGCAAACACTGCTCTTTTGCTCCTCAGGCCTATCCCTGCTATTGACCGCAATTAGCAGAAGTCACCATCTTACTTTATTAAACTATGCCTTCCAGAAATATTTTATCTAAACAGTTTAGTACCAAACTCAATAATCTGTATATGAACAAAATCATTTAAATTTTAATTGAGCAACTACCTTGCCCGTAAGATGCAAAACTACCTCTAAATAGCTTCATTTGACTAAACATTAACCACCAGTCAAAAACACGTCACTGAATTGAAAGAAAACCCAAGTATTCTTTTTAATTCCTTTTTTTTGTCTTCAGTTGCTTTCAAATGATATTTTATTCCTGTTTTATGGTATGAATGGGGAATTGTGAACAATATTAATTTCAAACAAGTTCATGCTCACAGATGGTACCTAAACCCCTCAGGAAGACAACTGTTAACTTTATGGGAGTTAAACTAATTCCTTTATCTCACCATGACACACAGTTTTGCTTTTCTGTTTCCCTTCCCAGTCTCAACCTTCCTTAAATATTCCCAACTGAGACAAGAAGTAAGATAGCTCCAGAATGTTTCAACTTTGTAAGCCAAGTATATGTTGCTTGCTTTTATCTCACTGTGATGACACTGCAAAGACAAACCAGGACAAGAGAGCAATACTGCACTTTAACTGTTTGATACGATGTGCATAATAGCAATTAATATTCATAAACCTACCAAATATTGAACAAAACTCTTCATGACTAAGACTCTCACAAAGAGCTCCTAATGCGACTCATAACTCAACTCTAAACAGGTACACCACTTGGGAACTGAATGGCACACTTATAATGAAGTTTCTTTTTATATCCTACTGGGATACTGGAAGACCATCATTTATTTCTCAGCCTTAATTGTCGAGATGGAAGTGAGTCTCCACCTTGAACCACTGCAGTTCGCCTGATGAAGATACTTCGACTGAACTAGTAGGTTAGGGAATTCCAGGAAGTAGACCCAGTGATATTGAAAGAATGGTGATGTAATTCCAGGTGAGGTTCACTTACGACTTGCAAAGAAATCTGCAGGTGGGAGGTTCCACATCGAAGCACTGTGGCACAGAGGATGTCTATTTGGCCCATTGAATCTGTAATGGCTTCCACTTGAGCACCTTCATCAATCCCACTCCCCTTCACCCCTGAAAATTATTTTCTCTCAGATGCTTTTCCAGTTTCTTTTTCATCTTGAAAACAGGGATTGGCTTTTTGAGTCACATTTTCAGGTGTTGAATTCCAGATCACAATAAAATGAAATTGTAGTTGCATAGTTGGCATCGGTGTCGCAGTAACCTGGGTTAATAACTGGTGGAGCATTTTGTAAATGGAATACACAACAGCCCAGAATGGCATTGCTCAAGGGAATGAATGCTTGGAATGATATATAATTGTCAGTCAAACAGGCTGCTCTACTCTGGATTGTGCTGTTCTTGATTGTTGCTGAAACTGCACTCATTCAGGCAGCAGACACTGGTCCATCAAAGCACTGAACACCGTTGTATGGATACTGTAAAGTCTTTGGGATATCAGGACTTATGTCACTCACTGAAGGAGTGCAGATCCCATATTCATGTGATTGTTCTAGTTGAGTTTCTGGTCAATGTTAATCAACCATCTCCGCATATCCCCAAGCTGTTGTGATTGTAATGCCTTTGAAGGTCAAGGATGGGTGGTTAAACTTTTGTTGGAGATGGCCATTACTTGGCAGTTTTATGGTGCAAATGTTATCTCTCAGTTATCGACCCATGCCCAAATATCTTCTAGGTCTTATTGCGTGTGAGCATGGATTAGTCAATTCTAAGTGGAATTGAACATGTTGCAATTGTCAGCAAATATCCCCACTCTGAGTTCATGATGGAAGGAAGATCATTGATGAAGCAGATGATGATTGGGCCTAGAACAATGCCCAGAGAAACCTCTGTAGCAAGGCCCTGTGGCTGATTTGACTGACGTCCAGCAAACACAACATCTTCTTTTAGGTGAGGTAGGAACCTTTTCTCCTCGATGTCTATTGGTTTTAGTTTACCAAGGTTCCTTAATTCTCTGTCAAAAGCTGCCTTGATGTCAACGTCTGTCACTCTCATATTACCACTGGAATTCAGGCCCTTTGTCCAAATTTTAATTGAGGCTGACGCGCAAACTGGAAGGGAGTGGAGCCGGTGAAACTGAAACTGAGCTTCAGTGAGCAGTTCCACGGAAATGAAGGGGAAACATTTTCAGTGAAACATATTGCTGCGAATCCGGAGTCACATTTAGGCCAGACTAGGCAAGGACAGCAGATTTCCTTCCTCAAAGGATGTTTATGGACCTGGTGGGATTTTACGATAAACCAGTGGTTTCATGGTCACCTTTACCCATACTACTTTTATTTTACATTTTCAAATTATTAAATGAAATTAATTTAAATTATAAATCCAGTTGCCAAGCAAGGACTTGAACTCATGTTGCAGTGATGTTCAAGCCTCTGGATTACTGTAACTTAATTCCTAAATCACTGTAGCCATTTTCCAATGACTAGGATGACTGCCAAATCTAAAATCAGCTGCAGGGATTATGTTCCATTTCAAAACTGTTAAGTGCACCATTCCCTCTATCCCACCGTTAAAACTGTAACATGTATAGTTACAGCCTTGTATTCCTGACAGAGAAAACTCACGTGGAATTGTATACACTCATACCATGGTTCCGAGAGTACTCCATGCAGACAAAAAGAAAATCGGAAAATGACAAAAATAGTAACAGATGCTTATTTGTAAAAAAAACAAAGGAAATGAGAGGCAAATAAACTGTACATCTTCTCAACTGAGAACACACTAATTAATTTCACCAGCTGATTCTCAAATAAGATGAATCTGGTACAAATTATACTTCCAGGGAAGCAGTAAGGATCTGCACTGTTCTATCGCATTTAGTAATTGACCATTAAAATGATAATCAAGTAACAGCGGTTCATTAATATTCCATAATTCACATAATTCCAACATCTCTAATACTATATTTTGGTAGTGCCTACTTATTCATGACAACAGTAAATCTCCCTGTTAGTGCCTTTGAATGGTTACTTATGCAATTTCACACCAGATAGCTCGAACAATCTGGCAGCACGTTACTTATTTTTCCCTGAGTGGATCCAGCAAATCTGATCGTTCTGTAAATCCCTCTGTTCTGTCTGCAAGTGTGGTTCCAAGGTTCTCCTGAATATCTCTCCCATCTCCCTCCCTGCCCCTCAGTTGTTTGTCTTATACAGTGTTCAATAAAAGCTCCAAGAATATCAGTTCTTCCTCTCACATACCCTGAACCCTCTGGTCTGAACATTGGTAACCTCAGATGTTAAATACATCCTCTTTTTACCGCAGGTTCTTAGATTTTCCATCTCTTCTTTTTACATCAGACTTCCTCACCTCTTGGTGCCTTTGTTTCTTTTATATTGTGTGTGTGAATTACTTAAATAAGACCGGCTTTTGTGTATTTGGTAACAGATTACAGAGAAAGGACACCCTCTCGGGCCTGGAATTCACTTTATGCGTGCAATATATGTGTTAGATGCCAAAATATGGCTAATGGTAGAACCAAAAAGAACCATGAGAAACTGAAGCTTGACTAGGCCAGTGATCCCTTTGGCCTACTTCACCATTCAATTATTAGTAGTGCTTTATTATTGTCACTTGTACCAAAGTACAGTGAAAAACATGCCTTGCACACCGTTCATACAGATCAATTCATTACACAGTGCATCGAGGCAGTACAGGGTAAAAACAATAACAGCATAAAGAGTAAAGTATCACAGCTACAGGGAAGTGCATTGCAGGTAGACAATAAGTTGCAAGGTCATAACAAGGTAGATTGTGAGATCAAGAGTCCATCTCATCGTATTAGGGAACCGTTCAATAGTCTTATCACAGTGGGATAGAAGGTGTCCTTGAGCCTGAATGTTAGATCACAGCTGAGCTACCTCAATTCCATATTTCCATCCTGTATCCATATCTCTTCATTCTCTAAAAATCTCACCCCTCAGGGGTGTTGAACTCATAAGATTCACAGCCTTCTGAATGAAGAAATTGCTCATCTAAAGAATTCTGTCTCTACACTCATTAGCCAAGTGAAATAGCTCAATAGCATCTAACATCTAAGGATTTAATACCATTTGCTGTGTTTACCTCTCATTCTCCAAACCCCAGAGAACATTGGCCTATTGTAATCAATTTATTTCCATAAGTGAAAATCACATCTCAAAGTCAATCTGGTGAATTTTCATTGCACTTCCCGTAAGATAAGCATGTCCTTTCCATTTCGCCACTGTTCGTTTCACACAAATATCTTTGCGATTTTATCAGAGTTTGGGCAAACCCGAGTTTAAATCGATACAAAGAACTGTGAGCCAAGGATAGATGTAACCCACAGCACAGACTTCTTCTTAACTAAGAACAGAAAATGCAGGAAATAACCAGCAGGATATCCAGTGTTTGTGCAGAGATACAGAGTTGATGCTACCTGATCTCCAGTGTCCTGGTTTTATCTCAGACGAATAACATTCAAACTAATTGGCTTTTGCCTGTTTTCTTATGCTTCAGATTTTCTTGTCCCTCGTGTGCATTGGATACAGCATGTTCAGGGACTTGCATTTCGGGAAGCTCTTCGATTATAATTGTAACTTGTATTTAAACTTAAAGTTTAATAGAAAAATAGAAAACAGAGCAAGTGTGAATGTGAATAAATGACAAAAACTGTTGAAAAAGAAAACAGTCATTAGTGGAATGAATCTCTTTCTTGAAAATATGGATGTAATTTTTTTAGAGATTCTCCAAAGCGCTATTGAGGGATAATTGCCAGAGAGTTGGAGCATGTATTGGAGAACTGGAATGATGGAACGTTGATGCACTGCCACTGAAGATTGAGGACACTTGAGCATAATAGTTAGGTATGTGGTTGTGTTGTGTCAGACTTGTCTCCTATTATAAATAAAGAAAACTCTGGGCTTAAAATTGTTCTTCTTGCTGTTTTTCTATTTACCCTTTCATACTTGCCTTTTGTTTTTTATGACTTGTTTTCCTCTCTCCCTAATTACTCCTTTTGCATCACATCTTGTGCTTTTTAAAAATTTTAAAGATTATTTTTGTATTTTTTAATTATTTTTTCTCATCTTTTCTTCACTTATTTTCACCTTTTTGTCTTTCTGGGTGGAAGGTGCTGGTGATGGGTTTACAGTGATGGGGAAAAAATCCGTCAGTGGTTGAAATTGCTTTAGAAAGGTGTAAATACAAGCAAAAGGTGGCAATTGTCAGTACTTTTGCCACCTCGTCACCCCACACCATGGTGTGCTGCCCTCAAAACCCACCAATCCAGCATCACCCTACTGCTTTTCAGAATGTCTGCCTTCATCCTCTCCCTGCCTACTGCTTCCCCTTTACTCCACTCTCACTCAACCCCCTCCTATACATCCATCCACTTTCCTCGACTCCTATTCCCTCAATCTTAACAAAGCTCTTAACATTTGCCGGGAGCCAAAAGCTTGCTCGGCTTTAGACTACAAGGAAAAAGAATCCTTAAATGTTTTGCTCGCTGCTCGGATCTTTTTCCCTTCTTACTCAGAGTTAGAAATTAGAATCTGTTTCACAACTGAACATGATTGACCTTTTCTAACTGTCAGGGGTGGGATAATTATTTGGCTTCTATATTCAATTGGTGAGGGTTTTTCTAAATTGAAGTATCATTAACTGTAAAGGACATTTGCTCTCTCTCTCTTTTGATCTCAATCTCCATCTGTACATTTAATACATTTTTAAGAAAATGGAACACAAAACAGCTGCAACAGATGAGGATATTTTCACTTTCTCTTTGTTCCTCACAGTCTACTTTAAACATATATAACTGTATTAAAAGGAGCTCTTATGTTTATATGGTGTCTTTCTTCACAACTTTCCAAAACACTTTACTGATAACAAAGGACTTTTCAAGTGTAGTCAATGTTGTAATGTAGTAAACACAGCAGCTAATTTGAGCGTAAACCAGATAAGATGCTCCCATGAATGGGAGTGATCAATATAGGCCAGAAACTTGGGTAGCAGTTCGCGTAACGCTTTTACAGCGCCAGCGACCCAGGTTCAATTCCAGCCGCTGTCTGTAAGGAGTTTGTACGTTTTCCCCATGTCTACGTGAGTTTCCTCTGGGTGCTCCGGTTTCCTCCCACATTCCAAAGACGTACAGGTAAGGAAGTTGTGGGCATGCTATTTTGACGCCGGAAGCATGGCGACACTTGTGGGCTGCCCCCCAGAACACTCTACACAGAAGATGCATTTCAGTGTGTTTTGATGTGACTAATAAAGATATCTTATCTTATCTTATGGATTGTGTTACTCTACATGACAGAGCAGATGAGGCTTCAGTTGAATGTCACATCAGAAAGCTGGCACCCCCAACGGTGCAGCATCCTCTGCACAGTGCAAAAATGCCTGGCTATGACTTTGGCTTGAGACACAATCCCATAACCTTCTCATGAAGAAGGAGACAGTGCTACTGAACAAGTCAATGAGCTGACACAAACTTTCTGAAAAAATCTTCACTCATTTTTTGAAAGATTAACAGGGAAAATAGAATTGCTTTCCCCCCCCCCCCCCCCCCTTTTTGGTGTTTAAAATACATTAAAACTGCACTAATCTAGCATGCTTGAGTCTTCGGTAGTGCTGCACAAGCTGATTTTCTGGACTATTGGATGTTATTTTGTTAATACAGTGCATTTTGAATTCACTTCTTTTTTTAAAAAAGATGTCACATGGTAACACCAGGGAACCCAGTAAATTTAATGGGAACTTGGACAACAGAAGCACATGAGTTTAAAGGGGGTGCAGGAATCATGGCCCTGGTGAGCGGGAAGGATTTCAGTAAGATTGAAAGAGTGCAGAGAAGATTTAATAGAATGTTGCCGGGTCTTCAGGAGTTGAGTTACAGGGAAAGATTGAACAGGTTAGGACTTTATTCCTTGGACCGTAGAAGAATGAAGGGAGATTTGATGGAGGTTTACAAAATTTTATGAGGGGTATAGACAAAGTAAATGCAAGTAGGCTCTTTCCACCTAGATTAGGAGAGATGAGTACGAGAGGACATGGCTTTAGGGTGAAAAGGGAAAGGTTTAGGGGGAACATTAGGGGGAACTTCACTCAGAGAGTGGTGGGAGTGTTGGAACGGGCTGCCATCTGATGTGGTAAATGCGGGGTCACTCTTAAATTTTAAGATTAAATTGGATAGATACATGGACGGGAGAGGTCTGGAGGGTTATGGACTGGGTGCAGGTCAATGGGACTAGCGGAATAAAGTTTCAGCACAGACTAGAAGGGCCGAATGGCCTGTTTTCTGTGCTGTAGTGTTCTATGGTTCTATGGGTGTGTGGGAACCAAAGCCCCAAAGATGGGGAACGTGGGAATCTGAAGCCCGGCGAGTGTTCGGAGAAGACGAGAACTAGAGACCCAATGAGTGGTCGGAGAGTGGAAATTGCAAGCATCACCAGGTGAGCCAGATGACAAATGATCAGGATTTCTGAATTGTCAGATAGTGGATGAGAATTTTACAGTTACATGAAGAGATAGTATGGTCAAAAAGTGTAAGGAACCGAAGAGAAACTTTCCAATGGTATAGTTACATGATTAGAATCGACAAACCCTGGTAAATCAGATGCAGCATATGTTGTTGGATTGCTCAATTCAAATTCAATACCTCAGATTTTGGGAGAAGTCATTGACTTCACGCAAAACAAAAACTTCTGTGAAAGATTTAAAAGACAAGAAAATATACCTTAATGGTTACATACAGCCATGGTGTATTGAAAGATGCAATTTTAAAGGCTGTTTTATGTTACTTTGGGTACTAGAATGTTCAGTTACTCAGGGAAAATGTTGGCAATGTTTTTTTCTACAAAATGTTAAGAGGCTTATCAGAATTCAATGACATACTAAATTTCCACATCTTGAGGTCCTTCAACATCTATTCCATTTTCACATCTAATTCATTCACAGATAACCCCCAGTCATAATGTCAAACAACACAGAAACTGGCCCTTGGGCCCATGGAGTCTGCACCAACCACCGAGTGCCCCTTACACTAATGCTACGCTCATCTCATTTTATACTTTCCACATTCCCATCAACTTCCCCCAGATCCTACCTTTCATCTACAAACTAGGGGTCAATTAACCTACTAACCTGTACATCTTTCGGAACTGGGAGGAAACTGGAGCACCGGAGGAAACCCACCTGGTCACAGGAGAACACTTAAAGATCACACAGGCAGCGCTGGTGGTCAGGATTGAATCTAAGCCATTGGGACTGTAAGGAAACAGCTCTTGTCTGAGCTGCACCACATTATAGTCCAACTATAAAATAGTAGCCAATGTGTGTTTGTGCAAAACTGGAAACATTGAAAACATAACCATGAGAGCTGTCTGCATGGTAATGGAATGAATATTCCTGCAAGGGCATCCTGTGGTGAGAAAAGACAATCCCCTTCATAGCCACCTGACTCAGGAGGAATGAAGAGAGATGAAAAAAAACTAAAGAACCATCAATACCAGGTCTCACACGTGAAAACAGTCAGTTCCCAAGGAGAGCCATAAAGCTGGTCTGTGCTATTCTATTCTCTCTCTCTCCTCTTCCACAAAATGAAAGTGATGGATGAAGAACAAAGTACCAGGAAGTAAAGAGTAAGAAATATCATAAAGTATATTAAATAATAGGATTATAGAGACTAAAATAAATAAAATTCAGCTATGTTATTGTGTCTAATTAAACAAATTTATTTTAGCTTAAAAAAAGTAATGATTTGATATCCTAACTCAACTACTTTTCATATTATACGAGGTACTTAATGTATTAAAGGGGTGTAATCTATCTGAAAGAGTAATGCAATTGTTCCCTGAGATGTGATTTCAGCACCTGGCCGGTATCCCTGGAGGCCATGGGAAGGAGATAGATGATGGATGTGCTCTCATTCTTTATTACCAGCACAGGCATCTGCGAATGTAGGGAGTTTACCAGCAGCCAGACCTCTTCCTTCTATCGGCACATCCATTCCATCTCGTCCCAGAGACGTTGAGAGAATGTCACTTCACTGTGCAATCTGTGACTCTGTCAGGATAAATCTCCTTTGAAAAGTCACAGAGCAACTGATCATTACAGAACCTGTTACACTGCTAATTATACTCTTATTAATGAATGTAATTAAACCATTTCTGACTAATTAGATTTTCAGTCAACCATATGGTGTCGCCTGCAGCTCATGTCGGAAGACTATGGCCTTGCGACTTTGTTGGGATGGAAAAAAAGACAGTTTGCTATTGGCTGTCATGGCTGTTTAAGAAGCTTTTGAGTGTACCTTAGAGCTTTGAAATAATTCCAGAGAGGGAACATGCTTCCAGACAATTAAACCTTCACAAAACATCCCTTTAAAAACAAAGAGAAGAGGATAATACCACCCATTCTCTTTTGATATATGGTCCAAACCAGCCCACCTTTGACTTATGCCCTTCAGTGTTGAACTCCATTAGATTTTCTGCTCAACTCTTCCCCAGTAACTTACTCAGCCTTTGAATGATAGGATGTTATCATCCTCCAACCACAGTTCCTCTAACTTTTCAACTTAATTTTATCACCTTGTCTCCTCATATTTCAATCACTTTACACAGTGAACTATTCGCACAAATCAACCTGGCTACTATTCCAGATGAATCTCGAAGTCCTGTACATTACTGCAAAGTGTCCTCCCTTCCAACCACAAATCCAACTTTCTTCATATTCCCTAACATATAGAGTATTTGATTTGCTGTAATCATCTTGAAGAATGTATTGTTTTATTTCTATTAATTTCACATATTTCTTTGTTGGGTTTGAAGGGGAAGGGTTGTGGGTTTGTGAAATGAAAGAATAAGAGAGGCCACTGGCTAGACATCTGAATTCTGCAACTGCTGAGGCGTAATGTGAAAAATCCAGCACTGCTGTGTGCATGATACAGTTCACATGAGTCAAATTCATCATCTCCTCACTTTTTCCTCCTCCCATCACAAGGAAGGAGTGGCATTCGGGGTGGGCTACCTCTAGGTGTTGTGTTGAGACAAACACAGTTTTTAACTGTCTATCTTTAAGTTGGCTGTTGAATATGATACTGACACCAAGGGTCCTCTAATTAATGCTTTGCCGTGAGAGGTTTCTCCTCCAGGTTGATGGAACCGGGAATAATGAGGCTTTGCGTAACTCATTTGTGAAAAATAGTACCAGTTTCAACAGGCTCAGACATTATGAGAAAATGATAGTACTTCTTGAGTATTAACAAAGCTGATAAAGTAACACAAATCTGACTCGATCTTCAAACTGCATACAGTTGTAATTAATCTAAAGGTAGGACCACGTGGCATCGATTATTAAACTGTGATGGATATATTATGGCGAGTTTTCAATAACTGAGTGTCAAAGATCAAGACAAGAGACATGACAAGAATGTAGTTATTCCAACTGGAATTATGGGATTCATTCTGGCTAAAACACCACTGGAAATGACCATTTCTGTTTGATCATAGCTAGTTTCCTTCCTTAGTTCTTACACTGTCAAAATGGTGAAATCAGCCTTTTGCTAACAAAGGAACAAGTGCTCCACTACTAATACAAGTCCATCCAGCATTCTGACAGATGATGGGAATGCAGCACCAGTCAGACAGGGAAGATGTCACTAATTAGAACTGCTCATCCATTGGCAATATCAAATTATTTTACACTGCAGCTACAGAGCTCTTTCACCACTGATCTGAGAGCAATATGCAGCAAGAGGTATCCTTTCATTTGCCAACCACGCAATGCAGTGCACAGATACTGGTTCAAGACCAGCAACTGCAGTGCAACCACAGTCTTAACGAAGTAAGCAGGGCACAATTCACCACACCACCCTCCTTCCTGTAAACTTTAGCTAAAATACAAAAGTTTACAGCTTCATGCAAAACTCTTGGACACCACTGCAAATGCACACAAGGCAAGGATCCAGCCCACTGCCTGTGCTTTCCTGTTTTTATTCCCAAGGCTGCACTTTGTTTTGGTGGTCATGTGCCCAATGGAGCTTGAGGCTTCACTCCTGCAGCTAACCCACCAGTCAGAGCACTCTGCAAACAGCAACTGTGCCTCAAATGGCTTATCCTAATACACCGTCCCTGGACTGCTCAAATGGCCTTTGATAGATTTCTGTTGTCAAAGGCCTATAACCTGCTTTTAAATGACTTGGATGATCAGAAACATCTAGAAGCTGTTCAAAAGTAAGTAATTTTAAAGAAAATATAAAAATAAAAAACAAATGATGAATATGTTTAAAAACCTTTACGTGTTAAAGATTAATATGACATTGATTATGCAAAAGTTAAAAACTTACCTGCAGTTACCTTTTCAATGAATGAAATTACATTGGATATGCTAATTGTGGCTATGGTCTTAAATGTATCTACAGCTCCTCCTGCCTCCCTCCCCCCCGCATCCCCCCCCCCCCCCCACACACAAAGTTCACACACAATACGCAGACATGAAAATCTAAAATAAGCAGACTTCACTCTGCAACCAGTTGGTGATTGCCCATTGGACTCCCAACTGAGGAACAGCACACTCAGGCCTGTTATTTTAATTTGTCTGTTTGGCAAAAGTGCAATTTATTTGAATATCACATTATTGTATTATTAAGGTGCAAGCGAAGAGATTTGTCTTTTGCTGAACGCATCAAGAGTTTTCTGGACCAGCATTTTCTCTGCATGAAGCACATGGAAACTCTCCATTTTGCTGATGTTGAAAAACACTCAAGCAGCCTCCCAATCCCATGAGGATTTCCCCAGATCTCAGCTTGTGCATAAATTGAGATCAATCCCCAAAATAATTGAGGCCCAGAGAAGTAGAGCACCATCAATATGTTCCTATTTAGAGTTTTCAAATGCAATTTTTAACTCAGTTAACTATTATTCACACACATCAGGCACAGCATGCATTAAAAACCTGCAGTTGAGTTGGTTGTTCAATTTTTAATGTGACATATATATTGCAGTAAACATGCATTAAAAGGAACACAAAGCACAGAGCAGATCTCAGTGAGGATAAATTTCATAAACTGCTCTAAAGAGACCAGAAGAAAGGAACAATTGAAGGATGCATGCATTTGAAAGTCGGGAGAGTGGCCGTTTTTGTAGGTGGGGACTTGCTCAGGCAGCTTCATATGGGTGAAAATAAAAGGGCATGTTGCATTCATGGGGACGATTAGTTACAACCACAGTATGCTCTGGCCGCAATGCAGATGTAAATCAGTGTCCCCAACTTGATGAAGTCACAAGCAAAGTGCCATTTAAGGAGCTGTCTCTCTGCTCTCAAGAGTTAATAATTTATCAAATAGACTGCTGATAGAGCTGAAAATGTGGACTCAGAAGGCATCTAAAAAGGAAATGGATGGAAGAATGAAAGAAACGAAAGAGATCAGAAGGGTTCTGCACACTCTCTTGTACTGCAAGCTGGAAGGATTGTAGAGCCTGGATCCAATCTTCTCATATTCATGCATTCCAAAAGGACTTCAATCACCAAAACCACAGATATAACTGGAGGACTCTGAAGCTGTCTTGTACGCAAGCACAGAACATGGCACTTTCATTGTAGTGGATACCAAAAAGGGAAAAAAACAGCAATTCTATTTTCCATGTTGATAAGCCGACAATATTCATACCAACAAGCCAACATTTCAGGGTAGAGGAAAGATAAAATTGGCATTTCATTCACAGGGAACAAGGGATTAGATGCAAAATGGTCCCAGTCCCAACTGCTGAATAATTACAACATCACAAACATGGAAATATGAGAAGCATCGGAACATTCCCGGGCCACACATCTAGTGTAAGCTATTGGGAAAGGATATTTTAGCAAGCGCATAAGCAGCAGACAAGACAGTAAATGGAATACTTGATATTGCTGGAACGCTTTTAACCTCATTAGTGTCAGTTCCTATTGGACATCTTAAACGCCTGACATTAATAGGGTTAAATAAAAAAGTGGAAAAAAAACTAATTCCTGTCTGCCTATGTAGGTCACACAAGGATACTACAAGATTATTAATTTAAAAAAATTACCCCATATAAATTATTGCTGTTAATTAGAATGACACTGAGAAGAGGACCTCATTACTCATTTCTTACGTACACAGTACAAGATAGTATCACACTTAGGTTGATTACAGAAGAGCTCTAAAAGAACTCATTAACTTAGCTACAAGTATAAGAGGAAGAAAAGGTTGAGTGAAGATGAAAAATAGTCTCTAGAATCATCTATAATCTTTGGTAAGAACTTATCCCACCATCAAAGCCAAGAGCAATACCACTTTTTATGGATAATTGTTAGAATGACAATTATCAAAAGCAATGCCTCTTGGTAACAAGTGCCTAAAAACACAACAGGCCACCCTTTACAGGATCCATAAAACTCACAACAGTGGATCTCAAAAATAGACTGCCAACACAGAAGGGGATATTTTACAAGATGGATAGGTTGGAGTTGAAGGGAAAGGTAATCACACTACAATTCTCAAACTGACTCTTGCCCAACCACTTTGTTTCACTGAAGACCGGTCAAAGGGGCAACTGACAAGTCTACAATGAAGAAGTAGACCAACCATTGAAAGATTTTAAGCGGTTGCAGACTCCTTCTGTTTTAACTCTGTCTTAATGTTAAATGCAAGGAAGCCTGGATTCCTGTGCCTCCAGTAAGACAGTAAGTTAATGGAAACAGGAAGCACTATATCCAAGGGTTAACTGCCTTTGTTGTCTTCATGAGTCAGACAGAAAATGATTATTTCCCCTCAGATGCAAAGAATGCACCTCCACAAGACTAGACTCAGTGGATTGGGTGACGTGCCAACCCTCCTTAAGAAAAAACAACTGCTTTTGGTGTCCAATTCACTTCCACTCACCTGCACGTCAGTGTCCCCAGTGCCACTTTACACACTGCCTATCTACCCAAATAGCACCCCCTGCCACCATTGTTCAAGTTCCATGCTCCCTTCAGACTTGAATTATCCACACATGCCAATTTGGCTAGCTGAAAAGCAGTGGAAAAAAAATCCTGAAAGTTTGAGCATAAAACAAAGTGCTGGAAGAACTCAGTGGGTCAAGCAAAAACTGTGGAGGCAACTGGATGATTGACGATTTGGATCAAGACCCTATGTCGGGTCCAAGAGTGTAGAGGGAAGATGGCCAGTGTAAAGAAGTGAAAAGGAGGGAAGAGACAGAGGCTGGTAGGTGGAAGCAGATAAGGGAGGGATGATATACGGATGTTACCAGGTGGGAAAGGGGACAGGAAAGTTGAACCGAGGGAGAAGAAACCCATGTAGATAGGTGGGTGATGGGCAGGTGGAACCAGGTGGAGAAGAGTAAAGGGACTTGGTAATCAGGGAGGGGAGAGGTGGAAAGGTGAACAAAGGGAGAGAACCATTATGACTTCCAATGGCACATCATTTCAACTCCCCTTGCCATTCCTGTACCGACCTTTCTGCCCTCGCTCTTCTCCAATGCTGTGGTGAGGCGAAGTGCAAACTAGAAGAACAGCACCTCATATTCCACTTGGGCAGCCTACACCTCAACAGTAGGAACATTCCAAGTAACCCAGACCCCCTGTGTTCCTTTCCACTCCCATAGTCCCCCTCATCTGGTTCCACTTATCGTCTACCATCTTCTACCTCATTCCTCCCTTTCACTTCGACATTAGCTATCTTCCCTTTACACTCAATCCTGATGCAGGGTCTCAACTGGAAATGTTGACTATCTCCTTGCCTCCATAGATGCTGCTTGACAAGCAGTTTGTTTTTGTTTTGCTCCAAATTCCAGCATCTGCAGCCTCTTGTGTCTCTTCAAGTTTAAGGATCGGTATTAAATCATCAGAACTTTCCTAGGATCTAAATCTCTGGGTTTCCCATCAAAAATTCCTTTCCTCACTCTCTTCCCAACCTGAAGTGTTTGTGCCTTGCTGTTTCTTTATCTTTCCATTATTTTGGCTGAGAATTAAAAGCTTACCTCAGATATTAACAACATAAGACTTAGAAACCAAAATTAAGTCATTCAGCTCAACAAGGCCATCTTGGTGCTTCTGCTCTCTATCAGCCTCTTCTTATCCCTTTTACTTTAACCCTATCAGCATATTTCCTTCTCTTTACTGTACTTGTCCTTATAAATCCATCTTACAGATTTCTTGATATTTAACCAGGCCAAACAAAATAATCTTTAGTTATAAAAATTCTACCATTTCCTTTTGCACTCAGTTGTGGGAAAGATCAGCTCTTAGAGACTGAGCACTTCACTACCTGCACAACAGCACCATGGATTTCCATGCAGAAATGTAAAAAATACATTGCTTCAATCTCATTCAAACATTTGCTTTGCTCAAAATCTCAGGTCCACTCTCCTTGTTATATATTTATCTATAACCAGGCTCATTATGCTGTTCCACAATTTCTAAATCCATTGGATGCATAAAGTAATCCATCCAAATGTGGCAATTTCCCTTAAGGGAGAATCACCATCATTTAAAGGATGAAGTGCAATCATTTATTGTCACATTACTTGAGGGGAAAATCCTTTGCATTTGACACCAGATTTTAAGGTTCAGTTTCACTCTACAGGCTTCAGTCTAATTATAAACTGTATCTCCACAGGATGAGTTCCCCATTTTGGACAGGAATTCAGAGCAGGTGCTCTAGAGGCCATGCACAGCTCCACTGACCAGAAAAAAAGACAAGGTGGGGTGTGCTCCATGCAAAAAAATTGCACAGAGTACATGAAGGAATGCGTGAACTTCAACTTTTGAGGAACAGTTGGAGTAAACCTTAGATTCATGTAAAATGGTACAGAATACAAATAAGAGGACAACTCCAAGGAAAGCATTGATAGAAAGACAAAGTAATATGAGCTCATACCAATGAAGTTCGTCTGCAAATTCTTTTCTGCAGTGGCTTGAATGAATACTTCTTAATTCAATACAAGCTAAGAAACTACTGTCAGAATAGGTAACTAAATTCATTTTCCACTGTGTTCTCACTGATCATTTTTTTTGACGTATTGAGACATATTCTGATCTCATTTGGTTTTGGGTTGTATTGGCTTTCTAAATCTATTGTTCAAATTTTGCTGTTTAATAATCTCAGCAATTATGACTTAAATTCAACACTCACTGAAATACATGTGTATCATAAGTTTGCAGACAATTTTAATTTCTTTGAGCAATTATCAGCAGTCAGGGCAAAGTACTTTCAAAGATTTGGCTAAAAGAATTGGATACTATTGGGGCATGTGGTGAATTACATTTTGTGCTGTGTATATTTTACTTCAAAAAGTGTGCTGGCCAGGGTAAAATTCAGTTTGTATTCTTTACCCTGGAGTTAAAGGAGAAACTACTGACAGTCAATGCTGCACTTACAGATCAGAGCACTGCAAATGAGCCCTCACAGAGGAGCCAACCTGTTATGGTTCATAGAAGCAGGATGACTTTTGCATTACTTTGGAAACCAAAGGGAAGTACAAGAACATGTAGATGGCAGAATTGACTGCAAAAAAGAAACAGACTATGAACTACAGTATTGCCCTGGTGCAAGAGTTTCTGTGAACAAAGCATGTGGAGATAATAGTCAAAGATTGGGTTCACTCGTCATCTATTAAAACATCACTACAACAGAATACTATACAGCATTCTTTCACTGGTATGCCTCATCTCTGTTAGTATTCTGTGTGCTCCAAAAACAATACTGGTTTATATTTAGAGAGAACAACATGCTATTTGCACTGAAGGCAATTTGATTTTTAAACATACAAATTACTATTTTTTGCTGAGCTTTATTTCAAAACTATTCATGAAAAACCTAATTTAAAAAAATACATAATTTTTCTGCTTTGGCTAATTTTGTTTTGACTACATTTAAATGCTTGGACATTTTATTATGACACAAAGCAGATATGCGTGTATATACTTCCAAATTCAGCAAATGAGTAAAATTAATGGTATTCCATGGGCTAAATATTATTATCAATGCAATGGAAAAAAATCAAACAGGATGGATAACAATTTCAACAACCCTGCTGAAATGGAAACAACTATCCTGACAGCAGATTTAAGGTTAGTTATTCACTGTAGAAGTGACCAAGATTTAAGAATCAAACAGCACTGAAAATAAGGCAAGGATTAACAGACAGTCAGATTAAGCAGGAAACATAAGCAAAGTGAAAAGGCAATTGGAAATTCCTCAAGATTTAATTCCTGTGCCTCACACATTTTATAATATAGAATCAGAGTTCTTTAGATTGATTGAGCTGAATTGAAGACATTCTTTGACAGACTTTGTTCTCATTTTTCTATTTCACCCTGCACGGAACATTACTGCTGTACTTCCTCCAGCTTTACAACTATTTCAAATCTCTTTTACCTCCAATTCCTGCCTATAGCACACTTCCAACTTCAATCAGTTTACCGATGGCAGCCAATGTCCCCAACTTTTGGAATTTCCTCTTGCCCTTAGCCATCCCTTGAAACCTATCTCCATTTTTAACTGAAGTTCTGGCTGCTTATCCTAATATTACTTAATGCAGCTCAGCTTTGTTCGATGACAATGTGACATGTTTTCCCATACTAAAGGCACATAGTTAATTGCATAATTTTCTCTGACAGATTTCCCAATATTACTTAACGTATATTTTGTTTTGCATCATCTCTATAAGCTTCTTCATCATGAATTGCACATTACATCTAAATCATTAAGGTACACTACGAAAAAAGCAAAGGGGCTTCTTTGGTAACAGCTTTTCAGTCACAAAAAACACCCGCCAACCATTAACTTTTGGTTCTTGGCACTCAACTAATTTTGGATCAAGAATGCTACTCTCACTTGGATCTCACTGGTTCTTTTGACAGCCTGACACAATCAACAGCTTACTAAAAGCCATGTAAACTACATCAGACATACTGTCCCCATCAACAATTCCTGTTACCTACTCAAAAAACTCAATATTTTCCTGCCATGACTTCCCTGAGCTTAGTGAGGAAACTGTGGAGCTATGATGTATACCTAGGCAGCTGAAGGCATGACCTCAAATGGCGAAATGATTAAAATTGCAAGAAGCCAGAACTGGAATAGAGCGGAGGCTGTGATGAAGTGGAGAAGTTGGGCCCATGAAGGGGGGTTTGAAAACAGAGGGGGAAAAAAAAACATTGAACACTGATTCAAATGGCAAACCATTTCACAAATAAATAATGATCAGGGGCAGTAACATGCTTGATTTTACTGGCAGCATCAAAATGTTTGCCTTGCTGCCTTACATATAAAGACAGGCAGATCCCACAAATCTAAAAACATTGCAGCTTGTAAATCAGAATGGTGCGTATTATTCTCTCAGTCCCAGCACTCCAGTTATCCTCTTTCTTGCATCATCCATTCTTTTTCACTCACCCCTTTATCTTTCACTCTCTCTTTCATCCATTTTCCCTCCCCTCACTCCCTCTCTCCTTTCATCCTCATCTCTCCTCATCTCTATGCCCTACCATCCAACCCCCCCCTCCATAAACACTTTCTGCCTCCCTCCAGCTCTCATTTCCCTCTTCGATCCATTCTCTGTTCCCTCCTAATCCCTGCTCATCCTCTGATATGTGAATTAAGCACACTATCTGCTTGGATTTTTTTTTACAAGGTCAGAAACAAGTAATGAATCTAAAGACAGGCAACAAAGCTATATTTAAATGTAACACAATAATTGTACAATATTCTTCGAATATGAAATTAACAGTTTATCTGATAAACAGATCAAGTCTGTATTGAGTCCAGGTGAAGAGAAGGCAGGAGAGCAAAAAGAAGACATAAGGTTGCTCTGGCAGACAGGGTGGAAGAGAATCCAATGGATTTCTATAGCTATATTAAGAGCAAAAGAACAGCAAGGGACAAAATTGGTCCTCTTGAAGATCAGTGTGGTTATCTATACATGGAGCCAAAGAGATGGGGGAGATCTTAAATGAATTTTTTGCATCCGTATTTACTCTGGAGACAGAAACAGAGACTATCGAACTGAGGCAAAAGAGTAGTGAGGTCATGGACCGTATCTGGATTATGGAAGAGGAGGTGCTGACTGTCTTGAGGCAAATCAGGTGGATAAATCCCCAGGGCCCGACAAGATGCCTGTTCAGACTTTGTGGGAGGCTCATATCGAAATTTCAGGGGCCCTGGCAGAGATACTTAAAACATTCTTGGCCACATGTGAGGTGCCTGAGGACTAGAGGATAGCTAATGTTGTTCCTTTGTTCAAGAAAGACTCTAAGAATAAGCTGAGAAACTATAAGCCAGTGAGTCTGACATCAGTTGTGGGTAAATTATTGGAAGGTATTATAAGGGACAGAATATATAAGTATTTGGATAGACAGAGCCTGATTCAGGATCGTCAACATGGCTTTGTGCAGGGTAGGTCATGTCTAACCAATCTTGTAAAGTTTTTCGAGGAGGTTACCAAGAGGGTTGATGAAGGAAAGGTGGTGGATGTTTGTCTATATGGACTTTAGCAAGGCCTTTGACAAAGTCCTGCATGGAAGGCTGGTCTAGGATGAAGTTGCCAATTGGTTTCAACATTGGCTCTGTGACTCTCTGACTGGAGGCCTGTGACTAGTGGTGTGCTGCAGGGATCGGTGTTGGGTCTCTTGTTGTTTATCATCTATATTAATGATTTAGATGATAACATGGTAAACTGGATCATAAAATTTGCAGATGACACCAAGATTGGAGACATAGTAGACAGCAAGTAACGCTATTAAAACCTGCAGTATGATCTTGACCAGCTAAGTACATGGGCTGAAAAATGGCAGATGGAATTTAATGCAGACAAGTGTGAGGTGTTGCACTTTGGGAGGACAAACCAGGGTAAGACTTACGCAGTGAAAGGTAGGCCTCTGAGGTGTGTAGTAGAACAAAGGGACCTGGGAATACAGGTCCATTGTTCCTTGAAAGTGGCGTCACAAGTAGATGGGGTCGTAAAGAGAGATTTTGGCACTTTGGCCTTCAGAAATCAGGACATTGAGTACAGGAGTTGAGATGTGATGTTGAAGTTATACAAGATGTTGGTGAGGCTGAATTTAGAGTATTGTGAGCAGTTCTGGTCACCTATCTGCAGGAAAGATATCAATAAGCTCTAAAGAGTGCAGACAAAATTTACAAGGATGTTCCCGGGACTTGAGGACCTGAGTTATAAGGTTGAATAGGTGAGAACTTTATTCCCTGGAGTACAGGAGAATGATGGGAGATCTTACAGAGGAATACAAAATAATGAAGGGTATAGATAGGGTGAATGCATGCAGGTTTTTCCCGTAAGGTTGGGTGAGACTAGAAGCAGAGGACACAGGTTTAGGGTGAAAGATGAAATATATAAGGGGAATCTAAGGGGAAACTTAGGGGAAACTTCTTCACTCAGAGGGTGGTGCGAGTATGGAATGAGCTGCCAGCAGAAGTGGTAGATGCGGGTTCAATTGTAACATTTGAGAGAAGTTTGGATAGGTGCATGGATGGGAAGGGTTTGGAGGGATATGGTCCAGGTGCAGGTAGATGGGACTAGGCAGAAGATCAGGTCAGCATGGACTAGATGGGCCGAAGGTCCTGTTTTTGAGCTGTCTTACTCTGTGACTCTCAGTTTTCATTAATTCATTTGAAGTTTAGTGTAACGTGGAAGTATCATTGGTCAAATTTGAACAAAAATAATGTCATTGCTTCATTTATTATATGACTTGGAAAGATATGTAAAAAGGAAAGATTTAGAAGGATATGGGCCAAATGCAGGCAAACTGAATGAGCTGAGATGGGCAGCTTGGCTGGCATGGACTGTTGAGCCAAAGGGCCTGTTTCTGTGCTGTATGGCTCTATGAATGGAAGATCAATCACTTTGCAGCTTTACATTTGGTTAACCTCCATTCATTGTCTGGTGACCAGTGTGTGATTAAAGGAGCGTACTGCTTAGGTAATGCTTGGTTGTATTACTTTTTTGCTTTAAAGTTATCAGGAAAAGATAAGGCAAGTATCAATTCAAATGTCCTGTTATAGCCTGCAAAGCCTGTCCCCTGCTTATAGCTGAAAAGAAAGAAACATTTTTAGGCTTTTGGAAAATCCCTCCAGGATCCACCTTCCTTTTAAACCTGTCATTTTATTTTACACATCATTGCAGAATACTATTTATAAATGACATGGAAGCTACACTGGTTACATAAGCAGAAGTGAGAATTGCATATTAGATAATGGGCCCGACTGCAAGAGCAGCAGTTTCTTGGGAAATGGAGGTACATTATATAAGAATTTCAGTAACATCTTCTATTCCAGTGATCTTTTCTTCACTCCCACACTCGCTAAAAAACTCATTCAACTATGCAATAGAAAACGAAACGTTGGTGGACTAAACAACCTTGAGGACAATAATCAGCTTTCACCACGTACATATGAACAGTTGGTCTGAAAATTCTGCAGCAGTCTGTAAAATAGGTTGCCAAAGGAAAGCAAAAAAAAACTTGGATGAATTACCCCTTCAGCAATATATGTTTCTAACGATGGATTGCCACAAACTTATAACAGCATAACATTTTCTCAAGAGTTTGATTTTCTTTCTGCTGAGAAATCAAATAGCTCACAAGCTTCCAAGGATGTAAGTAGATGCAAAGGATGTGTATGATACCCAGTGTCCACTATCCATGTGAAAATACTCTTTCCCACAGTTCAGTTCAATTACATAAACTTCCATGACAAGATTTTCAGCTATCAGCTGAACAGCAGAGTGAGATCTGAACTGATAGATCTGATAGGTTGAAGATTTCTTCAATGTTTGATATTGGGAAGCAGGGGATTGAGAGTGTTGAAAGCCAAATTCCCCTGCAAAACAGCACAGCATGCGGTTTAACAGGCAAGTGGTCATAAATAGATGGGATGGTGAGCACGTTACAACTTAATGAAAATGTAATGCCACTGCTAATATTGACACAATGGTAAGTATCACACTGGCCCCCTAGTCCACTCCTGATGTGTAAAGACACTTTTGATTTAGAAACAATACAAGTTGATCAGTGATGTTTCCGCCTGATCCTGAACCTAAACTGGCTGTTGATTTTTTTAAAAATTTGGAATCAAGACCCAGCTGATTCATTCAGTACATTGTTTCCAGGGCCACTGCTTTGCATTATGCTTGTGTTAGGGCAGGCACAGTAGTGTAGCACTTAGTGTAATGCCTTACAGCGCCAGCAACCCAGGTTCAATTCTGGCTACTGTCTGTAAGGAGTTTGCACGTTCTTCCCATGTCTGCGTGGGTTTCCTCCGGGTGCTCCGGTTTCCTCCCACATTCCAAAGACGTACAGGTTAGGAAGTTGTGGGTATGCTACGTTGGCGACACTTGCGGGCTACCCCAGAACACTCTATGCAAAAGATGTATTTCACTGTGTGTTTCGATGTACATGTGACTAATAAAAGATATCTTAACTGAAATCAGTGTCCTATAGTAGCAAATATCCTTTTAAATTCCATGCAAATTATGGCAAGTTTACTGCACGGCAAAAGCTGTGGTTTTATAAATGGCTAACTTGAGCCAATTGCAACCTCCCCATGATTCAAACAGCTCTTGCAACTGAGCTGCATAATGAAGGACACTTTATCACTGAGAACAAGATTTCAACTGATGGGGAGGGGAGTTAGACCAGAATTAGACCAAATCTTTGAACAGTTTTCAGAAAAGGTAACCTCTGGAAGATTGAGAGTACATTCTTCAAAGTTAGTCTGAAGGACAATGAAACCCTAATATAGACATTCTGCATTATTAACACTTTTCCTATTGTGATTATTAATGCTGGGTACTTGATATATCACTGGCATAATCCACATAATCTAACCAAATGCTAACAAACCTAGAAGGATATCTGTTCTCTCCAAATCTTACAGGAATTAATATTTTGGTCAGAATGAACATTCTAATAGAGGAGTGGATTAAATATAAAGACAAGTGCCTGGAAATCAGAGTTCACCCTTTTACTGTGCACTAAATGGGTGATCTGTGTACTGCGAGGACCTAATCATGTGACTCTGATATAAACTGAAAGTCCCAGTAGAAAAGTCATTAGGGTGGTTTTCTTCCTTAATCATTCATTAAAGCTCTGCTGCATGTTTCCCAACAGCAGCTGCACAAAGCTTGCCGCTGCGAACTGCTGGGGAGTGAGTCAGATCCTTAAAGTACATTCTCAATGGCAGCGAGAGTAAAGTCTGCCATGGAGCTGAGGGAAAGCAGGAAGAAGGGGGAAATATGGCACCCTCACATACTGATCTGGCTCCTATGCCACAAATATGCTCCAAGCCATTGTAAGGGACAAGATCATCAAGGGGCAAGCAATCACAGCATAATAGAGGTGTAGTAGCTTTTTTTTTCCAGTCATGCCCATAGACAAGAATGCAACACAAACAAAATTATAGCAGAGCCTGTGTCCAAAATATCTACATTCTGGAAAGCATCTTTAATTTGCCTATTGATGCCACTTTCTGCAGGGTTTACTCCTCCTTTTGCTGAGAGTTAATAATGAGGGTCGTAGGTTGTCCATTATTGTTCCCATTTCTGTTGATAAGGCAGAGAGGAGTATCACATGTTATTGACATTGCTGTGTTGATAAATGACGCTGGGAAACCAGCTGCTCTGCTCGGGTGAATCATTCCCAGAAGTGCTTGGTTCAATTTCCCCAATGGTAGGACTTCCACAGGAAATGACATCATGGCATTAAAACATGCACAGAGCAATATTTTACTTTAAATATGATTTGTCCATTAAGATATGGGTGAAGTAAGGACAACTGCTGGGTTTTGATGTAGAAAATGACACCCTAACTATAGAAATTCTGTAATATTAGTATCTTGCCCACCTCATGACAGCTATTGCTTGACGGTCCACAAACCAGTGGGCTTATCCATTATGAGTATAAACCAAATGCTTCGGTTAAACTGTATAAACAAAGAAATTGAATTGGCTTTTGAATTAGAAACTCTGGAAACTTGGATCAAATCAATGACTGTACCATATTCAAAATCTAATGATGCACACCAACATGGAATAATTATCACATATAGCAAATTTATAGTTGTGATATGAAGGTCTTGACTTCCTATCACCTGCAACTGATATCTTAAACTTTGAATCTCACACCATTTATGCAAAAACATCTAAAAGTTCTTCTTGCTCTTAATGCTGATGGTTGTAAGAATGCTCACTGCCATCTTAACAGCAGAAACAGGATAACTCAGGAAAACCTCATAGCTGTGTGAAACACAAATCTGTAGAAAAAAATCAAAATGCACCAGTATGTGTACTTACTGATTTTCTTTGCTATAATTTAAAAAAGAAACTCATCAAACTTTCCTTCTCAGCCTTCGAGGCGACGACTCCTGCTGGCAGATGGAGTTATTGGCATTTGGAGCTCTTTATCCAAATGGCCAACTTTCATGTGAGCCGAGACATCAAATTTTAACGGATTTTCACTCACTCACATCAGCTCCAGTGCTAACCCTCTCTGATATGTACATTCCTTTTAGCAATCACATTTGGGTCGGGGTACTATAGTTAATGGGTTCAAATTAGTTGACGGCAGCTGACCATCTGCATTCGCCACTGATCTACAAGGTGAATGCAAACTTAACTATTCCAGATACATCGAGGTCACCTTGTTTCCTCAGGCCATGCCTAGCAGAGATGGCAAGGCTTGCATGGTGGTAGGGGTTCGCAGTCACATGTACAAATCAGATCAAGCCCCTCATTTGAAATAGCTGATAAACTCTGACAGACAACTCAGCTGTCGCCCTGGTATAGCCCGATGTCAAACCTGCCAGAGATATTGAATGCTTCTAAATGTTCTCAATTAGCTGAAACATTCAAATATTTTTAAAACCCAATGAAACAAATGTTATAAAATTGTATATAAAAAAAATCATGAAACACTTCAAAACATTTAACCAAACAAATAATTAAAATAAAATTTCACTGATATTTCTCCTTCTCTATTGAAATAAATGTGCTAACTGCTCCTGCTCAGTTCCAAACTGCTCCCTGTTGCTTGGCCAGCAAGTTCAGATCACATTGACATGGGAATTCCTGAACTCACTAACTTGCTGGGATTTGAAGAGAAGTTAGCAGTTTTGCACAATGCTTTCCTCCCAGTTGTTTAATGTTACATCAATTCAACAAGAACAGGTACAAATACGGGTTCTTCCTGATCCACGCGGATCATAATTGCATCCACGATGAAGTTGCTCAGCATACTGTTTGAAGCTGGTTTGCTCCAAGGCAGCCAATGAAGGACTGGAAGTGTGAACAGTGTTTTTTTATTATACCACAAATCTCATCAACTTGAGCCACAACAGATTTCATTTCATTCGGTTCAGCAGGCAGCAAGAGAATTCTCATTCATACCAATAAAGAGGTGAGAACATGGTGGTTAATTAACCTTACATTATTTGATCTGGATTTTGGAGTTTATGTTCACTATAAGAGAATGCTCATTCAAACTAATAATACAGCAAAAATATGCTGGTGGTTTAATTGACATTAGGTTATTTGATCTGTGTTTTGGAGTGATGTTCACTTTAAAAATCCCACTGATCTGCAAAGAAGAAAGAACCTAATTTATACAGCATTTGACATTAATTCCATACATTCTTGGCATAAATCATTTGAGCCAGTAACACAGCAACTGTCAGTAGACGCAGTACTCTTTTGAAATGTTTAGAGTATTGCAAGGGGATGCAGAGCTGAACATGGAAGGTTTGAAAGAAGAAATTATTTGTGTAAATGACCTTAAGTTCCAACGGCAGGAGACCAGCCCAAATTTTCCCTTGGGTTAGAAAATAGGAACTGCTACAGAGATAAATTAAAATGAGTCTTACAGAACAGAGTGTGGGAAAGATTACCAAAACAAGTAGAAATCACTGACGGGGTCCCATTGGCTTTAAATGGGAATGATAAAGATTAAGTTTTGCAATAATATTCATGACAAACACTGAAATTAAAAATATCAAAATTGATGACAAGTGCTGCTATTACCATATATTTGCATTGGAGGATTATATATCACAGAAATAGGCCCTTTGTCTCACCGAGTCCAAGCTGGCCATCAAGTACCAAGTGCAATGATTTTACTGAACTATTACATAGAGAGGAGACAAAGCAGCACAAGTTTTTTTGGAAGTAACCTGAACCTGTGATTTGTTAATTATGATCTGGTGCTTTTCCAGATTTGCTCGATCCAATTCTAAACTATCTGGATTAATAGTTGGAACAGGAGAAAAGCCTAATGGGTAGATTGATTGATCAAACTGATCAGAAATGGACCCAGACCTTTTGGGGTCATGGGTATGTGGACAGTGCAATGCAAGTAATCAGGTTGGTCAATGTATTCTAAAATCATATTATTGGGAAACAACAGCATCAACTTATTCATCTGCTGGTGTGATCAGGAACACTGAGGCTTCGATGTGGTAAGCTGGCATACTGGTTAAGTTACTGAAACAGTACCTAAAGGTCTGGCTTATTGATCTGAGAACATAAGTTCAAATCTCAGTATTACAGCTGCTGAATTTAGGATGAATTAACTAACTAGTAGAGTATCCATGAAACTACCAGACTGTTGTTTCAAAATAAAAAAAATGAATATCCTGCAGAAAAGGAAATCTGCCACCCTTACTCATTTGTTCTGCAGGTGACTGTGTCCCACCAAAGACGATGATCCCAAAGTAGGGCATCAAACCACTCAGTTCAGGGGGCAACTAGAAACAGACTCTAATGCTGACCTTGCCCGTGGTGTCCTTATCCCATAAACAAATAGATTTAGCACACAAGATTTTTACGTTGGCTCCTCTCATAAATACACTGATTTACTGATGTCATTGACACTTTATTTTCCTTTGATTGGATTCATACATGTTGGGGCTAACATAATAAAAAAAAAGCTCAGTTACTTTTGAGCTTAGGGAGGGCAGCTGTAGAGACAGAGCACTGACAAAAATCACAACACTCACCAAACATTTAAAAAGAATAACATCAAAATTGGATGGCTCTCTTAGGGTTTGCCACAGCCTTTGGAACAATTGTTGCTTTAAAATTAACAGTCTAAATCTTGTTATGCATCAGCAAGAGATGTTATTCAGCACCTCTGACATTCTTGCTGAAGGGTGCAAGAAATGAGGAATGACTTTAAGTAAAGTAGTGGAGAAGAGTTGATGCACTGCAGCAAGAACCATGTGTTCATATTCTGCTTTTAAAAAAAAAATCAGAATCAATTTACTTTAAGATCATGCTGTTAAGATGTACTTGAATCGTGAATGATTAAAACCATACAATGCATCTACCCTCAGGAGAACAGATAAATTCCAGATCTCATCACATGTCAGTTTGAAACACAAGAGTTCAGTGAGACATCCTGGTGTTGCTGATATCTTGTAAATTGGAGTGGCTTTGCGCATTTCAGCACCGTAAGGAATAGCTGACAAGAACATATTGAGGTCATTAGCAGGTTTGATTGACAGCTTGAATAGCCAATTCTTGGTTTTATATCACTAGTGTTCATCTGTCTGGCTTCTAAAAGTTAGACATGGGGTCAAGAGCAAGATTAGAATATCCAGGTAGACAATGAGGGAATTCATTTTACTTACTATGAGGCTACACTATTGCATGATCAGCTATTGGGTAGTTAAAATAAATTCCCAATCATAAAAAAGGCAGGGTTTACATGTGGCAAAGATTATTGATGAGAAACCTGCAGTTATATCTAGTGCTCAGTCAAAATTTCTCACAAGTATCTCGCTGTGAAGTGGGAAAGACAGACATTGGTACACAGAGTGCATAGGTAAGGCATACTTCTGAGCAAACTCTCCCCAATCTAACACATCAGAATCAGCTGTTGACTGAATAGGAATGCTGGCACCGGTGTGGGTCACCTGGACCTCAAACCCAACAAAAATGCTCAACTATCACTGCTGTATTACCAGTAAAACTGAACTTTCACTATTCTTGGTGCTAATGTCAAAGGCTTGTTCCTGGCTCCGAAATGGAGTTTTGCTTTCATGTTCTATTCTATCAAGAAAGTGTGTGAGGCAGTATTTCACAACAGCCTCTTTTACATCCACTTTAACAGCAGTCATTGAGAGCAGGGGCAGTTTAAACTGGTCCAAACTAAAGATTTTCCCCAGAGTACATTGCACCATTGTGCTTATATAGACCTTTGTGAGACACACCAATAGCTTTATCTGAAGGGGATGAGTTTGGTGCAAGTGACGCACAGCTTCATTCAGGAGTTGTACACTCCTTTACTTCCAGCTCCCTGTGAGGGAGTTGGAAGTGAAGGAGTGCTGCTTACTTTGGTCCTGCAGCAATCAAATGCTTTTAGCTGATTGGATCTGGATGCTTTTAAGTACCAGATACCAAATGGCAGTTACAATAAAACAAGTCACTGCAGGGGAGAGAAATTGAAGCAGATTATGTTGACAAGCTAATATAATGATCAGGATGGTTTTCTGGGAAAAAAGCTGCTTTGATTTGAAATGAATTGGTAAAGGGTGTACTTGGAATCAAGTTGATGAAATATGCTCATTTTGGTTACAAGTATATCAATGGTACCAAACCAAAAATTGTCTAAACTTGTTCATCAGTAAACAGCCCTTACACAAATATACAATCCCATTAGCCTGGAGCTTGGAAATTTGGAAGCATTGGTCCGATGACTTTCAAAGCAGTGACTGTTTTAATAATGGGATCAGAAGTGGAAAACAAACAGATTCCCTGTATCAGCAGTTTGGTTGAGCTTCACATTGTGTGCAGAGGTAAATTAGGCTTTGTGAGCTTATTTGTAATTCTTCCAAAGACCATCTTCTGATTTTGATGTGGATCAACGTTTCTTATTTTCTTCCTGTGCAATATATCTCTGGAAGATTCAGAAGAGACACTGATCTATTCAATTAACTCCTTTTGCACCGAAGTCCAACTTCTGTTCTCACCATTGAACTGAAATACATCTCACTGCACGTTCCTGTAAATAATTTAATTTGAAAATAAATTCCAATAATTTAAACTTTGAATGTCCTTACTGATATTTTTGCTTTTTATTTTATGTGGTGCAGCTGATGTTTCTAGGTCTGTATTTATTGTCCATCCCCAATTGCCCCTGAAGTGAACGGCTTACCAGCCCTAATCAGAAGGCAATGAAAGATCAGCCACATTGGTAGACTTGTAGTCATACAGCACAGAAACAGGCCCTTCGGTCCACCCTGTCTATGCTGACCATCAAGCACTCATCTGTACTGATTCCATTCACCATCACTTGCTTTGTAGCCCTCTGTGCTTTGGCAATTCAACTGCTCATCTACATATTTCTTAAATATTTATTTGTAAACTCTGTAAGGAATAACTGTGAAGAATATACGAGGTCATTAGCAGTTTTGATTGACAGCTTGAATAACCAAGTCCTGCTTTTGTATCACAAGTGTTTACTAGCCCAGCTTCTAAAAGTTAGATTTTGTAAGGATGACAGGTTTCTTTCCCTGAAGGAGTATTAGTGAGTCAGATGGGTTTTGGTGGTTTCTAGCACTGATTATGGTTGCCTGAAATAATGTGGGGCAGGTTTGAACCACGATGAATCTCTTCATGATTAGCAGAAACATTCTTTTGTCTTTGGGGCAGGGGTAGAGGTAGGAGGAAGGGAATCACTGAATAGAATTGGAATATTTTACCAAACTTCAGATTCCAATCCTATGCAGGGATTCCCTCCCTCCTTCCAAAACCAACAGGAGAAACACAGAGCAAGATGAGGTTTAATACTGAATAAAAGCAGAACATACTGGAAACACTCAGCAGGTCAGGCAGTGTTTGTGGAAAAAGAAAGGGGTTATTATTTCAGGTCAAAGATCCTTCATCAGATGCAGTGTTACCTGAAATTATAACTCTGTTTCTCTTTCCACAGATGTTGCCTGACCTGCTGAGTATTTCCAGCATTTTGTGCTTTTATTTCAGATTTTCTGCTGCTGCAATTTTCATTTCTGATTCAATATTAATTTTTTGCAAAATTTGTATCTGCTTTTACTTCAGTGCATCATTTTCTGTAGGATATTGCTGCTCTATAGCAACCTTATAGCAATTTTCTATCCTACCTATGGACTATTTCTCAAGCCTTGCCACTTCTTACAGTTCCCTCAAGAGCTGAACATCAAATTGGCATATTCTGCTACATGTCTCGAAGTGTATCCCATCTCCATGGCTTATGTAGGGTATCCCTTCTCACCAAACAGATCACTATTTCGATATTACAACCCTTAGGACGTCCAGGGTCTGATCAGCAAAATGAATTTAATTTGTCAAGTGGAGTACCAGGACAAAATTCAAGAGGAGACGAAAGATGCACTGAGAGCTAAGAGAGACGAACAACATTAACATAAAAGAGTAGCTCATAAATAGGAGATCAGTCAGGGAAGAAATGTGATTCAGTCTAAGACAGTTTTAAAGTGCCTGCATGTAAATGTGGGATCGATAAGTAGCCACATGGGATTATGATATAGTGGCACGAACAGAATCTTGGTGAAGAATGAACACTTAATATTCTCGGCTATAATGTATTCAGGAAAGTAAACAAAACGTAGGATTAATCAAGGATACTTCTACAGCACAAGGTAAAGGTGATGTAATTGAAGGTTTAAAGACAGAATCTATTTGGTTAGAATTAAGGCATAACTGAGAAGCTTTTTTTTTGTTAGGTGTTATAGTATAGCTATCAAATAGCGCAAAGAAGATAAAAATCGCACAGTTGCAGGAAAGTTGCAGTAAGATGAAAGAAAGAGCAATGATAATGAGGGGCTTCATTTATCCAAATATAGATGGGGAAGATAGTGTAAAGGGCAAATAGGGTCAGGAATTCATTAAATGTGAAAGAGTAGCTGAGACTGGATAAACACAAGGGACCTGTTTCCCTGAGCAGAGGTCAATAAATAAGAGACACAGGTTTAAGGTAATTAGTAGGAGGATTAGAGGGGAGTTGCTGGGAGTGTTTTCTTCCACCTAAATCAGAATTGGGGATGTGGAATTCACCATCTGGAGATAGATGGGAGCCAGAAACTTCCACCTCAGTTAAAAAGCACTGTCACTGACAGAACTACTGAGCAAGAATACAAATAATATTAGCCAACATAGCTCTTCTTCAGTTCACATGGGTGCAAAGAGCCAATAGAAATTTCCTGATCAGTTAGGAAAGCAGCTTTGATGTGGTGGTGGGAATAGATGAGGAAAAATTGAAGCATACTAAAGTCAGATGAGCATTTGGGCAAATTAGGCATGGTAGTGTAGCGGTTAGTGTAACGCTATTACAGCGCCAGCAACCCGGGTTCAATTCCGGCCACTGTCAGTAAGGAGTTTGTACGTTCTCGCGGTGTCTGCGTGGGTTTCCTCTGGGTGCTCCAGTTTCCTCCCACATTCCAAAGATGTCCGGGTTAGAAAGTTGTGGGCATGCTATGTTGGCGCCGGAACCATGCCTACACTTGCGGGCTGCCCCCAGAACACTATATGCAAAAGATGCATTTCACTGTGTGTTTTGATGTACGTGTGACTAATAAAGATATCTTATCACCATCAGCTTGGATTATTAATGGTAACAGAAAAGCAAACATCAAATGAAACAATATTCACCTGGCGTAGGGCTACTTACAATGGTTGGTAAAACAGTAACCTTCAAAAGGAGGAGATAGTTCAGATACGGATGAGAGACATTCCCACAAGAGAGAAAGGCAGGAGATGCAAAGCTGAAGCTTCCAGCTTGAGCAAGCACCGAGACTTGTAACTCACATGCACTCACCTCTGCCCATCCAGTTCCACTGAAGTCAAACTGACAATACTCGGCTTCGAAATGTGGCAGGCTATAGATGGAATGCATCCAACATTGCTGGGACAAGCATGGAATGAAATTGTGGACACTGACCACAATCTTCAAATCCTTTTTAGATGCAAGAATGCTCTTCAAATGGGGAGAAACTGAAAAAAAAGTCACTAACTGCAGGCTTATTGGCTTGGCATCAGTGGTGGAGAAACAGGTAAAAATTAATTTAAAAATCTTTAACACTTTATTTATACAGCACAGTAACAGACCCTTTCGGCCCAACAAGTCCGCACTGCCCAATTACACCCAAGTTAACCTGCCCGTACGTCTTTGGAATGTGGAAAAAAACCGGAGCACCTGGAGGAAACCCACATAGATGCGGAAAGAACGTACAAGCTCCTTAAAGACAACGACAGGAATTGAACCCCGATCGCAGGCGCTGTAATAGCATCACGCTCACCGCTACGCTACCGTGCCGCCCATTTATTGGGACCGGGAAAAATATGGGCTGATAAATTAAAGCCACCGTGGCATTGTCAAAGACAAATTGAGTTTGACAAACTTGATTAGATTTTTTGATGAAGTATTAGAGAGGACAGATGGGAGTACTGTGCTTGTTGTTGTGCATATGGATTTTCAAAAGATGTTTGTTAAAGCACCAAACAATGGCAAAAATCGAAGACCATGATACAAAAGAGACTAAGAATGAGAACAGAAAATGCGAGAAACACTCAGTGGGTCAGGCAAGGGAGGAGGAGACACTAAATGCTTCAAGTCAATGACCTACAGATAACCTTTGAAAGGTAGTGTGGATTTTAAAATGGTTACTGGACAGAAAGGAAATAATAGCTCAACTAGACTGGTGAAATACAAATAAGAGGAAGCAATTTATCTCGGCAGAAAAATAAGGAGAGCCATTGCATAAAGTACTGCATTGTTTTAAAAGTAGTGCAGGAACTGAGAGATTTGGGGATTTATGTATATATGTTCTTAAAGGTAACCAGTTGAGAAGGTTCTTAAAAAAATAAACTTTATTAATTGTGACAAGTATTTTAAAGAGAAGGAATATTTGGACATTAATAAAACACTGGTTAGGTCCCAAGTGGTGTTTGTGTTAATTCCAGGAATCACATTACAGGGAAGGTACCAATGTTTCAGAGAGAGAGTATGAAAGGAGATTTATTGGAAGGAAGACTGGAGGCAGCTGGATTTTCCTCCTTACGGGAGGGATGGTTAAGGAGACGTGATAGAATTGTCCAAAATCTTGAATGGTATTGGTGGGACAACTTGGGGAAAATTTGTCTGAAGTGCAGGAGGTGTCAGCACAAAGGACATTGATTTGAAGTGACTGGCAAAAGGGTGACACAAGCTCTTGTTATCTGGAACACTTTGTCTCATAGCATGGTAAAAGTAGATCCAATGGTAGCTTTTAAAAGGGAATTGGATAATGCTTGCAGAATAGAAAATGTATGGACACTGGGAAAAGAGCAAGGTTGGATCTGCACCACACACAAAAAGTGCTGGAGGGACTCAGCAGGTCAGGCAGCATCGACAGAGGGAAATGAACAGTTGATGTTTCAGGCTGAGCCCCTTCATCAGGACTGGAAAGGAAGAGGACAGAAGCCAGAATAAAGGTAGGGGGGGGGGGGGGGTGGGAGAGCATGACCTGGCAGGTGATAGGTGAGAGGGGGAAAAGTAGGTGGGTGGGGCAGGGGGTATGAGTGGGAATGATGTGAGAAGCTGGGAGGTGATAGGTGGAAGAGGCAAAGGGCTGAAGAAGATGGAATCTGATAGGAGAGGACAGTAGACCATGGAATAAAGGGAAGGAGGTGGGGAACCAGAGGGAGGAAGGTGTGGGTGATGAGCAGGTCGTGAGGGCAAAGAGAAGGGGATAAAGGGGCCAGAGGGGATGCTGGAAATTAGAGAAAATCCATGTTAATGTCATCAGGTTGGAGACTACCAAGACGGAATACCGGGTGTTGTTCCTCTAATCTGCGTCAAGCCTCAACTTGGCAGAAGAGGCAGCCGAGGGCACACGTGTCAGTGTGGGAATGGGAAGTGGAATTAAAATGGCTGGCCGCCAGGACATCCTGGCTGTTACAATGGACGGAGCGAAGGTGTTCGATGAAGCGATCCCCCAATCTGCGTCAGTTTTCACCGATGTAGAGGAGGCCGCACTGGGAGCACCGGATGCGATAAATGACCCTGATGGGTTCACATGCGAAGTGCTGCCTTACCTGGAAGGACTGTTTAGGGCCCGAATGTAACATTTGAAATGGTTGCAAGGATAAGTGCCTGGAGGGGGATCGGGGATCAGTTGGGGGGGGGGGGGGTGGTGGTGGAGGGGAGGTAGTGGGATAAACGAACAAGGGAGTCGCAGAGAGCGTGATCTCTGCGGAGAGAGGGGAGTGGAAGAGAAGATGCGCCTGTTGATAGAATTCCATTGGAGGTGGCGGAAGTTGTAGAGAATGACGTGGTGGATGCAGAGGCTTGTGGGGTGGTAGGTGAGGACAGGGGAACCCCGTCCCTATTATGTTGGGGGAGAGGGGCGAGGGCAGATGTGCAGGATATGAAGGAGATACTGGTGACGACTGCATTGACAGCAGTGGAGGAGAAACCCCATTTTCTGAAAAAAAAGAGGACATCTCGGATGTCCTAGAATGGAAAGCCTCATCATGATAACAGATGTGGCAGAGATGGAGGAACAGAGAGAAGGGAATAGTATCCTTGCAAGTGACAGGATGGGAAGAGGTGTCGTCAGGGTAACTGTGGGAGTCAGTGGGTTCATAAAAGATGTCAGTAAATCATCTGTCTTCGGAGATGGAGACAGAGAGATCGAGAAAGGGGAGAAATGTGTCGGAGATGGACCAAGTGAATCTGAGGGCAGGGCTGAAGCTGGTGGAGAAGTTGATGAAACTGATGAACTCCATGTGGGTGCAGGAAGCAGCACCAATGTAGTTGTCTATATAGTGGAGAAAGAGTTTGGGAGAGTTACACGGATTGTTCCACATAGCCAACAAAAAGGCAGGCAAAGCTGGGGCCCATGCGAGTGCCCATGTCTACACCTTTGGTCTGGAGAAAGTGGGAACAGCTGAAAGAGAAGGGTGAGTACCAGTTCTGCCAGATGGAGGAGAGTGGTGGTGGAGGGCAACTGGTTGGGTCTGTGATCAGGAAAGAAGCTAAGAGCCTTGAGGCCTTCCTGATGGGGGATAGAAGTGTACAGGGACTAAACGTCCATGGTGAAAATGAGGCAGTCAGGGCCGGGGCACTGAAAGTTGTTGATGTGGTGGAGACCATGCAAAGTGTCACTGATGTAGGTGGGAAGGGACTAAACCAAGGGGTACAAAATGGAGTCGAGATATGAGGACACGGGTTCAGTTGGGCAGAAGCAGGTGGAAACAATGGGTCTACTGGAGCAGTTTGGTTTGTGGATCTTGGGTAGGAGGTCAAAACAGGCAGTGCGGGGTTGGGGAACAATGAGGCTGGAGGCTGTAGAGGGGAGATCTCTGGAGGTGATGAAGTAGGTGATGGTGCGGGAGACAGTGGCCTGATGCTTCTCAGTGGGGTCCTGGTTCAGGGGTAAGAGGTGTCTGAGACCTGCCGTCTGGCCTTGGCAAGGTAGAGGTCAGTCCGCCAGACTACACCAGCACCACCCTTGTCTGGGGGTTTGGTGGTGAGGTTGGGACTGGTGCGGAGAGAGTGGAGGGCAGTGCGTTCAGTGCAGAAGGGGTGAGATTGGAATAGGTGAGGGGAGTGGTGAAGTCAAGACAGTTAATGTCCTGTCGGCAGTTAGAGGTGAAGAGATCCAGAGCGGGCAGAAGGCCAGAGCGGAGTGTCCAAGAGGAGGAGGAAGGTCATCGGTGTGGGGTGGAGAATCCTTGCCAAAGAAGCAGGCCTGGAGACTGAGGGGACGGAAGAAGAGCTTAGCATCATAGCGGGTGTGGAACTCATTGAGGTGCAGGTGAACGAAGGCAAGGCCCCTGCTGAGGACAGAATCTAGTTGGACTAATCTTCTGAAGGTCTGGGTAATGATATACTGAATTTCCTCCTCCTGTAGTGTCATATTCAATGATCCATGGAAGTGCCCAAACAATCTGGTTAATCCAGAATAATGTTACACTTTTTTTCCCCCAATTGGATCTACTGAATTTTATGACATTTTTATCAGTTTAACAGTTTATTAGTTTCCCAAATTGTGTTGAAGATATATTATTGGCACAGAGCTAACAGCTGTAATTTTTATTTTATGAAATCTTACTGCTCAATATTCCCGTCAACAATGATATTTTGTGCAGGTGATAAAGGAATCATTGCATTGTTCAATGTTATTAGTCCCTTTAAAAGAAAGGAGAAACTTTGGGGATGATTTTGCTATTCAGCAGTCCCATTGGTGGGAAACAAGTGCACATGGGAAATGCATGTCAGAAATCCATGGAGTGTGTACTCCTTCTCTGCTGGTGTGATCCTTTGAAACTTCTGTGATAAATTTAAATTGCAAGAAAACTTAATCCTCAATAGACAGAATTTACCAAAATCCACTCTACCCAAAGAATTTCTTATTTTTCCCACACTTTTTGTTTATGGCATCTATATTTTACTTAACAGTCCTTTGGAAAGGTTGTTGAATTAATCACATTAGCCATGTAATGACAAAGTTCATTCCAGAATCCTGTGAGTGAACAAATTACATACAAATTTCTTGTTAGTACTTTTCTTAAAATCTTGCTGTCAAGGTCTTTGTTCCTGTAATTTCCATTTTTATCAATTCTCTTCACCAAATTAAATACTTCTATCATGTCCTTCATTCCATCCAACTTCCTCTGTCCCAAGGAGGATGAGCAACACTCAATTTATCTTCAATGCTCTTGGACCAAAGCCCAGGAATCATCCCAGCAGTTCTTAGCCTGTTCTTTTCAGAGCAACTATATCTTTCTACAAGCATATAGCCTAAAGCTCCATTCAATATTTCAGTGTTTTAAGTGAACTTAAATGGAGGTGCCTTACACAGCTTACATCCTTGAATGCTAATTCTTGTGGGAGATAATTATTTTCTATTACATAATAGTCGTCCTTCAGTAATTCACAGGGAAGACTTGGTATTCTGGTCTTGAGCAAAGGCACCCCTCCTCGAACTCTGTCTTTACCTCTCGCTGGCTTGGTGAAGCAGCCAGCATAATCAAAGACCCCACTGACCTGGATCATTCTCTCTTCTCTCCTCTTCCATCAGGTAGAGGATACAGGAGCCAGAGGGCACGTACCACCAGGCTGAAGGACAGCTTCTACCCCACCGTGATAAGACTATTGAACGGTTCCCTTATACAATGAGATGGACTGACCTCATGATCTATCTTGTTGTGACCTTGCACCTTATTGCACTGCACTTCCTCTGTAGCTGTGACACTTAACTCTGTACTGTTATTGTTTTTACCTGCACTGCATCAATGCACTCTGTACTAACCCAATGTAACTGCACTGTGTAACGAATTGACCTGTATGATCAGTATGCAAGACAAGTTTTTCACTGTACCTCAGTACAAGTGACAATAATAAACCAATACCTCTTCCCCATTTGTTTTTAAATACATGATTTAACTATATTTCACAATTGCCACAGCATATCAAATGGATTACCTCATTTCTATTGTATCATCATAGTTATCAGAATCAACCCCAAGCCCCAGAGTCACAAGACCATAAATCTAGGTTGATGTTCCAATATGGGGAAGGGCTACACTGTCAGAAGTGCCACCTTTTTGATTTGATGCCAAACCGGCCCAGTCTACTCTTTAAAATCTCTGCTTTGAAACTACTGGTGGCATCCTAATTACCATTTATCCTTCAGTTAACATTTCTAATTAAAAAAAAGAGCTTAACTGGTCACTGTCACATTTCCAATTCACGAGTTTGCTAGACACAACTTTGCTGCTGCTTTTCACGCAACTGAACGGTGACAACATTATTGGTTATCAAGCACTTTGTTTCTTAATGAGAGAAACACAAAAGTGTGTATGCACACACACATATACATACATATGTATATACAGTGGCATGCAAAAGTTTGGGTACCCCTGGTCAAAATTTCTGTTACTGTGAGTAGTTGAGTAGAAGATGAACTGATCTCCAAAAGTCAAAGTTAAAGATGAAACATTCTTTTCAACATTTTAAACAAGATTAGTGGATTAGTTTTGTTTTGTACAATTTTAGAGTGGAAAAAAAGGAAAGGAGCACCATGCAAAAGTTTGGGCACCATAAGAGATTTGAGCTCTCAGATAACTTTTACCAAGGTCTCAGACCTTCATTAGCTTGTTAGGGCTATGGCTTTTTCACGGTCATCATTAGGAAAGGCCAGGTGATGCAAATTTCAAAGCTTTATAAAAACCCTGACTCCTCAAACCTTGTCCCAACAATCAGCAGCCATGGGCTCCTCTAAGCAGCTGCCTAGCACCCTGAAACAAAGCAGGACAAGGCTATAAGAAGATAGCAAAGCGTTTTCAGGTCGGTATTTCCTCAGTTCGTAATGCAATTAAGAAATGGCAGTTAACAGGAACGGTGGGGGTCAAGTTGAGGTCTGGAAGACCAAGAAAACTTTGAGAGAACTGCTCGTAGGATTGCTAGAAAGGCAAATCAGAATCTCTGTTTGACTGCAAAAGACCTTCAGGAAGATTTAGCAGACTCTGGAGTGGTGGTGTACTGTTCTACTGTGCAGCGACACCTGCACAAATATAACCTTCATGGAAGAGTCATCAGAAGAAAACCTTTCCTGCATCCTCACCACAAAATTCAGCATCAGAAGTTTGCAAAGGAACATCTAAACAAGCCTGATGCATTTTGGAAACAAGTCCTGTGGACTGAAGTTAAAATAGAACTTTTTGGCCGCAATGAGCAACCGTATGTTTGGAGAAAAAAGGGTACAGCATTTCATGAAAAGAACACATCTCCAACTGTTAAGCAAGGGGGTGGATCGATCATGCTTTTGGCTTGTGTTGCAGCCAGTGGCATGGGGAACATGTCACTGGTAGAGGGAAGAATGAATTCAATTAAATACCAGCAAATTCTGGAAGCAAACATCACACCGTCTGTAAAAAAAAAGCTGAAGATGAAAAGACGATGGCTGCTACAACAGGATAAAGATCCTAACCACAGCTCAAAATCCACAATGGACTACCTCAAGAGGCACAAGCTGAAGGCTTTGCCATGGACCTCACAGTCCCCCGATCTAAACATCATCTAAAGTCTGTGCATAGACCCCAAAAGAGCCCAAGAATCTCACAGAACTAGAAGCCTTTTGCAAGGAATAGTGGGCGAAAATCCCCCAAACTGGCTACAGAAAGTGTTTACAAGCTGTGATACTTGCCAAAGGGGGTGTTACTAAGTACTGACCATGCAGGGTGCCCAAACTTTTGCTTCGGGCCCTTTTCCTTTTTTATTATTTTGAAACTGTAAAAGATGGAAATAAAAAAGTAATCTTGCCCAAAATATTAAAGAAATGTGTCATCTTTAACTTTATGCCTTTTGGAAATCAGGTCATCTTTTACTTGCTTAGCTATTCACAGCAACAGAAATTCTGACCAGGGGTGCCCAAACTTTTGCATGCCACTGTATGAACTCTGGTTAGGCCGCATTTAGAGTATTGCGTGCAATTCTGGTCACCTCACTACAGGGAGGATGTCAAGGCTTTAGAGAGGGTGCAGAGGAGTTTTACCAGGATGCTGACTGGATTAGAGGGCATGTGCTATCAGGAGAGGCTGGACAAACTTGGGCTCTTTTATCTGGAGCGGTGGAGGCTGAGGGGTGATCTGTTGGAGGTGTATAAAGTTATGAGGGGCATAGATAGGGTGGACAAGAAATATCTTTTTCCCATTATTGAGATATTCAATACCAGAGGGCATGCATTTAAGGTGGGGGGGGGGGTAGGTAGGTACAGAACAGATGTGAGGGGTATGTTTTTTTTTACTGAGAAAGTGGTGGATGCATGGAATGTGTTGCCTGATAGGGTGGTGGAGGCAAATTCATTGGGGGCTTTTAAGAGGGGCTTGGATGGGCACACAAATGAGAGGAACATATAGGGATATAGGCGTTCTGTAGGTAGGAGGTATTAGCTATGTCAGCACAACATTGTGGGCTGAAGGGCCTGTTCTGTGTTATACTCTTCTATGTTTATTCCTCTTTTGCACTATTTACTTATTTCTGTAACTTATGGTAATTTTTCTGTCTTTATGTCTTGCACTGTACTGCTGCCACAAAACAAAAAATTTCACGACATATATCGGTGATAATAAACCCGATTCTGATACTTCCAATAAAAGAGAATTAGAAGTGATTACATTGTGAAACTCCACAGAAAAAAAACCTTTCTGCGAAAAATCCTACAGCATTCTTGGTGGTGAATGTATTGAAGTTTGTGATTTTCAATTCTGGTTGACTTTATTTTTACTTTAAGCAAACTATAGGTGGAAGATTTGAATGTGGTATGATCAAGTGGGAAACCACAAAAGAGAAGATAGTAAATGAGCAACAGCTAGTTTAAAGAATTAGTACATAGTTTTGACAGAAATCTATCACTTTAAGGCACCAAACCTGGAGGAAAGTAGCTCAACCACAGCTAACAACAAAAGTTAAAGACAGTATTAGGTCAAAGGAAAAGGCTTTTTAATAACGTTGCCACAGAGTGCAGAAAGCTTGAGGATTGGGAAAAAATAAACAGAATTCAGCACAGAAGGACCAAGACATTGGCATGGAAAGAAAAATAGAATAGATGAGTAATCTTGCTGAAAACAAAACAGATTGTGGAGGTTTCTATTGACATGTAAAAGGGAAACGATTAGCAAATTGAAACACTAATCATGTTGGGGAATATGGAAATGGCAGAGAAGTTAAACAAATATATTGTTTCCGTCTGTTTACTGAAGACACACAAAGCATCCCTGTTGAGAACAACAGGTCTTGGTGAATGAGGGGATGGGGAAAAAAATGGTATTGGAGAAATTAACGGGACAAAAAGTCAATACGTTCTTCAGGATCCAATGACCTACATCTCAAGGTTTTGATAGAGGTGGCGAGGGAGGCAATGTGTACACTAGCTGTCATCTTCCAAAATTCCATAAGTTCCTGCAAATATAACTCCACTATTTAAAAAATGGAAGTAGGGAGAAAACAGGAAACTGCAGACCAATTCACTTGACTTAAGTAATGTGGAAAATACTGAAGTCGTTTTATGAAGGGAATGGTAACAGGTCACACAGAAAATAAAAATGGGATTGGGCAGACTCAACACAGATGCTTGGCTCTGTGGAAGTTGTATCTTACAGATAAATTAAGGGAGGGCCAGTTGGGATGAGATATTTTAACCTTTAGATAGCCACACAAGAGGTTATTCAACAAAATTTAGAGCATATGATATTAAAGGTAATGTATTGGCATGGAATGAAAATCGGTTAATGGACAGAAAACAGAGCTCAGGAATAATCAGGGCTTTTATAAGTTTGAAGGTTGCGATTAGTTGGGTGTTGCAGGAATCAGTGTTTGGGGTCTAGTTATTCATAATCTATATACATAATTTGGATGAGGAGATCAAGTGTAATGTTTCCAAATTTACAGATGGTACAAAGCTAAGTGACGGTGAGTTGTGAGGTGAAAACAGAGGAATATAGACAAGCAAAGTGAATGGGTGAGGACATGAGAGATGGTATACACGGTGGATAAATGAGGTCCTCTGCATTAGTAGAGAGAAAAAAAATCAAACAGCAGAATTTTATTTTTAAAGTGTGAGAGATTTTAAAGGTGTTCATGTTTAGAAATACTTATACATGAGCCATTAAAAGTTAAACGTGCAGGTACAGCAAGTAATCAGGAAGGCAAATATTATGTTGGCTTTGACTGCAGAAGACTTAAAGACACCTTACTGATATTATAAAAGGGTATATGGTAGAACTGCACCTGGAATATCATGTACAGGGCTGGCCGCCGTATCAGAGGAGAAAACAGCCTTATGATGGAGGTAAAGCAGTAAAGAGCAACAAACATCTGCCAGAGGGACTCAGCAGGTCGAGCAACATCTGTGGGGGGGGGGGGGGGGGGTTGTTGCTCCAGATTTCAACATCTGCAGTCTCTTGCATTTCTGTAATGCAATAAAGGTTCACCAGATTGATTCATGAGGGATTCATGGAGGAGAGATTAAGCAGGCTAAACCTAGACTCTTTAGAGTTTTGTAGGAGATCTCATTGAGGTAAACAAAGTTCTTATGGGGCTTGACATGGGAGATGCAGGGATGATGTCTTCCTTGGCTAGCATGCCTAGAACCAAGGATCACCGTCTTCAGGTGAAGTGTCAACCATTCAGAACTGAGATCAGAAGAAATTTTCTCACCCAGAGGATAGTGACACTTTGAATTCTCTACCTGAGAGCTGTGGAGACATTGTCGCTGATTATATTCAAGAGAGATCAAAAGATGTTTCGATATTAAGGGAATGACAGGATATGGAGTTAGTACAGGGGAGCATTGAGATAAAAGATCAGTCATGAGCCTATTGAATAGCAAAGCTAGCAAGGGCTGACCGTCTGACTCCACTTGCTTAAGTACTTTTCTTAAGTACTTTTCCTTCTTTAATTTGAGCTTTACATATTCAAGATGGTGAATAACTTATTAGCTTTGGCTCTAAAAGCCTCTATTTTTAAGTGTTGTGTTCCTGACCATATTGTGAGAGCCATTAAGCACAACTCTTACATTTCGCAACATTTAAAAGATCTTGGGCTCATCTTTCAGTCAAGCACTTAACCTCCTTCAAAGTAATGGCATTTTCTGTACATACAACAGCCCTCACCCCACCTCCCCAAAATATTGCATGTTCTTCAAAATATAATGGCCAGTCAAATCAGCCCCTATTTCCTCCTTTCTGCACAAAATTCAGAAAATTCCAAAATATTCCAAGATCTAGGACTTATGCTTTTTTCCCCTTTTTCAAGTTGCCAACTCAAAATCTTCAATTTTAACTGACATTTTCTTATTAACTCCTAAATTCTTCTCATGGTGCCACAAGTGTCCTGTGAATAACTTCACTAAACAGCCTTAAATCATCCACCCTGTTCATCTCAGTTACACACATTTAACGTGACATCCTGAAAATAAAAAAAATCATTTCTCTAGGCATGATTTGTCATCTGCAAATCCACGTCAGCTCTCGTTTATCATGCTCCATCTAAATGAGTTTTCCTGAATTGTATCTCTTACAATGATCTCCAATTCTTTCCCTGAGAGTTAAGCTTGAGCTAACTAGCTAGTATTTCTGGACGATCAGAATTTTCTTGCGGTATACAAGCTTCCCTTTATTTTATCTGTCTGGACATTAGAATGGAAAAAAAAATCAAGGAAATCTTGGAACCTATATATCTTAAGTACTGTAAAATCTGCATGTAGCTTATAATATCATTTGAGGTTTTCTTTTTAAAATCATCTGCAAACAATTACTGAACCAATTATCCATACCGGAGTAAATTATATTGCAGATGTACCTTACTGAAATTGTCTTGTCCCATTAATTCACTAGGGTCTCTGCAAATTTCTGGTTTAATGCCATATGGTTGTCCAACCATGGAGAAAGCTTCAACGCTGTATATTATTTTCAACACTCTGTAATATCTTCCATTTCAAGTCACTGTAATCATTTAAAGGGTTATCACTTGTGATGTTACCATTCTGCATTTATGTGCTTCAAATTCCTTTAGTCGCCTCTAGGAATATTCTTTCAAATTGATGGGATCTCCCATGGAACATGGAGTACATAGATGGAACTGAGCAGAATTTATAACATATAAACAAATCTATAAATCCTGGCGGCCAGTGATAGTCTTACTGACGGACTTGTCTCCTCCAACCTTAAATTAAAACAGAAAATGCTTGGAACACTCAGCAGGTCAAAGACCCTTCATCAGAACAGAGAGAAAGAAACAAGTTAGCTTTGAGTGGCAGAGAAATTGGAGGAAGAATACATTGGACAAAGGGAATATTCATGATGCGGCGATGCCCTATCACAGGTGGGACACTTTGATAGTAAAAGGTGTAAAATGTTGGCTGCGCGAATCGAGAGAGAAAAACTGAGCCAATACCATAGATTGATGACTTACAGCAGAGACATTTTGCAACATATTGCTCTCTATCTGTAATATTGCTCCCCAGTTGCAGCAATTTACCCATCAACCACTAATTTCCACAGCGACCTTGACCAACCCCAGCCTCACCCTATCACAGATACTCTCTCTATCCCATCTATCCCTCCCCCAACCTTCTCTGACAACTAACTTGTATTCCTTTTCTTCCTATTTCTGATGAAGGGTCTTCAAGCTGAAACGTTAAGTGTTTCTCTTTCCACGGATGCTGACTGACTTGCTGAGTGTTTCCATCATTTTCAGTTTTATTTCAGATTTACAACATTTTTTTTTGTTATTCCTCCAACTTAAATTTGCCTCACTTATGAGCTGAAGCCTTCACACAGTTCCATTTATCTTGTTCTCAAAATTGCTGCTTTGTCTCATCATTTTCCATGTGGCAGCAAGCCCCACATTTACACCACTCACTGATTAGAGTCAGAATGGAGCACTTGTGCCTGCATTTCTGTTTGAAGTGATTGTTTTGTGTTCAAGTCCAGAAGCAGCTGCCTAAAACATGGCCTGCCCCCAAACATCTGCTGATAATGAGATCCATAGCACCAACCTGTAGGGAATAGTTTCCTCCTGATGTTGGACCTGCTGGTTGCTGATACCATCAACAGTCAGGATTCATTCAACCAAGCCATGGAAGAGATTGATACGCTAACAATCCCTTCACATTCACAGACCAAATCACTGTTGCCAACTCCTCTTTAGAGGACTATGCTGACACTACACCAAATTTCAATGCTTTAAGACAGAAATAAGGAATATCTCTGGACAGATCACCACACTTGAGCTGTGGGTCTCCTGTTTAGCACCAGAGAAGAGGAACTTAGCAGTGACAGCTCCTGTTGAGGAGGCATGTGTGTGAAGGGCCGAATTGTCACCTTATCCAAGGCATCTTCCATGGCCTTATCTGGCAGCAGTCTATCGTCTTAAAAGGAAGCCATTAACAGTTCAACAACGCACCCTGAGAAATGATCTTTTTCCAGTCATTAACTTAAACCTGACCTGCATTGGCTTACAAGAAACTGCAAAAGGTATCAAATAAGAAAATTCCATTTATCCCGTTGAAGTCATTTCAAATTCTTTGCAGTGAATATATTACTCTGCAAACTAACAGCAAAATATTTCATACGTTAAATGATGGCAATCTCACCACAGTCCCTCCAAATGGTGTTAAATATTGATATCCTCCAAACTATGAAAGCTGACTTTAAGGTGATAGTCAGGGTTTCCCATATCTTTACTGGTTAATATTTAATATGTTGATGAGGTTCTCTCTTAACTCTCATCCTTCCAAACTGTAGTGCTTCATCTTCTGTACTTTTATCTCATAACTCTGCATTGGTGATTAGTCTTGTTGCTTTTCTCTGAGCTATCAGCATTTGGCATGTCTGCTCTATTTTGGACTTGAGCAGAGCAGAGTGGGTTTGGAGTCTGCACAACCTCTGCTGCATCTGTTGACATTTGAGAGTAGGAGTAAAAGGTTGGTTCACTAAATCTGAGTTTAAAAAAAATCTGAAAGAGCTAAAAATTAAAGGAAATTGAAAACAAAAACATGCAGTTTTGAGAAATGCATTGATTGACCTGATGCCATCAATCACTACTTTGAAGATTTGAGCCTTAAAATCCAATCAGATCCAAACTGCTGCTTTATTCAAATTCAGTGCATGCTGCACACATCTTAAGGGGTCTTAAAGCACATGGAATGTGGGAAATTGGTCCAAAGACCATATTCATATTTTACCAGTGAACCATGAAGTATCTAATATCCTGGGGAAGGATGGACAAAACTGGCTGAATGGGAGCAGAGGAAAGGACAGCAGGTTTGAGAGAGAGGGGTGGAAGTGGGAGTGTGTTGATTTATGGGAAAGGAATCTATAAAGAGCTGAGCTGGCATTACCTCAGGTATGTAGTGTAGAACCCCTTCAATTCCTTCTGGCCTAAACTTCTGTTTGGTGAAGCATTGCTTCACTCACCTTTTCGACAGCAGACTCCAACAGTTCCTTTAACATCTGGTCATTTGGCTTCTGCACATTTGAGAAAACTTCTGACAGCATGTAGAACCACAGAGTCAATGCCACACCAATCTCAGAAAAAAAAAGTTAACCAGGGGGTTGTGCCAATCACCTGTGCAAATGAGGACCTAGAAACAGTTTTGATGCCCGACTAAGGAGGGTTCATTCAATAGCTGTGGGATGAGCAAACCAATGCACTATGTAGTATGTTTCCTGCAAGAACTGAGGGTGCACGCACCACATATAACATTGGACTCAACAGATTGCACAAAATATTCCTGAGCTTTGGTCTCTACTTCCCATTTAGAAATGAAACACCACAGCACAAAATTATTTTTCTTCTTAAGTAGGGTCAAAAATGAATGGCTTTCACTCCATTTCTATGGATTTGGTGGTGGCTGAGAGACTAATGTAGAATTCATAGACTGTGTCACAGATGGGATAGGGTATGAGAACAACGATGTTGGATTTGTGCTCAGTCCCCCGTTGTTTGTCATGTATATTAGCAACTTGGATGAGAAGGGAGGTGACATGATTACCAAATTTGAGGATGACGCTAAAATTGGTAGTGCCGTGCCGTGGACAATGAAGGAGGATGGCCAAGGTTCCAACAGGATCTAGATCTAGAAAGTGGGCAGAGGAATGACCGATGGAATTTAATTCAGGCAATTGTGAAGTCATGAATTTTGGGAAGTTAAACCAGGCCAGAACATACAGTGAATGGCAGAGCCCTGCCGAATGCAGGGGAACAGAGCAAAAGAATGGAGAATGGACTCTTGATCTCACAATCTATTTAATTACGGCCTTGCACTGTCTGTCTGCCTGTACTTTCTCTGGAGCTGCAACACTTTATTCCACATTGTTATTGCTTTCCCTTATACTACCTCAATGCACTGATGTGATGAAATGATCTGTATGGATAGCATGCAATAAAAAGTTTTTGCACTGTACCTCGGTACGTGACAATAATAAGCCAATTTACCTGGAGGTACAAGTACATTGTTCCATGAAAGTGGTGACACAGGCGGACTGTCCAGATGAAGAGCCTCAACCCGCAATGTTGACTGTCCAGTTCCCTCTGTAGATGCTGCCTGACCTGCTGAATTCCTCCAGCTTTTGTGTTGCTCCAGATTCCAGCATCTGCAGTCTCTTGTGTCTCCAAGCTCTGACTTAAGTGTCTCCAAATCCTCAGCTGACTTTTCTTGACGATGAGATGGGACTTTTAATGTATGCACTTCTCTTGTAATTATGCAAGGCCATTGGATGAATACTGAACTGCTCCTTTTCTTCAAAGGCCACATACTCTCTAAGAAATGAAACTAATTTCCTTTCATGTATTAGTTTTGATGGGTGCTTAGGAAGTAATGGAGATGAATAAGGTATCAAGGTGAAACAGTGACAATATTGTTTTACTAGTTAAAGAAATATGATAGAGGAACTGTGGAAATTATATTATATTTTAACTGAGTGCAGTTTAAAAAAGGCACGTTAATAAAGACCAGTCTCAGCCTTTCAAGCAATTTGGAGGAGATTTTCAGGTCGAAGTGTTGCAGGAAGTACATGTAAAATCTCTTTGTTCCATCAGGATGGAGTGGGACTGACTCGCGAGGATGGGTTATTGAAGCAGAAACTGAGACAAGAAAGAGCATCGGATATAAAGTTGGAATAGAAGATGAAGATGACAATGGGAATCAGAGGATGGAAGGAAAGGCCATTTTTAAGGAGTGACATGTTGGAAGATACACAGATGAAGTGATTCTGTACATCTTCGCCAGCAACTGATAAATGAGGAAATATTTGCAATCTTTGCATTGATGCCTGAAAAATGGGACAATAAGGAATCAAACATAGGAAATGATATTTATAGTAATTTTCTCATGGAAGGCTCATTCAGAAAGTCAGGAGGCATTGGATCCAGGGAAACTTGGCTGTGTGGATTCAGAATTGGCTTGCCCATAGAAGACAGAGGGTGGTGGTAGATGGAGCGTATTCTGCCTGGAGGTTGGTGACTGGTGGCGTTCCACAGGGATCTGTTCTGGGACCCAACCCTTGCTGTGTGATTTTTATAAGTGACTTGGATGAGGATGTGGAAGGATGGGTTAGTAAGTTTGCTGACGACCTGAAGGTTGGTGGTGTTGCGGAGAGCATAGAAGGTTGCTGTAGATTACAACAGGACATTGATAGGATGCAGACCTGGGGTGAGAAGTGGCAAATGGCGTTCAACCCAGAAAAGTGCGAAGTGATATACTTTGGAAGGTCGGATTTGAAGTCAGTATACAAGGTTAATGGCAGGGCTCTTAGTGTGGAGGAACAGAGGGATTTTGTGGTCCACATCCATAGATCCCTCAAGGTTGCCACGCAGGTCAATAGGGTTGTTAAGAAGACATATGTTGTGTTGGCCCTCATTAGTCTGGGTATTGAGTTCAAGAGCCACAAGGTAATATTGCAGCTCTATAGAACTCTGGCTAGACCACACTGCATACAAGAGTATTGTGTTCAGTTCTGGTCACCTCATTATAGGAAGGATGTGGAAGCTTTAAAGAGGGTGCGGAGGAGATTTACCAGGATGCTGCCTGGATTGGAGAGCTTGTCTTATGAGGATAGGTTGAGCGAGCTAGGGCTTTACTCTTTGGAGAGAAGGAGGATGAGAGGTGACTTGATAGAGGTGTACAAGATGATAAGAGGCATAGATCGAATGGACAGCTAGAGACTTCTCCCCAGGGCGAAAATGGCTAACACAAGGGGGCATAATTTTAAGGTGATTGGAGGAAGGTATGAGGGGGATGTCAGAGGTAAGTTGTTTTTTTTTTTAAACACAGAGTGGTGGGTGCATGGAATGCACTGCCGGCAGAGGTTGTGGGGGCAGATACATTAGGGACATTTAAGAGACTCTTAGATAGCCACATGAATGATAGAGAAATGGAGGGCTATGTGGGAGGGAAGGGTTAGATAGATCTTCAAGCAGGATAAAACGTTGGCACATCTTGGGCTGAAGGACCTCTAACTGTGCTGCAATGTTCTATGTTCTTTCTTTTTTAAAAGACATTCGGATAATTACATGGAAAGGAGGGTTGAGAGAGATTTGGGCCAAACATGGACAAATGGGACTCGCATGGTGAGCATCATCGTCAGCATGGGCGAGTTGACCCAGAAGGCCTGTTTCCACTCTGTGTTACTCTTATGACTATCTCTGGGCTGGGAAAGTGGGAGGACCATCAATTCTTCCTCCCACGATTCAATTAGATCATGGCTGATTTCTAGCATTCACTCACCTTTGCTCCAGTGCCCTTGAAACCAATGTTTGTTGAACAAAAATTTCAATCTTGAAAGATTCAACTGCCCTGTATCCACCACATCTGGAGAAGAGTTCCAAATTTCTCCTATGTGAGAACCACTCCCAGAATTTAATCTTGACTGGCTTTGCTTTGATCCTCAGGTAATATCTCCTTCCACCTTATCTCCCTCAGAGGAAAAACTTCTCTGTATAGACTTTAAAAAAAAACACTTCTAATATCTTAAACAATTATCACCATTGCAGTTTAAAAGTATTCAATTGAATGTGAAGCACACTGGGATGAACTGAAAGCTGAAAATGAAAAAAAAAGATTTTCCTTGTATAAAAGCAGAAAATGCTGATAACAAGTTCAGGCAGCATCCGCGAAAAAAGAAAGTGTTAAAGTTGAAGGCTGAAAACCTTTGAAAGATCCTTTGATCTGACCTAACTGTTTCTGTTTCCACAGATGCTTCCTAACCTGCTGAATGTTTCCAGCATTTTATTTTTTTTTTAAATATTTCAGATTTCAAGCATCTACAGTTTTTATTTTTTTTTACCTTTCCTTTCTTAGAGAGCATGTAGCCATTGAAAAGAATATAAAGGAATTCTGTGGCGAAAGAGGAAATTAATTATTTTTAAATTAAACTCTGGGGTCCATGCTCCACTGGGCTGCAGAGCTTCATTAACAGTCTACATCTTGGGTAAAGAAAAGGGCGTCCTTAATTCCATTTGATTGATGGGCTGTGGGGGCAGCATTCCTTCTTGTCCCTCGCCATTTATCTCATTGATCGTCTCTATTAATTGTGGGTCAATATTCCCTGATGTCAGATTGTGTGTTCCTTACAGTCTGGAGCATAGTTAGAATGGAGGCAGCCCAGAAAGGAGCAGTTCAATATTCTCAGCCATCAGATAGCCTTGCATAATTACAGGAAAAGTGCAATATGTTAAAGATTCGTCTCATGATCAGAAAAAAAGGCTAAATGAAGACTGAAAGAGGCAAAAACAACAGCTTGATTTGGCGATAGCCTCCAAGTTCAGAGGTCTGTGGTAGCTGGAGCTGTTGCAAGCCGCTTAGCAGTTTGAAGATCAAAGAAATAAAATTAACCACTTAGAAAATCAAAGTGCTTACCTCTGTGTTCATGGTATTAAATACTGCCTGGCCTTTAAAGAAGTGTAGTTAGTAGTTTTATGCCCTCGTATCTCTTTGAGGATTACTGTCAAACTGCACTTTGGCTCAGACATTTTCAATATATTAAAGGAGGTGCATAAATATGTGGGTGTTGTCACGAGACCTAATTTGTATTTTCCTTCATTTTTTGTTAAACAATGCACAGCATGGGAGATTCACAAGTTAAGTTGAGAACAAGAGAGATACCAGTCTACCAGAGGATATTTGTCTAACCATGTCACTCTACAGTGAAGCTGGCACTATATAAATATTCTCAACTTACACGTGGTAATATATTATAGTCATGATTCCTCGCTGTTGATTGCAATTCACCCAAAATCAGACTGCTGAATTACTTTCAACACAAGTTGGGATTCTACCACATTTCTATTATACTTCAACATCATCGAACCAGAAACTTTCCCATAAGAAAAAGGTGCAGGGTGCAGCACCTTTGGCATGCAATTCAAAGCCGTTGGCTGTTCGAGTCTTGGACTTAGTTCTTCATTCCTGCCTGTTATCCTTTACCTTCACTTTCCTATCGGCCAAAAATTTATCTAATTCAATCTTGAATAGATTCTGTGATTCAGCTTCCACTGTTCCCTGGGATAGAAAATTCCAAAAGAAATTCCTCCTCATGTCCAATGGATTACTTTCACATTCTTTTTAAATTCAAGTATGGGTCCAACCAGCTCATTCACAAACTTGCCATGTCCCCATTCAAATTAATCACACAGTGGCCTTATAGAATGCTTGTAGAGGTCTTTGATGAGGTGCTTAAAATTAAAGTGTTTCTTTTCAAGCTTAAGGGCATGTAAAGGTACGATTTAAATATATATCAGTTTTAGTATTTAATAAGAAATGGATTACTGTATACCAATCCAACTAGAAAAAGACTTTAGGATTTCTTATTGGTTTCAGTTAATTAAAATCAGCTTATTTGAAAGTAGGAAACAGGACACAAAATTAATTTTTGTGCTAAATTCATCAGGTCATTGCCCTTAAAGACAAAACAGCTTTTAATTGCGGTAGTTATTGAAAATGTTACTTATGGTGATAAGTGATTTAACAATAAATGGAAATTCACTTTGTAAGCCTCATGTAATTTTCAACAAGATTGTTCATTCCAATTAAAACAGAACCCTTTTGTCTTTCCACCATCTGTAAAGCATGAAAGAGTGCAATGGAATATTTTCCACTTTCCTGGATGAGTGCCTCTCCAACAACTCTCAACATCTTTCAGGATAAAGCTACCAACTTGACTGGAATCTCATCAACCACCATAAACATTCATTCCCTCCATTAATGCACAGAAGCTGCAGTACATACCATCTACAAGATATAGGGCACCTCCCAAATCTGTGTTTATAATCAGCAAGAAGATCGACAACAGCAGGTGCATGGGGACACCGTCATCTGCAGGTTCCCCTCGAAGTCTTCCACCATTGTGCCTTAGAAACATTTTCTCTCTTTCAACATCACGAGATCAAAATCCTAGAACTGCTTACCTAACAGAACTGTGTGAACAACTTCAGAGCTTGCACTATTGTTACATCACAAAATAAGTCCAAGGAAAGAGTTTTGTTTTCTTTTACAGGGTAAAACAACTTTTATATGGTCCCATTAACATACTGAACCTCAAAAGATTACCTTTGGACAAAATTTAACACTGAACTAAATTTAAGAACATTAAGACAAGTGAAGCAAAGCTTCAAAAGGGTTTCTTCAACAGGAAAGTTAGGGAATGTGGTAGTTATGTAAGTAGGGAGTTCTGGTGTTCAAGTCTAAGCCAGGTGATGCTGCTAAAGTTTAAGAGCAGAAAATTGAGAACGTGTCCAAACCCAATAATTCTTTTACCAGTTTTAATTTGCTTTATTAAGGAATATATTGCTAATATTTTATTAGTGTTCACTCTTCCTAGTTTTAACACTTTAGTCTCAAATGTCAATGCCATAGCACATGTAGTTTTATGTGCTTCATGATTGAAGCTGGGATAAAATGGATCCTGAAACTCCATTGGCTCTTTCTAGCAATGCACAGCACATAATCCAGCATTTCTCTTTGTGTAATGCACATAAATGATGCAGGGTGCACAGAAATGATGTCAATTGATATGTGAAACATGTTTGATTTTGTTACTTCAGCACTGCAGCTTATGGAACAAGGAAACAGCATTGGCTTTGATGAAGCGAATAAGCTTGAATGAAAGGAAGCAAGCCTGCTAGAACTCTTGGAAAGAAACACCTTTACCTACAACATGGCTGGGGAGCCTTGTACAAAAGACAATGGTGGATTCAGCTCTGATGCAACTGTGGATCAGATTTCTTATTGCTTTGCAAGGAGAGTGGCTCACAGAGCTTGTATCCACACTCTGCCACAAACATATATATCCTGGTGGTGACAAAGCCAGTTACCTGCTCCTGTGCCAATGCCAAAATTTGTCACATTACGTAACCGCCCCCCCCCCCCACCCACCCCCCAGAGCCACATCACTACCTCCAGCAGCAGTTTCAGTTGAAAACAAGTGCAAGTACAGAAAGATAGTTTCCCCTAAGCCTCAAATGAATCTACTATGCCCCTACTACGAGTTGTTTTCTCTGGAACCTTGGACGCTGAAGGGACATCTGATAGAAGTTTATAAAATAATTTTGTGAGGCATAAATAAGGTAGATAGATAGTCAGAATATTTTTCCCTCAAAAGGTAGAGATATCAAATACTGGAGGACATGCATTAAAGGTGAGAGGAGAAAAGTTTAAAGACACAAGTTTTTTAAAAAAAAAGTTGTAGGTGCCTGAAAGGCGCTACCAGAGGGAGTTGTGGAAGCAAATACAACAGTGGCATTCAAGAGGGTTTTAGATAGACACATGAATATGCAGGCAATGGAGGGATGTGGATCACGTGCAGGCAGAAGAGCTTTAGTTTAATTTGGCATCATGTTCAGCATAGATATCGTGGGCTGAAGGGTCTGTTCCTGCGCTGTATTGTACTTTCTTTCATAAGCACTGCCACTTTAGTACATTTTCAGGTACTGTACAACTTTCAGTCCCACATGCTTTCTCTTGCGATGAAAGTAGGTACAGACACCAATCTCCAAGCACACCCAAAAACTGTTTAACCAATGCCAGGAAGAACAAAACACTGCCTCAAACCCACTATTACCCAAACCCCTGCGATGGAGAGGGAATGTGACTTACATTGAATACAGATGACTTTTTTAAAACAAAACCTATTTCATCTTCAGACCACTAATCATTTTCAATCTCCCTCACAATATCTTGTACGTGGTTGATGTGACTTAAAATATGCCATTTGTGGCATTTGGAAGAATTACTGCAGGTGTACCACTTTGCACATGAGGAGTTGTGGCTCAGTTGTTGATATTCTCAGCTCGGTGCTAAAGGTACTGTCTTTAAACCCCAAAGATTTACAGTATTGACAAAGGCTTTTGCATGAGAGATACAATTCAAAGCACAATCTGTGCTCTCAAGTAGTCAATATTCACCCATCAACCAACAAGAGTGCATTTGGTCACTATCATGTTGCACTTTGTAGGAGCTTGCTGTGCACAAATTGTGACCACATGTCCTAGGTTACAACAATAACACAGAAGTAATAGTGGTGACTTCAAGGATTCTTCATTGCCATGACAGTGCTTTCCACTGTCCTCATACAAGTGTGAAGTATACAATATAACTGCAAGTATTTTATCCCTTTACTTACAATGTAATGTCAAAAAGGTTAGCCTTTTCACTAACATGCAAGTCAGCTAAATTAATTCAAGGGACTGTGGAATTTTAAGCACAATTTAGGTCAAGTATTAATCAAAGTAACAGAATCTTGAATTTTTTTTAAAATTAAGTACATACTGGAAGCCATTTCCATCCACCAAAACTGGCTCCACCCTTCAAATTAAAGCATTACCATATTGAAATGCATCCCCAGTCAACAGTACTAAATGCACTTAAATAGTGGTGTTTGCATGTTGTACTCAGTGCTGAAATTATTGACTTCAATAGAATGAGTTTCAGAGACAGAGGGTGAATTTGTAGGTAAATCTCCACTAACTGCCCCCATGTTCTCCAATTTAATCCAGTTTTTTTAAATGTAAGAAATTACTACTAAAGTACAGTTAAACACATTTTAAATAGTTAAAAAAGACAGTTTATCAGGAAAATCATGAGCTTGGACAAATGAAACAACATATTCTGTGGTCCAAAAGTCAGATTCCGTAAACGTAGCAGAGCAGACACTTACATGGGAACAGGAGTAGGCCATCTGGCCCTTCAAGCCTGACCTGCTATTTGTCAAGATCATAGCTGATTTTCTGAGTGTCATTTTCCAGTACTATTCACAAATCTCTTGATTCTCTTAATATCCAGTAATCTACTAAATTCTGTTTTCATGGAACTCAATGACCAAGACTCCATCACCCTCTGAGGAATAGAATTCCAAACATTCACCACCCTCCAGCTTATTCTGACATCATGACCCCTGATTCTTGACTCCTTAGCCAGTGAAGACAATCTCCCTGCAATCAGCTTGTCAAGCCTTGCAAGACATTTGAGAGTTTCAATGAGCAAACCTGCTATCCTCGAGAACAGACCAGTGAACCTTTGGTGCACTTCTTCTTCACAAGTATATTCTTTCTTATGCAAGACCACCAAAACTATACACAATATTCCTGGTGTAATCTCAAAGGCCTTCAATGAAAAATGCTTTTTTTTTGACAAACTGGTTTGTCGTCATATTATTCAAATAGCATGAGTTTAAACTGAAAGAATGAATAATTTTAATACGAGTTAAGGAAAATAATCTATTACATATGAGAATACATTCAAGAATTTGGGCAGAAAAATCAAAGGACAATTTTAGTGTGGAACACTAAAAAGAATTTGGGGCAGTTTCTTCGTTGTCCTGAAACAGTTGACTATCTGCCCCTGGGCTACACTGTTTCTTGGAGCATGGTCCCCAGTACCATTTTCTGATGAGAGTCCAGCTCCCAGCCCTTCAGCAGAGCACCACACAATGTAGGGGACATCACAACACAGGCCGTCAGCTGCACTCACAGAATGGCTTTGACAGCCGATAAGGTCTTGCCCCAGACTTACTCTACCTATGCCATCAGCGTGGTTGGGGCCTCTGAATGTCTAAGAAACTCACAAACATTTCCTAACACACAGAACATGTGAAAAAATGAATCATTATAAAATTTAAAAAGGTACTAAAAATTTATTTATGCAACAAAAAAAAAGCAAGAAACATCCTTGTACTAAACATTGTTGAAAGTAATTAAAATTAACAAAGACACAACTATTTACCTTTTGCCCAGGAGCCAATTCCTTCCATCCTCTGGACTTGTGACTGCAATGTCTGCACCAGGTTTAACCCAGTACAGACACAGGGGCAGAATCCCAGTCTTAGAGCTTGGAAATCTGTCCAAGATTAAGCTATTCAGTTGGACTCTATGAGAAGGACACCTGAATGGCACAGATAATAGGGCAGAAGATGCCATAGCCAATGTTGATCAACGGCAGTGTTGAAAAACAAATTTCCACAGGGAAAAAGGGTAATTCCCAGCATTGGGGTTCCATGAGAATCCCACTCTCCTGATGACTTTTCAAGGATTGTATTGTCCATTTCAAACAATTTAATTTAGTATTTACAAGTAGCTTCCTTCTGTTTAACCAGTGGGAGGAATGCATTTCACCTTGCAGAAAGGCTTTGATTTTCAGCAAGAGCCTCCAACCATTTACTTGAAACAACTCCCAATTGAATTCCTTTGGAAATGAAAATTCTGTTCTGTCAAAAGTTGAACATTCACAAAATATTGATGAACAAGGTCACTTTCAATTGCTCCCTGTGCATTTTCCAAACTACCAGATCTCCAGTCTTTGATGAGTTCTTTCCCTACAAATTCAGTGACACATAGTTAAACAATAAACTCAGTCAGTTTTGCATTCTTGTAGGTGATTGAAGCTAATCCAAAACATTTGCAATATATCTGAAAGCAATTCCTAGTTTCTATCTAACCCCTTCCTTACCAGCCCTCAATGCTGAAACAATTCCAATTATGCCTGTTCATTCTCACCCAATGATCTTCAACATATTCCCAGCATCACTGTGCCACAATAGTAATCACAAAGGTCTAATTTGATTGCTAATTTATATTTATTGGGCATATTTAGTTTCTCTCATTAACTTCTTAAATCCTCCCCAATATGTTAAGCCTCTTAGCAATCTATTAACATTCCTGTGATTTCAACCTTTGAAACAACATTTCAGCAGCATCCCTGTCTCTTACTCTCTTACCCTCAATATTTATAATTGGCTTAATGATAGGGGCTGGATGGTTTTAACATCAGACTTTCACTTCAGGGACCGTAATTCAAAATTCAAGAGCAGCCTGATAATTCCCCTTGTCTACTTGCTGTAAGAGCCTCATGTGCATTGAGCTTCGACAACACTTCATTCCAGTCAGCCCTGGGCTGCTAATCCAAAACATTTATACAGCCAGCAGGAGTCAGTGAAGGGCAATGGCAGATTGTCGCCTTTGCACTGTTATTCAAAGGGTCTGATTTGATACCATTTTAACCCCATTCTGTTCACCTTGGCTTGCCAGTGGAGAGGGCAAGAGCAACGTTTTGAGAGCACGATTTGGATAAAACTAAATTTTAGCTACGGCAAATCCAAAGAGTTTCCTGGCTGCTTGCTTCTCTTCCATGATCTTTCATGGGGGGGGGGGGGAGGTTAGGGGGTGGTGGTTAGAGTGGGAGGGGGTTTGGGGGCTTAGGGAGTTAGGGTTAGGGTTCGGAGGGTAAGTGTTGGGGGCTTGGGGGAGTGGTGGTTAGGGCAGGTGGGGGTGCTGTTGGGGTGTTAGAGGGAGTGGGGGCTAGGGGTTATACAGGGTGGGGGTTGTAAGAGGTGGGGGATAGGGGTTATACAGGGTGGAGTTAGAAAGGGTGAGGGTTCAGGTGGTTATATGGGGTGGGGGTTGGATAGGGTGGAGGTTGGAAGGGGTGGGAGTTTGGGGGGTTGGAATGGGTGGAGGTTGGAAGGAGTGGGGGTTGGAACGGGTTAGGGGATTGGAAGGGGGGATTGGAAGAGGTGAGGGTTGGAAGGGGTTAGAGGAGGTAGGGGTTAGAGGGGAAGGGGTTAGAGGGGATGGGTGTTAGGGGGTTAGAGGGGTGGGGGTTAGAGGGGATGGGTCTTAGGGGGTTTGAGGGGGTGGGGGTTAGGGATTGAGTGGGTTTGGTGGGTTGGTGGGGGTTAGAGATGGTGTGGGTTAGAGGGGGTGGTGGTTAGGTGGGATAGAAGGGGTGGGAAGGTAGGGGGATTAGTTGCAGTGGCAGTTAGAGGCAGTGTGGTTTGGGAGCGTTAGAGGGGGTGGGGGTAAGGGAGGTTAGATGCATGATAGTTTGGGGGTGGGGTGGGGGTTAAGGTGTGTTAGGGGGTTAGAGGGTTTGGGGCAGCTTGAGGGGTGGGGTTTAGAGGGGGTGGGGGTGGAGAGGTTTAGAGGGGTTGGGGTTTGGATTAGGGATTTTGGTGTGGTTAAGGGGGTTTGGGGTTAGAAGTGGTTGGGGGGTGGGGGTGGGGTTTGGTGTGAGGTGGGGGTGGGGGATTGGCGGGTGGCATTAGGGTGATTTAGGTATTAGAGGTGGTTGTAGGGTGGTGTTTGGGCGGTGGGGGTTGGGGGTTTGGGGTGTGGATGTTAGAAGGAGGTGGAGGTTGGGGGGAAGGTAGAGAGAGGCAGGAAGGTGATAAATGGAACTAGATAAAGTCGGGAGGTGGGGGAGAATGTGGGTCGGGTTGGGGAGGGAAAAATGAACAAAGGGGTGAGATCCCGGATGAACCAATGAGAATGGGTGAAGGATACAGGGAGTGTGGAGTATCTGAAATTGGAAAATGTGATAGTTATATTATTAGTTTGCTGGTTACCCAAATGGAATATCAGGTGCTGTTCTTGTTTGTTTGACCTCACCATAGCAGTGGAGAAGGCCAAGGATAGATCGGTCAATGTGGGAATGGGAAGGAAAGTTAAAATGACATGTAACTGGAAGCTCAAGATGGCTATTGCATTCAGAGCGCTAGTGCTCTAAGCAAAATGATTGCTTGGTCTATGCTTTGTCTTGCCGATATAGTAGGGGCCACGTCGGGAGCACCGAATGCAACAGATGAGGCTGGAAGAGGTGCATGTGAATCTCAGCCTCGCCTACTCAGGATGTTCAGGTCCCTAGATGGTGTTGAGTGAGGTTGTGGAGGGTTGCATGTTGCACCTCCTATGGTTGCAGGGGAAAGTGCCAGGGGATGGGGAGAGGTGGGTGGGAAGGGATGAGCAGACTGGGGAACCGTGGAGAAAGTGGTCCCTGGAGAAAGCAGAACACTAACTCTGGACCAGACACAAGAGACTGTGGATACCGGAATATGCAGAAAAAAAGTCCTGACACACCACTGGCCTACACATTCAGGACAGCATCAATTGTCAACAGGATCCCACCACTGGTCACATTCCACTACTTCCCCTCTCCCCATCTTTCTGCTTTCTTTAGGGACCACTTTCTCCATAACTCCATTCATCATAAAAAGTTTATACAAAAGAAGAAACAGTGCAAAACCTTTACCTTCATGGTCAATACATTTCAGTAGCGTTAACTTGTTTTATTCAAACCATAGCATCATTGCCACTTTTGTGGCCCTCTTGGGTGATACACCATTTCAACATCTGAGGGGATTCCCCACTCGGCTCCGCCCCACTATGTGCGGTAGCAGAAGGAGCCTCGATTGTGGTCCTTCCCCACAGAGCCTTAGCATTGGCTGCACCGAGCTTCAGTCCCTCCCTCAGCATGTACTCCTGCAGCCCAGAATGTGCTAGTTGGCAACATTCCCTTCGGGACATCTCATTGTGCTGAAAGGCCAACAAGTTTCCCAAGGGCGGCATGCGTTGGGAATGATATTTCGTCCGTGCAGAAAGAACCTGACTGTGAGGGCCTCTCTCACTGCCATCCAAGCGAGGTCTGAATGCTTGTTGATGAGTAATGGTGATGAGGAAATCTGCTAGAAGATTTGAACAGTTTGCTCAGGGAACCATCCCACAGTCTCCATAGAGTCCCTGTCCCACAGTGTCTGTAGGACGTTCCATGCTGACCACTGCCTGATGGGTTGCGTTCAAAGGTGTTTGCTTGAAATAATTCTTCTCCAAGTGACAGGTAGTTACTGACCTGGGAAAAGCCAGGGTAATCTTTACTGTTCTGTCACAAAAGTCCACAGCACAAAACAGCCCTGATTAGTTACCCCTTTAAGGCTGTCCTTGTTGGCACAGAACAACAAAGAGGTTATTTTCAGGAGATAAACCATAGCCCAATGTAAAAATGAACATGGGTGTTGATTTATAATCATGAGGGTTAGAGAAAAATTCCAAGTTGCCCACCATTTGCAAATTCAAAATTTCATTCAGGAGTTTACAGAGATCACTGGGAAGGGGACAAAAAAGGAAAAGATTTTGCTTTAACTGCAACCAAAGCACAATTCTTCTGCAGTAGAGAAAGCTTTATTCTGTGGCTGAAGACAGGAGCGTTACATGGGCACATTGGATGACTGTCATTGGAAGTGCCTCCTACTCACATTGTTAACATTCACTGCCTTGATGAGACAAACATTCTGAGTGTAGCTCTTTCCCCCTGACCGGCTTTTCCAACTTCAGAGAGAGAAATACGAAATTTTTTTTTCCCAATGTGGATATGCATTCACGGTTATAATCATCTCCCTCAGAACAATATACCATTCATGCAGGAAATAATGTCATTTATTATTTTTCTTTTCCTTCAATTTTATTGGATTTTTAAAATTTAGGCCTCCTCTAAAAAGGGGAACTTTTTAAACATCTTTTAATTGTGTTTATAATACTTGGGAAACTTAGTATCTTAATTAGGCACGCAACTTTAACTCTCAGAAAGAGACTGCAGATGTTGGAATCTGGAAAAAATAAACACAACACTGGAAGAACTCAGCAGGTCAAGCAGCATCTGTGGAGGCAAAAGGTGTATGTCGACGTTTCGGGTTGATACTCTGTATCAGGACTGAGAGGGAAGAGGAAAGATTGCCAGTAATATAGTAGTATGAGGCAGGGGTGGGACAGAGGCTGATAGGTGTTAGGTGGAACCAGGTGGAGGGGGGAGGGTGGGAATGGACAGATAGAACCAGGCAGGGGATGGGAAAGGTAAACAAAGGGAGAAGAAACCTGGGTGGACAGGTGAATGTGTGCGTGGGAGCAGAATACTGGGGAAGTGGGTACTTTCACTGTTACAGTCGGAACTGAACCTGGAATTTTCTTCATCTGCCTTAACCTGCTGAGCTCTTGTTTTTGATTTTTTTTCTGTTATTCCAACATTAACTGCAGTGATGTGGGAAATAGTGATTATTTTTTTTTTACTGTGGTTGCAACACATAGATGTTTGTGGGATTGAACTCTGTAAGTTCATTGCCGTGTTTCCTACACTACAATGGTAACCCAGTAAGTACAGTTACTGTGGAGGCCAGATATGGGAGCACCTGATGCCTTGTTTCACCACTGGACACGCCATTGAACCCAGAGGTGTTTCATTACCTGCTGAGCTGAGAGGTGGGATACACTTTGTATCTGGCTTGTACGTATAGTTTTACTCCAGTGTCATCACCAAGCTCCATTTATAAGGTAAGCTTCGTAAAGTTATTTTGTTTATTTTTCTGTCGATTTGTTTTTATAGCTTAATATGTTTTTAAATAAATTATTTTTAATTACATTTTTAAACAAATTTTTTTTTAACTGATTTTAAATGTCATTGATTATTGTAGGCCTTTAAAAACAGTAACAGATCTTTGGCAGGCTCAAGAATGTGATAGATTTTATTTCACTGCAGATTTAACAGTGAATTTCTAGGTATAATGGAATATATTGAATTATAATTAATTAAAAGGCGTATTCCTATGATTCCATTCAACAGTGCAATTTGATTAGGGAAACCAATAACATGTGTGCCAAATGCCTGACTCAGTGCCTTCAAAAATGTAAAAGTAGAAAATTACATATGTTGGAAATTAGGGGAAAAAAAGGAAAATGGTGGAAATACCTAGCAGGTCATGTAACTGGATTTCCTGCATTTTCTGTTTTTATTCCAGTGTTGTCAGCCTTTTGTAAAAATATTCTGTTTTTAACTGGTGTTTTTGTCATGAGACACTGTTTAATCTTTTCGTATAATTTTTTTCAATTCAGATCTCCTAAAAAAAATCAGATATTTAAAACCCTTGGTGCCATTTGCAACAGTTTTCACTGCTTATGTAGAATACTGTATACAAAATTCATGCTGTTTTTACTAAATTCCATTCAGAAGTACATTAGGAACAGGAGTAGGGGTAGACATTGCCCATCAAGTCTGATCCACTATTCAGTATCATGGTTGATATGATCTTGGCCTAAATTTCACCATCCAGCCTGCTCCCCATAGCCCTTGATTCCCCAATAATCCAAAAATCCAGCAATCTCAGCCTTGAATATATCTAATGATTCAATCTCCACAGCTCCGTGGGACAGGAAATTCCAAACATTTATGACTCTCTGAGAAGAAAAAAAATCTTTTGTATTGCCCCATTAAATGGCTAACCTCTTATTCTGAAACCATGCCCTTTAGTTCTGGATTCCCTCAAGGGGGAACAACGTCTACCTTGTCAACCAGTAAGTGCTGGAAACACTCAGCAGGTCAACCAGCATCTGTGGAAAGAGAAACAATTAACGTTTCAGATGCTAGATCCTTTGTTCATGCTCATGGGAATGCAGCAGAGTTATTAACATGCCTTTAGAAGTGCTGATGAATTTCTAAGCAAGGATCCTTATACCTCATACAAGGGAAAGTGGCCAAGACCTTCACATTTTACAGTGGATACAAGCAATGAAACTGCTGAGGTACAGCAGACTTTTTTCAATATTGTCACTGTCCTGGCTGCAGATTTCATCCTATTAATAATACCTGCTGTCCTCTAACTTGGACATCATTACTTACATTAGGTTACTGATGCATTAATTCTCAGACTGATCCTTGAGGGATTGGGAATTTGTAACTATAACTACTGAAAAATACCCTTTTCTTTTCTATTATCTATCCAAATTATTATTCAATTTTCAACTTTAATAACATGAGCTTTCTTTTCAATCACAAGGCTATTCCCATGAGTGTTAATTTTTCCAATAATCCGATTATCCTATAGAAGATACAATGCATAGACTTGTGTGTAGAAATTGAAACACGTTAACCAACAGAAATCACATCATACAGAAAAGACTTGTGTTTATTTTGAAAAATAAATCAGCCTGTGACATTGGTTCCATAAACTCACACATGGAGGTCAAGTGAATGACATTAGTCTGGCTCACAGCAGTATCCTGTTTCTGTGTTTAGGTGCCCAGTGCCCAGATGCTTACACAAAGGCAATTAATGGAAATTGTGCTTGTATGTCAACTGATATTGAAGTTGAAGCATATTGATAATGTGCAGAATTTCTGTGTGCAAAGAAGTATAATAATGTAACAACCACAGGAATGTTGTTGTGGCTACAGCACATTCAATGATTTTATCTGCTTGCCCAGCAGAAGGGGTGGGGGTAGCGGGAGGAAGAGAAGCTGATGTGCTAAGTTAAATGCTTGAGCGCTTAATGTACATTGTTCCTCCTAAACCAAAACTGGAAAAACAGTGGGTAAGCTACTGATAGATGCAGAATGGGTTCTGATGATGTAAGTGGATCTTGATGTTCTACAGGGGCTTGCTTGTCAACAGAGCCCATCAGACATGAATCAGTATCAGAGAAGACCCACCAGGATCAGTGCTATTTTACAAATCTGTTTTTCCTTCTGCAGTGCCAGAACCTGGAAGGAAAAGCTGGACTTCACTGAGCCTCTCCTCATGAATCAGGAATCCATTCTGCTGAATATGGGAAGCACATGAAGACCCCAATGTGGTTATGATCAGTGAATACAATAAAAAGCACAGTGACAATGTCCTTTCTTAGCTGAAGAATAAACTTTGCACTTTCACTGCAACATTCTACCACTGTGATCAACATGGCAGTATCAACATATCGAAAAAAGATACTGGTACGCCACCATTATTTACACTGTTCAGCAATATCAAGTGACAACTTAGGACTTTATGACAAGGTGACATGCTGGATCCTACAGATTGTAAAAAAAATGTACTGGTTCATGATCACTTTTCTCCTTTGTTCTCTCTCCACTGTTTACTTTTTCCAGAAAGCAGATTCTAGAGGATTGGATTTCTTTGCCTGTCATGTTGCTCAAGTATTTTGTTTTCAGTTGGGAGCCGAAATGGAACAGTATCTGTCATTGGGGATATCACACCTGTATCAAAATACTACTGACAAACAATATCCACACTTCTCTGTGCAACACCTGACTTCGTAGAATCAATATTACAGAATGGAAGGAAGCCATTCAACCCATTAAGTCCATGCCACCTCTATGTGAAAGTAATTCAACTGGTCCCACTGCCCTGCTCTTTCCTCATAATGCTGCAAATTCTTTCCTTTCAGATACTTATCCAGCTTCCTTTTGAATGCGAGAACTGATTCTGCTTTCACGGATGCCCTTTCGAATGCATTCCAGATCCTAAATACCCGATGCAGCAGAAGGTTTTCCCTCATGTCACCTTTGATTCTTTTGTCAAACACCTTCCTTGTAATGTCGCCTTGCCCTTGACAACTCTGCCAACAAGAATAGTTTATTTCTATGTAGCCTGCCCATACACCTCTGTCATGTTTTTTCATAAACTCCTCTGTCCCAAACGGAACCACAGATTCTCCAGTCTATCCACATAACTCAAGTCTCTTCCCTCTGGAATCATTTTAGTAAAACTCTTTGCAATCTCACCAAATCCTTCCTAATGTGTGGCATTCAGAACTGAACACAATACTCCAACTGTGGCTGGACCAGTGTTTCTTTCTCAATTGTTCGCCATGATTTCTTTGTTATTGCATTTTAGGACAAAGTATCCTGTAGGCATCTTAACCACTTTCAACAAATTATGTACGTAGTTTAGCTATTTCTCCATCAGCTCAGAGGAGGAGACTGGCTGTGGGCATTCTCTGGCATTTCAGACTTCTCCAACTTGTAGGCTGCACCCTTGTCCTTGCAGAGACCTCCCTGCACACCTGCCAGAGGCATCTGGCTGTGGTCCTGGAGATTCAGTGCTCCCCGAAACAAAAGACATCCCTCCTGAGTTTGATGTGACATACCATCCTCTGAAAGTTCCTCTTGGTACACCTGGGAGCATGTTCCCTGTCCTCAGGAACCACTGGCACTGCTGTCTACAAGAGATCTGCACTCTCCATTTGCTGGAAGAATGCTGGTGATGTTGTGCGTTTGGGCCTTTTAAGATCTGTCTGATGAGCTCTCAACTACAAGTCTAAATTGCGGCCGTTTCTAAAACTAAGAGGCACAACATGAGAGAGCACAACAGCATTGGTTTTCAGATGGTGTTATTGAATATCAAAAACTTAATAGCATTTTATACCTCAGCGTTGGGGGAGAAACAACATTATTTGAGAGGAGTTTCAAGGGCAGCAGCTCTAACCAGGTAATGATCCAGGTTGAACTTAAACTCACGTTTCCCTCTCCAGCCCAAGTTTGCAGAATGTAATTGTGATGCTTTGAACACCACTCTAGTGAAGATTAATTACTTCAGCTGGAGCCAAGAATTGAACATGGAAATCTTGTGACCTGTATTATCAGGTGAACATCACCTTTAACGACTGAACCATTGGAGATGTAATAATATCAGAAGAGAATTTTAACCGAGCACCTGGGAGGATTTAAAGCCTCATTAATGGGCACGTCTCCTCTCACTAAAGGCTGTTAGCATTGCAAATTGAGTTAACTTGGGAGATCTTATAGATCCAAATATGCAATGTAGAAACTGTAATTCATAAATTTGTTTATCTCATTTGGTAATATTGGCCCAAAGTAATCTATAGCTTTATTGATAGACTCCCACTGTAACATGAAGCTATGCATTTCTGCAGCTGGGATCCAAGGCACTGTGTACCACAGTCAATTCTGTATTTCAAATAAACTGCCTGCTTACATTTACTGTTGGAAAGCAGCAAGGGCAATAATGATTTTGTATCTGTGGGCCACCTTTGGTCATGAATTGATGTGTCTTCACCATACAGGTTAATGCGATTGGAAACATCTGTTTTTCCATTCCCTAATTGTTGTCAAGTTGTAACACCAACCGACTTGGCAATGTAGCTTTTCTGACCCTACTCTTCAAAAGCTTTTATTAATATTTCAAAATCCTTGTTTTCAGTGAGGTAGGTAATATGCTAGTTCTGACATAGGTTTCATTATTCCAAGAGATTTTCCAATTAAGGATCGACTGTTGACATACCGAGGAATTTCAAGGCCTAGGGAATTCCCCTTCTGATATCATCTCTTGATAGAAAGTATTCAACATATCCAAAGTTACATACATGGTACAGCAACAACTTGCACTTTGATATATATCTACAAAGAGATTTAAAGGAAATAATATTGTTAAGGTTTTATGTCAGCTGTGGCCCAGTTGATTGTACTCTCATCAAGCAAGCTTAAAAAACATTGTATCAGTCAAAAAAGAGAAAAAGGTCATTCAGCCCATTAAGCCCATGTTCGCTTATTATGAAAGCGATTCAGTTTTGTCCTGTTCTTTTGCTTTACCTCCATGGACTTGTCATTTATTTTTTCCAGTATGTGCTTCATCCAGTTCCTGTCTGAACAATGGGAATAAATCTGCTTCCATCCCTTCCTTTACACACAGTGAATTCCAGATCAAAACTCATCTAATTCATCTACGCATCAATTTTATTTTCTGTTGTCTTATTTAGCTCTTTTACAAAACATCTTTTCTTGTCCTTTATTTACCCCATTGAGGCAATTCATGACTTGTAACACTTGCATCAAATCTCTCTTCATCCTTCTGTCCATCGAGAACTACTTTTTTTCAGTCTATCCATATACTTGAAATCCCAGAAACCAATGTAGTAAATCTTTTCTTCAACCTCTCTAACACTTTCACATCCCTCATAAAGTGCAAAGAAATGGATGCCATACGTCAGTTGTGCCCAGACCAATGTTTTATTGAGGTTCATCATAACTTCTTTGCTTCTGTACCTGCAAATTTATTTATTTATATATAAAACCTAAATGTAATAGCATCATAGAAATTGATGGCATAGAAGGAAGCCTTTCGGCCCACTATGTCTCAGTCCTAACTTGCAGCTTTATATGTTACAGATTTTCAAGTGCTCCTCCAAGGCCCCTTGTAAACGTGACAAGGTTGTTTATCTCCACCACTGTTTCAGGCAGAAAGCCCCTGCTATCCTTTGGATGTTCTTTTATTCCATATCAACCTGTTTTACCACCTTCAAAGATATATGTTCATTTATCACTTGATTCCTGCATCCATATTAAGGATTGTACATTTTGATAATATACTGCCTGTCCTCATCATTCCCACCAAAATGAATTTACTGTATTATATTTCATTTGCCATATGTCCAACCATTCCACCATCCTATCCATATCCCTTGAAATACATTCCTGTTTTTCTCAAAGTTTACCGCACTTCCCTCCTCCTGCAATTTTTTAAACTTTAGTCTGTGCACTCCAGATAATTAATTAGTGTGAAAAGTACCAATCTTTGGAAACATTCCTCCAGTTCAAAACACATTGATAATATGTCTGAAAGTCAATTCATAACCATGCTGTCACCTCGTCCATAGTTTCCAGTTGTGCCTTAAAGCATATCCTGCAGCACTTCATCAAGCACCTTTTGGAATTCCACACACGCATCACATGCACTGCATCTGGTATCAACAAAAACCTTAGGACCAGTTTGATCAAGAAAAATTGCCTTTCAGGAGTGGTGGGTAGCAGACGTAGGTTCACTCGCTGCTGACTGGGAGAGGGTAAATTGAAGCCTAATGTCAAGGGCCTTCAATGACCTGAAGCATCAACGGCAGGGGAATCGATCAAGGGGGAGATACTATTGACTTGGAGAGGATAAAATGAGGTCCAAGCCTTCACTGCTGGAGCCTTCAGTGACATGGAACATTGGTGACAGGAGAGTGGAAATAAAAGGAAAACACCACCAACTACAGCAATACTGGATATGAAAAACTGAAACAAAAATTTGTGACGTCATGGGAGAACAGGCTGGTTAATTAAACAAGTTCCAAGCTCACACAGAAATTAAATACATGGGATTAAATTAAAAGAATGCTGTAATGTCTGTTTAAAATACTATATATACAATTCTTTTTCCTATTTATTTATATATTATTTAAACTTTCTAATTTAAGATAAGGTAAAAATATAAGAATGAGGGGTTCAACCGGTGTAGCAAATTAATAATAAGCATGTATAAACAGGAAATAGGAATACAAGTTTTCTTGGATCATAACTGGGTAGCTGAAGCCAACAGCCTGTAATTTCTGAACCACATGGAAAATTCAGGATGCTTCAATGTGTCCTGGGGAAGTTTGTTCGTCAGAAATGCCTTCACTGCTCGAGCTCAAACCTGTGAAGCATAGGGGAGGCCAAGGCTTTCCTGAATCATACATTCCAGGAGGTGGTAACTTCTCAGGATAACAAATGGGAGGCTGTCATAAAATTAGGCTGAATACATTAAGCTGAAATAGAAGGTGAAAAGGAAAACAGGATGGTCAGGATGAATGAACGTATGTCAGCATCCTCCCCCAGGCATCATCCCCAGCATTAAGGCTCTGACTACACTCAACCAGCTCTAATGGTTGAGTTCAATCCAATCTACATCCTCATATCTGACACCACATTGCAGATACAAGAATACTCATGGACTCAACACCAAAAAAGATTTCCCGAGGGACAGGGGAAATGCTTCAAGGTCAATCTCAAGGTCTTCTTGAATAAAATGTAATAACCTCACCAACTCATAGGAATCCCTGGCTTCTAACTGTTCAAGATGGAGGAGGGACATCTGGAAAATGTTCTAAGCACATCAAGTCTCCATTACAAAAAGCAAACAGAGGCCAAATACAAAGTTGCAACATCCCGAACAACTCACCAACTCACTGAACACCAACTGCATTTCAATCATCACAGAAACCATCGAACTGGAGTGAAAGCAAGAAAGGGATGAAAATAAAACAGAATAGCAGCAGTTTCAAATAAAAGGGAACCAAAATGTCTCCTATCAACATGTAAACAGTAAGCACAAAATAGTAGGAAGGTGGGGTCAATCAGGAATCAAGTAATAATTTATGCATGTGGCGCAAAGCAAGTCTGCAATACTTATTGAGTTCTTCGAATACAAGGCGGTGCCTCATATTATTAGTCACCTGGTCCAGATGGGATGCGTCCAAAGCTGTGAGATTGGAAAAGAGCTTGCCACAGTATTCCAATCCACCATAGAAACAGAGGAGGCGCCAGAGGAGTAGAGAATGGCAAATGTTAAACTAAAGAAAGGATGCGACAGCATGCCCAGTGACTACGGACTAGTGAGTTTAACTTTGGTGGAGGGGAAGCTTTTAGAAACAATATCAAGAAGAAAAAAAAAGTACTTGGAGAAGTTTGGGTTAATAAAGGAGAACCAGCATAGATTTGTAAAAGATAAGAAATATTTAACTGAACTAACAATCTTTTGATGATGCAGCAAAGAAAGTTTTTGGAGGGAATACAGTAGATGTTGTTTGCATGGATTTTAAAAGGCCACTTATTCACAAAATTAATGCTCTTTGAATAAAAGGGGCAGTGGAAGTTAGGAGGAAAAAAACTGGTTCTTAAGCAGAAAGCAGAGATTTGTGACTATCTTTTAGATTAGAGACTGGTGTCCTTGAGTTCAGTGCTGGGACTACTGCTGTTTTGATAAATATTGATGATTTGCATATAGGTGTGCAGGATAAAAAGTCAAATAAGTAAATAAATCATACAAATTTTTCGCTGTACCCTGTACAAGTGACAATAATAAACCAATATCAACACCAAATACAAACACATTACTGTGATTAGCAATGAGGTGACTGCAGGACAACATAGTTTGGCTGGCTGAAAGAATAGATGAAACTTAACACAGAAGTGTATAGAACTAGCAAAGACAATATAGACTAAATGTCACAGCTTGAAAAAGCATGCAGAAACATAAAGACTTGGTTATCCATGAGTGTAAACCTTTGAAAGTGGCAGAACATGTTTAGAGACACAAGAGACTTGAGATGCTAGAATCTGGAGCAACTCAGAGGAAGAACTCAGTGGATCGACCTGTTAAGTTCCTCCAGCAGAACATGTTTAGAAGTCAGTTGTTTAGCGTATGGGATCCCAGGTTTTTTTAAACAGGGACATAAAGCACAACAGTGGGGTGGTTGTGTCAAGCTTTCAAAAAATATTGCTCAGGGCACAACTGGAGTATTGCATCCAATTTTGGTCATCCCATCTTAGAAAGAAATGAAGTTCCAAGAAAGGGAGCAGTAGGGATTTACCAGAATCATTTTGCAGATGAGAGACTTTAGGTGGGTCAAGGATCTCCTGCACTACCAGCCTGGTCAGCTTATTTCTTTCATGGTCGACCTTTCCCCCTGTGTCTGAATAATCTTTCTTTTCTTTTTATTTTACCACTATAGCTGCCCTTAGACAACAATAAATCACTTTAGACGGCATCCATCTCAAGCTCCATTGTACAGAATGGTGGTACTGTTGTTTAAAAGTAAGTGAAGCAGTTATCTATCCAAAACAGGAGGTTTGAACAAACCTGGGAAAGATGTCCGACATGAATGATGTGTAAAAAAACTATAAAGCTATTCTTCACCAATAGATTCATGATTTTGTTTCATAGAATGTACAGCAGAAGCGTCAACTCAATCATCAAGGTGAATTACTCGTTAATTCTAGTCTGCTCTTTGGTAAAGGTAGATTGGTATGACAGTTGCAGTTCTGTAACTGAAAGTCTCTCAAAAAGAAACATCTATGTTCAGATATTTATGACCAACTTAAAATAAGCAATCAAACTTCCAGAAAGAGCCCTATGGCTAAACTCTATCTCAATCACTCCAGCTGATTAGAGATATCTGAAATTATTGTTGGATTATCCGTGCTGAATTAGACCAACAATTGTTTAAAAAGTTATTGACGAAATAAATTAGAAATTGTTACCATGGAATGGATGAACTGTAAGTGGAGGACAGAGATTTAAAATAATTAGCAAAGGAACCAGAGGGCTTGTGAATTCTTTTAAGTGTAGCTGGTTATAATGTTTGCTATGGACAACAAAAAAGAACATTGGAAGCAGACCATTGGTACCTTTCGATATGGAATGCTAGAAAATACTAGAAAATTATAAGGCTGGAAGGAAACTGCCAGGAAGTGGAATTAATTGGATGAAGGAGCTGACCCAGGCTTCATGCACAGAATGGCTTCCTTCTGTGGCACATACTGTTTAACTGGATACATTATATGCATATGCATAAATTATAGAACCAAAGGAAATTTACAACATAGGAGGCCATTTGGTCCATCACGTCTATACCAGTCAAAAAAGAGCAGTCCAGCCTAATTCTGACTTCCAACACTGAGTCCAAGGCCCTGCAGGTCACATTCAAATCCTTTGAAATACAATGAGGGTTTTCTGCCTCTATCAATCTTTCAGGCAGTGAGTTCCAGAGACCAAACACCCTCCGGGTAAAAACAAAATTCCTCATCTTCCCCTTAATCCTTTTACCAATTACTGTAAATCTTTGTCCCCTGGATTTTGACTCCACTGCTAAGGGAAATAAATCCTTCCTGTGCACTGTATTTTAGCCCCTCAAAATTTTATAAGCCTTAATTATTTATTTATAAACGTATTTGAACTGCATTCTGCACCCTACCTCTCTATAAAATGTGTATTCCCCAAACCCATTTAATTGCACAAATTCCAATTCCTTTAACTTCATTTTCTATGCAAAAGTAACACATTTAATTGGATACATTTACATAAATAAACCTCATGTTTGTGCACTTTTCCAGCCTGCAGATTTAATCGCGCACACTTATTTACATATCTCATCACAGATCGTACTGTGACCAATCAAAAGTCCCGCTGATTGTCTGACAGGACAGCAGGATGCTTGGCTTCAAGAGATTTAAATGCCAGATATACCGAATGAAAATCAATTGGGAACTCCTGTGCTTCATTTCTTTGCACTTTGGACTATTTCCTTGAGTTATCAGTCTGCACAAAGCAAAAAAAAAAGTCTTGTGGAGCTAGTTGTGGACTAGCCTAATGATAAACATTAAACGTGAAAATTGTTTAATCCTAGAAAAGCCTACAATCTTTATTCCATGCAATCAAAGAGTCAGTACTCTGTAATGAATGCAGAAAAAAAATCAAATTACACCTCTGTAATGAGCTTCATGTATTTTTTCCTTCATTCAGGTTCGGGAAGGTGAAAAACAACCAGGGCCCCATTTCTGATCTCTTCCTTGTTGGAAGCACCTTTGCGTGGTGGCTGCATAAAGATAGGGCCTGCCTTTGAATTATCATTAATAGCAGGACAGCTTCCAAACGCACTCTTTCCAAACCAAAACACGTGAATAATGGCCCCTCCAGTGAGGACAAGAGGATAATTATTGTCCATTAAACTGCATTCTGGTAAGGAAAAAAATATATATTCTTAAGTACAATGAAGGGGAGAAGAGAGAATGTGGAGAGAAAACTCATCCACATTTTTGATTTTTAAAATGTTATAAATAATTGTTTGTGGGATAATTTTCACCCTAATTGTGTTATAATTTTCAGAAAGCAGCTATATGTCATTCCAGTTCAGAATATTGCTTTTGAAGGTGTTGAAAAAGATATTTATTTGACATGTATTTTTTAATTATTTTTACATAAAGTAACCAATTTGGTTTGTTTCCATTATATAATAATTACATTGCAGATTTTATATGTGGGAATTGGTTTGTCCATTGTATACGCACAGTAGCATAGCGGTTAGCATGTCTCTATTACAACGTCAGTGATCGGAGTTCAATTCTCGTCGCAGCCTGTAAGGTATTTGTACGTTCTCCCCACGTCTGCATGGGTTTCCTCCGGGTGCTCCGGTTTCCTCCCACATTCCAAAGACGTACGGGTAGGTTAACATGGGTTTAAATGTGTGGTATGGACTCGTTGGGCTGGAAGGCCTGTTACCGTGCTGTAATTAAAGTTTTAGAAAAAAAAAGTTTTGGAGAAAGTTAAAGTAGATGCCTTTCAGGGTAGTAAACACTGGATCTATCTACTAACATCAACAGTTTATAGGCATAATTCATTGTTGGGGTTGACTGAGGGTAGTTGTGCCCATAAAGTTTATGCTGACTTTGACACTTGAAAAGTTAAAAACAGGAACTGTACCAAATCCAAAATATACCAGAAATATTTGGCAAAAATGAGAAGTGATCACAAGGTATAAATCAAAGATGCTTGCCAAGTAAATTGATGACGCTCAATTTTGGTAATCAAAGATCACCAAAAGTCCTTGTGAAAATGGGACGTCCTTATTTAAAAAAAAATACATACTTAAGTATTGACACCCGAGCAGTGCGATTAAGCAAGCAGCTGCACTTCATTCGCACACCAGCTCACGGGAAACAGGTCACATTATTAAAAAGCTCTTTCCAAGGCACCTGCTAATGCAGGGGGATTGTGAAAAATGGACAAAAGGGGAAAAAAGTGGGTGGGAGTTAATGATTGATGAGACTCCGGATTGAGACACCCTCCCCCAGCCCAACACTTAGAGTGGGCTCATTATACTCCAGTCAGGTTTTCCAAACCCACAGCAGCATTGAGGTATCTTGGACTAAAGCTACGGCCAGAAAATAGAAACAGGAGTAGGCCACCTGACCCCTCAGGTCTGCCCCAGCTTTTAATATGATCACGGCTGAACTGCCCTAGACCTCAGCTCCTCTTCTGTGTCAGTTCCCGTTATCCTCAAATCCCAGTCTTTCAAACATGTATCTACTGCCTCTTTAAATACCTCCAGTAACGCACAAATGGTTTGATCTGTATTTAGTGCTGCCAGCAATGAGATACTTTGTGCATTAATATGACTGAATGGGATTTATAAAATATAAGAATGATGTCTCAGCTTTTTACATCCTTTATTTGTTGAGTGGTGTAATGGAACGTGAGTGAATCACTCATGATTCACTACTTTCAGTGTGATTATTTCTTTGTTTTAATGAGTGTTAAAAACACAGGTATTAGGTCATGGACTTCTGCTGTAATTTCTATTAGTTAATTAATGGTTGCTATGCCATTAATGAGATTATTATGTGGGAAGTATGATGGGTAGATCACACTACAGAAATTGCCATATTCAATTTCCTGATGGATAGGTTTCCAGCAAAAAATGGACTCACCCAACGCAAAACATGTACACATGTCACATGAAAAGCAAATAGATCTGATTTCTCAGCACAAGTGCACAGCCTGGAAAAGAAAAGTCTGATTTAATTCCCTACTTAAAGATGAACTTGTACTGAATATCTTCGAGAAGGGAAAAACACACTGAATTTTCTTGCTTTCTTCATTTATACTTCATCTGATAATGGAAGATAAAACAATGAACAGAAATCTCAGTAGATTTCAATGTCTCTGTCTAGTCATTTCTGGCAATGGGTTATAGAATGTGGAATCATTCACAAAAGGGCTTCTCTGCAGCTGGAGCATAGGAAAGGAATGACTTAAGGATTGTAGGGACAGTACATGCTCATGGATAGTGTTGATCGGCTTGTAATAATGAAAGCAGTTTACCAGCCCTTTAAGGTGCACATAGAATTCTTTGTGAGAGTGTCCATGTTATAAGCCAAACGTTTCCACATGTGACATTCTGCAAGAAACACAAAACCCTGTACTGCAGGCCTGTACCTCAGATGGCCTTCAGGATTGAACATGCAGCACTGAGACTTCTGATGCTACTCAGTGTCTAAACTGGAAGTTGCCTCTAGCTGACAATGGGGAACAAATGTCATGATATCTCTGTGATATGTTCAACATTCAAATGAATTAGTTAATACTTACATTAAGTTCAAGAGGATTTAGACTCTGTGTGCAGATTTATACCCCTAAGAGTTTCCTCTTTTCACTGAACCTATCAGAGGACTGCAGGTCCTCCCCAGCTTACAGCCCATACCTATGACCGAGCATTTGGGAGACCTGCAGGATGGATTTATCGGCTGCTGTGGGGCTGCAGGCATCTTCTGCCGTGTGGGATTCTGCAGCATTTCTGACTTGCTAACTGTTTGGGTACGAATAGTTCACAGGAACAGAACCCTGTCCTAAACCTGGGAAGGACCTCGCTATCAACTACGGTGGAACTACAGTGGAGGAAGATGTTTGAGAAAATAGAAGTGGTAATGTATAATCAGCCAATGGAAACAGACTAGACAATCATTATCTTCCCAGTTATTAAAGATACTATGCTTTTACCACATATAGTTCCAGCCTCTTTATTGATTAGTAAACTTCGAAGCCTCAGCAATTATACCCGTCCCACATTTTTGATGTCAACACATTCAAAGCAACACAGCACAGACTCTTATTCATTTGTACAATGTCTGGTCTTTGTGGGGATTCTCTGAAAACACTTCCGCTAGACCAGAAGTTATTTTTTTTGAGAAACTAACTTCAATTCTCCACTCATGAGCATTAAAGCAACAAATCATTCAATTTATTCTCCTCCCCAGTACTAATGTTAACTCTTTGGCTGATGAACTCTGGACCTAAAAGGCTCAGAATATTTTTTTTTTCTTTATTTTGTGACAATGACAAAGATCATTGTGCACATGGCATAATAATAAGACCACAAGGCACAAGAGCAGAATTAGGCCATTCAGCCCATCGAGTCTGCTCCACCAGTTGACCATGGCTGATTTAATTTTCCCTCTCAACCCCATTCTCCTGCCTTCTCCCTGTAACCTTTGATGCCCTTACTAATCAAGAACCTATCAACCTCCGCTTTAAATATACCCAATAACTTGGCCTCCACAGTGTCTGTGACAATGAATTCCACAGATTCACCACCCTCTGGCTGAAGAAATACCTCCACAGCTCTGTTCTAAAGGGACATCCTTCTATTCTGAGGCTGTGCCCCCTGGTCCTAGATCCTCCCACTGCTGGAAACATGCTCCCCACATCCACTCTATCTAGACCTTTCAATATTCTGTAGGTTTTAATGAGATTCCCCCTCATCCTTCTGAACTCTAGCGAGTACAGGCCCAGAGCCATCAAACGTTCTCATACATCAACCCTTACAACCTTGGAATCATTCTCGTAAACCTCCTCTGGACCCCCTCCAAGGCCAGCACATCCTTCCTTAGATATGGGGCCCAAAGCTGCTCACGATATTCCAAATGTGGTCTGATCAACACCTTATAAAGCCTCAGCATTACATCCTTGCTTTTATACTCTAGTCCTCTTGAAATGAATGCTGACATTGCATTTGTCTTCCTTACAACCAACTCAACCTGCAAGTTAACCTTTAGGGAATCTTGCACTAGGACTCCCAAGTTCCTTTGCACCTCTGACTTCTGGACTCTCTCCCCAGTAATAAAATAGTCTACGCCTTTATTCCTTCTACCAAAGTGCATGACCATACATTTTCCTATGCGGTATTCCATCTGCCACTTCTTTGCCCATTCTCCCAACCTGTCCAAGTCCTTCTGCAGAATCCCAATCTTTTGTGACATTGTCAAATTGACATTCAGTCTCTTACTAAGATGGAAATTACTTTGGGTTCAGGCAAGATAGGCAAAGCAATAGGCAAAGCCTGCTGACCCTGCACCATTACCAAGGATTTATCTTCACCCCTTCAATTTCTCATGACATGCCAACAGTCACTAACTTCATTTGAAGACACATAAGGACACTCTGCTTTCTCTCACCACCACCCTTCTAGAACCAGCCACTGCCTCTTCAATTCCTGACAAGTGCTCGAAGCTGAGCCAGCTTGCTCGCAATGTCATTACTGTGTTTGGCCACAGGATGAGTGGTTGACCACATATCTAATCCATTAACAGAATTGTCCACTTTTAAACCATGTCAATTCACTTGCTGTTGAAGTATCATTCCTGCCTTTATTGCCCCTCGCCTTGACTACGTTAATTTTCTCCTTGCCAACCTTCTCCTTACCTTTTTCTTTACTCAGAAGATCGTGAGTTTTTGGAATCACTGATCCAGGGTGGCAGTAGATGTTCTGTCACTGTGTATGGATTGGGATTGATAGATCTTTGGTCAATAAAGGAGTTATGTTTGTGGGGATTGAACGCAAAGTGTGGAAGGTGGAGGTTCAGTAAAGAGCGAAAGGGGACACCTCTGCTTCTATTTCCTTACATTTTACATTTCACGTGGAATAAAATATGGCTCATTCAAAACTCCATCCTGTATTTTAACTCGGTCCAAGTCCAATTCACTCATCACCCCTCCAAAGTCAATAAGCTCTCATTTTGCCCTTCGTTCTCCCTATCTCTTGAACATCCTCCAATCCTACAAGCAATTGTTGTTCCAATTTTGGTGTAATCTCAACTTTAGTCAATCCACCATTGGCCCTCTTGCTTTCAATTGTCTTGAGCCATGTGCTGTAATTTCCTTACTGTACCTCCCCTCTTGCCTACCTTTCTCTCATCCTTTAAGTTACCCCTTAAGACCCCTCTCTTGGACTAAGCTTTTTGTCATCTGTCCTGATCCGTTTTTTGGAGACATGTAAAATGCTTTCGTTGCCATTGCTCTTGGTAAACATGATAAACATTTTGCGATGTTAAGAACTATGTGAATGCAGTTTCTTCTTGCGCTGCGCACTAAGTTGTGCTTTCAAAGCAGATAAAATATTTAAACAAAACAATCAAGAAGAAAGTGAACTGGTACATGCTCCCTGAGGTAGTGGTGAAGGCAGGTACTCTCGCAACACTTAAGCAGCATCCAGACAAGTACTTGAATTGCCATGGCAAAATCAGCTTTGGACCAAATGCAGGTAAATGGGACTAGTTTAGATAAGTACGGCAGTTGACATGGACATAGTGGGCTCAAGGGCTAGGGTGTGTGTTGTGTGACCACGTATTACAGGTGGAAGATGGATAAATCTTGTGGAGTGCATTGATAAAATTATTTTGAAGCAAGATGTAACAAATATGAATTAAAGTTTTAGTACAACAGGGTTTTGGAAAAAAAACAGCAAACTGCTGGAGGAACTCAGAGGGTCAGGCAGCATCTGTAGAGGCAGAGGGATGGTCACCGTTTCAGGTCAAATCCCTGCATCAGGACCGAGGGTGTAGACACAAAATGTCAACCACCCCTCTGCCTCCACAGATGCTGCCTGATCCACTGAGTTCCTCCAGCAGTTTTTTTTTTGTGGCATCTACCTTCTCTTGTGTCTCTAGGGTTTTAGAAGGTTGGCTGTGTCAATCATTGTGCTTCTACTGTGAACTAATACATTGTCTTTTTTGACAAGGCAATGTGTTTAATGGTGTAATGGAATTTAGTTAATAAAGATGGCTATCGTATGAACTCAGTCAAATTGTGAGCATAAGAGTAACTGGAAAAATTGTATCAATATGTTAATGGGTTAACTCTGTGATTGAATACAGGCTCCAAAACTCAAAATTCATTAGCTGACAGATACGACTGCATATATGATACCTTGTCTCAAATGACAGTGATACATGGAGAACAGTTTGACAAGCTGAAGCAGACTGGGGTTTGCCACTATGCACTCATTAGCCTTTGAGGGAGGAAATCGCTAGGTCTCTGGTGAAAAACCCTGACCACAGAGACTAATGTTTAACGCATTTGTCAAGTTGAGTATCTCAACAAAAGCAGCATCAAACTGTTATTTTGGATTGTTATTAAATATTCAGGTGTGACTGGCAGCTCTTGTATTCGTGGTAAAGACTTATAGACCTAGGTTAAGTGCCAGCAGCTCTTTTATTTCTGCTCTAATCACGATCTTGGGGATGACTTGTATCCGTGCTACATCGCAGTGTATCCTAAGTTGCTGACCCCAGCCATCTTTTGGGCATCGGTAAATACTGTACATTACCAAAACCATGGACAAGGCTTTACCTCAAACAAACTTGAGCTTCTCAATCAGGCAGCAATGATGACAAGTGTTGTGAAAGTGAAAAACTAATGTGAGGACAATGTTTAAATTGCAGACTTCAATTCTTATCAAATCTGACAGAATGAATTCCAAAGGCTTGAACAAAACTGTGGAGACAAAAGTGAAGCAGTGGAAGTCAGAACTTTCTACTTAGCACTGGCTTAGTGACTTATTAGGGTAGATATCCTTTGAATGTACCTCAATTGGCATTTTGCCCAATGGTCCCCATGGGACACCCCTGAAGGCAGACAAGGCTGTGGTTTAACATTTCGTCTGAAAGGCATCATCTCCAGCGAAGGAACTTCCTCAGTACTGTAAAAAAAATGTCAGCCTTGATTTAATGCTTAAGTCTCTGGAATGGGACTTAGTCTACATCCTTCAGACATTGTGCCAATGCAGTAATTTTTACAAAGATTTCTTTAGGTAGAAGAGCACTGATATTGGCATCTGTGATCCTTTTACTCATAAGAAAACAGTAGTGCTACAGTGTGAAACAGTTTCATGAGAATACAAAGTGAAAAGGATAAATGTCTCAACTTATTTGGACAAGCTTCAATCCCATTTACATGGTGCACTATGGGCAAGAAAGGGCACTCAAGATAGCCTGAATGATTTCTGTTCCAAAAGCTAACGGGGGAGGGTGGAAGTATGGTCTGAACTCAATACAGTGGGCTTTCAGGGCAGGTTGGGGGCTGTGTTTACACAGAGCAGAGGTTTTCTATGAATGTCTTTGGTAGCTGCACAATGGTATGGGTTTTGCGCTGACGATAAACTAACCAGTTAGTACCAGAATTCAGTCAGAAATTTTGAGGCGTCGGCACAAAGTTCTTTTAGAAAATCTCTGAGAGTAAGTCAGTCAATTGCTCTCCCAACCAGCTCTTAAAAGTCAATAAGCAGTGGATTGGCTTTGGGCTATAAACGATCACACTTTAGTTATACATTTCCACAGGAATCACTCTTTCTGTGACTCCCTTGTCTGCTCATCCCTTCCCACCGATCACCTTCCAGGCACTTATCCCTGCAACCGTATAAAGTGTTACACCTGCCTCTACACCTCCTCCCTCACCACAATTCAGGGCCCTAAACAGTCCTTCCAGGTGAGACAGCGCTTTACCTGTGAATCCATCGGGGTAACTTATTGTATCCAGTGCTCCCGGTGCGGCCTCCTCTACGTCGGTGAGACCTGATGCCGATTGGGGGATCGCTTCATTGAGCACCTTTGCTCCGTTTGACACAGCAGCCAGGATCTCCCGGTGACCAGCCATTTTAATTCCACTTCTCATTCCCACACTGACATGTCTATTTACGGCCTCCTCTACTGCCACGTTGAGGCCAGACACAGGTTGAAGGAGCAAAACCTCATATTCTGCCTTGGTAGTCTCCAGCCTGACAGCATCAACATCAATTTCTCTAACTTCAGGTAACCCCTCCCCTCTGTTTTCCTTGCCCATCCCCTCCCTTTGTCTTCCCTCTTTCCTGTGACACCTTCTCTTTCCCCTCCCTCACCCTCACGATCTGCCCACCTCCTTCCCTTTATTGGCGCCGAAAGAGTGGCGACACGTGCGGGCTGCCCCCAGTGCATTCTTAGCAACGCAAAAAGACGTATTTCACTGTGTGTTTCGATGTACAGCTATGGCCTATTGTCCTCTCCTATCAGATTCCTTCTTCTTTAGCTGTTTGCCTCTTCCACCTATCACCTCCCAGCTTCTTACATCATTCCCTTTCATCCCCCCCTTCGCCCATCCTACCTGCCCCCTCTCACCTGCTAGATCGTGCTCCTTCCCCTCCCCCAACCTTTTTTATTCTGACTTCTGCCCTCTTCCTTTCTAGTCCTGATGAAGGGTCTCAGCTTGAAATGTCGACTGTTCATTTGCCTCTGTGGATGCTGCCTGACCTGCTGAGTTCCTCCAACAGTTTGTCTTTGTTGCTCAACCTTTTTAGTCATTGTAGTCTCTAAGCCATCCTTGGTGTCGACTGACCATTATGGCCATAAACAATTTCTTTGAGACTAAATCCAATTGCTCTTGGAAAGCAAACCTTTTTCCTAAACTAGCAGCATATTTCAACAGGGTAACAAAGGAAAGATTTGTTCACATTGCATCTTTCATGACTTCAGCACACAATTAAGTACTGCTATAATGCAGGGAATGTGACAGACAACATAGCCAGGATCCACATACTATGATAATCTATTTGAGTAATGTTGAATAAATTTTGGTCAGGGCACTGGCACTACTTTCTTCTCTTACTTCGATTTAGTACTGCTTCTGAATGTCCATCAGGACAGATAAGGCTGTGGTTTTGCTGCAACCCTTGCACTTTATTGTCTACCCACACTGCACTTTCTCTGTAACACTTTATTCTGTATTCTATTTTCCTTTTTACTACCTCAATATACTTATGTATGGAATGATCTGTCTGGATGGCATGGAAACAAAAGCTTTTCACTGTATTCAGTACATGTGACAATAATAAACCAATACCATCTGAATGGCCATCTCCAGCAGCGCAGCACTCCCTTCGTACTGCAAAGGAATGTCAGCCTTAAATTTATGCTCAAGTTTCTGGAAGGTTACTTGAGTCCACAACCTTAAAACTCAAAGGCAATAATGCTGCTAAAATGGAAACATTGCTTCAAAGCAATGATTGCAACAAACATTTCATTATGTGATTCTCCAGAATCGGGGAGTGTTCCTCCACAAGACAATGGTACTGTGATGACTTGAAACACATTTTTATTGGAAAACAAGGAAAGTAAGTGAAAAGGATAAATGTTACCAAGCACTGCACATCATTTTGGACAAAACAACATTTCAGACTATTTCAGCCAGCAGATGTTCCATGCGAGAGAAAGGCCATCCCACAGTAGTAACAACTGGACTTTAGAATTTAACCAAAAACCAAATGGTTTGGTCAATTTATAAACACTAAGGATGAGGTTAGTAAAAGGAAATTTAAAAAAAGTTAAATGTGCAATTAATCAGTCCTCTCTTGCAAAGAGAAAATAAACGTTAGGGTGCGTCCCTTCACTGGCATCATCCTTTTCCTTTTACCGAGAAGAGTTTCTTTCTAACTTCAGATTTTGAAGATTTCTGTAAATTGTAAAGAGGAATTACTGTTATTCATACAACTTTTGGGCTTGAATGGAATGTGACTCTGCATACATATGATGAATTGTGCCTTAAAAGGGAATGTGTCATTGTGCTTTTTCTGTATATACTTCTCTCCTCTCAATGCCAATTTCAGAGAAAAAAATAATTCACATTTTCTCTTGTTTCTGTCACTTTTTAAACAATTCTTTTTGCTTGTTTATGAGGCACTATTTCCTCACATTTTAGCAGAAAGATCATAAATTATGAACATGGCATATATAGTAAGACTATCCTGCAGTTTAAGCAAGAGAAGACACTCTAAGCAATTAACAATGTGCACTTGCAGATGAAAATGAACATCATTTGTACTGATAAATCCCACATTAGGTAATAACATGCACTGTGAAAGAATTGTTTGTTTTTGCACTCTCAATAAAAGGTAGAGTTTGAGCACAAGGGAGAACTGGTACTTTGGCATGTATGTATGCAGTAGGAGACCCCAGCCCCTATGGAGGGCTCAAATTAACCATGAATTGGAATTACAAAGCAATTACCCCCATCGCTAACCATGAGAATTCCCAAGTTAAATATACGCCTGAATCTTCTTGTGAGACTCACCACTATAGCTTCTTCAGAGGAAAAAGAATGAAGGAAATAGAAAAGAAAAAGAAAATAAAATAAGAAATATGGAATGTTTTCTCTCAGTTACTGGTGAAAGGTTTGACTGACATTAATGAAATTGCCTCCAGAATCTTATGCACTCAAGCTCCTTGGTTACTTAAAAAGAGTTTGGGGAATGAGTTCTTTGAAAATAAGCAGAGAAATAATTACATACAAGTCATTATAACATCTGACAATACACCCCAACCAATTGTTCTCATTTGAATGCAGATAGACTTATTTATTAATCCCTCTTGGGACTCCTGGTTCATTTTATTTTAAAGTGCAATAGTATTCAAAAATAATATTAATAAATTCCGTGATTGTTAGAGCTATTTCTTGTGCCAACAGCTGGAGGCAAAAAGAAAAATACACTTAAACTCCTAACAATTCCTGCAATAAATTAAATTAATTGAAATTTAACAATGATGTCGCCCTGGGACAGTCAAAAGCAACCAAGGTGTTAGCAGCCCTTTTAGGTCTAATCAAACCAAGCCCAGCAGTACTGCTTTGCTATACGATGGTCTGCGAGTGGAGACATTAATTTATTCTGAGTACATTTAAACCTATCTGCAATAAATTGCCATTATTGTAATATATCTGAACCACACTCTGGGCCCATGTCTCATACCCTGCTTAAAGCCAATATTCGTTAATTATCCCACCTTACTGACTAGATCACAGTCTCTAGTGCATTTTCATTACTACAGACATTTTATTTCATTCTAAACGCATGCTGCGATCTTGTAATCCTTATAAGCAATTTCTTTCCAAATGGGGGAGAAGCTGTATCTATCAGGCAAGGCAAAATGATTCATTCTCTCTTTCATTATATTAGAACTACACAACTTGTGCATCCTTCAAATGTGAACTCTGTCGTTGCACTGCACACTGAATAAAAGTGAACAATTATCTCATGTCAGCTGAAATGACTTTAAGACATATGAGCCACAGAGCACGACATGGAGGTGATTGTATTTTTCAGTCTCCCAATGTCTACTGTACACATACAAGAGTTGACGATGAGAAACTGCACATGAACCCAATAGTAGCAGATTGGAATGAAGTGTTCCATGCTTATCTGCTGTTTGTTAAAATAAATGTCTGTTGTAAAAGCTGGAGGATTATAAAGATGTAACACAAATTTAAATCAAAATTAAATCGTCTAAGTTTGTGAGAATTGGTTGGAGACTGTGATCCATTCAGTAGGGTTGAGTAAATAAGGAGCATTAGCCATGAAATTCTTTTGTTTGGCATAATATTTTTATGTGTTACATTAAGAAATTTAATCAAAAACCCAATTACTTTAGGTGGTAGGTTACTGGGAGATTCTGTGCATGTGATGTGCTCTCATGTGGAGGCAGTCAGGCATGCACAGTGGTGTCCACTTCCACCAACTTCATCTGTGGATTGTCAGAGGCCAGTCACACAGAGCTGACCTTTCTCCTTATATCTCTGTGTACCATAACTGCCAATGAAAATATCAAAATCAATTTCTCAAAACACAAACGGAAAGTAACAGAGTCAGGAGGGAGAACTCAATTCCAGCAGAGCTGAAAATTGAGCTGTGGCAGATCAATATGTTACATGTTGCAGGCAAGGCCAGCATTTATTGCTCATCCCTAATTCTCATTAATTGTCCCTGAGCAAGTGGTAGTGAGTGCTCTGTGGAACCATTGCATGTTGCACGGAGAAAACAGTGTGGTGAAAGGGTAAGGAGTTCTATTTTAAAATCAGAATTGTGTGCAACTTGGAGGGAAACAATACTACCTTGAGTAGGATATAACACCCTTATTCACCTATTGTCCTCGTCCTCTCAGGTGGTAGTGGTCAAGGGCTTGGGAGATAATGCTGTGGAAACCTTGATAAATTGTTGCAATACCTCTTGTAAGTAATACACACTGGTGCCACTGAGAGAACTGAATGTTCAGAGCATTTGTATCAACCACGAGGGCTGCTTTGTTCTGGATGGTGGTGAAATTTTCATGACTTATTGGAGCTGCATATATCCAAGCAAGAGAATACCCCATCAGACAACTGAATTCTGTCCTGATGTTATTGATGGCAATGCAATTGACTGTCAAGAAGTCTCTTTTGTCAGAAATGTTCATGGCCTGGCACTTGTTATGATCAGCCCACGGATGAAGGCTTTGTTATCTGAGGAGGTTAAGGAAACAGAACATTGTGCTGTAATCAGCAAACATCCGCATCACACAATGAAGGGCAAGTTTTGGTGAAGCTGCTGAAAATGGACAGAGAAAGGGCAGCACCCGTAGAAACTTGTGCATCAATGGCCCGTGGCTGAGATGACTGACATCTGAAAATGACAATCATATTCCTTGGTGCTGGAGGCCACTCCAAGCGGAGGATAACTTTCCTCCTGACTCCCACTTATTTTAATATTACAAGGCTGAATTGATGCCAAACTTGACCACTATTGGTTTCCTTACCGTCAAAGACAATCAGTCTCGTATGCATCGCTTCTTTATCCAACTTGGACCAAGGTTGCATCCAGATATGTTTCACATGCATTGCGAGTTTCAGGTAGTGAGCACCAAACATCCACTGCTCTTCAGCGACAAACAATTTTCCTCAGCTCCCCATCCCTTCACCAATTAACTTAAATCTCTGTGCTTTTGTTATTGTCATCATCTAATATTTTTCCAAACGGCCACAGCCCATGTTGTATCTCCTCCAAAGTTGAATTTTTGCCCTCGAAATTTCTGCAGGTTAACTCATTGATGAAAATACAAGGCTCAACCTGGCTGGCAGCATTGTGTATTTTCTGGATATAGCCTTTGCTGCTTCTTAATTTGGGATTCAGATGAATAGAAATCAGAAAATACAGATATAACATGATCACCGGCATTGTGTTCACTGAGCATGCTTTGCACCACGAGGTCTGGAGCTCATCCTGCATGCATGTGATTACAAATAACTCAGCTTCACAACCAAAGTTGTTTATTTCCACCAGAATGAGCCTAAAAGAAAATGTCTTTAATCAAAGCCGTCAACATTTGGGAAACAACAGGAACATGAGTTATGATCTACAAAGGTGATCCATAGGCACATCCATTCAGAAAAATTAAAGACACTGGAAAAGACATTTGTCTTTGACTGCCAGTGCAAAATGTGTACAACAGTATCAGTCACCAATTGTACCCACCTAAGCACCCTTGATTCCATTGAGATCAATTGGCAATTTTATCCCCTTGTGTATTGTTTCAAACTGATTGTGATTTGGCAGCTCAACAGTGATAACGCATGTCATCTGTTAAAGCAAAGCTTTTTATGGAGAGGGAAAGGAATTACATTTCCCACAATGTCACAGATCCTCAAGACAGACAGAGATCACCAGCACCAGAATAAATTTACATTAATCATGTCCTCCTTGATACCAAGAATGTGTGGCATTAAATGGGGAATCAGTCCATCACGTAACATCTTTCGTACTTGTACCCATGAGATCGTGAGCGATTCAAAGAATTTCACAGAATGTACAGGACAGAAGCAGACAAATTGTTTCAGCTTGTCTGTGCCACAAGTCTTCCTTACTTTTTGTTTACCCCTGCCCAGCTTTTCAAGAGCATCTTTCTAACTGCATTTCCTCATGTATTACGCACATCTAAGTTTTCCTTTCATGGCATTTAAGTAATTCATTCAATTATTTTCTTTGGCAGTAAGTTTTTCCTTCTGCCAATTCTCAAAAAGAGAAATTTCTGTGTATTACCTCACTGGATTTATCAGTAGCTATTTTGTATGTTTGCCCTTAATTTTTTGATTGTACCATAAGAAGAAAAGTAGATCCATGCTATTTGTTTTTTTTTTGTGTTGATACAGTGTTATGGATCACCCTGCAGTTTGTGAAAGTTGTGTAAAGAAGGTGAACTTCAACACAAGGCTCACAGTGGAAGTATCTAAAACTAGAGGGCATATGTTTAGGGTAATGGCAAGAGGTTTTGTAAGTAGCTGAGGAAGACCTTTTTCACCCAGGGGGTGGTGACAATCTGGATGCACTACCTGAGTGGGCAGTGGAGAATTGCACAACATTTAGAAATTAGCTACACAAGCATTTGAATTGCTGACACACAGGCTATAAACCAAGTGCTGGTAGATGGGATTAATACTGATACATACTTGATGATCAGCATGGAGAAATTGGGCTGAAGGACCTGCTTCTGTTGCATATGACTCTGTGACTCTTGGTGAAGTCAGGTTGCCCTCTGTATCAATGGGTTGAAATGGGCAGTGTTGGGGTTTCAGCCCAGCATTGCCTTCTAATGTGCGGCTGGTTTGAACAATTCTCAGCACGTAGCCCAATAAGTTCAATCTCTGAAGCAAAATCTTAAAGGGAGATCCAATTGTGCAACAAGCAAAACATTTTGGACAATATAATGATGGTAGGTAGAAGCAGAATGCTTCCAGAGGGAACTCTTTGGGCAGCAGTGAAGAATATTACCAGCAGGAAGCATGCTTTTTGTGCATAAGCACAGGTATGGGTAATTAAAAAGTTTAAAATTAACAACTGACCTGGAATCACCTGCTGTTTGCTGAAGAGAGTTCAAAACTTTTACTACTCCTTGGCATGTAAAGTTGTTTCCCAAATTAACAGCTCAAAGGCCTGGCTCTAATTTTAGAGCATATCCCCTAGTTCTAGACTCCAAGTGGAAATAGCTTCTCTCTTTACTTTATCAATACTTTGAAAACTTATAAGACCATGGAAGTATGACATCAGTTTATGTTGTCATTGATGGAATATTTCAGTAATAAGGTGAGACTGGATTGACTGGGCAGGTCTCCTTGAAGCAGAGGAAGCTGAGGGAGAACCTGATAGAAATTTAGAAAATTGAGAGGCTTTGATACAAGCAGATAGTAAGAAACTGTTCCCATGGCAGAAGTGTCTAAGACCAGAGGGTATAGGTTTGTGGTGAGGAGGAAAAGGTTTAGAGCGTTTTGAGGAAGAACTTTTTCACCCAGAGGATGGTTGGAGTCTGGAATGAGCTGCCTGAGAATGTGGCAAAGGCAGGTGCACACACAATATTTAAGAAGCATCTGGACAAGCACTTGAATTGGCAAGGCATAGTAGGTCACAGGCCAAGTGTTGGTAAATGGGATTAGTATAAATAGCATAGACACGGTGGGAGAAAGAGCTGTTGCTAGACTATATGATTCCATGACTCTTGGAGATGAAGAACAACGCAACTTGATATTTTACTCAAGGTGTAGTACCCAAGACTGCTGACAGTACACTAGTTGTGGCCCAACCACAGCTCTGAACTGCTGTATCTTTACAACTATTATTTTGTATCCTAGTCCGTCAGGTATAAAGGCCAGAATTCCATTACCTCTTTGGTTTCTTTCTAGACCTGTACATGACATTTAAATGAATGGTCTATGTATTTGCCCCTTCTAAATCTCTTTGGGCTTTCTCTGTTCTTAGCTTTTCATCATTTAGAGAGCATCTTGCTTTATCCTTTAGTTCCAAAGTGGATGACACACATTTACCAGCACTGAAATCAGTTTTGCACAGTTTTAGCCATTTGCTTTATCTATTAGTATCTCTGTAATTTAATGCCTTCATCTACAATGCTTACAATACCATGGAGACCTCTTACTGGGTCTCCATTAAATCTCTTCTCTGAAGTAAAAAGCCCCAACCTGTTTAATCTTTTCTGAAAGTGGTAATCTCTTAGCTCTGATAATGCCCTTGTAAATTGTGTTTTTTAGCATTTTCTTCATTTTTTTTTGTATAGTAAAGGGAACAGAACTGTGAACAGTCTGACCAAGGTCCAAAGAAATTTAACATAACTTTGCTACTTTTTTTATTTCTAGGCTCCTTCAATAAATCCCTGCACATATTTTGCATTTTAATTGCTTTTCTGGCCTGTGATGCTGCTTTTAATGATTTCTTCATTTATATATTCCCAGATCCCTATGCTCTTCTAACCCATTCTGTTGCTTATTTCCATGGTGCTGGTACTGTTTCTGTATTTCCTACCAAAGTGCATCACTTCACACTAATGTACATTAAAATCCATTTACCACTTAACTGCCCATTATGAAAGATTTTTTTTTAATGTCTTCTTGTACCATTTTGCATTCTCCCTCAGTGTTAGCCATGCTTCTCCCAGCTCCCATTTGGAATCTGTTCCAAATCTGATGTTGAATCAATTATTCCTGTCCGATATGTTAACGATTCAGTTAAAGGACGATCAAAAATTACAAACAGGCAGGATAAAAGAAAATCAAAAATGAAGTTCACTGCAGTGCTGAAAATGACATTTGATTTTATTTTCTCCATACACTTTCAGCTGAGGCAAGACATTAGAAAGGATAATATTTTGATTTTGTTTTATACACAGTTCAGTTGCAGCAAATGGCAGAATCACAGAAGAACTTCCATGTTCTGCTGGAATAATGTGCCTTAAACCTGGCATAAAAAGTGCACCTCTTAAGGTGGAACCATCATCAGCTGCTTCATCAATGACCTTCCTTCTGTGCTAAAATTGGAAGTGGAAATTTTCGCGGATAAATGCAATGTTCAATTCCATCCACAACTTCTCAACTTTCAGGCATGGGCTGCTAAGTGGTAACTAGCATTTGCACCACAGAAATGCCAAACAATGACAAACTCCAACAATAGAGAGTCTAATCATTTAGCATGACACACGTAGTTATCCAGCAAGGAAACAGGACCTCTGGCCCAACTCCATGCCAACCAAGATGTCCATCTACGCTAATCCCATTTGCCTGTGTTTGGCTCATATCCCTCTTGACCTTTTCTATACACTTACCTGTCCAAATGTCTTATAAACATTGTAATTTTACCTGCCTCTACCACCTCCTTTAGCAGCTCATTCCATAAACCCACCATCCTGGGTGAAAGCCAATCAGATCCTCTTTAAATCTTTCCCCTCTCACCTTAAGCCTATGTCCTCTGGTTTAAGACTCCCCCACCCTAGGAAAAGGACTGTTACTGTCTACCCTATCTATGCCCCTTTTCATTTTATAAACCTCTAAAATATCTCCCCTCAGCCTTCTTCACTCCAGGGAAAGCAGTGCCAGCTTATCCAATCAAGCCCCCCGGCAAAGCCACATTGCTCTGAATCTTTTCTGCACCCTCTCTAGCTTAATCACATCTGTCCTATAGTATGGTAACTGGAACAGTACACAATACACCAAACATGGCTGAATCAGCCACTTATACAACAGCAATATGATGTCTCAACTCCTATACCAATGAAGACAAATATACCATATGCCTTCCTCATGACTCAGTCTATCTGTATCAGCACTTTCAGGGAACTATGTACTTGTAACCCAAGGTGTCCCTGTTCAATAAACACTCCCCAGAGCTCTGCCATTGACTGTGAATGTCCTAGCCCTGTTTACCTTCACAGAATGCATCACTTCATATTTGTCTGAGTTAAATTCCATCAGTCATTCCCTTGCCCACTTTCTCAGTTGATCTAGATTCTGTTGTAAGCTTAGACAACTTTCTTTACTGTCAATTTTACTGTCAGCATCTTTACTCTCTTAGGAGGTTGAGGAGGTTCAGCTTGTCACTGAACACTCTAACAAACTTTTACAGATGTACTGTTGAATGTATCCTGACTGATTGCATCATGATCTGGAACGGCAATTCGAAAGAACAGCAACACAGGAAGCTGCAGAGAGTAGTGGACTCTGCCCAATACATCATGGATGCATCTCTCCCCATTATCAGTAGTGTCTACAGGAGGCGATGCCTCAAGAAGACAGCATCCATCATCAAAGATCCCCACCATCAGGCCATGCCATCTTCTCACAGCTTCCATTGGGCAAGAGGTATAGAAGCCTGAACACCCACATCACCAGGTTCAAGAACAACTACTTCCCTTCAACCATTCAGTTCTTGAACCAACCGGCACAATCCAAATCACTAGGGTTTACCAACACTATGACCACTTTGATCACTTTGCACTAAAATGGACTTTGTTTTTTTGTTCTCATTTGTTCTTTCTTGTAAAAAATGTGTTTAATTTATGTTTGCTGCTTATATGATGCTATGTGTCTGTGATGCTGCTGCAAGTAAGTTTTTCATTGCACCTGTGCATACGACAGTAAACTCAACTTTGAATTTCACTTCAACTATACCACCAATTTTGCTGTCATCTGCAAACTTATGACTCCTGCCACCTAAGTTCTTTTCTAAATCATATATATGACAAACAAGAAAATGACCCAGCACCAATCCCTGTGGCACAAAACTAGATCCCAAGTATTCTAACCTTCTGGGTTAGCATTGGCAACACCATGGCATTACCACTGCACAGTTCCCATCTTGAGATCATCAGTAACCAGAAACGCAACTAAACCAGCCACATAAATACGTGGCTACAAAACCAGGTCAGAGACTGGGTATCCTCTGATGAGTGACTCACCTCCTGATACCCCTCCCAACACCCACAAAGCTTTTCCATCATTTGAAAAACACAAGTCAGAGCCATGATGGAATACTCGCCACTTGGCAGGATGAATGTAGCTCCAATATAAGATCACAAGATCACAAGACAAGGGAGCAGAAGCAGGCCATTCGGCCCATCGAGTCTGCTCCAAGGAAAGGGAAAAAAGAAATGAGAAATGGGGAATGGGGAAGAAAAAAAAAACCTATTCTAATCCCAATTTCCGGCCTTATCCCCATATCCCTTGATATCCTGACTATTTAGATATCTATCTATCTCCTCCTTGAACGCCCCCACTGATCTGGCCTCCACTGCTGTACGTGGCAAGGAGTTCCATAAATTCACCACCCTCTGGCTAAAGAAATTTTTCCTCATCTCTGTTTTGAAACTGTACCCTCTAATTCTAAGATTGTGCCCTATGGTCCTGGACTCACCCACCAAGGGAAACAGCCTAGCCACATCTACTCTATCCTTCCCTATCAATATTTTAAATGTCACTATGAGGTCCCCTCTCATTCTTCTGTACTCCAGTGAGTACAGTCCAAGAGCCGACAAATGCTCCTCATACGTAAGCCCTTTCATTCCTGGAATCATCCTCGTAAATCTCCTCTGAACCCTCTCCAACGTCAGCACATCCTTCCTAAGATGTGGGGCCCAAAACTGCGCACAATATTCCATTTGCTTTCTTTACCACCGATCCGACCTGGTGGTTAACCTTTAAGGTATCCTGCACGAGTACCCCCAAGTCCCTTTGTACTTCCGTACTTTGAATTTTCTCTCCTCCTAGTTAATAATCTGCCTGCTTATTTCTGCTTCCAAAGTGTACAACTGCACATTTCTCAACATTGAATCTCATCTGCCATTTCCTTGCCCATTCTCCTAAACTGTTTAGGTCCCTCTGCAACCTTCCTATCTCTTCAATACTCCCTACTGCTCCACCTATCTTGGTGTCATCCGCAAACTTAGCCACGAAACCATTTATTCCATTATCCAAATCGTTAATGTACAAGGTAAAAAGGAGCGGTCCCAACACCGACCCCTGCGGCACACCACTAGTAACCGGTAACCAACCAGAATGAGATCCTTTTATTTCCACTCTTTGCTTCCTGCCAACCAGCCAATGCTCCACCCATTCTGTTATCCTACCTGTAATTCCATGACCTCTCATCTTATTAATCAGTCTCTTGTGAGGCACTTTATCAAAGGCCTTTTGAAAGTCTAAATACACAACATCTACCGCCTCTCCCTTATCCACCCTACCTGTGATTTCTCTCAGGAACCCCAACACCATCCAGGATAAAGCAGTGGGAAGAATAAAATTTTTCCCACAGTGACAACGAGATCCCTGAAAATTAATATATAAGAAAATAAATCCTTTTCTTGGAAAATATCTAGCCTTGGTATCTAAGGTTCAAATTGGCAGACTTGGTGAGCAGAAGCTTTGATGGAAATGGGCAAAACAGGGTAATTGCATGCTGGCAACACAGATGAAAAGGAACTCAAACAGCGAGCTTCAATTTCATGTCTTTTTATTATAAAGAACTGAATTGCCCTACCCAGCACAAAAACAAGTTTGACACTTGTCTCACCTGGGCCTTTATTTCCCAAAAAACGGAAATCACCCTCCCCCAACTTCTGGCAAAGAGTTCACCAGACCAATCAACCTGGTCTCAAATCTGCCTTGGGCACCTGCTGCCTACAAAGCTGTGCAAGTGAGGACAGCCACTCAAAATGTTCCTTGTCATTTCTGGCATTCACATCCTTCTGTATGATCATGTCTTTCAAAACTATTGGATGAAGTGACAAATGTATCCAGTACCTAAAAAGAAGGTGCTGTGGGGTGTCAGCTGTAATTAGCAAAATTCACAGGCAAAATTTAAAATGTTTATACGATGTAAAATTGAGCTAAAGTACAAAAACAATAATAATGTTAAGAAAGCTGTGATTTATCACAGTTGGTATGAGGCGTCCATTAGAAGAATGATGTTGGTGTGTTGATTGACAATGAACATATTCACATATGCTCTTTTTGACAAACATTATGATGCGTGATTATCAAGGTTGAATTACGAATATTATAGGTGCCTCCTGGCATCTCACTTCAAAAGAACAGTGAGGCATAGGAGAATGTATCCAGAAAAGCAGAACAAAAATGTGGCAAGCTCAGTCAGTTAAATTGGGAAAGGAGACTTCAACTCAATTTTTATTGAAGTCATCCAGTTTGTGGAACTGGACAAAGTTTGTGGCTTTAAAACACCTTGCAAGGGAAGAGAAACATCAAGAAAAAAAAATTGGGATTTCAAGCAACTGCTTTTCTACTGCAATGCACTTGATATAGAAATTAGATGAGACGGGTTTTCTTTACAAAGAGCTCCTGTTTGTCTCAATGGTTTGGTCATTTTCTCCACGCAGTAACTGAGGGATACAGAGCAGGCAAGTCCCATGTTCAGTTCTTGTCTACATAATGTAACTAATACCAGTCTTGTTAGAAACGTCCTTCATTGTTCCTGAGGTAGAAAGTGTAAAATCAGAGTGCTCCTGCTTTTGGTTGCCTTCCAAGATCCCCTGGTGGAAATATGCCTGTTGAATATCAGTTAAAGAATGGATTGGATCTGGTCAATTAGCCTTTTAGCAATCAATTTTAAGGCTGATGGATGAATAACAGCCATTTAGGCAACATTGGCCAATACCACAAAACTGTGAATCAGCAAAATGTTAGTGTCCTTTCATGTATAGAAGGTCAACAAGAAAAAGATAAAGGGAAAAGACAAATGTTCAATGTGGTTCAGAATGAATCAGGAAATGTTATGAGTATATGGATGGATACTGTCCAGTAACATTTCCTACCAAAGCAGTTCATCTGTCCTTTGGGCCCTCAAATTTTATATCGTCTGTGGAATGCAATTAGCCCATATTTAACAATTTGTGCTATGAGCTGGAGTTTTGATCAATTATCCTTGAGTATCCATGATTTTCACCCCTTTGAACTGTGGTTGAGGGGACAAATCATAAGTCTGGACAAGCTGAGTGACAAATGCCAGCACATCTATCATTCACCTCTGTAACTGGATTCCAAAAGGTTTGCAATGGTGGAGTCCAAATGTGTTGAGTTTCCCCAACGTTGTGCTGGGGAATACACCTCTACGGTCCCATACCAGCCAGATCCAGTTTGGATCAGAATCACTGTTCATTTGAATGAGGCTTCCTCACCTGGAAATTCAGGAATAAAAAGCTAAGTTTGGCTCTACTTTGTACTTACCTCATTCTATTTTAATGTTTTTTTTTCACTTATTTGTTTTATTGTTACTGTGTTTTAATTATTTAAAGCAATTTTAATAGTTTTCAAATATCCTCACAAAGTGGGTGAGGTTTTGCCATGGCTATACTGCCTACCAAGGACTGTTAGGGTGTTTCTGGAGACAGGGCTTCGATGGTAGAGGTCTAGCTCTCATTGAGGCCTTTCTGTGCCTTGCTGCCCAACTCCAGGATTGGGAGACTCAGGACAAATGGATCCACACAAGGTTAATACAGAGACAGTGAGAAAGGGGATGGTGGGGAGGGAGGTTTTTTGGTGAGGGTAGGTGGATGGATGTGGGCAATGGCTGAGTCAGACAATTCAACCCATCATTTCAGCTGCACTCAACTCAGATTCAACGGGAGCTTTCTGACTGGTTGATCCCACACCTTCCCTTGAATAGTCACTCATTAAATGTGTAACACCATGGTAGCAACTGTTAACATAAGGAGGTAAAATGCCTCAGTCCCTCACACTTGCTTCATGGATTTTTCTGCTCACCAGTTATTCCTCTGTCCTATGTTTGAATAAAAAATAACTTTGATACAAACCCAATGGCAAAAATAACCATTATCTGCAACTTTTACAACTCTGTTTCCTCAGTATTTTAACAATAGAACTGCTTGCCTACGGCACTGCAGACTAAGTAACAGTGAAGACTAAGAAGGGAACCAAATAAGCCCAATTTGGGGGGGTCAAATCAGTCTTGTTTTCTGAGCAACAACTTTCTCTCAAGGCACTAATACTTGTTTCTCAACCTGCAATAAATAATTGATGAGGATTATCCTTCACTGCTGCATATCAGAGATAAAAAAAAAACTAATTGATTATAAACCCTTTCACACTTCTCCATTATGCATTGCTTGCGGTCAATTTTTATATGAACACGTAATGCGACAGCAATTAGTTCTTGTCATTCGAGATTTCCATTTGGGATAAATTAAATGAGGATTTAATGGATATAAGTATAAAATTAAGAAAGTCTACAAGCTAGAATGAAGTGAGTGTAATATTTAAAAATATTTCTATGTACATTACTCAAGTATCAAACATAAAATAAAGCTTACAGGAGGTGGGACTGCAGGGGCAATGCACTCTCTTACTCATTTTTTCCTGTTCAGAGAATCAGACAGATTATTAAATTATGCTGATTTACTGTCTTTCTCCATCAATTTTATCTCCACCTCTGGATAGGACCCACTGAATCACTCACCAGTCTTTCTTCCATCTCTACCAGGCCACTGGGTTATGCAGGATAAACAGATGATTCAACTCCAACAAATGAAGTGAATGTTATTATCTACTGAAAATCCAGTGCAGTATTTTCTGTTATAATTCTGCTTTTTACACGCTGCTGAATAGTGGCTTTTAAAGTAATTTGAGAAGGTGTCATAATGGGTGCAGCAGTACAGAGGATGGACCCCTGCATCATATGAAAAGTTAGAGATAGGCAACGGCACTGATTCTAAATAACACTCATCTCCCAAGGTTCTTTCTTTAAATTATGAATATGAAAATATTCAGTAATTTTTAGCTAATGGTTCAATCATATGCAAAGAAAATAATCTTGAGAAAATCTTGAATGCTTGGAGATATTATCCGGGGTGCAGAAAAAACATAGAGGGTGAAAAGCAATTTTCCCAAAACTTTTAAGCTGACAGACACACTAAACTTCATAAAAGAACACTCCTTCTTTCCAACAATCTAATTTCTGATTCACAGTGAGAAATGTTCAAGGATTTTGTTTCAATATTCCTTTAATATTACATCTCAAATTGAGATGGTGATGCTACCCTCAAGACTCAGAGATTTTATGAAAAATAATACAAAGCTATTCATCTATATTAATTGATATATAATTCTTTATTTTACAGATTGTATATTGCTAACTGGATTATTGTTAGTGGCAGAAATGTTGCACCTCAATGAGCAATACCAAAGTAAGGTGATTCATTAACTGTCCAAGGCATGTGGGTTGAGATTCCTATTTATTATGCTTCCTTCTTTGCTCATTCCCACTCTGCATGAGCTTGCTGTTTTGCCTAAAAATAAAAAGAAGATCAAATCTCTGTGCGACATCAGATAAGCTATCTAATTTAACTGGATGTGACTGGACTCTGGGGAAACATGAGCCGATAACATCTTAAAAACAATAAGCTCAACTAGTCTATAATGAGACACTAGAAATGCTGAAAAGAAGTTAATCAAATTTATATATATATGCCTTTCAACTCATTAATAAGGTTGTTAACTTGAAACATCAATTTCTTCCACTCATCTTAGTCCCTTGTACAGTGGTTACTACTACTGAAAAAGACAGGTTTTAGGCATTGAGAGATGAGATTGTCTCAATGGGAAAGGGGAATTATCTGTTGTATTATTGAGTAACTCTAATTTTAGGTTTTTTTTTAATTCCTCTCTAATCAGCAATGAAAAGCCAGTAGGAGTGGATCCAATAGGAACTTCTAAAAGAAAATTGGGTGAAAATGTCGAGAGATAAAATTTGCCAACTCATGCGGAATAAGCGCAGGAGTCAGGCTAATGGATAAAGCTTTTAAATGGGCAACACAGACAAAATGGGCCAAATGGAATCATTCAGTGTTCTCTCCTCAAGTCAGCGTTGAGCCAGTTTCCCGGAATCAGGACCTCTCCGAGACCTGACCAAAGTCGCCATTCTCACATGCTAATCTGATTGGCAAAAATATCAACAGACTATTTTTGACTGCAGGACATTCTGCAGCCTGTGAACTGTGACTGGAAAACAATGTTGACAGAATACCCGCCAATCTCACCTTATCTCATTTGTGACTGACATTAACTTTGGCATCCTTACTGTCACCCTTGTTAAAACTGACTGACTTGCCACCAACCTAGTATCCTGGTAGATAGTCTGTCCATCACACAAAGTACATTTACACATTGGACCACTAGCATTTGTCACCTGATCCATGGAATTTATGTGACATACAAACTGTGTGGAATAATACAAGAGGTAGGGCCACAAAGAGGTTCCAGCAGGCAGCAAACTCAAGTCCAGAGACATGAGTTTGAATCTCACCACAGCAGCTCAGGAATATAAATTCAAGTAATTAAATAAATCTGGAACTTTAAAAGAGCAATCTCACTAACAGTGTAATCACATGTGCAGGAAGGCATGGCTACGTCTACTTACATTCGCAGAGCTGGGTGGCTTTATAATGAGGGCAAATGCCCAGAAATTCACCAAATATTTAATATCCCAGTTTGCCATGAGAGAACCAAAGGCTCTGTAAATGTACAAGCTGCAAGAAGGGACAGAGAGATGTGTATTGACTCTGCTTAACCATACCTTTCCTTTTGTTCTGAACCCCCACCCCCACCACATTGTGACTACCCAAAAAACTGCATGAAAAATAAGTCACTGTAAATGCCTGATTTCAAATCCAAAGCCTTTGGTAAAGCTAAATAGACAAAGGTTGTTGAGATGAAGAAACTTTTGGAAGAGCACTTCAATAATTCAAATAAACAGAGCTATTTCAATAGACATTTCAATGTGTCAAGGATAGAGACACAAGAAATTCTGCAGATACTGGAATCTGGAGCAATACGCAAAGAGTGCTGGATAGGTTTGTTTACTCATGACATTTCATTCAGTTCACCAAAGTAACACGGGTGGTGGAAAGTCTTATATTTTCTCACCTGAAATGTAACTTCATTGCAACGATTAAAATTGTGATTTACCAACCGAAATGTAATTCAAAATTGTAAGTTTGGAGCATGTGAGATTGCATCAAAGAGCAGACCCAGATACCAAGCAGAGAGGGAGGTAGAATGAGCTGAAATCTTGGTTGCTGAAGCTAGGGGAGGGGCGTGAGTGAAACTTAGTGTTAGATCCAACGGGATGCTGCAGTTACAGCTGACGATGGCTGGTAGCATTTGTCCTTAAAAGTAATACCATTCAGGTATGAGCTCAATGCAGTCAGGGAATGATGACTAATTAAGTCAGATGCCAGCAACCAGCTGGACCACTAAGACGGAGGATGTAGTGTGGGAAGGATGACCTGGTCAATCACCAGATGTCATATCTTATTGTATCACCAGGGGACTGATCCCTGAGATGGTCATTACCATGTGTGGCTCAGCTTGTCAGGGTCGAGAGAAGGGGTCGACAGTCAGCTGTTATAAGGTTTATGTAATCTCTCAACCCAACTTAAAGACATATCACTACAGAAAAATGAATTTGTTCTCTTATTTATTAAGTTCCTTGTCAGAACTTCTGCACAACTGACAGTAATTCAATTACCAGCCAGTTGTAAGCAGGGAATTCACCAGTTTTATGATAAGAACAAACCTACAAGATGCTCATTAAAAAAATTCTTATTTCACTAATATCTTTCAGGAAAGGAAATCCACTTTCCTTACCCAATCTTGCGAATCCAGAACCACAAGCATGGTCGATGTTTAACTAACTCTTCATTTCAGAGGCAGTTAGAGATGGATAGTTACTACTGATGTTGCCTGCAATGTCCACGTTCCATGAATGTATTAAAAAAAATTCTTTGTCAGAAAATCCACCAAGTGGTTCAACTCTTCACTTATTTGGTCTTGTTCTAAGCCTTGTTTGCCTCAGTTTCTGAAAAGATAGTGCTGATAATTGTGTCCTCTAAGGCATGAGAGAGATAAATCTCTCTCGTGCCTTCCTCACCCTGCTGTTCCTGCCTTACCACCATTTTCTTGTCCTTTTTATTCTCAGGCTTCCATTCATTAGCTTCAATTTGGAAGAAGAACCTTCAGCTATTTTTGCGCTAACCTCTAGAATTTCCTTCCTAACTCCTTCCACACTTTATTTCTTTCCCTGATTTAATAGCCTTCACAAAAATAATTGCTTCCACCAAACTTTAATTGCCTTTCCTATCCATCTGCAAAGGCTGAGCATCTGTCCCATTTCTCCTCTGAGAGGCACCTTGAGAAGTTTTTTTTTCTATTAAAAAAGCTGTCTAAATGCAAGCTTTTGTTAGTAGGTGAAGGCTCAACATATTCTCTGCTATTTTAATGGAAGTATTAAACCAGTTATGCTAATATGTTAATGACTCCACTACAAAGTAGAAAAAAATGTCATACAAATGTGTTAAGTGTTCATCCACTAATATCACCAGTGTAGGTTTCTGGGCTCATTAAAGAAAGGATGGATTAAGCTGAAGTCTTCAAACTCATTGTGATCATTGTGGAATAACTAACACAGTGCAGACTCACTTCAGGGCCATTAAGGTAAAATCACTTGTGCATTACAAAGCAGAAAAGTGCATAAATGGCTTTATTTTCCAAGTATTACTCAGATTCAGAGTTACTCAAGTTTCAATAAGCCCCCACCCCTTACTACAGTCCTCATCATCCAAAAGTCTTCTGCAGGTATATTTGAAACATTGGGGCAAGTTGCCTAACAGATCAAAAGATATTTTGCTGCATCTCCATCAAATATTTAACACACAGCAGCATGAGTTTGGGGCCAAGACTAAGCTATTGATGTTTTGCATTAAACATCATTCATGTTGTACCCAAAAGCAAAAAAAAAACTGCAGATGTTGTAATACTGAAGTAAAACAGGGCATGTTGGAATTACTCAGAAGGGCAGGCTGTTTGTGAGGCGGGAGAAACATGTTAACGTTTGCCAATGATCCTTCATACCACCAGCGTTGGAAGTCTAGATTATAAGGTTGGAGATGCTTGTTTTTCTAACAAAAATAAATAGTAAAGAATAGGCAAAGGTAAATCCAAAATATTATTTTTATGGCAACTTTAAAAGTAGGACAAAAGAACCCATGTTTAAAACTATTCCTAGCATATCCATAGCAATTGCAAACTGTGACTAATGTTCCCTGCCATTTGACAGCTTTGCCAGCCTGTGAATCTAGGGGGAGAGTCATCAGCTGTCAAGAGCATTCAGGAACAGAACCAAAATTTGATGTAAGAAAGGCACTGCATTCCATTGGAGGCTCACCTAGCAGCTGGAAGTCAAACTCCCACCAAAAGATTGAGCCTGGCAGAGTAAGGCTGGGAGACCAGCAGCTCGAGTAGTTTGTTGCTGATCAGAAGATCTAGCCCAAAATGTCACCATATAAAGGTCTTATGTCTATCACTGTTGAACCTCACATAGGTGGGATGATAGAAGTTCTGTTTTTTTAATTTAAATTTCAGAAATGTTAATTATTATCAATATTTGATTTAAATACATAATGCGTGATCCAGAAAAAATGTAAGAAGAAAACAAAAACAAAATTAAATCACAATTACTAAATACAGAAAAGTGTGATTGAAGTTTGTGTCTTCATTATAGGATGTGCAATGTTAAGATGGTAGAAGCATCACATTGCTGAGCATTGGTACCATTCTCACGCACTCACAACGCTTTGAACCATCAGTGTAAGCAAACCAGATAAATATATTTCATTGCTATATTGACATTTGTAGGAACTATTTTCAAAATTCTACTTCATTACGGTTCATATGGACAAAAACTGTCTAAATTTGCTCACTTACAAATAACTTAATACGTGTCAGTGATTATTTGTAGGTCCTACCAAGGTTTCCTGTTAAATGAAAAAAAATCTATGATACATTTAAAAGTTCTGTCCATGTAGATCTTGTATTTTTAGAGGACATAACAGTTTTATGAATGACAAAATTCCTAGGGATTTGAATAAAACACTTACAACCCACTTCACTCATTTTACAAATCAGCTGTGAGCCAATCTTTGCAGAGCAAGCCTCTACTTGTTCCCAACTTTCAGCCAGATCTTCTGGTTTAAGTCTGTTTGGCTACATGCAATGCTCCTTATCCTCCCCTCCCCATTGCATAAAATATGATTACACTTGCATTACATTTTCAAATGGAATTCCTTGGTGACTTAAGATTTTGTTTGCAATTCCTTACTACCAGGGTAAATAAAAATATCCCCCCAGGCTGAGTTTATGCGCAAGGTGCACACATGACTACAATCTACAGCTCTATACATTATTCAGAGGCACTTTCTGAAAATGGAATGCACAGATGGAAAATTGTGGGCTTCACTGCACAGACTTCGCTGAGGGACCTTGTCCTGTCTGCTATTTCCATTTTCAGCTCTGTCTCTGTCAAAAGTCATCTCTGTGCTAAAGTCACTGAAAAAGCTGCTACATCAAATATAGTTTGGCTACTGCAGTGCTTGAGAGGCTGAATGTCATGGGTGAGACAGAATAACCAAGCGTAGCAATGAAGGAGAAGTTTACAGTGGAGAAAGCTGACATTAAACTTCAGGGAGACATAATTTGATTGGTGCAATTCCTTTCCTAATGTGCTATATGCAGCAGTTTGCTGATCTCACTTAGACCAGCAACTAATATTCCATGCAAGTGGACAGCACCCCTTGGGGAAAGATGGTGGGATTTATTTTTAACGTAAAAAATGTGAGAAACTAGTTCAAACTTTTGTTTCCAGTGGAAGATCTCAAGAATCATTGGCAAGTTGTGGGGATTAATTATATTTCCAGGTCACCCAGCGAAAACTGCAGATTCAGCAAATGGAACAATACTAGGCATGACAATTGCTCACCACCAATGTCTTCCATTCCAGCAATACCAAGAACTTTGAAATTATGTTACTTGTTTTCAAATCCTTCCGTGGTCATATCCCTCCCACTCTACAGCCCTTCATGTTCAGTGCACAATTTCAACTCAGACTCCTTGCTCATCTCCGTGTCTCCATTATTGATGCCGAAGACTTCAGCTCCCTGGGATTTAAGTCAGAATTTCCTCACTCCACCTTTGTATCATTCTCTCCTCCTTTGGGGCACTCCTAAAACTTCTCTTGATGATCAAACATTTGGTCAGCAGCAATTTAAAAATGCAGCTCAACGTCAAGTTGAGTTTGCCAATGGGGCACCTTGGGACATGATGCTGAATCGAAGAGCACGACAGAAAAGCAAATGCTCGTTATTGTAGATACTCAAGCTGGTCTCACAACCCTAAAGATATTTAATGCAAGGGTACATAAACATACCTTCCTTTTATAGAAAAGGATTAATATTCCAAGTGGATATTTCTCAGTTAAGTATAATGTGGTATATAAGAACTATACCAATTTCGGTGGAGCCTCAGGGCGTGTTAGGTCTTCCCAAGGAAGATTGTGAATTGGGCTCCTGCATGTACCATTCAAATCAGACTGAAACCATTGCTATCTGCAAAGGAACTATTGCAGGATGCTGGAAAAGCTTCATCAGATGAGCTGAAAAATAGTGGAACTTTACTGTGGAGTGTCCATGTTTTATTTAAACTGGTTTGATTATATTGTTTAAATGAAGGTAAAGGAATATAACCTGACCTGCTCTTTTCTTTTATATATGTTCTCTCTTTCCCAGTTTATGGAGGATCTCAGATTTGAAACGTTAACGATGTTTCTCTTTCCGCAGATGCTGCCTGACCTGTTGTGTATTTCCATCATCTTCTGTTATTTCAAATTTCCAGCACCAGTTTTTTTTATTTTTCCATGAGAGGAATACAGTCCATCTCTTTAAATAGAATCCTTATAAAGCTCGTTTTCTGCCACACTCTTTAAATCTCCAAAGTTTAAATTCCAGATAAATTATTTCCAAAATCTAACCAAGCAAAACTCCAGATGCTCATGAATGTCAACAATATAATCCTGTAACCCTTGAGCTACTAATATGCAAAGACATCATTCCCTGTTTCCTACAAGAATTGCACAATATTCCAGGCTTCCTGTAGAACAGTGTTCACCACAGGCCCTGCGATATTTTTCTCCTACGAGATAATGTTTTTCAGAGACCTCATTCCAGTGTCCATCATTCAGTGCACTGCCTCCACTTCCTCAGGTAACCCTTGCCTCCTGTGTTCCCTTCTGATCTACATCTGGTTCTTCCATTTTTGTTCCCTTTCCCGTACCCCCACTCCAGCCCCCCATAACCCATTTTCATCCCCCTCCCCTTCCTTGTTCCATCCACCTCCCACCCACACACATCACCCACCAGATCTCCTCTCACATCTGGTTCTATCTGCCCTTCATCCCTCCCTTAAATGGTTCCCATTGTCACCCTCATTATTCAGATTCCAGCACTTGTAGGCTTTGGATCCCTGCTCATCACCCTCCAACCTCTCATCTCCCCCAGTTCGATCTGCTCCTTTCTTTTGTTTTTCCTTGTCTGCTTCTACCTTTAACCTACCCACCTCTGTCTCCTAATTCCACCTCTCCCCTTCCTGGCTTCTTCTGCTTATCATCCTTCATCAGTCATCTATCAGCCCCCCATCACCCCCTCCCTCTCTCCTCTTTATACCGGCTATTTTCCATCTTTACTCTCAGTCCTGATGCAGGGTCTTGATACAAAATTCCCACAAGTCCTTCCTCCCCACAGACCTACTGAGCTCCTCCAGCAGTTTGCTTTTCGCTCCATTTCCTCACTTGCTTCCCCAAGCACGTAAACCGTTGTTGATCAATATACCCAAACATAGAAATCTATCACCATTCCTTCATCTTTCCAGCACAACAGAAAGCTGTGGATGCTCTAAGAAGGCTACTTACAGAACAAGAGGACGTGTTCAAAATTAAGATCAAATTAGACAACAGATGATTTCTGTTTTGGGCTGGATCCACAGAAAAAAACATAAATTTTAATCATAAAATAGTGTTTGATCTGAAACAAGATTGGAAATGAAATGGATCAATACTTAACAGTGAAGTATACACCATGGGATCGAAATAAGGAGGAGCAGACAATGTAGTCTATGGCAATATACAGTATCTGATGGGAGAACAGAAATGTTGTTTTTATTAGTGCTTGAAGTAGAAAAGGATACAAGCCTGGACTTTAAGTGCAGGCCAGGAAGAGAAAGCACAAAATACAACAAGCAGCCTGAAAATATTATACAAGTCAATTACTGGTGGAACAAACAGGTAAGATCATATGAGAGACAGTTGCTGGAAATAGTTAATGATGAAAGCATTAAAAAAATGTAGTGTCCTTTACTCTGGAAGTGCACAAAGAGACATATTAAAGGACAGGGCTGGCATGTGTGCATTGGCCCATAAAAAAGGACACAAGGAAGATTCCGAGAGTAACTTCTTGGTCTATTGAGAAATGACACAATTTTGGGAATGACTTTGGATGATTTTCCAGCAGGACAGGCAATTTTAAGATTAAATCAATATGTTCTTTGTAAATTATTGAAGTTATTATGTTTTTGGTTGCAGATTGTTGTTAGCTATTTATGCTTAGTTATCAGAATAACATGGCCCCTCGAAGAAGTCACTTGAGAAATGTGCTTATTTCTTTTCCTGACAATTGTGGGTAATTGATTGAAAGCTCTCAAAGTATTGCATCGATTAGTTGGATAGCCTGGTGTGTGTTGGGATTTTTATGACGAGTTTTTCCTGTCCATCTAAAAATTCACCTGCAGTATTTATTTGAATACATCAAGTAAATGTGACGCACAATTTGTGTGTAGAGTCAGTCATTGAGAAATACTGCAAAAAACAAAGGCCCTTCATCCCGTCAGGTCTGTGTCGACTATCAGAAACCCATTTTTACGCTGATCCTACCCTAACCCATTTTGATCTCTCCACAATCTTATCAACTGCCCTCTTCCACCCAGTATTCTAACCCTCATCTGAACACTAACAGTGGCCGGTTAACATACCAGCCCACATATTCTTGGGCTGTGGGAGGAAATGGGAGTTCCTGGAGAAAACCCTCATGGTCACAGAGGGAACATGCAAACTCCACACAGAGAGCACCGGAGGTCAGGAATGAACGGAATGCTGGAGCTGTGAGTTGCCAATTCTACCAGCAGAACCACTGTGCTGCCTGATTCTTCATATGTGATCCTTTGAAGGCAAGAGTTGTACATACTCTGGACACAAATCATACAAATACATAGATTTCAGGACAGTTATTTCTATGATAATAATGTATCAAACACTCTGTTACTTCTGTCTTGTGGTAGCAAGTTTTGAAATGGAACCAAGGTTTACGTACAGACCCTGCTCTCTGATGAACATATAAATACTCACTTGCAAAGATGAGTAAGTGGAAATAATTCTCCCCTGTGCCAATTCAAGTTGCTCTTTAAAAGTCAAGGGTCCCCCAAGACAGACAACTGCATTCAAGCGTCTGCAGTAACCTCCCCACGAGGTTAATAATGAGCTTTATTTTTAAACTTATCCAAATATGGCATGCACCTATTACACCAATCTGTAATAAAGAACAAAAATACTTGTACTGCATCCTGAGCACATAACATGAAGACAAATTATCCCTCAGTGTTTCACACATTAATAGATTACATTTGTTTATCAATTCATGTATGAAAATACAATCACATTGTAGCGGCTAAAGCACAGCCACACATAATTACATTTTCAAAGTAAGACTACATAATGAATCTCCAGCAACTGATGTGTGAAACAAGTTGTGTTATTAAAGTGAATTAAGGTTTAAGAGGGAACGCTGCTGTGTTTTAAAAAATGCATTGTTACAGCAGAACCTGCTGTTTTTACAGTCCCTAAAGTGAATTTTTGGATTGGTTAGATCTTATTAACCTAATGGTAACCCTGACTGTGTAACTAATTATGCAGATTGAATGTGTGTTCCACATCGAATTGCTTAGTTTCTCTTTATTGATTATTTGCAAACCCTTCAACCAATCTTGGTTTTGCTGTCTCCTCTGATCTCAAAAGGAACTGCTATATCTCTTCTAATCTAGAAACCGCCATCACTAATTCCTCCAAGTCTGAACATTTTTCTCTCAATGACAATTAAATCTTTGTGAAGCCAGAGAGCTAAATACGACACCCAGATCTGTGAAGATCCACATCCTGCAAATGTTACAAGAACACAATTATTACTTCTTTCTTGAAATTAGCTCACCAACCTCTTCCATCCCATCACCTTTATTTCGTTCCCGATCCTTTGAATGGCTTTCTCTATTTTATCTTCATTGTTCTTTTAAATATTCTTTGTTTATCCTCAGCTCCAAATTTATTATCCAAAACAATCATCGTTATGCTTGCATTTTTACAGTGGTGAAATCAAAATACCTCTTTCTTTCCGAAGATCTCAAAGCTCAAAACTTCTTGACCCCTCAGTCTTCTCTGCAACTTGCCCTTAAGCAACAATACTGGCTTGGTGGTGTCATTCTCACCTCAGAAGTTTCAGTGTTACCTTCTGGATGTGAGATTAAACCAAGGCCAATTTTGCCCTTTGAAGTGAATGGAAAGGATACTGTTGCATCATATAAAAAGAGTTGGTGTCTTTATCAATGTGCATCGTTTAACCACTACCATTAAAAATTATTGGTTCACTATAGCATTATTGTTTGAGGGAGTTTGCTGTGTGCTGATTGGCTCACCCAGTTCCAATGCTATATGAGTATTGAAACATGTTAAAATATTTTATTGGCTGCAATAGGCATCCTGAGGTCGTGAAAGAAGCTATATAAATTAAGTTCATCAATTTTCTTTCTAACACTTGATCTTGGTGTTAAACTAACTATTGATTTTTAGCACGATGCTATTACAGCGCCAGCGATTGGGGTTCGATTCCCATTGCTGTCTGTAAGGAGTTTGTACGTTCTCCCGTGTCTGCGTGGGTTTCCACCGGGTGCTCCGGTTTCCTCCCACATTCCAAAAGACGTACAGGTAGGTTAATTTGGGTTTAAAATGGACGTCGCGGACTTGTTGGGCCGGACGGGCCTGTTACCACGCTGTAAATAAAATTAACAAAAAATATAGGTGTCAGCTTTTCCTGGTTTCCAACATGCAACTTGAAGGCAATCTGTGGCCCATGAGGAAGTGACACAAGAGGTCAGGAATCCAGACAATAAGCTTGAAAGTTGGTTGGAACAGAGTACTGGCATCGAACTATTCACATTGCAGAAATAAATTATAGGAATTAAGTGGAGCAGCCTCCGCTGTTCACCACCTCGCCATTATCAAAAGGATAATGAGGTTTCAGATTCTGAAATTGAATTTGCTCCCTTTATTAGGGATGAGTCTTGCTGTAAATTGACTGCTCATTTTTCTAAATTCAAAATGGATTGGTTTAATAAGAACACCATACATAAGCCCTACCTCCAAGTAAAATAAATTATACTGTAATTTACCAATGATTGAAAAGATTTCTGGATGTTTTTCTGAGAAATTATAAGTAAAATTGGGATTTTTCAAAATCAAAATTTAGCAACATTCTCCACAGCAGCACTCACTAAGGGGAGGGGAATGCATGGGGAGGGGTGGTGGTGTCCATGTCGATGTGACAGCACTTATTAATTTGACCCATTTATCCAGTATCCAGAACTGCTTATTATTTCTCTTGGAAATATATATTAGCCTCCATCCCTGTGACATTTCAGCTTTCCACATGAAAAATAACTTTTTTAACTGAAGCACAATTAAGTGCAATAATGAACAGCTGTTTAAAACGTAGGCCGAGAAGTCAGATTGCACCGATTTTGTTGTGTTATATCATCAGTGTGTTTAGTGCTGATTTAGGATCCCTAAACAACCCGTCCCACCACAAAATTAGTCCAAAACAAGTGTGCAATAATGTGTGTGTTTTACCCAGAGCTGAAAGGTTCTCATTCAATTCAGCTGCAAACACATTGCAGCACAACAATTAGACAAGGACACACTCCTTAAAGGCACGTTCTCTATGGCAATGAGAGAGAAGCAATACACTCTATAACTGCTATGAAGGAGAAAGTTTCCAGATGTAAAGAGAGGGATATGGAGGTGCTGGTGGATGAAATACAGTACATGCCAGGACATGAGTCCTGTTCACAAGGGGTCGGGAGGAGGGAGGGAGCAGGAGGTACACCTACCAGGGTGAAGCTTGGAAGAGCCTGGCACAAGATGATTTGAACCGTCTCTTCCAGGAGTGGACAATGGAGCAATGCTGCAAAAACAAAAAGTGACCTGGCACAATGTGTCAAGTTAAACTACAGAAATCTAAAAAGAATGCTCTCTCTCTCACTCATTTCTGGAACATCTGAATAACAAAGACACCTACATCAGACTTCTATTTTTTGGCTAAAGCTCCGTCTTCAATTCCATAATTCCAAATAAACTCATCTCCAAACTCGTAGACATAGGACTCGGCATCTCCCTCTGCAACTGGATCCTTGTCTTCCTGGCCAGCAAACAGACCACAATCAGTGAGGTTAGGCAGCGACACCTCTGCCACAATTATCCTCAACACTGGTTCCTCACAGGGCTGCGTCCTCAGTCCCTTACTTTACTCCCTATACATTCATGACTGTGTGGCCAGGTTCTGCTCTAACTTCATCCACATAGTGGGCCAAATCTCAAACAGCGACAAGTCAGAGTACAGGAAGGGGATAGAGAGCCAAGTAGCATGGTGTCAAGACAACGATTCTTCCCTCAATATCAGCAAAAGAGCTGGTCATTGACTTCAGGAAGTGGGGCAGAGTACGTGCCCCTGTCTGTATCAATGGTGCTGAGGTGGAGATGGTTGAGAGCTTCAAGTTCTTAGGTGTAAGTATCACCAACAGCTTGTCCTGGTCCAACCACGGAGGCGCCATGACCAAGGAAGCACCTCTACCTCCTCAGATGGCTAAGGAAATTTGGCATGTCCCCCTTGTCCCTCACCAATTTTTACGGATACACCATATCTGGATGGATTACAGCTTGGTGTGGCGACTATTCTGCCCAAGACTGCAACAAATTGCAGAGTTGTGGACACAGTCCAGTCCATCATGAAAACCAGCCTCCCCTCCATGGACTCTGTCTACACTTCCCGCTGCCTCAGGAAAGAAGCAAACATAATCAAAGACCCCTCCCACCCCAGTCATTCTCTCTTCTCCCCAGTTCCATCGGGCAGAAGATGCAAAAACTTGAGAACATGTACCACCAGGCTCAAGGACAGTTTCTACCTAGCTGCTATAAGACTCTTGAATGGAACTTTTATATGATAAAGATGAACTCTTGATCTCTCAATCTACCTCCTCGTGGCCCTTGCACCTTATTTGTCTACCTGCACTGCACTTTCTCTGTAACCGTAACACTACATTCTACATTCCGTTATTGTTTTTCTCTTTATACTACATCAATGTACTTATGTTTTGAAATTATCTGTATGGATGACATGCAAAACAAAGTTTCACACTGTATTTCAAAGATTACTCAAAATCTTTCATCCTCCATTTAGACTAAAACACAAAGGAAATGGATGAAGCCATCCAGATTGGAGGCGGACCCTCTGAAGTGCAGTGCCTCATCGGGCTGGAGGAGATGATCATCCTACTCATGAGCAGAGGGACTACTGAAGATAAATAATTTCATAAGCACAGTCTATACTTGAATTGCCAACTCATGGAAGGCTATTGACCAAATGGTGGTTCATGGGATTGGAGGAGAAGACAACAAAGACCGGATGTCCATAATTCAGGGTGTCAGTTAGGTCAGCTTTTGGTCTTGAGGTTGAAACTATGGCAGAGCAGTCTGGATGCCAGCAGTTCATGGCACATTGTCTACCCAGTTCACTGAGAGATCATCTGATGTGGAGGATCAGGACATAAATGGCTCCCACCTCGTATCACCTCCCACCACAGCCTCGCAGGCGACATGATCAACCATACTCTAGTGCCAGACATCCCAGACTACTGCTCCTGCAGTCACCAGCTCAGCTACAGTATCTGTGTGGATTCAAAAATGAAAGGATGAAGCTAACAGCCAGTGTAGTCACAAGATGGACACTGCAACCTATTGCTAGGACATCAAAGCACACTTGCAAGGTTTTCAAATGGAAGAAGCTCCATAGTGTTTAACTTTATAAATATCATGGTTATCAGTTTATGGACTATTTGATATCACCATTTTGTTTGCAATTCTCTGGATGCCAACAATGTTCAAATGTCTTATTATTTAGGGCACATAACATCCTGCAATGGCAGAGTTAAGTCACACTGCCGTGATGGCTGCTAGTATTATTGCATACCATAATCATCATACAAGAAGACCATTCATGTCATTTATCTCAGGTCAATATCCTGAAGGAGAGTCTCAGGGAGGAGGTACAGGAGCCTGAAGACGCACACTCAATGATTCAAAATCAGTTTCTTCCCTTCCACCATTAGATTTCTGAACGGTCCATGAACACTATCCCGTTATTCCATTTTTTTTGCAGTACTTATTTATTTCTTGTAATTTACAGTAATTTTATATCTTTGCACTGTACTGCTGCCACAAAACAACAAATTTCACATCATATAAGTCAGTGATAATAAATCTGATTCTGATTTCAGAATAATTGGCTCACCTGGTGTAGCATCTGATTATGAACTAACTTTATGGGTACTTGCAACAGCTTCCAAATTATTTTGCCAATGATTGCTATGACCTCCAAGTTGAAATTGATTCCCATGTTGGGATTCTTCTGCCAATTTCTTATGATATTCCCTTGGCAATATCTGAGAAAGGCACTCTGAAGCACCAGGAATAGGTGAATTAGCATTCATCAAAAGTGATTACATGTGCAGAAAAATGTAATATTATCTTGATCGCATCTAACTACTTTGAGATGAATGAAACATGGTGCTCCATCCACATAGACCCGATCAGTTCTTCACCATTGTTCATCTTGTCATTTGTGCAACGGTTTAAAATGAACCCCAGTTGGAGCTTCAGGAGGGATTTATCATGGCCTTGATTACTTTGAAACATTAGCCCCTTAATGCATCTCTATCTATTGTACACCCACCCAATCATAGATTGTGCTATCTATCACCCTCAGTTGCTTTGGCAGCAGTTGTGAACAGCTACCATTGATGTTGAACAGAAATCCAAAATATTCAAGCATTCAACAATCATTTCCTTTCAAGCAGAGAGCTTGTTGATTTCTCTGATGCTATGGGCTGTAAATTGAGAAATGTGGTAGAGATCTGCTGTAGCATTGTTCTGTTGGGTTTTCACAGAGAATCCAGAATGTTGCTATTTAGAAAACAGAATATTCTTGCTGTTACAGTATGCAATGGCTTCATGATGGTAAGATTAAAACACATTGCTGGAACAAGGTGTGAGGAGGTTTTATTGAATCTTATTTCTGCTCTTTGTATTAATAACTGCAACGATTATTATATCCCTCTTCTAGATGAACATATCACCAACTGGAAATCACGCAAAATTTTAAATACTCCAATCAATCCGTTTGTAGTACAAACCTACTGAAGACTATACCTTGAATACTGAGTGCCCATCTCTTGAAAACTGCTGAAATCTCATTGTCAGTGTTGTCAGATTACTAAACTAAATGGTTGTCGATGTTTAAAACAATGCATTGACTCTGCTATATCAGAGAATTAGATCACTGTACATGATCATCTACTATTCACAGGACATAGCTGCTCACAGGTCAATTTTAACTGACCTCCGATTGCATTTTCACTCGTGGCAAATGGATAAATTTGCCATTATTTGATCCTTTCTGTGGGAACATTTCCACTGTAATAGACTGCATTTGTATTTTTTACCTTGATCAGATAGAATACAAATTTTGATTACTTAGCAGACGAGCAAGTAATGATAGACAGATTGCCAATATGAAGACAACCTTCCTGAATTGCTGAGACAGTTTTAGCAATGAAACCAAAAAGCCCCTTACACTGCTGACATGCACTGATGGCAGGCAGAAAGAAAATGAGAGGGGGAAAGAAAAACCACATAAATCTGAATAAATGCCCTCAAATATGATTTTCTGCCAGAAAAGTTAATGAAAGTAAGTAGTTTGTAGTTGTAGAATATACCAATAATTCCCTTCACAAAAACTTCTCCCTGGAATCCTATTCTGAATGAAAGACATTTAATTCCCATTTGGTTCTCTGCCACAGAGGGAAAAGTAAGTCATCCTGGAGTGACTGCCTTTATATTTCAGATATAATGATCAGATAAATTAGCTTAGAATAACAGATCAGGGCTGAATTTTTAAGTGCACTACATGGTCATCTGAGCACATCGTATCCTACCTCAGAAATTCATTCCATTGACTTCAATGGATTGAATTATGAAGCCATTGGACAATGCACTGAAATGGCTTTACAAGGTGCTGATACCACCGACCAAGGAAGAATTGCTAGTCAATAGCTATATTAGCAATGCTCTTGGGACAAAAATCACACTGTAAGATATTTCACTTCCATTTGAGAAGCAAAATTGGGCCTCCACTTAATATTTCATGCAAATGACTTCACCTGCAATAATGCAGTAATCTTTCAGGACTACATTGGTCAAGTTTCTGGAGCTCCTCTGTGGAAATGGAGCAGCCAGCGCCACTTTCCCAGGGCTCAAAACAAGAGGACATGGCTTTAAGGTATTGGGTGGGAAGTTCAAGGGTGATGTCAGAGGGAGGTCTTTCACCCAGAGAGTGTTTGGTGCATGGAATGCGCTGCCTGGGGTGGTGGTGGAGGCTGATATATTGGACAAGTTCAAGAGATTGTTAGATAAGCATATGGAGGAATTTAAGTTAGAGGGATATGTGGGAGGAAGGGGTTAGATAGTCTTAGGTGTGGTTTGAAGGGCGGCACAACATGGTGGGCTGAAGGGCCTGTATTGTGCTGTATTGTTCTATGGTTGAACCCATAACCACTGATTTTAGAAGTGGTTATGAACTACCAACAGAACCGCATCAGCCACCCACTATTCTCCAAACTCAAGTTCAAAAATAATTAATCCTAAATAGAAACTACCTACCCTGTTAATTAACAAAGGGGATGAAGGAAACATGGATGTGACAGTGCTTATATTTGCTTATTATTTCACTAATCATGTAAAGTCATTAAAAAAATGGGTGTGACAGAATTTTAAACTGAACCTGTGAGATCAATTAAATCAGTTCTTTGTACCATTTTCCAGTATAGTAACAATATCAAATCAAAGTAAGCAGAAGAACAATGACAAAGTCAAATTACATTTTACTGTTGGAACACTGGAGAGTTTGTTTTCTTTTTGAAGTGGGTTTTAAATGGTTGGATGTCTTCTATTTATACCTGTGTAAAAGCTTAAAACAATAGCAGAGAATTACATTACAGGAGTGAAGCTATAGAAATAATCAAGGAAGGTGGAAATGCCTAAATAAGAAGCTCTAAACTTAGATATGATATACAAATGGGAAACTCTTTAACAACAAGAAAAGTGGTTGCAGATATGTTTGATGAGGAAGAATATATATGTCAGTTTACCATTTTCAACTATTTGTTTCTATCTATTAAAACTCATATTCTAGCCTGATAAAATAGTTTGCAGCATAAACTGCAAGGTTGTCTGGATTCATTTTGAAAGTAATTTGTAATTACTTTGTTTCGAATATTTATTTTGAACTTCAACTATGTGGGAGGCATAGAAGAAAGAATTATTGCTCAGATCACTTAATACCTGTGACTTTTTCTGATACATTCAAATCCTTTCATGGCCCTGCCCACTCACTATCTCTGCAATCGCCTTCAGTCCTAAAACTTTCAGCAGTTCAAGCTCCTTCAGTTCAAAGCTCTTGCACATCCTCCATTTTCATAATTAGCTGCTCTATCTTTCACAGACTTGGCCCCCAGCGATAGAATTCCATGCCTTCACCTTTCCTCTTCGTAAGTACTTTGTAAAGCTCATCTTTTTGTCCAAACCACTGATCATTTGTCTCAGCATCTTTTTATATGGCTCAATGTCAAATTTTATCTGAAAGGGTAGGGCTTCTGTGAAACTTGCCAGTACATTTTATGTCATCAAAGTCATTACATAAATGTAAGCTGCTGTCATTTTAGTTTGCTGAGAAAGCATGTGTTTTCCACTCATCTGGTTATTCGATTATTAGTTAAATTCACATTGGACAAAAATTGTTTTCAATGCAAATCATTGGCTTCCATCTTTAGGTCAGGTAAAGAAAGAGAGAAAGAAAATAGAGAAAGAACTGTAAAGAAGCAAGTAAAACAATGGCGACACAAAATTCTTATCAGTTTTGTATCAGCCATCTGTTATGCACTTAACCCAATATCCAATTCAATTGACTTCAATGGGTCCCAGCATCAAGTGGAACATGTTATAACAACCTGTGCTGTACATAGAACTTGCTTTGTGCTAAGTCTAGAAAACTGTTATACCTCGATGTCCTCAAAACCAGCAAGAATCCTTAGGGAAAGTGCCAAATCTCCCTTATGATCCCTACCTTTGCTGGCTTTCAAACTCTTTCCTTTGCATGAAATCTCTTGTAGCCAGAAGTAATCAGCACTCTTTAGGTCCCCTCCATTATCTAATAACACAACATCAGAACTGAATTTATTCGAAAAGACTTTTTGCCTCCTGTCACCCCAATCAGAGACAATTCTGAGTTTTCTAGAGCAAAAGCTGTTGATATTTTTAAAAAATGGATTTACATCACGGTTTTCTTCATTTTATACGACATCTGCAATAATTGCCAGCATGCAAGGCTGTGTTTTGCACGTCCTGGGAGATAGATTATCTATATTCTCCTTACGGCAAGTTACAGGGTAAGGAACATGACAGATGTGGATTCAATTCACAAAACACCATGAGAATTAGCAATTACTTTGAAAATATTTGGCCACAAAGCACAGAGCAGAAAACATGTTTTAATTTCTGAATATGCATTTTAAATATAAATATATTAACACAAACTTTTTTTTTACTTTAGATTTTCAATTAACTTTTGAAAAAGCTGGAATTATGAAAAAATATTATTTGATGGCAGCAAAGTTAAACACATTGAGGGTAAAAATTTCTCTAATGTTGCTTACAATGCCCAAATATCATCTGCAAGATGGATTAACCTCTTGGATCTGGTCTGATTGATTTAGCAGAATATATGCAAGTTGAATACATCAGGTGGCAATACTCTAACACATGCTCAACATTCATTAGTAAGAACATAAAAACTGAAGCAGGACGAGGCCATTCAGTCCCTTGTACCTGTTCTACCACACAATATCATAGCTGACCTTCTACCTCAGAGCCACTTCCCTGAACCAACCTCATATTCTTTGATTCCTTTAATAAATAAAAAAAATCTATCAACTTCTGTCTTGAATATAGTCAGCAACTGATTTCCACAATCCCCTTGAGCAGAGAATTCCAAAGATTCTCCACCCTCTGAGTGAGAAAATTTCCTCCCATTCAGTCCTCAATGGCTGGCCCCTTTGAGATTGTGACCCTGATTCAAGATAATATCTTTCTTTTGGTAGGGAGAACAGTCTGGTACACAGTATTCCAGATGCTGTTTAAGCAGTACCCTGTCTAACTGCAGTACTATATCTTTATTCTTGTACTCAAATGCTCTTGCTAGTAAGGCCAATATACCATTTGTCTTTTTGAATGCCTGTTGTACCTGTGTGTTAACTTTAAATAACTCATGTACAAAGATACCCAAATCTCTCTGAACACCAACATTTTTCATTGATTTCCCATTTGACTTTTCATATTTTACCAACCAAAATGGATGACTTTATATTTTTCCACAACATATTCCATTTGCAATATCTTTACTCATTCACTTCTCCTATTCTATATCCCTTGAAGAGCTTTTGCATTCTCCATACAAACCATAGTGCCGTCCAGCTCAGTATCATCAGAATACTTGGACATGTTGCACTTGGCATCCTCATCCAAATCCTTCCAATAGATTGTGAATAACTGGGCTGAGTACAAAGCCCTGCAGTACTGCAGAAATTAAGGCTTCCCAACCCTAAAATGACTCACTTATTCCAACACTGTATTTTCTATCTGTTAACCACTCCTCAATCTATGCCAGTATAGTAACTCCAATCCCATTTATTCCGATGCTGCTACGTAACTTCTTGCATAGCACCTTATTATAAGGTGGTCTGAAATTCCAGATACACCACACCCACTGTATCATCCTATTGGTTTTAGCTTCAAGAAACTCGAACAAGTTTGTCAAATATGCTTTCCCTTTTCTTAAATACATGTTGATTGCCCAGTCCTATGGTTATTTTCCAAGTGTCCTGATAATACTTCCTCAACAGATTCTTGCATTTTCCCAACTACTTATATGATACAGGTGTTGAGTTTGAATGAAGGTCTCAGAACTGAAATGTTAACTGTTCCCTTTCCACAGATGCTATCTGACCTGCTGAATTTTTCCAGCATTTTCTGTTTTTTATTATTTATGTGATACTTATAGGTTTGGAGGTCCCAATTTTATCTCTCCCTCCTTCCTAATACAACAAGATTACATTTGCTACTTTCTAATCTGTAGGAACCACACTAGAATCTATGGAATGTTTGAAAGTGGAAGCCAGTGCATTTATTGCCTCCATTGCAACCTCTTTCAAAACTATGGGATGTAGGTCATCAGATCCTAAGGTTTAACTCATCTTTCAGTCCCATTAATCTCTCAATTTTCTTAATAAAGCTACCTTGTTTCAGCACCTCATTCATTCTACACCTATCATTCTCCACCTCTTCTAAAAGTCCTTCTGTAAAGAAAGACAAAACATTTGTTTAATTTCCCTGCCATTTCCTAAAACCTTAATATTTTTTTCTTGTCTCAGTTTACAGGGGGTTCAGATTACCTTTTGTTTCTTTTTTCCCTTCATGTATCTGTAGAAGTTTCTACAGTCTGTTTTTCTGTTTCTTATTAGATTGCTCTTGCACTTTACTTTCTCTCTCCTTTTCAATTTCTTGGTTTTCTTTTGCTGAAACCTGAAGTTTTCCCGATCCTCACACTTTTCTGGCAACAGGACAAGTCCTTTCCTTTGATCAAATACTATCTTTAACTTGTCTTGTTAGCTATGACTGGACCACTTTTGCAGTTAGGTTTTTGTGCCTTAAAAGTATATAGATCTCGATGCTGAAAAGGAGTTTGATAGAGTCGAATGGGAATATTTATTTAATACACTTGAGAAATTTAATTTTAGTCCCAATTTTATATCTGTGATCAACTTGATTTATCATACACCTATGGCTTCAAGACTTACTAACAATCAGAGATCCCCTCTGTTCAGGCTTTTTTGAGGTATTAGACAGGGTTGCCCTTTAAATCTTCTATTATTTGATATTGCTTTGGAACCCTTGGCAATTGCCCTTCGGGATTCTTTTAATATATTTGGTATCACTTGTGGACAGGGGATTCATAAGGTATCTCTATATGCAGATGACTTGTTACTTTATATTTCTAACCCGGAGGAATCCATCCCTGCAGTATTATCACTGCTTGCTCAGTTTAGTGTTTTTTCTGGTTATAGATTAAATCTTAATAAGAGTGAACTCTTTCCATTAAATATGCAAACCCCAATTTATAGGCAATTACCATTTAGATTAGTAACAGACCATTTTACGTATTTGGGTGTTAAAATTACCAAGAAACATACGGACCTGTTTAAAGTTAACTTGTTACCTTTAATTGATCATGTTAAAGAATTATTTATGAAATGGTCCCCATTATCCCTATCATTGATAGACTGAATTAATGCTGTTAAGATGAATATTTTACCAAAATTTCTATATCTATTTCAGGTGATTCCAACTTTCATCCCGAAATCTTTTTTTGAGACTATTGATTCTAAAATTCTTTCATATATATGGCAGAATAAAAACCCAAGGTTAAGTAAGAAATATTTACAAAAAATAAAAAAGGATGGTGGCATGGCTTTGCCTAACCTTGGATTATATTACTGGGCAATTAATATCAGATATTTAATTTTTTGGGCACAAGATTTAGATGTAATTCAATGTCCCAAAAGGGGATACCTTGAGTATGAATCAGTGCAAGGATTTTCATTAGTTTCTATTTTATGAGCCTCACTCCCTTTTGCACTCACTGAATTATGTAAACATATGACTAACCCAATAGTTAAACATACAATACGAATATGGTTTCAATTCCATAAATTCTTTGGATTGAATAAATTTAACTTATCAAGCCCCATTCAATCTAATTTTTTCTTTCAACCATCCAGAATCAACTCAGCTTTTTCTTTATGGAAAATGAAGGGAATAACATATTTTCGTGTTCTATTCATTGATAACTGTTTTTTTATCTTTTGAACAGTTATCTAATAAATACAATTTGCCTAAATCACACTTTTTTCGATACTTACAGATTAGAATTTTTTTAAAAGTTACTATGCCTTCTTTTCTGACTCCATATAAAATTGAAATTACAGAAAAAATTTTAGGCTTCAATCCCTATCAGAAGGGCTTGATAGCAATAATTTATTATCTAATTATGAAAATACGTCCACAGACACATGGTAAAATTAAGAATGAATGGGAAAGAGAACTCCAGATACTTTTACCCACAGAGACATGGAAGAAAATTCTTCAATTAGTTAATGTATCTTCAATGTGTGCCAGACACCCTTTGATACAATTTAAACTGGTTCACAGGACCCATATGTCGAAGGACAAGTTAGCCCGTTTTTATCACCATATAAATCCTATATGTGATAGATGTAATTCGGAGGTGGCTTCCCTGCCACATATATTTTGGTCCTGCCCTCTTTTGGAAAAATATTGGAAGGACATTTTTAACGTTATTTCAATTGTATTGAATATTGATTTACAACCTCACCCAATCACTGCAATTTTTGGATTACCAGTGATGGAATCTGGCCACCTATCTGCTGCTGCTTGTCGTATGATTGCCTTTGTTACATTAATGGCCAAGCGATCCATTTTGTTTAAATGGAAGGATCCTATACCTCCCACCACTTTTCAATGGTTTTCTCAAACTATATCATGTTTAAACTTAGAAAAAATTAGGAGTGGCACTGTTGATTCTTTGCTTAAATTTGAGGAAGTTTGGAGTCCATTTATTCAATATTTTCATATGATATAGATCCCTTTTCAATAATCTTTGAATTTAGAGGAGTGGAGTTGACGACATAATAATGCTCTTTGTTCATCGAGAAGTATCAGTCCAGTTTTTTTTCTTTTGAAATTTTTGTTTTAGTTTGTTTCGTTTTATTACTTACAATTTTTTTTTGATTTGGGTTTTTTTTTAAATATAATAAATCCTTTTCTTTCTCCTTTCGACTTTCTTTTTGTAATATATTCGTTTACCAAGAAGCTGTGGGCCTAGAATTTTTTTTATTCTTTATGACTATATATGTCATGATCCTCCCGATCTCTTTGTATTATGTGTATAATTACCGATGTTATATGTATTAATCTGTATTAATCTGAAATTAATAAAAAGATTGAAAAAGAAAGAAAGGTATATAGATTTCCTGTAGAATATTTATTCCATGACTAACTGAAAGTTATGCAAGTCACAGCTTTCAATGTTGTTTCCCAATCAACTGTAGCCAACTCATGCCTCATTCCTTCAGATTCCTTTGTTTGGATTTCAGACCTTAGTTTCAGATTGAACTAAATCACCTTTGTTTTTCATACAAAATAACATAGAACCAAATTGCACAAAACTTGGTCTAAAATAGTCTTTTCTCTTGACAGTTTTCTGGATCAGTTGAGGAACTATCTTTTTTATACATCTCACGCTCCACAGCTGATTTGATTTGCCCAGTTTAGGTGTAGATTAAAGTTTCCTTTGATTATCCTATTACCCTTGTTACAAACTCCCTCTAATTTCCTGATTTATATTATGCTCAGGCATATTTGGTGACCAACCTTGGTCACTTTGCAATCAAACCTCTGTAATGGGTCAGAGATCACACCCATTTATTTCTACACATCTATCTTGTTAACAATAAGAAAGGTTATAGATAAGGCATTGGTGGTGGGGTTCTGTTGAGGGAAAGTGAAGAAGTATCACATGCAATCAGATGATCAGTCTGCCCAATTTGTAGGTACACTCTTAAGTGTGTGTTCTCTTTCAATTCCTGATGCACTCTTGCTAAGAGGCTTTATCCCTTCTCTTTAATTTTCTCTGCTTCCCCTCGACAGCACCCTACCACTGACAATAGCCTTATCTACAACAGGCTATTTGACTCGACCCAATTCAAGAAAAGCTCCCTTTTTGCCTTGAAGTGAAATTCATTTATCATACACCAATCTTTGAGTCACACAGTCAGCCCTTTGATCTTATGGATCCTGTGCCAGTGTCCATCTGGCTTAGATCCAGAAATTACTTCCTTTCTGATTCTGTGTTTGAATTTGAACCGTAGTTAGTCATAGTGTTTCAGCAGAACCTCTGTCTTTATCCAATATATGAAATTGATTCCCACTAATGGACCATGACAAATTGGTCTTCTACCACCCACTCTAAGTTACTTTCCAGCACTATGGAGATGTTCTTAACCCTGGTATCAGACAAGCAACACAACCATTGAGACTCACATTCACAGATGTTCCTGAAATATTCTGTCTCGTATCTCCACTATCATCTTCAACTGTCTTCTATCTCCTTTTATTCTCCAACTTGAATAGCCCTTCATACCACAGTTCACTTATCCTTCTGTAGACTCTGTTTTCATCCACATGGATGGAAGAATTGTGCACCTCTTGGGTAAGTGTATGGGCCAAGATTCCTCCTGTGCTACCTTCTGGATCCTCATAGCTGCTTCACTGATGGTCATATTCTCTTGCCTCTCTTGACTGACCAGTCCTGCAATACTTGATCTTAAGAGCATGATTGTGTCCTGGATCAAAGTATTCAGGTAACTTTCTCCCTTTCTGATGCATGGCAGTGACCAGATCTCACACTTCAGTACATCAACTCACAGCTGAAGTTCTTCAACGAGAACATAGCTTACTATGTTCTCCACCAACTCTCATATACTACAAACCTGCCCTGTCAAGCCTGTCTTTATCTAATTTATGTCAAAATTTAATTTATGAATTGTTTTTTTAAAATATGAAGCTGCACCCTTATCGTTATCTCACCATTGTGGATACTGTATTCAGTAGGCACTTCGTGCCAAACTAAAACATGTGGTGACTCAGGTAGAACCCATCTTTCCAAGTCCATGGGTTCTTAGGGGGCTGGCTTCTGTTGACCAGTTATAGCCAGTTACCCAATTACCAGTAAGCTGCCTGTTTACCACTGCGAATGAAACCTGTAAGGTTAAGAAAACCTCGTGGTTAAACTAAATAATATTTAAAATGAAACCATCCCCTTACTCACTCATATTCTGCAGGGACTACCTGCTGTGCAAAATCTTGCTGTGCCAAAGAAGAATTTCTCTCCTTAAAATTTCTATTTTATTTTATCTATTTGTAAGGCTTATTACTCTCAGATATAAAGACCAGGTATACTTGGTTCAAGAGTCAGCCATATTCTTATGAAATGGCAAAGGAGATGCAAGCGGCTGAATGGACTACTCCTGCTCCCATTTCTACTGTTCTTATGAAAAAAGAGCGACATGGATTAAAGTTCGATCGAAGGTCTCGACTTGATAATGAGTCACCTAGCCCCGGATTTAGCAGTGCAGCATGGAAACATCTTTTAAATATTTAAATTTAAATCAGTACATTAAATCTTAAAATTATGAGCTCATTTTTTTTTACTCAGTGATTGGAAATCCAACTTTCGGTGATAAAATCGAACCATTTTGTTTTTATTAATCCCTTTAGGTTTCCTTGAATCACATTCCAGATTCCACATTAGTGGTTGGGTTGTCAAGCCAAACCCAGGCCTTCATTAATGTTACTCTGTCACCAGTTGCTAAAAGTAGCTCAGGGTGGTGACTTACCCTTCTGACTTTCTTTCCCCTCCTCCCTCTGTGAAAACAGTTGGCATTTTCTTGTTAATCTCTCACTAATGATGTGAACTCGCTGCGTGAGGCTGCAGACATCAGCTTCCTGACACTTCACAGTACAAAGCTCTACACTGCCAATGGCCTGTGTTTCCCACCCCCACAACATCCTCCATAACTTAAAATAATGAATAAGACATTGTTACCTACAGCTGCCCTGACTTTTCGTTGAGCTTAACGCCATTTGAAGGGGTCCTCAATCAGACTATTGCTGGCTGGTAAGGAAAGAATTTTCAAGTTAGGCAGTGGAGGTAATTATTCCTAACAGATCATTATATTTCAAACACTTCGCAAATCTTCTATGTTTGTTATGTCGGAGCCTCAGATACTCCACTGGAGTTGCTGATTTCTGAAACATTCTTTTACAGTAATTGGGTAGCATCTGGCAAAGATCCATTTTGGTAAGGATCAGAAATACTGGGGTGGAAGAAAGAATGACAGCAATGACATTTGAGAATGCAAAGGTTGTGTAAACCGCAGATAGAAACATGGTAATAGCATGGGGAAGGGCAGCTTCCTATTGAGCCAAGACAAGATGAAGAAGAATTCATCCAAAAGCAAAACACTGCCAATGCTGGAAATCTGAAAGAGAAACAGAAAATGATGGAAATACTCAGCAGGTTAGGCAGCATCTGTGGGGAGAAAGGCAGACTTAATGTTTCAGGTTGTTCACCTTTCATCAGGATCAGGTGAAATTAGAAAATAAAACAAGTTTTAAGTTGCTGATAAAAGGTATAACGGTAAAGACAACAAACATGGAAGGTCAATGATAGGGGTCAAGACCAAGAGTAATTGAATTACACATTTAAATTTTTTAAAATTTAAATTTTATTTACAGCGTGGTAACAGGCCCTTCCGGCCCAACGAGTCTGCGCCGCCCATTTTAAACCCAAATTAAGCTAACCGTACGTCTTTGCAATGTGGGAGGAAACCGGAGCACCCGGAGGAAACCCACGCAGACACGGGAGAACGTACAAACTCCTTACAGACAGCGACGGGAATCGAACTCCGATCGCTGGCTGAAAAAGGGTGGTTAATGATAGGATCAGAGACCGGTTAGAGTACTGAAGGAGGCTATTCAGCCCATCAAATCCATACAGGCCCTACATCACAGCAATTAGCTGATGAATGTCAAGTAACATTTGCACCACAGAAGTGCCAGCAGTGACCATCTTCAATAAGACAAAGTCTAACTTACTCTTGACATTCAACATCATTACTATCACCAGGTGCTCCACCATTCTGAGATGACCATTGATCCTGAGCTTCATAAGATCAGCCACGTCAATCCTGTGGCTCCAACGGCAGGTCAGCAACTGGGTGTCCTCAGTGAAGTGGCTTCCCACCTGATGCCTTAGACACCTGGATGAATGTAGCTCCAACAACAACTGAGAAACAATGCACCAGCTTGGACTTGACTGATACCCTATCCGAACCATGCACATATATCCCCAGACCTCTTTCTTCTCCTACCTCTGGTGGAATTCTGCTTGAGTTTACGTTGCCTCTTCTCAGTTTTCAAACCAAAATATAACCCTTTAACATTTTTTAGCATTACATTTCCATTTGCCACCTATTCATCCATTCCACTGGTGTATCTGTATCTACTTGAAGCCTATTATTGCCCCCCTCCCCCCCCCCATAGTTCATCATGGATCATCTGCAATTTTGTACACCCAAGTCCAGGGTTTAGAAAATCAGCACTGACCCTGATCGTTCCAGTGTGTACTTCCTTTTTCTCCAAAAAAAATATTTCACGATTACTCAGGGAGTAAGAAAGTCATAGTCATACAGCACTTAAACTCTCCCTTTGCCACATTGAGTCTGTGCTGATCATCAAGTTTCCACTTACATTAACCCCACACTAGTCCCACTTTATTCTCACCACATTCTCTCTGCCTTCTCTAAGTTTAGCCAATATTCCGCTCCTGCTGTTGCAGCTCCTTTCATTCCATGGTCTTCAATCTTAATATTGTCATTCTCTGATTTGAACACCAACGCCAGCTGAGGCTCCTTAAGCTTTATTTTCCTATCATGTTGTGAACCATGAGATCAGGCAGCAATAATAACTGTGGAAGCATAAAGTTGAACTTTTATAAAAGCTTAAATCTGAACATAAAGTGCGGCTGTTGCTCTGGTCTCCACCAGCACTGAACTGGTAACCAAAGAACAATTCTACAGCTGATTTCCTTTTCCCTTGTCCATTCATTGTTCCAGTGTACTCCTGAGTCCTGACATTCAATTGGATCCTACATACAAGAATCTCTTTCTTTCAATTCATAGTCATAGACCTGTACAGCACAAAAATGGGCCCTTCAACCCAACTCATCCATGCTGACTGAGAAGTTTATCTACACTAATCTCATTTGCTTGCATTAAGCCTGTAACCCTCTTCTTTCCTATCCAAAGACCTGTCCAAATGCCTTTTAAACTTTGTAATTGTATCTGCCTCCACCACTGCCTCTGGCAGCTCATTCTATATATGACCACCACACTCTAGGTGGAAAAATTTGCTCCCGAGGATTCAATTTGCCAGTGCGCCTCAAATCCCATGTGCTTTAGCCTTTTGGACAAGTCTATTGTGAGGACCCTGTCAAAAGCTTTACTGAACTCCATGTATACCACTTCCACTACTGCATCCTCAAAAAGAACTCGATCAGATTTAATGCACTCCAGATTTAGACTTAATCCCCAATTGTTTTCATTATCCTTCCTCATAACTTGAAAACCAGGCAGGCTATGCTCAAGAACTCACCACTTGCAATGATTGGCTTGGTTTTTTTTGGCATGTATCCTAAGCTATGTAATAAGAATGTGGAAGAAGTGCATATTCTCTTTGCAATACTGCCAAAATATTTTGATTCAAGTGTTCCACTCTCCAGTACGTGTATAGTGTTCTTTTTTTCCAACAAACAAAACAGTGAAACTTTCAGCAAAATAATAATAAAATTATGACTGCATTCACTTCCAAAAGATATAAATATATGCACATGAATTTCTCATTCCCAGTACAATTCTTAACTTTCTCCTTGTACTCTGGATCACTGAAAAAGAACAAGTTCATCTGTGGGGTTTAACATTGGTCATATCATAAAGTAAAAATTAACAGAATTACACTGCAAGTGTACAGAGGAAGCTTGGAACCTTCCTTTGGTCCAAGGCAGCTCTTATTTTCAGTCCATCCATCTTGTAAAATATAAAAATATCTCATGAACTGGGGAATAATACATCTCTTCACATTGTAGAATTTATGGAAAAACCGAACAATTCATTTTTGATTAAAGAAGTTTAATACAGATAAGTGGGACTTAAAGAGAGGTAATTTTGGAATAATGAATAATCAAATCACTCTCCAGTGCAATGCGAAGGGCAATCTGGTTGCTCATGTAAGAAGGACACTTTCAGTAATGATACCATGATAATCAAGATCTGTACAATGAATGTAATACACTTTCAGTACAGGTAACCATCTCCATTTTTATCTGATAATGAACATAATTTCATAATCAATATTTCAATTAGGGGTACATAATGAGATACTGCAATTTTCTGATATTTTTACAACTATAATAATGTTTAAAATGCTTTCTCTAATAGTCCTGAAATATGTTGCTTTTGAAATTGTCCAGAAAGCTTGTGTTACTTTTGTATCTTGTGGTGAATCTTTTCCATGTAAAAATAAGAACTTTCAATGCCAGGAAAAAAATTGCCACTTTTTGTACCTGCTCTCCGCCTCCTGAAATCTTAGGTCACATCCAAAGTAAAGGTCTGGTTTTTCAGGGTCATCACTGTGCTCTAACCTCAGAAGGGATTTATTTTCCCTTTACATACTAAATACTGCAAGATTTACATTACCCAGTTAGTTGGTGTATATTCTATAGGGAACTGATAATTGAGTATCAATTTACAGTTGAATTAGAAATAAAAAGTACTTCCATCTGAATAACTTCAAACCTATTTTATTTAGAAATAAGCATTGGCTGGAAACAATGGACACTTAATCTGGACTCACTATAAACTCAGATGCAGTTTAAACTTCCTATCAATTAAATAGCCAGTCCCCCAAATTATATTTAAAATTTAAAGCTTTTCAGGATCATTTGGCATTGCTTGAAAGAAAAATCAATTCTGAAACTTCTTTATGTAATGTAGTCCTCAAAGATTACACAAGATTAATCTTATAAATCTAACTGTCAGGCAGTTCTGCCAAGATACTTACATTGGGATTCAGTTATTGTGCCTATTGTGGCTCAAGTGCCAAAGCCAGTAACAATCTCCCACATATCTAGGCCGACAGCATGCTACTTCAACAATTCATCTTACTGCAAATGAGATTGTATTAGTGGAAGCACATGCTTGGAAGTACACACATGCACTGTTCCAGTGCAGCTTAGTGTTACCATCATCCATTCACCTCTGCTCCAATGCAGAATACTGACTACCAACTCTGCCTGTAACTAAGGGAACCATTTCCATCCTCAATCAGATAATATGTTGAAGCTGGACTTTACCTATTTTTGATACACTAAACTGTTGTTGCGTTCCATGCTAATGCTGAATCAAATAATCATGAAATTGACCAAAAATTGAAATATTGCTTGAGCGATTTACACTCAGAAAGATGTGCTAAAACAAGACCTGTGTTATAGTTACAAGGTTCCAGGGAAGTCATTTAAAGCTGAAGTGCAAATAAACTGCATCTTGCAGAGGGTGGTGAATCTCTGAACTTCTCTACTGGAGAGGGTTATGGAGGTGAGATTATTGGAGGGATTTAAAGAGGAAGTCAATAATCCTTTGAAAGATCAGGGAACCGAGGGCTGTGGGAAACTGGCACAGAAGAGAAGATGAAGCCTGGGCTAGGCTTGAGGGGTCAAGTGACCTCTTCCTGCTCCTATTTTCTTATGTTCTACATTTGGGAGCGACTGAGAATCATTGTGATTTGCCAATTTGTATGCAGGACAGTCATGAGACCTTAAAGAGCCAGCCTTACTTTAAGGTAAGTCATGGATGAACTGAATAAAAGGCTACCGTATGGGTGGAGAAAACAATGCAATCGTCATTGTGTGTGGTCAACCTCTGTACTATCCACAGCCTTGATGAAATTACATACTGCAATTGTGCCATTGCTACTGCGGGTGTAGATGATCCATGGGGCAGGGATCACAGCTTGGTGCACTGAGGTGTAGAGAATAAAAAGGCTGCAAACAATGAATGAACATGGGAAAATGATTATAAAAGTATTTTGACCATATCAACAGGATCTATCAAATGTTACAATCAAAACATCAAAAAGCAAACGGAGAGCCTTTAATCTGCTTTCTTTTACAGATTTCATCACATAATCCTCTGGGAACTGAATTGGGTAGCATCCTTTTTTTGTCACAATTACAATGTTACCCAGAGGAGATCACACTGAAGAAGATCATTTCTGGGTGAAATTGCACCAGATGCAAATTTGAACTGAGAGCTTCTATGCATTCATTAGATTACCACACGATGTTTCTGGACTGAACTGAAGAACTTGGAATGGAAGGGGAGGATCCAGTAGTCACGATCCACGTAGCAATGATGACAGAGCGAGGATGAGGGAGGAGGTTCTGCTGAAGGACAGAGAAGCTCAGAGCAAAATTGAAAAGCAGAATCACAAGGGGGATAGTTTCTGGACTATTATCCGAGTACATGCAAATTTGCAAAGGGTACATCAGATCAGAGAGGTAAGTGCAAGGCTCAAAGCTCTTTGTTGAAGAAATGGATTCTGATTCATGGGACACCAATACCAGGACTGGGGATGAAGAGAGCTGATCCATTTTGATGTGCTCCACCATGTGTTCTGGTGAATCGCATACTGGGGTTGTAGATAGGGCTTCACACTAACATAGAGAGGGGAGGGCTCCATCTGTCCTTTCTTTGGCTGTCTCCGTCTATCACTCACCTGCCTCTGCCTCCCACCTCCATCCCTCCTCCTCCCCTACCTGGGTCCACTTTGCCCATCCTCCTTCACCCCTCCTTGGCCCACCAATCACCCACTAGTACCTGTCTCACCACTCTCCCGTTCCTCTTTATACTGGCTATCTCCCCTCTCTACCCTTAGTTCTGATGGAGGGTTTTGACCCAAAATGTCGACAATTCCTCTCCTTCCACAGATGCTGCTCAATCCACTGAGTTCCTCCAGCAGATAGGTTGTTGCTCTAGATTCCAGCATCTTCAGTCTCTTGTATGTTCAAGCACCTGATGGCCTACTCCTGATCCTATTTTCTTGTGTTGTTCCGGAATGACTCCAGCGAATCTTCGCTGCACTTCCATTATGCCAAGTACATCCTTTCGTACTTAAGGAGATCAAACTGTATCCTATACTCCGGGTACGATATCACTAAGGTCCTGTACAACCTTTCTTACTGAAATGTTCAAATCCTCTCAGAATAAAGACTAACACACAATTTTTCCTTACCTGCTGCACCTGCTTGTTGGCCTTCAATGAATTGTGTAGAAACACACCTAGGTCCCTTTGAGTAACGTTACCCAATTTCTCAACATTTAACAAATACTCTGCTCTTCCGTTATTATGGTCCTTGTCTTATGTGTGACTGTCATGGAACAGTCATTCTCTTGATGTCAGAACTTCAGTTGCAAGGATGAACATAGAACACTACAGCACAGTACAGGCCCTTCGGTCCACAATGTTGTGCCGACATTTTATCCTGCTCTAAGATCTAACTAACCCTTCCCTCCCACACAGCCCTCCATTTCTCCATCATTCATGTGTCTAAGAGTCTCTTAGATGTCCCTAATGTATCTGCCCCCATAACCTCTGCAGGCAGTACGTTCCATGCACCCACCACTCTTTGTGTAAAAAAACTTACCCCTGACATCCCCCTTATACCTTCCACCAATCACCTTAAGATTATGTCCCCTCATGTCAGTCATTGTCACCCTGGAAAAAAGTCTCTGACTGTCCACTCGATCTATGCCCCTTATCATCTTGTGCACCTCTATCAAGTCACCTCTCATCCTCCTCCTCTCCAAAGAGAAAAGCCCTAGATCACTCAACCTATCCTCATAAGACATGCTCTCCAATCCAGGCAACATCCTGGTAAATATCCTCTGCACCCTCCCTAAAGCTTCCACATCCTTCCAATAATGAGGTGGCCAGAACTGAACACAATACTCCAAATGTGGTCTAACCAGAGTTCTATAGAGCTGTAACATCACCTCGTGGCTCTTGAACTCATACCCCGACTAATGAAGGCCAACACTCCATACACCTTCTTAACAACCCTGGCAGATGGTGGTCAATATTTGGTGGCAATGTTGTGATGTCATTCGCATCTAATGCTACAGAGGTTAGATGCACTAGCGTGGACCAGAACCAAAAAAATCCAGTCCAATTTCACAATGGGTGCGATTTTACCTGGAAGTGACTGCTTATGTGATCTACTCCCAGTAAAATCATTTATTGCATAATTAGCACCTTAAAAAAAGTAATTCATCAATCCGGTTTCTTGGCTTAAATGTTTTAAATACAAAATATTTTGAATAGCCTCTTTCACCTCTTCCATGAGAGCTACTTGTGTACCATGAATGATCATACAGAAACAAAAACCTAGAAAATAATAGCAAAGCACCCATCAACGTTAGAAAAGTGACCTTCACTGGACTGCCAAGAACAGCCCCACTTACAGTTAAGTATTAAAACAGGATTACTGGAAATACTTGACACACTTCACTAATGCAGATTCCCTAATCCTATCTTCTTCCTTCTAGCAACATTAAAGTGCTAGCTGTGCATAAGCCAACTTCCCTGACTTCTTTGTTGCTGAAGTTTTACATCGTGCTGAAACATACAAAAACTGAATTATCCTATGTGAGCGGCTCGATCAGTATTTGACACTGAGACAAAGACGTTGTAGAGTGAGCCATAGATTATAAATGAAAGAGGAAACCAAATGCCCCTCGAGCCTTTGGCACTGTGTCCAAAGATCATGGCTGACCTAATTTAGACTCAGCTCTAATATCCTGCCTGTTCCCTGTAACCTTGACTCCCCTATTATCCAAAATGTGTCTATCTCAGCATAATTCAATAACAGAGCATCCACTGTCATCAAGGGTAAAGAACTCCATGAGAAAACTTCTTCATTTCTTTTTTTAAATGGGTGACTCCTTATTCTGAAACTATACTTCCAGTCCCAAGTTCTCGTTGGAAGGAAAACATCTCAGCATCTACTTTTGCAAGCTCCATCAGAATCACATACAGGTCATCATGATCACCTCTCATTCTTTTAGACTCCAATGAGTTTGAATGTAAAGAGTCAGGGCAATGACCCAAATAACTTCTCCAATATGGCAATACAGGTCAATATGGTGGTGAAGGAGGCATGTGCCATGCTTGCCTTCATAATTTGAAGCATAGAATGTAAGAGTTGGGACCTTAGATTGCAACTTTACAAAACACTGGTTGGACCACACTTGGAATATTGTGTGCAGTTCTGGTCACCACACTATAAGGATGTTATTGTGCTAGAAGATTCACCAGGATGTGTCTGGATTAGAGTACTTTAGCTGTGAGGAGATATTGGATAGGCTGGGTTTTGTTTTCCCCGGAGCAAAAGAGGCTGAGGTGACCTGATGGAAGTATGCAAGATTATGAAAGGCAGAGATAGGGTAGGTAGTCAGAATCTCTTTCCTGTGGTAGGGGCATTAAAAATAATAGGGCATAGGTTTATGAGAGAAAGGAGTTTTTAAGGGAATCTGAGAGGTAAGTTTTTTTTAAACACAGAAAGCAGTTGATATCTGGAGTGTGTTGCCAGAGGTGGTGGTAAAATCAGGTACAATTTCTACGCTTAAGAGGCATTTAGCCAGAGACCCGAATAGGCAAGGCACAGAAAGATATGGTCCTAATGCAAGTAAGTGGGCTTATTGTAGATGGACAAAAAGATCGGCATAGGCATGAGGGGCCCATTTCTGTGCTGTACAACTCTGTGACCTCATTCGTTGTTACACACTGGATGAGAAATTACAGTGCACCACAAGAAGCTGCCTTTGTGGCTGGAGTGGGCCTTGAAGCCAGTTAGATCCTGGGGAGGGGTGAATGATTATTCAGTTGTCCTCTGTGCATTGTACAAGGGAAGAACAGTGGAGATGGGAGAGTTTGGTGACTGGAGAATTAGGGCGATGTCCCAAAGAACTTCCCAACATCTGCCTAATTTTGAAGGACAGTCGGTATGTTATTCAGATACAACAACCAATTTACACAAGAAACCTCGAAGAGCAAAGGAATGAATAACCTATCTCCTTCCAGTATTGTCGAATGGTGGACAGAGCACTAAAAGAGTGTTTTCTTTTCTATTTAACTGGTGTTACTTGTGGTCTTAACCCTGTGTGCAACACAAAAGCCCCAAGTAACATTTGAGACGTGAAATATATCTGAATGAATTACATTTCCTTTGAAGTCACTGCAATTGTATGAACTTCCTGCTCAGAATGGGTTAAGAGTAGCTTTCAGTGTATATGTTTCCCTTTTATTCATTCCTGTGATGTTAGCATCACTGGCATGACCCATATATAATACCTATTCTGAACTGCCCTTGAGGATGTGGTTGGTGCCTCAGAACTTTTATCTTCTTCACTCACTCCTTCCCAGAGGCAGACAGAGAGCCTCTATACGAAAACAATATATCAACACAGAGACAGAGGTTGGTCACGTACTACAATTCTTAAAGTTGTACCAAAATATATTGCATATCTTATGTCCCTTGATTTAATAATGAAAGAAGCAGAAGGAAAAAAAATCAATAACCATCCAAAATAACTGTTCAGTTTTACTTTAACACACAGTCCGCTAGATAGTGAGGTGGATGCACTGTTTATGACAAACCGACAACTTTGAAATCACATTTACTGATTCCAGCTTTTCATTTTCAGATTTGTTGAAACAAATTCAAATTTTGAAAATATGCTTTGAACTTGAGCACCCTGAGTACTCACATGAAAGCAAAGTCATGCCACTGGAAACAAAAGCAGAAATGGCCAGGTATGCACAGTAAATTCAGCGGCTAGCATTCACTTCTGGGAAAAAGAAATCAAAATAATTCTTCAGTTTGGTCTTTCAGCAGATACTGCTATGCATTCACAGCACTTTCTGGGCCTTTTGGTTCTGGATCACCAGCTCAAAAGGGGAACAGATAAACTTCCACATTCCGACTTGTGGGATGTTCAACCCAGAAAAGTGTGGAGTGATACACTTTGGAAGATCGAATTTGAAGGCAGAATACAAGCTTAATGGCAGAACTCTCAGCAGTATGGAGAAACAGAGGGATTTTGGGGTCCACATTCATAGACCCCTCAAGGTTGCCGCACAGGTTGATAGGGTTGTTCAGAAGGCATATGGTGTGTTGGCCTTCATTAGTTGGGGGATTGAGTTCAAGAGCTGCCAGGTAATGTTGCAGCTCTATAAAACTCTGGTTAGACCACACTTGGAGTATTGTGTTCAATTCTGGTTGCCTCAATATAGGAAGGATGTGGAAGATTTAGAGAGGGTGCAGAGGAGATTTACCAGGATGCTGCCTGGATTGGAGAACATGTCTTATGAGGATAGGTTGAGTGAGCTAGGGCTTTTCTCTCTGGAGCAAAGGAGGATGACAGTTGACTTGATAGAGGTGTACAATATGATAAGAGGCATAGATTGACTGGACAGTCAAAGACTTTTTCCCAGGGCGAAAATTGATCACATGAGGGGGCATAATTTTAAGGTGACTGGAGGAAGGTATACAGGGGATGTCAGAGGTAAGTCCTTTTACATGGAGAGTAGTGGGGGCATGGAACACACTGCCTGCAGAGGTGGTAGAGGCAGATACATTAGGGACATTTAACAGACTCTTAGAGAGCCACATGAATGATAAAGAAATGGAGGGCTATGTGGGAGGGAAGGGTTAGATAGATATTAGAGCAGGATAAAATGTCGGCACAACATTGTGGGCCGAAGGGCCTGTACTGTGTTATGTTCTATGTACTTCAGATGCAATAGGAGTAAAAATAAACAGACTCAACAACAAAAAAAATGCATTTGGGGTTCAGTGGCTGCTTTACTAAAGCTTATTTTTGGGGCACAATTCCTGGAGAAGCAGGCAGAGGTCCATACAATTGGCCTGGTGACACAAGCTCAAACCTTACCATTACATTTGGTGAATTTAAATTAGTTAAACAAATCTAGAATAAAAAGCTAGTGTCAAGATTGTCATCAAACCATACCTGGTGCATTAGAGTCCTTCAGTCAGGAATAAGAACTCAACCCCCTTACCCTTTCAGGTCCCTTTCTGACCCCAGATCCACAGCAATGTGGCTAATTTTTAACTGCAACCTGGAATGACCCATCAAGTCCAGATTTCATGGGCAGTTACTGAAAGGCAATGAATTTGCTTTGCCATTGACACTCACATCCCCGTCAAAAGATTAATGAAACAAAATTGTTGCAATTGTTTCTACATCACTCTATCCGCTGATGCAGGAATCTTCATGAATCTGCCCGCTGAATGTTTTGCCTTCCACTAGCTTGTTGGTTTTTGCTTTACTGAGCATCAGGTAATATAGTTTACTGTCTGTCAGCACTCATGACCTTCAGAGTCAGAGAAGAGAAAGAAAGCTGGTTGTCCTCACCAGGGTAAGCAAGGACGCACAATATGCCCTGGTAAATTGCATGAACATCATTGATCACCAGGATAAAAAGGTGAAGCAATTTACCAGTGGAGGAACTTCATTAGAGCATTAGATGCCATCTCTGTTCCTCCTTGTTCCCTGAGGGTGCGGTAAAAGGCTTACTTATTTTATTAATGGCTTATAACCTTGCTTTGCGCTAAAACATCGAGTTGAATGATGAATTGTTTTGGGATGCTCTTGCTGCAGCTACCAGGCAGAAAAAGGCCATGTCTTCTAGACAACCTTAGGCTAGACAGTGAATCTCATGCAGCCACACTGAATGACAAAACCATTGATACTTGCCTTTGTAATTGCTGCCCATAAAACCATGTCTGTGTCTCCTGCTGTCAGGGCTTTTACAAGTTGTCCTAACATAAGCAGGCTTGCCTTTCAGCATCATTCTTTACATTAATGTACTGCTTTACTTGGCTTGTTTTGAAGGAATAAACCCTTCATTCTTAAAAAAATAGAACCCCCGTCACTTATTTTTGTCTGTAGCAGATTCTCACCTCACAAGCTTCAAGAGATGAAGAACACTACTGATTAGCTAATCTAATTTTTATAATCGATTTGGCTAAGCTATGTTTGAATGTCAATTTGAAATGCAACATTATTTTAATCTTGTTGACCGATATAAGCTTTTTGATTTTAAAATCAACTTTGCAATAAAAAGCAGAATTTCATTTTTTCAGAAAAGGAAAACCATGTTCAATAATTAACAGAGAACACTGAGTAGTCCACTTTACAAACTCCCGTAATGTGACTGTATTTTAAAAGTCTCCTGCTCAAATCAGACTATCATTCAAATCACGTTATTTGTGGTTGCCTTGATGGCACAGCTAGTAATGCATTCCCTCCTGTGGGTCTGATTCATAACAGAACAGATTTGTTCTCCGACCCATGCTGAGTGAACTAATCTCAGACAGGTTAGCAGGCAGACCATATCTTGTCCTGGTGTTCCTGTATATGAGAGTGAAAAACATTAGGTCCCTCCTACGATTGCTAGGCAGTCGATTCTGCTGCAGAGATCTCAGGTGCAGGTTAGGATGCAATGCCCGATTTGGTCAAATAGTAATGGATAAGACTTCAGAATGAGAAGCCAATGGTACAGTAGATTGCTCCTGGGAACTGGCATGGACCCAGTGGGCTGACTGGCCTTCTTCTATGTTCTTATAAGGCCCCTGTTCCTTCATAAAGTGCAGCCATTTCTGTGAGGAATTAAGTATCTGTAAATTCCTGTGTACATCTCAGGGAGGCACAGTGGTACTAATGACCCAAGTTTATTGGAAATCAGTGTGGAGTTTGCAAGTTTTTCCTTCTGACCATGTGGGTTTCTTCTGATGTTCTGGTTTCCTCCCAATGTAGAACTTGGTCATTTAACTGGCTATTCTAAATTACCCCAACTGTTGATGGGTGGCAAGTGAGTCTGGGGGAGATGATGGGTATGAAGGAGAAAATAGGTCACAGGAAAGTCATGGGGGAATATAATTGATGGGATTGCTCTGTTATTACAAAATATCCAAAGTATGAGGAATACTGTATTTTTAGGACCAACTAAAATCTGAGGAGAATATAAAGTTCTTTCCATGTTATGGATTTGTTGTTAGACAAAAACTGGAAAACATCCAAATATTGACCTTCATCTGTCAATACTATTTCACTCTTAAGGAACTTTGAATGCAAGAAATTGCCTGTGAGTGCTCCAGTGATGAATTTTGTTGATATTGGTACTCAGGGATAAAGACCCATTTATCACTAGTTAATCACTGGCCTTGTGGGTAACTATGAATGAACAATAAATGTGCTCTGGGTACAACTGGATTTGCTTGTTAAATTGATTGACCAAGCATGTTCCTTGACATGAAGGAGGGTTTTCATGAGAAAATGGCAACTTTCAGAGATGCACTCTCAGGCAAAGGCCATAGATTGCCAGATTTAATGGAAATTTTACAACCTGCCCGACTGGGATGCTGATCAATATGTAACTCCAAACCCAACAATATGTTGACTCTTAAATGCCCAAAGAAAGAGCTTCCCAACTCATTCAGTTTACTGGACAATGAGGAATGGACAATAAATGTCAGCCTTGTCAACGACATCCCATCCGAGGGATGAATGAAGTTAAAAACACCTGCAGCATAATGTGCTATCTGTGGAGAAATGCCTTTCCAAAAGTAATCAATGAATCTCTCAGTGAGTGACTCATAACACTTCCAGAGAATGGTCCAAGGGAATCTGTTCAAAAGGTTGCACATGACAAAGAAAAGGAATATAAAATGAGAGAGAAAAGCAGGTTTATGAAAATGTGAAAAAACTAAATTTCCAAATTCCAAGGGAGAATACGTGCATTGTCAATGTGTCTTAAGCAGCTTTTACAGAGTGCATAGATGTGGGTGAAACATGTTAATGCTCTTTGGCATGAAGTTTCAGCAGTGTGCTTTTGGAACCAACCTAACTCTTAATGAAATGCTGTTGATTGCTTATAGCATGAGACACTGACAAGACAAGTGCAGACAAGCATAGCACTGGTTGAGTAAATATTAGATTGCTTACCGACTAATCATGAAAGTGAAGCAAAATTAATCATTCCCAGTGTCTCCCATTGGAAGCAGAGAAATCATCTTTATGGGGGAAGGGGTGTAACAAGTGAAGTTCGAGTTTGATTCCCGTCTGCTAGGTTCAAACAAGTTAACAGCACTGAAGTGGTAAGGTAAGTTGTGGCAATTATAGATCCCCTATGCTTTAGAATTCCTTCCTGAAAAAAAAATACAGTGCCTTTGACATCTTCAGAACATTTTATAGCCAGTGAAGTATTGAGGTCTAAACAAACACTGTTGCAATGTAAAATAAAACTGAATCTCATTTCACAGATCAAGGTCCCACATACTGCAATGTGACAACAGCAGATCATCTTGTTTAGTGATGCTGAGTAATGGATAAATATTGACCATGCCATTTGGAAGAACTCCATTACTCTAATTTAAAAGAGTTCCCTGGGATTTTCCATGCAACATTTCAGTGAGTATAGCAGTATCTCAGAAGACATTTCAGTAAGTGTTGCACTCCCCTAGAATTCATGTCAGAACGTGAGGGCATCTTACTGCAGGGGAAGTGAGGATAAGTGTAAATGCAGTGGGATGTAGAGGATTTTATTTGTTACAATTGTTTCATCTCATAAACAAGTCCCATAAAGGGAAAAAAGCACCTCTCAGTCACACCCAAAGATCAGAAGGGCCCTGACAGTGCATACAGATCAACTTTATTGAACCTCTTCCAAATTCCAGCGGGGGGAATAAATGCTGCCTCGTCTTGGTGGATAACTTCACAAAATAGGTTGATGTTCCATGCAAAACAGCTACATAGAAACATAGAAAACCTACAGCACAATTCAGCCCTTCAGCCCACAAAGCTGTGCCGAACATGTCCCTACCTTAGAAATTACTAGGCTTACCCATAGCCCTCTATTTTTCTCAGCTCCAAGTACCTATCCAAAAGACCCTATCGTATCCGCCTCCACCACCGTTTCTGGCAGCCCATTCCACGCACTCACCACTCTCTAAGTAAAAAAACTTTCCCCTGACATCTCCTCTATACCTACTCCCCAGCACCTTAAACCTATGTCCTCTTGTGGCCACCATTTCAGCCCTGGCGAAAAGCCTCTATCTACCCGATCAATGCCTCTCATCATCTTATATACCTCTGTCAGGTCCTCCCTCATCCTCCGTCGCTCCAAGGAGAAAAGGCCAAGTTCCCTCAACCTGCTTTCATAAGGCATGCTCTGCATTCCAGGCAGCATCCTTGTAAATCTCCTCTGCACCCTCTCTATGGCTTCCATATCCTTCCTGTAGTGAGGGGACCAGAACTGAGCACAGTACTCCAAGTGGGGTCTGACCAGGGTCCTATATAGCTGCAACAATACCTCACGGCTCCTAAATTCAATTCCACGATTGATGAAGGACAACACACCATATGCCTTCTTAACCACAGAGTCAACCTGTGCAGCTGCTTTGAGTATCCTATGGACTCGGACCCCAAGATTCCTCTGATCCTCCACACTGCCAAGAGTCCTACCATTAAGACTATACTCTGCCATGATATTTGACCTACCAAAATGGACCACTTCACACTTATCTGGGTTGAACTGCATCTGTCACTTCTCAGCCCAACTCTGCATCCTATCTATGTCCTGCTGTAACCTCTGACAGCCCTCTATACTATCCACAACACCTCCAACCTTTGTGTCATCTGCAAACTTACTAACCCATCCCTCCACTTCCTCATCCAGGTCGTTTATAAAAATCTCAAAGAGCAAGGGTCCCAGTACAGATCCCTGAGGTACACCACTGGTCACCGACCTCCTCTCAGAATACAACCCTTCAACAACCACTCTTTGCTTTCTGTGGGCCAGGCAGTTCTGGATCCATATTGCAATGTCCCCTTGGATCCCATGCCCCCTGACTTTCTCAATAAGCCTTGCATGGGGTACCTTATCAAATGCCTTGCTGAAATCCATATACACTACATCTACTGCTCTCCCTTCATCGATATGTTTAGTCACATCCTCAAAAAATTCAATCAGGCTCATATGGCAGGACCTGCCCTTGACAAAGACATGCTGACTATTCCTAATCATATTATACCTCTCCAAATGTTCATAAATCCTGCATCTCAGGATCTTCTCCATCAGCTTACCAACCACTGAGGTAAGACTCACTGGTCTATAATTTCCTGGGCTATCTCTACTCCCTTTCTTGAATAAGTGAACAACATCCGCAATCCTCCAATCTTCTGGAACCTCTCCCGTCTCTACTGACGATGCAAAGATTATCGTCAGAGGCTCTGTAATCTCCTCCCTCGTCTCCCACAGCAGCCTGGGGTACATCTCATCCAGTCCCGGTGACTTATCTAGCTTGATGCTTTCCAAAAGTTTCAGCACCTCCTCTTTCCTAATATCTACATGCTCAAGCTTTTCAGCCTGCTGCAAGTCCTCACTACAATCACCCAGATCTTTTCCGTGGTGAATACTGATGTAAAGTATTCATTAAGTACCTCCGCTATTTCTTCCAGATCCATACACACTTTCCCACTGCTGCACTTGATAAGGCCCTAGTCTTCTCCTCTTGCTCTTCACATACTTGTAGAATGCCTTGGGGTTTTCCTTAATCCTGCCCGCCAAGGCCTTCTCATGTCCCCTTCTGGCTCTCCTAATTTCCTTCTTAAGCTCCTTCCTGTTAGCCTTATGCTCTTCCAGATCTCTAACATTACCTAGCTCTCTGTACCTTTTGTAAGCTTTTCTTTTCCTTTTGACTAAATTTAATATAGCCTTTGTACACCACGGTTCCTGTATCCTCTCATGACTCCCGTCTCATTGGAACATGCCTATGCAGAACTCCACACAAATATCCCCTGAATATTTGCCACATTTCTTCCGTACTTTTCCCTGAGAACATCTGTTCCCAATTTAATCTTCCAACTTCCTGCTTGAGAGCATCATAATTCTCTTTACTCCAACTAAATGTCTTTCTAGTCTGTCTGTTCCTCTCTCTCTCCAATGCTATTGTAAAGAAGATAGAATTATGATCACTATCTCCAAAATGCTCTCCCACTGAGAGATCTGACACCTGACCAGGTTCATTTCCCAATACCAAATCAAGCACAGCCTCTCCTCTTGTAGGTCTATCTACATATTGTGTCAAGGATCCTTCCTGAACACACTTAACAAACTCCACCCCATCTAAACCCCTCACTGTATGGAGATGCCAATCGATGTTTGGGAAATTAAAATCTCCCATCACAACAACTCTGTTATTATCACACCTTTCTAGGATCTGCTTCCCTATCTGCTCCTCGATATCCCTGTTGCTATTGGGCGGCCTATAAAAAACACCCAGTAAAGTTATTGACCCCTTCCTGTTCCTAACCTCCACCCACAGAGACTCCGTAGACAGTCCCTCCATGACAATCAACTTTTCCGCAGCCATGACACTATCTCTGATCAACAGTGCCACTCTCCCACCTCTTTTGCCTCCCTCCCTGTCCTTTCTGAAACATCTGAAACCCGGCACTTGAAGTAACCATTCTAGTCCCTGAGCCATCAAAGTCTCTGTAATGGCCACCACATCGTAGGTCCAAGTATTTATCCAAGCTCTAAGCTCATCTGTCTTGTTCACAATACTCCTTGCATTAAAATAGACACATCTCAAACCAGTCTGAGCACGTCCCTTCTCTATCACCTGCCTATCCTCCCTTTCTCTATCTGAGATCCAAACACCTCTTCCCCAGTCTCTCCAGTTCGGATCCCACCCCCCAACAATTTTAGTTTAAGCTCCCCCCAGTAACCTTAGCAAACCTCCCCGCCAGGATATTGGTCCCCCTGGGATTCAAGTGCAACCCGTCCTCTTTATACAGGTCATACCTGCCCCAAAAGAGGCCCCAATGATCCAGAAATATGAATCCCTGCCCCTTACTCCAAACCCTCAGCCATGCATTTAACCCCCACCTCATCTATCCCTATACTGACTGTCACGTGGCACAGGCAGTAATCCTGAGATTACTACCTTTGAGGGCCTGCTTCTCAACTTCCTTCCTAACTCTCTATAGTCTTTTTTCAGGACCTCCTCCCTTTTCCTACCTATGTCATTGGTACTAATATGTATCACGACCTCTGGCTGTTCTCCCTCCCTCTGCAGGATATCTTGGACGCGATCTGAAACATCCCGGACCCTGGCACCTGGGAGGCAGACTACCTTCCGAGTTTCTTTCCTGCGTCCACAGAATCGCTTGTCTGCCCACCTAACTATAGAGTCCCCTATCACTAGTGCCCTCCTCTCTCCTTCCCTACCCTTCTGAGCCACAGGGCCGGACTCTGTGCCAGAGACACTGCCACTGTTGCTTCCCCCAGGTAGGCTGTCTCCCCCAACAGTACTCAAGCAGGAGTACTTATTGTCAAGGGGTGCAGCCACAGGGGTACTCTCTAGTACCTGACTCTTCCCCTTCCCCCTCCTGACTGTGACCCACTTGCCTGACACCCGTGGCCCTGGCGTGACCACTTGCCTATTAATCCTTTCTATCACTTCCTCATTCTCCCTGACCATATGAAGGTCATCGAGCTGCATCTCCAGTTCCCTAACACGGTCCCTTAGGAGCTGCAGCTCGACACACCTAGTGCAGATGTAGCCTTCCCGGAGGCAGGGAGACTCCAGGAACTCCCACATCTGACACCGAGCACAGAAAACCGCACTCATCCTACTTCCTTTCCTCAAGTCACCTACCTTTCCTCGCCCCTTTAGCGCCTAAGCCCCTTGAGCCAAAGCCCAATCACTCTGCTCCCTCTCACTCAGCTAACCACTCCGACGCTGCCCGCTGGATATGGCGGTTTGCTTTTTAAACTGCCCGTGCGCTACCTGCTGACGTCACGCGCCTTCCTAACTACAGAGAACGTCTTGGTGTGAGAGGTATTTCTGAGATAGGGAGTACTGAAAATTGTTGTGACATCAGGCAAGTCACTCTACTGGTTAGGTAATGCAAGCAACCTTGAAATTGTTAAGTGTTGAATTAGATGGCATGTAAATCAACATCCACCGTCCTCAAGAATTGTCGGGTATATGAACAGGACAATCAAAGAGAGACTTCACGAAGGACTGGATAAACAGAGAGGAAATGTGACCAAGTGCTAACATGATTGTTAATGACTATCGGGGGAAGCAGTTGTTCTGCAGTGGGATACTCGCCTCATGAGTTAATGATAGAAAGACCTATCAAAATAACAATACATGTTAATATCAATCATGACTGAAAGACGGGAGGAGGTGGTTACTCAGGACAGATATGTTAGGGAACTGGAAAGACAATTGAAGGAGTTCTAGCGACAAACTGTGGGGAGCATTGGCAAAAGTATTCTAGCCAATAAAATGAACTTAGAACCACATAAACCATAGGAATGGGACCTAGGAGATGAAGTGATGAGGAGGAATAATGCAAGGGGAAGAGTGTTTAAATCATTGTACAAAGGACTGTTTAATATTATATATAAAGCTAGCCCAATGGTTTCTGCTGTTCAATTATCCAAACGGCGAATGCAAATTCAGATAAAATAATGTTAACTTCAAAAGAAACTGTCATGAGGAAAGAGATTTCATGAATATTATAAGATGGTGGTTCCTAGTGATCAATAACCAACTGCTCCATGTCTCTCAGGGAACTGATGGGAGGTACAACTTGAGAAGCCATTCAAGCCAAGGTCCCATATTCAAGTTCCGTAAATAAATAAGCAATTATTTGACCAACCAGATCTGCACAGTCCAGGTCATATGAAAGGGGCCAATGCAAAGCAGGCCTTTTTTTGTGCTTTATTTCTGCAGGAAAGAAATGGTGGTGCTTCTCTGGGGAATTGTGTGGAGTGAGATTGTGTCCATTAAAGCTGATTGGTACTTATCAACCATCACTTATCCAGGGAAAACAGCTGAAGCCTTGAACTGTATTTTGCTTGTCCATTTAAAAACAATGTCAGCTCTTGGGAGGGGGAAACAGGATGCGAGGGGAATTTAGCTTTTGCATAAGTGATTACACTTAAAGAAATTTGTGTAAAATACAGCTTCAAGTCACCCAGGGATATCCACAAATGTGCAATGACTAAATTGCAAAAAGTCACAGACACTGCTCACACTTGCACTTAGAAAACCCCAGGTGGGAAAGTTGAACATAGAATCAGTGGCACCTGTAAAACCAACCATTCTGTAAGTGACAGTATAGTCTACAGCTGGTCAAATTGGAATAAACATTAAGAGGGCAGATATTGTTGTGAGCATAATGTCTTCGAAAACAAAGAAGCAGAAATGATGAATAGAGAGACCTTGGGATCCAAGTCCATCGATCTCTGAAAGTAGCAACACAGATTGATATGGTGTCGAAGACATATGGAATGCTTGCCCTCAAAGTATGGAGCATAGAGTATAACAGTTGGGACATTATGTTGCAATTTTACAAAACACTGGGTAGGCCACACTTGGAGTACTGCATGCAATTCTGGTCGCCACAGTATAGGAAGGATGTAATTGTACTGGAGAGTATGCAAATGAGATACACCGGAATGTTGACTGGATTAGAGGACTTTTGCAATGAGGAGAGATTTTATAAATTGGGATTGTTTACCCTGGAGTCAAGAAGGAAGAGGGGTGCCCTGATAGGAGTGTGTAAGATTATGAGAGGTATAGATAGGGTAAATAGTCCAAGATCTTCTTTTCCATGGTAGGGGTATCACAAACAAGAGGACATAGTTTTAAGGTGAGAGGAAGCAGCTTTAAAGGAGATCTGTGTCGCGGTTAGCATAACGCTATTACAGCGCCAGCAACCGGGGTTCAAATCCTGCCACTGTCTGGAAGGAGTTTGTACGTTCTCCCCGTGTGTCTGTGTGGGTTTCCTCCGGGTGCTCCGGTTTCCTCCCACATTCCAAAGATGTACAGGTTAGGAGCTGTAGGCATGTTATGTTGGTGGCGGAAGAGTTGCTATTCTCAGTTATGTAAAAAGACGCATTTCACTGTGTATTTTGATGTACATGTGACTAATAAATAAATTAATTAATACATTTTTTTGAAAGGAGTGGCTGATGTTTGGAATGCACTGCCTAAACAGGGTGGTAGAATCAGATACAATTACTGTGTTTAGGAGGCATTTAGACAGGTGTTTAAGTTGGCAAGGCATAGAAGGATACAGTTCTAATGTGGGCAAAAGAGATTTGTGGAGATGGACAAAAGGTCCGCATGGATGTGGTGACCGAGGGACCTATTTCTGTGCTATACAACTCTATGACTATAAGTGTGAGTGAGAATGAAGTAAACTATCAAACCATAACAATGTAAAGTTATTTTGAAGAAATGGATGGGTGATACACTTTGATCACAGAGCCCACAAGAGGAAATAAAAAGTTTGATTAATGATTTAGTGACAGGAGTTAGTATGGCAGGAATGGCTTATAACAGAATAAATACAGTAACAATGAATAGTGAAGTTAAAAAAAAGGCATATATTTAGCAAAGCAATAGTTTAGCACAGCAGCAGCTGTACAAAGGTCTTATTTTGTAAAATATACTAATTCTGTTTTAGTTAATTGAAATCTGAAATGCCAGTTCTGAGCAACTCAGAATGATGTGTGCATGATATGCAGTAATGATTCATGTATAACCCACTACAATTTAGAAAGATTGGGCTAAGTTAACTGGTTGGTGATAAACAATTTGCACAATTCACAGATTAGGAAATTTCATCTGAGGTGAGAGTGCATAAATTACATTTTATGTCTTTGCATTGTACTGCTGCTGCAAAACAACAAATTTTATGACATATAAATCAGTGATAATAAACCTGATTCTGATATGTGGTGATCCTCCCAATGACAAGATGGCAGGGGTAATATTGTGGTTTCCTTTTATCATTCCTACAGAGAGTGGGAACAATTGGACATGTTTTGAAATGGACAGACATAATAAAAGAGCACCAAGATTATATGCCTTATGTAGCCTTCCTATCATCTCTGCAAATGGAGTGGAGAAGTGACTTCCCACAAAGCTAATGGGATGTCAACAAGGGAAATGGTAATCTTACCCTGCAAACTAACCAACATTTTGTATTGTGCCTCCTCAAAAGATGTCATAGAACAGTTAATGCTGCAATCAGTACGCCAAGGAGAAGAACTGAAATATTGATCCATCTAATCAATTGTCTAATCTAAATATAGATGAATAGAGTAGAAAATTTGGATATACATTTTGACTTGCTTGAAACTAAAGTCCGCACAAGATTCGGTCTCAGTGAGAACAGGGGGAAGAAGCCTTTTGTAAGTAACTCATATTCTGAGGAGTCAAGACATCAGTCAATTGAGGTGGACTCCTGTTGGAAGTACCTTCAGAAATGTGCCTTTATCGACCGATTGATTAAAAATTCTGCTTAGCATGCTATGAGAGACCATGGGACCTTTGCTTAAATTAAACATCTGAAGCATTTTATACAGTGAAATTTAGAAATGGACTCCCCATATGTCCACAAAGCTCACATTTCTATATGAATAAGGCACAGCAATATTTTCCAAAATTTCCAACTTCAAAAGCAATGGAATGCTGAGCATCACCTCACTATAAACCTGTGCTCAATGCTGTGATTAAGTGTTCCTTTGGACCTGTGCCTGTTCTTTTGAAGCCAGTGGTAGTATTGCAGGTTGAATTGCATATGAGTTATATTCATTGAAGCTGAACTGCTGCTGTAATAATGTGTTTTTAAATCTTAATAAATGTATTCCTTGTCATTAATCTTGAATTGCAAGAAATCCTGAATCAAATTCGAACCAAAGGAAAGAAGTTAGTGACTAAAAATTTGGCCAAAGCAATTGTTGTACCGAAGGTCTTAAAGGAGGTGTGGGTGTCTCTGGCATGGCTCAGCTGAGTGACTCAGGCCTTAGCTAGAAGTTTGAGAGTTCAAATCCCACTCCAAGGAGTTGAGAATGAAATCTGTGCAGACCCCGAGTTCTCCATGCACTCTTTAAAGGAAGTACTCCCACTGGGGTTGGAAGCACCCATTTGTCAACTTTAAGCAATATATGGAGACACAAGAGATTCTGCAGATACTGGAATGTGGAGCAACACACACTAAATGCTGGAGGAACTCAGCAGGTCAGGCAGCATCTACAGAGAGAAATAAACAGTCGATGTTTCAGGTCGACACCCTTCATCAGGACTGGAAAGCAAGAGGGCAGAAGCCAGAATAAGGAGGTCAGGGAGGGGGAGGGAGAACAAGCTGGCAGGTGATAGGTGAGTCTAGGAGAGAGGGGGGATGAAAGGGAATGATATGAGAAGCGGGGAGGTGATAGGCGGAAGAGGCAAATGGCTGAAGAAGAAGGAATCCGATGGGAGAGGACAGTAGACAATGGAATAAAGGGAAGGAGGTGGGGAATCACCAGAGGGAGGTAGTTGGAGAAATCAATGTTGATGCCAATGGGTTGGAGACAACCAAGCTGGAATATGATGTGTTGCTCCTCCACCTGCGTTTGGCCTCAAAGTTGCAGTAGAGGAGGTCGTGGATAGACACATCAGTATGGGAATGGGAAGTGGAACTGAAGTGGCTGGACACCAGGAGGTCCTAGCTGTTGTGGCGGACAGAGAGAAGGTGCTCGACGAAGTGGTCACCCAATCTGAGTCAGTTCTCGCTTAGGTACAGGACGCTGCATTGGGAGCAGCGGATGCAATAAATGACACCCTCAGATTCACAGGTGAAGTGCTTGCCTTACCTGGCTAGGACTGTCCAGGGCCCTAAATGGTGGTGAGGGAGGAGGTGTAGGGACAGGTGTAACACTTTGCACGGTTGCAGGGATAAGTGCCGAGAGGGTCATCAGTGGGGAGGGACGAGTGGACAGGGAAGTCGTGGACAGAGCAGTCCCTGCAGAAAGCGGAGAGCACAGGGAGGGGGTGATGTGCCTGGTGGTGGGATCCCGCTGGATCCCATTTAAGCAATATTTCTTCTATGGTAGTGTAGCAGATAGTGTAACACTATTACAGCACCAACAACCCAGGTTCAATTCCCGCCGCTGTCTGTAAGGAGTTTGTACGTTCTGCCCATGTCTGCGTGGGTTTCCTCTGGGTGCTCCGGTTTCCTCCCACATTCCAAAGACCTAAGGGTTAGGAGCTGTGGGCATGCTATGTTGGCACCGGACGTGTGGTGACACTTGCGGGCTGCTCCCAGCACACTCTCAGTAACACAAAATGATGCATTTCACTGTGTGTTTTGATGTACATGTGACAAATAAATAAATATACTATATCCATTAGGATTTCCTTGGGTCTTGTTACAGTTTCTCCTCTTTTCACTTTGCCAAACCCTTCCCAAAGTGGATCAGGTTTTTGCATCTCCCTAAAATTACTTATTCTCATTGATCCAACTGCTGTTATTATTGTTACCTCTCTTATATTTCCTTTCATAGGATCCCAAGTACACCTCTCTGCAGCATTCTGCTAATCTGCCCACCTTACTATTACCTTCCCATTTTAGAATCTTTCAGTGTTACGAAATAGTCATGTTTTCCTTCATCACCCCTGACTACCTGCAGAATTCTCCTTTAATGTTGGGTCGCTTAAACATGGGTTTTCCATCTGTTGATTTAAATTTCCACTTTTGCCAAATACCAGTCAGTAAATTACAGACAGACACAGAATCTCTGATAATATATGGGGCAGAAACTCAGACAGGCAAAGAAATATGCACACAGTAACAGCCAGTTCTGCATGCTGTGCACCCAGATCACTTGGTAACTTTCATGACATGGCTGTTTCATTACTTGGATCTGTAATTACCACATCCTGCCTGTCTTTCCCCAATTCCACATAACTGGATTCGGCTACAAAGATATTCCCCTACTGCAGATGAATGCCTTTCCTAAATCCCATTTCTATTTCCCACATGCTTTTTATAATTTGTTGATGTGGTTTCCCTGTGCATCCCATGTTTACTGCTAAGGATGAGCAGTAAATGATTCCACTTTCAGATCAGATGACCTTAATAACACAGTTAATCTACTAATAGCATGGCTAGACACCTTCCCTTGTTCAATCCTCCCATCCATTAACAGTCATATCAAGGTGTGCTTTTTTCTCAAGGTCACTATACTGGATCCTGTGAACAAAGGAAATGTTTATATGCTGAATAAGTAGCTACCAAAAGACTTTCACATGATAAATATACCATCTCTACTGGCAATAAAGTCCAAGAGACATAAACTACTGACCTCAGCATTGTATGAGCTAATTGTAGAAGTTTTGCATTTAAACCTGTTTCTGCAACTGCACATTTCAGCCAGAAATTCAGCGTAGGGTCCACTATTCTGAAACTGAAATGTCTGCAGTTTTCCATTAAATGTATAGAAAGCCTTCTCACATTTCTCTATCCATTCCTCTTCAGTGTTAGTGGATACAAAGGTCTGGCTATACCTGCGAAATCTTCCATCAACTTACGGCAATACCCTGTAAGCCTGAAAGATGATTACAAAGATAAAACATCTATGAGTGTTGGCAACTCCTGTAGTGCACTCTCTTCTGCCTCATCTAGGTCTCTCCATCCAAGCTTCAACATGAGCCCAAATGCTGTACTCTCGTCTGCCCTATCATTAGTTGCTTTAACGTTTGTTTCATCCACATCATGTCAGAAGCTGTAATAGCTCCTGAGGTAGCACAATGTGTTTCTCAGCTGTGTCTGTTGAGAGCAACAAATCATCCCTATACTAAATCAGTCTGTCCCTAGGAGGAAAGCCTTTTTAAACACTTAAGTCATTTGCTGATCTAATATAAATGGGCTATTATGGAACCTTGTGTCAGGTATGTCTGGGTGTACTGAACCCCTGTAAAAGTAAAGGCAAATGTGTACAATGCACTTTCTATCAGGGAAACATTGAATCGTTCATTCAGCTTATGGGGGTGGGGGGCGGGAGGTGTTCTGTGTGGCCATAAATGTAAAATATTTTAATTATTATTATAACCTGATGTGCAATGTAAAATATTTTAATTATGATGATAACCTGATGTGCTCTGGTATACGTCTGAAATTTTGTATTGTGCCTACTTAGTTGGTGTAAATAGGACACAGATCTTACAACCCTTACACCAAGGAAAATAACTGAATATTGATCTGAACAGTTGTCTAATCTAAATTTGAATATGATACTGACTTGTTTGAACCTAAAGCAGGGACTAAAATAACCAAATTTATAAATGAACTGATGTCACTGAACATTTATTGTGAGAACTGAAACAGAGACAAAGTGACATGGGGAAAGGGAAAGAACATCAGTAGGACCAACAGCTATTGAACTGGGGAACTACTGTTGAGATAAATCTATAGATTAGATTTGTGTCACGTAGGCTGGTTGTGGTCCAATTGATCATTGTGATCTGCTAACTATATCTTGCAATGATCTGCAAATGACAACGGGAAAAGTAGGAGCAAACATTAATGCATGAGGTTCTGTTAGTGAGAATGGGGAGAGGTCTCTTAGAAATGACCAATGCTCTGAAGAGTCAAGACATCAGTTACTTGGGGTAGACTTGTGTTGGCTTACCTTTAACTCCTGATTGGCCAAGAATTTACATAAATTCTACCCAGATTGCTATCAGAGACTATGAGGTCTTAGTTAAAAGCAACTTAAAGAAAAAATGAGCTGATGGTTGAAGAAAGCTGGAAGATAAAGTTTTTTCTCCTTTTAGAAACGAGATTAGCTCAAAGACACAATTTACATGATCTGTTTTCTTCTCAAGGATTTTACAGTCTCACTATCTACGGAACATCTGTGGAGTAGGAATAACTTCTCTAGGTGCCAGTAAACTCAGAGCTCTTCCACACAACAACATTTCAGTAAAAGTTGATGGCACCAATTAATTGGGTTTGGGCAGATGACCTTTCACTGAATAAACTGGGCATGGAAAGGACAATCATAAATGTATAGGTTTGCAAAGAAACTACAAATAGGTTAAATCAACCTGTGCAGACAGGGGCTACCACTGGGGTGGACTGCATCTAGAACCAGAGTTAGGGCTAATTCCATATGAGTTTGAAGTTACAGTTCATTCAGATGGATGTTTCTTCTTTGTAATCATCTTTCAGGCTGACAGGGCATTGCCGTAAGTTGATGGAAGATTATGCAGGAATAGCCAGGCTATATCAACTATAGCCAGGTATATCCAATAACACTGAACACAGTTCATTCAGAGTAAAATTTTTGGAGTATAAAAGCTGCAACAATGCATGGTGTTACAAGAAATGTTTCAAGTTATAATTTTATATCAGAATTCTTTTGTAGTATCTTTCAATATATTAGTAGTAGTGTCACTTAGTTTCAATAAACTTTTGAAAGAGCTTTGAATTATGCTTCTCTAAGAGATTTGGCTAGCTCTATCCCACCATGGATGGGTTCGCAGCTGAACACAGATAATGGGTATCAGCTGCAGGTGGTACTCCCCATCAGTTAGAGGCAGAGAGGGTCCTTTTTACCCACAACTTTCCACATTTGACAATTTAGATTATTGCATCTCTCTCACTTCCTCCAATCATTCAGATACTCCTTTCCTTCCTTGGCTTCTTGTCAACACTCATTTCTTGTAACCTGGATCACATTAGTTTTCTCACTCCAGTATATAGAGGTACACTTCTATTTCCAGTGCACGTCTTCACCAACCACCTCCTCACGTCAATTATCAACCTCAACCTGATTCATTGCTCTGGAGATCAAACTATACTGGATACTGTTGAGGAGATTTTCTGACCAGATGATCTTTCTTCAAGATCAATAGTTCCTGACCATATTGTCCCTGGAGCGACCAGAGCATCATTAAGTTGAATAGGAAAGGCTGTACGTGCTGAAGACAAGACTAATGCTGATTTATTTGACATCATTCAGCTTTACCTTTCACACCAGCATCGACACTGCAGAATTCCTGCTCATCTGTCAACAAGTTATGAATAAGCCACCATATCCTCCAAATTACCAATGTCGTCCATTCCTACTGGAATGACAGCATCTCATCCCCAAGATTCCATGACCTGCCCACAGGGTAAATGAAATGGTGTCCAATTTGGCTCTCAGCTGAGTCTCAAATCATAACATTATGCATTATATTTATTTCCACTTTATTAAGTTACAAATAAAAGCAAAATTGATATTATTTAATTATTGCTTGGTCTCATTTGGTTGTTTAGCATTTTCTAATTGGGAGTGACTTGCAAAAAATGATTTGCACCTTTACCCGTGTTTCACAATAGAAGTGCAATATTTCATCAAACTGTAGCGGTTGCTACCACGGAATGAACACAAGACGCGAGTTGTAGAGTTTCAGAACAGAACTGGTTTATTTTCCCGCCTTGCGCGGGCCTTTTAAGGGAGACTGTTCCCACCCAATGCAACCGGCAATGACGTATACGCTACGTCATCAAGTCTTTCCTGCGCGCGGGTTCTCCCCGTCGCTCGGGGAAGACGAAGGCCCGCCGCCATCTTGGGCCTCGCAGCTCTGACGCCGTGCGACCCAACTACCGAGCCGGTTCGCTTGCCCGGACGGTGAGTCGCTACAAAACCTTGCAATATGAATTTAAGCTCCAAGTTTAATTTATGCTTTTTTCCTGCACAGAAATCATCAGTCAACCATACATACAAAAAGCAGGTCATGTTTTGAGTTTAATACCATTGAACAGAATGATTCCAAACTCTGATTTTCCTCTGAGGCTCCAAACCAGAGATTAAATACGACAAAGTTGCCAGTTATGCACCAAGGTCACCTACATCTAACCATCCTCCGAGTTCCCCACAGGTCACTCAAACAACCAGAGCACAGGGATAGAGTTAACCCACTCTGGCATATTTCTTTGGGTTCATTTCAGCTTCAGCTCATTTAACTATCACCAACGTATATCAGAGAAGAATCCTCAGTTCAAATAAAGTTAATGGAACTGAATTTTGGAAGTGGAATTCACGACAGTATTGTGCATTCCAGCATGCAACCATTGCATTTTTGCCAGAGTATGTTGGACAACCTCCTTTGGTTGGAATCTGACTTAAAATTTGGCCATAAAATTAAACATAGATCAAGTCTCTGAGAAGATAAATTCCAGTTAAAAGACCAGAAAAAATACTTTGTTTCCTTGTGCACCTGAGCATCCAATCCCACTGCTGAAAGGTCCTCTGACCAGATGATTTTTCTTCAAGATCAATAGTTCCTGACCATATTGTCCCTGGAGCAACTGGACATCATTAAGTTAAATAGGAAAGGCTACAAGTGCTAAAGACAAGATGAATGCTGGCATGGCCAGCATTCATTGCTATCCCTAATTACCCTTGAGAAGATGGTGTTAAGCCACATTATTGAACTACTGCTGTCCTTCTGGTGAAGGTGCTCCCACAGTGCTGTTGGGGAGGAAGTTCCGGATATCCAGTGACAAGAAAATTCTGGCAATATATTTCCAAATATGGATGGTGTGCACTTCCAGGAGAACCTGATGGTGGTGGTGTTCCTATGCGCCTGTTGCCCTTGTCCTTGATGGGAGAGGTTGCGAGTTTGGGAGGTGCAGTCAGAGTAGTCTTGGCAAGGAAATGCAAATACATTTTGCAAATGGTGCACACTGCAGACATTGTATGCCAGTGGCGAAGGGAATGAATGTTTAAGGTTAATGGGGTGACAATTATATAGGCAGCTTAGTTCTGGATGGTGTTGATCATCTTGAGCGTTGTTGAAGCAGCGTTTGTCCAGGCAAGTGGAGAGTATATCATCATGCTCTTGTCTTGTAAATGATGAAAATGGCTTTGGGTTGTTATTTGATGCAGGATTCCCAGCCTCTGATCTGCACTTTTAGTCATATTCATGTGGCTGGGCCAGTTGAGTTTTTGGTCATGAACGACCTCTAGCATATTAATGGTAGTGGGCATTACTTTGGTAATGCCATAGAACGTCAAGGGTAAATGATTAGATTATCACTTGCTGGAGATAGTCATTGCCTGGCACTTTTGTGGGATGAATGTTTCTTGCTACTTATCAGTCTATGATTGAATATTGACACAAGAGACTGCAGATGCTGGAGTCCAGAACAAGAAACAATCTGCTGGAAGAACTCAGCGGGCCATGCAGCATTTGTGGTGGGGGGGGGGGGGTGGGGGCAGGAGGAAATGTCAATGTTTTGTGGTGAATGTCTGCATCAAGGTTGATTGATCTCCAATAATCATAATCAGCTTTCTTTGTACAAAATATGACTCTAACCACTGATGTCAGTGGACATCAAGGAAAACATTCCAGTTTCAGCAGGCTCCTCCATTTCACACTTGGTCAAATGCTACTTCGTTTTCAAGGGCAGTCACTCTCAGATCACAGCTGGAATTCAGGTTTTTGCTCCATGTTTGGACCAAGGATGTGATGAGGTCTGGAGCTGAATTGTCCTGGCAAAACCCAGCCTGGGAATCAATGAGTAGGTTAGCATTAAATTAAATACTGTTTGACAGCATGGTCAACAATGTTGTTTTGCTTATGATTAAAAGTAGACTGATTGGGCTGTAATTAGCTGGATTGGTTTTGTCTGCTTTCAGTGAACAGGATATACTTGGGCAATTTTAGCCTAATTGTTGGGGAGGTGCCAGTGTTGTCCCTGTACAGCTCGTACCGGAGGTCTATGGTACTACTCCTGGAGTGTTGTCTAGTCCCATGGCCTTTGCTGTATCCAATATTTTCAACCATTGCTCAATGTCACAGAGTCACAGAGCAATACAGCACGGATACAGGCCTTTTGGCCCAATGAGTCCATACCGACCAGGTGCCCACCCATCTCATCCCAATTTCCTGTGTTCGGCCCATATCTCACTAAGCCCCACCCTTACGTGTACCTAGCCAAGGGCTTCTTCAATGATACTATTGTACCTGCCTCAACCACTTCCTCTGGCAGCTTGTTCCATATACTCACCACCCTGTGTGTGAAAAAGTTGCCTCTCAGGTCCCTTTTAAATCATTCCCCTTTTAAATCATTCCCCTCTCACTCTAAATCTATGCCCCCTTGTTTTGGACTCCCCTACCCTGGGGAAAAGATTGCTACCATCCGCCTTGTCTATGCCTCTCATGATTTTATAAACCTCAATAAGACCACCCCTCATTCTCCTACACTCCAAGGAATAAAGACCTAGCCTGGCCACCCTTTCCCTGTAACTCAGGCCCTCTTGTCCTGGCAACATCCTCGTAAAACTTTTGTGGAGTGAAGTGAATTGAATTAGCTGGACGTAGGCTTCTGTTGCTGGGATGATCTTAGGAGGAAGCTAGGATAGAGCCTCCTCCTCCCATTAAATGTTCCGTTGTCCACCATCATTCACAACAAAATTCAGGAGGATTCCAGGGCTTTGAACTACCTTTTGCATGTTACACTTGCTATTTAACATGCATGTAGTCTTGGGCTGTAGTAAAACCAAGTCCAGTCAGAGGACACTTGCTTTTAAAAAATGATATGCTTCTGTATCTTGGTAGGGGTGGCACAGTAGTGTAGTGCTTAGTGTAAATCTATTACAGCGCCAGTGACCCAGGTTCAATTCCGGCCGCTGTCTGTAAGGAGTTTGTACGTCCTCCCCGCATCTGCGTGGGTTTCCTCCGGGTGCTCCGGTTTCCGGTTTCCCACATTCCAAAGACGTATGGGTTAGGAAGTTGTGGGCATGCTATGTTGGCGCCAGAAGAGTGGCGACACTTGCGGGCTGCCCCCAGAACACTCTACGCAAAAAGATGCATTTCACTGTGTGTTTCGATGTACATCTGACTAATAAAGATATCTTATATTTGCAGAAAATCTCCAAGTATTTTAGCTCTATGGCTCCTGTGCTACAAATTTATTGGTACCAATAATAAACTCAAGTTCACACACTATTACCTCACAATTGGACTAGAAAATGATCTTATGAATAGCAATGTTGTTAGATTAAATAAAAATCACATAAACTTCAAAATTGGGATTTCCTTGCTTTAAAATACAACATTTTCTCCCCTTTTAGAGGGTTAAACCTGCAAGTTTCACAGGTGGCAGCTGATTGATAGACCTGCAGCTGCCACATCGTCCATGCGCTGATCCACAGAAAGTAGGGCAGCACTTTTAAACAGATCATTCCACCGCAGCCCATGGGGGAGGGAGGAATGAAAGTGGGAGTGGGAGGCGGGGTAAAAGAGCACAGACTTTCCGGGGAAGGCCCAGCCCAAGCATGGAGCTAGCTGATTGTGCCACCTGGCTGCCGTGGTCCTAAGACCCTGTGAGTTACAACAGCATCAGGTCACAAATCAAGGGTTTTGTGAGCAGCAGCTCGCAGATTGCAGACCCCATGATCTTTTCCAGAGGACTGCTGCCACTGATTTTTGTTTTTAAAGTTACAGGAGATTCTCTTCAACATGTAACTATAATGTTGTTACGTGCAGAAAAGCATCCCTGTAATTATGTAAAAATATATAAACTGGTGTTGGTGGGGGGGGGGGGAGGGTCACTTCAATTGCAGACAGGTCCTACATGCTGTGTAATGCACTCCTCACTTAATGGTGAGTAATTCATAATGGTAGCAAATGGCGATCTTTTGATGTGATTTTTCATTAATTAAAGTGAGCTGTACACGTTAGTGATGTCATACGCACATGACCTCTGACAGAGAAATTGAATATGTGTGTGGGTGAATTAAGAAAGGAAGCGACCGGTCTAATTTCCCATTGGATAGGGCAGCGATGGGCATCGACACTTCAAAACAGACATGAGAGACTTTTTTTACGTCCCATTTGTGGATTTAAAAGAAAATGCAAATGGGTCCACTTTCTAGGCATACTTCTTTCCAAAACTCGTACCAGCAGAAGTACTGATTCGGCAACATTTATGGCCCATGGACTGTACGTGGGATTCCCGCAGTAAAGCTCTATAAACTTCAGCCTAAAGAAGTGTGAGCTGACACTGAGCTGCAGGACAGTGCTGAGGGAGTGCTGCACTACAGAAAGGGTGTCTTTCAGATGAGGCAGTAAACTGAGCATCCATTTGCTCTCTTGTTGATTTCGAGGATTTTGTGTTCTACTTCAAAGAGCAGGGAGGTTTTACAGCACTCCAGCCCGTATTTATCCCTGAACCAATATCACTCAAATTGCTGCTTTTGGAGCTTATTACATCCAGTTGGCAACCAGCATAAAACAGCAAATCATCTTCAAAAGCACTTTGTTGCTTATTGAACTCTTTGAAATGTTCCAATGTCAAGAAACACCTTAATATTACAGTTCTTTGTTCTCTTTCCCAGTGTTAATCCTGGGATTCAAAGTACCCCAAATTTTAAATTATCTTTCTACAGGTTCATCCAGGTCACCCTACACAAGAGTCATAAAATCACAGAATAGACTTACAGATTGGTTACAACACCAGTGGACGTCACTTGTGTCATTCACATGAATGTCAGTTTCTTAAAGAGCAACCTATTCAGTCCAATCCCCCTTCTTTTTCTGTGGTTCCATGAAGCATTTTTCACCTCGAGTGGCTGTTCAATTCCCCTTTAAAAGCCTGACTGATTCTACTACTATTCATGCAGACAGTGGACCCCATATCATCACCACTCCCTGCACGAGTAAAAAAATGCTCCTCCCAACCCTCACCTTTTGGAGCAGGTATGTTGTTGTGCTCTTGCATTTTGTCATAAATTAGGCCCTCTAATATGCATAAAAAGTTGCAGAGGAAACATAGTGACAGAGAATGCAGTTCTGTGTCCTCTTCACAATGTGAGAACTGACTAGAATACTTGGTGGTAGCTGCATGTGGATGGTGAACAGATAGCAGAGTTACTTGGTGCACGCCAATTGACAAACCATCCAACAAGTTTTGAAACATACAGTTAGTGCTGTACTGCATATCAGGTTACTGCTGTTTTTTTTAAGATGGCCTGTTCTGTGCAGGTATCTTATTCTGCCTTGTTAGTCTGAATAAGACTCACAGGAATTGAAACTTTCAAGTTGTTCAAGTCTATTACAATATGCAAATATCTGTGAGAAGGTTCAAAGCTCTTTGAATGCTCCATGCATATTGTTTGTCACCTGTGACTCAATCTACTTCGACAGCTTCGTCTTTACACAGCAGTATGGTTTTACCTGCTTTAGGTACAACCCCCATCGACATGGCTCATTCACCCTTAGTTTTCTACAAGCACATCATGTTTTTTGTAGACAAATCAGTTTCTTCTCAACTTGACTATTCAGGGCAAATGGTTTAAGCTTGCAATAGACTGAATTTGCACCTGATCAAATGTGAGTGTGTCAATTCTACCATCTTACACTATTGGTGCTGATTTGGGACATAACATCAAACTTGATACAACCACACGTTCAGGTGTGAATTTGAAATATCAACTCTGATTTTTAAAAAAATCTAATTTAAGTTATTGCAGTCACTTTTTTCCTGTTAAAGATGGCCTACTTTCACTGCTTATTGCTAATGAGAGGTACCTCTACTTGCTGTCCAAAATATTTCTCTCCATTTGGTGTTTTATCTGTAAAACCTTACCAGAAAAGCTTTTCAGTTAATACCATATAGGTGAAATTCCGGAGTAAATATCTTGACTCATTACCGAGGTGTATGGTTGTTTCAATTTGTATGCCAATGCATTCATTGTTAGCTAACACCTTTATTCTCAAGTTTGTCTGCTTGCTGATATTGCCGCAAGTGGCAAGGATAATATACAGTACTAATGATTCATCTGAATGAACTATCAAATAATGAATTTCATTTTTACGGTCTTCATTGCTGTTTGGCCTTGGATTTATCACCTGTCAAAATGTGATCTTTCTTTTGGTAACTGAACACTTGATTGCTCCAAGGTCTTGAGTATATAACAGCTTTGATGGAATGAATTCATCTATCAGAAAAATGCGCGCGCACACACACACACGCACACACACACACACACACACACACACACACACCCCCACACACACACTGCATTTGGCATGAACCAAAAAGGCAGCAAAATTGCACTGCAAGGATAAGTTCTTTAATAAAGTGATGTATTGGTAATTGCTTCATTTTACTTCCCCACAATGATGGCTCTTTCTCGTGGCTTTGAATCCAAATAATCTCCCAGTTTCTGAAACACAATTTTAAACAAGACTTTGAACCATATCCTCTGGCAATATGCAAGTACGTAGTTCCCTGAAGGTGGCGACACAGGTAGACAGCATGGTGAAGGCATTTGGCACACTTGCCTCCATCAGTCAGGGCATAGAGTACAAGGGTTGGGACGCCATATTACAGCTGGACCAAGATATTGGTGAGACCTGGAGTAATGCGTGCAATTCTAGTTACCTGCCGAAAGGAAGGATGCTATTAAGCTGGAAGAGATGCGGAAAAGATTTGCAAGGATGTTGCTGGGACTGGATGACTTGAGTTATCTGGACCGACTTCCCCTGGAGTGAAGGAGGCTGAGGGGTGACCCTTTTGAGGTTTATAAAACCAGGAGGGGCACAGATAAGGTGGATGATCACATTCTTTTTCCCAGGCTAGGGGAGACTAAAACTAGAGGGCATAGGTTTAAGGTGAGAGGAGAAAGACTTAAAGGGGAGCTGAGGGGCAACTTTTTCCACACAGAGGGTACAAGGTATATGGAATGAGTTGCAAGAAGCAGTAAAGGCGTTTGCCATTTAATGTTTAAAAGACATTTAAACAGGTACGTGGGTAGGAAAGGTTGAGAGGGATATGGGCCAAATATAGGCAAATGGGACTAGCTCAGGTAGGCACCTTGGCCAGCATAGATGAGTTGGGCTGAAGGGCCTGCTTCTGTGCTGTATGACTCTTGGATTTGTCAGTGTGCCTTACACTTACAGCCCAATCTTCATTATACGTATTGTTTTGCAATGCCACATCGTTTCAGTCTCTCATGATGTTACCTCCATCTTCCACTTCCAGGATATTTTCATTTTCAAGAACACTTGTTTGACGTGCAATCTATATGGTCCCGCGGCTCAATCACACATGCCAGGACTCCCAGTATAGTATCCATGTTATCCCACCCTTATTTGACAGTCATATGCTCAACTTGATTTGTGCAGTGGTCTGGTGATAGGTCAAAACCATTGTCCGTCACCACCATGGCTTGCTGTGCAATGCATTCTCATTAGTACACAATGAGGCCTTAATCAAATTAGATACCATGAGAGAAAAAAAATCAGTTTAGGTGCTACAAAATCACCCAAAACTTGCCAAATGAGAATGAACAATTTTCTTCACAGTCCTAAGCATATTTGTTGCCAGTTTCAATTATGATCAGAATGCACTGAGATATTGTGAATATATATCCAAACAGGTAGGAATTTACAAGACACAGCATTAACTATTTACGTGTTAAGTAATTCTGAGACATTGCTGTAAAGAGGATGTTCCAGATTGCCTGTGAAAATGTTACATTGTTTGAGAAGTTGGCACACTGTATGACTCTGCTACCCCAAATCATCACAAAAGCAGCATAGATATAGCTACAGAGAAAACAGCATGTTTCATGCTTAAAAACACATTACACTGCTCATTAAGTTTTATTATGTACGAAAATGCTGAACCCACTGAGTTTTGCTGTTTCATGCTTTCACAAAATAAAACTTTGGTATTTGAAAGTTTGTTCGACCTCGTATGTATAGGGCGCTGAAATCTTCCTCAATGGGTTTCAACTTGCATTGCAGAGGGAAAGAGTTCATTACATGGACATGGTAGGTTGCTTTGGGGACAACACATCCAATTTATTCTGTTTTCACTCCTACATGAAACAAAACCTCAGGAAAACAAAACCTTTCCTGTCATCGCCAACATAACTATTGCAGATCTCTAAAACCACTCCTTCAACTACAGCAGATGTATTCAAAAGGATCAGTGCAAGCAATATTTATGGCATACAACACATGTGACTCAAATGCTCTCTGCATGTATGCAATCAGCAACTGGTTCTATGGCATGGACAACCACTATGGCATCAGATTTCACTAAGGTGATTGCTTTATATTATACAAGTGGGAGGACTGTCAGTCTAGATGGCACAGCAACAGATGCGAGGAAACTTTTGACTTTTATCCAGTGAATTGTACCTTTGATTAATGATAATGGCTTTAATTTTCATGCTCTCTTTTCCACACCAGACACAAGCTCCTTCCAACTGTTTGTCTGGGCCATTCATTCCTAATCACCGTGCTTTGTGCTCTTCATTCACCGAGTTCATTATGAGTATCTTCCATGTCAGCACCTCATCGAACTCTTGACAAAACAAGTTAAAGGTTATGGCTGAGAAGGTGTCATGTTATTTCAAACCTCAATATGCCATTGCACAATTATACAACACGGAAGGAATCTATTCTGTCCATCGCTCCCAAGTTGACTCTTTGAAAAGAGCTATCCAGTTGGTCCAATTATCCATGTTATTTCCCTATTCATGTGGAAGATGCAATTGTACAGGTGGAATTTCTTAAGTCACCAAATCACTGGTCGGGTCTCTCATATGATGATGTCTTTATCATAGATCACAGTGTGGGGTATGTGACTCTCAGCTTGTTGACATCAGTGTCAATAATGACTGAAAGATTTGAGTGTGCATTTGGAAAATTCCATCTAAAACGTTGGCCAAACACTTGACATATCCCTGCTCCATGTCTAGATGGAATCAAATCTACCAGCAAAAGGTCACAAAGTGGGATTCAGCTAATTTTGGTGACCAGTGTGGATCAGTAAATCAACACATAAAACTTGACACTTACTTGTTTCTGAAATATTAATAATGATAGCCTGAAAAATGAGTTGTTTAATGCTTTAATATGTCAAAATCAATGTGGCAAATTGAACAGATTCCCCAGTTTCCCCGATAGCCAAAGTTCTATCTTCCTCTGCCTTGAATGTACTTCATAACTAAGATGTACAGCTGTTTAAGGAGGAGAATTCCAATGACATACATCAGCTGTAACAACATTTCTACTCATCTTATTTGTAAATAGCTATTGCTTCATGCTAAAATAAAGTCTCTACTTTTGAATTCACCAGCCTGAGAAAACAGCTCCTCAGTATCTACTCCCTCAATCTGCTAAATCTCAATGATGTCATCCCTTGATCATCTGAACTTAATGAGCACTGTCTTTAAGGTAAGTACATCTTTCCTTAAGTATGGAGACCTAAACTGCACAGAGTATTCGAGGAAAAACCTTAAATAGACCTGCACACTTTCAGCAAGATTGCCTTGCTTTTCATTTTGATCTCCTTCCTGTAAAAATTAACAAATTATTAGCTTTTTCAATTAATTCTGTATCTGCATTTTTACTTTGCCTTCATGAACCAACATATCAGGGTCCATCTTTCCATCAACAGTTACTCGTTTCCCACATATTGTAGAGAAGTGCAAGGTGATACATTTTGGTTAGGGAAATAAGGCAAGACATTATAACATACAGGCTACAAATCTAGTGTTTCAGAGAAATAGACAAGGGTCCACACAAGCAGGAAAAACTGAGGAAGTTATTTTAAAAATGCATGTGGAATCCTGGTCTTTATAAACAGAGTAAATAAGCAAGGAGGACATGTATAACTTTTGTTTGACTGTGATATGAATGTACAGGAGCTGGTACAAAGAAAGATTTTGTGGAACAATTTCAGGTATGAAGGAGTTCAGTTGTGCATGTAAACTGGAAGACTGTAGTGTTTGAAAAAAAAAGAATGTCAAAGGTGATTTGATAGCAGTGTTCAAAATCATCGGCGGTGGGGGGGGGGGGGGGAGCGGGGAAGACAAAATGAATAAAGAGAAATTGTTTGCGCTGGTACACTGGTAGAAGGGTTGAGAACCAAAGATTTAAAGCGCTTGACAAAAGCAGAGGGAGATTGGCCCACCAGCGAGGAAGTAAAGAGGGCCCAGCATATGCATGGTATGGCAGTTGAGATCAAGGAGACTTCACTCATCCACCATCCAAGGAAGAATGACATCACCATACGGAAGGAATTGGATTCAGCCAGAATATCAGGTGTGTAAGGGTAAGATAAGATACGATAAAATATCTTTATTAGTCACATGTACATCGAAACACACAGTAAAATGCATTTTTTGCATAGATCCACATATGAGGAATTAAGGCTACATTGTCTCAGAGGTTTCAAACAATCGCATCTCAACCTACCACCTGATCCAAGTTCAGCCAAAATTCTTCAAAAAAAAAAGAGAATATCACCTGGTGATTTATGTCACCCCATGCATCCAGTGATGCAGGAGTTGCATCAGGATCGCAAGAATTAGTCAAAACTAGAAGGGCCCGGTTAAGATTCCCATTTGGTTCAACGCAACCTGGAAATGGTCATCATATACATGAGATTGTCTGGATTAAATTGATGTTCAATAGTGCTGGGATGAATTAAAACAGCACTGTGAGATCCAATTGCAAGGTATATTTTGCTGCTTCACATTCCATAAACCAATTCTCATGAAAATCATCCAATATTAATCTCACTTTAGAAACTCCAATTAGCAATTTGTAAAACATCATATAGTCAGGCCTTTTTAAGTCTGCATTCAATAGATTTTGTGTCCATTATAGTATGAACATTTTACTTTTGCATATATTACAATGTAGATTTAAGGTAATATGCAAGTGCTCTGTGCAATATAAAGCCTTTCACAAATTATCAATGATGTGCTGGGTTGGTGGAGTGGGGTGGGGGTGGGGATGGAAAGAGTTCAGTTGGGTTGGGGTAGTAGAGCGAGACAGGTTTAGACACAATAGTTATGCTGTGGAGCTACCCTCTGAATTTGCTCAAGCATACATGACAGCAATTGTGAACCAATAATTTATATATTGAGAGTGCTGTACTAGACAAATAAGTTCATGTATCAAAATGAAGTCTGCAAAAATTCCATCACGCTGCAACATCTCATAACACTGTAAGAAAACATTTTTGAATTACTGCTAATCAGGTTTCAGGGAGATTCCCTTGTCTTTTAAATGTCATGGAATCTATAATGTTGCTACAAGTAGATGACATAGTTTAAAAACTTGTATGAAGAACAGTGCTTCCAACATTACACTCTTAGTACTTTGGAGAACAGCCAAGCTCTACTGTGTACTAAATTGCTGCCCATCTCCACAATACCACTGACTCAGGAGAGGAAGTGTTACCAAATGAACTCAACTGATAAATATGCAAGAGGCGTTTCCATCATCTAACACACTTCGCAACTCATGTTTGGTCTTGCAAATTGTTCTTTTTCTAAAAATAAATCCACATCAAAGAAACTGAGATAAAAATTTTTGCTTGCGTATTTGTACAACGTAGTAGAACATGTCTCTTGCTACAGATGCTGCCTGATCCAACACTCCCTGCTTTTATTATAGTAGAACATGTGCCTTGTATTCTTCTCCTAAAATTGAGTTCCAATGAAATTCATGAAGCCAAATTTCAGAAGAGAGATGCAGTAGTTTATTATACACATTGATAAGATCAAGCATCAATGACACATTAATGTATTGAAGTTAAATGTAAATTTTGTGAACGCATTCACTAGTCTCCTCCTTCAAAGGTTAAGTAGTAACTCAATGACCCAATGTTTTGTGTTGGTTTTTGTAGCATAATTCTTCTCAAATAAGTGAATAAATGCAAAAGATCATTGCAAAGTAAACTCCACAGACAGCACCAGAGGTTAGGATTGAACCAGGGCCATTGGACTAGTGAGGCAGTGGCTTTACTAGCTGTGTCACTGTGCCTTTCAAAATTTCCTGAATTCTCAAAAGATCCCAATGGATTGGAAAATTGCAAATGTAACAGCACTATTCAAGATCAAAGATAGATAAAAATCAGGACACTTTGATAGGTTAGCCTGACATCTGTCATTGGGAACAGCAGGAGAAGGACATTTATCATGGAATTCATCATGGTTAATATGGTTTTGGACAAATTTATTCAAGTTCTTTCAGGACGCAACTGGCAAAGTGGATAAAGGTAAACTTCTACTGCAGTTTATTTGGATTTACAAAAAAAATATATTTTTTTAAATTTACAGCGTGGTAACAGGCCCTTCCGGCCCAACGAGTCCGCGCCGCCCATTTTAAACCCAAATTAACCAACCCGTACGTCTTTGCATTTTTGATCATATTTGATGAGATTCCAAAAAAAAAGATGACTGCTCAAGGATAAAGACTGTGGTTGACCTCATGTTTGGCAACAACCCCCAACCCACTATGATCATATTTGATGAGATTCCAAAAAAAAAGATGACTGCTCAAGGATAAAGACTGTGGTTGACCTCATGTTTGGCAACAACCCCCAACCCACTAGTCCTGCAGCCATAATTAACTGCTATGGTGGCCACAAAAACATTGTACTGGCCTCCACTCTGCAGCCTTCCACCCCACTATACCCCAGAATATGCTGCGACAGGAAAATTTGCTGTTAATAATTCTCCCTGGTACTCAGAGACATTTAGAACAGTTTAACTGACTTTAAATATAATACATTAAAATTAGAAGCATTTATATGATGGCAGGTGTCCTCATTCATGCATTGTTGCGTGCATGCCAGCCATGGCTTGTGTAAAGTAGAGGGGGCAGATAGGATCCAAAATCACCACTGTATTTATTGGTGTACCCAGTAGGTCAGAGGCTCCAACATCTCCCATGCTTCAATGCACAGAAGAGGAAGACACAACGAAGGGTGGCAGATGCACATAGAAGAGCCACCCAAATTGTGGCCTGATCAGGCCCTGTACATTAGGACAAGTAGAAGACCAGCGAGCTAACAGAAAAGAGAGAGTTGGGAATAAATGGGCCTCATTCAGGTTGGCAGCAAGTATGGGTGTGGCACAGGAATCAGTACTGGGATCTCAAATACAAGCTATGTACATTTTTTCTAAATTTACAAAACCACTGATTATTCTATACCATCATAATGATCCAATTACCGATCCATATTGAAAATATAGACAATTATTTCTAATGCAACAAAAACTGTTGGAAATACTCAGCATTATATTGAGCATCCATCATTTATATTTAGCTTTTTCACGGTTGCAGTGCTTTGCTTTTGAGTTCAGTTATTTAAAATTGGATTACTTACAGATGGTGGTCTAGACTGCTCCAATTAAAATGTTTACTTTCTGTGGTAAAGCTATTTTCAGCCTTGTTGATCACACTACATTAAAGTTATTGTTCTTGAAAATTATCAGAGGATATTTTTAAATGCACAATGTTTGAAGAATTACGCGACAAATCCTTGTCTGATTGTATCGGTTCATCACAGATTTTGCAAATGAGACCAATATGAAAGGAGATCAAGTGAATGCTCAAGAGAATTCTGGACACAATGCATGTCTGGCTGCCAACTTGGCAAATGTTTTCAAAATGAAACTCTACTCTAGTTAGTGCTGTGTACTGTGCATTATAGATAGGCAGAATAATGGTGCTGAATTGGATGATCTCAGCCTGATGGACAGCAGTGATGTGAACAGCCTGAATCTAGAAATAGAACAGCTGGAAGCACTTGATCTTGAATGGTAACCTGTGGCCTCACCTATGAAGGTTGGGTGGGAATAATATTTGGTTTGACTCTGTTACCCCTCAGTGTTAAAGCTGAACAGCCTTTTGATGTCTTCCATTTACATGCAATAGATTAAGAATAGCTACTCAGGCAATTTGATGGGAAAAAATATGAGCCTAAGAAACCAATCAGCATGGAACTTCAGCTTCCATGAAAAGTGGAGAGATGCATAAAAATAATAAATGACTGATGTTGAATAAAGCATTATGATAACTGGCCGACCTGAAGGTATCAGAGAAAATGACTAAGCCTTTTCTTTATTTAACTAGTGGCCTGTCGGGTGGGAGTAGTTTTTGATTGTAGTCTCTTCTTGACAAAAGCCTTCCATGCCTCACTTTATAGTGCACATAAGACATGATTCCAAAAGGTTAACATGCTTTCGGGTGAGATATTAAATAAAGGTCCTATCTGCTGGAAGACGTAAATGATTCCATTTCACCATTTTGGCACACAGGGAACTTCCCCTAGTGTCCTCATTGATATTTAACACTTGTTTAACATCACCAAAACTACTACTATCTTACTGTTTGTGGAGCCATGTTATGTGCAAACAGGTTGACATATTTCCTGCATTACAATAGTGACAGCACTTCAAAGGTATTTCATTGGCTGTAAAATACTTGTACATATCCTGAAAGGAATGTAGCAATTGCAATACAAGTCTTTGTCTCTAGATTTCAACTCCTGATCTCATGAAATCATGCTCAATTCCAACCTGTCTGCATTGTAGTTCCACCAAACTGTATAACCCTCTACAGCTATTTTGGAATTCTGATGAAAGATTAATTTATAAATTTGTCTCTGGATCAGTAGCTCTAAACATGAAAATCTACACTTTGTGTCCAAAATCCAGCTTAATTGAAGTATATTGTGCAGATGTTACTTGGATAAACATTGACTGCTACCAATGCTCAGATTAATTCCATTAATCTCAGTTGATCCTAATTAACTTTATACACAATGCAAGAAAATATGAAAAAACGATTGATCAAAAAAAAGATGCATTTCAGTGTAAATGCACCCTTTTTAATATACCAGTTGCCTCATTTGTTGATCCCCAGATGCTGTTCAATATTTTTATTTCTTGTGGATAATAGCATGACAAAGAGACAACATTTGAGGTGAACCTATGACACATATATACACAGGGAAAACTTTTATATTTTACTCCATTCGTGAAAAGGTTAATATTTTTCACTCATTATTTGTGGCCCTTTGCTCTTCATCAGTTCACTGTGTGTTTGCTTGCACAGCAACAAGTGACCTGACTTCAAAAATAACTCTGTTTGAAGAGTTTTAAGATACCCTGTGGTTTGTTAAGGGGCTACAGTTGTCCTCCTGGTAATCCAAAGTCATTTCTGTGAAAGAAATGTCCAATTATCTAGCAACTGAATTGAAGCAATATGAAGAACACAGCAGAATGGATATTTTGTGCTAAAATATTTTTAATTAGCTGATAACTTGAATTGAGGCACTTTGAACTCTGAATAAACTGTGCATAAAAGCAAATTATTTCTTTCATTTTCAAAAGATTCCAAGAAGATGTAAAAATTAATTGATTTGGCAATTTGACTAAGAATACATATAATTAGCTTTACTTTGAATCAAGATGATGAACAAAAAGAATGGAATAGTTTCACAAATATATTTCTATGCTGTCAACTGTAATTACAGACCACTACATTTTAAAATTGTTTGAATGGAACCATCTTTTAAATGTAAATGTTTGCAGAATAAACCTGGAGTTTGCTTTTATTTCTTTAGGTTAATCAATGTGTGATAAACTTTTCTTTCAAAATTTCTGAAATATCTCATAGTTTGTTGTATTCATTTTATTTCTTTTGTTGATCTTGGGAAAAAAAACTCACAAGAAATAATGCATCTCCATTTCATATCCACAATATTAAGGAAACCCTCCAATAGTTGGAAGAATAACTTGCACAAAGGAAATGGTTGTGGTCGCTAGAAGTCAAACATCTCAGCCACAGAACACTGCTGCATGAATTTCTTAAAGCTGCGTTCAAGGCCGAACCCACTTCAGCTGCTTCATCAATGATCTTCGTTCCATCCTAAGGACAGAACTGGGGATGTTCACTGATGAATGCACAATGTTCAATTCCATTCACAAATGAAGAATCTATGCCTTCAAGCAGCAAGACTTGCACAACGTGGTGGCAATGGCCTGATAGGTGCAAGTAAAATTCATGCCACAGAATTGCCAGAATGATCATCTCAAACCAGCTATCCTTGATGGTTTTTTTTATTGGTTTATTGGTTTATTATTGTCACTTGTACCGAGGTACAGTGAAAAGGTTCAATGGCATTATTATTTCCAAGTCCCCCATCGTCAACGTCCTGAGGTCACCATTGACCAGAAACTTAAATGGACCAGCCACATACATAATAGCAGTCAGAGGGTGGGTATCGTTACTTTGTTCCTCATCTTGATTCAAAGGTAATTATATATATGTTCTTAATGAAATTGCCAATTCTCTCCTTAGACCCACACCCTCTGGTTTTAGAGTCTCATACCCTGGGAAAAAGACTGAAAAGATATTGCACCTTATCTACGCCCCTCATGATTTTATAAACCTCTACAAGGTCACCCCTCAGCCTCCTTCACTCCAGGGAAAACAGTCCCATCTTATCCAGTCTCACCTTACAACTCAAGCTGTCCAGTCCTGGCAACATCCTTGTGAATCTTTTCTGCACCCTCTCCAGCTTAATCACATCTCCCTTTCATATGACAACCAGAACTGCACATAATACTCTGGGTGTGGCCTCACCAACAGTTGTAATATGATGTTCCTACTTGTGTACTCAAAGCCCTGACAGATGAAGGGAAGTGTGCCATATGCCTTCTTCACAACACCCTGTCTGCCTATGTTAGCACTTACAGGGAATTATGCACTTATACCCCTCGGATCCTGCCATTCACTGTTTATGTCCTGTCCTGGTTTAACTTCCCAAAATGCATCACTTCACACTTGTCTGAGTTAAATTCCATTTGCCATTCTTTTGCCCATTTTCCCAATTGATCTAGATCCTGTTGTAACCTTGGACAACCTTCTTCACTGTTCACTGCACCACCAATCTTAAGAAGCTCAATACCATCGTGTCAAAGTAGTCTGCTTGATTGGTATCCCATATCCAATTCTAAATATTCATGCCTTCCATCACCAGTGCAGCATGGGTACAGTATGTACCAACTATGAATGCATGGCAGTGACTTGCCTCGGGTACTCCAACGGCATTTGCCATACTTGTAATCATTACCATCAAGAAAGGTTCAAGTCCATCGGAATACCAATGCTTGCACCCTTCCCAAAAGCATTGTGGGAGTACTTTCACCAAGAGAATTGCAACAGTTAAAGGTGATTTACCACCAATTTCTAAAGGATTACTGAGTATGGACAATAAATATTGATCACACCCAGATCCCTGAAAATGATTAAAATTTTTTTAAAAATGAAATGCAAAAATTAAATTAAGCTATATTTATATGGCAATTTTCACACCTTGAAAAACTCTTAAAAAGGCTTCAATAAAGTACTGTGCAAGTGTAATTGAACTACATTATTAAAAGGAGTCAAAAATTCTTTGTGAATAAGAAAAATACTCAGATGTACAAAGCTATATGCATATAATGGTTGGAACTGCACATTACACAAATACATTATAGTGACAAATATAGTGACCAAGGACACATTTCTAGGCGATGTTTTTAGTATTTTTCAAGCTCTGTTGTTAAACTGATGGCCAGAGTTTTTGTGACATACTGTAATGTAATTATCCATTGTTCTGTGGCTTGAAGGTAGTGGACCTGTACATCAGTGAATGTGACATGCTGTGTTGGAGTAGCATGAAGTGTAATTAACATGGCTGGTCTCCTACTTACATGCTCAAAAAAGGGATAAAAGTCCGTCAGTAAAAATCACATCTAAATCTGTCACCCAGCTACCTGAAGGTATACAGTCAATATCTGTTTTGTAAAAGTCTCTATCTCAGTCACTATTTTAATGTCCTTCTTACTCAAACCTCATTTTCTCTCTTTTGAGTGGAAGGAATTGATGCAGGTGAAAGAGATTGAGACATTACACAAGCATCGTTCTAACATGTTCGGCATTGTTCATTTCTCAGCTTCATTCTCTTTGTTGGTGATTATTCCTTTAATTTACTGACCACATTCTGGTTACCCTCTGCCCTGGAGTACATGCATGCAGTTTTGGAGAATAGCCTAATAATGTCTACAGTCTCAAGGTGATGCAATGAAGCGGGTTTAATTTGTTCTAGAAAGCCGGGGAAGAAGCAACTGAAGGGGTTAAGACTATTGTCTTGTTTAGCCCTTTGTTGGATTTTGCCCCAGTTCAGCAATTTTTTTTTAAAGCTGAAAATTTTATGGCTCATTTTGCAAAAAGCTCCTTATAATTGCACCCTGGGTAGCCCTGATACACAGTTTCATAATGAACAGAAATTTAATAATCTTGGACCTTTGCAAATTGTTGTGTGACTAAACACACACTTAAAAGGACCATAAATGATTTACAAATTCCACTAAATGAAGCCCAAGTACAATATCGCTCATGTACCATGAGTGTTATTACACAGAGCTCAATTTCAGACACTCCATATTATTAACATTGCATCCTCAAATGTAAATGGTCTCAGCAGATAATTCTGAAAATATAGCAATAGGAGCTTGGAATCGTGCAAAATGCAGATGAAACTCTCTTGTTAATTTGTGACTTATATGTGAAAGAGAAATTAAAAATGCAGCACATCCCAGCAGCAGGCTTGCACACTGCTGTGAAAACACCTCTGTAAGGACCTCCATCCTTGCCATCTCTGTGTGGCAGCATCTTAGCAACCTCCTTTAGAACCAATCTACATGATCTAACTTAATTACTCACCAATAAAGTTTTATTGTACATTAAAATCCAGATTAATTATATGTCAAAGCAAACAAGCACATAGCAGCTGCCCATTTAATATGTTAATTCCGCAAGTCTATACATAACCAGTGAATATGCAACAAACAGGTTTTCTCAGTTAAGCAAAAATAGTGTCTCAAATACAGTCCAATATAAAATTTACTTGTAATTTTTTTTATGGTTAAAAATTCTCTGAACCAATTTGATGATCTCAAACAACATCTGCCCTGCATGATCCTAAACATTTAAATAGCATGCCTCTGGGAACCACTGTCTCATGCTGAAGTGTAGGTTTGCTTTAGAAACAACACTATTAAAAACCACACACTGCAGACAGCTGGGGCAGTAAGAATAAAGCTCACCTTGGTTGTTCACAGGAGAATAATTATGTGGCTCCTTGTACAGAAAGAATGGAGAAGCTGAGAGAGGATCTTAATGAAGTACACAAAGTCCTCATGGGGATTGACAAACTGAATCCATAAGAAATGTGATTGGAGAACGATGATGAGGAGACATTAAAAGATGGATGGAAGTGCCACTGAATATCTGGAATAGACTGGTAAAGGAGGGAATTGAGGTTAATGACATCCATTATGTTAAGTGGGGATAGGGTGAGTGGGATAGGGAGCAGTCAGACAGGCAAGAAAACCAAGTCAAGGTGTAATGAACTATGCATTTTGATTTGGAATTCCACGGCTAACTCAGTGGACCAAAGTGGAATTTTTGTCTCCCACATTCCTGTGCAACTTTTCCATGTGAGAGATTGTGCCATTTCAAATAAAGCTAAACTTGATTGTTTCTCACTATGTCTCTTGGTATACCACGAACTTAGTGGGCAACATCGCATTGTGAAATGCTGACAGTTCTGTGATAAAGTTCTGCATTTACCCACATAGATGCCAGCAAGTTTACTACTTTGGGGCACATGTATCTGAACAGACAGTCCCCAACTTGTTGACAGATTCATGTCAGCAAATCTGTTACCATGCTCCATCACTTGACTCTGCATGGAATACCGAGCTAGAGAATGTAATGAGTGATCCTGCAGATTAGACCTGGTACAGGATCTGTGAGACCATTAATTTGAAAGGGGGTTTCACAACTGTAATGGTGTTTTTAAAGTAAGTTTATTCTCAATGTGTGATGCTTTGAGATATTTGGAAGTGTTTGCAGCAGATTTTAAAAGAAAATAATCAAACATAATTTTTACTTTGTTTACTCACTTATTCACTTTGATACTCTTCCAATGTTTCTGAACGAAAGTGACATTCAAAAGAATTCTAGAAGGTTGACAATTTTGACGTAGGCTTTGCCATCTGTTGAAAGTTTTGTCAGCAGCTTCAGGACTGGCTTTTATGACCACCCCTGCCCCCCATTATGTGATTTGATTATGTCATTCAGGACCTGGCCAATCAGGTCCAGGACAGCCTCAGCCATCAATTTTTCCCTTGCAGATCTGAACCAGGAACGTGGGTATCCTGCTGGCAAGTGTGGGAGTTGGGCCACACAGAGCAAAATTTGAACCAAGATAGGAAATTCACATTTTCCTTTTCATTTTGATTTTCTACCAATACTACAGCATCAAACAATCTTCAGGAGGAACCCAGTGGGCAGAGCAGCATCTGTTTGAGTAAAGGAATTGTCGATGTTTTGGGTCGAAACCCTGCATCAGGAGTTCTGATGCAGGGTTTCGATCCAAAACGTCATCAATTCCTATCCTCCCATAGATGCTGCTCAACCCACTGAGTTCCTCCAGCAGATTGTCTTTTGCTCCAGATTCCAGCATCTGCAATCTCTTGCAAATCCACTGCAGCATCAGAGATCTCTTAACTGAATCAACCCATCGTGGAAGAGATGCAATACTGACTCCATTGTGATGGAAAATGAGCAGAAGTGGCCATTAGTAATTAAGAGGGGGATCTCAGTTATCAGTGGGGGACAACGTTCACACATTTGATAGTGATAATTCTGTCATTTCCCAAATTCACAAGAGCCCTCACTTAAATACTGTTTGACATGAGAATAGGTGTCAATGTGTTCAGTTGTCCAATCATTTAGTTGCTTGAGTCTTCAGTAGAAACATTCAAGATAAGCATGAAGTAATTTTTTGTTGCACTTTTAAATATATAAAGGCAACAAGGCTATGAAAAGTACAGAATTATCACATTTCCAGTATTGGGTATTATCCTGTACTTTAAACTTGATATTTGATCCAAACTGTACAATACTTACAGACTTGCTATGATGGAGCAGACATTATGGACAAAACACTTTGTTGAACTACTTGGACGTGTTGGCATGGATGGTATACTTCATTGTTATACCAAGATCAGGATGCCTTTCCAATATATCTCCTGTTCTTTCACAAACCAAGCCCAATATTTCAGAGAAAGATCAATTTATTTCCCCTTAATGCCCATGCCTTTCCTAATACTTTGTATTTTTTCCCTTGGCACACTTGGTAGATATTGCCTGCTCAAATCAACATCTTGACTATCCTAAACTTAAGAAAAAAACAATATGATTGGGGATCCGCTGGCTATTATTTCCAGAAAGATTTTAGTGAATGTTATTATTGAAGCTCAAAGATTGTCAAAATCCCATTTACAAAGTGACATCTTCGCTGGGACCTCAGCGGCTGATGAAAATTGAACGACGGAATCTTGCAGCCTGATAACAATGTAACATTGTTCTGTTCTACTTTCTCCAGAGGTCCTTGGCAGATGTTATAAATTCCATGGCATATTATTTGCAAAGTACTCTAGTCACATCTGGTGGGTAAAAACTGGTACTGCAAAAGCTTCTGGTTATAAACCATGAGAAGTCTTTGGGGGATAAATGGAGCTGAAATTGATGCAGAACTTCTTTCCATTAATAAACATGTTATATTTAAAAAGATTATCATTCCTAAAAATAGCTGTAAAGAGCAAACAGAATGTCTGTAAACAAAAGTAATTCAAACACCGGGTGTGCAACTTCAAAGATTTAAAACAGTGGAAATGAAATCTACTGAAAAGACAGCAATAAACTCCAAGCCTTCCAATACTTCATACACTTCAAATGAACCCACTCAGAACATTATATTTAAATTTTCCATTAGTTCATTGTAAATTTAGTTGAACATAAACTCCACTTTTGGAGCAACATTATATCAGAAAAAATCACTAATGAGATGAAACAACCACAAAACGCATGTATTTGCTCCAATATTTACACAATAAACTGTACATTGTATGACATGATGAGCACTGCACAATCTCTGCTGATAAACTGGAAGACTTTCATTACAGTACAGAAATTATACTTTGTTATTAAAGGTTTGTATTGAAGGATGACAAGTTTCTGTGTTAATCAGCCAGTGGGCCTTTTTAGATTCTCACCTTTCTTCTATTCAGACTAGATGGGTTACCATTCTGTGGATGATGAAACAGTCCAATAATTGTCAACATAATTTAAAATTTATTTCCATCCAGGCACAATTTCCATACCCTGTGCATCCTATTTATTTACTCACTGCATACCAAACAAATCCTCTGTTCATTCTATCTGGCTTCCCATTTCATTCTAGGCCACTGGGCATTCCATCCATCTTGCAAAATTTATACGTCGATGTGCATTTCCAAATAAAAACAACAATTGTTATATCTCTGAAGCAAATATAAATAACCATAAATTTAGTGGTTCCCTGCCCCAACCCACCCAAGGGTGTCTCTGCAACACCTGTCCTTTAACCAACTGCCCTATCAATTATTTTAAGAGGAATATACAGTAGAAGTGACAAAGAACATATAATTAGACAGAAATATCCAACCTTACCATTATGGATCCTTCAGCAAATCACAAAGATTGTTGGTTCAAATGGCACAACCTTGTCCGAAAATGGTCCTTCTAGACCGATCTGTTGAAATACAAAATCAAATGAGAAATAGGCAGCAAAAATCTATTTCTATTGTTTACCATAATTTAATGAAAAAGTATTGTAACACTTTCATATAACATTTTACAAATAAATGAAGATTTGAACATTGATTATAGCAGAATTTTTGAAATCTTTGGAAAAAAAAGAACTTCAATTTTTTCAGATTTATTCAACAATTTTCTTTCTATAAATTCTTTATATTAAGATGAAAGATGTTGGTACTTGGAAATTAAATTCCAATTTTGACCTTCAATGTTAACAACAACTCTTCAAGTTCATTAAAACAAATTAGAGTGCAGCTTAAAAATTTCTACTTAGACATTAAAAACATAGTTTAGCCCCCACCTCAGAGGATAACACATAATACCCAGCGGGTTATTTTGCAATATTAATAGACCTGTGAGAGTTTTGCTTTCTTGAATCCATGCCTATCATTTAATCACTGAATCATTCCATTTACTGCCAGTAACTACAACATTAATTACTGACATTTACTGACCTTTAATGTAGGGTATTTTAGCAGCTTAGAAAAAGTGCAAGTCAATCGCCCAACTGCTGACTTTCTGCTTTCACTGGATGCCACTCCATTGCTGTGGCACTGAGCTCCCATGGAGCTCAATATCTCCATAACCTGCTGTTGATGAATGGCCTCTGCTACCAGTGATCCAGTTAGCACCAACTGGATTCAGTGCAACTGGCTTGCTGAACAGCAAAAGGCTTCTGCCTCAGTGAGATCCCTGAAAGAAGCAGGGACCCTGGGTCATTCTGGGACAATACAGAAAACAGTAACAGCAATTAAATGCCAAGAAATGCTTTCTAAGAATTATGTGCCACCCTGCCCAGAGTATGTCACCTCAGTGACATATTGAGAGAAAAAAAAAGTTGGGAAAAACGAAAATAGCAGAAATCCTTCAGATCTGAGAAGCTTAAAGTGAGCTGATTCGCACTGAAGGTCAAAAAGATTGAAAACTGTTTTCTATGCCTCCTTAAATTGATTACGTACAAAAAGGTTGGTGGCATAGGGTTTAACCTTGCTGACATTTCCAGTGAAGCAGTATAATACCTATCTAATTGTCTCACTGGAGGAATCATGATGACACTTGCTTGTTTTTGAGTGCCATATATTTACCATTATGCTAAATCAAGCATTATATCTATAATAGTTTCAGTTCAGATTCACGAGTGTGCGCACACACAACCAGCATGAACAAAGGTAGTCTTCAGTACCCATTGATTATGTGTGTGCCCTGCAGGACTTGGTGTTGCAATAGGATGCACTTAGAAAGTAGCCGGCAACCAATGTTTCAGAAAACCTGGCACCAGCAGTCAATGATAAATGGCATACAGTTTACAATTCTACATTAATACTTCAGATTACATGATAATTTTGACAAAGATATTAAACCCAGCCTTTACACCTGCCAACTCAATTCAAACTTACTAGCTTTGGCAGCTAATTTACTGTCATAAACACATGTAGGAACAGAACAGTCAAAGTTGATGTATACCAATGTGGTATATGAGAATTGTTGGCATGTTTCCATGAAAGAATCAAGGTAAGAGGGAAATTGGTCACAAGAGTCATCTGCTCCGATGAGAGGTACAGAGTACTGGGCTACGTGACTAACACTACAAGGGATTTACATTTGCTTCCTATTTTCCTCCATATATCCAAACATAAAATTTAATTTCAATGCCGAGCGCAGTACAAGTATATTTACACTTGATCCAATAAATGTTTCTCTGCTCCAAAGTTAAACTGCAGAGATTAAAGACTAATCATAGGAATTCAATCCCAGCCAGTAGTGAGAGGGGCATCATATGGGAGTAGCTGAATATTCTACTCAAGAACCATTGAAGTCATTGTACCCGAATGTTAGGAGGAGGACAACCCTCACCTGCCTCATCTATACCACATTTAGTACTACCAATTGGGAACCATTTTCCAGGCAGGTTGATTTTTATTTCCTTGGAACAAATGAAAAGGCTTCAAAATGGTGCTCAAAAATTGTAGAAGGTTTTCGTACAGTAAATGAGAAGCAGTTTCCACTGGCAAGTGGGTCAGCACCAAAGGACACAAATTTTAAAGAATTGGTCAAAGAACCCTGAGAGGAAAAAGGATTTGTTTAATGTGGTAATGCACTGCCTGAAATGATGGTACAAGTAAATTCAATGGTAGTTTTCAAAAGGGAATTGAGCACGTACCTGAAATAAAAACACCTGGTCCTTGGACAAAGAATTTGGGAGCTGGACAAATTGGATAGCTCTTCCAAAAAAATGAGCACAGTCATGATGTACTGAATCACCTCCTATCCTGCTCTGAAGTACATTCTCAATTGTTAGCCACTGTGTAATAATGCAATCTTATCACTAGCAGATCTTTAGTTATTTTTTTCTGACAACAGCTCAATTTTTTATAAATTATTAAATTTGTAAGAATTGACCCTCCTACTTGCAGATCATTAGAATTCAGTTTGGATACACAGGACTTCTCAGAAAGGAGGCAAGGAGGAACTACAAAGGCCACCAATAAATGTTTGATGGTAAAGAAAAGTCAACTGCAATCTTGCATCAAGTTTATTTAAGGAAGAAATGAATCCTTCTCATGAATATTTTGTACAGTATGAAAAATTATTCAGTTTTGATCTGGGCTCATTCCACCAAAGTGTAGCATGAACTCATTGACATGATTGAATTTGACAAAGAAAAAAAATGAAATGAATTTAATCAGACGACCAGATAAGTACATCCAATTCTCAATATTAACCAAACTCCCTGTAGCTGGTTAGTGCCAAGTATCTGGGAGGAATATGATCCAAAATAAATTACTCCAAGGTCAAACTTTGATGAGAATTTCCATGACAATGTTTTGGTAAGGGGTGCGTACTCTGAAGGAGAAGGAAGTTATTAAGCAGTTTCCTTGATGACACAGTAGTTGTCTTTCCAAGCCACTCTGAGAAGGCAGCCCCACATTCTATGGTGTGTTTATTGACTTCAGTCCAGATGCTTCAAATGACTTTGGTTCCTCTATCCATAGCCCAGAAGAACTAAAGTCCCCTGATTTTTTACATTCCCCGATTATTGACCAATTGCATCTGCTGAATCTTTCAAGCAAGAACAATTCCACAATGCATCTCATACTTCATTACACTGCCAGCACTTACTATCTAATATCATGCGATTAAAAATAATATTTTTTTTTGTCGAATGGTTTTTGGCCTCACACCAGAAGTTACATAAAGCATGATTAAAATGTAAAGTGACTAATTTGTATTCAATAACTGTTTTTAGCACAGCTGGAATTTCATTCAAAACATGAATATTAAAGTTGAATTTTCTATTTCATACTGAATTTGATTCTTTCGATGTACTGCTATCTTTAGGATATATTCAGCATCTACCAATTTTCATGACTTTTGCATCAAAAGAGAAAAATGTACACTGTTTTTTATTTGATTTGAGTACTTAATACAATAGGAATATTTTTTAAAATTTTATTTACAGCGTGGTAACAGGCCCTTCCGGCCCAACGAGTCCGCGCCGCCCATTTTAAACCCCAAATTAACCTACCCGTACGTCTTTAGAATGTGGGAGGAAACCGGAGCACCCGGCGGAAACCCACACAGACACGGGAGAACGTACAAACTCCTTACAGACAGCGACGGGAATCGAACCCCGATCGCTGGCACTGCAATAGCATCGTGCTAACCGCTACGCTACCGTATTTCCATTAGCATTTCATGCAACTTAGTTTAAAAGTAAAGTGTAAACATATTTACGTAACGCATTCGCAGAGTCCCCTAAGTGCCACAGTCCATGGTGTACCTCTGAAGCGCAGTCACTGTTTTAAAGCAGAAAGTAGTAACACCTGCTCAACACCTTTTGATCCTTTGCTCCCATCTATTCACCTCGGTCACAAACTCATTCCTTCCCACCAGGTTGTGTTCGAATCTGGCTGCAAACCAATTATGAACTTTACCTTCCCTCAACAGCAGCTAGTTGTGGTCTCACACCACCAACCCTATATTCCTGGCCCAAGCCCTCATGACCCCATTCATATACATCCTTTCCCTGGGTTGTTCACCCCATAACCTCATTCCCAACTCTCAGACTCACAAGAATGACCGATGGGAGAATGAAAGGTTGAAAGGTCAATAAGCAAGTATGTTATTCTATCATGCATAATGTTCTGGGTTTCACATGCAAAAGAATTGTACAACCAATAAGCTGCTGATGAAGCTACCTGGCCTCAATGTACCAAATGGTTTCATCAACTGCTTATCACCATGGCAAACCCAGCCTCATTCTGTCAGAGATACTCCCTTTGTTCTATCCATTACAAATTAAAATTAACTTTTCTTTCCCCTCACTTACACAATTCTAATGAAGGGTCATGGACAAGAAACATGGATATGGTTTCTCTTGTGTTTCTGAGCCGCCGGATCTTTCCATATATAGTGACAGCTTTGTATGAAACATTGCTCACCAATAATCTCTTGTGTGCTGACTAAGACAGGCAAGTGCTTGTTCATCTCCCCAATTAATAGCCCACTATCAAAGTCATCTGAACCAGAAAATGTGATTCCTTTACTAACCTAATAATGTGGAGGAAAACAGGACAATTTCACTTCCAACAAGATTTCAAATCCTGATTACTTTCTGCTGACTTGCATTGAGATATAGGAATGAGCTAAACCAAAACTCTACTTTCAGGCATTAATGGAAAATAGATATAACTGAAGTAAAATCAATAATATAAACAAGTGAAGAAGCCGATTACAGGAAACAAGGACCACAGAAGTAGAAATTTCTGTTGAACGTATTGAACCAATACAATAGAACTGCACTTCAGTAGAGGTTACTACATTGCACACTTAGTCCATATAGAGGGCAAAATTCTATCCCCTTGCATTTTCACATGTGTACCATGAAATACGAGCATTTCCTGTTCTTCACTTATTGGAATATCAATGTTTCAAGGTCAATATCTGTCCTGTGTTTCATTTAAATAATCATTCATGTGTCTTAGATGGGGAAAAAGCGTGCATCATATACTGAAGGATTATAGAACATAGAAAATTACAGCACAGTACAGGCCCTTCAGCCCACAATTTGTGCCGACATTTTATCCTGCTCTAAGATCTACCTAACCCTTCCCTCCCACATAGCCCTCCATTTCTCTATCATTCACGTGGCTATCTAAGAGTCTCTTAAATGTCCCCAATGTATCTGCCCCCACAACCTCTGCCGGCAGTGCGTTCCACGCACCCACCACTCTCTGTGTAAAAAACTTACCCCTGACATCCCCCTTATATCTTATTATTGCCACCATTTAGCAAGATTGTATCACTCAAAAAGCCTCTGAATTGCACGGTATTCTCCTGACACAATGGTTTTGGCAGCTCATTATTTCTGAAATTTTGAGTCATGTTGTTCAAACACAGAAACAGGAGTGACCCATTTACACTTTGGAGCAGGTCCCAACATTTAGTTGGATCACAGCTGATTCATCAACCAATTAGGTTGCCTGACTACCCCTTCCCCAATTTTCCCACCTTCCCACACCACTCACCCGCCCTGCCCAATTCTGTGCAGAACAGGTCACCGCATCTGACATAATTTTATCAGATGACCTGTCCCTGGGCCCAGCACATAAATGCAATTACAAGGAAGGCACACCAGCGTCTTACTTGCTTAGAAGCTTAAGGAGGTTCAGCAGTTAACCTAACACTCCAACAAACTTCTTCAGATGTACTGTTGAAAGTATCCTGACTGCTTGCCTCATGGTCTGGTACAGCAGTTCAAATGTGCAGGAATGTAAGAAGCTGCAGAGAGTAGTGGACTCAGCCTACTACATCAAGGGCACATCCCTCCCCACCATCCAAAGTATCTACATGAAGTGCTGCCTCAAGAAGGCATTGGTATTGGTTTATTATTGTCAATCGTACCGAGGTACAGTGAAAAACTTGTCGTGCATACCGTTCATACAGATCAATTCATTACACGGTGCATTGAGGTAGTACAGGGTAAAAACAATAACAGAATACAGAGTAAAGTATCACAGCTACAGGGAAGTGCATTGCAGATAGACAATAAGGTCATACAGAAACCTGAAGTCCCACACTACCAGGTTCAAGAATAGCTACTTCCCTTCAACCACTCTGTTCTTGAACCAAATTGTACAACCCTAATAACGACCCTAGTATAGCAACACAATGACCACTTTGCACTACAATAGTCTTTGTTTTTTTTTGTTCTAATAATGTCCTTACTTGTATAATCCTGTGTTATTTATGTTGCTAATTTATGTTTATCTTGTGAATGTTGCATTTCTGATGCTATGTGCCTGTGATACTGCTGCAAGTAAGTTTTTCATTACATCTGTGCACATATGTACTTGTGTATGCGACAATAAACTCAACTTTCATGATGCTGGAAATTATAAACTCTCAGTGTGTATATTTTTGAATGAACTCAACAGCTTGCATCACTTTATCATTCTAGTGTACTCCCAGCCTGTGCCAGTATCACCGGTAATAGCATTGCCCTTCTTGTCAATATTACAATGTTAGAACCATATGTGTATGTTTTGTGATTTTATGAATCACTACAACCTAATGAAAATTTCTTATTTCTATTAGTTTCAAATATGGAAAAATAAGTGTCCCTCTATTTGAAGTATTGTATATATAACATTCAGTTTTTAAAATGAGTCAGGGCCCTTTTAAATGTATTGAATTTTAAATAGATATTTTTCACTTTAGTCCGTAACTTAAGCTAGTTTACCATTCAAAAATAATAGAACTTTTGTCAAAGCATTCATCAAGTAATCAACAATTGTATTCAAGTTCTGATATACCTTTCCCAGAAGTCCCTTCATTTGTTAACATATCTATTTCCTGAAAAGAATGTGTATTGCTTTACATTTATCTTCAGAAGTAACTTCCATCTGCAAAACATCTCGAATGTAAAAATGTCCAAAGGTGCTTTGTAGAAACATTATTAAGCAAACAATTGACTTTTCACCAAACAAGGAGATTTTGTCAACCATCTATTTGTGGAAGGAAATGAGAAAATTTCACTTCCATGAAAGTCAGAATCTCCTGGTTCTGATTACTTTTGATGAATTGCACTGGGAGACAACAAGATAAACCAGAACCATGGTCAGGCAGGCCTTTGTTGTAAATAGATGTAAATAAACAAAATGTAACAACAGCTCAGACAATGGGATGGAGCTTCCACTGATCTGCAAGTACCCAAGCTCACTGTTCTCCTGCCCTTGATCATACTGTTTCTTACAGCCTGGTGCGGGGCACAATCTTCCTCCTGGAGGCAGGTTCACAACTGATTGGTGAAGCCCAGGGCAGCACAGTGCCTATTCAAGTGCATTTGAACAGCCTATGCTCCAGAATGGCTTCATGAGCATCCCCAAATTTAACTGCTCTACAAATGGTGACAAAGATACAGGAGCCTGAAGGCACATACCACCAGGCTTAAGGACAGCTTCTATCCCACTGTGGTAAGGCTATTGAACGGTTCCATTATACAATGAGATGGACTCTGACCTCACGATCTACATTGTGACCTTGCACCTTATTGTCTACCTGCACTGCAATTTCTCTGTAGCTGTGACACATTACTCTGTACTCTTTTTGTTTACCTTCACTACCTCAATGCACTCTGTACTAACTCAATGTAACTGCACTGTGTAATGAATTGACCCGTACGATCGGTATGCAAGACAAGTTTTTCACTGTACCTCGGTACAAGTGACAATAATAAACCAATAGCAATACCAAAGATTTAATTTCCCTAGACTTGGTTCCCAGATTCACCAACTGTCATTGCTGACCCTCTGAATGAAAGTTTAACAGCTCCAGAGTCCTAGGGACAGTACATACACAGAGCAGAAGGCTGCTCTTCAGCTTGTGTTTCTGAATTCCTAGCATCTCTCTGATTAAGTGTTTAAGAGCCAGCAGATCCAAGCAGCTTTGCTGGCTTTTCAGTGAAAGACCTGCCCTGATCAGATAAACTAGTGAGGAAGAAGATTACAAGAAATAAGTACCATGGAGAAGAAATCCATCCTCCACTGTATGCACTGAACTTGCCATAGGAATACAGGTACAGGTTTCTACTGAAGTCAGTAGAATTGAATTTCAGAAGCAGAGCATAGTGAGGATGTATTGCAACTTTGCACATGAGAGAACACATTTCTATTTCCTCGCATTTTCACACATACACGATGAAAGACCACCACTTCCACTTCTTCATCAGCTGGAACACAAACTGGTTTCAAGGTCACTATCTGTCACTTCCCAATGTCAGGACCTTCCACATCCTTTGAATGGAATTGGCCACTGAGTAGGAATGGTGACAAATGGGGTGTGAGATATGCAGAGCAAGAAAGTCCACATGGACTTTAGCTAAGCCTTTGACAAGGTCCCACATGACAGGCTAGTATGGAAGGTTAGATCACATGGGATCTAGGGAGAGAGAACTGATTGGATTCATCGTTGGCTCGATGATAGGAAGCTGAGAGTGATGGTTTGAGGTTGTTTCTCAGACTGGAGGCCTGTGAGAAGTGGTGTGTCACAGGGGTCGGTGCTGGGACCTTTGTTGCTCATTACTTATATAAATGATTTGTACAAAGCATGGTTAGCCAGCTCGTCCCATTACCCATATTTGGCCAATACCCCTCTGAGCCCCTCCTATCCATGTACTTAGCCAAATGTCTTTTAAATGTTATTGTACCTGCCTCAACCACTTTCTCTAGCAGCTCATTCCATTTACACACCACCCTTTTGTGAAGAAGTTGCCCCTCAGGTGCCATTTAAATCTTTCACCTCTCACCTTCAACTTATGCCCTCATGTTTTTACTTCTCCTTCCCTTGGAAATAGACTATGTGCATTCACCCGATCTATACTCCTCATGAGTTGATACACCTCTACAAGGTCATCCCTCAATCTCCTACATTCCAAGGAATAAAGTCCTAGCTTGGATGACTCCTAGCCTAGACTGATAATGGCTGACCAGGATATGGTGCCCACTAAGACATGGGTGGCAGGGAACTGATTGACCTCAAGATTTCCAAGAATAGAACTGGGGAGACCAGCTTGAAGTGCTAAGGTATCCTTGAGATGAGTTTTTTCAGCAGTTGGTTGCCAAGGCAAAGCTAGAGATGAGCAATGTTCCATTGGGTTGAGACAGACTGCTTGAATGATGGCATAAAGAAGCCTGTGATCCAATACAGATTTAACAAAATAAAAACACTGCTGGAGGAACTCAGCAGGTCAAGCAGCAGCCAAGGAGCCAGAGGGATAGTCGACGTTTTGGGTTGAGTCCCTGTGTCAGGATTCATCAAACTGGACTGAACTACATTAAAACCGATCTGTATTTCCTTGACCTATCTGTTTTTTGTCAGAGATCATTCTAATGTTTATCTTACTTACCCTACTTTGGAATAAACCAAACTTTTTACCCTCAGTATATATTATGGTGCAAATTCTTTTTTCTTTCTGACATCATGATTGACAAGTCACAGTTGGTTATCTAAAATGGAGCTCTAAAGGACCCTGTTAGCAATTGCCCCTCAAACTGAGATGTTCTATTCAACAGCATTTCCCACCTTCAGCCCTGTTGGGAATTTGCAATTAATGTGAGTTATGGAAAGCATGCAAGTTCAGGAATGATTCAGATTCAGTAGGTTGATAAGATGGTGCATTTCCCATCACACAATTAGCATTGTCAACCTGTACCAACTTGTTTGTTTGATTTTTATCTCCTTACTTAGGACTCTACAATACTCGACAGAACAAAAATGTCTACTTTCAGCCAATCTGCACTGAATAATTAGGTTAAGCATCATATCAAGAAGCACATAGGCTATACAGAACCACAAAGGAGAGAACCAGCTAATTTGGCTGGATGCATATTATTTACATCAACGATTTTGAAATGGACATAATCTCTATAGCAAACAAAGGAAACAACATTGTTCACTTTTCCTGACTGCATAGGGCAAGGCAAATTTTATAATTTAGTGTTTTTGAGGCATAGGTTTGCATAAATAGGAGTTTAAGATTCAGATAAATATGAAAATAATGCTGGATGGAATTGAATTATTGTCCAGTACACTGAATAGCACTCATTGGGTTAAGTCAGAGCACTGAAATCACTTACACTCCCAGTAACAGATTAGAGATCGACATTGTAACAATACCAATAACCTCCACCTCTTTCAACAACAATTCTGTTTAAAATAAGTCAATAAATCTGCAGGTGATTGTTGGAAAGCCACCTACAGTACTAATAGCTTTTGGAATTACAGGCTGTATTGCTCTAGAAATTTTGCTTCCTGCCTACTGTATAATGGCTGCTTCAGCTGATGCTAATGGGCAGAACACAACGGATAACAACATCATTAAACAATGATAACATAAAATAACTTATCTAGAATATGTTGGCCCACATTTGCTGAACAGGAAAATCAAGGGAGAAGTGGGTTCCTTTTAACTGGATCAGCCTAGTTTTCGGATGTTGATGTTTAATTAGACGGAATGAGAGTTTGCTACATTGGAATAGTACATGTATTAGTCGAACTTGCAATTCATTTATAGACCAAAATACATTCTGCAAGTGTTGTGTATGTGTGAACATGAGCATGCATGTGTGCAAGAGATTAAATTACATTGTTATAATAATATTAAATATATATTACAAACAGACAACAATTTATGCATTCCCAACTTTTCCTTTCTTTAGATTGTCGAGCTTGAGAGTATCATGTTTCTCAAGCAAAATGTTACTAAAATAATGATTTTCATTATATGCTCCTATTTAACTTCCAGGTCAGGAAAAGGAAAACAGTTTGTGTGTTTGTGTCTGAGCAATTTTGAAAAGAAACAAATGAGAAAAGGATATAAGAGAAAGAATGGAATACCAATCTCACATTGAATACACTTCATTGCACTGTGTTCAATAGCAGTATATGTACCGACACCGATAGGTTTTAGTCAGACCCCTCAACGCTGCACAGAACAATGTTTACTGGTAGCAAGTGAAATGCTGCAGTGTCCTTGTCATGAACACTGAGAAAAAAAGCAATCTTTGGAGACAAGCACATCTGCCTATTTAATGGTTGCTGATCTCCAGTGAACAGCATAATTGGAGAGGCATGCGAGAACTGCTGTTATGCTAATCTGACACAAAGGTTGCAACACAGACATAGGAAGTTCAGCCGATTATGGCTGTGCCAGTATTAGGCAACCAAATAAGATATAGATCATTCTGCTGGGCTTTCCAACAGTAGATCTCAGTGGGTGGGGTCAACAAATGCTCAGAGAAATATGCTACAATCCCAATGGCATAGAAAATCTCTTCTAGAGCAATGGCATGTTATTATGAAAAAGCATCATAGCACTTTAGTGTTGTCAGTTCCACAGAGACACCGGGGTCACTAGATTTTTTTGATACCCCTTATGCTATGAAGCTTCCAACACAAGTAAGGTCCTTGCTGGCAACTCACCTACTGGCCAACTCACCCAACTGGCCCACTCTTCCAGTCCCAGCTCATTGAATAGGTTATTCAATTAGTCCTCTTCCCCAACCTGTTCCTCACAGTGTTGCAAACATTCCTTTTCAAACATATATTTAATGCTTCTTATAAAATGACTATTGAATCTGCTACCTCCACTTTTCAGGTTGTGTATTCCAGATCATAACAACGTAACGTTGAAATAGACAGCTTCAAAACTCTCCTCTGATCCCTTTGCCAAATGTCCTAAAATCTGTCACCTATGGATGTAACCATTCCTATCAAACTTCCCCTTTTGCTCTGTTTGAGGGAAAATAATCCCAGCATCTCTAGTTTCCCAAATCTTATACCCAAATTATATAAATAAGGATGACAAAAAAATAGCTGGGATGAAGATAAAGATATCGTGGTTGCCAGAATCACTCTCAAGTTTTGGTGGCCTTCTTACAGGTTGAAAATACCGTTTTTCCTTCAAGCTCAAAACTGGTTCACTTTCATGTCAGAATATTGTGAATTCACATTTTCGAACTGTGATATCCCTAATACAGAATTTTTGAACATTTTAACACCCATATACTTTTGACGACACAGAAGGAGACCATGCAGTCCCCCGTTGACTCCCAGCAGAGCAGTTCCATGGTCCCACTCTCCTCCTCCTCATTTCCTTGTCCCTGCACCTTATTCTCTCTCACATGTGCCCATTAACTCCCCTTTTGGCTCTTTTTTGCCATTAATCTAGACCAGGGGTGATTTACAACCAATTAACCTGCCAACTAATCTTTGGGCTGTGGGAGAAAACCTGCGTGGTCACAGATAAAACATGAAAATTCTGCTCAGACAAGACCCAAAGTCCAGATCACACCTGGATCCCTTGAACCACGAGGTAGCAGAACTAACTGCTGCACCACTGCACTGCCTTTCTTCCATTCTTCCAGGCTTCTGCTTCGTATTCCTTACTCCACCAACACAATTACAATCTATTAAACATACACATATTCCTGTAAAAAACACTGATTCCCTCTGAGAGCCTGGAAAGGTTTCTGAGAGATGCGATACAGGGCAGCATAAACAAAAATACTCCTCTCTGTCACAAAGTGTGAGCACCGGCTTTTAAAGATGCTATTTATACATGTTCAAATGTTTAGAGGACCATGCACTGTTTTGGTCACCAAACAACAGAAAAGATGAGAGAATCGATATGATAGGGTACAATGGAGATTTACGAGGATGAGGCCAGGGCTAGCTTATTGCAGCCTTGGAAGTGGGAGGCTGGACTGAGATTATTTTCTTTGGAACAAATGAGATTAAAATTTTTCACTGAGGTTGATAAACTTATGACAGAACTAGACAGGGTGAACAATAGAGATTTAAGGTAATAAGGGGGAGGATTACAGGAGAATTGAGAAAGTAAATTCACCCTGATCAGTGGGGCTTGGAACTTCCTCGCTGAAAGGAATCAGAAACTCTCATCACATTTAGAGTACTAGGATATGAACATAGAGAACTATAATCCACTAGGCCACTGACAAAGAACTTGGAAGTGAAAGAAAACTTTCTAATTCCATTTTAAACACCATGGTAACTTTAAGCTGAATGGTCCACTTCAACACCAATATTTCAATGATCATGATCTTGACACTGTGGAGACCCAACTGCCCTCACAGGAAGGACCATACGTTGAATTGTGTTAGTTCCAGTCCATCCCTTCACTCATGGTCACAGGATGACTCGGACACACATTAGTACACTGCAGCAGAAGTACAAGTCCCTAAGCCTGTCAGAGTGAGATTTGCTCCCCCTGTTAGGAACCTTATGTGTGTGTGTGGGGAGGGGTGGTGTGTAGGATTGCAAAGTATGGTGGTGTTGGGTGACTTACTGACTTTTACCTGACTCGACCTACCCTTTACCCGACTTGACATACCCTTTACCTGAATTTTCCCCCTTGAATTTAACAAATATTAGAGTTACTCAAAAAGAACAGACAAGAACTGACTCACTGACAACATTTCCAAATGGTGGAACTGACCTTGTTTACACAAGAGATAAGAGTTTGTCACGTGATCTTGTTCAAGCCAATCAAAGCACTGGATTTATTCCCGAATTTCAGAGTGATATAAATACCTTTGGTGTTGCAAATGCGACTCAGCAGGATATAAAGAAAGAGGAAGAGGGCAAAGGAGAAAGGGTTAAGACTGCTTTGCTCTGTGCCTTTCCATAAATAATGAGCTTCAACCAGTGAAATCTCAGGACTGAATACATCAGACTTCACATTGCCCCTAGGAGATGGGAAGAAAAGTTACAATGAACAAATAAATTCAATTCTTTGGGTAATTAGATCATTAATTATGTAACCTGTTAATTACCCACTCAACTTTAACTGCATTACAGAGCAGGGAAACTAGATACTACAGCTTCCATTGATTAGCTCAATGTGACCATTACTTAGGGTTGTCCTGCCCAAGTGCCAATGACCATGAAGTAAAAGGACTGTAACAAGCTGATGAGGGTCAGAAGCAAGATTAATGGTGAACAATTACTTGTTATTGGATTGGAACAAGGTTTACAATGGTGTTTGTCAGGGATTGGTATTAGGACTACCATATTTTGTTTGTAAAGAGAGGAGCTGAGGTGATTAAATTTACAATCAGGAATTCATCTGTAGAGATAGCCGAGCCTGTTCCTGCTCCTATTCCCTTGTGTTCTTGTGAAAGGTTCTTACAAGCCCATATAATGACAACTTTCAGAAAGGTAGTTAGACCAATACTTGAAATATTTGCAAGGTTACAGAGAAAGGGCTAAGGTCCGGGAGCAATGGGAACACATTTCTACCAAAGAAGTGACCACCTCTTTCTGTGCCGTTTCTAATGGTAAAGGAATGGATTTTTTCTTGCCCTCCCTTTTCCAACAGTGCTTGCTAAAAGCACAATTTTTCCAAATTTTCAGGCACAAGTTTCCTCTTGTTAAGGACTTGCACAGGGTAGGGATGGGTGGGGAGGAAGAAGTAGTGATCACAAGTCCAAGAAATCCCAAGTACTAGCAACAGGGCCTGTGAAGGAGTTTGACACAAGCCCAACAAGGAGTTGTCATGTTCTTCCATTTGTCCCTCCAAGAACACTGAGAATTAGAGAGTCATAAATGGCCATGAATATTCATGAAGCCAGTAGACCTGCTGCTTCACAGGTCCAGCAAACCAGGTTTAATCCTGCCTCCATTGTCTGTGTGGAGCTTGCACATTCTCCCTGTGATCATGTGGGTTTCCTCCAATGTGCAGGTGAATTTGTGAATATGAATTGTCCCTAGGGTGTAGGTGATGAATCTGGGGGAGTTGATTGGAACTGAGGAGACATGATGTCCCGGGGTGTAATGAAGAAAGCAATTTCTCCTTAAATACTTCAGCCTTTGCCTTCACTTTGCGGACCACTGAAGGAAATACATTGACCACTCTATACTCAAAGTTAAAAAAGCCATTCTCCTCCTGATCTGATTGAAATACTTAATGCTTTTCAATTTATCTCCGCCAGTCAGGAGACAACCATAAGATGGGTATTCATGGAAAAATACCAGAATTTGTGAACATCGTACACTGAAACTGCCACCATGACAATTCTGATTAAGCAATTTGGCTTTGCAAAAAAAGGAACCAGCACAAGGTAGGTATTATCTGGTAAGTATTGCATATTGAAGAAAAGACACTGTAACACACTTGGTCAGTAGAAAATAATACTAGATGATAATGGAGGTTATCGTAATAGTGACTGAACTGTTGGAAAGAAATATAAAAGATCATTATTATTTAAATGGTGAAATATTGTGCAGAGGGACTTGGGTGTGCTTGTGCATGAATCACAAAAGGTTGGTTTGCAGGTGCAACAGGTTATCAAGAAGGCAAATGGAACATTGGCCGTCATTGCTAGTGGGAATGAATTTAAAAGCAGGGAGGTTATGTTGCAACTATTTAGGGTACTGGTGAGGCCGTACCTGGAGTACTGCGTGCAGTTCTGGTCTCCCTTCTTGAGGAAAGATATACTGGCTTTGGAGGCGGTGCAGGGGAGGTTCACCTGGTTGATTCTGGAGATGAGGGGGTTAGCCTCTGAGGAGAGATTGAGTCACCTGGGACTATACTCACTGGAATTCAGAACAATAAGAGGGAATCTTATAGAAACATATAAACTAATGAAAGAGATAGATAAGATAGAGGCAGGAAGGTTGTTTCCACTGGTAGGAGAGACTAAAACTAGGGGACATAGCCTCAAGATTTGGGGGAATAGATTTAGGATGGAGATGAGGAGAAACTTCTTTTCCCTAGAGAGTATTGAATCTGTGGAATTCTCTTCCCAGGGAAGCAGAGGCTACTTCATTAAAAATATTGAAGGTACAGTTGGATAGATTTTTGCATTAACAGTTATGGGGAAAGGACAGGTAGGTGAAAGGACAGGTAGGTCCACGGCCAGATCAGCCATGACCTTATTGAATGGCGAAGCAGGCTCGTAAGGGCCAGGTGGCCTACTCCTGCTCCTTTTTCTTAGGTAACCTATTCTCCAAGGCTGTTCTGCTCATCTGCATCTTCATTTTACATAAGGCAAGTCTCACAGCCATGATGGCATGGTTCATCAACCTCCACTACTACATGTAATTAAGGACATTGGTATTTATGATCAGTAGTCCAGTATGCTGCCCCTTTCTTTTCTCTAACTTCCTCCAGCATTAGACTATTAAACCCCCTTGATCCAGTGCTTCAGGCTCTGTGCACACCTTACTCCCAGTTTTCCCAGCATCACCAGGCCTGCCTTCAACAACCGACCCCATGTTTTGGAATTGTCTCCATAACACTTTTCATTTTTAAAAAAACCCTTATTCTCAAAGCTCTTTGCCATCTCCCCCAATACCCCCTCTCTTGGTTTATAGATTGTTTTTGTTCCGGTTCTGTGGTAAAAAAAACATTATAGTTGAATATGCCATATAATGTATGTTTATCTGTTTGGAATCCTCTCCGATCTCAAGTTATTTAAACTTGACCTATTTGATCATAAAACTATTCACTCTAATTATAAAATAATGGAATTCCTGAAGTTTTACTGACAATGTTATAAGACTGCTGTATGATTAAGTGGGGGTGAAGGTCTGATATGACTAAATACAAGTCATCCCCAGGTTACAAACAGATTCCGTTTCTACAGAAATCCTATTTTGTCCATAAGTCGGAAAATACACAAGTCAGCAATATGGTAACCACACTTCCACAGTATTGTAATGGGTGGCATCGATGGCATGCAAGATTGACAAGAACAATTGTTATAAATGGAGAGAGAGAGGAAACTAGTTCTGACATTCGGAGGTAATTTGAATTTAATAATATTATGAGAGCTCGTTCGTATCTATAGGTATCTGTAAATTGGGCATTCATAGCCTGGGGGCAGACTTTGGAAAACAGAGCAATAGAAAGAGAAAAAGAATATACACAATACAATCACAAATAAAAGGTTCCATATGTCTTGTTTTGTACCAAAAGCTTTTGGAAATGCTGATAATCCAAAGCTGCTGAGTTTATTTTTAAAATTAGAATCGTACTTAAGTTAACCAAAGAAAGATACAACTGGGAATCTGTAAAAATCAAAATAAAACTGAATATGTTGGAAATTTGAAACCAAAAATGTTGGAAAAACTCAGGAGGTCAGGTAGCTGCAGAAAGATAAGCATTTCTGATGAAGTGTTACAGATCCGAAATGTTGACTGTTTCCCTTTCCACAGATGCTACCTGAGCTGCTGAGTTTTTGGGAGCCTTGCTGTTTGTGTCTGTATTTACACATGGCGTTTCACATCACTTGTTTTGACAACAGAAATGGAGGTGAGTGAGTTTTGAAGTTTACATTCTCCCCCTCCCACTCCTGAAATATAATTGTATTGAAACTTCCTTCCCCACCTGAAACCCTACTGAATTGAAAAGCCCATGACTATTGAAATTGTGTTTGACCCCAGAATGTAATTCAAAACTGTGACTTTGTAATATCATAAAATTGTATCAAACAGCCAACACATACTGGGGAAAAATCTGAGGTTCTATTTGCTTAGGCCAGGTGGGGAGAAGGGAGGGGGTGTGGGATTATAAAATAGTGTGAGGTCAAAGGGAAATCTGCAGTAACAGCTGCTAATGACTACCAGGATTTTACCTCAAAGCAGGACCTCTCAGACATGAGGGTACTGTATCAGGGGAAGGTGAGCTGGTCAGTCAGCAGAAGTCATGACTTAATTATGTATTGATCCTTGAGTCGTGTGTAAGCATGGGTTCAGTACATAGCAATATGGAAGGTTAGCGAGAAAGGGAAGTGCTGACACATAAAGGTCACCATAATATTTCAATCTCCAAGTTATTTCACCAAAATAGTCTTTTGTTATTTATTAATTCCCTTGTCAGCACTTCTGTACAACTGGTGGAAATTCAATTTAGTTTAATTACCAGCCCATTGCCAAAGTAAGCAGGGGAAGACTCCACAATACGACAATATTAAGCACTAGTAAATGTTGCTTGAACCAATTTCTCTCTTAATCTTTGTAGTACTGCTGAATCAGTAGAATCAATGAGGCTGTGGCAGGGTATTACCTCTCCTTGAACTTTGATCCCCTTGTGCTTACATACAAAAATGACACTTCAGAATACAACTAACACAGTAATCTGGAGGTAATGATATTTCTATGAAACGGTTGCTCAAGATTTGAGTGAGGAAGATCATGGGAAATTATGGTGGTATCAAAATAATCTCAGTTGCAAATCATTCCTCAAAGCACGACATCCACGTGATCTTATCAAGTGAATGAACATTGAATTCAATGGCAATGGCACCAATTAAGTCAACTGCTTTGACCTTGGTGTCAAACTTCCTGCTCTTGTGGCATCTGTGCAAGCAATTGGTGAGTATTCCATTATAATCCTGGCCGAAGCCTTGCAGTTCGAAAAAGGTAAAAAAAAAACAGCTTGATCACAGGCCAGTTGCGTGGAAGAAACGATTCAAATGAAGCCACTCCTTGAATATTGGGCCACAGGGAGTGGGAACTTACATGCCTATTTAAGCATGCAGTCACAGAATTCTGATTTGTGTATGAGTGATTGGTCTTCATGCCATAAACAAAGCCATTAATGCACACTTAAACGAGTATTAAAACACATGTTTGAGTAAGCAATTAGAAATGTATTCAATTAATGGAAGGAGAAAGGCATACATGCTGGTTAAATGCCTTAGAGCTTAGGGAAGAGCAAGTAGGTAATAGTGCAAAGTGCTATAAATTACTCTTCACCTGTTTCCAACCTGTCAACAGCACACTAAACAACATTCGGATGAATGGCTAATAAAGCATTTATGCAGTGAATCCAGTTGCAAATTAATTGAGTCAAAGATGTCTCATTTGCCTCTTTTTTTCCTCCCTGCAGAGTCCAATTCGGACATAGTGACAAAGTGAGTGGGCTGCAGCATAACAAGTAAAATTACTTTGGGGATGTGGAGGGGAGAGCTACAATCAGGTTATAGGCACTGAACACATCAGGGGGTGTTGGGCAATCCATGGAAAAAGGGTTACATTTCAAGCGCCGCAATAAAAATTACATTAAATGGAACAGATTTTTCAAACATTTAAAGCAAAATTAGCATGTATATAGGATCTTTCAAAGACCCTAGGACATTTAAAAATGCTTCACGACTATGAAGTGTTCCAGAAATGTACACAATGTTGTAAATTAACTGCAGTGATGATTGGTGTTGGGGAGGGGGGGGGAGATGCAGGACATTAGCAATGGCAAATAGCAAGGGTTAGAGCAGTCAATAGATGAGACTGGGTTAGGGGCAGGAGGTGACATCTGAGAGGGAAAGGTCATGGAGCAGGGATGCAAATAGGCAGTGGTAACCTGCAAGGAACTCCTCTTCTTTGAAGGTGGAATCAAACAAAAAACTGTTCTTCGTGGCTCCATATTCAGTTACCTATTATTTAAAAATGTACCTTGTTATGTCCTCACTTGCAGTCCTTTTAATAACTCTGGTTTTCAAATGACTAGGCATTTCCTTTTTGAAAATATGGAATATGCTTTCAACACTGATTTCAATGTGAACTTCCACACACTAACAACCTTTGCTTACATCTCCCCACTTCCCCCCCAATCCCGCTCCCATTATTCTTTCAGTGAGGATATTGAGGTGAGGTATCCAAGGCATGACCAATAATTGCGGAATGCTTCCAAAAAAAACTGTCTCAGTCTTCTGAAGGATAACTAAGAGGACAAATTTCTTTTGTTTGACCTGAAATCTAAAGTCTGCTATCAAGTCAGAGGACAGAAATGGGCCATTCAGTCTGTCATGTCCATGCCAAGCCTTTTGCCCATCTGTAAAAATCCCATTTGGCCACATTAGGTTTGTATCCTTCTGTGCCTTACTTATTTAAGTGCCTGTCAAAATCTCTCTTAAACGTGGTGATTGTATCAACTCCACCACCTCCTCCGACAGTGAGTTGAGGTATCAATCACTCTGTATAAAAAAAACTTTCCCCTCAAGTCCCCTTAAATCGTCTTCATCTCACCTTAAACCTCTGCCCTCTTGTTTTTGATACCCCTACCATGGGAAAAAAGATTCTGACTATCTACTTCATCCATCCTTCTTACTTTATACACCTTCATCAGGTCATCTTCAAGCCTCCTTTGCTCGAGGGATAACCAAACCAGCCTATCCAACCTCTCCCCAAAACTAAAGACCTCCAATCCAGGCAACATCCTGGGGAATATCTTCTGCACTCTCTCCAATACAATCACATCTTTCCTACGTTGTGGCAACCAAAATTGCATACAAAATGCTCCAAGTACAGTCTTACCAATGTTTTGCAAAGTTGCAACATAATGTCTCAACCTTTTTATTCCATGTCCTGACCCATGAAGGCAACCATGCAATATGCCTTTTTCACCACCCTACCTGTGTTACCACTTTCAGTGATCAATGGACTTTAGCTGCCAAGGCCCCTCTGTTCATCAACATTCTCCAACGCCCTACCATTTACTGTATGTGTCCTACCCCTATTTGACTTCCCAAGATGCATCGTCTCACAATTGTCAGGATTAAATTCCATCTGCCAACGCTCCGCCCAACTTTCCATCTGATCTATATCCTGCTGTAGCTCAAACAACCTTCCTCCCTCTTCACCACACCATCAACTTTCATGTTGGTGGCAAAAGTTACTAATCATATCGCCCACATTCACATCCATGTCATTAATATACATCACAAACAACAAGGGTCCTAGTACAGATGTTTGCTGTGCATCACTGGTCACAGACTTCCAACCAGCAAACTGTCCTTCAACCACCACCTTCTGCCTCCTATCACCATGGCAATTTTGGATCTAATTTTGTCCTCCTAATTTAAGTTCTCTCCTAAATAGTATTCCTCAAAAAGACTCTTTCTATCTCATTAGCACATACCTGCCATGTTTCCTTTTATTTTCCTGATCAAACCTTCAATATCCTTCATCAGCCAAGGTTCTACTTGTGCCATCTTTGGTAACATCTGTGGGTTTGTCATTCGTTGTAAACAAGTGAACCAAATTACCAACAAATAACACCAAGCAGATACCCTATCTTGCTTTAATTCAGCAGAACATAACATTTTGCATTGCAGTTCATTTGCAAGACTGAGAAGTTCTCCCCACACTTCAATCAATTCCCCCCAGATTCTACATCTCACTAACACACTACGGACAATTTATAGTGGCTGATAAATAAACCAAGTCACATGCCTTTAGGGTGTGGAAAGAAACCTAGAGCACTTGGAGGAAAATGTTGTAATCACAACAAGAATGTGCAAACTCCACACAGACAGCAATGCTGGTCAGATTTAACATGAGTCACTGGAGCTGTGAGGCAGCAGATCTACAAGCTGCAGCATTTTAAAGAATTTGTTTTTTCTCTCCGTTGAGATACATTAGTAAGTAGAAATGTGGCAGGGGACCTCAGACCCACAGAATTCACATCCACTTGTGTAGGCCTGGACAACCACTGGGGCAGGAAGTGTCATCAGCTGGAGGAACTCGAATACCTGGTTTTGGATCTTGAGCAACAATTGACATCATTATGGTCTATTCATGAGGCTTAGTGTATGCTTCAGAAAGTGGTCACTTTGTAATGAAAAAATGCAGGCGAAGACATGAGACAAATAAGAACACATGGATAGTTCAAGAGATCCCGATGGCATCCTATTCTTTCATCACTATTCACTTCTGAGTCCTGATGGAGAAAACTGAAGAATGCAGCCAGATCCAAGACCACAGTGCTATGGATAGGCTATGGATGGAGGGTGAGTGGTCGAATCTGGGGTTGGAGTGGGAGAAAGAGTTGATGGAAGTGTGGGGGGATAAAATGGTTTAGGGTTAGTGTAAATGGGTGCGTGATGGTCAATGCAGACTCAGTAGTATCAATGGCTTGTTTCCATGCTGTATCTCTCTTTGGCTCTCTAGGACTTGTTCAAAGATGCAAAGCATAGGATGTCCTTCAAGCCTACAAACACATGGAATAGATTTATCAATGAAACAAAGCTTTTAATAAACCTCAGTTACCAAAACAAAAACCTGAGAAACTATTGTAGACATTTTGGTTTATCTCCATAATGAAACTAATTTAAGCCGAGTCCATTCCGAATTTTTTTCAGTCAGCAGTACCATCAGTACAGAGCACAACTGAGATTGACCATGTACTGCGAAATAAAGAGCAACTTCAGTTTACTATTGTCACAGATCCTGAACAAATGGCGGCAGTAAATATATATGTGGACAAGGGAGGACAGAGTTAAATTATGGAGAAGAGCTTTCATGTTGTTACTGTTTGGTGGGATCAGTATTATCATTCAAAGATAGTCAGAAAGTAGGTATTAACAGATACAACTGAGAGTAGGATTACACTAACAGCAGCCTGAGTGAATAGTTATACTGATGGTGCAACCAGGAAAGGGAAGATGGCCATGAGGATTTTATTGGGGAAAGTAAAGTCAAATGGAAGACAACTACAAAATTGAGGTTACAATCAAAGACTGAGATATAATGGAGAACTTTCTCTCCTTTTTTTTAAAAAAAAATAAAAGATTTTGCGTTAAATGTTCGTTTATGACCAAACTATTGATCACTTTGTCCAATGATGTTTTGGTGCTCAGTGGCAACCTTTGTTGACTCCTATTCTTGTGAAGTACCTTGGGATGTTTTCTTATGCTCCATGGCTATGTAAAGGTAAGTTGTGGTTGTTATTGAAGTACAGAGGAGATGGGGCTACACTGTGGTACTCATTAATAAAAAACAAAACCAAGTGTTGGAGAGTGAAAGTTTCAGGTGAATGGAAATGTCTCAAGATACCCATTCTTTGACCTGGACCATTAGCTCCGTTTTTATCCTGACAAATATTACTGCTCCTGCTGGGCACTGCCAGTATTTTCAGCTTTGCTTCAGATTTCAGCATCTGCAGTATTTTGCTTTGAAGCCTCATCGAGGCTTTGCTGCAACACATATTATATGCCTATGGGCTACATTGAGGGGCATAATACTGGGAAAGTTCACATCTATAAAGTATATAGTTTGCATATTGATAGAGAGGTTGGAAAATGGTCAAGAGGAGGAGGACTAATTTTACATCAAATGTTGGTGAGATGATCAGACCTCTTAAACACTGTGGGAGTCATCCCTTGATCCTGGTGGGAATGTGCATTCAAAAGATCAAAGCTCAAAGTCAAGGGCAGTAACCTTGTTTCATTTGAGCTGTGGGAGTTAAGTAGGCTCCTTTATCCAATCACCGTTTACTTCTCTGTACTTTCCAGTCAAGCAGACCTTCTATTTCCATTACATGTCCTGTCCTGTTCAATACACTCCTTGTTGTGTCTCTCTATATTTCACACACTGCCATCTCAGAAATCATTACCATTAACTTTTCAAAAGGAACAAACCAATCGAGACAATACATAATACATCAAATCCTTCAATTTCCTTTCAAATAGAAGTGGGATTTATAAAGAATTAAAAAAATAGATTTAGGGAAATGTAATAAAGCTTATAGATGAACAGCACTGACATTTTAATTCATTCAGCTAACCTATTGCCAAGCTCCGTATGCTTTTGAAGTTTATGTGATTGAACACTGGCATCACACTCAGCTGACTTTCAATTAACTATTATTTCCCTCATGTGTGTTTATACCTCTCATTGAGATTGCAGCTAACTTCATAACTTGCCTGAGCCACATTTGGCATGGACAGCATTCCTTCTGTGAACTGTCAGTTATGAATTCTAATATTAAATGCTTTCCCAACTATTTTGGTTGCTGCTCATTTTCACATAGGTTAAAGACATCAGTGTCTATTAGCAAAGCATGTCAACAGTGAAACAATGCATCACTTTTATTTGCAAAGACAAACTGGTGTAAGTGTGGTTCTCCTTTATCTGCTAGTCCGTAGAACCATGCCAGATATTTTTCATTGTTACCTTAACTCAGGAAAGAGAACGAGCTTCAAAATTCATGAGAACTGCCTTACTGTTTCATTGAGAACTGGTTCAGTCAGTTACTTCACTGCTAAATCTACGATAAAGAAGGTTAGTTTCCTTTCTGGGCCAAACATTGTTTCCTTCTATCACTCTTACTTCTTTGATGGTAACACCATTCCAGAGTAAAAAAAATCCCAAATATGGAAGTTGCCTTCAGTACCTTATCCTGCTTCCTCATAGCATGATGAGTGTTCCTTCTCGAACATCTCACCTCCAAACACCTGTACCATCTTTATTTTAATAATAGTACTGTGGCCATTGTCTCTGTCATCTTACTCCCAAACTCTAAATGCAGTTCTTGCATCTATCCATCTCCTTTACCGAGTTGAAAGCAGAACCCAACTCATTTGTTCCCAGGCTCCCAACACTGTGCTATTTAATTCCAAGTATTATCTTTCCTTGAATGTATCCCAATGAAAACTCTATTTTTGATGATATTTACCCATTCTTTGATGGAAGTGCTTTCTTGTCATTTTCCTTCAGTTGCTAATTACACTAAAAAAAAATTGGTGGAAATGTATCCTCATTCACTTTTAGGGTGGCACACCAGTGCAGCTGCCTCACAGCTCCAGCAACTCAAACTCAATCTTGATCTCTGGTGTTGCGTGTGGAGTTTGCATGTTCTCCATGATGATTGGTTTCCTCTGGGCATTCCAATTTCCTCCCATGTACAAGATGCACAAGTTAGTAGATTAATTGGTCACTGTAAGTTGACCCAATTGTGGTATGCAGGTGATAGAATGCAAATATGAGGAGAATAAAATATGTTTGTATAGGACTAGTCTAAATGGATGCTTGATTGTGGACTTGGTTGGTCCAAGAGCTTGTTTCCATGCTGTATGACTCTAACTCTCAAACTCGTACTAAACTCGCAAAATGAAAACAGCTGTGCAGTATTCCCCACTTTCAAAGTCTGATATTATTGCTTTCATACAATGAATACATGCAATCAAAGATGATTTTCCACCCCTGGGATTTTTCACTCCCATGTTGAGCATAAATATTGAGAAAATATCAGAACAAAAGTTATAGCAGTGCATTTTACTTCTGTACCTTACAAAAATACTACATTTTTCAACATTTTGATGCATGTCCGAGTTCTGTCCCTTGATGTTCTTGAGCTAAAGTAGCCTTATCAATAAAAAAAACTTATATCTCTGGAGCAGTCTTTAAGTAGAGCACTGGAGAACATTTAAGAGGGTGATCAACAAATAAAGGACACCAAACTAAAAGGATGAGAAAAGGTCCACTGAGATTCATGATGCATCATGTGATATAACATCATTAGTCCTGGAGCTATTTATTTTTCCATCAAAAGGAAAATAAAACTGAAGAATGTTGTGGAAATGACTTACTGATTATACTTGCCCAATGTAAATCTGCACTTATTCTGCATCTTGAAATTGTGCTCACAGGGGGAAGGGGTTTAAGCAAATATGTCAGGCCTCACTTAAGCAAATATGTCAGGCCTCACAGTGAAAAGTCCATTGTTCAGCATAGCCACTTTATTTAGTAAGTCAAGTCTATTAAGCAGCAAAAATACTCTAACTTCTCTCAGTAAGGGAAAGATAATTTCTCCAAAAATGCAGTGAGTGGAGAATAATTACTTATAATTTATGTGCATTAAATGAAATTAAATGATTTACAAAGCTTGATTGACAGGGTAATTACCCAATCATCAACACACTGGTTGGTGACAGCATTGTCAATAAATAGCTTTAAGTTGGCTCTCCCACTTTCAACGCAACGGAAGGTCTCGTGATTTGTTCCGAACTGGTGCCATAAAGAGCACCTACTTCAACTAGTAGGTTTCCTAGCGCTAATTCAGTTTCCTGTGTGGACTCCATTGCTCTCGTTCATGAAACCATTGTGTATCTTTTTGTATAAAGGTTATTGTTGAGTACTTCCAAGCCATTGAGAGTAAGAATTATTTGCAGAGTGCAGCTTTCTTTATTTGACCCAACAACAGGATTCTTTTTTCCTGGTTGGGGTGAAGACATCAAGTGTACAATTGTGATATTTTCATTCCCCATAACAGTTATTCTTTTTGGCCTTTCTGAGTGAGATTGTCAGTTTAGTGTCTGTTAGTATCCAATTATGACCATTTTTGTATATGGACTCATGCCCATTTGGAATTGCATAGTGCTTCAGGAATTTAAAAATAAATGAGTAAAGACACCCAATAAAGCTCTCAAATATTATCCTGTTCAGTGCATTATTTCCAAGTTGTCTCGCAAAGAACTCTTGCGTTGTCTTTCGAGGTAGAATTTTTTTGTGTCTTTATATCAAAGGTCTTCTGATTTAATCTTTCTTATGGATGAGTTATATTTTAAGGATAAACTAGTCTTGTTTGTTTTCAGGGACAATTACAGATATATTAATTTGGTTCAGTACTTCACTCAATCCTGATCATCACTCAAAGCCCAGAAATACAGGGCAATCACTGAGTTATCCCCTCTGCAAAAGAATAACAAGATTAACCCCTATCATGCCCCAAGTGAGGCTAGCTAATACAGCACAAAATAAGCAGAGAGTATGGGAACTTCCTGCCCATTATGCAAAGCCAGTGGCACATAACACTTCGAAACCTTCAGCTGGTTTAATTTCCCCTCTGTTGGTTTAACTACTTCCTTGCATATTTCTCTTGATTAGATGTTGGAACATATTAAAAGGAAACACCATTCTTGTTTTCAGCTGGCACACAATTCAAATTACATGGCTACTTCAACATATTCCCTAGATCAAGAAATTTTAATAAAGCATCTTCAAATGTCATGTAATATAATGTCAAACATAAATCCTGTAAGATTGCCTAGGCTGACATTAAGCAAGGGGAGAGGTTGGGTTAATTTGTGCATTCAGCCTTCCTTGGCCTACTCTCACAGAATGGGTGGATTAGAGAGAGAGAAAAAAAATCTTCCTACCTCTTTGGTATAAAGGTTATTTCAAAGGGGGTTCAGATATAAAAAAAACATCTGCACAGAGGGCATTCAGAACTGGTTGAAGCTCGATGTCCTCACACAGAAAATAATTTATTTACTCATCTTCTTTTCTCTCTCCTCTGCTGCTAACATAATCCCTCAGGATTATGTTTAAGGGATTGAATCAGCATCCTTTTTCTCTGGAATTGAAACAGGACGAGATATATATTTTTTTGTGGGCCTGTGTACAGTAGATTTGTGGCTCTTCCCTTGGGAAACCTAATTGGCTTAAAACTTCAGACTCTATCTACAGCCAGAAGCCTAATTATGCCATATGTGATCTTCACGGAATCAAATGATACATTGCAGGCACCTAATGTATTAGTACAACAGTAATTTCATCACAAACAGCCATTGACCTCTTTCCACTCAGCAATTAATTCCAAACTTCTTCATTTGATAGTTATTTTAAAAACACATCTGCTACATTTAAATAAGGCTCTAATTACTGTCTTTTAAACAAGAAGTAATGTTAATATTACAGGATGTGCCAGTAGAATGACAAGTGATACTACTTTACTTTGAAGGAATGCCATTAAACACAGACACGCACATAAGATGAAGCCTTTGTAATGGTCAGCAGTAGTTATGACAATGTCACACTTATGCACTGTCAAAAAAAGACCATTGAGAGGTGAGGAAGGAAAAGGGGTTTATTCTTGAAAGAAAACAGCATTTCTGGACAGTTCTTTTGAACTTTTGTGGATTCTTTTCCAAACTGATTTTATTTCACAAACAAGAAAGGGAAAATGAATTGGAAATTGTTCTTGGTATTCAGGATGCAGTTCAGCCCTTCCAAATCCCACCAGCCACAGAGGGTCTCAAGCATACTCGTGGATGCCACATGCTCCTTTTCATTGGATACCCAGGAATGAATGCAATCTTGGAAATGCGGCTGGCATTTGAGAGGCAAGGAACCTTTAATGATTCATTGATTGGTGCACGATTCTTGGACAGACCTCGGCATCATCAGTTGAGGAGGTGCCTCGACCAGCCCACAACATATCTCCAAACAGGATACTCCAAGATCAGGAACATCAGTCAAAACTGCAGTTACAGCTTCTGGAGCAGAGCCTTCATGCATTCAGAGGTTGAAACATCCCACAAATTGTGTTTAATTGGAACACAGACTTCTCAAGGATGCAGCCAGGATATCCATGACATTGTAAAAACATGTATTGAAGAGGACTGTTCCATGTAACACTTCCCAACCTCCCCACATAAAAAGAGAGCACTCCAGTGTACAAACCACCCCTCTCCTTTCTAAACTGTTAGATGTTAAAAAAGGATATCTGAATGACAGATGAGGAAGTGCAAGAGCAGGGAAAACCCTCCATACAATGTGGAAAGTTAGCATGATTTCTAAGCAGGGTTCAATGTGGGATTAGCTGTTGAGAAGGATTTCAAAGTCTAAGTCTACTGAGCAAGACTGCCCTACAGGGGTCAGCCATTCAAGATCGCTCCACACTGAAGCCCTCTCAAATCCACCAGTGATGGACACGAGTCTGTATTCTTTGCAGTTTAGAAGAATGAGAGAGAATCTTATCCAAATATAAAAGATCCCAAAGGGGGGAAGGACAGGGAAGATGTTGAGATGTTTTCCACTAATGGGAGACTCATAATTGAGAGATGGGGCCAGTCATTTAAAACTGAAGTATGTGGACATATCTTCCCACAGAGGGGGTTGAATATCTAGAATTCTCTACTTATGAGAGTTGTGGAGGTTCGATCATTAGAAGTATTTAAAGTGGAGGTGGATACATTTTTTGAAAGATTGGAGGATTGAGAACTATAAGGAGGAGTTGAGTCCTGGGGTAGATCAACCATGATCATATGGATGATGGGGTAGGCTTGAGGGGCAGGGTGGCAATTGACAATAGACAATAGGAGCAGAAGTAGACCATTCGGCCCTTCGAGTCTGCACCGCCATTTTGACATCATGGCTGATCCTCAACAATCAATATCCTGTTCCTGCCTTGTCCCCATATCCCTCGATTCCCCTATCTATAAGAAACCTATCTAGCTCCTTCTTGAAAGTGCCCAGAGAACTGGCCTCCACTGCCCTCTGAGGCAGTGCATTCCACAAATTCACAACCCTCTGGGAAAATAAGTTTTTCTTCCCCTCTGTCCTAAATGGCCTAGCCCTTATTCTTAAATCATGCCCCCTGGTCCTGGACTTCCCCAACATCTGGAACATATTTCCTGTCTCTATCCTGTCCAATCCCTTAATAATCCTGTATGTTTCAATCAGATCCCCTCTCAATCTTCTTAATTCCAGTTTGTACAATCCCAGTCTCTCCAACCTCTCAGCATAAGACAGTCCCGACATCCCCGGAATTAACCTCGTAAACCTACGCTGCACGCCCTCTATAGCCAGGATATCCTTCCTTAACCCTGGAGACCAAAACTGTACACAATACTCCAGGAGTGGTCTCACCAGGGCCTTGTACAAATGCAAAAGAATCTCTTTGCTTTTGTACTCAATTCCTCTTGTAATACAGGCCAACATTCCATTAGCCTTCATCACTGCCTGCTGCACTTGCTCATTCACTTTCAGTGACTGATGAACAAGGACTCCTAGATCCCTTTGTATTTCCCCCTTACCTAGCTCCACACCATTCAGATAATAATCCGCCTTCCTGTTCCTGCTCCCAAAGTGGATAACCTCACACTTATCCACATTAAACTTCATCTGCCGAGTATCTGCCCACTTACCCAACCTATCCAAATCACCTTGAATTCTCCTAACTTCCTCTTCACATGTCACACTGCCACCCAACTTTGTATCATCAGCAAACTTGCTAATGTTATTCACAATGTCTTCATCTAAATCATCGACATAGATCGTAAACAGCTGCGGTCCCAGCACCGAGCCCTGTGGCACCCCACTAGTCACGGCCTGCCATTCTGAGAAACATCCATTCACCCCTACCCTTTGTTTCCTATCCGCCAACCAGTTTTCTATCCATGTTAGTACCCGCCCCCCAATTCCATGAGCCCTAATCTTACCCACCGATCTCCTGTGCGGCACTTTATCAAATGCCTTCTGAAAGTCCAGGTATACAACATCCACTGAATCTCCCTCATCTATTTTCCTGGTTACACCCTCAAAAAACTCCAGTAGATTAGTCAAGCATGATTTGCCCTTAGTAAATCCATGTTGACTCGACCCAATCCTATCATTGCTATCCAAATATGCCATTATTTCATCCTTAATAATGGACTCTAGCATCTTCCCCACCATAGATGTTAGGCTAACTGGACGATAGTTCCCCGTTTTCTCCCTCCCTCCTTTCTTAAAAAGTGGGATAACATTAGCCATTCTCCAATCGTCAGGAACTGACCCCGAATCTAAGGAACATCGGAAAATGATCACCAATGTATCCACAATTTCTAGAGCCACCTCCTTTAGTACCCTGGGATGCAGACCATCTGGTCCTGGGGATTTGTCAGTCTTCAGCCCCATTAGTCTACCCATCACCATTTCTTTCCTAATGTCAATCCACTTCAGTTCCTCTGTCACCCTCTGCCTTTTGTCCATCCTTACCTCTGGGAGATTTCTTACGTCTTCCCCCCTGAAGACAGATCCAAAGTACTTATAAAATTCTACTGCCATCTCCCTGTTTCCCATAATAATTTCACCCGATTCGGTCTTCAAGGGCCCAACATTGTTCCTAACTAACTTCTTTCCCTTCACATACCTAAAAAAGCTTTTGCTATCCTCCTTAATATTCCTGGCTAGCTTGCCTTCGTACCTCATTTTTTCTTCCCGAATTACCTTTTTAGTTAAATTCTGCTGCACCTTAAAATTTTCCCAATCTTCTATCTTCCCACTCAGCTTGGCTCTGCCATACTTCTTCCTTTTTAACACAATGCTATCTCTGACTTCCTTTGTCAGCCACGGTGGCCCCTTTCCCCTCTTTGAGTCTTTCCTTCTCTGGGGAATAAACTGATCCTGCACCTTGTGCATTATTCCCAAGAATATCTGCCATTGCTGTTCCACTGACAATTCTGCTAGGATGCCCACCCAGTCAACTTTAGCCAGCTCCTCCCTCATGGCTCCATAGTCTCCTTTGTTCAACTGCAAAATTGACCCTTCTGATTTGCCCTTTTCCCTCTCCAATTGCAGATAAAAACTTATCATGTTATGGTCACTACCTCCCAATGGCTCCTTTACTTCGAGTTCTCTTATCAAATCCTGCTCATTACACGGCACTAAATCCAGAATAGCCCTCTCCCTGGTCGGCTCTCGTACCAGCTGCTCCAAGAATGCATCCCGGAGGCACTCTATAAACTCCCTTTCCTGGGGTCCAGTACCAGCCTGATTTTCCCAGTCCACTTGCATATTGAAATCCCCCATAACTACTGTGACATTACCCTTGCCACATGCCAATATTAACTCACTATTCAGCTTGCACCCAATATCCATGCCACCGTTCGGAGGCCTGTAGGTAACACCCATTAGGGTCTTTTTGCCCTTACAGTTCCTCAGTTCTATCCACACTGACTCTACTTCTCCTGATTCAATGTCCCCCCTTGCAAGGGACTGAATCTCATTCCTCACCAACAGGGTCACCCCACCCCCTCTGCCCACCTTCCTGTCCTTACGATAGCATGTATACCCTTGAAAATTAATTTCCCAGGTCTGATCTCCCTGCAGCCATGTCTCCGTCATCCCAACAACATCATACTTACCCATTCGTATCTGAGCTTCAAGCTCGCCTACCTTATTCCTGACACTCCGTGCATTCAGATATAGGATTTTTAACCCATTTCTCCTCTCTCCATTCGTATTAATGTTCCGAAATTGTGTAGTTCCTACCTGTCCTCTACCCTTCATCTCGTTATCCTCTCTCTCATTCTGGATCCCCTCCCCCTGCAAATTTAGTTTAAATCCCCCCGAGCAGCATTAGCAAACCTTCCTGCAAGAATGTCAGTACCCCTCCAGTTCAGGAGTAAACCGTCCCGTTGGAACAGATCCCATCTTCCCTGGAACAAATCCCAATTATCCATAAACCTGAAGCCCTCCCTCTCGCACCATCCCCTCAGCCACGTATTAATCTGCCTAATCTTCCTATTCCTCTCCTCACTCGCATGTGGCACAGGTAGCAATCCTGAGATTGTTACCCTGGATGTCCTGCCCCTCAACTTAGCACCTAACTCCCTGAACTCCTTACGCAGGACCTCCTCTCTTTTCCTGCCCACGTCGTTAGTCCCTACATGGATCACGACATCTGGGTTCACGCCCTCCCTCCTGAGAATAACCTGAACCTGATCTGAGATATCCCGGACCCTGGCACCAGGGAGGCAACAGACCATCCGGAATTCCTGATCATCCCTACAGAATATCCCATCTATCCCCGACTATAGAATCCCCTATCACTACCGCTCTCCTCTCTTCCTTCTTCCCCTTCTGAGTTGAGGGTCCACTCTCGGTGCCAGAGACCAGACCTCCGCAACTAGTTCCTGGTAGGTCATCCCCACCAACAGTATCCAAAGCGGTATACCTATTATTGACGGGGACAGCCACAGGGGCATACTCCTGCTTCTATTTTCTTGTGTTCTGGATGATTTAGCTTTGATTCTTGGTGTCAGCAAGCTTGCTCCTGACTCTCGTCATACTGCCAGTCAGGCTCTCGTCTTTTGCCAGCGAAGAGAATTCGAGCTGGAGATGCCCATGTCCCAGACTCTGAGTTGATTCTAGTGGAAGCCATACAAGTCATTAAAAGCAGCACACCTAATGTTTGCCAATGGAGGTTGGCTGTCACCCTGAAGGCTATGCTTCTGGCAGATAAATCCACTGCCAACACACAGCATCTCAGTATATGTTTCATGTCATCTCTGCAGGGTCTGAAGGTGGGGTACTGCAGCCTGAAACTCTCAACTCTCCTCAATCAGGAATTTTTGAACCAATAGAGACCCAGTGTTTCCTCTTGCCCCCAAAGAATTCAATGAGTTTGAACATTTTCACTCTTACCCAAACATGCAGTACCTTCAGAATACAGGAAATAACGAGTTTGCACTACGTTGTTACTTTCATTAAAGCTAAATCATTTTTAATAGTAGGGAAACATTACAGATCAAGGATTTTACCTTTGAGTTCTTTAAAACAAAATTACTAATGATGATTGTTCTCGACTTCTCACTTTGAGTCAGGTACTTGCTAAGTTGCAGCAGAACCCTCATAATAATTTGGGTGTCTATCATTCAAAAAAGATGCAGGATCCAAGTTAGAGACTGCATGCTTCTCACTTTGATTAGAGGATAAAACACTCCTGTGAAATACTGAATCCCACAGAACAAGAAGATTTAAGCAAAATGTGCAGAGTCATGCTGATCTCAGTCCTACTGCTGACGCAGAAACAAATTCACCTGTCTGCATTTTAGAAAGCATGTGCACTAAGTGAAGGCATAGGCAGGCTGCAGATCCATCAAGTTGTCCTTAGAACAATAAAAACAACAGAAGGGAACAGTGTGCAAAAACAGAAAGGAACAAATAAAAAAAAGAAAACAGTAATAATTAACAGTGTTTCCTCTTTAAGATGTAGTTTTCTCAAGAGGGAAGATAGGCTTTAAATAAACAGTAACTGATGCATCTTTCGGCCATTTAATTCAACTGCAACTGGTTATTTTCCCATAACAAGATGAGCTGTAGCATCAGGGTGGAATTAATTAACTAATAAGCCATTAATTAGCTGCAGCTGTAATCCACCAACATTTTACAATTAATTGTCAAAATACTCCTCATTTTAAAATGTCATTATCTCACGGTTACTTCTTTCCACCATTTATCTAAGTAATAAATTCATTTACATTTGGAACTTGGGCTTTTGCAATATCCATGGAATAACTGACAGCACAGTCTTCTCATAGTATGAATGAACACAATAAAATTGTAGGATAACTGTCCACCATGAAAACAATAGGCTCTGAAAGAACTGCCTCATCGTTGGATGACTGACACCATGTTGACAATTGTGCAGTTGACCCCATGAGAGCACTTTCATGTCATTATTCCACAGACTTCGTGATATCATCTCAGTGACCAGATGATGCCACTGCCTTGTCATTATGTAATAGATCCTATGATAACACTAATGTGTGACTGTATGACTGAACCACATGACAGCATTGGTATCCCACTGTGTTATTGGACCACAACAACATAGAACCAGGTCAGGTTGCAACTGATCCAATTATTGTCCTGCTACCCATTTGATATTTAACACAAAAATATTACCCAGCCATTGGGCATAATATAACAATAAAAATCCCGAAGCTGATGTGTATTGAACTCAATACTGCAATAATCTAAAGCAGCAATCATATAGCCCAGCCACTGAATGACTGACCCCATCTCATAAACTATGGACAGACTAATAGCCAGGAAACACCAGTTTCCGGACAAATGAAAGGAGATACATATCAATTGTGAGAAGAAGATTGGGAATGTTATATACAGAGTACTTTCAGGTACATTGTTTCTGCAGGATGACAGTTGTTCTTTAATAGAAGGCAAATCCTCAAAGCTGTCTACATTCAAAAAGTGAGAATGCCTGCCAATAAGCTGACCCCTTTACTGCTATATTAACAAAAATTAACCAAGGCTCAGTGATGCATTATTTCAGAACCTGCCATTGCTAGTAAAAGACAGCAATAAATATTGAACTGCAACACCATTATATGACGCCACAAGTACAAATCATTTTTAGAAGGCAATGATCAATCAATCTAATCACCAAAAGCATCCAACGAACTAAGTACAGTACCATGAAAGCAATTTATATGTATATAAAACATTTGAGGTTCAGCTTGGGATATCCAGAAGAGACAGATATACAGTACATTCAGAATCAGTGAAGAGGCTTTTTTTTAAGACACAATAGAATAGCATTATCCAATAATAGCTTCATCAAAATTGACTTTACAGTCCCTGATCCAGAAAGTACCACTAAAGGCTAGAGTTTGGTTAAGAGTGCAAGAATGTAATATTTAGTTCTTGATTGGCTTTGCACTACTCACTTTGGTATACAGAACACAGAAGCAAAATTCTGAAGATGCTTTAAATCTGAAATGTAAGCTGGAAATACTCAGTGGATCATGTGGCATCTGTGGAAAGGGAAACATTAACGTTTCAAGCAGTGACCTTTCATCAGAACTGATTAAAGAACTTCAACCCAAAACATCAGCCCGATTTCTATCTCCAGAGGTGCTGCCTGACTTACTGAGTATTTCCAGTATTTTCTGGTTTTATTATGCACTGTAGTTTAGTATATGTTTCCGTGATCCAGGTTCAGAATTCTACTCAGGATATTAGCTTTATGCCCAGTTCACTACTGGTGATTTTTAATATAAATATGATCCAGTAACTTACATTCAAATTGAGAAACCTTGGTGAACTATCAAGGTTAAGAACATCAGTACGAGTCCAAGGCATTGCAGCTATAAATTATAATTGATGATTTTAGTGGATGAATGATAATCATATTAGCACTTTGCTCTGTGTTTTGTTTTAGTTGAAGCTTTTATAGGTTATGAGCCAAATTGGAGAGCAAACTCAAGAAATTCTTGCTCAGCAGACATAAACGTGTGTGCATTTCCCAAGAATAGGTGTCAAGGAATAAAGAATTTTCCCTGTGCATTTAGTAACAAAGCAGATTTGCTAAGCTTGTCACATCTATGTTGTTAACAATCTGCCTTACAGCTACTTGTCTCCTTGCTGGAGCCAAATTACGTACTCAGTGCTTCTGGAAATCTTACCCCCTCATTGTGTTGCATGGAAATTCAGTATATCAGCCATTAATAAAAACACCATAACTGCATACACAAATAAGAGAGGAAGACATGTGATAAAAGTCTTGCCAAATGGTTTAATAGAAACTTTGCTCGAGCATGTTAACAAAGACAACATATTTCAATGTACCCAATAACTCTCATTTAAAGAGACTATTGAATATGATAAAACAAAGATTGGTTAAAAACTGAATGCACCTTTTAAAAGGTAAAATGGAGCTACAGATTTCTGTAACTAGTCAGAGAATGGTAACAATTTTCACCAGAGGTCATCGACCCATAATAAATTATTTGTTCCTCCGAAACATAATTGACAGCACCTGAGCACCATTCCCATTATTCATTATAGTTAATTTTCAACCTATTAATTAGATGCATTGTGTGGGTTTTCCATTAAAAAAAAGAAAAAACGTAGGTTATATGAGAACCAAGTAAGCAGAGAGTTACTTAGCTGTTTATCTACCAACAGCCTAAAATAATCTATCAACAATCTGAAAGCAAAAAAGGATAACTATTACTTTCAGTGCAAACATGTGGGTTTCAAGAAATATGTCTGATAGAAAGACAGGACTGCTGATACAGAAGGGAAGAAAATTGTCCCATTCCATGTCCTAAACACATGTACATTGAATTATACTTCTGAAATTTAGTTTCTTTGATGCCAATGAAACCCAAGATTAGCAAAGTTGAACTTACATACATTAATATATTGTACTTTTGTGATTACTCAAGAGAATATATTCCTATCTGGAAACTTACATTTATTCTAAGTATGCATTGTTTTCATAGTAGTCGTAGTGAATGCATCAAACATTACAATTTTGCATGATATGACTGTATCAGCACCCGGAAGACTGTGAAGCATTTTAATGAGATCAGTATATGTTGGGCACAAATACCAAAACAAACATTATAATTTCAATGGAATCTGAGCTATTGATTTCTATTCTTCTCTACCCCTCTCTCCCTTATTTGTCAGTCTGGGATAGGTTATACTAGTACTGGTGACAGATACCATTTGAAATATCTACATCCTCCTCAGATGCTGACTACCACTATGTTTTCCATAAGTTTCAAAGTAAATATATTTCTGTAAATTACTGTTCTATTTCCTTTATTTCCAGCAAAAATATTGTTATTTTATGAAAAGTATACATCTCAATTGGATGTAATATATGGAGACAATTAGGTTTCCTGGAGCCACTTAAGAGGATAAATACTGATATTGTTAATCATCAACTAGATGTGACAATAGTGCCATTTGTCAATCTCAGTCATGATAATTTTGTTGCCAAAAGCAAAAATATTTCTGTTGTCCAGAAATGGCTGGAGCGTGGCATCTCGCAGCATGGCCTGTTCATCAGATTTGTTCCTAAACTTTTTTTTTATGGTCACAAAGTTGACAGAAGCATGAGCTATAAGGGCAAGAGAGGACACCTGGGACCAGACTGAAAGATGGTCCAAAACAAAATGTAGATCATTAACCAATAATAAAGAAATATAGGCAGAACTGATAATTAGAAAGGGTAAATTCAATATCAAATCAGATGCAGAAATAGAAATAGAGAGTGTGTGTCAGGAGTTACTTTATGTGCAACTATTGTAAAAATGGTGGGCACCACTTAAAATAACTCTAGGAAAGACCATGGAATGTTTCTTGCTGCAACAATTTGGCCAACATGAACTTTTCTGACTTTTCCTCCAATTCAAACAAGATACCACCTAGTACTGCCGACTAGTACTATCTCAACAGTATTCCATTTCTAACTGTAATGCTTGTTCATTGGTCTCTCATTTTATTTTATTGTTTGAACTGCTTCTCTTTGCAAATTATTATTCTGCTTTTGTTTCTCAAATCTCATTCAAAGTTGGGCTTTCATAAATTCTCATGAGTTTACAGTCTGCTATGCATTAAATGTGCCAGTAACAAAGGTAGAAAGTGATATGGTACAACACTTGAATATGAAATTAGTTAAATGATGTTTCATGGTTTGATTTAAAAAAAACTTGCAATACTTGTCACTTCATAGCTTCCTTGAAAACATGCAAAGACCTTTCAGCTGCACCATTAGATATTGTATGCACAATGTGCACTTGATACCTTTGCACATTGTGCAAACAGTTATGACCTGAAAGAAAATCCATTAACTGGCACCAACTCTTCAGGTAGACTATAATGGTGAAAAAACATTCTCAGTTCTGTAATGCATAAACCCACGTATTGAACTTTGACCCATTCAGAGAAAAAACAATTGTTGCTAAGAAGCAACTCTGTCCACAAATGTTGCCCAACCTCTTGATTATTCCCAAAATTTATTTCAGAATTCCAGCATCTGCAGTTTTTTTCCCACTTTTCTGCCAAAAATCAATGCAATCTTTTGAAATTTATCAGGATCTCTTTGCTTGTCTCATTCTGCACTCCTAACAGACAATAAATGCTGATAGTGATCTTCTAGATTTTTGTCGGTTTCCAAAAATTGTATTCATATTTAAAATGGCAGTATGTTCTGAGTGTAATTCATATAAGATTTGTCTTCTCAGATCACCAGGGGCAACAATTCTACATCTCCACTTCAAACATCCTTGGTAAATGATCATTTCAAGATTTCTATTTTAAAATGGTTGCTTGCCTATATTTGGGTACATATCTAAATCAATCTAACCGTTGAGAGTGTTCTAATAAAGTCATTTCAAGAGCGTTCCTTCTTCTGGAACATTTAACTCTTTGTCGTCTTGAAGCCACATATGTGTGCTGAGTGGCTCTCATTGCATCCATGGCAAGAACGTGTGTCAATTGTGTCCATATACTGTGGACTTTGTTGCAGCAGTCAAACTCTTGCTGCTGGTTTCTGACTGTAATCTGCAGTCATGGTTTTCCTTAGTGGAATTCCTTTGGATTTTTCAAAGCCACTTCCACTGTGATTACAATATTACAAGCCAAGTTAAGTGTCAGAATTTGTGTGCCTAACAATTTGGACTGGATCTGTTCTTGGTTTAAGCCACACAAATCAATCCAGCCTCTCAGAAGCATATATACTGAGGTTTTGATGCAACAGTATATTTGCCGACCGTTTCTGCCGCAGTTTGATGTCTTGTGCCAAACATGTCATTTTATACTAGTTCACATATTGGTGAACCACAGAAATAAACATCTGTGGCTTTCCCTGAGGCTACCAGATTTGGAATTATGCAATAAATTTCGGAGCCGATCTTAGTTAAAAGAATTGCCTTCTTACACACCCTTATGGCAATAGTCTGTGTTGTCTCAGTTTCAATATGAGCTCCATTAGCTCGATATTGTTTGCTGTGAAGAATATTTCCATTCTCTCCTTATATGCAGTGTACAACATACACAATTGCTACCTCGGCTTCCAATATCCCCTGCCTGAGCTTGGTCACTATTTTGCTCCATTTCCTGCTTGTTATTGCATTGTTGTTATTGCACTCAAGGCTTCACTACAGGTATGTTCAATCTTCCTGCCTTTTCTCCTGTGCTCTTTCCAGTTACTGGTATCTGTATCTCAGTGACTTCTAATCACCACCAACAGTGTTAGATTTGGGTTTACTGATTATGTACTACAGTTTTTTTTTGAAAATGTTGATTTCCCAGCTGTTTTGTCTTTTCTGACAGCAGAACTTTGTTCTCTGCTATGTTCAGTGCAGTCAGCCAGTGATCCTCTGCAGGTTCTTCACCGAGCTTCTTCAAAGAGCACTTTTATCTCCCTCTCTGGCACCAAAGCAAGAGTATAAGAAAACAGAAACAGAAATAGGCCAAGTGACCCTTCAAGCCTGCCCAGCCATTCAATATGGTCATAGCTGACCTTCTTCATGCTTCATCTCTTTTTCTGTGGCCAGTTCCCCATAGTCCTCAATTCCCTGATCTTTCAAAAATTTATGTACTTCCTCTTTAAATACCCCTACTGATCTAGCTGCCAATATTCTAGGGTAAAGAAATATGTTGTTTTATTTTGTGTGGTGTTTTGAGAGATGATAATGGGTGCAATTATCATAGACCTGCTCTTTCGATTACACCAGGAGCTTCACAATAGGCATCAAGTCTTATTAAAGACCAACTCCAAGTCCCATGTGGACCTTAATCACGTGTGCAATACATCATTTAGTCACACTAACACAAACCCTGTTTATATCACTGGGTGATTTGATCAAAGCATTAAGGAAAAGTAATGGGGTTGATAACAAATCTGCTGAATGGGAGTCGAGGACGAGGGGGCATTTTCTAAAGATGAGAGGCAGGCCTTTTTTGCTGGATTAAGGAAAAGCTTCCACAAACTTGTTTCTACAAATGTTATAAAATATTAGGTCATTTATGAATATTAAATACAAGCTCGATGGAGTTTTTGGTTAACCAAATTTAAGGGATAAAGGTCAGGGGCAGTGATATAAAACCAGGTAATAGATCAACCACAATATCATCAAACAGCAGGACAAGTGCAAGGAGTTGAACGTATAAAGATTGGAGAAGAGAAACAGAGAAAGCAAAACAAAAATATTTATTTTAAATCTCCAGCAACAATTAATCACAGGGCGGAATGATATTCTGCACTTTCAGTTGTTTGCTTTCTGATCTAAACATGTTGATCATCAGTAGTAGTAATCATATCCTTTCAGAAGGTATTTGCACCGTTAGCCACTTAACCTTCTGAGATTTTTCTCAGTTTTGTGTGCAAGCATCATTATATTTGCCATTTCATTCATCGCTTCATATTTATTCATCACATTGGAGTGTGCAACATGAGCAATATCTTTCAATACATCTTGAAATATCTGGCAAACTGGGTGAAACATTCTCCTCCTAGTTTGCAGATGTTTTCTCAACAAGCAATTATAGAAAGAAATAAAACATAGTGCCTGTTTTTCAGATTGTACTGTAATTAAACTGCTCTGTATTCATATTGGATTTTCATGATGAAATGCTTTCACCAAAGAGAGATGACTTTTTCAATTTTATTAAACAAAATCCTGTCCTAGGCAGCTTTAGAAAAAAATTAAACCTGTTGCTTTATTGCATTAAAACAGCAAGCCTCACCATCAGGATTCCTTTTATATTTTCAACAGCTGCTAAGATTTCTAATTAATTTTCATGTCTTTATCTTTCTGTCTGCAGGGCTTTAGATATTTCCTGTTTGCATAATGAGTGCCAATGACATCATGTGGAGAACCAATAGGAGTTACCCAGCTAGGCAGTGTGAAAAAGGCAGCATTTGCATGTACACACCATCACTACCTTTGCCAATTTGAACATAGTCCCGCTGGTATCAAGCTCAATAATTCCTTTCAGTTACTTCCCCTGGGCTTCCACACTCACTGTTGAATATAAAACATTCAAAAAATAAACCAGATAGTTATTAAACTAATTGAGAATTCTTCATCCATATTATATTTTCTTTCTCCTTTAAATCACCATGGATAAAAGCTGATGTCACTGAGGAGTGTTTATCTAGAACCTGTGGGACAGACTCCGAGTGAGATAGTGTTGCTTTGAATGCAAGCACATACATCTTCATCAAAGTCATAGATTATAGCACTGGAGAATGGGAAAAGGTCCTAAATTTAAACCAACGTTATCATGAGACAAGTCTGGAACAGATAGGTTAGATGCACTATTGAGTTTGTCTGCACCTTCTGGGGGAAAAGCACCATCTCTCCTTTTGCACTATGATCTTCCAATTTCCAGTACTCCCAAACCTGACAGCAAGATTTAGAAGTAATTGCCAATTAATGTTTAACTCAATGTCCAATTGGTATATTGTTCTTGCATCTGTGAGAATTAGACTAAGATTTGTTTTCATTTCACTGAAAGCTTACAGGCATAAACGCTTGGGTTGAAGCTGGAGCTCAAGAGCACAAATGTGTTTTCTTTTCCCTCTATGCCCCACACTTGTAATTCGCTTCTTAAAAGAACTTGCTAAAAATGTATAATGCATTATAGCAGATGAATTAACAAAATTATTATTGATGAATTAATTCCCTCTCATATTTAAGGAGAATGGAACAAAGTCAGCTTCATTTTTACTGACAACCTGCCTTCCATTTGAAGATTTTTATCCCACCTCATTGCTGGTCTTGCCACCTGCCTAGTACATACACTACATGGATGACAATTGTTTCCTATTCATCCCCATTTTCTTGATTTCCTGAGAACAAAAACATCTTGTGTCGACTTCTACCGCACAAAATGTAGGTTAAAATTTACTTGATTAGCAAAAGCTAATACTAAAATGACACCAGCATGTCTGAAGGTAAAATGTCCTTAAAGGACATATAGTAGAAGGACAAACAACTGAAAATAAATCAAAGCTACAAAAACAAACAAATCAGATTTTTGAGCATCTGCTTTTCTTTAAAAAAACCCGAAAGAAACAGCTGTGTCTACCAACCACAGGCTTGATACGAAGGAATGTGTTGCTTCTTTATTACTCCTTTACAGCTCACGGCCACTGAGAGAGGGGTCAGCATTTATCCGCAATTGCCCATGAACTACGTTGCTAGTCGGGTTGTGTCAGAAGACGTTGATGTCAATTTGGAGTCACATATAAGGTAAACTGATTGAAGGATAACAGATTTATTTCCCTACCCCAGGAACATGAGCAGAACATTGCTTTTAAGACAATACAAAAAAATCCTGAACTGTCATGGTCACCATTTCTGAAATTAGCTTTTTTGTTGAATTTCAGATAGATTTTAATTACTTGGATGCAAATTCCCCAGGTGACTGGTCATAATTTGGACACCTGTTTCCAGATCAATAGCCTGAGCTTCTTAACCAATGTGTTATCAGAGGTGATAAGTCACCACCTGAGGTATGCGGTTGTGTGTTCAATGTTTTGCTTTTACGAAGGGCAGAATTCAGAGCGGAATGTAACACAGCTTTAGTGCAGTGTTTCAGCCTTGACGAATATATTCTGACGGTGTCACTTCACTTTGAATTTTATTGAATACTCACTAGTTTGTCGTTCATTTCAATGCTTTGTCACATATTGTCTGTGAAACTAGGTAATCTAGCTACTATGGAAAACCATACTCCACTACAACATCAAAAATACTTGGAATCTCACCAACAGCATGAGTCAACTCCATAACTTTTGTTATGGGGTTAGCATGATATGGGGTAACTGTGGGAAGAAATGTCCCTGACTGCAAGCATGAAATGCAATTAATCCTGACCCCAGGTGCTGTCTGTGTGGAATCAGCACATTCTCCTTGTCACTTATTTGGGTTTCTCCAGGTTCCCCGCTTTCCTTCCACACTCCAAAAAGTACGAGGGTTGGTAGGTTAACCATTATAACTTGCTCCCAGTGTGTAGATGAGTGATAGAATCTGAGGAGAGAGTAAATCAGATTGGTGTAGATGGGTGTTTGATAGTCAGCATCGACTCAGCGGGCCAAAGAGCCTGCTTCTGTGCTCTCTGACTCTTTCATTGTTTTATTGTTTGGCACTTGCAGTCATTGGGTTCCACTGGCAGTGTCCTCACCTCCGCACACTGCACTGGAACCATATGTGTTCAGCTGAATACAGTCAGCGGTTGATAATGCAAATGACCAAAATCAAAATTCTGGATTTTCCCATTACATTTTGGGAATTCAGAAAATATTGTACTAATGAAACCTGAAGTTATTATTGAGATTCTAATATCAAGTTTAAGCATATTAAGCAATTTTAAGCTCCCAGTAGTCAGTGGGATTTAGAGGAGAAATTTGTAGAGAGCTAGCAGACAGACGCAGGAAATATCAAGTTGTGATAGTAGGTGATTTTAACTTTCCACATATTGACTGGGACTCCCATACTGGATGGGATCGAGTTTGTCAAATGTGTTCAGGAAAGCTTCCTTAATCAATATTTCGAGGTCCCAACTGGAGAGAATGCAATACTGAATCTCCTCCCAGGGAATGAGACAGGGCAGGTAACAGAAGTGAGTGTAGGGGAATGCTTTGGATTTAGTGATCATAATTTCAAGATAATTATGGAAAAGGATAGGACTGGTCCTAGGGTTAAGATTCAAAACTGGAGGAAGGCCGATTTTGATGGCATCAGAAGGGATCTGGCAGGTGTGGATTGGGATAGGTTGTTTTCCAGCAAAGAGATGTGGGTAAGTGAGAGGCCTTCAAGAGTGAAATATTGAGAGTACAAAATCTGTATGTTCCTGTTAGGATAAAAGGCAAGGCCAACAGGTTTAGGGAAGCTTGGTTATCAAGGCCCTCGTAAAGAAAAAGGAGATGCATATCAGGTGTAGGCAGATAGGATCAAATGAGACACTTGAGGAACATAAGAAATGCATGAGAATGCTTAAAAGAGAAATCAGGAGGCCTAAAGAAGACATGAGGTTGCTCTGGCAGACAAGTGAAAGAGAATCCCAAGGGTTTCTATAGCTATATTAAGAGCAAAAGGATAGCAAGGGACAAAATTGGTCCTCTTGAAAATCAGCGTGGTTATCCATACGTGGAACTAAAAGAGATGGGGGAGATTTTAAATGGATTTTTTGCATCTGTGTTCACTCAGGAAACAGACACAGAGTCTATAGAACTGAGGAAAAAGAGTAGTAAGGTCATGAACCGTATCTGGATTACGGAAGAGGGGGTGCTTGCTGTCTTGAGGCAAATTAGGGTGGATAAATCCCAAGCACCTTATGAGGTGGTCCCTCAGACCTTGTGGGAAGCTAGTGCAGAAATTGCAGGGGCTCTGGCAGAGATATTTAAAACGTCCTTAGCCACGTGTGAGGTGCCGGAGGATTGGAGGATAACCAATGTTGTTCCGTTGTTCAAGAAAGGCTCTAAGAATAAGCTGGTAAATTATAGGCTGGTGAGCCTGATGTCAGTCGTGGGTAACTTATTGGAAGGTATTCTGAGGGACAGGATATGCAAGTATTTGGATAGACAGGGCCTGATTAGGGATAGTCAACATGGTTTTGTGCGTGGTAGGTCATGTCTAACCAATCTTATAGGGTTTTTCGAGGAGGTTACCAAGAGGGTTGATGAAGGAAAGGCAGTGGACATTGTCTACATGGACTTTAGCAAGGCCTTTGACAAAGTCCTGCATGGGAGGCTGCTCCAGAAGGTTAAGTCGCTTGGCATTCAGGATGAAGTAGCCAACTGGATTCAAGGTTGGCTTAGTGGGAGAAGCCAGAGAGTGGTAGTAGATGGTTGTCTCTCTGAATGCAGGCCTGTGACAAGTGGTGTGCCGCAGGGATTGGTGCTGGGTCAGTTGTTGTTTATCATCTATATTCATGATTTAGATGATAATGTGGTAAACTGGATCGGCAAATTTGTGGAAGACACCAAGACTGGGGGGCGTATTGGGCAGCAAGGAAGGATATCAAAGCTTGCAAAGTGATCGGGACCAGTTGGCAAAATGGGCTGAAAAACGGCAGATGGAATTTAATTTGGAGGCCTCATTTGGAATATTGTGCGCCGTTTTGGGCCCCACATCTTAGGAAGGATGTGTTGACGTTGGAGAGGGTTCAGAGGAGATTTACGAGGATGATTCCAGGAATGAAAGGGCTTACGTATGAGGAGCGTTTGTCGGCTCTTGGACTGTACTCGCTGGAGTACAGAAGAATGAGAGGGGACCTCATAGCGACATTTAAAATATTGATAGGAAAGGACAGAGTAAATGTGGCTAGGCTGTTTCCCTTGGTGGGTGAGTCCAGGACCAGAGGGCACAATCTTAGAATTAGAGGGTACAGTTTCAAAACAGAGATGAGGAAAAATTTCTTTAGCCAGAGGGTGGTGAATTTGTGGAACTCCTTGCCACGTACAGCAGTGGAGGCCAGATCAGTGGGGGTGTTCAAGGAGGAGATAGATAGATATCTAAATAGTCAGGATATCAAGGGATATGGGGATAAGGCCAGTAATTGGGATTAGAATCTTTTTTTTTTATTCTTCTTCCCCCATTCCCCATTTCTCATTTCTATTTCCCTTTCCTTGGAGCAGACTCGATGGGCCGAATGGCCTGCTTCTGCTCCCTTGTCTTGTGATCTTGTGATCTTGTGAATGCAGACAAGTGTGAGGGGATGCATTTTGGGAGGACAAACCAGGGTAAGACTTACACAGTGAATGGTAGGGCACTGAGGTGTGCAATAGAACAAAGGGGCCTGGGAATACAGATCCATAGTTCCTTGAAAGTGGCAGTACAGGTAGACAGGGTCATAAAGAGAGCTTTTGGCATATTGGCTTTCATAAATCATGGTATTGAGTACAGGAGTTGGGATGTCACGCTGAAGTCATATAAGACGTCGGTGAGGCCAAATTTAGAGTACTGTGTGCAGTTCTGGTCACCTACCTACAGGAAGGATATCAATAAGCTTGAAAGAGTGCAGAGAAAATTCACACGGATGTTGCTGGGACTTGAGGACCTGAGTTATAGAGAAAGGTTGAATAGGTTAGGACTTTATTCCCTGGAGTGCAGGAGAATGAGGGGTGATCTTATAGAGGTATACAAAATTATGAGGGGTATCAATAGGGTGAATGCATGCAGGCTTTTTCCCCTCAGGTTGGGTGAGACTAGAACTAGAGGACACAGGTTTCGGGTGAAAGGTGAAATATTTAACGGGAATCTGAGGGGGAACTACACTCAGAGGGTGGTGTGAGTGTGGAATGAGCTGCCAGCGGAAGTGGTGGATGCGGGTTCAATTGTAACATTTCAGAGAAGTTTGGATAGGTTCATGAACGAGCGAGGCATCGGGGGCTATGGTCCGGGTGCAGGTAGATGGGACTAGGCAGTAAACCAGGCCAGCATGGACTAGATGGGCCAAAGGGCCTGTTTCTGTGCTGTTGTGCTCTATGACTATTAGTCAGAAATTGGTTACTTCACAAGCCATGGTTTTCAACTAAACTTCCATTAAGAGAAAGAGGCAAGAAAAATACAAATAAAGCTGAATCAAGTGGAAGTAAAATAAACCATTCCCCTAAAATTAAATTGTTACACCTTCTTGTTCCTGCAAATGTCTATGACCAATATTTTTCTATGCACTTTATTTAGTATTTCTTGACCAGATATGGGAGGGTTCAAAGAAAAATACCCAAACACAAAAATGAAAACTTCCCTGAGGAGACTAGTAAACTTTTATTGCTCCATTTACCAATGACAAAATGCCATATGTAGTTTGTTGGCAGAACATTCAGACACAAATGTTCTCTTGTCCAAGATGCTATAAAAGCTTCAAACCACTATCATTTGTTTATTGCATTGTAAGGCTCAAAGCTGTATGTCGCTACATCATTTACATAAATAATCAACAACAATAGCCCCACCACCATTCCTTGTAAAACATCACAGTTTCCAATATGAGCAACATCATTATACGCTTGCATTTCCACTTGGGAAGGGAACAATATATTTTCTACAGAGAAGTTATCAACGGTTAACTTGCCGTATACAGGGAACAATCAAACAAGAGCTGCAAATTTTCTCATTCCCACATATGTCTTGTAGTTGACTTTGCCTTATTTCCTTTGTGTATCCAGCGATGAACAGCTATTTAACGAGTAGTTTATATGTGAAATACAAGAGACAGCAGATGCTGAAACCTGGAGCAAAAAGCTGCTGGAGGATGTCAATGGGTCAGGCAATATCTGTGGAGGGAGAGGAATAGTTGATATTTCACATTGGGGTCTTGCATCAGGATTGAGTGGGTGGACGGAGGATAGCCAGTATAAAGGGGAGTGGTGAAGCAGGGGCTGGTCGGTTACAGGTAGACCTAAGTGGAGTGAGAGATGATGGGCAGATGGAGCCAGGTGGGGGAGAGAAGAGGGTGAAGGTAGAGACAGATGCTAGAGGGTGACAAGAGGTACAAATGTTGGATTCTGATAAAGCAAGCGAGGTGATGGGTGGAACCAGATGAGAGAGGGCGAATAGGCGACTCTCTTCAAGTTTGCATTTGGGCTCAACCTGCCATTGGAGAAGGTCGCGGATAGATAGGTCGGTGTGGGAATAGGAAGGGGAGTTGAACTGGCATGCAACTAGAACCTTAGGATGGCTACTGCATACAAAGCACAGGTGCTCTACAAACCAGTCACCTGGTCTATGCTTGGTCTTTCTGATGTAGAGGAGGCTATGGAGAGAGCCTTGAATGCAGTAGATGAGTTTGGAGGTGCACACAGACCTCTGCCTCACCTGGAAGGGCTGTTCAGGTCCCTAGATGATGGTGAGGGAGGTGGTATAGGAACAAATGTGGCACCTCTTTGCAGTTATAGGGGTAAGAGCCAGAGGGATGAGTGGACTAGGGAGTCACAGAGACAGTGGGCCCTGCGGAAGGCAGAAAGGGTTGAGGAGTGGAAAATGTGGCTGGCGGTGAGATCCCATTGCAGCTGGTGGAAATGACGAAGGATGGTGTGTTGGATGCGGAAGTTAATCGGGTGAAAGGTGAGGACCAAGGGAACTCCATCTCTGTTCTGTTTGGAGGGAGGGTACATGAGAGCTGAATTCCAGTAAACGGAGGAACTGCGAGAGAGGGCTCCATCGAGGGAAAGCCACATTTCCTGAAAAAGGAGGACATTTCAGATGTCCTGGAACGGAAGGCGTCATCTTGAGAGCAGATGCTGTAGAAATGGGGAAACTGAGAGAAAGGCATGGCATCTTTACAAGAAACGAGATGGGATGAGGTATCATCGAGGTAGCAGTGGGTTTATTTTAAATGTCAGTGAGTAGCTTGTCTCCTGATAATGGAGACAGAGAGAGATCCAGCAAAGGGAGAGAGGTGTCAGAAATGGTCCAAGTGAATTTGAGGGTGGGGTGGAAGTTAGTAGCAAAGGTGATAAAATTGACAAATTCCGCACGAGTGCAGGAAGCAGCACCGATGCAGTTGATGTAACAGAGGAAGAGTTGGGGAGTGGCACCAGAGAAAGTTTGAAACAACGACTGTTCCACGTAGCCAACAAAAACACAGGCATAGCTGGGGCCCATGCGAGTGCCCACGGTTGGACCTTTGATTTGTAGGAAGTGAGAGGAATCAAAAGAGAAGTTGTTCAGGGCAAGAACAAGTTCCGCTAGGAGTGTTGTTGAAGGGGAATTGACTGCATCTTTGTTGCAGAAAGCAGAGGATTCCAAGACCTTCCCAATGGGGGATGAAGATTGGACAACAGAGTGGAGATGAGATGATGGGAGGCAGGGAATCAGAAGTTGTCAAAGGCTGCATGTGATCACTGCTGGTACTGAAAAGTTTTTCAAATTTACACATGAATGATTATGCCACGGAGCTAATTAAGAGGCTAAACTACCTGGCTAGTGATCTGACTATTTAGTAACAAGTATCAGTTTTGGTTAATTCATCAAGCTGCAACATTGCATGATGTCAGGAAGGTAGGAAAGTGGCCTGACAGTGGTGGGCTATAAGACCTAGACAGTTCCTTTTGCTTAAACTCAGTATATACTCAGTGTATATGTGTAAACACTCTTGATCCAGGTATGACATTTTCATCAATTATCCAATTTTAATATTTGAGACACTAAACACAGCTGACCTAACGAGAGCAGCACATTTCAGAAAGCTCATCAATTTTAAATAAAGTCAGTATTTTATTTGATGTTTACTTTTACATTTAGGCTCAGTTTGCTGACCGACTGTTCCATTGACTGACAATTCCATTTGCTCATTGAAAAAATGCATAAATTATCAAATTTAGAGTTTACCAAGGGTTTACAGAATACCATTCCTTAGAAAATGGTTCTGTGCTCATGAGGATAACAAAATCTCATTTTTGGAATGGGCACTTTGTGTTCAATAATTATTGCATTTGTATTTTACATTTTCAGCATGCATTTTTTGCCCCTTCTACTGGTACTTTCAAACAATTATTCTGCTTCTTTTATTTACATTTCTTCTAGACCAAACTTTTCTTATTCCCATTCCAACCCTGTTTTCACCTTGCATACAAATATCATCTAATCATCTTTGTGCATTAGCATAGAGGCTTTGTGTTGTGCTTAAGAGTGGCTGTACCATAACTAATGGAAGGCTGCTGGCTTTCAGGATGACAATAAGGAGCATGACTTGAATAAACCTGAGACGCTTAAGAATCACAGTCTCAGGTGTGTTGAAAAAGTGAAGAGGTTAATATACTTGTCAGATTTTTGATTCAGGCAAACTATTTGAAAGGAAATTAATTAGACCTGAGAGATTGGATGATACCAAGCATTTCTCTTGATCCAGTCTTCTGTGCTACATTGGTGAAGTAGTTGGATGTCAACAACTGTCTCCTCCATTTGTGCCCTCTTTAGAAGTTTAGGCACATATTTTTGGCTTTGTTCCTAACAACAGTGGGCAGGATGGTACATCAGAACCTGCAAGTGATGGAGATATGAAGAGTATGGATAACACTATTGATGGATTACTGAAGCTGGAAAGGAAAAGCTGCGCTGATGTGTGGTGGGTGCAGGAAAAGGGGTTTATTGGTTTTACCATCACAGACAAATGGTTGGTGTTGTTGGTGATGATGGTGGGGGTGGGGGGGGGAAATTATCAGCACTGAAGTTGGTTGGGGAGAACAAGGTGCAGATGAAGGTTGTTGTTGACGGGTGAGGATCATAAGGTCAAGGGTGTGTGTGTGAGAGTTGAGGGTTGGAGGTTGGTGTGGGAGGATGTCTCTGATAGAGTACAACCAGGGTGATCATAGAGGTAAGCTGTAATCAAAGTTATCTACTGAACGAGTGAATGGGAGCAGTTAGAGGGCGAGAACATAGACTAAAGAACAAAAGAACGTGGGAGTTGTAAAATGAAGACCAAGAAAACAAGCCCATTAGGTCAGGCTGGGCATGTGCTCCACTCCCAGAGAGGGAGAAAAAAATGGCAAACAAAAACACAAGTTGCGCTAATATTACAGATGGATGACAGATGCAGATCAAGAAATCAATTTCTGCGAGGTTGTAGAATTCAATGTCAAGTCCAAAAGGCTGTAATATGCTCACATGGAAAATGAGGTGCAGTTTCTCAAGTTTGCGCTGGGCATCATTAAAGCAGTGTAGGAGGCCCTGGATCGATAGGTCAAAGTGGGACTGGGATGGGGAATTAAAGTGGCAGACAACAGGAATCTCAGAGTCATCCCTGCAGACTACATGCAAGTGTTTCACAAAGTGAACACCATCCAATGGAGAGGAAAGCACATCGTGAACAATAAATGTAGCACACTAGATTGGAAGAAGTGCAAGTGAATCGCTGCTTCACCTGGAAAGACTGTTTGGATTCCTGGATGGTGGGAAGGGAAGGGATGAAAGCACAAGTATTGCATCACCCGCAGTTGCAAGGAAAAGTGCCATAAGAGAAGTGGTTGTCAGGAAAGGAAGAGTGGACCAGGGAGTCGTGAAGGAAATGATCCCTGCAAAATGCTGAACGGGGAAGAGAGTGGAAGGTGTGTCTGTGGTGGAATCTCTTTGAACGTGGCGCACCTTGCAGGGAATGATCTGTTGAGTATGGAGGCTGGTGGGGTGCAAGGTGAGGACCAGGGGAAACTCTACCCTTGTTCTGTCCTGGAGGAGAAGGGGTTAGACCAGAAGTACAGGAAATGGATGAGATGCAGTCAAGACTTTGTAAACAATGGGAGAGGGATAGCTGTATTTCAGAAAGAAGGAAGACATTTCAGAGGCTCCTGTTTTGAAAAGATTCATTTGGAGCAAATACAGAGACAGGGAACTGGGAGAATGGAATAGAGCTTAAACGAGGCAGGGAAGGATGTAGAGTAGTCAAAATAGCTGTGGGAGTCAGTCGGTTTGTTATGGATGTTTGGTAGCTGGCCTATTTCCTGAGTTGGAGACAAAGATCCAGAAAAGGGAAGAGTCAGAGACTGATCACGTGAAGGTGAGGGTAGAGTGGAAATTGGCAGCAAATGTAATGAAACTTTAATGGGTAATGTAATGTAAAAGTAATGAGTTCTTCATGAGTGCTGGAGGCAGCACCAATGCAGTCACCGATGTACCAGAATAAAGAAAGTGGGAGTGGGCCTGGGAAGGACTGAAACAAAGACCATTGCACATATCCCGCAAAAAGACTGGCAGAATTCGGGCCCACCCCTTTGATCTGGAGAAAGTGAGGGAAGTTAAAAAAGAATGCGAGAACAAAATTTTCAGACCTCAGCAACCAAGCTGTGTACGGCTCATGCTTGTGGGCAGATAAATAGATGTTGCTTGGTCTATCTCCTGCAACAACATTTCAGGATTCTTAGCGTCACATTGATCCCTGTCACATATCAGCACTTGAATGGCTAACTTAGGTGTGAAGGTGTCTTAGGGCCTTCTGGATGATCCGCTTCCAGGTGGACTATTCCCTCCATTCCTTCCTAGTTCATTCTTCCAGCTCTATTAACATCCATTTCCCTTCTCACAACATCTTTCCATGCAACACAGAAGACTGAATACCTGCCCTTTTATTTCTTCTTTTCCCGTCACCCAGTGTTCCTAATGCAATTCGTGTGTACTTTGTCCAATTCAGTGTATTCAATGGAAGCAATGTGATCTCCTCTGCTTTGGAGAAACCAAACGCAGATTTGGTGACAGCTTTGCAGGTGTCTGTAATCAGTCTGCAAGGGTGACCCCTAGCTTCCAGGTGCCTGTTCTTTTAATTCTTTGCTCACCCCCACTCTGGGCTTTGTGAGAACAAAAGGCGAAAGAAGTCAATGTGAGTGTGAAAAAGAGCATCTAACTCGGCATGTTTTTGCCCTCAGAACACAGCAATGAATTTAACCATGACACACTATCAGAATTGACCAGTTCTGATGAAGGGTCGTCACTTTTATCTTTCTTGAGTGCTAAATGGCCTCCTGAATAGTTCCAGTCTTCTTTTATTTCATATTTCTCGCAACTGCTGCATTTCACATCTCAGATCCACTTTCTTTTCCATTCCCCTATTGTCAGTTATCCAATTTTACCTTCATCTCCTTCAGTTGTGATCAATGAGATTTCACCACCTTCCCTCAGCCAACACCAACTCAAATGGGTTATTCCATTCCAGTCCAATTCCCTTTGTTCTATCCCTCATCTGCAACTTGAAACAGGTTTAATTTCTAACCTCTCCTGATGAAACATGGATTTTCTCTGCTCTCCACAGACACTGCCCAATCTATTTCTAGCAATTTATGTTTTTATTTCAGATTTCCAGCATTTGCAGTTTAATCCTGTTTCAGTTCCTGATCCATTTCTACCGATGGCGCCCACCCCCTCCCCCTAATGGCCATGGGAGACTTTCTGACTGCCAGTTTTGTGTCGCCATTCACAGAGTAAGCCTGCTGCTTGGCATGCAGGTACAAAAATAAAAGGTGGATGGTGGAAATCTGAAACAAAAACAAGAAATACTGGAAACACTCAGCAGGTCAGGCAGCATCTGTGGAAAGAGAAACAGCTGATATTTCAGGCTGAAGACACTTTGAAGACAAAGGGTCTTCAACCTAAAACATGACCTGCTAAATGTTTCCAGCAGTTTGTTTTTGTTTCAAGTGTGCATGTATGTTATGTTTAATTTTTTTTGATCATGTTGTAGTTTTGTTGACAATGCTTATTCTTTAAACAAGGCCAAGCAGATCAATTCCATCACTGAATTTATAAGCATATATTCCAGCTATAACAGGAAACAGACAATGCAAATTCCTATCAAGACTGAAAAAGAAAAGCAGCATTTGAATGTGATTAGTGACCTTTTAAGATAGCCAAGGACTTAACAATGTCAACTGAATTCAAAAATGCATTGCCAGTCAAAGCACATCATTTTTAACCTGACCACCTGATATGCTAGGTTAGTTTTCCCAGTGTTGTCTTGGACATCTTGCCTACAAAAGGGAGATTGATCAATTGGAGATGGTTCAGGAAGGTGCAACAGATGATTTCAAGGATCAAAACCTGTGTGTTCAGGACATTTTGCCCTGAAGCTAACTTATGCATTACCTGACCCAAGAGCAACGGCAGACTGACAGTCAATGCAATCGTACAGTGATTTCCCAATAATGACATCCATCACTTTGATGAACACGACAATGTACAGAACAAAAAGGAAAACATTTTTTCCTAGAGTCACCGTTTGTTCATGAGATGCATGTGTTTTATTTCCCAGTTTGTTGTCTGTAACATTGCGCTGCGCAGCATATTGTTCTAAATCAATTAAACATGAAATGTACAGAAAATATTTTTGCGTAGCACTTTGGGATGCCGAGACTCGAAACAGAACTGCATCACACATGCCATCATTTGCATAATTGATTCATCATTTCTTATTTCAATATTTTATCAAACATGGGACACGTGTTGTGCAAACAGAATGCTCCATTGGGGAACTGTGAAAAAAATACAGGATGTCTTCCAATCTCTGAGGGAGAACTGGCTCAGTTATTTGTGACTGAATTGTCACTCATGAGTTACCAGCATTCTTATCCCGAGTGAGATAAATTCTGCACTTTCTGCATTTCTTCAAGGAGTCTATTCCGAAGACACCACAAGGACAGTACTCTAGTGTTCTGTGCAACAAGGGAATTGAAGTAAGTGGGTTTATTACTCCATATTTCATTGCTTGAAGATCCTTCTTCCAATGCACACTATTGATTTGGGAAAATGACAGCAGCTGAAGGGAAGCCGGAAGAAATTACCTTGCATTTCCCTTTGGTTCTCATGCCCAGATTCAATATCGAGCAGCATTCTTTAAATGGGATCCAGAAAGAGTTCCAGATCTCATTTACTTTATGAGTATTTTCCTTTATCTTTTTGAATTGCCAGTAGATAACAGAAAACATTAAAAGATAAATATCACTGTAGCTATAAACTAGGGTTGCATGGAGAATCCTTGCATTACTGCAGCCTGTGATATTTCAAAGGCACACCCTTAGCAAGCCTGAAAGCAGTAACCGTTATGGGAAGAGTAGGATCGTAATTAAAATCACTGGATTACTAATGCAGAGACCTTGAGTAATATGGAAGCACAAGTTCAAATTTCACTACAAATATAATTTAGTAATTCAATATATTTGGAATAAGAAGCTTGCAAAAGCCATAAAATCTACAAAATTGTCATTAAAAACCCATCAGATCCACTCATTCCTCTGAAAGTACACATGATACTACCCCACAATTGTAGTCATCTCTTAAATGTTCTTTGAAATGGCCAAGAAAGACTCTTTATTCAAGGGCAAATAGAGGTAGGCAATAAATGCTGACCTTGTTGGCAATGCCCACATTCTGTGAATGAATCAAGAAAGAATGAAATGAAAGCAAAATGCCCCATCACAAGCGCTGGAGTACATGTATCATAAAATTCAGAGGAGCAGAGCACTCAACATGATCGCAGAGTGGGGAACAACAGAAGGCCAATGGTATTTGACGAGAATTAAATGCGAGGTCTGTGAAGCTTAGTCAGGGGTGAAAATAGTAAGTTCTTGATGATGTGGATTTTAACAAAGATAGAATACTTCTAAACAGCAAATGTGTATTGTCCCTCTAACTATATTGATTATTGTTGCAGGAGTTCAAAGGGACACGGGGTCTATTACATTGAGTAAATAACCTGTGTAAACTCTCGCCCCATAAGATAAGAGAGGCAGACAGCAACTCTATCATGAAGAAAGCACAGGCTGAAACACACTACTTGGTAATGAATCTCACAAAGTCATCTTGAGTTATGTAGTAGTTTCATTCCTGTGCAATTCTTCTATTTTAAACCATCATTTCCTCCAAGATGAAGGTTTTGTGACCTGCCTCAAGGTTTCTGCCAATACTCCTCTATAATAGATCCCAAGAGACATTACTATTGATAGAATGGCATTGGCAGCAGGCCGACAATACTCACGCTGTCTGTGGCACACTGCAAAGGAGACAAATTAGACGCCACTGATGTTATCTGTGATTTGACTTTTCTTGGACCAAAAGCTTCCATCTGAAGAGTGTGGCTGTCACCTAGACATGCTGTCCGACATCTTCACAAGTGGAAGGAGGTGTGACTAAGCCAAATGCACAAGCAGCAAACCTTCCTCCCAGTGACCGCAGGTCTGGCCTGGCAGAACATGGAACACACCTAGGTTTCCTGGCACATCGGAGGGCTTCCAATTGAGTTCCTTGATATTGCTCTCCAGCAAGCATTTTGGACGTGACCCAACTTTTCCAGTTGTGGCAGAGTTCTCCCAGTTCTCAGTCAGAACAGGTTAAAAAGAAACAAATGGCAAACTAGTACAGTTTATTTTAAATATAGAAGCACTTATGTTACACTCTCCTTGATAACCAAGCACAAATTGAATTCCCTCTGGAAAGTCACTGCCTTCCCTGACTTTGCATTGAGCACCAGACAAGGTAAAATCACTATCAGGAGATTCACAAGTGTCAGTCACATCCCGACACTGTGCACCATACTGCAACCGTGAACCACACAACTTTTACAGTCTTAATAAAACAAGATTCAGTGCAAGAAATATTATTGTAATCGTTATTTCTTTGTCAGTGAAAGAATCCATTTGAGAAACCAGACCTACTATTACTTTGATGCACTGACGTTCAGGCTGTGGGAAACACATCAGCAGCCACTGTTAAAAGTGAAGCACAGGAAGACAGGCAAATTACCCCACAGTGCTTTATTGTGCATTACACCACTACATTTGTTAAATATTGGAGCTTCGGATCAAGGTAATACCCAGTGGTTACTGGTATTAAAGGTAATATTGTGGCTGTCTGGCTTACAATCCGTGGCAGCAGAACAGATTTGAAAAAAGGATTCGATCCAGGGGGCAAGGGACAGATCTGTGAAAGTGGCAGCTTGTGTTAGCGTCTTTTTCCAATGTGCTTCCACAGATGTTGCGCAAGCTCTACAAAGGCATACATCAATGCTTTCATAATTTATTCTCTCTGAAATTTTATGCTCTTTTAGTCTGATGCTCAGCCATCCACTAACAAGCTAAGATATGAGCCAATAAATCAAAGGCGTCTGCTTGTCAACTCCAGCTAGTTGGCTGCATCACAGCTGATTACCTGACACACACATAGCGACAAGCTTATACAGGAAGATAGTCTGCAGCCTTTTCTCAATATACTGTTTGATAGTAAATCCATGTGAAGTGAGTGTAATGGAATTTAATAGATTCTAAAAGCAAATGTAATCCAAGTTAAAACACTGAAGGAGAAATTTGTATTTTGTTAGTTTTAACTGAGCACAGGAATACTGGCCACCCATTGTACACCAGTCCCAAAATATGGTTCCATTAACTAAATTGGAACAAATCATATGAGGGTAGTACAAGGGGCTATAGACACTGTAGCATACATTCAGTGCTTGCAATCGAAGACTAGTTTCAAGCCTTGCCTATTTTCAAAAATATAGGCTCTTGTGTTGAGCTCCAGGCTGCTGAGTGAGTAAGCATGCAGTGTGAATAGGAAACTCACTCATAGCTCTGGGGATGAATAACATTGAGGCATCAAACCCAATGTATCTAAATCACTGGATCTCATTTAATTTCTGTTGCCAATTCTGTCATACTTTCAGGCAGGAAGTTGATGGGTTTAAAATTTCAGGTACAAGGATGGATTTTAGGATAAAACAGGGATGAAAATTAAGTCGGTATAGCCTATTATGGCATACCAGTACAAAAATGACCAGTGCCATTTTTGTGATATAATCACACTGGTAAGAAGTTTAAATTGCTTTCAGTCCTGGGGAAAACTCATTCAATTGGAGAGTAGTTATGATCTGGAACTCGCTGCCTGTTGGGGTGGTGGAAGCTGAATCAGTCATGAGATTGGCACTCAAGAGCAAATAATCTGCAGAGCAACAGTAAAGAGTGAGGGACTGGAAGTTATGATGATTAATCTATGAGGAGTCGGCTAAGTCTCAATGGGTCAATTCACCACTTTCAGTGCCATAACAATTCTATGTTTCTAATAACCAGTACATTACTCATTGACCTTAACATTCAATCCTGTTTTACTACCATGTCCCTTGTATAGGAAAACAGTACAAATAACTTTAGAATAAGGAGGGAAATGATATGGTGGACTCCAAGCTTGGGAAAACAGGGTAAGATGAGGAGGATGGGTCAGAACTGAAGGATTTGGAGAGTATAACAGATGGTTGCTTTTGAAACTTATGAATTCAAAAGTTATTTCCATCTCTGACGTCTCTGCGGAAAGACAGGATCATAAAAGGAAAAACCAAAATGATTAGGTTTGAGCAAAGACAAGGTACAAATGCACCTTCCTCCTTGTCACTCCTAAAAGAGAAAATTTAATACCCAACCAAGATTTTGAATCAAAGAACTGTGTCTCTGTTTTACACTTTAGAAGATTGATAATTTGTGACAATCATCTCAAGCATAATTTTATCATCCTCTGGGAATTGCAGACAGCTGTTACTTTCATGTCTCATGGATAAATGAACAAGATTTATTCTTCCAACATATAAATGATCTTTTTTCCAAACATTGCAAGAAAGTTGTGGATGCAAAGTTACAGTTGGAGGATAAGTCATTCAGAAACGTTTCCCCATCTGGATACTAATGCACAAAGGAAAGTCTCTGATGCACTGTTGCCATCACTAGAGGCAGACTCTATAATGTTGTACTGGATATATTGAATGTCACTTATATTTCTGCTGATTAAATCTTTAAGATATATTTAATCACTATGTATGTGGTCATTCCCTCAATATATGTTCCTTTCTCGTTACTACACAATGACTATTCTGTCTCTTCTGTATCTACTTCCCGAGTTGAATAAAAGTGTCAAGTTAGTTGAGAAGGTAGCTTCTTCGAGAATGGTCATGAATTCAAGACCTGTTCTTGGGCTTTGTCACTTATTTAAGGTGACACAAACACAGCATTGAAGGAACAAACTTGGGAGGACTTTCAGAGGAATTCAGTAGCTAATATTAATTTGAATTTTCCCCAATATTGCTGGAAGTGAATAATCTGGTTTCGAGTCAGTGGGCTGGCTTGACAAGCAAGTCCCTTTATTATGACAGGTTTGAAGTTTACTTGTGGTGAACAAATTTGGCAGTTCTCTGTTGTGCCAGATTGGGGATAGGACTCATAGACCCCTTTTATTTTCAAAAGGCAGAAAGGCTTGGTAATGAACCCGAGAAGGCCTTCACCTTCTCAGATTCATTACCAATTGAAAAAAAAATCAAAATATAGCATTACCACAGCCACATAATTTTTCACCCCAGAATCTGCACCTTCCCCCTGCTGATGGCTGCGACTTTGCCATCAGAATAACAATGGGGCAAAAGACATTTGTGATTATTGGGAAAAGAGTATATATCTGGACCCTGCCAGCAAATTCAGGCAGGGACCAGATCTACACTTAAACACAGTTGTCAGAGATATGCTGCATAAAATGCTTAACTATACATACTTAACTGCACATATGCTTAACTAAATGAAAACATCCCCGTCTGACACACCATTGACATACATTGAAGGACATATAATTGCTCTATTTATATGATTGATATGATTTCAGGTGACCACAGAAAGTGAAGTCTTGCCCATTTCAACCCATTTAATATTGTAGCAAGTGTTAATTACTACCAGTCAACCTGGCTACCAGAAGTGTTGAGAATCATTCACCTGGATTGTAACTGTTGAAGGCATTAACAAATCAACTGTGGAGAATTTATTTTTTTATTATTATTTCCTGTAGCCGTTTTCTCTTTCTCTTAATCCAAGCTTTTTTTCAATCTCTATTTCTTTTTAACCTCTTATTTGACATTGAATTCACCCTGCCCAACTTAATTTTTCCCTCAGTTCTGGTAATGTTAAGTTTATGATTATTCAAGCTCATTGGTTCAGGAGATACAATGTTGCTTGCTCACTCTGATTGGACAAGGAGATAAACCAGTGTTTGTTCATTTGATTGGTTAAGGAGATGTCCCACCTCTTTACACTGATTGATTAAGGAGATACATTATTACCCTGTTTAGTTAGGTTTCCTGCTGCAACTTTAAAAGCAACTTGCCACGCAATAATTTTAAGATCCTAAGCACCCAATGGCAAGTATAAAATCTAATGTCATTGGTTGTTCTGCCATAGAAAATTATAGCCCAATACATTTAATTTTATTCAAAGCTCTTTTCATCTTGCACAATTATTTAAATTTACCTGCTTTTCATCCTATTGAAAACCTAATCTCCCCTCCCAACTTTATTTCCACTTTAAACAATTACATTCTCTAACTTTTACTAATTCTGATTAAAGGTCAACAACCTGAATGTTGGGCCATATCAAGCTGACTGAATTGTTAGTTCTGTTGGAAACTGACAGCAATATTCATGGTTCTGCTCATTACAGACTTCTGTGCTTGCTGGGCCAAAGCAAGTGGCAGGCTGGATGTTGCTGTGCTGTTGTGTCCAGAGGTGAAGCACTAACATGCGAGAGAGAGGCAGTTTCACTTGGCATCCAGTCCTCAGTCTCATAGAACATAAAACAGTACAGCCCAGGAACAGGCCCTTCAGTCCATGTCTACGCTGGCTATGATGCCAATCTCAACTAATTCCATCTACCTGCATATGGCTCACATTCTTCTATTCCCTGCCTATTCATGTGTCTGTCTAAATGCCCCCTAAATGTCTATCGTATCTGCTTCTCCCATCCCCTGGAATGCAGCACGTTCCAGGCATCTACCAGCCTTGCCTTGAAAATCTCATTTAGGCTTCTCCCTTTCACCTATTCCCACTGGTATTTGACATTTCTATCCTGGGAAAAAGACCAACTATCTACCCTATCTGTGCCTCTCAATTTTATACACTTCTGTCAGATTGCCCATCGTTGTCCAAAGCTTCAGAGAAAACAATCCAAGTTTGTCCAACCTCTCCTTACGGCCAATACACTCAAATCCAGGCAACATCATGAAGATTGTTGACCTGAATTGACCTGAAAATTCCACTGTCCATTCCCCTCCACAGATGTTGCCTGACCCGCCGAGTTCCTACAACTTTTTGTTTGTTGCTCCAGATTCCATCATCTGCACTCGTCTCCCCAACATCCTGGTAAACCTCTTCTGCACCGTCTCCAAAGTCTCCGCATCCTTCAGATAGGGAGTCAACCAGAACTGCACACAACACCCCAAGAGTGGCCAAACCAAAGTTATATACAGCTACAACATGGCTTCACAATTTTTATACTCAAAACCCTGACCGATGAAGGCAAACATGCTGTACACCTTCTTTACCACCCTTTCTACTAGTCTTGCTACTTTCAGGGAGCTATGGACTTGTACACCGAGATCCCTCTGTGTATCAATGGTCCAAAGGGTACATCCATTCACTGTATACTTTCCTCTTGCACTTCACTCCCAAAATGCATCACTCCACACTTGTCTGGATTAAACTTCATCTACTATTTCACTGCCCAAATTTTCAACTGATATATGTCCTGCTGTATCCTCTGATAACCTTCCTTGCTATCCATGCCAGTGATAAATGGCATCAATACCAGAGAAAAAGATTTTAATACAATATATTTTAACTTGCTATTTAAATCGACTTGAATAGTTTTAATTGTCCACTATTATCAGAGATATTTAAAAATAATTTATGACCCCGTCAGTGGCAACCTGTTTCGTAGTTCTAGTTGTTCAGTGCTCCTAATCCAGAAAAAGCAGGCACAGCTGGGTGGCGAGAATGAGGAGCAAGTTCAGATAGCAAGCCAGGTCCAACACATCCAACCCATTAAATTTCTTTCTTTATGGAATTCCTACAGGTCGCAATGGGAGCCATTTGCCCCATCAGGTTCTTGCCTTTTACTGCAATCCAGTCAGCCCCATTTCCCATTCAACAGATGCCGCCTAATTGGCTGACCCTTTCCAATATCGTTTTTATTTCACTTGTTTTCCTAAAATATTATTTTCATATTGTCATTTGGTAACAAGAATATGACCAATTTTTCTTTGTATTTTTCTCCCTTCCAATACTAGTCTGACTGAAGCAATGGGAAAGTTCTTGCCAATGTATCTTATCAAAGTTGGGGATGGATAGCTTCTGTTTCTAATGTTTATGTTCCTCAGTGAAATAGCTGGATAGTCTAACCAGAGCAACATTGATAGAGGCCAAAGAGTTAATTACAATTACATTTGCAACTTGAGTACAGTATGCAGTGACAGGAGGTGAAGACCTAAAACCATGAATTGAGAGTTTATATATTTAAATTAATCTATCTGAAGTATGAACACCAGTAATCCTATCAATTTTATTCAAGATCTTTCTTCAAAATTATTTTGAAGAAAAAGCTTGAAAACAAAACTTTGGGGTAGAGATCTATACTTCAGTAAAAAATATATAGGCTGCTTTCTGCTCTGCTCCATTTCTAAAATTCTGTTTCATCAGAGATACCGCAACTGAACATCACCAAGAGTACAATATGCAGCTATTCCTATCGTGTCTTTAGTCCAACTGATCAAGGACAAAATTCTATGCCCTTTTATCTGTCTAGCTCACTGAAGCATAATGGTCAAAATAGATGAACATTTTCTTTCATTTCCCATTTACTTGTTATATCATACCATGAATGATATTCTCACATCCAGACAAGAATTAAACTTCATCCTAGGTAACTCAATACAATAAACCGGAATCAACTACTGAATCAGGTATAGAACACTTTTCAGCAAGATTAGTTTAACTTTACTGGTTGGGAAAGCTATAGAAATGGGAATCAGGGACAGAATTAGAATCAGTAGTTGCTTGAACAAATGTGGATTGATTAGAAAAAGAAGGCATAATTTTTTTGAAGCCAAATTGTATCTAATTAACATGACAGAATCTTTTAAATAATTTAACAGTGTCGATGAGGGAAATTTAATTGATGTGGTATGCATGGATTTCCAAAAGGCATTTCATAAAGGTGCCACACAATAGGTTTATCATCAGGATTCAAGGGTACAGATTAAAAGGGACTTGGATAGAAAACTGGCAAAGTTACAGGAAGGAGAAAGTAGTATTAAAAGGCTATTTTACATGTTGGAGGAAAGTGTACGGTGGAGTTCCTGAGTAATCAGTATTAGAACTACTGCAACAAAATGACTTGGGAATACATGTGCTTAGTTTAATAGAAGTGCCAGGGCAAATTTAAAAAGTAGAGGAAGGAGGGGGGGCGGGGAAGTGACCCAAGGACTAAGAGATAGAGAGACGGAAAACAAGAACCAGAAGGTCTAATTAACCCATGTAAAACATTTGTTCAACCACAACTGGAGTATTGTGCCATGATTCTGAGGGAAGAAGTGAAGGCTTTGAGGAGGGTGCATACAAGTGAACAAACATCTGAATCAAGAGCAAGAATAGGCCACTCAGTCCCGAAAGCCTCCTCTGTCATTTCATAAGATCATGGCTCATCCTGTTGTGAACTTAATTCTGCACTCCTGTCTACGTCTGTTGATTTTTCATCCCCTTGCTTCTCAAATAACTACCTCTGCTTTAAAAATATTCAAAGACTCTGCTTCTAGCACAGAGGAAAAGAATTCCAAAAACTCACAATCCTCAGAGGAAGTTTTTCACTTTCTCAGATTTAAATGAGTGACCCTTTATTTTTAAACGGTGATCCCCAGTACTAGATTCCCCCACAACAGGAAACATCCTCTCCAGATTCATCCTTCAAGAATTCTAAGGATCTTGTACATTTCAACCAAGTTGCTTCTCACTTAGCTATACTCCATTGAATACAAACCTTACCTACCCAACCTTTCCTCATACGACAACAACCCCTTTCGAGGTGTTAGTCTCGTAAGTTTCTCTGTACTGCCTTCACCACATCTGTATTCTTCCTGAAACAAGGAATACTGTACACTGGATTACAGAGGTGGTTTCACCAATGCCTGAGATATCTGGTGTAAGCTCTTTACATTTGTATTCAATATCCCCAACAATAAATAAAAATATTGTTAATTTTCCTATTTACTTCCAATACCGAGCTTTTGAAACTCATTCACGAGGACACCAAGATCCTTGTTTATTAGAGCTCTACAGTCTCTTTTGTATATTTTCCCTTTTAAAATGGTCAGTTTTACATTTTCACAAATTATGCTCAATTTGCCATATCTTTGTTCACTCATTCCTCTGTCTATTATCCTTTGTAACATCATTATGTTCTCTTTCCTACCGACATCTGTGTCAACAGCAAACTTAGCAACCATACCTTTGATGCCTTCACCCGAGTCAAACTATTTACAATACAAATTGTAAAAATATGAAGTCCATGCGCTGATAACTGTGACACACCACTTGTTACAATGTGTCAACCATAAAAAGGCCCATCTATGGCTAATCCATGGTAAATTGGTTTATTATCGTCATATGTACCGAGGTACAGTGAAAAACTTGTCTTGCGTGCCATACATACAAATCATTTCATGACATACATTAACTCCAATAGCATAAACTTTTCTACAATAACCATTCATGCAACACCTTATGAAGCGTCTTCTAGACATCTCAGCACATCCACTGATTTCTCTTCATCCACAGCATGCTACTTCTTCAAAGAATTGAAATTACATTGGTCAAACACGATTTCCCTTTTACAAAATTGTATTGACTTTGCCTTGAACTTTTCCAAGTGCGCTGTTATAATATCTTTAATAATGCATCTAATATTTTCCCTTACAGATGTTAACTTAATAGGCTGGTAGTTTCCCTCCCTCTATTTTCAAATAAATGAGCTACAGTTGCCACTTTCCTACTGAATGGAACCTTCCCTGTACCTGGAAAGTTTTGGAAAATTAATACCAATGGATTAACTGTCTCATTAACCATTTCAATAAAGACCCTAGGATGAAGTTCATTATGACCCAAAGCCTTGCTACTCCATCTGCCAAACAGTTTGCTCAGTATTCCTTCCCTGGTGATTGCAGTTTTCCTGAATTCCTCCCTCCTTCCCAATTTACTGCTATTTGGGGATGTTACTTGTATCCATTATAATGATAACTGATGCAAAATGATCAATTAATTCACCTGCGATGTCCTGTTTTCCATTGTTAATTCCCCGGACTCGCTTTCTATTGGGCTGGAAGAGATTTACTGAAATGATTCCAGAGATGAGGGTCCCTGTGAGCTGTGGCATAACCAGCGCAAGGAGATCTTAGTGCAAGGAGGTATTGAGGGCGAGGGGAGCAGAACCAACTGGAACGGACTCAACAGTTTGAATGGCCCACTTCCGTGCTATAATCGTCCTGTTAGACTCACGGAATCAGTGAAATCTACAGTGCAAAAAGGGAGGAGAGATGGGAGATGGGGAGGAACTGATGGCAGTGGCCAAGTTTGCAGATGATACCGAGATGGGTGGAGGGACAGGTAGTGTCGCAGAGGCAGGAAGCCTGCAGAAGAACTTGGGCAGGTGAAGAGAGTGGGCAAAGAAGTGGCAAATGGAATACAGCATAGGGAAGTGTGGGGTTATGCACTTTGGTAGAAGAAAGGCGTTGAGTATATTCTAAATAGGGAAATAATTCAGAAATCAGAGGTGCAAAGGGACTTGGGGAGTCCTAGTTCAGAATTCCCTCAAGGTTAACTTGCAGGTTGAGTCAGTAGTAAAGAAAGCACATGCATTTGAGAGGACTAGAATACAAAAGCAAGGATGTACTGCTGAAGCTTGATAAGGCATTGGGTTGGACTGCATTTGGAATATTGTGAGCAACTTTGGGCCCCATATCTAAGGAAAGATGTGCTGGCCGTGGAGAGCGTCCAGGACGTTCACAAGAATGATCCTGGGAATAAAAGGTTTAATGGATGAAGGGTATTCGATGGCTCTGGGCCTGTACTCAGTTTCAGAATGATGGGGGGGGGGGGGGGGAAGGGTGCTGGGGGAATCTCACTGAAACCTAGTAAATTCTGAAAGGCCTGGATAGAGTGGATGTGGAGAGGGGGTTTCCATTAGTAGGAGAGTCTAGGATCTGAGGGCACAACCCCCGAATAAAGGGATGTCCCTCTAAAACTGAGATGAGGAGGAATTTCTTCAGCCAGAGAGTGGTGAATCTGTGGAATTCATTGCCACAAGTGGAGGCCAAGTCATTGGGTGTATTTAAGGCAGAGATTGATAGGCTCTCCATTTGTTAAGGGTTACGAGGAAAAAGTGGGAGAAAAGGGTTGAGAAAAATCAAACAGCCATAATTGAATGGCGGAGCAGACTTGATGAGTCGAATGGCCTAATTCTGCTCCTATACCATATGGTCTTATGGAATACACTAAAAGTGAAGGTTATCTGAAATTGGAAAATTCCATGTTCGTATCATTGGGTAATAGACTACCCAGCTATGATGATGTTCCTCCAGTTTGTGATCCTCCTCCGGTCCTCCCAGTTTTGTCCCCTTTCCCATTCCTCCCTTCAGCCCCCCCATCACTTGTTTTCGTTCTATTTCCCCTGTTGGTTCCATCCACCAACCATCTACTCATTTTGCACAGCAGTTTCCTCCCTCTCCTATCTGGTCTTGGTTCTATCTGCCCTTCACCTCTCCTCTCATGGTTTCCATTACCACCTTCCAGCACTGGTAGCTTTGGTGTTCCTGTTTATATTTCCTCTTAGCTGTCTCCACCTTCACCTTCCCCAAGCTCCATCTGCCTTTATGTTTAAAATCTGCCTCCATCCATCATCCACCTGCTCCTGCCTCCTAACTCCACCCCTCCCCTCCTCCCAGATCCATCCGTCCATCATTCTCAGTCCACCAGTCACCCACTGGCCCCAGCCACAACACTCCCCCTCTCCTCTTTGCAGCAGTCATCTTCCCTCCCCACCCTTCATCCTGATGCAGGGTTTGTTTCAACCTGAATCATTGACAAGTCCTCTCCCCTCCACAAAACTTAATGATTTTTTTATGCGAGATTCTTAAGCAAAGAGTTATCATAACACGACTGAATTCTTCATTCAGATGGAAAATGAAGATGATCAATCTGAAACTGCAGAACTAAATCTAAACAAAGGAAAGCATGAAGGTCTGGGGAGCAAGTTGGCAACGATAGACTTGGGAAATTTATTGAAAGGCATGATGGTGCATTGGCAATGTCTGTCACTTAAGGACTGTAACAGTTATGCATGCCTTTCTGGCAGATAAGTACAAAAGGGAAAGTGACCCAGCCAAGGCCAGCAAGTTCAACATTGTATTACCTCCAAGCAGTCACATCAAATTGCCTGAAAAACTGGCAGGCCTAAGGATTGGGATCAGTTTAGAATTTAAGAAATAAAAAGCAAAAGATTGAGAGAGTAAAAATGGTGCATGAGAGTAAGCATGCAAGGAACATAAAAACAGACTTCAAAGCGTTTACAAGTGCGTAAAAAGAAAGCTTTCAGTGAAGACAAATTTCAGTCCCTTACAGTAAGAAACAGGAGTATTTATAATGTCATTTAAAATAAATGGCAGAGTAATTAAACAGACACTTAGTTATGTCTTCATTGAAAAGGGCACAACTAATTTCCCAGAAACAATCTGCTGGAGGAACTCAGCAGGTGAAGCAGCATCTGTTGAGGGAGGGGTGGGGTGGGCTGGGCAAAGAAATTGTCCATGTTTTGGGCCTGATTCGGAGTTTCAACCTGAAACGTTCTTTTTCTCTCCCCACTCGCACAAACTCTGCTCGATCCGCTGAGTTTTTCCTCGCGATTTGTTTGTTGCACCAGGTTCCAGTCTGTTTCTCCAACTTCCCAGAAATGGTCAGGAACGAATGTAAAGGGGGAATTACTGAAAAATCATCATTCATAAAAATGATGCTGACAAACAGATGGGATTAAAACCTGATAAATCCCTCATGCCTGGCACTAAATGAGGTAGCCATGGAAATAGTGGATGTATTGGCCATCATCTTTCAGAATTCAAACAGACGATTCAATGGTTCCTACAGATTGGAGGGTCACAAATGTAATGACACTGTTTTAAAAAAAGAGAGAAAAGGGGAACTACAGGTGTGTTAGCCTAATAAAGAGTGTGGAAAATGATACATGGTTTATTGTAAAGGACGTGATAACTGAGAGAGTATTATAATGGATGCGATGGTTGGACACTTGTAAAATATTTAAGGAATTAAATGGGATTAGATTTGTGAAATGGGAGTTGCTTTTGACAAATCTACTGGCGTTAGAGGATGTAATTGGTAGAATAGGCAAGGGATAAGCAGTGGATGTGATGTTCTTGGATTTTCAGAAGGCCTTTGCAACTGGTTAATGTGCAAAATTAAAGCACGTTGGTTTATAAGCAATAAACTGGCGTGATTAAAAACTGGCTGACAGACAGGAAAGAGTAGGAAGAAAAAAGGGTTTTAGTTTGAGAGGTTGCGACTCTTCAGGTGCTGCAAGGATTAGTGCTCGGGACCCAGCTGTTCACAGTTTACACCAATCATTTGGATGAGGAATCAAAAGTAATATTTCTAAGTTCGCTCATGACATGAAACCAAGTGGGATTATAAATTGTGAGGAGGATGCAAATAGGTTTCAATGTGATGTAAGCAAGCTGAGAGAGTGGGTGAATACATGGCAGATGTAGTATAATGCAGATAAATGTGAAGTTGCCCACTTTGGCAGGAAAACAGAAAGGCTGAGTCTTATTAAAATAGCGAAAGAATGGAAATGTTGACGTACAAAGGATTTATACATCTTTCTACATCAGACATTGAAAGTAAACTTGCAGGTGCAGCAAGCAGTCTAGAAAGGAAATGGTACATTAACTTTCTGAACAAGAGGGTTTGAGTACAGGAACAAGGATGTCTTAGCACAATTGTACATGACCTTGAGACCATACCACTTGCACACAAATGCAGAATCATAACAAATAGGTGCAGGAGTAGGCTGTTCAGTCCTTCTAGTCGGCTTTGCCATTGAATACGATCACAGCTAATCAACAAATTTATTATCCCGTTACCACTTTCTCCCCTTGCCCCTTAATCCATTTAGCCCCAAGAACTACACCTTATGCCTTTTTGAATATAATTAACAATTCTTCAAATGCTTTCTGTCGAGAAATCCATAGGTGTACCACGCTCTGGGTGAAGAAACTTCCTCTGATCTTTGTCCTACATAGTTTACCCTTTGTCCTAAGGCTGCAACCCTTCGTCTCACACGCCACCGCAACTGGGAACATCCTCCCTGCACTTAGTCCACCCAGTCCTGTTGGAATTCTGCAGAGTTCCATGAAATCATTCTCAATTTTCTAAATTCTAGTAGACTTCGGCCTAATCGATCCAATCTCTTCATACATCAGACCGGACATGCCAGGAATCAGTCTGGTGAACCTTCATTTCATTTCCTCCACAGCAAGAACTTCTTTCCTCATTTAAGACAGTAACCAACATGTAATCTCACCAAGGGCTTGTGTAATTGTGGCAAGACATCTCTGCTCCAGTATTCATATCCTTTCCCCATGAAAGGCAAGATACCATTTGCTTTCTTAACTCCCTCCTCCACCTGCATGCTTACTTCCATTGACTGGTGTACAAGGACACCCAGGTCTCATTCACCTCTAATCTATGCTATTCACATAACAATCTGCCTTCCTACTTTGACTCCAGAGAGGATAACCTTACATTTATCCACATTTTACTGCACCTACAATCATGTACCCATTCTCTCAATGTGCCCAAATCACACTGGAGCTTCTCTGCATCCATATCATAGCTCCCACTCCCATTCAGCTGTGTGTCATCTACAAACTTGGATGTATTACATTTACTTCCCTCAATGTAAAGTGTGAATAGCTGGGGTCTTAGATATATCCCAATAGGCACTGCATGCCACTTGGAAAAAGACCCGTTTATTTTTGCTCTATTTTTCCTTATCTGATAGCCAATTCTCGATCCATGTCAGTACCTTACCCCACTCCCCCCCAATCCCATGTGCTTTAATGTGGCACACTAATATGGGACCTAATCAAAAGCCTCTGAATACACCACGACCACTGGTTCTTCAGCTATTCTATTGACTACATCCTCAAAAAATTCCAGTGGATTTTTGCCAAGCATTACTTCCCTTTCTGAAACCCATACTGACTCTGTCCAATCATGCCACTGTTTAAGTGTTAGAACATAGAAAACCTACAACACAATTCAGGCCCTTCGGCCCACAAAGCTGTGCCGAGCATGTCCCTACATCAGAAATTACTAGGCTTACCCATAGCCCTCTATTTTTCTCAGCTCCATGTACCTATTCAAAAGTTTCTTAAAAGACCCTATTGTTTCCGCCTCCACCACAGTTGCCGACAGCCCATTCCATGCACTCACCACTCTCTGAGTAAAAAACTTACCCCTGACATCTCCTCTATACCTACTCCCCTGCACCTTAAACCTGTGTTCTCTTGTGGCAACCATTTCAGCCCTGGCGAAAAGCCTCTATCTACGAAAAGCGAAAAGCGATCAATGCCTCTCATCATCTTATAAACGTCTATCAGGTCCCCCCTCATCCTCCGTCGCTCCAAGGAGAAAAGGCTGAGTTCCCTCAAGCTGCTTTCGTAAGGGTCCTATGGACTCGAGCCCCAAGATCCCTCTGATCCTCCACACTGCCAAGAGTCCTACCATTAATACTATATCCTGCCATCATATTTGACCAACCAAAATGAACCACTTTACACTTATCTGGGTTGAACTCCATCTGCTACTTCTCAGCCCAACTTTGCATCCTATGTCCCGCTGTAACCTCTGACAGCCCTCTATACTATCCACTACACATCCAACCTTTGTGTCATCCACAAGCTTACTCACCCATCCCTCCACTTCTTCATCCAGGTCGTTTATAAAAATCACAAAGAGTAAGGGTCCCAGGGCAGATCCCTGAGGTACACCACTGGTCACAGACCTCCACGCAGAATACAACGCTTCAACAACCACTCTTTGCCTTCTGTGGGCCAGCCAGTTCTGGATCCACATTGCAATGTCCCCTTGGATCCCATGCCTCCTTACTTTCTCAATAAGCCTTGCATAGGGTACCTTATCAAATGCCTTGCTGAAATCCCTTCATCGACGTGCTTAGTCACATCCTCAAAAAATTCAATCAGGCTCATAAGGCAGGACCTGCCCTTGACAAAGCCATTCTGACTATTCCTAATCATATTATTCCTCTCCAAATGTTCATAAATCCTGCCTCTCAGGATCTTCTCCATCAGCTTACCAACCACTGAGGTAAGACTCACTGGTCTATAATATCCTGGGCTATCTCTACTCCCTTTCTTGAATAAGTGAACAACATCTGCAACCCTCCAATCTTCTGGGACCTCTCCCGTCTCCATTGACGATGCAAAGATCATCGTCAGAGTCTCCGCAATCACAGCAGCCTGGGGTACATCTCATCCAGTCCCGGTGACTTATCCAACTTGATGCTCTCCAAAAGTTCTAGCACCTCCTCTTTCCTAATATCCACATGCTCAAGTTTTTCAGCCCGCTGCAAGTCCTCGCTACAAACACCCAGATCTTTTTCCGTGGTGAATACTGATGTAAAGTATTCCTTAAGTACCTCTGCTATTTCTTCCAGATCCATACACACTTTCCCACTGCTGCACTTGATAGGCCCTATTCTTTCACATCTTATCCTATTGCTCTTCACATACTTGTAGAATGCCTTGGGGTTTTCCTTAATCCTGCCCGCCAAGGCCTTCTCATGTCCCCTTCTGGCTCTCCTAATTTCCTTCTTAAGATCCTTCCTGTTAGCCTTATGCTCTTCCAGATCTCTAACATTACCTAGCTCTCTGTACCTTTTGTAAGCTTTTCTTTTCCTTTTGACTAAATTTAATATAGCCTTTGTACACCACAGTTCCTGTATCCTCTCGTGACTCCCGTCTCATTGGAACATGCCTATGCAGAACTCCACACAAATATCCCCTGAATATTTGCCACATTTCTTCTTTACTTTTCCCTGAGAACATCTGTTCCCAATTTAAGCTTCCAATTTCCTGCCTGAGAGCCTCATAATTCCCTTTACTCCAAATAAACACCTTTCTAGTCCGTCTGCTCCTATCTCTCTCCAGTGCTAACGTAAAGGAGATAGTGATCATAATTCTATCTCCAAAATGCTCTCCCACTGAGAGATCTGACACCTGACCAGGTTCATTTCCCAATACCAAATCAAGCACATCCTTTCCTCTTGTAGACTTATCTACATATTGTGTCAAGAAACCTTCCTGAACACACTTAACAAACTCCACCCCATCTACACTCTCAATGTATGGAGATGCCAACCAATGTTTGGGAAATTAAAATCTCCCATCACAACATCTCCGTTATTATCACATCTTTCTAGGATCTGCTTCCCTATCTGCTCCTTGATATCCCTGTTACTATTGGGCGGCCTATAATAAACACCCAGTAAAGTTATTGACTCCCTTCCTGCTCTTAACCTCCACCCACAGAAATTCCGTAGACAGTCCCTCCATGACATCCACCATTTCTGCAGCCAGGACACTATCTTTGATCAACAGTGCCACTCCCCCACCTTTTTTGCCTCCCTCCCTGTCCTTCCTGAAACATCTGAAACCCGGCACTTGAAGTAACCATTCCATTCCCTGAGCCATCCAAGTCTCTGTAATGGCCACGACATCGTACCTCCAAGTATTTATCCAAGCTCTAAGCTCATCCGCCTTGTTCACAGTACTCCTTGCGTTAAAATAGACACACCTCAAACCGGTCTGAGCACGTCCCTTCTCTGCCACCTGCTTATCCTCCCTCGTGTACCTACTACTAGCTTTCTCTATTTGAGAGCCAAACACCTCTTCCCCAGTCTCTCCATTATGTACGTTTTGCTCATACATTTTGTAATGTTCTCTAGTATTGCCCTCATGGCCATAATTCCCTGGTTACCCCACAATCTCCTTCTTAAATTAGTGGGGTTACATTTGTTACCTTCTTGTCTATTGGAACAGTCCCAAAGTCTGCAGAGCTTTGTAAAATACCCAGCAATACTTCTGTATTTTGGAAGACCACTTCCTCGTGTATTCTTTGATTTTTTTTAAAAAATCAAGCTCTGGGGATTTATCAGCCTCAAAACCCATCAATTTCCCCAATGCCACATCCCTCGTAATGTCATTTTTATTTCATTTCTCCATCGCACTACACCCCATATTACCAACATTTCTTGGAGGTTATATGTCCCTCATTGTGAAGGTACATCCAAACAAAATGTACCTCATTGTTCTGCTTTTCTTCATTCTCTATTATAAATGCTCTTCTTTCTGACTGTAAGAGACCTACATCTGTTTTCACCATTTTTTTCCCTTCACATATCTATAGAAAATTTTAGTTAGTTTTTATATCCTCTGCAAGTTTACTCTTTCCCCTTCTTAATCAATCCCTTTGTCCTCCTTTCTGAATTCTAAACTGCACCTCATCCTCTTGTTGGCATCTCATATTTCTCCTCCTTGAATCAAATACCATCCCTAATTTCAGTTAGAAGCTATGGTTTTATTTTCAACAATTGTTGGATTTTAACCATGCACTCTTTAAATACCAGTCACTTCCTTTCTGCTGCCAAGCCTTTAAGAACACTATTGTGCATTTCCTTGTACTTTGATTTTCCACTTTTCTAAACCACCTTATCCAACTTTGCCACTTTCCTTTGGATTGCAAATGTTCGTTAACATTCCCAAGGACTGGTGTTATGTAATATCCATGCCCTCTTTGAATTCACCTTGTTTAAGAGACCCAACTCTTGCTGACACAGGCCCAAGTACACTGGTACTTCACAAAAGCAATTCGGGCATCAATAGAAACTGAATGTTAAATGGTACCCCTCACAATTTGAAGATCTCTGCAGTTAGTTAACATTTTTTTTACAATATTTAACAGAACTAAGATGGAAGTTTTTTTGAGAAATCCTACTGTTTGAATAAAAATGTCGAAAACATTTGTAGTAACTGAAAGTTTAAAAAATGATCACTGTGGACACAGTTACAGACCAGAGACCAAACCTACAGTCGAGTCTTTTATGCTGAGACTATAAAGACATTTTAATTGGCATGTGGACTAAACTTACTCAGGGTATTATCTAGCAATAATCCATCTCTAGCACTGTAAGCCACCGAGGATTGTTAAGCATCAGTCACTACCAGATTTGACACTCAAAAGAAATTGCACTGTATTATCCCAATGGTTTCATACTTATTTTAAAATATAAAAATTGTGTCTGAAAAAGCAATGTTTCTGAAGGCAAACTTCATTCCAATTTTGACACTAGTTTAAAATTTAATCGTAATTTTCTTCCCAAATTTCATTTTTGTTTTCTTATTTTTGTCCTTTGCTGAGAGAGTCAGCAACTTTAAATTCCCGGATATTAACATATCGGATGACCTCTCCTGGGCCCAGCATGTAGATGCAATCACAAGGAAGGCATGCCACTGTCTTTACTTTCTTCGGAGGTTAAGTTTTTCACCGAACACAAAACTTTTCCAGATGTACTGTTGAAAGTATTCTGACTGGTTGCATCATGGTCTGCTACGGCAATTCAAATGCGCAAGAACGTAAGAAGCTGCAGAAAGTAGCGGACACTGCCCAATACATCACAGGCACATCCCTCCCCACCATCGAAAGTATCTACAGGAGGCACTACAACATTCAAAGATCCCCACCATCTGGGCTACGCTATTTCACAGCTAACATCGAGCAAGAGGTACAAAAGCCTGAAGTCCCACACCACCAGGTTCAAAGACAGCTACTTCCTTTCAACCACTCGGTTCTTGAACCGACTGGCACAACCCTAATCACTACAGTGCAGCACAACTATGATCACTTTGCACTAAAATGGACTGCGTTTTTTTGTTCTAATTGTGTTCCTTCTTGTAAAAATTGTGCATAATCGATCTTTAATTTATGTTTTTCTTGTGAATGCTGCTTAAGTGATGCTATGTGCCTCTGATGGTGCTGCAACATGTACTTGTGCATACGACAATAAACTCGACGTTGACTTTTCTGTGCGACCTGTTCCACAATTCTTGCTCCCTAATTTCTCGGTTTTCTATTTGTCGACTCACACCATTTGGAGCTATGTAAAAACTCTCTCGTGTTAGCTACTTTCTCAATGCTTTGTCTCATCTTTTTATTTGTTATTTTCATTCAGATATCACTATTTATCTACCAGACTTATGGTTAAGTATTTGGGAAGGTAGAGGGTGGGTGAAAGAAATGAAATTAAATGAAATAAAACCGAGTGAAGATTGCAGCTATCATGTTGAGCCTGCCACTCTGAAACCAACACTGGAAACACTGCAATCCCATCAGGGAGATTTGTGGCTAAAGCTGACAACTCTCCACAGTTTATCATTTTCTGCTGACAAATAAAAGTGAAAAAAAAAGTCACTTGCTTAAAAACCTAGCACATTCTGTTCTGGAGATGCTGGTGTCTTCAACAGAATGTGATATTTGCCTAACATACTCTTTATTTCACAATTTCTGATAATCATTCAGTTAGGAACCAAAGACAATTGAGGTCAGTGGTAAATTTTTTTTTATAAAGAATACACCTTCTAAAATAGAAGGAACATGAAACTCAATGGCAGCTGAATACTGGGATATTATGAAAATGTTTTCTTAAAAGAAATTTGTCTAGACTTGCAGGTAAAAATTGATTCTTTTCTATCAGCTGCTTACCATTTGGCTGCAACTTAACTGGATACAAGACCAAATGTGTTCAGTCCATATTTCAGTCCTGAGTGCTTCTTATAAATCTTGATCGCAAAGTTCTTTTATTAACAAATGAGGGAATGCCTAGCTCTCACACTAATTACGACTAAATATACAACTTCAGACACCACTTGCTTCAAAACTGTTTGAAGTAAATTGATCATTTAAAACAGTGTCTCCTTTCTGTTAAAATGTGGATTCCAGGCTCATACAGGTGAGAAGACATTATTGCCTGGAAACTACAGTGTATTCCATAAATAAGGAAGGTGGTGTTTCTTTATTACTGCTTCAGTGCATGTCAACAATACCTCAACCAGATGCGTAATGAGAGATTTATCTATCCACTTGTTTACAACCTCTCAGGGAGGTGATGTGGTGGTGAATATTTGCCTTTCTGATCTGCTAATGTCAGGGTCACCCCACAGCACAGCTGGGTTAAGTTCCAGAATTTTGACCCAGGGAAAATGAAAGAAGAGCAATATATTTTCAAGTCAGGATAGTGTACAATTTGGAGGTTGTGACATTCTTATATACGTACCTTGTCACAGGTTGCTTTTACAGAGGCCTTGTATACAGTATGCCCTGCACCCACAGTTGGCCAATAGTAAAGGGAATGAATGTTTAAGGTAGCGAAGGAGATGGTCATCAAGTGGGCTATTTTGCCCTGCATGATATCAAACTTCTCTGTGGAGCAGCACCCACAAGAACACAAGAAAATAGGAGCAGGAGTAGCCCACCAGGCCCCTCAAGCCTGCCCTATCATTCAATATCATTGCTGATCTATTCTGGCCTTCGATGCCAGTTCCCCTCAGCCCTCAATTCCTCAATCTTTCAAATATCTATCTCTAAATATTTCAAATGATCCAGCCTCCACCCTCTGAGGCAGAGGACTCCAGAGATTCACTACCCTCAGAAGAAATTTCTATGCAACTCAGTTTTAAACAATCGGCTGTTGGTCTCGTCACCATGTCCCCTTCTTTGCGACTCTCCCATGAGTGAAAATATCTTGGCATCTACCCTCTCAAGTCCACTTAGGATCTCACATGTTTGAATAAGCTCACCGCTCATTCTTCTCAACTCCAAAAAAATACAGACCTAAACGGTCTCGCCTGTTAGAATAACTCTCTTCCTTCCACTTATCACGGCATCACACTCTTAATTGGTGGTTGTCTGAAGAGTCAGGGAGGTTTGTCATTCACTACAGCATACCCAGATTGTGACTTGCTAGCATAGCCAGGATTTTTTTGTCAACAGTAATCCCCAATTTGCTAGTGGTGAGGGATGAGTCAAGTGAAATACCATTGAACATCCTTGGGAGGTGATTGGAGTCTTTCTTGGCACTCGTCATTGCATGAAACCAACACGGTTCCTGGGAATCGTATTTAAAGGATCAAGTTTGCCAATATTTACAGTCAAGCAAAACTAAGGCACTGTGCTTCCAGTGGGGTGGCACAGTGGTGCAGCAGTTAGTGCTACTGCCTCAGTTCTAGGGAGTGGGTTCAATCCTGACCTTGGGTGCTATGTATGGAGGATCACAGAGAGAATATGAACATGTGGATTTCCTGTGTGCACTCTGGTTTCTGCCCAGGTCACAAAGGGTAGTTAATTGACAACTGTAAAATTACTCTTTACAGTAATTTTACAGCAAAAAGAATCAGAGGAGTTCATGTGCATACACGAGAGAATAAGTTGCAAGGGTACAGAGCAGTTAGAGGGGTAAAATAGGACAAATGGAATTGTAAAATTGCTTCCTTCTGTGTTGTTCTAAGCTTAGGTTTAGATATTATGTTGGGGAATAGGGAAATACCAGAGAAATTAAGCAAATGTTGTGTCCATCTTCACAGGTGAAGACACAAAAAACCTATCAAAAATAGTGGAGAACATCAGGTCTCAAATGAATGAGGAACTCAAAGAGATCAGTATTAGTTCAAAAGAAAATAGTATTGGCAAAATTAAAATTGAATTGAGAGCTAATCACCTGGACCTAATGATCTGCATTGCAACATTTTGAAAGCAGTGGCCATGGGGTTAGTGGATGTATGTTATCTTCCAAAATTTCATAGATTCTAGAGCAAGACCCACAGGTTGGGAGATAGTGAGGGTAACCCAGGAATTTAGGGAGAGTGAAGATTATGAATAGTTAACCTAACCTCAACAGTAGAGAAATTGCTAGAATTTATTACTAATGAAGTGGTAACAGTACACTTGGAAAATCATTACATGATTGGGCAGAGTCAATGTGAATTTGTGAGGTTGTATCGAGCAGAATAGATAAGGGGGAAACAAGTGGATGTGGCGTCTTTGGCCTTCGATAAGGTGCTATAGGCAAGGAGGAATGGGGTTGCTCTCCTGCCACAGATGCAAATGATCCCCTTCTGTGCTGTATTATATAATAAAGGGAATCTGCAAATATCGGTTGAGGAGGAGGAAAGTGGCACTAAGTTTAGATGATTCACGATCGAATTGAATGGCAGAACGGGCATGTGGTGAATTGCCTATGCCTGCTTCTATTTCTTATATTTTGCAAAATATACAAGCTTTCTTTTACTTCCTGAAATTAATAAAAGGAAATTCACACAGGTAGAAAGTCACATCTGAACTGATCGCATGAGTCTTATTATCCTTAAGACGGGATGCCTATCTGCATGTTTTAGGATTTACTAAAGAATTCCAAGCCTTTATAATACCCAGGAGGAGGGCTTCCATCAGAAGTCTTCATAAAGCATCAGAATATGACATAAATATTAACTTGAGCAAGGTGCCAAAGAATACCAGCTGCTTCATGTAAACAACTTCAGGGAAGTCAGAAAATACTCCAGACAAAACTGAAGAGGAAAAAGGAAATAGTGCGGTTATTTACTGAGAAAAATCACCAGGACTATGATTGTGCAGATACAGGAAATGAGATACCATAGCTATTAAGGCACATACTGCTGGAATATCCAACTAACCTCATTTAGTTCACATCTTCTTCAATGTTTACCTTCATTGCTACCTACCAGTCTCCTTCAAACAGTACCAGCACAGTTATCATTTAAGCACTTTAAAAATGCAAGAATAAACCGTAAGTAGCACAGATTTAAGATAATTCACGATAAAATTGAATGGCAGAGGAGGCAGGAACATTTGAAAAGTGCTTAATATATTCTAATTCATCTCCTTGCAATGTTATTGGGCCAAAATTCATATTTGAGTGACTTGATATCTGAACTTGCTCATCCAAATCTACAATCAGACCCCAAACTGAACCAGGGTGATTAACCATTCAATTTCCACATTCTCCTACAGAGAAGGCACGTTCTGCAACTTGCAAGCATCTTCCACCAACAATTGTGATGCAGATACAAACAAGAACTGAACATATTTAGTACAGGGGTGGCAGTGAAGGAGTGACAGATCACATCTGGGAATCTCATGTTTTACAGTTTCACAATGTAGCCTGACAGAGTTCCCATGAACTGCTTTAAAATATTGCATGGACATCTGCAGAGCATTCTTTGTAGTGTACCCAACATATTCATCTTTATTCAGAATTAAACAAAAATGCCCCAAAATTACTTCAATGGCAAATTCTTTCATTTTTTTTTGCAATTCATTTTCTATGTAATCCTTGGTTGTTTTTTCTCTTTTCAAACAGAAATCACACATTGAACCAACATGTGCTCCCTTCTAAGATGTTAGCTATGCTCTCTCAGGAGGCTCAAACACATCAAACCCCTGTAGCATAAAGCACATTTGTGATATATAACTGTGTCCTGAGTGATAGCTGTATGTGGTATGTCAGGATCTGTGCATAAGGGGAAGGAATAATCCACATAAAATATTCATTGGCACAACATTTGATGAGGTATAACCCACAGCTAAGCAAACAAGCTCTGCAGGGAGACGTACCAGGATTTAGATGCTCTTACAGGATTTATTAAAGCAATCAAAAAGAGACACATGCACTGGTAACCCTTATTGTAGGGATTCATTTTATGGAATGTCTAATCTCTTGCTTCCACAACAATAAAATTATAACTGCAGCTGAATTATGAAGGAATATAGATTTTTTTTTAAAGAATTCTTCCATAAATGCTTTTGGCTGAAGTTTTTTTTGCACAGGAGGATGAAAATAAATACATTTCAATCTAACGCTGAGTATGAATTGGACTGAGTGGTGTCCATTCTCTGGATCCTATGGGTGCGACATTATACTCGATGCATGCATACACACACACATATTTGTCAAGAACCACACTAGAAGCCATATAGGTGATTGCATTATAAGAATTAACATCTGATGGAAGTACTCAAAGTGGTAATACCATTAGCAGTCAAGCTAGAGAGCTAGAGAAGGTACAGAAAAGATTCAGAAGGATGTTGCTAGGATCGGAGGGCTTGATTTATAAGGAGAGACTGGACAGGCTGGGACTGTTTGCTCTGGAGCATGGGAGGCTGAAGAGTGACCAAAAAAAGGTATATAAAATCACGAGGGGCATAGACAAAGTGAATGGTCATAGTCTTTCTCCCAGGATAGGGGAGTCGAAACTAGAGGGCATAGGGTTAAGGTGAGGGGAATGGGCTGCCAGGGAAAGTGGTAGAGACAGGTACAATTATGACATTTAACAGACATTTGGACAGGTACATGGATAGGAAAAAAGTTTAGGAGGCAGATGGGCCAAATGCAGGCAGGATTTGCTCAGGAAGACACCTTGATCAGCAAGGACGAGTTGGGCCAAAGGGCCGGTATCCATGCTATATGACTAGGACTCAGTGTGAATAGTATTTTGATGCTTGCTTTGTCATTTGAGTTTTGGCTTCCACCCAGCAGTTTCTCAAAATCATTCCACTGAATCTGTGCTGAATAGTTGAAAGAACCACCCCATACTGCAAGCTACCCAGTGGGAAGAATCAATTGATTAGAAGAAATCAATTGGCAAACCACTGACTGTTGATGTGATACAAAGGTGGTATGGAAGGGTCTGAAGGTTTCTGCACATACTAGCTGCCACCATATATTATTTGGTGTTTCCCTTTAGAATAAACCACATTTGAAAATGAAGAGTCTACAATACAGGACAGGCTGCTGGAAGAGGAAGAGGGGAGAAGGACTCTCGCCACAAGACCACATTGATCTAACTTGTTCAGCAAGCAGTTCTTCGATGTGGAACAATACGTGATAAATCTGTGCATTAGAAACTGCTGCCTGCTGTAGAATATGCAAGCAGGGCTTGGATTGAATTACACATGGCTGTTTAAGTGATTGCTGGAAATGCATTTGTTGGTGCCGGAAGCGTGACGACACTTGCGGGATGTCCCCAGAACACTCACCTTATCTATTTTTGAGCACCTGGTTCCTTTCGGGTTGGAGTTAATGCAAATCTGCCCATCTCACAGTACATTATTCTTTGGTGGAGGGAGAAATAGCTACAAGGCATTGAAGAACTTCAGCAGACCAAACAGCTATTCATCAATAACCATTTTAATGGGTCAAATGACAGAAACAGGCCCTTTGGCCAAGTCGTCCATGTTGATCAAGGTGCCTACCTGAGCTACTCTAAATTGTCCACATTTGGCCCATATCCCTCCAAATCTTTCTTATCTAATGAACCTGCCCAAATGTATTTTAAACATTGTAATTGTACCCACCACTACAACTTCATCTGGCAGCCCATTTAAAGGAAAGAGAAAGATCTTTATTAGTCACATGTACATGGAGACACACAGTGAAATACATCTTTTTGCATCGTGTGCTGGGGGCAGCCCGCAAGTGTCACCACATTTCTGGCGCCAACATAGCATGTCCACAACTTCCTAACCTGTACATCTTTTAAATGTGGGAGGAAACCGGAGCACCCAGAGGAAACCCACGCAGACACGGGGAGAACGTACAAACTCCTTACAGACAGCGGCTGGAATTGAACCTGGGTTACTGGTGCTGTAAAGCGTTACACTAACCGCTACACTACCGTGCCTGCCATACACCCATCACGCTCGGAGGAAAAAGTTGCTCCTCAGGTCCTTTTAAAATGTTTCCCCTCTCACTTTAAACCTATGCCCTCTAGTTTTAGACTCCCCTACCCTGGCGGAAAAGACTACCCATCCACCTTATCTTTAATAAGGTTCCATATGGTAGGCTGCCGTGGAAAGCCAGATCACACAGAATCCAGGGAGAGCTGGCTAATTGGATACACAATTGGCTCGATGGTAGGAAGCAGAGGGTGATGGTGGAAGGTTGTTTTTCGGACTGGAAGCCCTTGACTAGTGGTGTTGCCTTGGGATCAGTGCTGGGCACATTGCTATCGGTAATCTAGATCAATGATTTGAATGAAAATGTACAAAGCATGATTAACAAGTTTGCAGATGATACTAAAATAGGTGGTGTCACAGACAGCAAAGATGGACATCAGGATTTAGAGGGATCTTGATCAGCTGGGTAAGTGGGCGAAGGAATGACAAATTGAGATTAATTCGGATAAGTGCAAGGTGTTGCAATTTGGGAAGATAGTTCAGAGTGAAGGGTAGGGCCCTGGGGAGTGTTGTAGAACAAAGGGACCTTTGAGTACAAGTTCATGGTTTCCCCGGCAAGTGGTGTTGCCGGTAGACAGGATGGTGAAGGTGGCTTTAGCACGCCGGCCTCCAGTCAGTCAGGGCGTTGAGTATAGAAGTTGGGAAGTTATGTCACAGTTGTACATGATGCTGGTGAGGCCACATTTGGAACATTGTGTTCAGTTTTGGTCACCCTACTATAGGAAAGATGCCATTACGCCAGAAAGAGTGCAGAGAAGATTCACAAGAATGTTGCCAGGACTCGAAAGACTAAGTTATGGAGAGAGGTTGAGTAGGTTGGGACTTTATTCATTGGAATGCGGGAGAATGAGGGGTGATCTTATTGAGGTGTATAAAATGATGAGGGATGTAGGGTGAATGCACCAAACCCTTTCATCTGCTACGAGGAGAGGTTGGACAAACTTGAGTTGTTTTCTCTCAAAAATACTGAAGGGAGACCTGATAGAAGTTTACAAAACTATAAGAGGCATAGCTAGAGTAGACAACTAGTATCCTTCCCCCAGGGCCAAAATGTCCAATACTAGTCTAATATCTAATTTTAATAGAAAGTGGGGGGTGGCTGGAATGCACTGCCAGGGCTGGTAGTTGAGGCAAATACAGAAGAGGCATTTAAGAGGCTCTCTGATAAGCATACAAATGTGCAAAAAAATGGAGGGATATGGATATTATGCAGGCAGAAGGGATTAGTTTAGTTAGATATATAATTACTAGTTTAATTAGTTTGGCACAGCATCATGGGCCAAAGGGTCTGTTCCCGTGCTGCACTGTTCTATGTTGCATGTTCTCCCTCACCACCAACAGGGAGCAGTGGTGGGACAGGAACACTTGGGAGATGGTGGAGGAGGAACAGAGTGAAGGCAACTCAGAATGGCCTCCCCCTTCAGTACTGCTTCTGAAGAACTACCTCGAGCATGATATCAGCCCCAATCACTACCAGTTACGTACCTTACTTTCTCTCTTTCAATGTCCATCACTGCACTACTCAGTGACCAAACAAAAACCATCATACAATATTACAAAAAATCATTTTTATGTATTTCATTAGTGCCCATTTACTCATGTCCTTACAAAATGCTATCAGTGTCTACTAGAAGGCTATAGACTTTGGCAGCAAGAACATCTCTGAGCCAAGAATCTCTTAAGGACAGCACTCTGGCCAGTGGACGGAAAGTACCAAGAGAGTCAGAGGCACAGTCAAATGGCGAGGTTACTTTGACTCAATGCCTCAACAGGTACAAACCCCTCCTGTGCTATCCTCTAAAATAGTGGTGTCTGTTGATGGCTGCATGTGCAAAATCCAGAATAAAATTTTCATTACTATCATTCTTCTATTCCCCACTGTGTGACCAGCTTGCACTAATTGGGCATAAGAACACCCTGCAGGATTTGAGGAAAAAGCAATAATTAAGGGAATCATGCTCAATCATCCATCTCTTATAAAACAGCTTGATGAGAAGACAAGGATATTGTCTTTTCCAATGGTTCCATTTCAAACATTGGAATGTCCAGGGGTGATCAGAATCAGGTTTATTATCACTGACATGTGTCGTGAAATTCATTGTTTTGTAGCAGCAGTACAGTGCAAGATATTAAAATTGTAAGTTACAAAAATGAATAGTGTAAAAGAGGGATAACGAGGTGTTCACAGACCATTCAGAAATCTGATGGCAGAGGGGAAGAAGCTATTCCTAAAACGTTGAGTGTTGGGTCTTCAGCTCCTGTACTTCCTCACTAATGGTAGTAATGTGAAGAGGGCATGTCCCAGGTGGTGAGAGTCCTTAATGATGGATGCTGCCTTCTTGAAGCACCGTCTCTTGAAGATGTTCTCGATGGTGGGGATGCTTGTGCCTGTGATGAAGTTGGCTTAGTTTACAATCCTCTGCAGCCTCTTTCAATCCTTTGCATTGGAGCCTCCATACCAGGCAGTGATGCAACCAGTCAGAATGCTCTCCACCATACAGCTGCAGAAATTTTGACACCCAGGAACTTGAAGCTGCTCACCCTTTCCACGGCTGACCCCTCAAATGAATACTGGTGTATGTTCTCCCGACCTCCACAATCAACTCCTTGGTCTTGCTGACGTTGAGTGAGAGGTTGTTGTTGTGACACCACTCAACCAGCCAATCTCTCACACTCATGCACACCTCCAACAGTGGCGTCAGAGAATTTATAGATGGGTGATACCATAACCAATTATGGCTTACAATGTCTCCTCCATTTAGACGAGATCATGCAAGCCCACCTGTCCCTACAACCTCTAATCGTGCACCTAATCGCAGATCTGTCCATCAGCTCATTCCTCCTCCCTCAATTTCCCCACCTCTGCACTTGTACAAAACCTACAGCCTAAACCTTTTCTTCTCTCCATAGATCTTGACCGAGTATTTCCAGCATCTTTGCTTTTATTCCCTTTTCCCCCCTCCCCAATTACACTCCGTTAAATTGTTGTTAGGCTGTATCTGAAAAGAAAGTTGATAAAGGAATGATTTTCTCAGAACATTTAATGGCTCCATTGCTCAGACTGAATTGCCAAATGACAAGTTATTTCTGCACCTCCCTCTTCCTTCTCAGCAAATGCTTCAGTCATGCATTCCTCTCCCATACTTCCACTGCTTTAAACAGATTTCCACCTGAGCCTAAACCAAGATGAAAGAAACTAATTCTACTGGGGATTTCTTATGATCCTGAGCATTTGGAACAGATACTTTGTGTAAAATATACATTTTTTAAAACTTCTTTGAATGAAACATTTTCAAAGTCCCTTTGATATGCACGATGCCAAATTGGAACAAAGTTTGACACATACAACTCCGAATGCAAAGCTTCAATCTCTCAGACAACTTTTACCTCCAGGAGAATGCGATGAGTGGACTAGAAAGGTGCTCTGAGCATGTGGGATGTGTCACATAAAGACTAGAATCTGTTGGAATATCTCTTTTTCAGGAGCTTTTAATTTCAATGCTGGGTAAGTAGTTATGAAATGGCTATTGGGGCTTTCCAGTGGGGCAGCAAATTGTCAGTCAGGCCTTTCAGACAAAACATAAGAGGGGTATGGAATTAGTGCAGGCGTAGCATCAGTATAGATAGGCATGATGGTCAGCATAGATGTGAAAGGCCAAAGGGCCTGTTTCTATGCTGGACAACTCCATGTCTCTATGTTGCTCTTCCTGCAGATGTGGTCTGACCTCCTGAGTATATTCAGCATTTCTGCTTTCACATACAAGATCTTTATTAGTCACATGTACATCGAAACACAGTGAAATGCATCTTTTGCGTAGAATGTTCTGGGGGCAGCCTGCAAGTGTCACCACGCTTCTGGTGCCAACATAGCATGTCCACAACTTCCTAACCCGTACGTCTTTGGAATGTGGGAGGAAACGGGAGCACCCAGAGAAAACCCACGCAGCCACAGGGAGAACGTATGAACTCCTTACAGATAGTGGCCAGAATTGAACCCAGGTCGCTGGCACTGTAATAGTGTTACACTAGTGTGCCTGCCTACTCCGAGAGAACGCATTAGTTATATTCATTTAATTTCATTTTTGATACAGGGCATTGTTGGCAAGTCTAGCAGTTATTGCCCACCAGTAGTGGTCATTTACTTGTTTGAACCATTGTCCATAAAGTCAGTTGTACAACACAGAAATGTGGTCTTCATCCCACCTTGTCCATACCAACTATGATGCCTATCTACACTAATCCCATTTGCCTGCATTAGGCCCATATCCTTGTACTCTTTTCCAAGTTCCTGCACAAAGGTCTTTTAAATGATGTAGTTGGATCTACCTCCGCCACTTCCTCTGGCAGCTTATTCCATACAACCATGACTCACTGGAGATCTTGCCCCTCAGAACTCTTAAAATTTCTGCCCTCTCACCTGTGCCTCCCAGTTTGACTTCCCCACCCAAGGACAGAGACTATATACCCTTTCTATGCCCCTCAAATTCATAAACCTCTACAGATCACCCCTCTGCATATGTCACGATGAGAATAAACCCAGCCTATCCAGTCTTTCCTTATAAGCTCTCTGTTCCAGGCAACATCGTGCCGAGTCTCTTCTGCACTCCTTCTCATGCTACCACATCATTCCTGTAGTGTGGCAACCAGAACTGCACCAAATCAAATGCAGTCTGACCGAACATTTGCATCGCTGCAACATGACTTCTCAGCTCTCATCCTCAATACCTTGGACTAAAGGCAAGAATGCTGAATGCCAAAAGCTTTTGTCACCACCCTTTCCACCTGCATTACCACTTTCAAGGAGCCATGAACTTGCACCCCAACGTCCCTGCCACTTACTGTACAAGATTATTTGACCATTTTAAAATGCATTATTTACACTTGTCTGGATTAAATTCCATCTGCTACTATTCCACCCAACTTTCCAACTGATCCATATCTCTGTATTCATTCACAACCTCTTCACTGTGCACTACGTCAACTTTTGTAGTAAACTTACTCATCACTGTACTGACATTGTTTGTCATATATGTAAATGACATGGGTGACAATGGTCCCAGCATTGATCCTGCATACACCACTGGTTACAGACTTCCAAGTCAGTAAAACACCCACCAACCACTGCTTTCTATTGCCAAGCCAATCTTGGATCCAATTTGCCAACCATGAAATTTTGTCAAAAGCCTCGCTAAGTCCACGTCAACATTTCTACTGCATTACCTTCAATTTTCATAGTTACCACCTCAAAAAACTCCAATCAGAATTGAGACAATTTCCCCTGCACAAAACCATGTCGACTACTCCTGATAAAAATTCACTTAGAATTTGTCTCTCCCTCCACTCCCAAATAATTTCCCTATAATTTAAATAAAGTTCACTGGCCTGTTTCCCCATCTTATCCTTATTGCTCTTGTTAAATAAGGAACAAGATTAGTGATCTTCCAGTCTTCTAGCACCTCACCCATGACTAACAAAGATGCAAGAATCTCTGTAAAGCTCCAACAATCTTTTCCCTTACTTCCCACAGCATCCCAGGAGAAATTCCATTGGGCCCTGGGGAGTTATCCACTTTAATGTGTGCCAATATCTCTATCACTTGCTCCTTCCTAACAGGCATGTTCCAGAATATCAGTGTACCCTTCCCCAAAAACTCAATCCTCCATATCCTTCTCTCTAGTAAATACCAATAAGTAGTATTCATTTAGTGTGAAGGCATTTCTAATGCATTTTTGAATAGGGAGTTCTAAGATTTGAACTCAAGGATGAAGTAATTTACTCCAGGATAAGGTACAATGTGTAAGACAGTAACAGCTGGTAGTACTTCCAGGCACACCCTTTCCTCGTTATTCTGTAAGTGAGAGAGAAAAAAAAATGCTGAAAATCTGAAATAAAAGGATAAAATGATGAAGACACTCAGGAGATCAGGCAGCATCTGTGGAAAGAGGAACAGTTTTTCAAGATTCCCCCATAAGGAACAGGGAAAGAGACCCTTATTCTTTTAGCTGGTAGAAGAGACTAATTAATCAAACAAATCTTGGCCATTTGCTGCAATGCACTCTGTAGATGATGTACAGTGCAGGTTCAGTGCTTGAGCAAGTGACTAATTGTGTCACAATCAATGTAATCTCCATCATTCTTCCTATAGTTATTCTGAGTCTCCATCCTTATAATGGATTCAAAGTTACAGGAAATGGTTTAGATACCAGCAAGACAAGGCAACAACATGCCTACAGTATCACAGGCTGGACAAGATGTGGATTGTGCTTGAAATATAACAGAATGACTGACAGGGGTTACAGACAAACAAGATATTTTTAAGTCATAGATCAAGGAATCATCATGATGAAAAACACTATGATGCTGGAGGAACTCAGCAGGCCAGGCAGCATCCATGGGGAAAAGCAGGCAGTCAAGGTTTTGGGTCAGGACCCTTCTTCAGGACTGAAGATAGGAAAAAAGGGGAAGCCCAATATATAGGAGGGAAAAGCAGAGCAGTGACAGGGGGACAAGAGGGGAGGCAGGGTGGGAACAAAATGGTGATAGGTAGATGGAGGCAAGAGATAGTGATAGGCAGGTGTAGGGGATGAGGGGAGAGCAGATCCACCAAAGATGGTGGAAAGGTAAGGAGGAAAAAAGGGATAGAAAAATAAAAAAGATAAAAGAATGGAGGAATGGAGGCAGCATGGTTGGGGGGTGGGGGTGGTGGTTATGGGGATTACTTAAAGTGGGAGAATTCAATGTTCATGCTGTTAGGCTGCAAGGTTCCAAGACGAAAAATGAGATGCTGTTCCTCCGGTTTGCACTTGGGATTCTCCTGGGAGTGGAGGCCGCTGAGGACTGACATATCTGTGATGGAGCAGGAGTCATCAAATTGGTAATAAAACTTGAGGGGAAAACAAAAAGGGAGGAAGAGATGGACAGAGTGAGAGAACTTTAACAAGGTGCTCTTAACATGGACCTGAAACTTGTGGATTACTAGGATGCAATACTTGCACCATTTATTGAACATAATCGATAGAAGTTTCATTGCTTATATATTGTTTGGTTGATCCATTAAATGAACCCACAACCATGTTCCATTGGTGCAACTCAATCTTTCTAATAGCTTGCATCAGGCATCAAAGAGAATGGAGCAATCAGTGTTAATATTTATACATTGCCAGATTGAGGACAGGAGAAGTTAACCCTGCTGGCTCCCGGGTATAAACACCTAACCTGCAAAGTGAGGAGAGATGAACATGCATTGGCTGATCAGTTCTGTAATGATTCTGACATTTTTCCTTTTTATTAAATGCATGATGATATAAAATCAACTAATAATGCTTCATAAAACAAGACATTTGCCTGGCTGCAGTCAATTTACCTAACATAGCATGATCTTTTCCTGTTAGCCAATACCACTTCTGTATTGAAATTTTAAAACCAGTGCCCCATTGAAAACAAAACCTCTCCTTCAGGGTTAAGATGCTCCTTCAGACCCTTTCAAAGTAAAATGATCAAGAGTTCCACTTTTACATTGGCAACCAACGAGATAAGTGTAGCTATCTGGTCCAGAGTGTCGTACACATATCATGAATTAAACATCAAGCACACAACACAAGTCTTTGATATTTAAAAAAACATGGTGTATGCTGTATAATTTATCACAAAGAATCAAAAAATGGAACTAATTAACATACCAAAGAGTTCAGCACAGATGGCTATAGATGCCATTTTAAATAAAAAAAATTATCCAATAGCACAAAATTTCTTAAGTGCCTCTGCTAACGGAGGCTTTTGAACAGAACTATTCTCCCACACAATTGACGACTTGGAAAGAATTTCCCCAGAAGGCAGGAAAACACGTTGATAACACTGTTCCAAATGGGCATTTCATTTGGAAACCTGGGTCAGTCACAAGTTAGGGATCATGCTGTGACAGAGAGACAGAAGTAATTTCTATTCCTTCAATAGTCTGTCAATCTCACCAATTACACTATTAGTAACTCCCTGGATTCCAGTAGGATTTCCACCCATACCTTTAATCTAGCCTGGCAATCTTGGTTCCCAGGTCATTCATACTACAGAATACATTATTAGGATTCCCATTGGCAAGTGAAACCACTAATACAAAGGAGCATACCAAAAGAGACTACTGCAGCCTTACAGGAGACAAGAGGAGACAACCTTTTTTTTTATTCAAAAAGCAGCCTCTACTGCAGCCTTACAGGAGACATTTTTTATTCAAAAAAGTATCACTCCAGTCTGGATCAGTTTCCCCTCGAACCCAGTTAAGAACAAAACTTTACGAATTGGGTGCTGATTCAGAGTTGGACAAAGGGGAGAGGCATTCTTCCCTAACCCCAAGGTCTTTACTGAGGCCTTATGCAGGTAGATTGCAACTCGAGCTCAACCTTTGATTCCAAAGTACTATGCCATAGCCAGTTGCACTGGGATTTCATTTGATGGCAGGTTCCCAACAATCAGAGCCACTTGGAACCATAGAACAGTACAGCACAATACAGGCCCTTTGGCCCACCACGTTGTGCCGACCTTTAAACCACACCTAAGACTATCTAACCCCTTCCTCCCACATATCCCCCTATTTTAAATTCCTCCATATGCTTATCTAACAATCTCTTGAATTTGACCAACGTACCCGTCTCCACCACCACCCCAGGCAGCGCATTCCATGCCCCAACCACTCTGGATGAAAAACCTTCCTCTGATATCTCCCTTGAACTTCCCACCCATTACTTTAAAGCCATGCCCTCTTGTATTGAGCATTGGTGCCCTAGGAAAGAGGCACTGGCTGTCTGCTCAATCTATTCCTCTCAATATCTTGTACACCTCTATCATGTCTCCCCTCAACCTCCTTCTCTCCAAAGAGTAAAGCCCTAGCTCCCTTAATCTCTCCTCAAGAGACTAAGAGTCTCTCCTCCTTGTTGCTCAAGAAACCTCCACAATAACTGCTTACCAGGCACATATTGATACTAATGTCCCTCAGGAAGTCCAAACCTAGACCATACTACTACCACTACCACCACCAGCCCCACGCCCCCACTGCCACATACAAAAAAAAATTCACTTGTTTGAAAAAATGGTTTTCTGTTTAAAAGAGCCAAGGCAAAAAAGGTATCCCTACTCTATGGGGGCGAGCTGAAAAGATTCTGAATTAGCGGGTATTGAGCAGGCTACAGCAAGCTGACCACCATTGATGTAGCCCTAATTTCACAGATGACTGCTTGTTAATTATCCAGAGTCACTGCATCCTATTGCCCTCCCCCTATACATCTTCAACTTTGGCAGGTAGCATCCTTCTACTTTTGCCTTTACACACCTTCAACATCACAAATTTTCACCACAAAATCTATACTTGTCAACCACAATTTCCCCAACTCATTTTGCTGAGGTTTATTGCCTCTCACCCAACACCAGCAAAACACAATGACATTGAAGTTTCACATTTGATAGATTGGCCAAGTAGCAGAACAGCTAAATGAGCAAGAGAGACAGAAATAACTTGCTTATTTCCACCTTGCACAATTTGAATCAGGCAGAAGATACTGATGTGCGGTCTGATGAAGGAGCTGCTGCTGTTCTGGTTATTTAATTACACTTGTGATGTTTAATCACACATACAGATTCCTTGCAAATTTCTGCTGACAATTGTTTGATGAAGAATTAGTGTGAAGAAGGCACTCTGGATTTAGTTTTGTTTTAAAAAGCATGGGCTTCACAGGGTGACAGATGGTCCTTAGGGTCCCCTCACTGGATGGGTCACAGCCTGCCAAGCAGAGAATGAGTTGAGGTTTTTTTTTTATAAAAAAGGAAACAAAGTTCCAACACTGCCACCAGTATTGCACAGGTCATCCTGGCCAGCATGCAGGTTAGTGCCCAGATATCACTAAAGTGACAGCAGGTCAAATCTGACTGTTGTGCTGAAGCCTTTAGTACTGACTGCACTTAAACAGCAGCATTTGGAAATTAAAGCCCATTAATTCAGGAGGAGATTTTTTAAGAGCTTGTATTTTATTGTCCCAGTGTGTCTAAAAATAATGGGAGACAGAAATCAGCAATGTAATCAAGTAATTTGCAGTTTATAAGCAGGCCTGCCAGCATGCTGTTAATTCTGTAGCTAGTCCGGCAGTAGACCAACCTTTACTGCGTCTGGTTGCCTAGCAGTGGTGTCAATCTTTTATTTAAATACACGCTGCACCTCGAGTTTAAAATAAAAGAGAGTGGTCAGAGGTGAGCAAAGTCCATCTCTCATTGCTCCACCCCACCACCAATCTCCATGCATGGATTTCTGATCTTAACTGACCCACTGGAGCAAGGAATAGGTGAAAATTATTCTGTGACCACCAAAAATAAAACACTAGAGACATTCCAGTCAAACCTTCACACTTGCTGTGAAAATAATTGGCAATGTCCTTGAAAGTGAATGGTGCAAAGGCTTTAACAGCTTCATTGCTGCCCTGCAGTCTCCTGCCAACACATTCTGTCTGCAGTCAGGAAGCATCCAACAGCATGGAATGGCAGACTGAAACTCAATTGAGAGGTGTCTCAAAGTAGGCACATCCCTATCAGCCTACTGCCTTGCTCAAAAATAAAACTTTTGGAATCAAAGGCATACAAGGACAGCTGCTGTGTTAGTAATAGTGGCCATAATACATGTAGAACCATAAGCACCCAGATATAAAAGAGTACAGATGGACACCCAGCAGCAATCCAATGCACTTCCTCCCTCTACCTAGGTAGGGCAGATGGTTAGGAAGGTCTTGAAAAATGTGCATGTACTGGGAAGGCATCATCCATACATGTGAAAAGCACTGGTTAAACGGCAAAATAGACCAGAATAACTACTGAAGTAGGAATAACAATTGAGCCAGTGAAATTCCTCAGAGTGCTAAAAGAACAGGGGGAGTTGCAAGAAATTTTTACTGAATTGTTTAGGAACAATGAGCCAACACCAGTTATCCTCTTTTGCAGTTTTGCCTTTTGCGAGAACTTCTTGCATTTTCAGATAGTTTGGGGTAGGGGTGGAAAGATGTGTACATCCCATCAATAGAGTACTCTCATGTACACAGACTCTAGGTGCCCCATTATCTGGGGCCCAAAGTATTCCATTATTAGCTGAAGGGCAGTTTTACAATATTAAAAACACACACCATGTGTTTGTAGACTCAAGTTTTAGACAGGATCCAAGAAATTTCAGAAAAGGAAATAGAGCACATTATCCAGATTGTATCATTCAAAGATTGATTGTGGCAACTTAGCAAGGCTTTTTCAACAGTACTTCCAAAAACCAATTTCCTAAAGTTTCAAGAGGAGTAGGTACATGAGAATAGCAGCATCTCCAAGTCTATGTTTTCTTGTTCTGGACCTTCACAGTTCATTCACTGTGACTTGTTCAGAATCCTGGAACACCCTATTCAATTACTCTGTGGGAATGCCTTCAGCAAAATGACCTGGACTGGTTAAAGCTAGTTAGTTCAATACCAGTTTGCCAAGGGCAACAATGATGGTTTGACCATTATAGTGACTTCATAACCTGTGCAAAAAGATACTAAAACCTTGAGGGGGGAAAAAGAAAAATCAGTAGCCATTAAGTTGGCATATCCATTCAAGAAAACAAATTCAAAGAGGTGCATCTGATTTTCTTTTATCACAATTCCAAGCATTTCAGATTAATAACATATTCATCTAGTCCTTGAGATTTTCCAACGTTGTTGACATTACGAGCTCTGCCAACCCTTTTTCTTTGGTTTTTTTTTAAAAAAGTTTTTTTATTCACTACCTTCTGTGAATTATTAATCAGAAATGCATGTTCAAAAAGCTCTACTCAGGAAGGAACAAGCACAATAATGTACTTCTTTATACTACAGAGCACACTTGAGATGTAGGGATGCATACTACATTGCTAGTAATGATATATGGGTGAGAAAAATGGAATAATTGTATTCAATAACAGTGCAAGTGACAATGCTGAATCTTCTACATTTAAAAATAGAATCTCAAAGCAACATCATGTTAATGTGAGTCCATCCTGTAGAATTTCAGATATACAAATTGAAGAGCTCAGCAACTAAAACCAAATCACCTGGCTTATTCTCCTAACAATTTATTCTGCACTGAATAAAGTGCAATTTCACTCCACCCAAGGTGCTACTATATTTTGACCAGCATGTGTTTTCATACTGAAGAAAATTCAGCTGAAAATAAATCAGATCTAAAATATTACATTTTAATTGGACATCAAAATGCCAAGCCCAAAAATATACAAGTATTAGGTTCATCTTGTACAAGACAAAAGACAACTATACACTTCATGTGCAGTACAGTACTGTGAAGGAATGGGCAACAGTGCAGAAGACACCATGGCATAGGAAGGAAGGAAGGAAGGATTAAACTAGTCACCATCTGCACTCTGTTCAAATACAATGCAGAAACATTAAGGGTAAATTTAATGAGAGTTTGTGTTCAAGATGCCAGTGAAAGATTGATTGCTCATTATATACTTTACTGATATAATTAGATTTCCATTCAGATCAATAGAACAGAAAATTAGACTACGTTTTTAAATGATGAATTAACAGTGATCCCACCTGAAGGTGCACCTTCAGCTACACAAGATAGAATTACATGAGTTGCATGAAGACCATGGGGTGCAATGCAAAAATGCATACACCCAGTGCAGTACAAAACTGTGTAAAAAAAAGCATAAGGTACAGGTACAGTACAGCACTAAATGCTTTAATTATGCAATGCTCAGTGTACAATTCAATAACTTGGTTTCACAGGGTGCAATTGGACAAAACTATATGAAGTACTGAACAAGGCACAATGCAGAAGAAAAAGTGATGCAGGAGTATCTTGTTCTGGAAAATACAGGTAAATGTTTAAAGCAGCTCAACTACATACAGAGTGAAAACCAATACAAAAGATATGCAGAGGAGAGAATGAAGTATTACATACAGCACCATAAAGACAGGCAGTGTGGCATTCAACATTGTACAAAAACAATGCAGATAACAAGGTGCAGAGTGGTATTGCACCACGTAGTGTTTTGTTGGCCTGAGATGTTATACAGTGTACTCATACTCTAAAGTATATACACAGTATGTAATAGCTCTACAGAACAGTGCAAGATAAACTATGGTGTGTTGTAGGTTAAGTGGTGCACAAGATGCAGGGTTAGATTGTACAATCTTAAGTTAATGCACTTAACAATGACAGTTTCTGCAAGACACCAAGATGATCCCCCACCCTCACATTTAAAGATGATTCAATTAATTCAAGGTTAAACTTAAGCATCCATTTCCATAAAGTGCTCGAGGAAGTCAGACCAACCGCAAATACGTAGTGCATTTCTTACAGGAGGAGAAACAAAATGAAAACGCTATCTGTTCTGTTTCTGCTGTGGAGATTAAATGAACCTTTAAGTGTTGTATCATTTGGGATGTCCAACTCACCTATAGCCAACAGTCAAAAGGTGTTACAAGGCATTGACATTAATCATACACTTATCAGTGATATTTCAGATGAAACACTTGTTACATAGCATAGCATGAACAGCGATGCAACAAAAAGTTTAGTGAACAGTGCTGGTCTTACAATGTCACTCATCTTAGTTCCAGCTTTCAATTCTGGAATTCAAGTTGAAAAGTAGAGTTTGACAATCAGCATGCAGTTATGGATAAAGTGTTTTATACCCTTTGCCTGTGCCAAGGGAATAGGACACATTTTCATTCCACAGTTTGCATCAGTCCTTCTAGTCAGCATTACAGCATAGCAAGTCGAGCTGCTGCTTCTCAACTTAAGCAACCTAGGTTCAATCTGGCACTGTCTATGCAGTCTGAATATTCTCCGTGTTTCCCCTGGGTGCTGTTTTCCACCCAGGTCCCAAAGATGTTCAATAGGTTAAATGCTCCTAATGTAGATAAGTGGTAGGATGGGAGTCGCATTGATGGGAATATGGGAGAATAGGTCAAATGAGATTACTGATAGCCAGCATGGGCTTTAAAAAAAAAAGGGGAGAAGAAGCTGTACAGCATAATGAAGAAATGAGATTTCTCACGCTAATACTGCAATTATTGTTATGCACTGGCTTAATGCTGCCTGGAATATTCCTCCATCCTCCACTACCTTACCCTCCCCCAATAGGGGAGTAGTAAAGGGACTTCTGAAATAGTCAAGGAGCAAAAGGAATGTTGTGGAAACCACTCTGAAACCAGAGGGATCCTGGACTGAGAGATGCTGTGCCAAAAGCATGGCTGAGGATATTTCAGAGGACTGGCTTCTATGATTTCTCATCCAAGACTCGCTCACTTCTTTCATGCCCTCCTAACACCTACTTTTGACAAGGTTTTTACTCATCCTCATAGGCAAGCTTGCTGTTGAATTTTGGCTAATATGCTCCCATGAATTTTCTTGGTATGTTTTATTATAATAAAAAGGTGCTATACAGATTTAATACTGAAATCAGATTTAAAACTCAGCATTCCAAGTCACTTGGGATGGTGACTCGAAACGACTATTTCGAACACGACTGCCATAATTCACTCCTTAGCACTCCACACCAGCTACTGGTACCCACTATGGGAAAACCCAGGCTCCTGCAGTGAATGCCACACAGAAATGTGATAAAGCTTCCAGTGTGCTTAATTATGGTGGTATGGGCAGGGGCAAAGCAATTTCAATCCACTAAATTATTCCAAAAGGTCATTGTTTGTCGTTATTCTTTATCCAACAGATTCATCATTTTCATAAATCATGTGAAAATCCTTCATCTTTATTTAATTTGATTTCATGAACAAAATCCTCAGAAGCTCAAGTGGAACCAAAGTCCTAACAGGCATATTAATCAAGCCAGTTGCAAAAAAATGCATCAGATAAAATATTTAATGGTGAACTGAAATCATATTATATTTATAATTTAATAAAGTAATAATCTAAATTCATCAGTGAATAATTTAGTTCACTGTGTATAGTGTTCACTCAATTGGGCTGCAATGGATTGTTGTGCCAGTTTTCTTCAGGAGAACAAATTGTTATTTTTTCCTCTGTTGATGCCATAAAGAATCCTATCCAAAAAGTGTGCATGCATCTGGTTTGTTGCAGTGATGCTCCAAGCTGGCATGCCAGGTGTGTTTAAGGACGTGCAGCAGATGTTAATACACACCTGGTTAAAAATGTATTGGACATGTCAAGGAAATGGCAGTTACTTTTTATAAAGTCCCAAAATACTTAATTCTGGGCCTTATTTTTTTTTCCCAGTTCTAAATCAAAATTAAATTGCCTTGTGAAATATGCGACAGCGTGATCAGAATTAGTCACAATGTTGACTCAATGCAGCATCCTCAACAATGTAATAAAATGGAAATAAGTGGTGTGCTGCAACTTCACATTCTCATGGTCGTTATCCACAGTGCAATTTCACCAATCTGCCAAATACATACAATCAAAACAGCTGTAATCTCACTGTCAGTGATGTTACTTCAATACCAAATTCATTCCGTGATCAGCCCCATTATTAAAATTAAGTTGCTCAAAGATACACTAATTCAGGGCCAAAATCTGGACTAATGCTTTTAACATTTGCCATTCCTTTGGTGTGATCTTTGAGGTTAAAATCATCTTCCCTGGGTAAATTGTTGGGGATTTTTAAGGGCATTGCAAATTAAAATCTCTCCACTGTGGATTAATGTAATAGCTTCTCTACTGTTGAGGAGATCAGTTAGTCGCACTGTACAATTGTCTTTTCAATTAATTGTATGTGTCTTTTATTCTATCAAACATATTCTCTTTCACTGCACCATTTGGACAACCTCCTTTGTGGAGTTATTAGCACTTGCAAAAAACAATTGCCTTATATTTAGATTGTATTCTTTATCCCCCTTCCTAGGCAGAGCATGCCATTTTTCCTGAAGGACAAGCAGGTGACTTGATCTTTGGTCTCCGAATACAGCTTGGCAAGTGACTCCTTGGAAACAGGAGCATTTACCAAAGACAAAAATAGATCAGAGAATTCCACAAGAAACAAATTACCTTGTGCTGTTCATGTTCAATTCTGATTCTTCACTGCCTACAAACCAGAAGAAAAAAATGTTACCAAATTATTCTTGACAATGTTGATCAAAAGCTTGACATGCATACAACTGAGCAGATTAGAACTCATCTGTGTTTATGATTTCGGGCATTAGAGTGGGACACTGATAGCAAACATCTAGCCACGTTGGACAATGTCACCTGTGCATTTTTGAGCTTCATCCAGCCTGTTTGAAGGTCAATGTCGCACCATTTTTGTGATGGATCTTCAATGATCGCTTCTAAGTACGCACCTTGTACAGAGGCTGCACGTGCTGTTCTCAGTAGTTACTACAAAAGTAATAAGCTCTTTTTGCACACAGTATTCCTTGTAATGCATGGGAAATTGTGTGCGCAGCACTTGCACCTGTTGTGCCTCCTTCACTTGTTAATCACTTGGAAAAGCATCAAAGCAAGGCATAAAATGCATGTCACCAAAAAGAGCAAAAGTCAATTTCTTGAGCTCCTTGAGGAATAAGGTCAGTACTAGTCAATGGAATTCCTTGTTGCCTTTTCATCCACTGTTGGCAAAAAAACTCCCAAGTACACATACATTTGAGGCCTCATGAAACTAACCGATTGAGCAATCCCATTTCTGTGAACACATAGCAAAGCAACAGAAATGAAGCGGGAACAGATTTTGGTAAACTTTTGGTCGAACTCAAAATCAAATCATTCAGATGGTTGTCCATTCATCTTACCATGCCCATGCCATTTGTCAACATCCATTATCTTCTCATTTTCCAACCCTTTCAAGATCACTGAAATTTTATCCAATTCCAGTTAAACTGCCATGATTGACCATTTTTATTACCCTCTGGCATTAAAGCATTCCATATCCTAGTAGTCTTTAAATTCCAACCATTTCTTCAAACCTTCATGTCTTAAAATTTAAATTGATAATTGGTTTATTGTCACATATACTAAGGGGCTAGTACAGTGGGATAGAAGCTATCCTCGAGTCTGGTGGTATGTGCTTTTAGGCTTTTGCATCTTCTGATTTTTAGGTGGGGGAGGGCGAAGGAAGAGAGAGAAAGAGAATGTCTAATGTCTGGGGTGGGTTGGGTCTTTGATTATGTTGGTTGCTCGTGGTGGTAAGGGTGAGGAGCTTCAAGTTCTTGGCCATCAACATCTCAGGGGACCTATCTTGGGCCCAACTCATTTTTGCAATCGTGAAGGCAGAATGCCAGTGACTCTACTTCATTAGGAGTTTGAGGAGATTCGGTCCGTCACCAAAGACTCAAATTTCTGTAGATGTGCAGTGATGAGCATTCTGACTGGTTGATTCACAGCTTGGTATGGAGACTCCAATACACAGGATCACAAGAGGCTTCAGGAAAGTTATAGACTCAGCCAGTTCCATCATATGCACAACCTTGTGTTCTATCTAAACCCTTCACTTTAAAGATGTTTCCTCTTGGACATCTTCTGTAGGGAGAACAGTCCCAACTTCTCTGGTCTTTAGCCAATCTCTCATTACAGAGCCTGAGTCCTTGTAAAGTGAGTTGCCCTTAATGGGACACATGGTCAAATTAATGAGTTTAACATAAAGCCTGACTGCTTGTATTTGTAAAACCTTTTATGTGATCTGTCCTACCATTTTCAAATTTCCCAGGTCTTTTTTTGTTATTTTACATCTATACTTTGTAGGCCCACCTCATTTTTCTAAATAATACATTTGCACTAAAATATCATCTGCAGTGTGTCCACCCATCCCACAACAAGTCTACAATTAATTGATCTCTGTTACCATTCTATATATTACACAAATTTTATTTGGTTTCACCACTGAGTTAATGTTAGCTGGGCAAGCAAGTGCATTCCTACAAATGAAATAAAACAAGTCAGTTTATCTTTTGAGTTAGCACGTTTGTTCTTTCTGAATGAGGCTGCATTGTCAGTCAAGTCGTGAAGTAATTTACTTACAAGTTCAGCCAGAGTACTGGTGATCCCTGCACTACCAGTGTTTAGACCGTTACAGAATTCACAAAGCACTACCCAAAAATTTGAGCTATGGAATAAGATTCTCTCTCAGAATTTGTGAAATAATGCAAAACCAATTATTCAACTCTTGATGCATAAGCAGATGGCATAGCTTTGCATTACAGGAAGGATGTGGAAGTGTTGGAAAGGGGGAAAGGGGGAAAGGGTGCAGAGGAGATTTACCAGGGTGCTGCCTGGTTTAGAGAGTATGCATTATGAAGAGAGACTAAGGGGGCTAGGGCTTTACTCTTTGGAGAGGAGGAGGAGGATGAGAGGGGACATGATAGAGGTGTACAAAATATTAAGAGGAATAAAAGTAGACAGCCAGTGCCTCTTTCCCAGGGCACCAAAGCTCAATACAAGAGGGCATGGCTTTAAAGTAATAGGGAGAGGTTCAAGGGAGATATCAGAGGAAGGTTTTTTTTTTACCCAGAGTGTGGTTGGGGCATGGAATGTGCTGCCTGGGGTAGTGGAGGCAGGTACATTGGTCAAACTCAAGAGGTTGCTAGATAAGCATATGGAGGAATTTAAAATAGAGGGACATGTGAGGGGGTGGGGGAAAAGGGGTTAGATAGCTTTTAGGTGAGGTTTAAAGGTTGGCACAACATTGTGGGCTGAAGGGCCTGTATTGTGCTATACTTTTTATGATTCTATGAAACCCTTCCCACCAGAGGACATCTTCATGAGGCTGTACCTCAAGGCGGCAGCATCCATCACCAAGGACCCTCATCATCTAGGACATGCCCTCTTCTCATTACTACCATCAAGGAGGTAGTAAAGGAGCCTGAAGACCCACACTCAATTCAGAAGCATCTTCCCCTCCACCAGCAGGTTTCTGAATGGTCCATGAACACAGATGGGTTATTTTTCCTGCACTTTGTTTTAAACAGTAATTTTTTGTCTTTGTACTGCACTGCTGCAGCAAAACAAATTTCACATCATACAAATCTGTGATGATAATAATAAATAAATCTGATTCCAATTTACTGAGGCAGTGAGAAGTGTTGACAGAGTCCATGGAGGGAAGGCTGGTTTCTGTGAGGTGTCCACAACTCAGCTTCTTGTAGTCTTGGGTAGAACAGTTGCCATACCAAGCCGTGATGCATCGATAGAAATTGGCGAGGATCAATTTAGTGTTTTTAATGGTTCATTCTCTCCACTCTTTTCCATTTTTTTTTAAAAGCTTTAGTTCTGCAAAGCTTCAAGATTGTCATTAAATTTACATCTTGTCATCCCTGGTATTACCCAGGTGTATTTGTTTTGCATCCTCCATGGCTTTAATCTACATTGTGTAATAAGGTGCCCAGTGCTCCAGTTGCAGCCAACCAAAATGGTGCATTGTTTACAGTTTTCCTTAATTCAATGCTACAAGTAGCCAATTCAAATTTTAGTTGTCCTGTGAGAGACACACGGACAGTTGCTGTCATCACTGATCCATGTATATGGAATCTTTAGTAGCAACACAACCTGATCTCCAGCATAATAAAGCTTATTTATAGGTCTTTTAGCCAGTGAAATTGCACAAAAGACACCTTTCATGTGCCATGCACAACAACAATCTCAGTTACCAATAGACAAATAATAGAAAGTATTGTATGCTTGACAATGTCTGATAACAGATGTGAAGTAATGAGAAAAGCCTCACGGCAGAACTGTTCAATAACATTTGTTTTATTTTGCTTCTTAAATTAACAACCAAACACTATTCTATTGTGCATACACATGTACCCCTCTCATTAGCAGCAATAAAATAAAAACCTCAAATTTGGCAGTGCAGCAGACAAAGATGCTGCTTCACAGCTCCAATGACCCAGGCTTGATCCTGGCTTCCAGTACTGACTGGGTGGGGTTTGCATATTCTCCTTGTGACTGTGTACATTTCCTCCAGTGCTTTATTCCCATGTCCCAATGTGTGGGTTGGCAGATTAATTGGTTATTGTAAATTGCCCCTCGTGTGTGGGCGAGTGGTAAGGGGAAGGTAGAATTGATGAGAACATTGAGAGAATAAAATGAGATCAGTGTAAACACATTTGATCGTTGGTATGGATTTGGTGGGTCAAAGGCCTAGTTCTGTGCTGTACAATTAATCAACTCATTTCTCCAAATCTGGACCATCTTAACAAGCAGCAAACCCCTTTTTGTCCCCAAGGATGGCAGGAATCCCACACTTGTCTTGTTAAGTTGCCCATCAGGTTGGGCACGACTTGCTTCCCTTACAGTTCTGCAGGTTCTGAAGCAGTATGTCCTTTGTGGGATCCACAGACCCTGACACACAGGGTATGTGCAGCTCTGTAGTGCAAATCAGTGCATTGTGCACTCCATCCGCACACAACCTCTGCATGCACTGTGTTTTAGAATTGGGGCTCTCCTGGAGATTCTCTGCCAGCTTGATCTTTATTGGTTAGGATTCCCACAAATCAATGTATAGTCAAAGTTAAAGGAGAATTTGAGGATGCCCATGAGGCAATTTCTGTCCTCGTGGGGACTGCTTCCCAGTGCACAAGTGGAAGTGCACATTATAGGCATCTGGTGTCAGGCATGTGGATGAAATAGGAGCAGCCAGAGCCAACCGAGCATGATCAGAACCTCAAAAGCTGGAGGGGTTGTCCAGGTAAGAACACATGGAAGTACCTCTCAGCAACAGAGATGATATAGCCTACCACCAGTTTGCCAGACCCTTCAACTCCCCAAGTAAACTAAGAATATATGCTTTGCACAGGAGTAGGCCACCCTGACTTCAAGCCTGCCCCACCATTCAATATCATGGCTGATCTACCTTCATCTTCATCTCCTCTTCTGTGCCAGTTTCCCTTAAACTCTAATTCCCTTACTTTTCAAATGCATCAACCTCCAAACAAGGTTTCACGACAGGCTTGAAAAACGAGCGTTCCGCTTGAACTTTTGTGAAGTGGTAATCTTGTGTAAATAAACTAGGTTATGCCTTGGGTACCAAGGTATTTAATTTTCAGGGTCCTTTTTACAAGGATAGTTTGTAAATACCTTAAGTTTGTTCGCTCACTGATTTCTGACAATTACACAAAGATGCAACATTGCTGCCTGAAGAACGTAATATTACTAACAGCAACTTTGTAGTTTCTGCACTTACTGCAGACTCCAGAAGATGCAGTCAGATTTCCTTCTTTATAGCAGTCCTGGCCTCACCCTTACTTCTCACTAAAGATTCCAAGCCATCAATTTCAGAAGAAACTGACAGTTGGACAACATTCCAGATAAATCATTGGACAAAGGATTTTAGTGTCACAGGGTAACTTGTCCTGCAGGCGGTTTGTGCAACACTCTGGCAGATATCAAAATCTGGAACTGGAAACTAAATTCATGCATGCATCAAAAGCAACAACCATGAATGCCTTTAAAAAATTTAAACTTTGCTTCAGGTCTTTGGGTTTACCCAAACTGCTTTGCGCAAGTGGGTTGTGCAGAGCTTATGACATTTCTTTTAGCAGCTCACAAAATTAACCCAAAGTTTTCAGTGCAGACCCCAAGCTTTCAGAGGTCCAGAAGGCATTCCAGTGTTAACAGTCTGGAGAGTAGAATGAAGAAATAATACATCAAAACATATTTGCTTATATCCAGACAAAAACACCCAGAGGAACCACTACTCAAAAACCTCACGGGATACAGCTTCTTGACTTTGCTTTTCAAAGCACATGTTTCAAAAAACTAAGTTTGATAAAATAAGGATGTGAAGAAAGCAAGTCTCAGATGGCAGAAGCCAAAAGATCCACACAACACCTGCTGCAGGATGGATTAAGGGTACGTGTACAAGACAAACTCTCAACATCTTAAAGTGATCCAGAATTGAAAGCAGCACATCTGAAATAACAAATGCAACGATGACATGAAAGGAAAAATAAGAAAAATGAGCTTGAACCAAAGAATATGGCTAAAAAGCATAAAATTGAGGTTCTTGAGGAAAAGAAAGCACAAAAGAGAATCAAAATCATTATCAATTCACAAAGTCTGAGTAAAAACAGACCAAAAAATTAACACCATTAACAATTGGCATACATGCTGTCACAACACTACAGGTCAAATATACAAGGGCTTCATCCAGAAATAAAAAGAGTATAATTCTTTCCAAGCTATTATTGTCGGTCTAATCATGGATGGTGACATCAATATTAACACCCTAAATATCCAAAAATTAAATTTTACTTTAAATCTTTGAAGGTTTAGAAGTTAAAGCAAATCCTCTGCCGTAAGACTTTAATGTATAACATTTGAGAATGCACTGCTTTCGGACACTTGACTTTATAGAGATCAGGTGATGTTGTTTGAAAGGCACCATTGCTTTCCTATTCCCAAATCAGTACAACAATATTAGCATCTCACTAATTATGAAATCTTGAAATACTTGGTGCATGAAGTGGCCATTCAGACCACAGTAGGTGCACTCCTTTTGCAAGTAAAACTATTTCTTTGTAACAACATATCACATGCAGTGATTTTTTTTTCCTCCCACTGGACAATCCTACAGAATGGTTATTAGGGATAGTCAGCATGGCTTTGTCAAGGGCAGGTCCTGCCTTACGAGCCTGATTGAATTTTTTTTGAGGATGTGACCAAACATCGATGAAAGGAGAGCAGTAGGTGTAGCGTATATGGATTTCAGCAAGGCATTTGATAAGGTACCCCATGCAAGGCTTATTGAGAAAGTAAGGAGGCACGGGATCCAAGGGGACATTGCAATATGGATCCAGAACTGGCTGACCCACAGAAGGCAAAGAGTGGTTGTTGAAGGGTGATATTCTGCATGGAGGTCGGTGACCAGTGGTGTACCTCAGGGATCTGTTCTGGGACCCTTATTCTTTGTGATTTTATAAATGACCTGGATGAGGAAGTGGAGGGGTGGGTTAGTAAGTTTGCAGATGACACAAAGGTTGGAGGTGTTGTGGATAGTATGGAGGGCTGTCAGAGGTTACAGCGGGACATAGATAGGATGCAAAGCTGGGCTGAGAAGTGGCAGATGCAGTTCAAGCCAGATAAGTGTGAAGTGGTTCACTTTGGTAGGTCAAATATGATGGCAGAGTATAGTCTTAATGGTAGGACTCTTGGCAGTGTGGAGGATCAGAGGGATCTTGGGGTCCGAGTCCATAGGACGCTCAAAGTGGGTGTGCAGGTTGACTCTGTGGTTAAGAAGGCATACGGTGTATTGTCCTTCATCAATCGTGGAATTGAATTTAGGAGCCGAGAGGTAATGTTGCAGCTATATAGGACCCTGGTCAGACCCCACTTGGAGTCTTGTGCTCAGTTCTGGTCACCTCACTACAGGAAGGACGTGGAAGCTATAGCGAGGGTGCAGAGGAGATTTACAAGGATACTGCCTGGATGAGGAACATGCTTTATGAAAACGGGTTGAGGGAACTCGGCCTCTTCTCCTTGGAGCGACGCAGGACGAGGGGGGACCTGATAGAGGTGTAGAAGATGATGAGAGGCATTGATCGGGTAGATAGTCAGAGGCCTTTTCCCAGGGCTGAAATGATTGCCACAAGAGGACATAGGTTTAAAGTGCTGGGGAGTAGGTATAGAGATGTCAGAGGAAAGTTTTTTTACTCAGAGAGTGGTGAGTGCGTGGAATGGGCTTCCAGCAACAGTGGTGGAGGCAGATACGATAGGGTCTTTCAAGAGACTGTTGGATAGGTACATGGAGCTGAGAAAAATAGAGGGCTATGGGTAAGCCTAGTAATTTCTAGGGTAGGGACACGCTCGGCACAGCTTTCTGGGCCGAAGGGTCTGAATTGTGCTGTAGGTTTTCTATGTTTCTAATGGTTGTTCATGCTTGGTTTAGCATTTAGTGAGGTTATTCGTTACCTTACCATTTTCTGTAGCTTAAAGTGTCTTATCTCAAATTAGTGACACTTGCTTGACTCACTCTTAGCGACCTAAATTTCGTCACAGGTTACCAGTCGTCTTGGTCTGAAGAATTCCTGCAAATGTTGCTCTTTATATATTTTTGACATTTCTTAATTAGTCAGCATGAACATTTTGATTTTCCAAAAAGCAAGCCTTTGTCAGGACAAAAAGCAAGCCCATTTCTCCACTAATTTTCTCTAACCTACTGTCAGCACATTTCCATTAACATCTCCCAGATTCCACCACTTACCTAAACGTTAGATGCACTTTACAGTGGACAATTAACCTACCAACCCACACATCTTTGGCATGTGCCACAGGGTTACAGTTCATTGATACAAGTGATAGTATTTCTGGTTGGACAGACCATCTTTTACAAAGTGCAGTAATTAACCATCAACACGTCACCATTAACACAAATCAGTGACTTTTACAGTAGGGTAACTACTGCTACCACACTGCTACAGAACCAGGCAATCAAAATACTATTTTATTCATCATTTTAAAATGGCTTGCAATGAATGGCTGCAAATCTAACATGGAGAAAAGTTGTACTGATAGAGCCACAATCAACTGTGATCAAAAAAACAAATCCGAAATGTTTTGTCACTGGCAGGTCAAGTGAACTACCAAATCTAATAACTATTCTGACTTGTGGTCATCATGACATTACCGAATTGCCATTCTTTCTGAAATCCAGTTCCAATGAAGCCAACATTCAACCTGAATAGATTGCTACATTGCACATTTAAGCACAGAGGATAAATGCCCCCCCCCCCCCCCCAAGTATTTCCACTTCTCTTTTCAAGTTACCGAAAAAACAACAGTTAAACCATACCAGAAAGATAGAGGACCACAGATGCTGGAATCTGGATGGAAAACACGACGATGCTGGAGACCTCACTCTTTTTTTTCCCCCTCTTTACCTTTGACCCATCCCCCAGTGGATCTGCTCTCCCCCTCCTCCCCCGCACCTGCCTATCACTATTTCTTACCTGCATCTACCTATCACCACCTTGTGCCCACGCAGTCTCCCCTCTTTTGTCCACCTATCACTGCTCTGCTTTTCCCTCCTATATATCGGGCTTCCCCTTCACCCATCTTCAGTCCTGAAGGGTCCTGACCCGAAACATTGACCACCTGCTTTTCTCCACAGATGCTGCCTGGCCTGCTGAGTTCCTCCAGCATCATAGTGTTTTTCATTCAGTTAAACTACATCACCAAGTTATTCTTGCCAATAATGCACATGGACATTTCACAACAAGACTTCCAATTATCCTTCTGCCTATCACCACTAATAGGCACCAGGAAGGAGATGAATAGGATCCAAGAGGGGTGGAAAGTAAGGGTTGAGCATTCTGCTCCCTACAATAAGAATTGTTTGCAGCACAAAATGCTGGAGGAACTCAGCAGATCAAATAGCATTTAAAGAGGGAAATGGATAGTCAATATTTCAGGTCAAGGCCCTTCTTCAGGGCTGAAGGGCCTCGACCCGAAATGTTGACTGTCCATTTCCCTCCATAGATGCTGCCTGACCTGCCGAGATCCACCAGCATTTTGTGTTGCTCCAGATTTCCAGCATCTGCACTCTCGTGTCTACAACAAGATGTGTTTCAGGTGATTCCATGGATAGAGAATTGTTTGAGTTAAATAAGAATAAGTAGGAGGTAATACAACATTGTTGTATTAACAATGATAGATGTTGTTAATATTAATATGTTGTTAATATTGTTGTTGTATTAACAACATAGATGCTGGCTGACCTGCTGAGTTCCTCCAGCATTTTGTTATTACCAAGCTCGATTCCCATGCAAACTGTGAAGGATCAACATTGCTATTTGCTTTTAGCCAGGGATTTGACTGCATTTTGATACTCAATTTTGAGTTTAATAGATTAAATTTTATTGTATGTTGTTTTCAATATTTAAATTGCATTTAATTTTTATGGTTTTTGAATACTCTGAATGTCTATCAGAAACATTCAATGTTTGACAGTCAGCTAAACCGGGAGGCTGAGTCTTGCAGTCAGCAATTTTCCCCAGGGTGGAGAGGGGGGAGTGGGGGGAAGGAAGTGCAGATAAAAACTGCAGACACTGGAAGCCCAAAATAAAAACCAGCCCCAAAACATCATTTCTTTCCAGAGATGCTGTCAGACCTGATAAGTGCTTCCTTCATTTTGCTGTTTTTATTATGGGAAGGTGTTGTGCTGTTAAATAACCTGGAAGTGGCAAGAATCTATGCCCAAGAAGAATGCACAACTCTTTACTATACATCATTGACCACAATTTACTAATGAATGCATCAATGAGGTGGTGGGCTGTCAGTTCTTATAGGGATACTGCTGATCACAGGCAATGTCTCTACAGATAATCCCAAGTGATTTTTCCAATGAACAGGAGATTTCCCCATTGAGTAGGAGTTACAAATAGTTAATGGAATGCCACCTGGTAAATACAGATGTAATCTCTGTAGATTCCAACTCCATCGTGCTTCTCTTAATAAATCCACTTTTCAGCTCAAGATGGTTTCTGTGATGATCTCACTCGAGGTATTAACCAAGTTGTTGCGCATTCAATAAAAATCTCAATTTCTTGACAAGCAAGAGTTCCGCATCAAGAAGTCAATAGTAATTCACTGGTGGATAAGTAAATATGCAAGAACATGAAAGCATCATGCTATCAGGTCATATACCAATAGCACTGAAGGGAAATGACAAGGCTTTTTTGTATCAACACATCCTGCATAAAACTCTTCCCACAGCAATTCCTTACAAGAAAACTGTTGTCATGCATCAGTCACAGAGCTCTTCTTGCTAATTGGTCCTAGTAAACCTCATGTTCAGCTTTGGCAAGTTTGAATAAGGAAAGTTGCTCATCAGTCAAAGCATGGACGAGAACTTCGTATCAGCTATTAATCATCCATGGTTTCCTTTCAGCTAATTACAAGCAAAAATCCATCATGCCAGATTGCTGGTTCATGTCTTTCCAATTCCTATGTGGCAAAACCCATGAAGTGGCAGTCCTTTCACAATCTAATTTTGTCACAGGAGTGGCAGGAACAACAAGCCTGGGGGAAAATTGCTGAGTGCAAGACTATGCCTCCTGGTTTAGCTGACTGTCAAACATATTGAATGTTTCTGATAGACATTCAGAGCATACAAAAACCATAAAAATTAAATGTAATTTAAATATTGAAAACAGCATACAATAAAACTTAATCCATTAAATTTAATTCAATTAAATTAAAATATATTGAATATCAAAATGCAGTCAAATCCCTAGCTAAAAACAAACAGCAATGTTGATCCTGCAGAGTTTGCATGGGAATCGAGCTTGGTAATAACAAACAAAACGCTGGAGGAACTCAGGTCAGCCAGCATCTATGGAGGGAAATGAACAGTCGACATTTTGGGCAGAGACCCTTCGTCAGGACTGGAAAGGAAGAGGACAGAAGCCAGAATAAAGGGGTCGGGGGAGGAGCACGAGCTGGCAGGTGATGGGTGAAGCCAGGTGAGAGGGGGGAAGGTAGGTGGGTGGGGGAAGGGGAGAGTTAAAGGGAGTGGTGGGTGGAAGAGGCAAAGGGCTGAAGAAGGAATCTGAGGACAGGACAGTGGACCATGGAATAAAGGGAGGAAGGTGGGCAGGTCTTGAGGGCAGGAGGGGGAAGAGAAGGCGTGAAGGACAACAGGAATGAGGGAAAACAGTGGGCGGTGGGGGTTGAAGGAAAACAGACAGGAGTGCTTACTGGAAGTTAGAAAAAAAAAATCAATGTTGAGGCTGTCAGGTTGGAGACTATCAAGGCGGAATACGAGGTGTTGTTCCTCCAACCTGCGTCTGGCCTCAACGTGGCAGTAGAGGCGTCTTGGTAATATACATAAGCAGAGTTGCTGCTACCATGACATGGATTTTCCAACATTTCCCAGATAATTCAAACCAAAGTTCTTTGACCTCTCCAATGTGGCTTTACTGTCGCCGTCAATTGCTCTTTCCCCAACCTGTCACATTTCAGCTGTTATCTTGCCTGTGTCTGCTTCCCATTTTCATTTTATCCACAGCAGTCTCCACAAGCTGGGTCTACGTGGTTCTCTTGGAGTTTAATGTCTTCCAGGTAAAAAGATAACAATTTTTTTGGTGTGCGAAGTGCTAAATTAGTGTTGGTTCCAGGAAAGTCAGACTTCACTAAGCAGTGAGGAACTTTTAAAAGCAATAAAAAAATAGACAAACTGCTGGTGGAACTCAGTGGGTGGAGCAGCATCTGTGGAGACAAGGGGACGGTCAACATTTCAGGTTGATGCAAGGGCTCATCCTTTTGCCTCCACAGATATTGAGCGACCCACCTAAGTTCCCACAGCAGTTTTTTTTTGCTCCAGAGAACGGTATCTGCAGTTTCGTTCATCTCCAGGAACTTTTAAAATATACTTCCAGCCCTGATGTTTTATATTGAGACTCAAAATAAAAAGAATGGATAAAATGAAAGCATTGAAAAATTGACTGACAGTGTCTATTCATGTCCAGATAAAACTAAGGCTTTCAGTCTAAGATTAATGTCACAGTGCTAACAGCCTTGCAAATCACACATCATATTGTAGATGCAAATTACTAGTGCAAGGTATGGTTGAGCTTGTATGGGAAATGGTTAACATATCTACAGTCTGGCAAGTGTGACCTTCAGCAATATTCCTCATATTACACAGGGTACACATTGCACCGTTCATTTCGATAGAAGTCATCAATTTGTTATCCGAATTAGTGAAATTTTCACTTTAAACCTTTATTTCACTCAGTTATTAACAGTTGTCTTGTGTTTTTCATTTGTTTTATGATTTTCATACATTGTTTTTAAATGTGATTGAAAATAAGAGTGAAAGTCCCTTCCACAGTAGACAGCAGGTTCTGCTACCTGAAGCCAGTTCCCACTTGCAATCCATTCTGCCTCACAGATGGGCCCTGCAGTGGTGACCTCCAGCCAGGCCCATCCCACAGCAGGTAACAGTGGCTGTGGGACTAGAACAGGAGCCAAGCACGGGCAGCGGTTCAGATCATGCACCATCTGACCCAAGTTAAAACTGGCGAAGTCATTTGCAGCTTTGACAGAAGACCAAAATTCCAACCCCAGTATTGGCCTCTGCTGATGCCTGTTGGAGCATTCCTAGGGCAGGATTGCTGTGCCAAGCTGCTGCTGTGACCTCACTGCCTAATTCTAGGATGCAGAGGACCAGCAAGATCAGCCTCACGCACCCAGTAACCACGTTGCGGGCAGCTATCTCCAGCTGTAGGCCAGGTTCAGCATGATACAGCCCAACTGGAGTCTGAAAGATTACTTTATATTTATCAAAGATCATAACATAAGGAAATACAATCAGTGCATGTTTCTTTACACTCATTCTGCCATCAAATCAATGCATTCCATTCACAATGCATCAGAGGCACATCATTAAAGATCCCCAAATTTAAGCGAAGGATCAACTACCACTCCTAATTTTTTTCTAAGTTTAAACATGTTATAGTTTGAGAAAACCATTGAAATGTGGTAGGAGGTATAGGATCCTTCCATTTAAATAGAATGGATCTCTTGGACAGTTTGGAGTCCATTTATTCAGTATTTCCATAAGATGCAAGCAGACCTTTTTCGAATCCCTTTCATTAACCTTTTATTTGAATATAGAGGAGCGGAGCTAACGGCATAATAATGTTTTTCAACCAAAGAAATAACAGTCCAGCTTTTCTTGAAGTTTTTGGTTTGCTTTCATTTTTTTTTTAAATTTGGGGATTCTCTTTTCATATAAATATTGCTTTAGGGTGAAAGGGGAAAGGTTTGGGGGAACATTAAAGGGAAATTCTTCACTCAGAGTGGTGGGAGTATGGAATGGGCTGCCATCTGATGTGGTAAATGTGGGCTCGCTCTTAACTTTTAAGAGTAAATCGCATAGATACATGGACGAGAGAGGTCTGGAGGGGTATGGGCTGGAGGCAGGTAAATGGGACTAGCAGAATGTTTCGGCACAGACTAGAAGGGCCAAATGGCCTGTTTTCTGTGCTGTAGTTTTGTGCTTCTATAATTAAATTTCTTTTCAAATTCTTTTGTATCATGTTCACTTAGTAAGAGATTGGGAGGTTCATATTATATATTTTACTCCCTGTGTATATGTCAACTGTTATTATTGTAACTCCAATCTCTTTGCACCATGTGTATAATCACTATTGCTATGTATATTAATTTGAAATTCAATAAAAAGGTTGAAAAAAGAAAAAGAGATCCCCACCATCTGAGCCATGCCATCTTCTCACAGCTACCATCAGGTAGGAGGTACGGAAGCCTGAAGTCCCACACCACCAGGTTCAAGAATGGCTACTTCCCTTCAACCATTCAGTTCTTGAACCAACTGGCACAACCCTAATCACTACAGTTTAGCAACACTATCACCACTTTAAATCACTGCTCTAAAATGGAGCTTGTTCTTTTTTCCACTCTAAATGTGTTCTTTCTTGTAAAAAGTGTAGTTGTTTATGTTTTTCTTGTGAAAGCTGCTTACATGACGCTATGTGCCTGTGATGCTGCCGCAAATAAGTTTTTCATTGCACCTGTGCATACGTATACCAAGTACATTGACAATAAACTCAACTTTGATATTCAGCAATACACCCATCGAGTGTTTGAGGTGGTGTTACACAGGACCCAGCCCATGCTCAGTGGTACAGTGCATTCAGAGACGTCCTGAGTAACTGTTCTGTCACACAACTCAGGCTTCTAGTACAGTCATTATAATATGACCATTGCATCTGATCATTTTGCATACACTGATCATCTGTGCGAATGAGCCATTCATTACAACTGGTAAAGCAGGACAGCCTCTGCATTCAAAGCAGACAGTTGAGAACCTGCTGTAAATAATCACTTGTTATTTGGAAGGTGCCAACATTGTCATTTTCTGCTTTATTTTGTGTTTATGGGAGTCATCACAGCAAGTGGTCAATTAGTGTGATAGAAAAGGTAATTTTCTTCACTGACAGCTGGGCAGCCTTGGGCAACAGCCAAGATGATTTGTCAGCATGGAGCTCTGCTGCAGTCAGTTCCAGATGCCAAGACCCTTTTATCACCTGAAGACTACGCTCAATACACAACATTTGGAATTGGATAATGACTGGCAGTAATTAATCGGAAACTGAACTAAGTGCAGTAGTGGCAGGCAACCCTCGGATACAAATTCATTGAACGCTCCTTTGCTTAGTATCTCCTTTTCTCTATGCAAAGACAATCATTTTTTGCTGGGGGCATTGGGTGTGAGGGGAGTTGGCAGGCTAGGGGACGGATGGAAGTGTCAAATGGAAAACATGTGGTTCCCAATAAATAGCAGGTGACCAAATTACAAAGAACTCAACCATTCTTCAGTAACTAGAGAAAAGATGACAAAATTCCTGTATTTTTACTAATAAATTTGTGACAAAAGTATCAGTTTTGGGATCTTAGTTATTCTTGGTGATCTTATCAGTTGAATGTACACTTCTGCTTCTTCGCTCCACATCCAGGAGGTATCAACTTACCACAATATAGATTCACCAGCTAGTATGCTGCTAAAACCACTTATTAAAAGATCTTAGAAAGAACAAGAAATGTGCATTTATGCAGTGCCAGTCACTATATCTGGATGGCCCAAAAGCATTTTGCCCAATAAAGCTTCTTGAAAGATCAGAGAATAACCAAGGCCCCAAAACTATGAATCTGTTGTCACAATTTTAATGAGTAAAATAAAGGAATTTTATCATCTCTTCTGTAGTCACTGAAGATTGGCAGAGTTCTTTACATGATTCAGTCATCTGTTATTTTCTGGGAATCATCTGCTATTTCCTGGGAACCATATGCTTTCCATTTGACACTTCCACCCCTCAAGACCCAAAACATCAACTGTCCACTCCCTCTACAGATGCTGCCTAACCCACCGAGTTCCTTCAGTAGTTTTTCTTTGCTCCAGATTCCAGCATCTGCAGTAGAACATAGAACAGCATAGCACAGGCCCTTCAGCCTGCGATGTTGTGCCGACCAATATAAACCTTATCCATATGCAATCTTTCCCCCCCTCTCCATCTCCCATAACCCTCTAATTTTCTTTTATCCATGTGCCTATCTAAAGAGTCTCTTCAATGACCCTATCACCCCACCCACCAACAGTGCATTCCAGGCCACCCACTACTCTGTGCAAAAAAAAAAATACTACTTCTAACATCTACCCTGAACCTTCCTCCTCTGACTTTAAACAGATGACTTGTAGTTTTGGCCATTGCCACCCTGCGGAGAAGGTACTGGCTGTCCACTCTATGTCTCTCGTAGTCTTATACACCCCTATCAAGTTGGCCCTCATCCTTTGTTGCTCCAAAGAATAAAACCCAGCTCATTCAACCTCTCCTCATAAGACACATTCTCTAATCCAGGCAACACCCTCTGCACCTGCTCCAAAGCTTCCACATCCTTCCAATAATGTGGCAACCAGAACTGAACACAATACTCCAAGTATGGTCTAACCAGAGTTTTAAGGAGCTGCAACATTACCTCTCGGGTCTCGAACACAATCCCCCGGCTAATGAAGGCCAGCACACCATACGATTTCTTAACCACCCTATCAACTTGTGCAGCAACTTTGAGGGACCTATGTACTTGGACTCCAAGATCTCCCTGTTCCTCCACAGTGCTAAGAATCCTGCCATTGACCAGGTACTCTGCCTTCAAGCTCGTTCTTCCAAATGCATCACTTCACACTTGTCGAGATTGAACTCATTTGCTACTTCTGTCCAGCACTGCATCCTGCTAATATCCCATTGTAACCTATGACAACCTTCTACACTATCCACAACTTCTCCAACCTTCGTGTCATCCATGTACTTGCTCACCCACCTGCCACTTCTTCATCCAAGTCACTTATGAAAATCACAAACAGCAGGGAGTCCCAGAACAGATCGCTGCAGAACACCATGAGTCACGGACCTCAGTTTGTCTTTCTTGATGTTGTCATTGTTGTAATACAGAAAACAGGCAAACTACAAGCAGCAAGCTCCCAGAAACATCAGTAGATAGTGAGCAGATCATTTCATTTTTACTAGTTATTTTAAAGGAAAAATATCAGCCACATTTTTCTTTTAAGTACAAAACTCAAATGGTGTCAAGTAATTTTTTTTTAAAACAAGTTTTAAGTGGTAGAGCAGGGGCTGGACTGCACGGGCAGCTTGAAAAGTGGGGACAGAGAAAAAACAGTAAAAACCGGAGGCTTCATGGGCTTCGCTTCAGAGGACTTTGGAGCAGATAAGTTTTTCTTTTTATTAGGATTTTAAGTATAAGGCTTAGTTTTTAATAGGGTTGTAATTTATTAGGGTTAGTGTTTTTATAAGGTACTTTTATAAGGGTTGTAAAAGCTTTAAGTGGTAGAGTGGCGCGAGCAGCTTAAAAAGCCAACCGCCATATCCAGCAGGCAACATCAGAGCGGGCAGCTGAGTGAGAGGGAGCAGAGTGTTCTGGGCTTTGGCTCAAGGGGTTTAGGTGTAAAGGGGTGAGGAAAGGTAGGCGAGTTGAGTTAAGGAAGGGGTATGAGTGCTGTTTCCTGTACTGTGTGTCAGATGTGGGAGTTCCTGGAGTCTCTCTGCCTCTGGGAGGGCTACATCTGCACCCGGTGTGTCGAGCTGCAGCTCCTGAGGGACCGTGTTAGGGAACTGGAGATGCAGCTCGATGACCTTAGTCTGATCAGGGAGAATGAGGAGGTGATAGAGAGGAGTTATCAGGTGGTCACGCTGGGACCATCGGAATCAGGCAATTGGGTCAGTCAGGAGGGGGAAGGGAAAGGGGAAGGGGAAGAGTCAGGTACTAGAGAGTACCCCTGTGGCTGTACCCCTTGACAATAAGTACTCCTGCTTGAGTACTGTTGGGGGAGACAGCCTACCTGGGGGGAAGCAACAGTGGCAGTGTCTCTGGCACAGAGCCCAGTCCTGTGGCTCAGATGGGTAGGGAAGGACTGTGGAGGGCACTAGTGATAGGGGACTCTATAGTTAGGTGGGCAGACAAGCGATTCTGTGGACACAGGAAAGAAACTCGGAAGGTAGTTTGCCTCCCAGCTGCCAGGGTCTGGGATGTTTCGGATCGCATCCAAGATATCCTGAAGGGGGAAGGGAGAACAGCGAGAGGTCATGGTACATATTGGTACCAATGACATAGGTAGGGAAAGGAATGAGGTCCTGAAAAGAGACTATAGAGAATTAGGAAGGAAGTTGAGAAGCAGGACCTCAAAGGTAGTAATTTCCAGATTACTCCCTGTGCTAAGTGACAGTGGGTATAGGAACAGAATGAGGAGGAGGTTAAATGCGTGGTTGCGGGATTGGAGTAAGGAGCAGGGATTCAGTTTTGGGGCAGGTATGACCTGTTAAAAGAGGACGGGTTGCACTTGAATCCCGGGGGACCAACATACTGGCGGGGTGGTTTGCTAAGGCTACTGGGGAGAGTTTAAACTAGAATTGTTGGGGGGTGGGATCCGTACTGGAGAGACTGGGGAAAAAGGTATTTGGCTCTCAAATAGAGGAGGCTAGGAGTAAGTACCATAGGCAGGTGATAGAGAAGGGACGTGTTCAGACAGGCTTGAGATGTGTCTATTTTAACGCAAGGAGTATTGTGAACAAGGCGGATGAGCTTAGAGCTTGGATCGATACTTGGAACTATGATGTGGTGGCCATTACGGAGACTTAGATGGCTCCGAGGCTGGAGTGGTTGATTCAAGTGCCGGGTTTTAGATGTTTCAGGAAGGACAGGGAGGGAGGCAAGAGAGGTGGGGGAGTGGCACTGTTGATCAGAGATAGTGTCCTGGCTGCAGAAACAGTGGACGTTGTGGAGGGATTGTCTACAGTCTCTGTGGGTGGAGGTTAGGAACAGGAAGGGGGTCGATAAATTTGCTGGGTGTTTTTTTAAATATAGGCCGCCCAACAGTGACAGGTTTATTGAGGAGCAGATAGGGAAGCAGATCCTAGAAAGGTGTGAGAATAAAAGTTGTTGTGATGGGGGATTTTAATTTCCCAAACATCGACTGGCATCTCCAGACAGTGAGGGGTTTAGATGGGGTGGAGTTTGTTAGGTGTGTTCAGGAAGGGTTCTTGATACAGTATGTAAATAGACCTACAAGAGGAGAGGCCATGCTTGGTTTGATATTGGGAAATGAACCTGGTCAGCTATCAGATTTCTCAGTGGGTGATCATTTTGGTGAAAGTGATCATAATTCTATCTCCTTTACAATAGCATTGGAGAGAGAGAGGAACAGACAGACTAGAAAGACATTTAGTTGGAGTAAAGGGAATTATGAGGTTCTCAGGCAGGAAATTGGAAGACTAAATTGGGAACAGATGTTCTCAGGGAAAAGTACAGAAGATACGTGGCAAATATTCAGGGGGTGTTTGTGTGGAGCTCTGCATAGACATGTTCCGATGAGATAGGATACAGGAACTGTGGTGTACGAAGGCTATAATAAATCTAGTCAAAAGGAAAAGAAAAGCATACAAAAGGTACAGAGAGCTAGGTAATGTTAGAGATCTGGAGGAGTAAGAGGCTAAAAGGAAGGAACTTAAGAAAGATTAGGAGAGCCAGAAGGGGACATGAGAAGGCCTTGGCAGGCAGGATTAAGGAAAACCCCAAGGTGTTCTACAAGTATGTGAAGAGTAAGAGGATGAGATAAGAAAGGATAGGGCCTATCAAGTGCAGCAGTGGGAAACTGTGTATGGATCTGTAAGAAATAGCAGAAGTACTTAATGAATACTTTACGTCAGTATTCACCATGGAAAAAAAGATCTAGGGGATTATAGTGGGTCTTGCAGCGGCCTGAAAAGCTTGAGCACGTAGATATTAGAAAAGAGTGGTGCTGAAACTTTTGGAAAGTATCAAGTTAGATAAGTCACCGGGACCAGATGAGATGTACCCAGGTTGCTGTAGGAGGCGAGGGATGAGATTGCAGATCCTCTGATGATGATCTTTGCGTTGTAAATGGAGATGGGAGAGGTTCCGGAAGATTGGAGGGCTGCAGATGTTGTTCCCTTATTCAAGAGGGGGAGTAGGGATAGCCCAGGGAATTATAGACCGGTGAGTCTTACCTCAGTAGTTGGTAAGCTGATGGAGAAGATCCTGAGAGGCAGGATTTATGAACATTTGGAGAGGTATAATATGATTAGGAATAGTCAACATGGCTTTGCCAAGGGCAGGTCCTGTCTTTATGAGCCTAATTGATTTTTTTTTTGAGGATGTGACTAAGCACATCAATGAAGGGAGAGCAGTAGATATAGTGTATATGGATTTCAGCAAGGCATTTGATAAAGTACCCCATGCGAGGCTTATGGAAAAGGCGAGGAGACATGGATCCAAGGGGACATAGCAGTGTGGATCCAGAACTGGCTGGCCCACAGAAGGCAAAGAGTGGTTGTTGAAGGGTCGTATTCTGAGAGGAGGTCGGTGACCAGTGGTGTACCTCAGCGATCTGTACTGGGACCCATACTATTTGTGATTTTTATAAACGACCTGGATGAGGAAGTGGAGGGGTGGGTTAGTAAGTTTGTGGATGACACGAAGGTTGGGGGTGTTGTGGATAGTTTGGAGGGCAGAGTTGGGCTGAGAAGTGGCAGATGCAGTTCAACCAATATAAGTGTGAAGTGGTTCACTTTGGTAGGTCAAATATGTTGGCAGAATATAGTCTTAATGGTAGGACTCTTGGCAGTGTGGAGAATCAGAGGGATCTTGGGGTCCGAGTCCATAGGATGCTCAAAGTGGCTGTGCAGGTTGACTCTGTGGTTAAGAAGGCATACGGTGTATTGTCCTTCATCAATCGAGGAATTGAATTTAGGAGCTGAGAGGTATTATTGCAGCTATATAGGTTCCTGTTCAGACCCCACTTGGAATACCGTGCTCAGTTCTGGTTGCCTCACTACAGGAAAGATGTGGAAGCCATAGAGAGGGTGCAGAGGAGATTTACAAGGATGCTGCCTGGAATGCGGAGCATGTCTTATGAAAGCAGGTCGAGGGAACTCGGCCTTTTCTCCTTGAAGAGACTGAGGATGAGGGGGGACCTGATAGAGGTGTGGATGATGAGAGGTATTGATAGGGTAGGTAGTCAGAGGCTTTTCCCCAGGGCTGAATTGGTGGCCATAAGAGGACATAGGTTTAAGGTGCTGGGGAGTAGATATAGAGGAGATGTCAGGAGTAAGTTTTTTTACTCAGAGTGGTGAGTGCGTGGAATGGGCTGCCGGAAACGGTGGTGGAGGCTGATACGATAGGGTCTTTCAAGACACTGTTAGATAGGTACATGGAGCTGAGTAAAATAGAGGGCTATGGGTAAGCCTAGTAATTTCTAGGGTAGGGACATGTTCGGCACAGCTTTGTAGGCTGAAGGGCCTGAATTGTGCTGTAGTTTTTCTATGTTTCTATCTAACTAGAAGAACAGATGGGAAACTTATCAAATAGAGTCATGTCCATTTGATGCCCTCCAGATCCTGCAGTGCTCACCAGCTGTGGAGGACATCAAGGATATTGCAGACAACATGCTTTCCTTACTTCAAGCACAAAGGGTGCAGATAAATACATGGAAGAGAGTCAATCAAGGAGACAAGACCCATAAAAAGGTAGTTTCCAACCTATCAGGTGGCCAACATGGCCAGACCCAAAAGCAGGGAACTCCATGGAGTTCCCATTTGCCCAGATCAGATGGCAGGATATGATGAAGCAGAAGTTAACGAAGGAATTTTTCAAACAAAGGAAGGACCAGAAGCTGCAACTTTGGAAGTTCTATGTGCAGACCAAGTGCTCTCCAGGTCCCAGAAGCTGTTGGGCCCTGGGAGGTTGGAAACTGCTCAAAACATTGCTGCAATATTTTTAAAAAACTTAACCACTTAACACTGCAGAGACCACGTCCTGCACAGAAGTAGCAACTGACAAATATTACTTCCACTGGACGACAAGGGAGGCCGTTCTTAGTAACGGCCATGGGATAAGGCAATTGAAATTGACTCTCATTATGCGGTTGTGAACTCCACAGGTTTGCCTGCCTGGTTTTAGTATTTGTACCAAATGACTGGACTTATTGACCTTACTTTATGGATACACTGTTTGAAAGTAAAACCCTTAAAAATAATCTAGTCCCACCATCTTTTCCTTGACAATAAAAATGGTCCAAAATCCCAGATGACAACTTTCATCTTCAACTAATCAAAATACCCTTTCTCACTTTAAGTCAGAATACAAATGCCAAAATCATACCCAACTGTGTGGAGCATCTTCTAAAGGGCCCCCAACTTCCAAGTAACCAAAATAAAACTTACACGATTAATCCTGCATAAAAATCTCATCCCCATGTTCCTTCCACTGTAAAGTGGAATATCACAACCATCAAGTCTGAGAAGGCTTCATGAACAATGCCAAGTTTGTCAGCCTCAGCTGAGTATCAGGAAGGAAGTATGATGTTTTATAACATTTGTGGGCAAGAGAAGATGTGGGGGGAAGAAAAAAAACTGGCCAGGAGTCTTATCTTTTTTGCAAATATTCCAGGAAATGTACTTGAACACACAAGAGGTGAACAGGTCCAGATTCAGCTGTAATGTCTTCCTATTTTATTGCTTGCAGTTAATCACTTTGGAAGAAACCTCTTCGGAAGGTTACAAATAACAGTATCACGCATTTGTATAGCACCTTCACCAGGGTGAAATGTCACAAACCATTTTACAGTCATCAGATGAAAACAGACAATGAACTGAAGATGAAGATATTAGAACAGTGATTGCTTTCCTTCTCCTGCATAGGTGAATAACCAAAGAAGCAGGAATATTTGAGGAAAAGAATTCCAATGCTAAAGAGCAAAAGCGATTGAACACAAGAGGACAAAGTTGGGGGATTCCGAGGACTGAAGGTCTGGAGGAAGAGCACGTAGAAGTTGAACACACATGGATTTGAACAGAGCCTTCCATCAGTGACATGAAATTATTGGAGAAAGTTCTCGGGAACAGGATTTACTCACATTTAGAAAGCAAAAGCACAAACTTTAGGGATAGTCAGCATGGCTTTGTGCAGGGGAGGTCTTGTCTCACAAATTTGATCGAGTTTATCAAATGTTTTACTAAGATCTATGTAAACAATATCCCTCATGGTAGGTTGGATCAGAAGATGAAGTCACATGGAATACATGGTGACTTGCAAGTTGGCTTGGTCATAGAGAGGATAGCGGTGGAAGGGAGTTTTTCCTCAGTAGTCCGTGACCAATGGTGTCTCAAGGATCAGTGCTGGGACCAAATCTTTTGATAAAATGTAGACGGTCTGATTAGTAAGTTTGCAGACAACACAAACATTAGAGGAGTTATGGATAGTGAGGAATATTGTCAATGGATACAGCAGGATAAAGATCAGTCAGAAATTGGGTAGAGAAATGGCAGATGGGTTTAATCCAGACAAATGGGAGGACAACTACAAGAGGAAAGTATACAGTAAAGGGCATAACTCTTGGGAGCATTGATGTACAGGAGATAAGATTTCTTTATTTGTCACGTGTGCATCGAAACACAGTGAAATGCATCTTTGTGTAGAGTGTTCTGGGGTCATCCTGCAAGTGTCGCCACACTTCTGGCGGCAACATAGCATGCCCGCAACTTTCTAACCTATATGTCTTTGGAATGTGGGAGGAAACCAGAGCACCTGAAGGAAACCCATGCAGTCACGGGGAGAACATACAAACTCCTTACAAATAGCAGCCGGAAATGAACCCGGGTCGCTGGTGTTGTAATAGTGTTACACTAACCGCTACACTACCGTGCCTGCCCAGTAGTGTAGAGGGATCTCAGGGTGCAAGTGCACAACTCCTAGAAAGTGGCGACATAAGTGGATAGGGTGGTGAAGGCAGCAAAGGCATACTTACCTTCATCAGTTGGAGCATGGAGTATAAAAGTCAGGATGTTTATAGCTGTATAAACTTTGGTTATGCTACCTTTAGGGCATTGTATGCAGTTATTGTCACCACACAATAGGAAGGCTATGGTGGCTTTGGAGCAGGTGCAGAAGAGGTCCATCAGGATGTTACCTGGTTGCCTCTCCTTCAGCTACTAGGAGAGGCTGGACAAATTTGGATTGTTTTCTCCGGAGCAGAGGCCAAGAGGTGACCTGAGAGAAGTATACAAAAATAATGAGAGGCACAGATAGGGTGGATAGTCGAAGCCTTTCTCCGTGGATGGAAAATATCAAAGACTGAAGGGAGTGGGTTTAAGGTGAGAGGGGGTAAGTTTAAAGGATATTTACAAGACAAGTCTTTCTTTTTAAAAAAAGCACCACACCCAGACACACACAGTGATAAGTGTCTGCAATGCATTGTCAGGGGAGGCGGTGAAAGCAGATATGGTAGCAACATTTAAGAGGGTTTTCAGACCGACATGAACAGGCAGCGAAGAGGGGTACAGACTATTGGCAGGCAGATGATTTTAGTTTAGATGTGCATTGTTTTAAAGCAATGAGAGATTTTAAAGAGGCTGTTGGTGGATCCAGAGCCTCAGTAATTAAAATGATGATGATGAACATTACTTGCTGTGAGTTAGAAAACTAACTTCAACTCACCCAAAACTTGTCATGGAGAGAAGGGACGTAGACCCAAGAGCAGCAAAACAAACCAGTCTGGAGGTAATAATCTTCTTTAGGAGTTTCAGCTGATATGCCAAGAGAGACAATGACAGTGGATTGTTCTTTGGGATAGCAAGCAGATTCAAATAGGATGCAGCAAATAGAAGTGTCCTGGCTCAGTCAAAGTTAGTAGCCAGTATGGGGTTGGGAAATTGCTAATGGAATGCCATTTGTGGTGGGGGGCTTTTGCTTCCCAGTGTTTGATACAAGATCAGAAATACTCATTGCAAACTCTTGCATCTCATTTCCAAATGAAGTAATGCAAGAAAATTCAAAAGCCAGAATTTCAGTGCACTCATCCACATTAATTTCAATTTTAGCTGTATTGCTCAATTCTGATTAACACCTTTCAAAAAATAAGGTTTGCATCGAGGTAAATGCAAAGTATTTGATCATCTTTTGACTATCCTTCAACCCTCACCTGTTTCTTCAACACATTTAAATGCCCCTGGATTTTGAATTGTTACTGCATTGGCTGCTTTTGTCGGAGACTTTGAAATATTCACTGTGAAGTGAGGGAAAGAAATTCTACTCATCATTCTCACCATGTTCAATACCACTCTGATATCTTCTACTTTTGTCATCATTGTTCAAGCAAAGGATAACACTCAGATCCAGATCCACAATTGCTCCAAGCATTTTAAAAATCTGAATTCCATCTGTCAATCTTTTCTCCAGATAAGACAAGAACAGCTTAAGACTGCTTCTCTTCTGAGCAGGAAGCCCCAAGCCTTACAGATCATCCTCAACATTCCCTTTGCCTTAGAGAGCACTCAAAACTCAAAGAACTTTGTACACAAGATTCAAATGTACAGCTCATTGATGAAAGCACAAGTTTAGAATAAGCCACTTTGATATGCATGAATAATGGCATACATTGCAATACTTCCTGCCTCTGTGCAGATACTTTGATTTCAAAAATCAGCACCTCTATAATATTCTACATTTAATCCATCCTGCTCTGTGTGATGTGGCATTGACATCTCCCTGCCAGAGCAAGAAACCAGTATCTGTGTGGAGGAGTAGAAGAAGAGGAGAAAGGTGAAGGATGATTCAATTTACAAGTGTGTAAAAAGCAGGAAGAACTTGCATGTCATTTCTTATGATTTGAAAGCATCCCAATGCATTTTATACTCAATTAAGTACCTTTGGTCACTGCTGTAATGGAGGGAAATGTATTAACCATGGTGTACGGAAAGATATTGTGAAAAACAATGAAATTAAAAATACAATCTGTTCTTTAGTACCAGTAGTCAGGGAGAGGAGCATTGACTAGGACATCAGAAATAACACAGTGCCATCAGATCTTTTATCTTCATCTGACAGGGCAGACGCTGCCTTAATTTACCAGCCCTGATAATTCCACACTCCGTCACTATTGCACTGCATTGCAAGTGTAGATTATACTCAAGATTTCACAAGGAGAACTCAATACTTTCTGACTCGGATACAAAAATGCTACCACTAAGCAATCAGCAGCAGCATTCCAAAGGTTGGCAGTGGGATGGGAACCAAACTGTTAGGTCACATGATGGAACAGTTGGTGTAAAGGTAAATGAAATGTGCAGAGAGACTGAGGAAGGATAGGCAGTGGATAGGGCATAAATGCAGTCAGTTGGATGGGTTGAAATGTGTTTACTTTAATGGGAGAAGTATTAAGAATAAGGGTGATGAACTTAGAGCATGGATCAATACATGGAATTACGATGTCGTGGCCATTACAGAGACTTGGCTGTCGCAAGGGCAGGATTGGCTTCTTGATATTCTGGGATTTAAATGTTTCCAAAGGGATAGGGATAGACAGAATTATGGAAGTTGTTTAGGGACCATTTGCATGGGGTTCTGGATAGGTTTGTCCCACTGAGACAGAGAAAAGATGGAAGGGTGAAGGAACCATGGTTAACGAGAGAGGAGGAAAGTTTAGTCAAGAGGAAGAAGGAAGCATACTTAAAGTTAGGAAGCAAAAATCAAACATGGCTCTTGTTAAGGTTGCCAGGAAGGAGCTCGAGAAGGGAATTAGGAGAGCTAGAAGAGGACATGAGAAGGCCTTGGTGAGTGGGATTAAGGAAAACCCCCAAGGTGTTCGACACTTACATGAGAAACAGGAGGATGACTAGAGTGAGGGTAGGACCGCTCAGGGTTAAAGGGGGAAATGTGCCTGGAGGCAGAGAAGGTAGGGGAGGTCCTTAATGAATACTTGGCTTTAGTGTTCACCAGGGAGAGGGACTTTGACGAATGCAAGGTCAGTGTAGAAGAGGCTGATGTGCTGGAGCATGCAGAGGTTAAGAGGCAGTGTTGGAGTTTCTGAAAAACACTAAGAGACAAGACCTCAGAGCCATACAGAATATACCCCAGGTTACTACGGGAAGAGATTGCTGGGATGTTGATGATGATATCTGTGTCCTCTCTGGCCATAGGAGTGGTACCAGAGGATTGGAAGGTGGTAGATATTGTTTTGTTCAAGAAAGGTAATTGGGATAATCCTGGGAGTTATAGACTAGTGAGTCTTATGTGAGTGGTGGGAAAACTATTGGAGAGGATTCACAAGCATTTGGAGAAGTATAGTCTTATTAGAAATAGTCAACATGGCTTTGAGGGGGGCAGGTCATGCCTCATGAGCCTAATGGAGTTTTTCAAGGAGGTAACAAAACAAATTGATGAAGATAGAGCAGCAGATGTGGTGTATATGGATTTTAGTAAGGTGTTTGACAAGGTTCCCTGTGGTAGTCTCATCCAGACAGTCATGAGGCATGGGATCCATGGAAACTTAGCTGCATGGATTCAGAATTGGCTTGCCCACAGAAGGTAGAATGGAGTGTATTCTGCCTGGAGGTCAATGACTAGTGATGTTCCTCAGGCATCTTTTCTGGGACCCCTGCTCTGTGATTTTTTCTTTAATTATATATAAACCACTTGGATGAGGAAGTGGAAGGGTGAGTTAGTAAGTTTACAGATGACATGAACGTTGGAAGTGTTGTGGATAGTATAGAAGGTTGTCAGCCGTTACAACGGAATATAGACAGGATGCAGAGTTGGGTGGGGAAGTGGCTGATGGAATTCAATCCAGAAAAGTGTGAAGTAATACACTTTGGAAGTTTGAATTTGAAGAGAGAGTACAGGGTTAATGGCAGGATTCTTGGGAATGTGGAGGGACAGAGGGATCTTGGGGTCCAAGTCCATAGATCCCTCAAAATTACCATGCAATTTGATCAGGTGGTTAAGAAGGCATATGGTGTGCTGGCCTTCATTAGTCAGGGGATTAAGTTCAAGAGCCACGAGGTAACATTGCAGCTCTATAAAACTCTAGCTAGATTGCACTTGGAGTATTGCGTTTGGTTCCAGTCACCTCATTATAGGAAGGATGTGGAAGCTTTAGAGAGGGTCTAGAGGACATTTGCCAGGATGCTGCCTGGATTAGAGAACATGTCTTATGAGGAAAGGTTGAGTGAACTGCAGCTTCAAAGGATAAGAGGTGACTTGATAGAGGTGTACAAGGTGATGAAAGGCATCGAAAGAGTGGACAGCCAGCACCTTTCTCCCCCAGGCTGTCAATGGCCAATACCAGAGGACATCAGTTTAAGGTCAGAGGAGGAAAGTTTAGGAGAAATGTCAAAGATAGGTTTTTATTTAAAACAAAGTGGTAGGTGCCTGGAATACAGCCAGGGGTGGTGGTAGAGGCTGATACAACAGGGACATACAAAAGACACTTTGATAGGCACATGGAAGTAAGAAAAATGGAGGGTTGTGGGCTGTGTAGGAGGGAAGGGTTAGATTGATCAGGGAGTAGGTGTTTATATAGGTCAGCACAACATCATGGGCCAGAGGTCCTGCACTGTTCTATGTTCTTCAACTTTACATCATATCAACTTTCCATGTTTATTCATGCTAAGAAGTCTTATGGACAAATGGACACTTGTATTGATGCAATCATTGAGTGTACAAAGTGCTTTCAAGTCAGGTATAACAAATACAACCTCACGACAGTACCCATTACTACATCAGCAGACAATTCCATTTTCCATACCGAGGGCATCTGCTCCACACATTCTGGATCTTAACAATCCCATATTAAATACTGGACCACAGAACACATTAAAATAAAATAAAAACTTCAAATGCAAAGCAATTCAAAAAAAATATCAGTGCAACCTGGAGCAAATCAGGTTCGTGATCATTTTCACAGTAGAAATGGACTGGGCACTTTCAGTCTGGATCCACGTATCTTGGTCCGATGTCTCCAGAGCATCAATTCCAGACCTTTTGAAATCAGTCATCATGCAATGTATGATTGGACTCTTCCTAACCTAAAATTCAGTTCCCTGGTTCAGAAAATTTATTTGTTGAAATCTGGTAGCCAAAGGAGGTCAACAAACTAAGCTCTAAATTTCGGTGCCATTTATAGCCCACAGGGGAACACTATACAAGGCGGGACAAAATTCTTGCTATTCTAATGTTCAATATAGAGGAGCGCATGTTCTCTCAGTCCCAATAAACTCACAAGTAATTGATAATTAAGCCTAAAAGCAGGGACTCCAATTCTTTTTGATGTTCAGACCTAATTTCTTGTGTTACCCGTACCATTTGCTTTTAAATAAACCAATTTGGCATGAAAAATATCAAATGGTCAGTTCACACAGATAGACAACATCTTTGTGCTCGATTTACTTCAGAGAAGCACACCAGATGGCTATGAAAAATACAACCCAATCTTTCAGACAAAGTAGGCATGCTGCAGAACTCCCAAATTACATTTCTTGATCAATTCTGTGCATCAAATCGGTCTATTGAACACAAAGTGAATGTGTTCAATGGATGATTTTCATGTCCTTTGAGAGGTTTTGCAGATATGAAGATATAGCTAGTGATTCTTACTGTTTCTGTAATACATTCAAGACACCCTTCTACAAAACTATGAAAATAAAGCTTCACATCACTGAAGTTGGAATCGAATATGGATTATGCAATGTTTTCATTAGTTGACTCTTCTTTTATTCAAAGTTCTGCTTCAAATCCCATCACTCTACTGAACAGTAGTAGTGTACGAAGCACCAGTCTATTTCAGAATTTGACTACAAGTTTAAAGTTTTCAAATTCATTGTTTTTTTTAACCACCATTTAATGTGATATGTATTATTCCAAGTACATACAATATTACTTATTGAAGATGAGCCTTTAGTCAAATCAGTTATATGATGCCATCTTGTGTGTAGTATCACGTATGGCAACAAGATAAGAGAGGTTTATAAATAAACATACATGCATGCAAGAAGCTCATTTTAATCTTACCAGACTGCCATAGCTTCCAAAGCTGCTGTCACTTCTCTTTCTGAATGTAGTATCAATTCACTCCTTGGTGGTGTTAGGCTACAATCCCCAAGGCATCTGATATCCTTGCATACAAATGGAAATCACCATCAATTCCAAGAGAGTAGCTGATGAGGTTTGAATTATCAGCACTACCAGCCACAGTGAGTGCTCTGAAACAGAAGTTTCCAAACCTGAAAATAAATATAAAATTTTAACTTTCATCTACAGAAGAGTCATTGTTCTATAGGACAATAGCTTCTTTTGGAAGAACACTATAATACAATTTTTAAAAATCACATTTTTTGTTTGCAACATTTGGAAGAACTATTTCAAAACTCCACACTTCCTCCTTTTTGTTAAAAGCAGGACAGAGTTCAATAGGACCAGGCATGGAAGGCAGCTGAAATCATTTAACATATCACCCTTGGGAATGCCTGTGTTAAATTGACTGATTGGTTCAATTAATCCACATGGACACAATCCAGATCTACAGCCAACCTTCTTCAATGTGTCAATTTTCTCTCAAATGAATACTTTATGGGAGCAAATTGGAAGGTTAATCTCTTCTTTTGTGATTTCTGTCCTCCAAAATATTCCAAGCTCCCTCATTATCTTATATGCAGCCCTCCATATAGATTGGCCAATCACTAACAGAAATAGCAAAATAAAATGCACCTGACAACAGTCATCAAATTGATATTGTCAGACGACTACAGTGAGCTGCAGTTTCTAGTTTTTTTAAAGAACAATTTCATTATATTTTAGCAGTTTCCTCTTTCAAGATCAACAACCTTCTACTTGTGAATTCAATTGAGAAATCTTGTTCCCTTCCCTCTATTAGTATTGCTTTCCATTCATTCATTAAGTGTTGTGTAAAAATAATGGTGTAGATGCTGGTTTGTGTATGATGTTGTAAGAAATAGAACCTGGAGTAGGCTATTTAGCCCCTCAAGCCTGCCCTGTATTTCTGCAAGATCATGGTTTGTACCATTTCTCATTGTTCCCAAATGAAGGCAATCAAAATAAAATTCTGGCAGGACTATACACAGGTTCTCGATTAAGGTTTCAGGTTATGGTAGCAACTCAACATTAATCTTACTTACTGCCATTACCCTCACTCCCTTTTCAATGCTCAATTCAAAGTCGAGTATATTGTCATTTGTATGAGTACGTGTATGCACAGGTGCAATGAAAAACTTACTTGCAGCAGTATCACAGGTACATAGTATCAGAGATACAACATTCACAATAAAAACATAAATTAAACATAAATTATACAAAATTATACAAGAAAGAACACAATTAGAACAAAAAAAAACAAAGTCCATTGAAGCACAAAGTGGTTGTAGTGTTGCTCTGCTGAGGTAGTGATTAGGGTAATGCAGGTTAGTTCAAAAACTGAATAGTTGAAGGGAAGTAGCTGTTCTTGAACCTGGTGGTGTGGGACTTTGGGCTTCTGTACTTCCTGCCTGACGGCATCTGTGAGAAGATGGCATTGCTCAGATGATGGGGATTTTTGATGATAGATGTTGCCACCTTGGACAGCACCTCCTGTAGATACTCCCAATGGTGGGGAGGGATGTGCCTGTAATGTATTGGGTTGAGTTCACTACTCCCTGCAGCTTCTTACACTCCAGTGCATTTGAATTGCTGCACCAGACCATGATGCAAACAGTTAGGATACTTTCAATGGTACATCTGTAGAAGTTTTTTGGAGTGTTCAGTGACATGCCAAACCTCCTTAACCTTCTAAGAAAGTAAAGACACTGGTGCACCTTCCTTGTGATTGCACGTATATGCGGGGCCCAGGACAGGTCATCCGATATGTTAATGCCCAGGAATTTAAAGCTGGTGGACTCCCTCCACCGCCGATCTCCCAATGTAGACTGGCACATGTTCACTCTCTTTGTTGATAAAGATCGGAGCAGTGGCCTATGGTTAGAAATGATTGACGCATTTTTACTGTACCAATAATAACTCTTTTGAAAGTGATCTTTCAAATGACCAGGACTATTCAATCAACTGAGGAGAGATGTTGTAGTGGACACTCTGTTCGCCTGAAGGTCACAATCTAACTAGGGACTGTATCGGGCAGCTTTTCTTAGCACAACACAGCTAAACCAAGTTTTACTTACGTCAACTATAACATTTTGAAAATGTGCTTTGTGGCATTACAGCTGAATCATAAAAGGGCGGTGTGCCAGAAAATGTTACATTTGCATGTGCTTCAGAAATGAAGAAAAAAATCTGGCCAATCTGCAAATCTGCATACCTCGGTGGATTTAATTATTTATTCATCGATGCACTCAAAACAAAAACACAAGAACAAAAGCACACCTTTTACAGAAGGCATCGGACTTCAAAATGTGCTGCTTTATCTCAATGCCATTTGGGACCGGGTATCTACATTAGCATGCCGCTCATTAGAAGCTGGATAACTCAGTTAAATGCAATGCTTTGATCTGGAATTCTACATAATACAAGTGAAAGGAAGGGATTTTGTTTATTGGAGCTCTATACTTGGAAAAAGTAGAAAGGGTATTAATCCATTGGGATTTTGTAGTATCGAGTGAATAGTAAGAGGTATTTTCCATTGAAATTCCACACATTCAACTACAATTGATTTTATAAGCCTCACAGGGTTTGATACCATCATTGTTTCATTGTTGATAACACCAAAAGGACCGTAAGTATTTATCATTTCATTCACTTTCCTTTCTTCTTTTATACATTATATTTCAGCTAATGATGCCAATATTCTTGATTCTAACTGTTAAAATTTGGTCTTCCAACATTTATCAAATAAATTATAGGACAAACAGAATGTTTTCACGATTGGGTCCAAAAATCTTACGATGCACAATTTATCTGAAATATGCATGATAGGATTAATGTGCAGTAAATACCTGAAGGTAACAGCCCATAAAAGATTCCAAACAACATTAAAGATCAATTTTCCATAAAATCTTTCCTACCCAAATTTTTAGCAATCCCAAGACAGTTCGCAACTGAAGAACAATATACATTAGGATGTAGGACAAAGTTCTACAAAAGACATAAGAGCAGTTTCACCAGGATAATCCCATGGATAAGGGATTTCAGTTGTGGGGAGAAGCTAGGATAGTTTGCCTTGGAAGAGAGGAGGTTAAATAAGACCAAGTAGAGGCGCTCAGAGTTCAGTGTGGTTTTGGTACAGCAGATACAAAGAAACCAAGGGGTCATGGTGAATATGAGGAGATAATTCTTCAGAGTGAAATCAAGATTCCACAGTAACATTTAAAAGGCAACTTGATATGTCAATGAAGAGGACTAAATTGCAGGACTATGGGGAAAATGGTGGTACAGGACAAAGTTGGACAGTCAACAAACATTAACAGGCATAATAAGCCAAATGGCCTTTACATCTGCTGTGTAATTGCCTTATCAACGAATAAGATCTATTTTCTTAGGATTTGTTTCATTGATTTAAAGCAAATGTAATAGTTTTGAATAACAAAAGAAATACCATTCAGCACCTAAGTAACTTAATTTGTAAATCAGAGGTCACTGATTAAATCTGAATATCCATTACAGTTAATTATAATGCAGAACTCTCAAAATAAAGTAGTCTCATTTTTCTTGCAATTTTAATTATCTTTCTGTATTACAACAGCAACAACACTGCTGAAGGAATTCATTGGTCATAAAGAACTTTGGGCTACCTTGATAGTATGGACAATATAGTATTTACACAAATATAATTTCTTTTACTGGAGCATAATTCTAACAGTGAGCCAAGGTCATGTTGTGTCATTGAGCTCACTTAGAAAGTGGATCTGAGTCTCCTTTACATAAGGTAGACATCAGGCAGGGTAATGTATCGAACACAAAGGCACTGAAACTTGTACACAAATACATCATTGGATTTTCTCCTTGGAAATGTTTCTTCATGACCTTCTGCATGCATATTATCTTGAATGTGAAAATTGGTCACAAGGTACTTCATAGAAGTAGAATAAGGGAACTAACGCTAAGCCATAAATGAGGACATTAAGAGGAGTTTGAGAAGGGAGAGGAAAGTTTGAGAAAGGATTATAGAGAACAGGAAATTCTCTTGATTATGTTAGCAAATGAAAGTTTGTATCAAATTTCTATTTAACAGAGTTAATAACCTCATTTTAAATTAATAATTTTATGTCTCTGTTAAACAAGCAGAGAGTGAAATTTAATCTGAGTATGACCGAAGACATTGTCAACAACAATGAGAGTAAAATTTAAGCATAATTGAACACACTATCATCAGTAATGGGGAAGAAGAAAGGCGTGTTCACGAAGCTCAGGGATAAGGAAATCACAGGATTAGGACTGATGAACGCCGTAGGGAAAGGTTGAAGAATGGAAACTCGGACAGCACAGAGTGCTAGTGATGTTAGTGCAATGTGCAACATGCTAGTGCAATGGATATTTATAGAGCGAAGAATGGATAAAAGGCCAGCAGTGAGACTATTTCAGGAATTGGAGTAAAATACACTTCAGTGGTAATGTGAAGATTACACATCTCAGCACCTCCAGCAATGACACCACCAGAGTTTCTGGAGTCACTGAAAGGACACAACATTACCAGCGAGTGAGCATGTGTAAGTAACAATTTGTGGGGCATCTACGGCACTCCACTGACCCATGTGCTTGAAAACTGTGGTGCACATCTGCAATTGCAGTCTTCCCAACATATCGCACCACAGCCATCTTCTGCTTGGTCCTCCTTTAAGAGAGGAGCAAACTATGTCTACTCATGTGAAAGCTGCGTGCCACGTCTCGGCACAGGGAGTGCTTTTTAAGACCCTCTAATAGAGCCACTTACAATACATTCTTTGCAAGAGGCAGGCAGAGATTCTGTTCCTTACAGGAGAAGTAAGCCTAGAAATCAGACTTCACCTATTTTGGATGCACTAAAGTGGTGGTGGGAATTTCCTTAATGTTAAAAAGGGGTCATAACAGAAGATCACTAAATTAGAATATCTTTGCTTTAAGAAATCACCATTGTCATTTCTCCGATCTAAAAGAATTAGAAGATGACTTGTGTGTGCACTCGTAGCTCAATCCTTACATGGACAAAAGATGTGTTGTGGTCTGGAGTGGAGTAGTTCTGTTGAAACACCAACTGGGCATCATGAACAGTTTATTGGTAAAAGTTGCTTGATGGCACTTTTGGCAGCACTGTCTATCACCTTGCTGATGATTGAGAATAGAATGATCACACAGTAATGAGCTGGATTGAATTTGTCCTGCTTTTTGTAAATAGGACATACCTGGGCAACCTTCCACTTTGACAGATACATGAATAGCTTGGCTAAACATGCTGCTGCTGTTGGGATGTTATCCAGTCTCATAGCTTTTGCCGTATCCACCACTCTAAGCCATTTCTTGATATCACATGCAGCCAATCAGATTAGTGAAAACTTGCTTCTATGAAGGCGAGGATCTCGGGAGGAAGCCAAGATGGATGGTCGACTTGGCACTTCTGGATGGAATTGGCTAAAAATAATTCAGCCTCGCCTTCAGCACTTTCGTGCTGGTCCCCATCATTGTTGAGGATGGGAACGTACTTGGAGCTTCTTCCACCCGTTAACTGTTTAACTGTCCGCCACTATTCACATCTAAATGTGGCAGGACTGCAGAGCATTGTTTCAGAGTCATAGTGTAGTATAGCATGGAAACAGGCCCTTTGGCCCAACTCATCCATGCTGACCATGGTGCCCACCAAGCTAGTCACGGCAGGCACGGTAGTGTAGCGGTTAGCGTCAATTCCGGCCACTGTCTGTAAGGAGCTTTTACGTTCTCCCCGTGTCTGCGTGGGTTTCCTCCGGGTGCTCTGGTTTCCTCCCACATTCCAAAGACGTATGGGTTAGGAAGATGTGGGCATGCTATGTTGGCGCCGGAAATGCGGCGACACTTGCGGGCTGCCTCCAGAACACTCTACGCAAAAGATGTATTTCACTGTGTGTTTCGATGTACATGTGACTACTAAAGTTATCTTATCTCTCATCTTATCCCATTTGCCCACGTTTGGCCCATATCCCTCTGAGCTTTTCCTATCCATGTACTTACCCAAATGTCTTTTAAATGTTATTATTGTACCTGCCTCAATCACTTCCTTTGGCAGCTCATTCCATATATGCACCACTCTCTGTGTGAAGAAGTTACCACTCAGGCCCTTTTTATATCTTTCACCTTTTACCTTGAACCTAAGACCTCCAGTTTTTAGTACACCTACCCTGGGAAAAAGATTATGCGCGTTCATCCGCTCTATACGCTTCATGATTTTATACACCTCTATAAGATCACCCCTCAATCTCCTACACTCCAAGGAACAAGGTCCTAACCTGTCCAACCTCTCCCTGTGACTTGGAGCCTCAAATCCTGGCATCATCCTCATAAATGTTCTCTGCACTTTTTCCAGTTTAATGATGTCTTTCCCATAACAGGGCAACCAAAACTGTACACAATACTCCAAGTGCAGTCTCACAACATTTTGTACAACTGCAACATTACATCCCAACTCCTATACTCAATGCCCTAACTGATGATGGTCAGTGTGCTGAACACCTTCTTCACCACCTTGTCTACCTGTAATGCTGCTTTGATCTGTTGATTGTGAGCTTGCTTATCTCTGTCTATTGCGTGCTTCTTTTGCTGTTTCACATGCATATTGTTTAGTACTGGTAACATCAGGGAAAAAACTGTAGGGGAATAACATCTGCACAGGAAGCTCCAGGTCCAATTTCCAGACTTGGGAGATTTCTACCAGAAATGGACACAGACACCAGAAGATCTAATAAACAGAGTTTTTGTGTGATTAAAGATGCAAAAAAAATCTAATCTAATTTTAGGAGACCTATCAAAATCTACTCTGTTTACTCTGTAGTTTAGCAGCATTCTGGCAGAAAGCCAGTGGAACAACTGATGATTCTCTTTAGAACAGAATCTGCTGGCAATAAAATTGTCTTAGCCCCTATGGCAGTGATAGGGGTAAGAATAACAGGCAGGTAGCAGGCAAGTGGTAATAGAAAACATGTCAATGGAAACTTAGTAATGTACTGCAATGGATAGACAGGGTTTTACATGGTCTTTTCCAGCCTAGGTGAATGCCTGGGATCGGGTGATGTTGGTGGGCTGGCCTCAGATTTTGTTTTGAGGATCAAAAAAAACACGGTTTATTTCAAAACACAGTTGGAGAAATTAATGACTTCTTCATGACTTTTTCACAATCAGTACCACAGCACAGAAATGATCGGAGCCAATCAAAATGGTGGAAAATTAAAATGGAATATCGTCATAGCACAGAGGTTGACTCCACATCTCCTATCCCTATTACTAATCACAGAATAAAAAGGGAAGAACAGATCCTTAGGAAGGTAATGTAAGTCTGAGAAGAATTAGTATGGTTTAAGATGCACAGTTTTAATCAGATAAGTAGGTTTGGGACCTTGGAGTCAAGGACTAAGACACAAGTGTAGAATAGTTGAAGGGGATTGCTGTATTTAACTACTTTGAGAATGCAAGAAGAAAGGATAGTGCTTCATTGTTACAATTCCACAGGATGGCATTTGTGATTGGCTAAACCCATTGTAATGCTTCAAGGACAGTAATACGGCAGGGAACTTAAGATTTCAGAAGAGATGGGCTGGAAAGAAAAAAAACGCTGACATGTTCAAGGACCTAAGAAAGGTTAGAGAAAATAGAAGTCGTTCATTGGAGAGAAGAAATGGGCTGGGGCTTCCTGAAAGAGGTGATGATTTGAAAGTGATCTTGAAAGAGAGAGGGAGAGAAACTGAGGAAAGGACACTTCATGACGTATGCCAATGCTGTGCTCAGAATATCTGTGTGAGATATTATCCTATTGAATTTGACTGGAAAATACAACCTTAAAAGCCTGAAAAAATAGTTGAGGTTGCAAAGAGTAAAAGCCTTTTTATGCAATAATGTGTTGTCTTCCATATTATAATGCAATTAAACCAAGAACTGATTGACAGTCTAGAGAAAGGTAAATTGGTTAATTTAATTTCAGTCACAGTAAAAAGGCAGTTTAATTTAAAAGTGTTAAATTCATGACATTCAGAGACTCTCCCATCGAAGGAAGCTGTTGCACGCATACTTTTTCTTCTGTACCTGATCTTAGACTGGCCTTGTCCATTGCTAAATGAGTTCTTATCCTGAGGCCAATTCCTGAAGAAACAGTTTTAAAATAGTCATTGATTTTCCTGTCACTGAGCAGGCACTTGTGAACCCCTGACCTCATAGTCTGTACAGTTTAGTTCCATTTCTGCCTTAACCAAATGAGTTATGTGGAAGCTTTCCTGCGTGTAAAGGCTATCACTGAAGGCAGCTCTTCAATTCAATTACTTCACGCAATACTTAGCTGAGCTTAGAAAATTATATAAGTATTTCCTTTTGAATTTCCATCAAAGAGCATTCAGATTACTGACTCTTTCAAACATAAATGGGATTGAAGTTTGATATGTATTCTGGCACAAATAACCACAATAATAAGACTTAACCAACATAGTATGATTTTAAACTGGTGTCCTGACTGCCCATTCAAAATTGAAAGCAAAGGTGATTATTGCAACAGGACATAATCACTCTGGAATTGGGTGTGAAGATAGTCAGGCCTTGTTCTAACAAAGATCCAAAAGAAGCTCCCCACTTAATTGTAGATATTGAACCATAAACTTTACAACATGGAAACAGGCCCTTCAGCCCACTGAATTCACCTGGATCATCAAGCACCTATTGTTACGGACTCAGTGAAAGTCCCTTTAAGATAGAGAGTGTGTGTGTGTGTGTGTGTGGGGCGTGCTTACGTCAATAGAAGATAAAGGACGTAATGACGTTGTTGAAGAAGTTAGAAGAAGGAGAGAGAGAGAGAGAAGGGAGAGAGACACCAGCCTGCTTGTTTTCTCTATCGATGGATGAGAAACAATAACTGTGTTTGCCACTGAAACCCATGTATGGAAGTTGGAAGTAATCCGGTTGGCACCTTTTCAATCTCCTCACATGAAAGTGCTTTTTCTTTCAATTCTGTCAACTCAGGGTCCTTTGTCTGTTCCACCATAAAATCCTTCCTCGACAAAGACAAATCTTTAAATTCAGGCTCACTATAAGGATGTTGATCCTCCAGTGAAGACAGAAAAGTCTCAGATAAGGCATCATAATTTTCTTCCTGTTTAGGACTGTCACAAGGAACCACATCAGACTGCACCGGACTGTCTGTCTTGGCTAATTCTTTAGCTCTAGCTCGAGTCACCGCACATGATGGGTAAACATATGGATCATTCTCAGACTCATCAATCCTTGGTTTGGTCGTTAACCGTACCACAGGAACAATTTCACCATTTGCAAGGTCATTTCCCAATAACAAAGAAACTCCTTCCACTGGCAACCTAGGTCTTATCCCTATCTCGACTGGTCCTTCCTTTTCTTGGCCAGTTTGAACTCACAGCAACCTTTTCAAAATGTTGGAAATACTGATCAACCTGATCTTCTTCAAAAGGAGGGACTAATCGAACCTCCCTGCTGGCTGAAAAACCATCATCAGAATCAGATTCCAAACTCCTACGCTTCATTTGTAACTCATGCTGCCTCTTTTTCTCCTCGTTACCAACTCCATCCTCCTCAATTCCATCTGCTTCATTGCTAGATCAGCCTCTATCTTCATCTGAGTTAGCTTTTGTTCGGCCTCTATCTTTGCCAGCTGCACCTGTGCCTCAGAAATTGCTATTTCACTGCCAGAAAACAGGGTATGATTCTCGCTTTGGGTGCGAGAGGTCCCGGGTTCATATCCCGGACGAGCCCCCAATTTTGTCACGAACCAGCAACAAAAGAAACACACTGAGCATGATTCAGTGTTAAAAAACTATTTTATTAATCACTACTTATGATAATACGTAAAATAAAAGTAAAAAAAAAATGTTAGTATGTTAGAATTCAAAAATGTTAAACCTCGAACGTTAACCCCAAAACTAAACTCGTTGTGTGTGTGTGTGACAAAGTCCTAAACTCCAAGTTCCGGAATGGTTCTTAAAGTTCAGTTCTGCAAGCCATAAGGTGAAACATGAGCAAGGGCTTCTTCAACAACCACCGTTGTCAGAAGATAAGACGTAGATGTAGGGAAACATAGAGAGAGTAAATACAAAATCCAAATGTTCCACGATGGAACCCAAACGACACTTCAGTGTTTACTCGGTAGTGACTTCCTCACCCCGAAAAGCAGCCGAATCGTGGTCGTCCACACACAAATACCTGTTTCCTTCTACAGGTCAGCAATAAAGTGAACTCCACCGGATTACTTCCAACTTCCATACATGGGTTTCAGTGGCAAACACAGTTATTGTTTCTCATCCATCGATAGAGAAAACAAGCAGGCTGGTGTCTCTCTCCCTTCTCTCTCTCTCTCTCTCCTTCTTCTTCTAACTTCTTCAACAACGTCATTACGTCCTTTATCTTCTATTGACGTAAGCACGCCACACACACACACACACACACACACACACACACACACACTCTCTATCTTAAAGGGACTTTCACTGAGTCCGTAACACTATTTACATTAAACCCACTTTTATTCTCCTTTCATTGGATTGGTGTAGTTCCTACTGGATTAAATGGGATTAACGCAAATGGGAAAAGGGTGGTTCGCGTAACGCTTTACAGCGCCAGCGACCTGGGTTCAAATCAGGCCGCTGTCTGTAAGGAGTTTGTACGTTCTCCCCATGTCTGTGTGGGTTTCCTCCGGGTGCTCCGATTTCCTCCCACATTCCAAAGACGTACAGGTTAGGAAGTTGTGGGCATGCTATGTTGGCGCTGGAAGCGTGGCGACACTTGCAGGCTGCCCCCAGAAAACTGTGCAAAAAGATGCATTTCACTGTGTGTTTCAATGTACATGTGCCAATGATGTCAGCTAAGTGAAAAAGCAGTATAAATGTTAGAAAGCAGTGAGGGTAGGGGCGGAATGACAGCGAGAAGGGGTTACAGAAAGAAGGCCTAGAATTCATTCCGCAGCCTTTGGTTTTAGCGACGGACGACTTGTTCGTCTGCAACTTGTTGGTATGACTTTTTAGCTTGTAAGAATAATACTTGTGTTTGGAAATACTTTGTATGTTACAAGTTGTTGTTAAGAATTACTTATTAGAATTAAAAGTGTCTCACTCAAAGTAAAATAAACTGTGCTTCATTAGCTGGAAGTATCTTCTCCTTGGTTGGGAGGAGGGACCCACCGCTCGAAATAGTGACTATTGACAACTAGACTTTTCCATAGAGACTAAAGTAGTGAAGTAAACTAGTCCTTGAAGTGTAGACTGCTACAGTATAATGTCCCTATAGTGAGGATACTTGAAGATAATTATGCCAGATAGAACTTAAAGTCTTGACTTAAGTTTAGAGCTCTTGGACGGTACACTCAATATCATCAAAGCAGTGGGTATCAGATGGCAGAGAGATGTAGCTAGCAGATCTGCTGCCTCACAGCTCCCGTGACCTGGATTCCATCTCGACCTCTGTCTTGTCTGTTTGATACTTGCACGTTCTTCCTGTGACTAGGTGGGCTTCCTCTGACTGCTCCAGTTTGCTCCTACATTCCAAAGACATGGAGGTTGGCAAGTTAATTGGCAGGATAATTGCCCCATATTGTGTGGGTGTGATAGAATGTGGCAGAGCAGGGGAGGGAAGAATTGATGGGAATGTGGGGAGAATTAAGTGGGTTCAGTATACGATTAGTATAAAATGGGTACTTGCTGGTCGGTGTGGAGTCAGTAGACTGGAGGGTTTGTTTCCATACTATGTGTCTCTATAATTCTCAGACACAGAGATACGGCCCTGTGCAAATCACCATCATTACAGTCCCACGCACATCAGATGCTGAAATCTCCCATCTTAATGAACATAACAATCAAGAAAAGATGCTCACGATGCGATCAGATGAAATGACATCGGAATAAATCTGTGACTGCTCGAGAGATTTCCATTGGTACGGAGTTTGTTTAGAAATGCCATCAGCTCTGCAATGAACTGCCAGTAGCTCCACAGTGAACTGCTACCATTTACTTTGCATTAAATATCAGGAAGTTTAGGACACTCTGCAAATACACCAGCCAAGCTCTGCTGGTATATTGCAAGCTGGGGTCTGACACTGCACTTGAAATGGAGTCCAGTGACGGAGCATGGACCTATTGCAGTTCTCTATCAGGTGCTCTATCAGTGAATCCCTGGCAGGAATAGCAAGTAGAATGACTACAAGAAAGAAAGATAATTAACCTTTTTAGAATTAATTGTGTTTACTTAGTTAAGTATTTGTTCAGTGATTTTTGAAATTTTTATTAATATTTAGCAATTTTTGAACTTCAATTGCTTGAGTGATTTTTAAATGCCAGGGATATTCAGAAGCATTCATAGTCCTGCATAACTTTGACAGCTAACAAAATTTGAGGTTATGGCTTTGCTGGTTGTAAATTCTTACACAGCCATTTTATGGGTTGCCCTTGTTTTGTGGCAGCCATGAGCATCTTGCCACTGTTCTGGTCCACTATGCTGTGATATTTATTTTGCAGTCAAATCATACAAAAAGTTGCTATTTACTGCATAGTGATATCAATAAAATAAATAACAAGCGTTATATTATTTTAGATAATCACCCATATTATTTTTGGTGCAGAAATTCTAATGCAATCATCAAAGAGTTAAGCTTGGCAGTGTGAACTTATTCAAAATCTGTTGCATCCTTTTCAAAAGATAGAAGGAAATAATGTTCAAATGCTATGGATGTAAAAGATCAGAAAGAATCTTGAAATCAAGTGATAGCGAGAAATATGTAATAACTGTACGTAAGAGCAACACAGGCCTGACGGGAGTGAAGTGATCCATAAAACCATCAACCTGAAGGAAAAAGCCTTCTGTTGTTATCTGTCACTGTTTGAAAGATCAAACATTATGGTGACATTTGTAGTTATGCCTATTGCTAACCAGAATAGAGTGAAGAGTTTGCCAAGAACAAAGAAAAAAAATGCATACTGAATAGCAATTTCACTGAGGGTGGAATTATTTTGGGTAAGTGATAAGCTGACAACACTTCAAACCTTCACAGAGTAAGTTTGCTATGATTCTAAGTAGCAGCAACTGATTCTGTCTGCAATTCTTCACAGCGGTAGTTAAATTTTAGATTGTGTTTGTGGGGGTGGTCAGGATGGTTGTGTGGGAGATGGAGAGGATGGGGTGGTAGAGGGGAGGGATGGGTGCTGGTGTAGGGGTGAGTGTGAATGGTGTGGGTGTAGGGAATAGTGCAGAGATGCAAAGTAACAATGAAAGATAAACACATCTTCCAATTTAGAATTGAGGAGGAGGAAAGATGTCAGAGAAAACAGATTGAGGATTGGTGATTTATATGAAGTAAATTGAAAAGCCCAGCCATAAAACTCATTAAATATTGCTAGCAGGAGTAAGTTTGGAAGGTCACAATGTAGGCAGTGAATCTTCAGCCATCAGAGGACCTCAGACTTGTTTTATCTGTTCACAGGATGTGCCACTGACAATCCTGGCATTTATTGTTCATACCTAATTGATGTTAAACTGAGGAAACAGTTAAGAGTCAACGATGTTGGCAGATATGCAGTCAGGAACAGCAAGACTAGTTGAGGATGTCTGAAGGACAGTCAAGAAAGGGATTTTAAAAACATTGTATATGTTGACTAATTCTATTTTGCAACCATGTGGGTAGAAGCAGGGGCAAAAAATCGTGAAGAAAACACATGGGGGAATGGTAACTTTGAATGTATAAGATGACTGATGATGGAATTTATTAGTGAATGGGAACTAGCAATAGTGTATGATGGCCAGCTAATTGGATAGCAACCATTTTAAACCAGCAGTCATAGATAAGTTAAATTCCTGCAACATTTTAGAAAGAGCTTTTAAAAAGAAAGGTGTCAGGTATTAATTTGTACATCTTACGAGCCATTGTGCTGCACGGTTTGGGTGACAAAGTTAGTGGGGTGACTGTGGCAAGATAGGCAGCTTTTCACTTTGCTGTTTTGAGGTTGACATAACAGATTTATCCGGCTGCATTGCATTTTATTTTGCAACCTTTTAGACTTAGTTCCCACTTATTGCTTCAGGACATGCATAATTTGCACATGCCTTGAAGCATCACATAGCTAAATTGTTCCATCTTGGCCAATATGACCATTTTAAACATTCGTATTGTCAAATGGAATACAGGGACAGAGTTTATCCATTGAATGCTGCACTTTTTGCATGATATTTGTTTTCATTGTATACATGATGATGCTTTCAGGATAACATTAGACATCATTTGAGTTGTTGTTCGATTTTGTAATTATTAAGTAAAATTGAAGTTTTTTAGCTGCATAAGTTATACTAACACGATCACTACTGTTTTAGGTAGAAATTCCCCTCAGCACATTTTCAGTCAAGAGACCCAAGTCTGCCCAAAACATGGGCCTCATTCCTTATCACCATTGTTACTGCAAGCTGCAGGCACCAGTCACACCTCTATAGGCAGCTTGCCAATTGCACAAAATGAAAGTCAGGCTGCTTGCCCGAGCAGCAGACATCTGGAGGTCAATCACAGGAGTGGAGAGGAGAACAGGAGGGGATCCAATCACGAGCAGGAAACCACCTGCAGGAATGCTGCAGAGCCAGGAGATGGTCCTCTGGGCTCAACATCAATCTGAAAACAAAAAGAATTCAGCCTTTGATAATGGTCATTCTCTTGGCCACATCCCTGCTTGAGAAACCTGGCAAGAGAAGGCTTAATGTTTGTTCCATTCCAAGCAAGGAAATTTCCCAAAGGGGTCCTGGAACAAACATTAGGCCTATCATTGGTTTATGTTTTTGATGACTATCCTGGAAGCTTGAAACATGCTGAATTAACACATGCCCAGCAAGGTCCATTATGAGGTGTGAAAGTCAGCATTCATTTAGGTGTGCATCCAACTCATTTTACAGGGATTCCTCATTTCTCAGGCCCATTTACCATTCAGTAAATTATAGAGGCCACAGCAGTATTCAAAAGATAGTGCACACCAGTGAATCTCTGAGCTAATGTGAGGCAGGGGGGCACTTCTGTCACAGTAGGATCCTAAATGAAAGAACAGCATGCATATATCAACTTACTCCTCTCTCTACATCCACCGGGGCATGCTGAAGCAAGCAATCACTTTGATGAAAGCTTGTCTGTTCTGTCAGTGAGACTACAATTTTGCTGACCTTCACATCTCCATAAATCCCAAACCGTTTGCAAATATTAGTCATTTCTGCTGAGCAATTGACTTATTAATACATCAAAATTTGCAGACAAGAAATTACTCTGAACTAATGACACACGGCTGTACAGATAGGTGGCTTGGAAATTAAACCTCGGCTGACATCATTATCTCATCTTAAGCAGCAGCACATCCACTTGTAGGTCTGGCAAAAAAAAGAGAGCTGTGCTTTTCCCGCAGAGAACACAAAACACACTGGTGTTCCTCAATGGAAATGTTTTCGAAGCTGGTCAGAAATAGTTAACAATGTCTTGTCTACCTCCTGAGACACCAAACTGTAAGAAATGACAAATTGTAGCTCAAATCCCAGTCTGCTGACATTCTGAGAAAGTACCGATGGAAGCCTACACTGTCAGACGAACTGCCTTCAGAAGAAACATCTGTTCATTTGCTGAAATATGGAAAATGGTGCAGGGAGTAAGTTGGTACGGGTAGGTGCTCTGTACAGGTAAGGAAGTGATCAAAGCAGTCAATACAAATGGGTTAAATTGCAATGTTATAGATGCAATTGTACCAGGAAGAAACTTAAGTTTCTTTCCCTCCTGATTTTACAGCATTGAAGGGGAAGCTATTTAGCGCATAGTATCTACCACAGACAAAAATGGTTAATTTAGTTCTCATCCTGCAGGCTACGGCTCCAGGTGTTCTTGGGTTAAAAGATCCAATGGCTTTGCTTGAAGAGGAGCAGAGAAGTTACTTCCACTATCCTGACCAGTATTTATTTCTCCATTAATCTAGATGATTCAGTCATTATCACATAGTAAAAGTAAATACACTTCACTGGTAATAAAAGGGGTGTGAGATCTGCAGTATCAGCATGTTTCTTTTCATTCTTTTCCTCTCAAGCAAGTGAAGCTTATAATTCCTCTCTCTGTCAAATGAAGTGGCTAGCAATTCCATCTCATCCTTTAATTAAAAGAAAGAACGGTGTTTCTGTAGGACCTTCCACAATCTCGAGATTTCCCAGAGCACTTCACAGCCAAATGAATACTTTTGAACTATAAGCACAGTAGCCAAAACACAACTCTTACAAACAGCAAAGAAACCAAAACCAAATAATCTGCTCTTTTAGTGAGGCTGATTGATGGATTCTAATAAACAAAGTGCCCAGAACTTCTTTAAAATGGTGCCATGAAATTTTGCAGGTCCACCTGAATTTAAAGTTTATTTGGAAGGATGGCACTCCCTCATTGTTGTACTGCAATGTAAATCTAGATTATACGCTCAATTGTCTGGTGTGGGACTTGAACACATAAACTTTGACTCAGAGATGAGGGTGCCACAGTGGTGCTTTGACTCCGTTGATCAACCAATCTCACCCTTTTCTGGTCTTGACCTGAAATGTTGACTATCCATTTCCCTCCACAGATGCTGCCTGACCTACCGAGCTCCTCCAGTGTGTACTGCTCCAAATTCCAGCACTTGCAGTCTCTTGTGTCTCTCACCTTTTTCTGTAATGGATTTACCAGATGATCTAATTGTTCCACACAGTGTGTTGCCAAAGCTCCTCAATATATAGAGACTTCTAACAAATTTCACCAAGCACCTGTTAAATCTATGAATTCATCTCTGTTAAAGGCAACAAATTCACCTCAACCACTTCAGCCAATACCTATAAAAGTCAATAATACACTCTCATCCACAAATCCACCAAAGACCCTTCAATTATTGTGCCAACAGTAACACACTTATAATCCTCAAGCCTACTGATCTTTCTACCTGACAGTGTTAATGTCACCAACTCCTTCATCTGGAGAAAACAAAAATAGCTCTCTTCCCCTCTAATTTCATTTTGTTGAAATTATTTTATTTCAGAAGAATATTCTTGTAGTTACATTATCCATATGATACAGATCTACAGCTATAGTCAGTTTGGTTGTAAATTGTTCATGAAAAATAAATAGATCATCAACTGATAGTTAAAGGCAAATGATCCAGAATCCAAAGACATCACAAAATAGTTGTGAAGTATTATTGAGAAATACCTCCTAGTGTTTTTAGCAGCTTTCAGTCAATGGACCTAACCATTCCAGTGGCAAACTCATTCCTTGTTCAAACCAATTGTGTAAATGATGAAAATCCTCGTATCATTATGATCAATATGGTTACATTTGGTAAAATAGCCACATTCAAAAAAGAGGGAAAAAAAGAGACAAAACCATAAAGAAGTAGGTTGATAAGAAAACAAACAGCACAACAGGGTCGTGAGTTCTGCAATTCCCTCCATACACCTCTCTAAATCTTGGTCTCTCACTCTCCTTGAAACCTACCTCTCTGACCAAGCTTTTCGCTGCCTGCAGTAATATATCCTCACGTGGTTCAGTGTAAAATTTTGCTTGCAAACGCACCTTCAAAATGCCGTAAGAAGACAGTTTGTTGTTGCTCCTGTGCAACAAGAACAACTGCAGAAAAATTCAAATTTAAGAGATGCTGGATAGTGCAATACTTAAAATGATCAGCTGAAACTGAGTGCAGCCTTGACTTCAGGGATGAATTTATCATTTCAATGTTCATTCATGGCTGTAAGGGGTACTCAGTAAAATACATTCCAGCTTTATTAAATCATCCATAGCGGCCACACAAATCACTCATAATTCCTAATTGCACTCCAAGGTACCATGTGCATATTTGGTAGTTATTGAGTACTAAGAAAATTTGGCATGTCTCCATCATACAGAGATGATCAAAATGCATGACTCTAAGTCATTTCAAATATATTGGATAATGATGTCTGTTAAACTGCAAATCCACGGTAGAGTTGTACTCATATAACTGTGGTGTACCAGGATGTTTTTAATCAATCTCAGGACATGGGGAGTACTATCAAAGCCAGTGTTTATCATCCATCCCCAGCTGACTCTGACAGAGGACGGAATATCTTCCTTATGAACAGGTGTATTGGTTGCATGCAGCTGAATAACTTGCCAGCCATTATTGAGGGCAGGCCAGAATCAACCCCGTCAATATGGGATCAGTGCCACAAATTGGTCAGTCTGGTAAAGGGCAGCACGTAAATGGATGTTCATAAAACAACTGGACTCCTTTAGCAATTTAACGGCTTCGTGGACACATGCACTGATATAAGCTATGCAAAGTGAATTCAAATTTTCAAGGCGCCAAGCTGGGATCTGACCTCTCAGTGGTCGTCAAGCTAACCAGTCTATTTATAACCATATTTAGCGGGGCCTTACAGCAGAGGTTGGGTCTCTAGACCGAAAATAGATCAATTAATTCTGTTAAATCAGATGGGCATCTATGGTACCAGAGGTTCATCTTGAATGCTAACTAAAGATGGCTGGGATTGAAAATGTTGCCACTCAAGGATGAGGACAGTGTGGAAGATGGCAAAATCACTGAATTTTATTGTGACTGCTTGCACTATTTTGGGTTGGCCCAGGTTTGAACAAGTTCCCTTCCCCAATCCAAACTGTAGATGCCATCTCCTCCCACTGGTCAAGATGCCAATATCCACATCATACAATGCAAGAGTTGAAGAAGGACATGCAATCCTGCTGGCCCCGGCTGCCATCTGACATTGGGCCTTAAAAGGGATTCCTTCCTGGTACATCTGGGTTCGTCATTAACTATGTCTTTTCTTCTCTGGCCCGTGCGAGATTTGGATGGTATGGGGTTGTAATGTTCATAATTCTGTCATCAAATAGAGGCTCTACATCTGTTCTGTCCAAGAACATTGACAAATGCAACTGTCAAATGCTATTGAATCAGCTTAAAGTCCTTAGAAAAAATGGTCAGTGAGGTATTGTTTACATGTGGCATATTACCTCAATGCACACCTTAGTTTGAAAAGCAGCAGGCTCTGGGAAATGTTTCAAGTTTTTATTTTCAATTCCATTGAAGCTGCTTCCCCATTTGAAACTCTACTGAAGTGAAGTAAACCCATTCTCATTATTGCTATTGTGTTTTACCATCTGTAATGTAATTCAGAATTGACTTGGTAATAAAGTGAAAACTGTATCAAACAGGTACCAGACAAGAGTGAGTAAAAGGATTAAGTCTGGAGGGAGGACAGGCCAGGAGAGAGGGGGAGCCCAAAACGGTGCAAGGTGAAAGAAAAAGCTGCAATTTCAGCTGTTTATGCAAGTGGGATGTGGCCTTCAAAGTAAGATCTCTCAGCCAAGAAGATACTGTGGTCAGGGTAGGGTGATCTGGTCAGTCAGGGGAAGTTGTACCTCAGTAGTGGATTGACTCCTGGGACAGTTGTGCATATACCCAGCATTCAGTTCATTACATGATGGTTAGAGGTCAAGGAAAGATTATCCTAGTGCCATCTGTTACATCAAGATTATTGTAATCTCTCAACCTTAAATAAAGGTATTTATTGTTAATTTAAAGTTGAGACATTACAATAACCTTAATTGTAAGCAAATACACACAAAAAAATCCCTGGTTAGGACTTCTGCATGCTGATGGTAATTCAATTGCAAAGCCTTTGAAAAAGTAGACAGGCATGGGAAGACTACTGGGGGTAGTAGATGCAGTTGCTGAGTTTATGCAAGGCTAAGGATATGGGAATTGGGTGGGAAAGTGGATAAGACATAAAGTCAGCAATAGTGTTAATTAATGGTATGGAAGGTGCAAGGATCCTAAAGCTCTAATCTTGCTTCCAGATCTGCATTATTTGTTGATACTATATTGCTGCAAAAATCGTAACTGTCAGAATGAAATGCTTGAGTGTTCAACGTACCACTAAAGCTGTTTGTAGCATTTAGTACATGCATTTGTTAAGAGTTTCTAATTAAAACTGCAATTGAGAAGTTTATCTCCACAGATTAATCGTGTAAAGGACAATTTCAGGTTGAAAAGCCATCCTCATGCAAACACTTTTTTTTTCTCTTAGCCATAAACTCCCTTAATCTCCTGAACTACGGGTTACTGGATTTCTCCTACAGTGCCTTGAGTAGCGGCTGGGGAGAGGAATGGGAGGTATGGAGTTCGGGCACATGAAGTCAGGCATTACAAATCTGAAATACATTGTAAGGTAACCTGTGGCCTTTGTGATGGAGAGGCCAGTGGGCCCAGATGGCATCACACTATGACATCTTCTGAAACCCATTTTGATCTGAATTTCCAGCTATGTAGCTTCCAGCATATAGATATTTTATAGCTTTATTACTCATACACTTCATTTCCCACGCAAACAATTTTGAGTTCCCCTCACCCCCATCTCAGCCACAGCCTTTTCTAATTCATTGCTGGAAGGGTGACCTGCAATTAGTCAAATGAACGTGAATAAATACTTCACACACCCGTTCATTTTCTATTAGTTTTTTCAATTGATGGTTGAGTTAAAAAAACTTGGGCAAACAGTACATCTGCACTTTGGCAGAAATTAAATTTGTCACAGTCCCAATGAGGCCTTCACTACATCACACAAAACCAAAATGTTCTATCATGTGTTGAGCATCTGCTCGACATGCACAGCAGTGCACTGATGACACAAGCTAAAGGCAATTCCTTTCCCCTTGCTTCTCACTGTTTGACAGACAAACACCACTCTCCACTGCAGGTGTTCCTCTGTCAAACAAGATCAGTAGGCTTAGCTAAGTAGTACTTTCAACAACAAGAACAGCAACTACTTGTATTCATATGGTGTCTTTAATGTCGGAAAACATCCCACAGCAGTTCACAGGAGGGATTTCAAAATCCGACTCAAAACAACAGAAAGAAATATTAGGACTGGTGACCAAAAGTTTGAACAAAAAGGAAGGTTTTCAGGAAGAAGTTAAACTAGGTGCAGAGGAGAAAGGGTTTAGGGAGAGAATTGCAGAGCTTAATGAATTTACAAACACAAGGTTCTTTCTCATTATGGCACATGAATTAATCTGTCACTCTTCATTACACAACTTGAATATTTATCTCCTATTCATGAGATTCTTTCTCAAGTGGCAGTGATTATCAATTTTCTCAATGCCTTCCTGAATTTTCCTCTCATCTTTTTTGTCTGTATCCCTGGCCTAGGTAAAATTTATATACATCCATAACTACACATCGGAAGACCAAAGGAATTTTACAACTTGTTGATCTTTCTCTTATGCAGCATCTCACAGTTCATCCTGCAGTCCAATTGGCTTTAACTTCTGTTTGATTGATTCTCAGTTTAGACCGATTTTATTTGGACCAATAGGTAAGTGCAGAGGCATTCCTAATTACCAGAAAACCCTTCTAAAACAGCACAAGTCCAAGATTTATGCTCCAAGGTCCAATCAAGAAATGTAACACAAATCAATATGGTTTGTTTTAACTTGGTCAGTAGTACAACTAACGTCCCATGATAGAATTGCAGTTTTCCAGGTAATATGCAGATTTTTATATGCTTCTTGCCTATCTTAAGTTACTGTCAATAAATGCCAGCAATTCTATTATCATGTGTCTCTTATAAACAAGATAATAAATCCCGCTGTTCTGTGCTATAGCACCTCAGTTATGCTTCAGAGAAACATATAACTTCACCATCATGTCTCATTACTTGTCATTAATTTGCTGCTGTTAATCTATTTGGCGACCTCTTGCACTCCAGCAGGTAAGGGAACATAATGACCCAAGGAATTTGGGTCATTTCTATTGGGTCTATTCTAATCTGTGTATAATCCAATTATTGTCACATTGCTGAGCCTGCCCAATGCTTGCCTAATAGCAACCGATTACATGATATCACCCGTGTCTTCTGTCAATCAACCAATACTGAGGAATGAAGCTGAGGGAGGAATGTATTGAAGTGACAGGAAGAAAAAAAAAATGAGGTAAAAATTACAACAGGGATAGAAGGTCACTAAATCAAGGAAACATGGCTTCATTCACTTAAAGGCAAAGAAGATCTGGTCGGCAGCATGTCAATACTGCGCTAACATCCAGAATTCCAGATGCTGGAGGAGTGACAAGTGTAAATGTTGAAACTTTTAGTAATGAAGAAAGGGGAAGGAATTAAGAACTGGTGGATGGGTCACTCCGAGCAACTGTGATGTATCTTTTGCTCCAATAGTTTATATAATTTCTCCCTCAATTAATAGTGCTAAATATGCAATACAGCAATGGATATGCACTTCAGTCCATTGACAGAGTGAAGTCCAGAAGCAGATTACAACATGCAACCGTTCCTATCTTGTGAGTTTAGTGAAAGTGAACAAGAAGAAATGTCTACCCTTATCGAGCTCCTCTTCAACTGCAGTGTAAATAAGCTGAAAAGCAGCCACACCAATTATAAAAAGTCAAACTTTTTAATCACTGGTCTGTCATCAATATTTGTAGGATTAGATTCTGATGCTTTTTGACAACCTAGTAACATCTTATATTACCTCTCGACATTTGAAGCTGGGTGCTTCAGATACTAGCTCACGATTGGTTTTATTATCCTTATATATGCTTTCCCTGCCAACCTACATTCTGTGTCAAAATATAAATATGCAGTAAAGGAAATGATATTTCTAAGCTTCTACATCAGAAATCTTATCTGTCTTTGTCAACCAATAGACTGACAAAAAGAATGAACTTTGACCAATCATAATATAACCTGTTCTTCCTCTGAATTTAAGTTTCAAATTGAATGAAGATCAGAGTCATTAAAAGATAATGGATTTACAATGAATAGAAGATCATTGATCGTTGATAAATGTATTATCACAGAATGTTGTCCCTGGCAACAATCTCGACAGCAAGAGGGAGGTGTGTCAGCAAGTGATATGTAAGAATAAGAAAAGCACCCCTGTTCTTTTCACACACAAAATTCACCCCTGTGCTTTTATTAAAATAAATATTCTAGGAGCTGGTACCAATGTAATAGTGTAGTTAATAATCACACTATTCCCTTTTATACTAATATCAAACAAAAATCATTTTTATCGTTCATTCATACATTAAATGTAGATATTTCTGACCTCCTGTCTGTACATTGAAGCCAGTTTGGAGGGTATTTAGATGTCAACTACCTTGCCATTGGTTTACATTTAAAGAGTGGAAAGACTGAGTCAAGGCAACAGATTTCCATCCCCAGAAGATAATAATGAACCAGGGTTGGGGGTGGGGGTTGCGGCAATGTGCTGGGTATACAATAACTCAGTTGTTGCCCAGTCAACATTACTGATACTGAATTTGAATTTCTCAGTGACCATGGTGGGACTTGAACTCACGTCCTTAGTTTATTTGTCTCAGGCTAAAATAACCATTGTGTCCCAGTGCAAATAAAAATAAAAAAATACGTAACTTGAATACTTAGCCAATCCTTGTGATGAAAATGTAAAGCATTAATAGTTTCACTCCTAATACTCCCTAAGTTTAACTCTACTGTCTTTTGAGCAACAATGCTTTCTCCATTCATGGCACCACAACTGTTGAATGAGTGACTTAGATCATTAAACAATGACATGTGTAAAGCAATCCCATTTTACCAAAATCTTGTACTTAATGTCACAAACCTTAGGCTTGAAGTGTCAGAACTGAAGTATTACACACAGTTTTTGTTTAATATTTTGTTCCTGTTTCCTAATGCTTTAATGAATTTTAATTACGTGCTGCAATGCCAGTAAGGATTCAACTGTAAGTTAAACTTTGGGATCTCATAGTCCAGTTCTAGTTCACCTTGCCTGCTTTAAAAGAAAAAGCCAGCTTTCCAACTAGCCATTTGAAGAAATTCTGCAGAAAGCTCAGTTTAATTTTTTTGGAATGCAGAACAGAACTATCTGTTGGAGGCCAAGAGCAAAGAAAACTAAAGCCAGTTTGTTCTGAAGAAATTAGCAGACAAGAAATGAAAGAAAGTTAAAGTGAACAGTGGGCATCAGTGTGGAATGATAAAATAAATAATTAACTTATTTGGTTCACTTTGCTCCGTGCTGCTGTGTAACACAGACTAATTTTACCTAACTGAATAAACATAGAGAGGTATTCTTTCTGGTAATTGCAGAAAATGTAAGTTTGCTTGGATCAGAAAAATGGATCTTGCTCAAAAGAACAGCTTACCAATGGACATGCACTACAGGTGTTCATGTGCTCCAGGGCAGCATGTTGAACATACTGGAATATCATTAGGTGGTTCTGGCATGTAGACATTTGCAAGCATTGGCAAAAAATCACATTTGAAAGGACGGCGGGGGGTGGGGGATGTCAGGAGGTCATGCTTAAATCACCTAACCTCTCTTAAAACAAGAGAGCAGAGGTTTAAGGTTAGCAGAAGGAGTTTTAAGGGGGACTTGAGGGAAAAGGTCTTTACAGAGAGAGCGACTGATGTCTGGAACTTGCTGCCAGAGGAGGTAGTGGAATCAGATACAATGACTATCCTTAAGTGGCATTTAGACAACCACTTGAATAGGCAAGGCATAGAAAGATACAAACCTAATGCAGGCAAATGGGATTAGTGTAGATAGGCAAAAATGGATGTGATGGGCAAAGGGCCCATTTCTACGCTATGACTCTCAATTGGAGGTTCCACTTTGGGCATAAACAGTACATGGGAACGCAATCACAGGATAGGAGACCAGCGAGTCTATCTTGGCTCTCTGTCAAGGAATCTATTCAGCTCCATTCCTCAGTTCTTTCTCTGGAGCTTTGTAAATTATTTCCCTCAAGTGCCCATTCAGTTCTCTACAGAAAGCCTTGACTGATTCTGCTTCCAGCTGGCTTGCAGGCAGTGAATTCAGATTGACCACTCTTTGCGTAGACAAAGTTTTTTCCTCATATTCTTTCCTGTACCTTTTGTTCTTCACTTTAAGTCTGTCTCCCTGAGACTTTGAACCATCAGCTACAATGAACCACTTACCTATTTATCCTAATAAAACTTGTCATAAACTTGTGCACCTCTATCAAATTTTCTCTCAACCTTTTTGCTTCAGGGAAAACATTTCCAGCTTCTTCAGTTTAACTATGCAACTGAAATCCATGGAAACAGCTTAATATTCTCTTCCTTATGCTCTCCAGTACCTTAATATATTTCTAAAGTGTGGTGACCAACATTGGATCCAGCTGTAGTATATTCAACGTTTGATAAAGGTTCAGTATAACCCACTATTTTGTAGTCTGTAAATTGCTCAAGATCAATAGGATAGCTGTGAGTGATGCAGACAGAGCACATAGGTTCTCCAGATTCAAGGTCCCGATATAACCAATATAATCAAAGATGATAGAACAGTGTAGCACAGGAAAAGGCCATTCAGCTCACAATGTCTGTGCCATGCATGATGTCAAATTAAACTAATCCCTCCTGCCTGCACATGATGCCCCACATCCCTCCATTTCCTGCATATCCATGTGCCTATCTAAAAGCTTCATAAATGCCTCTATCTTATCTACTTCCACTACCACGCCTGGCAGCCCATTTCAGGCACCAACCACTCTCTAAAAAAAACTTGTCCTGCACATCCCATAAGACCATAAGATACGGGAGCAGAATTAGGCCATTCGGTCCATTGAGTCTGCTCCGCCATTCAATCATGGTTGATTTTTCTTAACCCCATTCTCCAGCCTTCTTCCCGTAACCCTTAATCCCCTCACTAGTCAAGAACCCATCAGTTTCTGCCTTAAATATACCCAATGACTTGGCCTCCACAGCCCTCTGTGGCAACAAATTCCACAGATTCACCACCCTCTCACTGAAGAAATTCCTCCTCATCTCAGTTTTAAAGGGACGTCCCTTTATTCTGAGGCTGTACCCTCAGATCCTAGACTCTCCTACTAGTGGAAACATCCTCTCCACATCCATTCTATCCAGGCCTTTCAGTATCCAGTAGGTTTCAATGAGATCTTCCTCTAATCCTTCTCAACTCCATCAAGTACAGGCCCAGAGACATCAAACGCTCCTAATATGTTAAGCCTTTCATTCCTGGGATCATTCTTGTGAACCTCCTCTGGACCCTCTCCAGGGCCAGCACATCCTTCCTTAGATACAGGGCCCAAAATTGCTCACAAAGTTCCAAATGTGTTCTGACCGATGCCTTATAAAGCCTCAGCAGTACATCCTTGCTTTTATGTTCTCGTCCTCTCAAAATGAATGCTAACATTGCATTTGCCTTCTTTACTACCAACTCTACCTGCAAGTCAACCTTGAGGGAATTCTGAACCAGGACTCCCAAGTCCCCTTGCACCTCTGATTTCTGAATTTTCTCCCGATTTTGAAAATAGACTACACCTTTAATCTTCCGACCAAGGTGCATAACCCCACACAGATAATAAACCTGATTCTGATTCTGACTTCCCTATGCTGTATTCCATCTGACGCTTCTTTGCCCATCCCCCTTTAAATTTTCCCCCTCTCACCTTAAAGCTATGCCCTCTGGTATTCAACATTTCTACCCAGAGAAAAAGATTCTGGCTGTCTACCCTATCTATGCCTCCCATAATTTTATAAACTTCTATCAGCTCTCCCCTCAGCCTGCAGTGCTCTAGAGCATCCAAGTCTGTCCAACCTCTCCTCGTAGCTAATACTCACTAATGTAGGCAAACCTCTTCTGAACCCTCTCCAAAGCCTCCACATCCTTCCTGTGATGGAGTGACCAGAATCGAATGTAATACGCCAGATGCAGACTAACCAGAGTTTTATATCACTGCAATACGACTTCCTGACTCTTGTACTCTATGCCCCGAGTGATGAAGGCAAGCATGTCATATGACTTCTTTACCACTCTTATCTACTTGCGTTTCCACTTTCAGGGAGCTAATGGACTTAGTTTATGGTTAAAGGATGATGTTATTCTTCAGGGGGTCAGGAAACCCTCCAGTGAACACATTAAGTAGGAAGTGCTTACGGAGGAGGTTAATGATAGGAGACTAACTTTCTACACTATCATCTATGCCAAAATAAGTTCAGTGACCTCACTGGAGTTCACGAGGTAAGGATACTGCTCTCACCCTCTGCTCCAAATTCACCACTCAGAATCCTACCCCACCCCCTTGCTTTTCTTCATTCTCCTATAATCACTGCACCACATTACATATCCTGCATTTTGCACATATTCACATATTCATCTCTCCTACTTTGTAATTCCACTATTCAGAAAAATGGTTTGTAAATAGATCAGCTACAAAAAGAATGGTTTCTGGGGATAATTACAAACAATAAACTCAATGAAGAATTTAAATATTATAAACACAACTTAAACATTTTATGTGTGTGGCATTTGGCAGGAAGCACAATGATGTTTCATACTCCCTGCAAGTAGAAGTGTGTCACAGTCAAAATGAAGGATTAGCAGATCTAGGAGTAGATTTAATGAGTCTGTTCATAAGGGAGTCTCACAGTTTAAAGAAGTCTGTGTTAGTTTTACTAAGAATCATTCGGTACTGCATGCTACTTCATCAGTTCTGAGGTGGGAAACTCAGTATATTTGTTCCTGCGTATCTTTAGAATTCAGCAGTCTCTGTTGGAAGAGTGCAACTGACACTTGAGGACAGGAGCCAGCTCACCCAAGGTCAGATCTCTTGCTAACATGCAACTGTAAACCCTCTTCTCCAGCCAGAAGCAAACAGAGCAAAGGAAAGAATAATTGGCAGGTAAAAATGATTTTGATGTAATCTTTGCAAACTATCAGTACTAGTCCTAAATCTAATATAATGCATTCAGGATAAAGCTGACATTGACTTTTTTTTAGATAAAGGCAAAGTGCATCTTTTAAGATTATGAATATTAGATCAGATATTGCCAGCGAGACAATCAGATTGTCCATTTTTGCATCCAATTTTCCATTCACCCATGCTATATAGTATTTCCTGTTTTGAAGAGCAAACTGAAACTTTGTCTCATAATTTGCCATGGACTGCGTTTAAAGAAGCCACTGTGGTGAATATGACATAAATTTATACTTTGACATATTTTACTTTGAGTAAGTCTCTAATATCTTCTCAGTTTTGTTCTTTTTTTCTCCCTGTTATCTCATTTCTGCTAAGTTCAACCTCTACATATGAAGAATAACTTTTAATGAATCTTTAAAGGCATTTAACCCAACAAAGGAAAAGCAAGCCTAAAAGTTCAGTCGTGTTCTTTTAGTGTTATCCATTGAAAATGTTTTTTTTACACAGAGTGAAATGTGATATTGGTCATCTCCAAATTCTTGAAATGAATCACCATTTCACAACTTAGACTAAATTGTCTCAGGAGCAACTATTGTTGACAACCCAGTAACCATTAGGTCTTCCCAAGGCAATATGCATCAGGACCCCATCCTACCCTAGTCTCACTTCTAAATCCTGAGACCCAGGCCCCAATAGTCCTGACCCTGAACCTTCAGTTCTCCAATTGGCCTTATTCCCCAACCTTTCCAAACCCAAGGCCCAGCTGCCAATCCCTTTAAGCTCCTCCCAACTCTGGGATCATCTGAACCCCTAATGGAGCTTCTGCACCCCTACCCACTTGGCTTATCTCTGTTCCAAACTTCCAACCATGATCATTCTTCTTACGTCCCCACTACTACCTAACCCTCCAAATCCCTTTCTTCTTCTTCTTCTTAAACACTCCCTCAAGGTCAAAGGTGAATTGCTTCCATTATACTTGTATAGATTCTGAGGTATCTGAAGAGTCTGCAGATTTTGACATGAGTGTGGTAGACGGTGCTTGATGAGAAGGTGGGTGGATTACTTGGGAAGTTGTGCTTCTTCCACTGTTTGTACTTGGACTCTGTGTGTTCCAATTATAGAGACTTGAGGCACCCAGAGCCTCCCCTGATGCTCCTTCCCCATTGTAAGCAGTCACAGATCAGGGATTCCCACGAATAAATAACAATATTGACTGTGACTACATTAGTGCTAGAGGTTTAGATGGAGCAGAATCTGTTAGGTGCGTCTAGAAGGGTTTCTTGAAACAGTATGTTAATAGTCCAACTAGGAAGGTGCCATACTAGACCTTGTGTGGAAATGAACCCGGCCAGATGATAGGAGTTTCAGTCGGAAAGCATGTTGGGAACAGTGGTCATTACTCTGTAAGTTTTAAGACAGATACGGATAAGGATAAGACTGGACCTCAGGGGAAAGTGCTGAAATGGGAAAAGTCTAATTGCAACAGTATTAGGCAGGATCTAGGGAGAGAAGATTGGGAGCAGCTGTTATTAGATAAGTCCAAATCTGACATGTGAGAGTCATTTAAATGCCAGCTGGTCAGAATTCAAGACCAAAGTGTTCCCATGAGGAAGAATGATAAGGATGGCAATGTTCAGGAACATTGGATGACAAGAGAGGTTGTAAGTTTGGTCAAAAAGTTAAAGATAGCACATGTAAGGTTTAGGAAACTGAAATTGGACAGGGCACTTGAGGAATATAAAGGAGGCAGGAAAAAACATAAACGAGGAATCAGGAGTGTTAAAAGGGACCATGAAGTGTCTGTGGCGAGTCGGATTAAAGAGAATGCCAAGGCGTTCTGTATATGTATTAAAAACAAGAGGCTAACGAGGGAAAGGGTAGGACCATTCAGGGACAAAGGAGTGAATTTGTGAGGTGCATCAAACAAAGTATTGATGCAGGACATTGGGCTGGAAGAGGATGCTGACTCTGGACTTATCCTGCCAGTGGATTTTGGAGGATTTGTGGAGATTGGTGGTGCTTGTCCAGTGTATTGAGGTGCCTACTGTAGGCTGCCAATATTTTCAAAGCATACAGGAGGGTAGGGAATACTGCTGCTCCTTAGATCATGAACATGGTGCCATGCTTGAAGTCTTGGACTTTGATCATTCTTTTCCTCAGCTGGCCAAATACTGTGTTGGTACACTGGAGGAGGTGGTGAACCTTGTCATCAATGTCCCCCTTCACTGAGGGGTAGTTCCTGAGACAGTGTTGTGTGGGATATGGTTTAGCCGAGAAGTTTCATCTTTGGGATGTTTACTTTAAATACATTATATCATGCAAATCAGAGGAAGATTCAGTGACGACAAAGCTCAGTTTCCATGTGTACACAAATGTAAATTGCATCTGCGTACTGTAAATCAATAACTGAGATTGATGTGATTTTGGTCCTGGAGTGGAGACAATGAAAACTGAGCAATGTTCTGTTTTTATTTGTCTTGGAAATTAATTCGAGGCATGCAAACCACAGGTCCCATCCCTTTTTCCCCTAACCCCTTTGGGTGCACTACAATGTATTACTCATAATCTGCCAGGTAAAAAGAATCTGAAGTTGTTAAGGTGAGCAGCAGGCGAGTAAAAATTCTCAGCCATATTGATGTTCTTCAAGGTTATGGTTATCTCTGCAGAAGTTTTGTAATGAACATTGATTGTCTAACTAGAGAGCCAGAAACTAAACAGTTACTCTGCATTTCTATACTACATGACCTTGTCCAAGATTATTGTGTTCCATCCAAGTACATTAATAAATAAAAATTTCTAAGACAATTTGCATATTTTCTCAGAGTACTCAATCCTGTCATTTGTTCTTTTTCATGTCTCTGTTTTTAGCTCGGTAGCATAGACTACATACAATTTATCTGTATCAAAATTGTCAAACAATCATGATTAATTCTCAGAATTCAGCAAAAGATGATGGTGGAGTAGATAGAACTTGAAAGTAAAAGTCTACCAAGAGATGTAAAAACAGATTATAAAAGCTTTTTTGTATATGTGAAAAGGAAGAGCTAAGCAAACATGTCCTTTTCAGACAGGGACAAGAGAAATTATAATGAGGAATGGGGAAATGTTAGAGACTTCAACAAATACCTTGGATACATCTTCACAGAGGACCCAAAAATTGTTTGGGACACAGGGGTCAGGAGAGAATGAGAAATTTAAACAAATCAGTATTAGTAAAGTATTCAGGAAATAAATATGATGAGAAACTAATAAATCATTTGAACCCAATAACCTATATCCTAGTGTTTTAAAAAGTAAGGTTATAAAGTTCGTAAAATTATTGTTTTTTATCTTTCAGAATTTACTAGGTTTTAGGACAGTGTCCTCAGATTGCAAGGTGGGAAACATAAGCAAATAATTTGAAAAGAAAGCATGAGAGAAAATGGGGAACTGTAAGCATCATTCGAATGCAAAGTATAAAAATCTGTTTTCAGGGATATGGTAACAGGAGACCTGAAAAATGATTGTAATCAGAGTCAAAGTAAATTTATATAGCAAAAGACTAAAATCTACTATGTGCACTTTTGGTGTTGTTGCTCAAGGCAGAATGTATGCCTGAGAGGGATTGAAATGAATCTGTTTCTGGGATTAGGGGCCCATTCAATGAGGCCTACAATCCCCAGAAATTTAGAAGAATAAGAGGTGATCTCATTGAAGCATACAAATTCTTTAAGGGATTAATAGAATAGATGTTGACAGAACAGAAGCATGAAAACATCTACTGTCATGAAGGAGTCCCGAAATAGAGGGAAGGAAAAGTGGGGAGGGAGGTAGGAGGGTGGTGACAGTCACAAAATAAGGGGTTGGTCACTGGGGATTGAGATAAGAAAACATTTCTTCATTCAATGGGCTTTGAATATTCGGAATTCTGTTGAGGACCATAAACGCTCAATCATTTTTTTTATATTCAACATACTTTACTGGATGTTTCAATACTTGGGGAAGCAAAGAATATAGGGATAGAGTTTAAATAAGAACAAACATCTATGATCTTTTTTGAATCATGGGATAATTTCAAAGGGCTGCAATGCCTCTCATGGGTCCTTATTTACTTTGCCATGTTACTTCATTGCTGAGACAAGATCATTGGTATTTCATTTGAATCATTCTGGGGTAGAAATTTTTCCTCTGTTGTATGTGTTAAATATATGCTGTAGTTAGGTGTTCACATCAAACTTCATCACTGTTACTGGGTTCTATTAAAGTCAATGGAACTGAATTTCGGGTATAGAGATCAACTTGGATACACCACTATATTGCACATGTAGTGCATACAACTAAGAACTACTTTTTTAAAAGTTATTTCAAGGTTGTTTAGAATTTCAATGACATTTTAATTTATGTAAATATACTGCAATATGTTGGGACTGCAGCAGACCTAATGACTCAAAGATCCAATTTTAATCCAGTTCACTCGCAGTCCTACTGTGCACAAGGAGTCAATGGGCCAGATCGTGCTGTGTTTTGCTGGCAGATCCAGGAGGAATTGCTGGTGTTCAGCCGTTAGAAGTGCAGTCAACCCTGTTTGTGCTCATAAGCAGGGATCTACTGCTTGATTCAGAAGGCTGAATCTACCAGTTCATCCATCACTGGAGTCAACATGGAGTCCAGAGATAGAAGAGACAGCGGATGCTGGAATCTGGAGAAAAAAATAAACTGCTGGAAAAAGTCAGTGGGTCAACCAACATCTGTGGAGGCAAAAAAGACGTGTTGCTGTTTTGGGTCGAGACTGCACTACTCTGATGCAGCATCTTGACCGGAAATATTGGCCCATCTTTTTTACCTACCTTTGTTGCTTGACCTACTGAGTTCCTCCATCATTTTATTTTTTTCTCCACATGGAGTCTGGTGGCACAGTGCAGTTTTCTTGGGGGTCGCCAAGATTACTGAGGGGATTGTGTGCTGGATTAGACCTCATGGAGGATCTGGGATCCACTGATCTCTGTAGGGATTGTAAGCCTAAGATATGAGATTTTTATGCATGTTTTGAGCTTCTTTCTTTTCAAAAAAAATTAAGTTACTTATAAATTATTGTTTATTTCTTTCAATGTTCATAATGTTAAAATACATCTGAATGTCAGAGACTCATTGAAACAGTCAGCAAAGTCCCAGCCCAGCTTTGCTAAAGGTAGTCAGGAGCATTTCCAGCTGGGGTGGAACGTCTCTCTGCAACACCTGAGGCCTTGTGGCTGCTGAGGCCACACCACTGGACTCCAGGATGTGCAGGAGGGGTGGGGATCTGTGGGTGGTGATCCTGAATGGAGACACTGGGATGGCAAGATCTGGCCACAGAAGATTTTCAAGGGGATTTTTCCATCTATTGGAAAATCATGATCCAGTAATGATACTTAATTACTCATGAGATGTTATCTCACCTCACACCACAGAGTCACTCAACCCATTATATCCATGCCAGCTCATAGAGGAGCAATCATTTTAGTCATAATCACCCTCTTCTTACTTCCCTTTATCCCTGCAACTTATTTTCTCTCACTCTTGGCTATCAAGTCCTCTTTCAATTGTTTTTTGCCATTAGCCTGAACTTAAGGGGTAATTTACTGTCACCAATTAATGTACTTGCACGTCTTTGGGATGTTGAGCAGAACCAGAGCAGTGAGGAAGTACACACCATCACGGAATGAAGCTACAAGCCCTGCAAAGAAGGCACCAAATGTCAGGAATGAGCACAGGTCCATGGAGCTGTGATCATGGTTGCAATCCCCATTCCTGGAACCCCCAGGAAAGCTGGCAGTCGACAGGATCCAGAGTGAGACTGCGCCTAAGCATGTTATTAAAAAGCTTCTGTAAATTTTCCTATTGACCCAGGGGGTGAAAAAGCATGGTGCCTGGAAACCAAAGCCTGGAGACCCCATCCATCCTGCCCTTCTCCTCAAACTAGCTCTTAAATCTTTGCCATAGGTCGGCAGCGGTTAGCGTAATGCTATTACAGTGCCAGCGATCAGGGTTCAATTCCCGCCGCTGTCTGTAAGGAGTTTGTATGTTCTCCCCGTGACTTCATGTGTTTCCTCTGGGTGCCCCAGTTTCCTCCCACATTCCAAAGACGTACGGGTTAGTTGGTTAATATGGATGTAATTGGGTGGTGCGGATTTGTTGGGCCGGAAGGGCCTTTACCGTGCTGTATAAATAAAGTTTAAAAGTTTAATTACTCTTATGAACTTATCTTTCCACAACACTCATAATTCTTTAAATGCCAATCTACAATCAATTGTTGATCTCTCAGCTGAAGATTAATTGTGCCAGATTTTGCTTAATTAATAATGGGATCTGAATGAGACATGCTGTTATAATAATGCAAAAAGAAGACAGCAAAGTGAAGCAAGAAGGAAGTACCTTGGGAATTGGGAGCAGATAAACATTGTTGATTAGACAGTTGGGCCGAATGCCAATTAACCTCCCTGCCTGCAGAGTGAAGGATTAAAAGTATATCGCCTAATTCATCCAGGTAGTGAATTATAGCTGGAGATTTAATAAAATATTGTTCTTGTTTCTCCTGCCATTTCTTCTTTCTTTGATATTTTTCCTTTGATAAATTTATTTTTATTTATTCATTGCATTTATTTCTTCTCAATATTTTCTCAACTTTGAAATCTTGGCACTTTTGAAGATTCCAAGTGAGAAATTTATCAATTCATGCATATTTTTATCTGCAAAACAGCAGTATTTGATCTTAAAAACAATCAATAAATACCATTGATAAGTCAGTCCGCATTGTGAAACTGTAGCGCAGTCTTCTGTTTGCACTCACATGGTAGTAATGTCAATTGACAAGCAATGCAAGATCGATGTCTCCTTTGGGAAATTCTAGCAGGAATATGGACATGGTGAGCAGGTGAAGGCCTGCTTCAGCATCAGTCAAAGGCTTGTCTCTATCTGAGCTACTGTTGGGGAGTATAGCACTGTAAGATAACTGCGGGGATGGCTGCACTCAATCCATCTCCTGATTTACTCCTTTGTCTTTGTTGGTGGAGTCTTAACAATGACAATTTCTGTCCACAGGATGTTCCCTCAGACACCTCAGGCACATGATGCCTACTGCTTTTGCCTACCACCGCACCAGGGCAAAGTGGACTAACTGTTTGAAGTGGCATGTTCTAGAGGGGCATTCACATTAGAGTATCACCCCCATGACCTCAAAGAAACCCAGACCAGGTTTCCTGCACAGCTCCACATTTTTTTATGGACACAGAACAATTTCCTGGTTGCCTCGTCACTTAAAGGTTGCTGAGCTCTCATTTGCTCATACCTCCAGGACAAAAATAATGTTGGGCAGAAGACTGCAAGGTAGGTCCAAGTAGTCAGACACACAGTGAAAAACCCTGTTCCAGGAAATAAACTTCCACTAAACAGCAGCACTGGCTGTAAAACCAGTAATGTGGTGGCATAGGGTGCAAAGAAGCACATACAAAATATAAAGGTGAATTGGAACTCTATTCTCCTTTATATTAACAGGGATCTGTTCATATTTAAATTAGCTTTGCAAGGTATGTCTCATTTGTACTGAAGTTAATCTGCAATTCAAACTCTTGCAATTCTAGAAAGTCTATGGCCAAATTGGACCACAGTTTGCTTTTTTAAATAGGATACAGATATTTTCTCAGTCAAACAGAGCAGACTTGTGGAAATAATAGGATGAACTAGTTTGCTTTTTGGGTGGTTAATTGGTCAAAACCTGCAGGGGCATCATTTAGTATTCTGACAGTGCAGGCTTGACAATTAAGCATTCCAAGCAAATGGAGAAACTGAATGCATCAAAGAAAATGAATTCAATTATGAATAAACTCATAAGATATAGGATTTTCAATATAAGAGACAAGGTTTAGATTATTTAAATGAGGACTATGGGAAAGGATATTTGAAAAGAACACGGAGTATTTGATTGGGGGTTGTTGTTCATGCCAATTCACAGCAAGTTCCATCAGTTGGCCGGTTGAGGGCTGGTGTATGCCTACAGGCAGAAAATTCTATAATCTGGCAGCAACAAAGGTAATGGTTGATTGATCAGAATTACTCTTCTCTGCAGGAAGAAGGCAATTAAAGCAAAGCTGGATCTATCTCATTGAGTGTGAGTGGATGAACCGAGACCAAATTTATTATCAAGGTCATCTGTTGCAAAACTTAATGCAGACAAATTTGTCACACACAAGTTGGAAAGAGTTGTTGTGGACTGTGATGCGAACCAGGCAAATGGAAATGCTGCAGATGGGAGGTTAAAAAGTTACCTAAAATGAACTAGCTAAAGCCAGTGATGAAAATAAGTTCTTAAAACTTTGCACCAATGATTAGATGGAAAGAAAAATCACGGCCTAGATTTTAGACTATTTTGAAACTTTCAAGAGGTGAAAATTACTGAACAAGGTATTCCTGAATCCTATCTTTTGCCCAAATCTGCCCCATGGCTACCTGCTCTGACCCTCTTTGATATAAAACAGGTTAGAGCAGGTGACACTGCATAACTGAGAGACCTCCCATGAAGTGGAGTGGACTGTTCGTGTTCACTAGGCCTCAGGGGTTAGATCCTGAGGCCCCATGTAATAATCCCACTATCAAAGGCCATTGAGACACAAAAAATTCTGTAGGTGCTGGAATCTGGAGCAATACACACTAAGTGCTGGAGGATCTCAGCAGGTCAGGCAGCATCCATGGAGGGAAATAAACGGTTGATATTTCGGGCCGGGACCCTTCATCAGGATTGGAAAGGAAGAGGGCAGAAGCCAGAATAAGAAGGTTGGGGGAAGGGGGTGGAACACACACAGGCAGGGGAACAGGTGACATCAGATGATAGGCAAGTTCAGGTGGGGGGGGGGGAAGGTAGTGGGTGAGGGAGGGGGAGAAGATGTAATTAGCTGAGAGGTGATAGCTAGAAAGGCCATTGAACTGTTTTTAAATATCTTTGAAAGCCAGTGAGGTGGCAGCACTAACTAATAAATAATGGTAAATAATTTTTAAAAATTAAAAAACACCTTCAAATGTGAAATAATATTAAATTGAAAACATTAAGATAAAGCAATACAAGCAAACTATTTAGGTACACTTGATTATTTTGAAGTTGGTGACTGCTTTCAAATGAAAGGGGTTGAATTTCTTACACCAGCCATACCTGGTGAAGAGCTGACAAGCTTCATGCACTTTGCATCTGGCCCCTATTCTCACTCTATCAATACTCTGCTGACAGACTCTGTGATGAACCCAGATGGGAGAGGAAATCAGTTGGGCCAGCATCTAACTTCAAAAGTTTATGTTTCAAGTATCAGCATGGAAATCAGAAACAAGCTTAATAGAGAGCAGAGATTAGCCGGTGGATCTCTAGGGAACTGTGGGAATAAAGGACTGCAGATGCTGGAATCTAGGTGAAAAACACAATGACACTGGAGGAACTCAGCAGGCCAGGCAGCATCCATGGAGAAAAGCAGGCGGTCAACATTTCGGGTCAGGACAGAACATTGAATTCTCCCACTTAAATTCGCCACCCCCCACCATGCTTCTTCTCTTTTTCTCTTTCCTAGCCTCTTTTTTCTACTTTTTTTTTCCTTTCTCTCCTTACCTTTGATCCATGGATCTGCTCTCCCCTCCTTCCCCGCACCTGCCTATCACTAACTCTTACCTGCATCGACCTATCACCACCTTGAGCCCATCCCGCCTCCCCTCTTTTGTCTACCTATCACTGCTCTGCTTTTCCCTACGATATACTGGGCTTCCCCTTTTCCTATCTTCAGTCCTGAAGAAGGGTCCTAACGCAAAATGTTGACCACCTGCTTTTCTCCATGGATGCTGCCTGGCCTGCTGAGTTCCTCCAGCATCATAGCGTTTTTGATCTCTAGGGAATGACTAGCTAAAGGTATGTTTAACCAGTCCATTTTCTTCATGGTGGTAGTTCGCAACAAGGGGTCATAAGAAGAGAACCAATCTTAGGCAACGTCGCTATTGGCCTTACAGTTTTGAGTGCAAGGTTAGCTCACTAGTCCTACTTCTGCCTCAATGAAAAAAAATGCTACATGTTCCTTAAACATTGTTCAATTTTTAATTCAGTGTAAGCAGAATCTTTTATTTCAAGCAATAGATTTCTAGAAACTGCAGAACTTACAGGTAGATAAGTGACTTGGCCACTGCAGAAATTGCTGTTGATTGAGAATATGAGAGGGCGGGGGGGCGGGTGTGTGGAATGATAATGCAGCAGTTAGTGCTGCTGCCTCACAGTTCCAGGGAGCTCAGGTGCTGGGAGTTTGCACGTTCTCTCCTTGGCCTTGCGGCTTTTCTCAGGGTGCTCTGGTTTCCTCCCAAAGATACTCTGGTAGGTTAATTAACTGGAGTAAATTACCCTTAATGGAGGTTGATAACACAAAGAATCAAAGGGAAGTTGATGGGCATGTGTGAGAGAAGGTAAATTACAGGGATACTGAGAAAAAAGGAGATGAGAATGGGATTAATGGGGTTGCTCCCCTGGAAGCCAGAATGGGCATGATGGTCCAAATGGCCCTTTTCTATGTTGCAAAAGAACTCAAAATGTAAATGGGTATTTACACATGGTATTGCGTTCATCACAAAAGACATCTCAAATCAGAGAAAGGACAAGTTTACTGAGCTATAGAGTGTAACATTATCAGTATTAATTATCAGACAATTCAAAATGAATAAATATAATTTGACAAACTCAAGCCAGAAGCTTAAAAGAAATATGGAATTCAAAAATATTGTCTAGTTGCATACTACAAAAAATACTGCAGAGACGCATTTGCCCTGCTCTTAAATTACGGACTTGGGTGGGAACACCAAGTTTTATCAGATCAACTAGAACATTCAAATGATAGTATCTTTTTCCCTTCTCAGTGGAGATGCAGTGCAGAATGTGAAGCCATGACTATTCCACTAAGTGTAATGGGGAAATAAACTAGATATTGTGAACTGATCCTAAATTAGGCATCTTAGTACACTGCCACTTAAAAAAATGTCTGGGACACCTTTTAAAAGTGGCTTCCCTCTGCTCTGAGCAACAGTGCCAGTCACACATACAGCTAAACAAGGGGAAAGAAAACAACAAAAAAACACAACTTTTAGCAAAAGCACAGAGTGAGTTTCAATTGTGGAAAATGGCTAAATGGCTACAAAACACTTCAAATTCTAATTAGAAGCCGAGAGAGAAAAAAAATTATAGGTTAGCTGAGGTGAAATGTGAATCACAGTGGATGACTGTGCAATTATTTAGCCCTGGAAGAGGCACCTCTTCACATTCAGCGAGACTAACATTAGGACAGATCGATACAGAACAGCACAAATCCACAAGAGTTAAGAAAGCATACACCAGCACGAGAGCCAAAAAATCAATTGTTTTCTCTAGCAACAAACTAGTTTGAAATAGAATATTAAGGTAAATGTAATGAAGCTTTCAGAAAAAAACACAATCATCTACGTCTTGTGATTATCAGCAGTGAGGCCACATCTTCCATGATAAATGCCAAGGCTATGTTGCCATCTACACAGTCATGTGATCCTCCTGGTTACAGGAGAATCTCATGGAAGTCAAACAGCAGTTTTGAAAACTGTATAAGATTGTTCAGGTATGGGTAAAGAGAAAAAGAATGAGCTCAATTTGAACTATCAAGCAGGTAAATGGCAAAGTGAATGGCAGCAAACTGATTCTGAGTGGCATATTAGCAAGCTATTTGGCAAAATCCCAACCATAATGGCAGAGAAATCATCAGATAGTTGCTGTTTACCCATCAAAACCAAGCGGCAGCAGCTTGCCTCCAGAGACACAAAAGAATGGACTTAAGGCAAAAGAGAAGTGCTTTGGGAGGGGAAAGCCGAGAGTGAAGGGTGGGAGAGCGGTTGGGGAGGAAGTTGACCCAGTGGAAAGACCCAAGATTTCCCTGTGGAGTTTCAAACTTTTTCCTTGCTCCTCTCCATTCACAAGGGAATTAAAAATAATGTTACTTACTGTGTCTCTTCTAGTTTGATATTATCATTGGACCTCTACTCCCATATTTAAGTAGGACCATTTTGCCTTTGATCAAGGGGAAGGGCTGTGTTGGATATGGGTGGATGGTTGCGGGGAAATGAAAATGCCCTGTTTCATTTTAACTGCCATAAAATATCAGGCAGGAAAGCATCAAAGGTTAGTGTGGAAAATAAAAGCTCTTGGTGGAGGAGGTAACATATTGGCATGGATGGAAGATTCGTTGATTAATAGGAAACAGAGAGCAAACATTAATGCGTCTTTTCTCTCATTGTTAAGATGCAATGACTGCTGTGTTGGATCAAACATTTTACAACTGATATAAATGACTTGGATGAAGGCATCGAAGGTGCAGTTGCTAAATTTGCTGATATACTCATAGTTATAGAGTCATACAGTATGGAAATAGGCCCTTTGGCCCATCTTGTCCATGCCGACTATCTAAGTTAGTCCCACTTGCCTGCATTTGGCCCATATTCCTCCAAACCTTTCCTTTCCATGTAACTGTCCAAATATCTTTTCAATATTGTTATTATAACTGCCTCAACCACTTCCTTTGGCAGTTCATTCCATATACACACCACCCCCCGCATGAAAAGATTGCCCCTCAGGTCCCTTTTAAACCTTTTCCCTCTCACCTTAAATGTATGGCCCTGATTTTTTTGTTCCCTTTCTCTGGAAAAAAGACTGTGTGCATTCACCCTATCTATGCCCCTCATTGTTTTATACCCTCTGCAAGGTAAAACCTCAATTTCCTGCGCTCCAAGGAATAAAGTCTGAGCCTGCCCAACCTCTCCCTATAACTCAGGCCCTTTGCTGATGACACCAAGTGAGATGGGAAAGTAAGTTAAGAAGAAGACATAAGGAGGCTACAAAGGGATAGACTTAGTGAGTGGACACATGTTTGGCAAATTGTGTATAATGTGAGAAGATGTGTTCATTTTGACAGGAAAAATAAAAAATGGGGCCTTTCATCCAAATTGCTAGAGATTGCAAACTTCAGAAATACAGAAGCATCTGGATTCCTTGTGCAGGATTCGCAAAAAGCTACCAGACAGGTAGAACTAACAGAATGTTACTGTTTATTGCTTGTGACATTGAGTACAAAATTTGGGAGCTCGTGCTTCAGTTATAAAAGACATTGGTGAAAGCACATCTGGAGTACTATGTTTAGTATTGGTCTCCTTATTTAAAGAAGGATGTTAAGACACTAGAAGCAGTTCATAGAATGCTTACTGGACTAATTCCTGGAATAGACAAGATGTCGTAAGACAAAAGATTGTACAGGCTCGGCTTCTATCCACTGCAGTTTCGAAGAGTGAGAGGGGATTTGATTGAAACATGTAAGATTCTGAGTGGTCTTGACAGAGTGGATCTGGAGAGAACGTGTCCAATTATTATGCTAGAACTATGGGAACAATGTTTAAAAATAAGTGGTCACCATCTTAAGACAGAGAGTATGTGAAATATTTTCTCCCAGACAGTTGGAACTCTTTTCCTCAAAGGACAGTGGAAGCAGAGTCTTTGAATATTTTTAAGGTAAAGATACATAGATTCTTGATAAGGGGTGAAGGATTACCCCTTGACAGGGATGGAGAGTTGAGATTACAGTCAGATTAGCTATGCTCTTATTAAATGAAGTTTGAGGGATTGAGTGGCCTATTCTTGCTCCTAATTCATATGTTCAAGTGTCCATGAACATATATGATCCTTCCGCTTCCACTGATGGATAAATCAGTAAATGGGGTTCAAACACTTACAATGCCATTATATTACTGGAAAATATTTTTCTACATACATGGAATACTTTATTACAGCTGATTACTTATGATAAAATGTTGGCTAAGTACTAGGAAATGAAAAATGTAAGATTTGAATTGGAATTGTAGTCCTTCTACCAGTTCTGCACTCTTAAGTTCTTGAATTCTTTGCCTGTCCAATCATACAATGAAAAGTCATCCATCAATTCAACCAGTATTTATCTAATAAGCTGCAAAAATGAAACAATTTAGTTGGTAAAAGAGAATGTAGTGGTGTTCCCTGGCTGATAATGTCCAATGAAGTCCCAGAAGAGAAGAAAGCACTGAACAGTTAACAAAAGCTCCTCAAAAAAGACTGCATTGTAAAAGCTGGTAGATGCAGTGGCCACAAACTGGCCACTTATGTGGACTTGGTTGAAATGCAGGACGGCATCATTGTGTGATTGAGACATATTGCTGAAGCTGTCATTTGCGGACCTTGTTCTGCTTCTCTGAGTAAACACAGGTTAAGAGAAAAAGGCAAAAAATGCCACCAGGAAAATAAGTGGTAACATTTAATAAATAACTCAGTATAACACTTATTTTTTGCACGACTTACTCTGCTAATGACTTGAGCATTCAGTACAGCATGTATTGATAAATTCAATGTGCATATATGAGCACTTCCGGAAGCAAGGTAAAAAGAAACAACACTACCTAGAAATTCATCCCCGGTCAGTTGCTCTAAATGTCCTGCAATGGCATATCAACATGCTGTGGGCTATTTCTGAAATTCACTCCATTGAAGCCAATGCAATGAAGTTTGAATTTCATCAGCAGAGTACAATGCAGCAGTGGAATCATACAGTGCCTTTTGTGCTACCAATTGGCTTTGAATTTCTAAGCACATATTTTATAAAATTTGGAGACTAATTAATTTGATGTTTGGGATAGAGCAATATCAGAATTTTATTTAATTTCTACATGAAAATAATTACAAAGTAAATCTGTGCGAGAATGGATTTGTACAAATTGTACTTTTATAACTCATTATTTGCAACCAAGATTATGTTAATTAGATCTATGCAAACAACATTTGCACACACATAATACATTTCAAATTAAAGAGCCATAACAGTCTGAAGGGCCTCACAATTTAACTAGGTAGGCGATTCCAAACAGAGTATACCTAGCTGCTGGTTACATTTTAATGTACTATAAATTATACAAAAAAAATTGCTCCTTGCACTGCAGCAACTCAGTCTTATTCCATATTATCTCCTCTTTCCACTTTAAATAATTGCAGATCCTGAGTAGCACCAACAGATTCATTGCTCGGCCATTCTGTTTTATCATTCCCAATGGTAAAATCTAATTGTGGAAAATATTTTCTTTTGTAAAATGACTTGTACATTTTTTGCAAACTACAACAGCACCATGTAACTCATCCAAAATAAGATTGTGACAATTTCTTCCAGTTTAAATCTCTCCAAAAGCACCGAGTAACCTTAGCATAACACAGTGCTGATTTCAAGGAGTACATGTGCCTAGTTTCTTTCCCTTTTCTACACATATCTTTGGTTTCAGTGGCATTCAATGCCTGAAAGCCACATTTTTTAGTGCAATCATATCACTTAATTTTGGGAGAATACTGATTTGTAGATTAAAGAATAGAGGAATAATAAAAATGTAAATGGTAGGTCAAAAGCACTAAGATGTCTTATTCTTGTAAATTATAGGTATAACCTTCAGAGAGAAAAATATCCCCAAGGCAGAGATGTGATATAGATGATTGACTAATTCTGTTAAAGGGGCGGGCCACACAAATTACATTCAGCAAATCAGTGACAATTTGGTTTTGGTCCCCGGATACAACCCTTTTTGCTTAATGATGACCACTTTCACAGTGAAACACTTCCCCTACCTTGTTCTCTGAACATGCTGAAAAATTATTATCAAAAGGAGAAGTGAGTCAGAGAATTCAAGTGCTACATTAGCTGTTATTTTTCTCTCTCAATGCTGCAATTTCCCCTGGTAATGTGACCTGCTAATGTGTTTCAGCCCTCTCTCGGCTTGTTTAAAAGGTGGCTCATTTCCTGGTTAATGTAGCAAATTTCCTTATGGTGTTAGGGACATTATTCAGGAGTGTCCCGGACATGATCTGATTGCTCATAAATGATGCACTCCAATTTGTTTCTGCCATGTGAATTCAGCAATATGCTCTCGCTCTTTTTTTCATTCTTTGCACATGGTTAGTGATTAACTTTATGCTGGAGACTAATACTCGAATTGAGATTCAAGAAGGAACAAGATATCAAAACTCCTGAGAGAGATTCACTCAAGATAAATGTGGGCCTGGGACAGAGTTTTTTTACAGAATCTTCAATCATTTTATCGAGATTACGTTACATTGAAAATTGAATAATTTTGGTTGGTAAAGTTAGGGTTCAAAGGACATTGTTTGTTAAATTATTTAAACTCACAAAACATTAGGTGTCATCACTTCAAAAGGGAGCTGGATACATAATTGGCAAGGAAAAATGCAGCACAATGAGAAAAGAGCAAGGGAGTGGAATGCGTTGGATAGCTTTTTCAAAGAGCTGGCACAGGTAAAATGGGTCAATGCTGGATGATTCTCTAATTGCAGCCTCCAGCTCGTTTCCAGGGATCCAATACTTTACACATTTAACCGTTTTATTACATTGACATGACCAGAAGTAAATAATTGATGTTTGCATTTGAAATCATTCCAGATGTTGCACATTTCTGAACCATCAATGGTTCCTGAATTGGCCCTTTCCAAGTCCCTTCTTGCTGTTGATAATATCTGGACACACCATATAGTCGGGTAGAAAGACGGAAGCTGTGAGTCATTATTTTGAGCTCCATGGTGTCACGCAAATGACTCTCTCCTGCTTTCCTTCTCCTCCATTTCAAGACAATAGAAGTCTAGGTTTTGTGACAACAACTTTAGAATCCTTGTAATATCATATATTTCATTAAAAGGGTCATAACTCTTTGTACAACAGAATAATTACAGTATTATTGTGACATTATTATGTCCATTGTCCTCATGGGAATGAGGGAATGAGTGCATTAGCATTATTAATCTTTTGCCTTTTTTCTCCGTTTCATTTCCTTGGCTCTCTCCACTTACTTGATTCACCCTTCCGCCAGCTCAAAAGCATGATTCCATTGCCAGTGCTGCTTCACGTGCACACACTCAAGTAAACCTGATCAATGAGCATCAGCTAGGTCAAAAAGTACTAAAAAAAATCTCCATTGCACACCCATTCTGGACACTCTATATTTGACCTCCTATAATGAACAATGTCCAAAGGAAGTTAATTCAAGGAACAATTTTCTCATCTTTTGACAAGGCATATCACAACCCTCAAGACTCATCATTGAATCCAACAACAGAACTACTGATTCTGATTATCAATCTGTAACATTAACTCTGTTTATCATTCTCCACAGATGCTGCCTGACCTTTAGAGTATTTCCAGCATTCTATTATGTGTCAGATTTCCAGCATTTGCATTCTTTTGTATCTCACAGTTCCAGCACTGTTATTTCCTCTTGTGTTCTTATCTATCCCTTTCCATTTATATCTTCTCAGGAACAATAAGACTTCACCACCCTCTCTGAACCTCACCACTCTAGTTATGTCATTCAGTCTCCCTTGAGTCTTCACCTTGTTCCCTTTGTTCTCTTCACCCTTCCTCCATCTCTACACCCTTTCTTTTTCTTCCCCCCCCCCAACTCCTTTGTCTTCCCTTACTTCCATGGCTCCCTTTCCCCACCTTGATAACCCACCCATCTCCTCTCTTCCCCTCCCCCATCCTTTATTCCATGGTCCACTGCCCTCTCCTACCGGATTCCTCCTTCTTCAGCCCTTGGCCTCTTCTACCTATCAGCTTATTACACCTTCTCCCCCTCCCCTACCCACCACCTTCCCCTCACCTGGACTCGCCTATCACCTGAACTCACCTATCCCCTGCCTATGTGTACTCCTACCCCTCCCCCCACTTTCTTATTCTGGCTTCTGTCCTCTTCCTTTCCAGTCCTGATGAAGGGTCTCGGCCCAAAACATCGACTGTTTATTTCCCTCCATGGATGCTGCCTGACCTGCTGAATTCCTCCAGCACTTGTTGTGTATTGCTCCAGATACATCCAGCATCTGCAGAATTTCTTGTGTTTTTATTTCTAACTTGTAAGTTAAGATATCTTTATTAGTCACACAGTGAAATGCATCTTTTGCGTAGGGTGTTCTGGGGGCAGCCCGCAAGTGTCACCATGTTTCCAGAGCCAACATAGCATGCCCACAACTTCCTAACCTGTACGTCTTTGGAATGTGGGAGGAAACCAGACCACCTGGAGCAAACCCACATAGACATAGGGAGAATGTACAAACTCCTTACAGACAGCGGCCAGAATTGAACCTGGGCTGCTGGCGCTATAATAGCATTACGCTAACAGCTACACTACCGTGCCTGCCCTCGTCACTTGTAAAGAAAAGTTATTGATGATACATTAACTCTAGTTCTCTCTCCACAGATGTTGCCTGAGTGTTTGTAGCTTTCTCTATATTTATAGCATCAATAAAGTGTTTAATCAGCTGGAGGGTATTTAGCCGAGCTCAACTTTTCCCTTTCAAGATGACAACAGAAACAAACTCAGTTTCTAATCAATGGCCACATGGATGGACTTTCAGAATTAGTGACTACATGGTGATTATGAGCAAGATCTTGACTACCATCCACCCTTCTTCACTTTATCTCGAGTCTAATTGCAGTACCCCTGCCTCTGGCCTATCTGATATCCATCCACTCACCATTGCTGGGGACCGACCCTTAGACCTTCCCTGTGCAAATATTTCTCCAGTTGAAATGAATGCACGTTCAAGGAGAACACTAGAGAAGGGGATTGCTTGTGAGGCCCATGGAATTTCTGCTCTTGTCTGAAAATGGATGAACATTTTTATTAAGAATGTTTAGCCCTAATCTCTTTTGTGATCACAGAGGTGGAGGATATTAGGTTTCTGACATTCCAGCACCTCGATCTCTCATAACAATGCCCACTTTATTGAACACGAACCCAATTATTTAACCTACCTTCCAATTCCATCCCAAAATGCAGTAGCTACCTTTATATCAGCTTGCTAATCTTTTTTGATGGGCAACACAACATATCGCTATGATGCAGCCAGGTGAACCGTGGCCCACTCTCTAAGGGGCTGATTAAATGAAAACAGTGATGCCCATCTGAGTTCTCAACTCCAATGAATAACAATGAGGAGCTAAAAAAATATAAACAGCTGGATGGGAACCATTGTATAATGATTTCTCCTGTGTCACTGTCTACTGTAGACTTTTGAAAAGAATGGAATTTATCATAACTATGCAAATCAGATACAAGGAAATTTCTGATGTGCGTAGATTCTTATGGAGTTACTATTGTGCTCTGAAGACTATAAAATTAATGTTTCAGACATTGAATGTATCTGAAGCATTAATATTGTAGTCTTCAGAACACATGGATTGCATATATTTTATTTCAGTAAATTCTTTATTGAGGCAAGAGCTTTTTAGGACCTGGAGAATGATTTTTTCCCCATTATTTCACCCTGATTTATTTTCAAATATTCCCAGGTCAAATATTGCCTGGGGCTGAATGAGGAATAAAGCTCAGTCAGCTTGGTCTCAAGAAAACATGTAAAGGGTAGAGTTAGAGAGTGGAAGCCTGACGCCATGAATTGGATGCAAAGAGGAAGTGGGGCATCAGGCCTTCATTAAACCAGGCCTGTATGTCTCTAGGCACCTCACTGATGAAACTGATTTAAATTTCAGGCTGGAGGCAGCCTTCTGGCAGGTCATGGGCTTAGGCAAGCCACTAGGAACAGGAAGGATAGCAATGGGAGCGAGGGGAGAGTTCGAGTGGGGGGTTTTAGGAATTGGAAGAGTGCAGGTCATAATCAAGAAAAGGGTAGTCGCTGAATGAGGGCCCTCACAGTTAAGCGGTTTTGTCTTGTGGTGGCCTCCAGCGGTCTGTTTAATGAGTGCCAGTTTGATGGTCTGCAAGAGCAAGTGCAGGAATTTAACTCCCTTCCCCTTTGGGACAGGTGCATATTGTACACATATGCATATGCCCATGCATCTTTAAAGTATGAGGAGGGGGGAGAGGTGGAACGGGGAGGCAGAACAAAGATCATGCAGGATGCCAGCCTCTGAATACTGTTAAATATCAGAAAAATATCTGTTGAACCCAGCACATGCTGTGGTCAGTCCCAACCTGACTATCAAGACAGTCCCAATCAAGATGGCTACTGTGAATACGTTATCAAGAGTTCTCAGAAAATCAAATCTATTTTGACAGACATTAAGACTCATAATTAGCAAAGCACCCAAAATGGCATATTATAATCAGTGGTGCACAATGGACTGGGAACAACATGTTTGATTGTAAATTGTAAATTTCTACAAGCGTACCAATTCCAAGGCATCAGGCCCTGCAGAACTTCTCCAACACAATCTGTCTGCTGAAAGGCCTTTTCAATGTGTGCACAGGGAAGCTTGCAAAGAAAAGCAGATGAATCATAGCCGGGGTATAGGTTAAGACTGTTCGTAGGTGAGGAAGGCTGGAGGGGTGGTGATGTATTTTAGGAAGGGGGAATGTCAAGATTGGGTGCATGACTGAATAATTGGGATGGTTGTGGCTTGACAGGGTAGATCTAATGACATGATACTGGATAATGATATGAGGATATGCATTTAAGGTGAGGGGGGAAAGTTTAAAGGAGATGTGCAGGGCAAGAGGACAGAGAGTGGTCGGTGCCTGGAATAGGCTGCCAGGGGTGGTGGTGGAAGCAGATACGATAATGGCATTTAGAAGGCTTTTAAATAGATGCATGAATATGCAGGGATGGAGGGATGTATCATGTGCAGGAAGCAGAGATTTAGTTTAATTTGGCACCATGCTCAGCACAGACATAGTGGGCTGAAAGGCCTGTTCCTGCGCTGTACTGTTCTATGTTCTATGTGAAGGGGTGGTTGGTTGGAGAGGAAAAGTGGGGCTTGCAAGGATTTGATCAGGATAGGATGGAGCAAGGCTCAGATTTGCAATCAGGTGGGGAGTAGAGCTGCTGGTGTTGTGGAGTGAAGGGGGTCAAAGAAGGTTGAGAGGATCCCTCACAGGAAGAGTAAAAAAATTTACCAGGAGGAAGCATTTAGTACTGTTGCCTCACAGCTACCAGGACCTGAGTTCCACCTGAGTCTTGCCTGTGCAGAGTTTGCATGTTCTATCTGTGACTGTGTGAGTTTCCTCTCTGTACACTGATTTGCACCAACACTGCAAAGGTATGCTAGTAGGTTAATTGGCTTCAGTAAATTATGCCTCAAGAAAGCAGTATCCATCATCAAGGACCCTCACCACCCGGGACATGCCCTCTTCACATTACCACCATCAGGGAGGAGGTACAGGAGCCTGAAGACCCACAGTCAATGTTTCAGGAACAGCTTCTTCCCCTCCACCATCAGATTTCTGAATGGTTCATGAACCCATGAAACTCATTAAATATATAGTGCAAAAGAGAAATATTTTTGTGACTTATAGTATTTTTTATGCCTTTATGTCTTGCACTGTACTGCTGCCGCAAAACAACAAATTTTGATGTGTTGTCAGTGATAATAAACCTGATTCTGATTCTGATCCCTGAGTGCAGGTTAATGACAAAAAAAAATCAGAGGGGAGTTGATGGGCACATGTGAGCCAGAATAAATTGTAAGCAGGGAGAATGAGACAATGGGATTGGTCCAGTAGACATGAACCACGTGGGCCAAACAGCCTTCTTTTGAGTGATTATAAATATGGAATAAGATAATGAACTGCCTGAGACACATCTGAAGGTTTGCTGCTCACTGCTTCATTACAGACATCACCCAAGTCTCCATAATCAAGAAGGGGTGATTACATCTTTTTTTCTGCAGCTCACAGGAGCAGGCACAGTGAGCATGAGCATTTTCCGGCTTCCCCAAAGTGTACTCTTCATATGCAGGGCTGCACTTATCTCCATGGAGACCACCCTGGAAGTTTCCTGCCAGTAGTGCCTGGCTGTAGCAATGTAGGGTCTCTGTAGGATGTACCTCTTGCAGGGAATGTTCACCATCATCCTGTGAAGCTCCCTCCTGCCAGAGAACATGCCAGGTTAGATGTAGCCATTTGCCCCAGCCCCAGCTCCAGCTATGCCAGTCAGAATGTGTGAAATGATTCTTTAGCACTGCACACCATCTCTCACACAACCTCATCCAAAGTCACTGAGTGGATGCACAACCTCACACATGATTTTAACCTGTGGCTCATGTAAGCACAGGCGAGAAGAACTATATCGGGCTGGGACTTAAACCCATTACTCCTGAATCTGAGGCAAAGGTGTGACAAGGCTGATGCTCTTGATATCAAACAACATCAGGACTGCCTAGCACCTCCCAACTCAAAGCAGGAAAAGTGCAAGCAATTAAGTATGCATCAGCGTGAAGACAAATCTTGAGGTGTTGATTTCACAGCAAATGGATGGAATAGGTTAAAAACAGATGTTCATGGGTTTGTGTCCACACACCAGTGGCGAATCACAATTCCAATTAGTGAGATGATCTTATCAAAAAGTTGCTACAAGCTTTGAGTTAAACATTTTCCAATCTGAGGTAAGTGGGAAAAAATAAATATGTTCAACACTTTCATCAAGGTATTGTTGCTGGAACAACTCATCCTGAATTCCATGAATCACCAAACATAGTTCAAATGAAACAAGTATAATCAACTCCTATGAAGCATAGTGTGATTAGTTAGCATTGGACAATGACCTAGAATTCATTTCAATGGCAATTTGGTGATGAAACTAAGACTAAATTATTGTCTCCTATAGTGATAATTCGCAAATATATTCCACAATTTAATGCAAAAATGAATAAAAACATATCATGGAGAGGGTACCATTGACCAAAGTAAACATACATCGTGCAATGCCACGTTGAATCACAGAAGTATTTAAAATAGATTTTCAGAGATTTGAGGCGAAGTCAAATTATGGAGAATTGATTCACCTTCCAGTGTTCCTTTATATCTGACTGATTAGTCCATCAATGACGACCATCAGTCTGCTTCCCATTGAGGTTCTATGTACAATGTGAAATGAGAAGCCATTAGTCTTCAGTCACTCAATTAATCTTTTATCCTTGTGCTATTTCTAACATGTTACTTGGATTGTAATAAGGTGTAAATGGGCACATTATGTCACAGCCACCACATTTAAAATGCCTAGGCTTATCAAACTCAATTACATTTCCAAAAAAATGTCATACATGGCTGGTTTGTTGCTTTTCACTTTGCACTCATGACCTGAGACACTGTCAGAGCTGAATCAGTGAATAATTAAGGGTAAGCGCTCACAATGGCGCTAATACAGTAAACTCAATCTCGCCGCTGACTTTAATGGTGTGGGCGTTGTTATTATAATCAACTGTCCATATTCTTGGCGTGGGTCTCTATGGAGTTGCACAACAGGGTTCATGAAATAACGATGCAACATAAACGACGCAATAAATTCAGTAAATTCCAGCAATATATTACCTTCACTTTCTGAATGTCTCTCTTCCTCTTGCAGATATACCACAGGGTCTTCCTCCTATGAACAGATTTTGTCACCTAATCTCACTCATATCTTGTCTCCTTTCTTTGAATACACATCGCCTTTCACTCTGACACAAACCAGACCTTTCTTTGATGCACTCATCCTTTCCATTCCTGCACACACTTGCCTTTGATCTCAAAGATTAACTATGAAAAGTAAAAGGGGCAGGGGCAGTCGGAGTAATCTAATCTCGGGCTGCTTTTAGGGTACTGTTTGCACTTGCATTGCTGTGTCCCAACTTAGAATTATTACACAAGATCAAGTTGCACTGCAAGGTATCATTAAAACTTTTGTAAAAGCAAGTTATTGTTTTTATAGCACTGTGCCCTTAATATACGTTAGATAACAGTGAGTTGGTGCATCAGAGTCACAGTGTGTTATTTGGTGCAAACATCCCTTATGTAATTGCTAGTCACCCTTAAGGTTGCCATGCAGTTGAGGGAAGTAGCCAGAACAGCATTTGGGTACAACATTGGAGATTCTGGAGAGACAATCTAAAGATACAGGCCAGTAAAAATGCCAATCCTGACTCATGTATTCTATGGCTAAGTGGGAGAAGTATGTTGGTCTCTGATTGTGCCCATGTTAAATATGTTCAATAGACAAACTCATCAGGCACTTCCCGAAAATTTTACGACCAGCTCAATGCAGCAACATAGGATACACAACACTTTAGCAACTGTTAACATCCTTTTCATTATTAAAACCTATGCTTTAACAGGGCACTCTGTATTGTTGCCTTGCCAATATGTCAACCTCATGGTCAATAACTATGGCAAGATAGAAGCAGCAAGCCTGCAGCAGACACTGCATGCACACAGATTCATGTAAAATTGGTCTACATCTGGGTGGGACACACCCCATAGATTCCTAACGAATTTCTGTTTGCTAATAGGACAGAGTTGCAAATAATTTATGGACCCACGTGCAAATTGGAGTGTGGTCTGCTAATCAAAGACCTTTGACTTGCAAAAAGGGCTTAGTATCTTGGATATTGCACAGCGCTTCAGAGCCAATAAAACTCTAGTGGAAGTGCAGGGAAACCTTTCAGGGAATTACATTTAATTATACAGTACACTGTGAAGTACACAACTACACTCTGCCTGTGTAAGGATTAGCACATATCAATTTCTCTTCAAATATAGCTGACAAGATGTCTTCATTTGCTTTTCAACAGCTTGCAGAGTTCACATTAGTTAGGTTTGACAGGTTATTTCTCCTGGTCTTTCTTTGCCCTAGTACTGGATGGTAGCAATGTCCTAGAGGTATGCAACTCTCATCCAGCCCAGCTTATCTATGAACATATCATGAGGCACCCCAGCATTGATTCAGCCACCAGCTTGACATGGTGCATCAGCTACGGGTAAAATTGTAAGGTTACAACTTTAGCTGTACTTTGTGTCTCCAAGAATCGGATACAGAGTGGCACAAAAAATTCTGCAGATGCTGGAATCTGGAGCAACACACACACAATGTTGGAGGAACTTAGCAGGTCAGGCAGCTTCTATGGAGGGAAATAAACAGTTGACGTTTCAAGTTGAGACCCTTCACCAGGACTGGAAAGGAAGAGGGCAGAAACCGGAAACCATGGATGAACTGGGACATCCACCTTTCCTACTGAAGTCAAAGACTGCTGCATTCCAATCAGGTGACCCTGACCTTTACAAGAAATCGAGATATGACCTCCGTAAAGCTATCAGAGATGCCAAGAGACGATACCAATTCAAAATAAAGTCCCAGACCAGCTGTCAGTTGTGGCAGGGCTTACATACTACAGAACAAAGTCAGGCAGCATAGTCAACAACAGCGCATCCCCTCCTGATGAGCTTAATGTATTCTATGCATGATTTGAACAGAAGGGGAGTGAATTGTCACCACCCACCCTGACAGCCTCCAATGCAATGGAACCCATGGTCACCATTGAAAATGTAAGATCAGTCTTCTGGAGAGTGAACCTACAGAAAGCATCTGGCCCGGATGGTGTCCCAGGCCGTGTCCTCAGATATTGTGCTGATCAGCAGGCGGGGGTATTTGCAGACATATTTAACCTCTCCCTGCTTCAATCTGAGGTTCCCACCTGTTATAAGAAGACCACTATCATCCTAGTACCAAAGAAAAACAAGGTAACACGCCTTAATGACTACCACCCGGTGGCTCTGACATCCACCATCATGAAGTGCTTTGAGAGGCTGGTCACGGCACACATCAACTCCAGCCTCCCGGAAAACCTCAACCAACTGCAATTCGCCCACCGCCGAAGCAGGTCTACAGTGGATGCCATCTCTCTGGCCCTACACTCATCTCTGGAGCATCTGGACAGTTAAGACACCTACATTAGACTATTGTTCGTTGACTACAGCTCTGCCTTCAGTACTATAATTCCAAGCAAACTCATCACCAAGACTCAACACCTGAGACTCAACACCTCCCTCTGCAACTGGATCCTTGACTTTCTGACCAACAGACTGCAATCAGTGAGGACAGGCATCAACACTTCCAGCATGATTATTCTCAACACTGGTGCCCCACAAGGCTGCATCCTCAGCCTTCTATGCTTCTTCCTATACACTCATGACTGAGTGGCCAGATTCTGCTCTAACTCCATCTACAAGTTTGCAGATGATACCACCATAGTGGGCCATATCTCAAATAACAATGAGTCGGAGTACAGGAAGGAGACAGAGAGCTTAGTGACATGGTGTCATGACAACAACCTTTCCCTCAATGTCAGTAAAACAAAAGAGCTGGTCATTGACTTCAGGAAAATGGGCAGTGTACATGCACCTGTCTACATCAATGGTGCTGAGATGGAGAGGGTTGAGAGCTTCAAGTTCCTGGGAGTGAACATCACCAATATCCTGTCCTGGTCTAACCATGTAGACGCCACAGCCAGAAAAGTTCACCAGTGCCTCTACTTCCTTAGGAGGCTAAATTTAGCATGTCTCCTTTGACACTCACCAACTTTTATCGATGCACCGTTGAAAGCGTCCTATCTGGATGCATCACGGCTTGGTACGGCAACTGCTCTGCCCAGGACCGCAAAGAACTGCAGAGTTGTGGACACAGCTCAGCACATCATTGAAACTAGCCTCTCCTCCATGAACTTTGTCTATACCTCTCGCTACCTTGGTGAAGCAGCCAGCATAATCAAAGACCCCACCCACCCGGGTCATTCTCTCTTCTCCCCTCTCCCATCAGGCAGAAGATATAAGAGCCTGAGGGCACATACCACCAAGCTCAAGGACAGCTTCTATCCCACTGTGATAAGACTATTGAATGGTTCCCTTATACGATGAGATGGACTCTTGACCTCACAATCTACCTTGTTATGACCTTGCACCTTATTGTCAACCTGCACTGCACTTTCTCTGTATCTGTGACACTTTATTCTGTATCCTGTTATTGTTTTTACCCTGTACTAACTCAATGCACTGTGAAGTGAATTGATCTGCACGAACGGTATGCAAGACAAGTTTTTCACTGTACTTTGGTACTAGTGACAATAATAAACCGATACCAATACCAGAAGCTAGAATAAGAAGGTCGGGGGAGGGGGACGAGCACAGGCTGGCAGGTGAGTCCAGGTGAGAGGGGGAAGGTAGGTGGGTGGGGCAGGAGGGTAGGAAAGGGAGTAATGTAAGAAGCGGAGAGAGTGGCTCTGCTTTTCCAGGGAGGAGACTGTCAGAATAAAAGAACAGTTTCTTTGCCAGCCTTGAGCATTTTCCTTTAATTTCCCTGGTCAGCAGCTATCCAGACGTTACCAGGCACCACTTTGAGAACAACAGATGGAAGCAAGGAACTCTTCGTCCTTTCCTATTTACATGCCTGTGATTGAAACAGGTCTGTGCTCCTTCTCCATGAGCAAGAAAATGGATGTTTCCCAGTTCCAAATATCACAAGAATTGACTGTGGCTCTTTGGATGTGACATTGCCAACAGTGCAAATTTCTTGGACTTTTCCAATCCAGCTCTGAAGATATTTGAATCTTAACATTGCTAAGCAAAACAATAATAAAACTGGACCTTAAAAGAAAAAAAACATTCCTTGAACCTTTCTAAACTCTCTATCCCAGAACAGAACCCTAAGTTGAGGTTATGAAGAAGCAAACTGCCCATTAGTGCATGCAGGAACATTAACTGTAAACTAAAACCAATTTTTTTTAACCAGGCAGAGTTTTGGCTTCCATATCCTTCAGTCCAACTTCTTAGCTCGTCTGGCTGTCTGGTGCCATCTCTTATCATTCATCTCAGTTCAAGCCCTAATGGAAGTTACTAACCGCAGGCGCTGACAGCCAGTCGCTTCAGGCTCAGACAATTGCCACAGGGCCTGACAGACAATCGCTGCAGGCTCTGACAGGCAGCCTATAGGGCTTTCACTACCCACATGCCAGCTAATCAAGGCGATATATGGCAGCCGCATCATCAGATTTTCCACCTAAAGGGCCCGAACCAAACTTTCAAAGCGTTCGGCCTAAATTGAGCCAGATCTCCTGTCAATGAGGAAGAGAGCTGGTAGTTATCTCACGTTCTTTACAAATAAGAAGGCTTCCTTTTCACAGTATTACCGGGAAAATATATATTTTCATAAATTTTAAGTATCTTGTAAATTCCAGTTTTAGAATCTCAATAATTCCGGTTTCTGGATTGCACTATGCACCACAGACCAATTATATTTCACTCATAAGCTGGAAGCTGTTGTAAATAAACATCTACCCAGCATTATCTCAGCTCAGCGGTCAGCGTGACCCTGTTCAAAAGGATTGCTTTTATTTTCCCTTGTAGATAAAATGCATTGATTGCAACTCCCGTTCCAAATGAATTTGTTTAGTGTGATTAGCCATTGGGCAATTTAAGCCAATTAAAAACTCTTTATGCACATGAAATGTTAAATCAAGATTCAGGTCTTATATTCTGTAGTTAATTGTGGCTATTCAAAAGTATTTAAAACAGTTTGGTGCCAGTACTTTATGTTAAAGCTCCTAAGAGTGTAAAGCTAATGACACTTTTAAAATGCACAGGATGCAGCCCTGTAATAACAGTGCAGAGTGCTTGGTATAAAATGGCTGCTTCACTCAATATGGTCCTTCAGCTTCTGTGCTTAGAGTAGGAGATTTCTGCGGGTGAGCACAATAATCAGCGCCCCAGCGTGTGTGTGGCTTTTCTGAGTGTATTACTTCCTCAAGGGTAGGCAAGTTTGTCTTCAGCTCCAGCAAGGCTGAAAAGCAGTCACGTGCCAGCTTACCATGGAGTCTGCAGGTTTATCCTTTCATCTCCAACCTCTTACTGTTTTTCATCCTCCCTCGCATCACCCACACCGGGATCCAGGCTCTTTATCAGTCTTTTATTAAGATTAACTTGTGTCAATTGAAAGATCTTCCTGCATTCTATCAAGAGCTAAACACAGTCTTCATTTAAGTAAAAGGCTCCAAGGGCTCAAGTGATTCTGTTTTGCTAAACAAACAGTGCATAAAAGGCAACAGGAATAAGTTTGCTTTTAGATAATTTCAGAAGATTCTCATTCAAAAAAAGTGTTATTGAGGCTAAGTAAACGAGATAACAAAATAAAGGAAAATAAATTTACTGTCCTATTCTTAATTTCGTATTTAGAACAGGCAATCTGTATTATTTTGGAAACAAGATTAAATGAATAATATTTGAACTCTTTGAAACCCTTTCATGATATTTATTTCTTAACCAGAGTGTTCTGTCGTTCTTGATTTTTATTGGTGGCCAGGATTTCATTGGCTTCTATCCTATTTATTTAATGTTATGCAGGACAAGGCCAGTATCTGGTCAAGTTCTACTGCTAGGGTCCTTGCAACACCCTGGACTGTACCTGTGACAAAACAAAAATGATGTTGTACAATGTCATTGACTGCCCGTTGACTTGGTTCACTAACAGGCTACACAAACTGCACTTTGCTATCACGTGGCCGGCAACTGTGTTCACTCTGACGAACTGACTGAAGCAAGGAAGAACCAACTAGCTTCAAAGCACATGTGAGAAATTAGAACTTATACCATTTCAATCCAAATGTTTCTTTGGTTGTGTCTGAAGGTAGAAAATTTTAAAATAATATGCTGCTGTCTGAATGACAGTTTGTCATCCAGTGTGAAAACATCATCACCTCTCTCTCTGCAGGTTGCAGCTGGGATATTTTAGCGAAACTGTTTTTCTTTATTGTTCTGAGTTCCGGTGGTAAACTTGCTATTTCTCCCACATTGTGATTAATCCAGATCACTGTATGGAGGCAGAGGTACCAAATTGCAAGGGTGACAATGTCGAGATTTATTTCTTCAAGGTTGCCAAATGTATTTTGAAGGTAGTGTTTTGTCTGGTCTGATAGGTGCTTTCAACCATTTGCTAACCTTCATTATAATTCAGCAAAATGTTCTGGCGGAGGGGTTAGTCTTGGTATTGGTATTGATATTGGTTTATTATTGTCATTTGTACCGAGGTACAGTGAAAAACTTGTCTTGCAAACTGATCATACAGGTCAATTCATTACACAGTGCAGTTACATTGAGTCAGTACAGAATGCATTGAGGTAGTGCAGGTAAAAACAATAACAGTACAGAATAAAGTGTCACAGCTACAGAGAAAGTGCAGTGCAATAAGGTGCAAGGTCACAACAACGTAGATTGTGAGGTCATAGTCTATCTCATTGTATAAGGGAACAGTTCAATAGTCTTATCACAGTGGGGTAGAAGCTGTCCTTAAGTCTGGTGGTACGTGCCCTCAGGCTCCTGTATCTTCTACCCGATGGAAGAGGAGAGAAGAGAGAATGTCCCGGGTGGGTGGGGTCTTTGATTATGCTGGCTGCTTCACCAAGACAGTGAGAGGTAAAAACAGATGCTCAGGAATTCCTCCTAATATTTCTTCACTTTACTATGTTTTCTTCTTTAATCTCTTGTCCCTGTACTGATATTTCCTAATGTGGCTGGGTGTCACATTTTGTATGATAATCAGTCATGTGGCCTTTCAGCACACGGAAGGTACAATATAATTGCTAGAATTTGTTATTCAAATCTAATACAACACAAAACAAATTACGTGCACACTCAAACCCCAATCTGTGTCTTCAACATAAATACTCGGTTCTGAATGAAGGTAACTTTTAGTCTTAGGACTTTTTTGTGAAAGCAGATGACCAGAAATTTAGTCACAATTTTCTTGTCAATAAATTGACAATTGTGTTTATGTAACTTGGAGGACAGTGGTAAAATCTGGCAGTGTTTGATCGGACTGTGGGGTGAATAAAACAAATGAGATTATTGTAGGATTAGTGCAAGTGGAGGTCCGATGGTGAGCGTGAACTGCGATTTGCTGCTCGGGAAGGTGGGAGGTGATCAATGATGATGAAGGAGATGGGATCAGATCTGGTGCCGGGGGCAGGAGGGAGAGGGTGCTGTCAAGTCAGGAGCTTGATGCTGGGGAGGGGCTGGAGTGACTGATGGGGCAGATCACAAGCATGGACAGGAAAGTTCTGATAACTATTGCAGGGAAGTGGGTGAAGAAGAGCAATTGGATAAATAACTTAAAGGGGTCCTACCTGAGTGGAGTTGCCAGCATTGGACACGACCCTGTTTAGGGAGGCCTCTTTGAACTCTGACAGCTGCAGGGTAAGCAGCCCCACGACAACCCAGTTGGATTGTGAGTGACCCAACGACAGACGTGTTATGAATTAACATGACCTATTGTCTCCCACTGGCATCTTGCACAAGCATACCACCCAGAATGGCATTGTTGCATGTGTGTCCAAAGTAGAACACATCTCATCACTGCAAGGACCATTTGTAATGGGAAAGGTCCAGTCAAATTTCTGGAGTGAAGCAATTCACCACATAAGCACATGGGTAACACTGAAAAAGACAACCCCATCTGACTGAATTTTGAAGTGAGTAGAAAGAACAGGTTATTGCAGAATACTGAACAAACAGAACATTCCTTCCACAGATCCTGCCTGACCTGCTTAATGTTTCCAGCATTTTTTGTTCTTTGTTACTTCACATGTCTGGAATCAGCATTTTATTTTTATGATTGTCAGAACTTTCTTCTGACTGGTGTTAAGCTTATTCAGCACCATTGGAGCTGCAGACATTCAGTCCAGTGAACTGTATTCTGTCCCACTCTCAACAGTGACTTGTAGGTCTAGAAAAGCTCATGGGGAGTCAGGAAATGGGCCACTCACTGCAGACTGCTGAGCATCCAGTCTGCTCCAGAATTCACAGCAGACCCAGTCAGTTTCCACAGAATTATGAAGCATCACAATTTGAGAATGGATGGGGTAGTCGGTAATGGAAAAATAATATCAGACAAGTTGGTTAGGTTTTCATTTGTTTGGGAATAATAACTGGAGCTGCATGACTATTTGCTTCTTATTTATGGAGGGAAATTTCCCTCATAGAGTTCAACGGGGCAGCATGATCTTCCATAGTCCACCCAGCTCTCAGACTGGGACACCTCGCTGCCTAGCCAGTGCCCCATTAAACTTGATGCAAACACAGCAGCATCCAAAAAATGAGAGGGAGAAATTGGCTGCTGGGAAAAAAAAGGAAGTTAGTTTATTTATTGTTTAATTGAGCTGTTCTTAAAACCTTAAATTACTGCTGGTGCATGGCTTTCCTCCGGGTGTTCCAGTTTCCTCCCACTTCCCAAAATGTGAGATTGGGAGGTGATTGCTCACTTTAAGTTTCCCCTTGGGTGCAGGTGAGTGGCAGAATCTGGGGTGTGTTGCTGGGATGATTATTTTTATACTCATTCAAGGGATGTAGGCTTTGCAGGCTGAGCCGACATTTAATTGCTCATCCCTTGTTGCCCTTGAGAAGGTGGTGGTGACCTGCCTTCTTGAACTGCTGAAGTCCTTGAGGTGTGGGTATTCCCACAATGCCGTTAGGGAGAGAGATCCAAGAGTTTGTCCAAGCAATGGTGAAGGAATGGCAATATATTTCCAAGTCAGGATGGTGTCTGGTTTGGAAGGTGACCTCCAGCTAGTGCTGTTCCCATGCTTTTGCTTCCCTGATTCTTCTAGCTGGTAGAGGCTGTGGATTTGGAAGGTGCTTTTTACCAAGTCTTGGCAGCACATCCTGCAGATGGTACAAACTGCTGCAACTGTATGTCAGTGAACATAGAACAGTACAGCACAGGAACAGGCCCTTCGGCCCTCAATGTTGTGCCGAACCAATTACATTAGTAATAAAATGCCCAACTAAACCAATCCCTTCTGCCTACACAATGTCCATATCCTACCATTTCCTTCACATTCATTTGCCGATCTAAGAACTTCTTGGATGCCCCTATTGTGTTTGCCTCCAAAGTGGTGGAGTGAATGAGAGTAAAATGGAAATAGTTGTGATTGGTGTAGATAGATGATGGATGGTCAGTGCAGAATTGCCAGGTCGAAAGGTCTGTTCCTGTGCTACGTGACTCTGTGACTCCATGTTCTTTTCGAGTTTCTTTCTAAGTACTTAAGTTTTTCCACAGTTTTTGTTCCAATAGTGAAAAGTGTTGTTGAGTGTGAACGCCAAAGAAATCCATAAGCTGTCAGTGAGACAGACATGTTTTATAGCTGGAGAGCCTGGGTCTGGTTTCACTGGATGTCAAGGCCATTCTGTGAGAGCAGATGGCTATTGTGCTGCTCTGGGGCACGACAAAGTGCTGGGAGCCCAGCTCCCAGTTGAAGACTGCATTGGGAGTCACAGAGAAACAGGTGTAGGTGGACAGAAATTTCAATGAAAGAGCTTGCCTATTATGAAGGGGGTTCTCACTGAAACCTACCGAATACTGAAAGGCTTGGATAGAGTGGATGTGGAGAGGATGCTTCCATTAGTAGGAGAGTCTACAATCCAAGGGCACAACCTCAGAATAAAGGTATGTCCCTTCAGAACTGAGATGAGGAGGAATTTCTTCAGCTATAGGGTGGTGAATCTCTGGAATTCATTGCCACAGAGGGCTATGGAGGCCAAGTTATATAAGGCAGAGATTGATAGGTTCTTTCTTGGTAAGGGGGTTAAGGGTTATGGGGAGAAGGCAGAAGAATGGGGTTGGAAAAAAAATCAGCCATGATTGAATGGTGGAGCAGACTCGATTGGCCTAATTCTGCTCCTGTATCTTATGGTCTTATTATCTGAGAAACTGTGCCTCTGCCAGGCATAACTCTGGTCACTGGAGAGCTTGCACCAACAGCACTTGTCAGCTGCAGTGTTACTGGAGTTCCTCAATAAGACACGGAGTTAAATGTTGCTTTGATATCAAGAGCAATTGTTTTCACTCACCTCATGAATTCAAGTCTTGGGTCCAACAATGCAATGAGGGTCCAGGAGATACCACATTGGGCATTACTGAGCAGGTTACGGTAAATAAATACCATTTGATAGCATTACAAACAATTTCTCCCAGTACTTTGCTGATGGATGGGACCGGGCTGGGTTGTGTGTGCTCTGTTTTTTGTGGGCTAAAGATGGAGTGAACTCACTCTTCTCCAGCTCAGAGAGAAGATGCCACCATTGTGTCCATTGTTAACCTAGCGCAACAGTAAAGTTGTGGATAGGTTGTAGAGAGCACATCACTTCACATCTAACCATCGGGAAACTCTCCAGGGAATGGTTCCTGCTGACACTACGTCATTGAACTGGGAAAATGTTCCAATTTCAAGAGAAACTGATCTAAAAGAAGTCAAAATTACTTCATGAAAAAGAATCTAAATTAATTATTCTAAATAAAAACACGACCACTACAACAAAAAAAGGAAAATGAAAATTAATGGAATATCAGATTTAGCCACCCAAGAAGGGAATTTTTCGGGCAAATTTATGAATTATTCTGAATGGAAATATCAAGTTAAAAAGCTGCCTCCAAAATATTACATTCAACAGAGTTAAACATGTCTGAGGAAATGATGGATCTAGCCCATGCAAATGAGGGCAGCACAGCGGCACAGCTAGTAGAGCCACTGCCCCATGGCATCAGAGATCCAGGTTCAATCCTGACCTCAGCTGCTGTCAATGTGGAGTTTGCACATTCTCCCTGTGGCAATGTGGGTTTCCTCTGGGTACTCTTGTTTCCTCCCATACCCAAAGATGTCTGGCTTGATAGGTTAATCATCCACTGTAAATTGCTCCTAGTGCAGAGGTGAGAGATTGAATTGAGGGTTGGGGGGTGTATTGGTAAGAATGTTGGGAGAATTTTACAAAATGGGATACAAAGAGATGGTTGATGGTTGGCATGGACTCAGTGGACCAAAGGGCCTATTTCCATGCTGTATCTCTCGATAACCCTGTGAGGGTGGGAAACCTTGTTACGGATTGGGATCACATCTCAGGGTTTCTCATCCTCAATTACAAGGTTTAGACATTAGGCTAAAAAAAATTTAATATTAAAAAAAGGACTGGCCTTGACCAGATTTTCAAACACTATTATTAATACTGTTTATTCCCTTGCTCATGTTTTGGATTAACATTGGCATTGCAATGATGCCCACATGCCAGAGGTGAATAAAGAATAAATCAAAGGGATGGAAACGTCACATCTAAAGACACTTCAGACATACTCCGCTGAAAGCACAGAAAAGTTACATTATCACAACCTGTTAGAAAGGCACATTCAGCAAACTCCCTTACTCCACCCCGACCAGCCCACCATTGTATCTGTTAATAAAGGAATACTTCTGAGTAATTTCATCCAACCATGTTAACAGCACTCATTGTTTAAGCAAATATACTGAAAAGCAGGGAACTGGAAATATATAAAATGGGATTAAAAAGTTAATAACAATTCATTACAGTGGAATTTTTGAAAAGAACTAATTGTTCCAGTGTTCAGCTGGGTTATTTTAATTAGGACATTTTCATTGGGACTGAGGGAGCTGCAACAATCCTGCTGCCCTAAGGTAGCACAGTGCCATCCAGTGGTCATGAGTGAGATTGTTCTATAAGTATCGAGACCGAGAGAGAAGCTTCTAACAAAGCTCAATATTTGTGACAAACACTCCACTGAAAGTTGTCGAAATAAGCTATGATGCTTTCATGTACTTAGCCGTAATATTCCGGATAAATTATTAACTCACTGTCTGTTGGATGAATGCCCGGTGAAGTCAGAATCAGTTATGAAACCCTCCATCCCCTATCCCATCCTCACACCTTTGCCAGCACTCTGTCAAAAGCCCCACTAAAACTCATTGTCATAACCCACACGTACAGAGTGGTTGGTTGATAACCACAGAACAGAACATCAGCAAAAAATCAAGAGTTTGACAAGGGCAGGGGAGAACAAAAAACATTAAATGGGGGATGTTGTGGGAGAATGTAATGATCAAGAATGTAGCAACCGGGAACTGGTGATATAAACTGGAGAATGTGAAATCTGATCAATGAACTGAATGTCAAATTTGCCGAGATTGGGAAGACAATAAGGATAGAAGAAACACAACTGGGGACAGGATGGGATTAGTAGTTAAATGTTGCAGGGTATGTTGCATTTAGGGAAATATAGAATGAATGCGGGTATGTGGATAGTTGTAGTGATAATCAGAAATAACAATTGCAGTCGCAAGAAACAACATAACCAGCAGCAAAAGAAACAGAGTTGATGTGGAGGGAGATAAAGGATAAGAAGGGATCAGTGATACTATTAGAGATATCTGCAGATCACCAAATAGTGAAAGAGGAAATGGAAGGGAAGTGGAAGGAATTGTAAATAGTTTACAATAGATTATAAAATACAGAATTGTAATAATGGAGCCCTCTTTTTAAACTATTGTAAAATAAACCAGTGGGGAGAGAGAATAAAAGGGAAGAAACAAGGACATGGAATTGGGCAGCACAGGAATGTCCACACCAACCTTTCCTTTTAATTTTTTAAAAAATTTTTATTTACAGCGTGGTAACAGGCCCTTCTGGCCCAACGAGTCCGCGCCGCCCATTTTAAACCCCAAATTAACCTACTCGTACGTCTTTAGAATGTGGGAGGAAACCAGAGCACCCGGAGGAAACCCACGCAGACGGGGAGAACGTACAAACTCCTTACAGACAGTGAGGGGAATCGAACCCCGATCGCTGCAGTACATCGTCTTCCCCACTAGGTCCATATCCTTCTGTGTCTTGCCTATGTAAGTGCCTGTCTAAATGTCTCTTAAACAAGTGACTCCACCACCTTCTCTGGCAGCAAGTCCCAGATATCAATCACTCCCTGTGCAAAAAGTGTTTCCCTCAAATCTCCTTTAAAACTCCTTCCTCTCACCTTAAACCTTTGGCCTCTTGTCTTGATATCTCTACCATGGGAAAAAGATCTTTGCAAAGTTTATGCAAGACTCCACTGTGACTCCAATATTCAGGAATATCAACAAGTGAGGACAGAACACAATACCTAGGGTAGGAAATTAACTTGAGTAGATATAAGAAATCATTGTGAGAGATCTTGAGAGATATGTGGTGTGCAGTGATCACATATGATTGCAATGTATTGTTAATACAAAGACCAAACACCAGACATGGAAGAACCAACAGTTGGTGAAACAAGAGGAAAAATATTAAGAGCTGGAACAACATGGACAATACTTAAAGGAGAAGCTGATCACATTTAAAAATGTATTCCTCATTTACCAAGATTGGGATAGGGATAGCCAACATGGATTTATGCATGGTAGGTTATATCTAACCAATCTTACAGAGTTTTTCGAGGAGGTTACCAACAAGGTTGATGAGGGGAAGGCGATCGATGTTGTCAACATGGACTTTAGCAAGGTCTTTGACAAAGCCCCGCATGAGAGGCTGCTCCAGAACATTAAGTTGCTTGGCATTCAGGATGAAGTAGCCAATTGATTCAACGTTGGCTCAGCGGGAGAAGCCGGAGAGCAGTAGTAGATGGTTGTCTCTCTGACTGGAGGCCTGTGACTAGTGGTGTGCTGCAGGGATCGGTGTTGGGTCAGTTGTTATCATCTATATTAATGATTTAGATGATAATGTGGTAAACTGGATCAGCAAATTTGCAGATGACACCAAGATTGTGGTCATAGTAGAGAGCAAGGAAGGCTATCAAAGCTTGCAAAGTGATCTGGACCAGTTGGCAAAATGGGCTGAAAAATGGCCGATGGAATTTAACGCAGACAAGTGTGAGGTGTTGCACTTTGGGAGGACAAACCAGGGTAAGACTTACACAGTGAATGGTAGGGCTCTGAGGTGTGCAGTAGAAAAAAGACACCTGGGAATACAGATCCATAGTTCCTTGAAAGTGGCATCACAGGTAGGAAGGTTCATAAAGCGAGTTTTTGGCACATTGGTCTTCAGAAATCAGAGCATTGAGTACAGGATGTTATGTTGACGTTGGACAAAACAGTAGTGAGGCCGAATTTAGAGTATTGTGTGCAGTTCTGGTCACCTACCTACAGGAAAGATATCAATAAGCTTGAAAGAGTGCAGAGATAATTCACACGGATGTTGCTGGGACTTGAGGACCTGAGTTATTGGGAAAGGTTGAATAGGTTAGGACTTTATTCCCTGGAGCGCAGGAGACTGAGGGGAAACGTTATAGAGGTATACAAAATTATGAAGGGTATAGATAGGGTGAATGCATGCAGGCTTTTCCCCCTCAGGTTTGGTGAGACTAGCAGTAGAGGACATAGGTTTAGGGTGAAAGATGAAATATATAAGGGGAGTCTGAGGGGAAACTTCTTCACTCAGAGGGTGGTGCGAGTGTGGAACGAGCTGCCAGCAGAAATGGTGGATGTGGGTTCAATTGTAACGTTCAAAAGAAGTTTAGATAGGTACATGGATGGGAGGGGTTTGGAGGGATATGGTCCAGGTGCAGGTAGATGGGACTAGGCAGAAGATCAGATCACCATGGACAAGATGGGCTGAAGGGCCTGTTTCTGTGCTGTAGTACTCTATGACTTTAAGAGTAAGATGCCAACACAAATTCGTGAAGATGAAATTGAATCTAAAGAGAAAAGAATGTACAAAGTATGTTAGCAATGATCTTCCGCGTGATTCTGTTATTTTTTGCTGTAACTGTGCATCCATTGTAAACTGGGTTGAGGCTGCCTAGAGTGGAATCACAATCAAAGTCAAAGGCAAAACTTTTATCCCATCAATCTGGCCAGGATTAAATGACACAGGCCACTGCACGCTCCCTTCCCTAAGGACTTAAGAGTGAATGGGGCAGATTTTCAATTTGCATCAATCCATAAACTGGCATTTCAAATCATAGAACTGTTATAGGAACCAAATGATTTTCAATTCCATTTAATTCAACGGCCATTGGGCAGTTTCTATAATGGGCAGTTGATCCACACTACCAGTTTAACAACTTGCAGGAAATTGAAACTGTGCCTCATTAAGTATTGCAAATACCTCAAACAAGAAGGTCTTCTTCGCCGTTACCACTTCTCAGCTGTTCCATATTTTGGCAGGGATTCTGCATAGAGAACTGCCATCCATTTCAAACTGGCGTCTGTGCTTTCTGCAAATTATGTTGCAGCTTTATGTATCAAGTCACCATTAATAGTCTGGTGCAGATTGGTTTGGTGAGGAACCACAGTAAAACTCCAATAATCTGTTATCTAATTATTCGGTCATCCTGATAGTTTGGCATCTGGTTCACCAGGTGCCGATTCCCTTGCTCCCATTAAGTTGTTTCCACCATTCCTTTCAAAATCAGTGGGGCCCTTACCCATGGTCCTCGTGAACTCAAATGAGTTGTCGGGTTCCTTATAAATTTTCCAGACTCCATTAAACTCACTCGGGCCCCATTCCCACATTCCCTTTAAATTCAGTGGGACCCCGTTTCTCACACTCACTTTAAACATTTGGAAAAAGGTGAATTAAAAGTGGTCTAGGTATTAATAGGAGTAAGATCCAATTATCTGGCAAACCTCCCAGTCCCGCAATATCAAAAGATGCCGAATTATCGGAGTTTTAATGCACAATGATAGCATGTCTTCAGAAACAATGTGTCCTTTCTGCTTTGAAAAAAGAATGAGCTTTATTTTCTGAAGAATAAAGTGAACAAAACCACGATATTCTGCCTCTAGATTTTTCACTTTCTACTCTTCGCCTATAATATGGCAAAGGATTTTGTATTAAAATTATAAAAATGTACATAATCTCGTGCTATGGGGTGACACTTATGTTCAGGGTGGAGCAATCTAAATTAACATCCATTGAAAGAGGAGTCAAAAGTCAAAAGAAATTTTGAGCAGAGTGGAAACTTCCAAGACCATGAAAGCAGAAATTGGCATTTACTTCATCTGTTGTGAAAACAACACTTTCTGATACAGAGGGACGTGTTCAGTGGAATGATGTGTGCTGGCATCATGATCACCACCACACTGAGGCAGGCAGTCAGTTGTTATAAATAATAGCCTGACTTAGAAATGGATGAAATTCCCCGTGTGTATTTGAGAAGCCACCTTCAAAATCTGTGGAAATCTAGCTATACCAGGCATCATGCCAGCTACTGGTTCTCTGTTGTTCTACAGTGGCCTAACGAGCAGTTCAGGGTCTTGCAAATAAATGTGCTTCTAGACCCTCCCCGTCTATTAATTCATAATAAATTTTACACTTGTCTGTGATATCCACTGATATGATTTTTTTTATATCCTCATCAGTACTTATCAAAGTACATAAGAAAATAGCAGCAGGAATAGGCCACTCGGCCCTTCAAACCTGCCCCGCCATTCAATATAATCATGGCTGATCTGCCCCAGGCCTTCTCTCAGCCAGTTCCCCATAGCACCTTTGTAAAAGGTTTGTCTGCTTCTTTAAATACCCCAAATGATCTTGCCTCTCCAGTCCTCTGGGTAGACAATTACAGAGATTCACCCATTGTCAAACATGTTTCATTTATGCAACACCATTAGTGTAGTGAAATGTCTAAGGTGCTTCAGAGAAGCAGTATTAAGTGTTACGTGAAACCTCTTGCCTTTGCATCCCAAGCTAATTTGGTTCTGATGCCCAAGTTCTAATCTTTATTTGGTGGGAACAAAAGTAGCATGAGACACCTTGTTATTTTATTGAAGGAAAGTTAAGCAGAGGAGCAGATACTTAAAATGATTAAAGAAAATGGATAATGAGGATGTGAACAGTCTTGCAGTTGACCCATCATCTCAGAAGTGTACTGCATCATCGCAAATTTGGCAACCTTAAGTGAGCCGCTGCCTTCGATGAGTATTTCCCCTCCAGCATGATAGACAGGGAATAGACTTGTATCAAAAGCATTTAGTATTTTGACCCTTGCAGCATTGTGCTCATTAGCAGCTTCTCCTGCTTGGTTTTGATATGATTTTCATGCAGTGATTAATGATTTCCATTATGATGCTAGGTCAAGTTTTGGTGAAATGCTCTGCTTTCTATTTTTCCGTGAAATTACGTTTTAGTAGACTACTGCATCAGAATTATTACAATAACAAAGAGTATCACTGCTATGAAAATACTTATTACAGCACATTTTAATATTTATTTTAGCTATTTAGCTATGCCAGCTGTACAAAGCAAGAAAAGAACATATTCTGGCAGCCTAGGGATTAATTAGAATGAATGACGGTTTCAAATCAGGATTGAGTTTTAAATTAATAAGCATAGATACATGACCAATATGTCCTGGAGCACTGTGCTTCCTGTGGTGGTGTCCCAATGGGAATATCAATAGTCGAATGCAGCGAAGATTGAATACCTTAGATTGTAACATTTGACTGGTGTTCTGACCCAAGTGTGCCAACCGTCCCCTTACGTATGAAATGCAAAGATGGTCTCTCTTTCAAGAACTGACTGCAACTTCTGCAAAGTGCAGCTTCCTATGAGTTTCCAGTTCTGATGAAAGATCATTAATCTGAAATATTTACTCTCCATGGATGCTGTCTGATTTGTTGAGTATTTCCAGCATTTTCTGTTTCAGATTTGCAGCTCCTGCAGTATGTAGTTATTTTTAATAGATTCTCTGATATCTGGAGGCAAAGTACTACATTGCATCATCATGTCTCTGCGATGTCCAACAACCACTCACAACAGAAAATCAGTACATCATCTTTTCCTGGGTCCATGACATTTAATGGACTCAGGAAGGCTGGTCCATTAAGAAATAAAATCCAGCAGATTTGCTACCAGCTGTCTAAGGATTGTATGCTAACAGCTGACAGCACAAAAACACCACAAAAAAAACAAGCTTAAAAACATAGGATCTTTTTTAACACATGATCTTCAAAGAAATAACCCATTACAACAGTGTTTTTTCACCTCTGGACCTGAGATGTACTGTGTGCCAGAGTGAATAATCAATTTTTTTTGCACTCTGCCAGATGCAGGGATTGAGTTTAGCTCACATAATTTCAGTTTCCAGTTCAAGAATTACCCATTATACATAACTAATTAGCAGTTAATTGATTGTCACATCTAAACACATGCATGGGACAGTCTGATATGAGCAGTGAATGTGTCAAAGATTGGTAGAATAGGGATTGTCCCACCGGGGTCAGGGATAAGGTGCATTTAAGATGCTGTGTGGAAGCAGATTTATCTTCTGACTAATGTGCTACACCTGACATAGAAATAATTACTAATGATGCAATGCAAAACAGAGAAGACATTTATTTTCCCAGCACTGACATCTGTCAACTCAATGATCACAAAAGTTCACCTGAAAATAAAACTGAGTTCAAGATATAACCCAATTACTCAGAACCCAGCATTTACTCTACAAGTGTGGAACACTCCACTACTGAAGAGTTTTCTATGGAACCACTCTCGTATAACCTTGAGGTACAAAATATAAATATCTTTATTGAAACAAGTTAAAATTAGTAATGTAGCCGTCGCTACCGCGGAATGAACACAAGACACTAGTTGTAGAGTTTCAGAACGGAACTGGTTTATTTTCCCGCCTTGCACGGGCCTTTTAAGAGAGCCTGTTCCCGCCCACTCAAAATGGCAATGATGTATACACCACGTCATCAAACCTTTCCCGTGCACGGGTTCTCCCTGTCGCTCGGGGAAGACGAAGGCCCACCGCCGTCTTGGGCCTCGCCGCTTCAACGACGTGCGACCCAACCGCCGAGCCGGTTCACTTGCTTGGACGGTGAGTCGCTACACAATCCCCCCCCCCCCAGAACTGGCGATATGGTCCCCAAGGTCCCTGGGCTGTGTTGGCCGCTGCTTAGGAGGTCGGCCTCTGCGTCGTGGTGCTGGAACCTCGACTGGTTGTTGCAGATCTAAATGGGCCGGTTTGAGGAGGTCCGTTGTGAAGACCTCTTCCTTGCCCCCAATGTCCAAAATAAAGGTGGACCCATTATTCCTGATGACTCGGAACGGCCCCTCATATGGTCGTTGCAACAGTGCCCGAGGTGTGCCCCTGCGAACGAAAACAATCCTGCAGTCTCATAGTTCTTTGGGCTTACAGGACGGGGCATGACCGTGCCGCGAAGTGGGAATAGGAGCCAAGTTGCCGAGCCTCTCGTGCAGTCTTTGCAGGACTGCCGTGGGTTGTTCCCCTTGGTCCTGAAGGGAGGGTATGAAATCCCCTGGGATGACCAGGGGTGCTCCGTACACGAGTTCAGCTGACGAAGCGTGGAGGTCTTCTTTGGGGGCAGTGCGTATGCCGAGCAGGACCCAAGGCAGTTCATCGACCCAGTTAGGACCCTTCAGGCGTTCCATCAGGGCTGATTTCAGATGGCGGTGCAAACGTTCCGCTAACCCGTTTGATTGAGGGTGGTAGGCCGTGGTGGTGTGCAGCTGCGTCCCCAGCATGTTCGCTAATGCAGACCAGAGGCTGGAGGTAAATTGGGTGCCTCTGTCTGAAGTGATGTGGGCTGGAACACCAAAACATGAGATCCAAGTTGTGAGCAGCGCCCGGGCACAGGAATCAGTCGTGATGTCAGATAGAGGGGTTGCCTCTGGCCACCTTGTGAACCAGTCCATGATGGTAAGGAGGTACCGGGCCCCTCTTGAAACCGGCAGAGGGCCTACGAGGTCGACGTGGATGTGGTCAAACCTTCTACGGGTAGGCTTGAACTGCTGTGGCGGGACCTTGGTGTGTCGTTGAATTTTCGATGTCTGGCAGTGCTGACAAGTCCTGGCCCACTCCCTGACCTGCTTGCACAGGCCATGCCAGACGAACTTGCTGGTGACCAGCTGGACAGTTGATCTGATGGACGGGTGCACCAACCCATGTATCGAATTGAAAATGCGTTTCTGCCAGGCTGCAGGAACTATAGGGCGGGGTTGGCCTGTTGCGATGTCGCAAAGGAGGGTCTGCTGACCAGGACCAATTAAGAAATCTTGGAGCTGCAGGCCCGAGATTGCGGTTTTGTAGCTGGGCAGTTCGTCGTCGGCTTGCTGTGCGTCAGCCAGGGCCTTGTAGTCTATACCCAGGGACAGGCTGTGAATGATCGGTCTGGAAAGTGTGTCAGCAACAACATTGTCCTTCCCGGAGACATGTTGGACATCTGTTGTGAATTCAGAAATGTAGGACAAATGTCTCTGCTGACGAGCTGACCAGGGATCAGAGACTTTGGAGAAGGCGAAGGACAAAGGCTTATGGTCAGTGAAGGCGGTGAAAGGCCTGCCTTCCAAAAAGTACCGGAAATGCCAGACCGCCAGGTACAGCGCTAGAAGTTCCCGATCAAAAGCGCTGTATTTCAGTTCGGGTGGTCTAAGGTGCCTACTGAAAAATGCCAAGGGTTGCCAACTGCCTTCGATTAGCTGTTCCAGTACCCCTCCCACCGCGGTGTTGGATGCGTCCACCGTGAGGGCGGTTGGGATGTCTGACCTAGGGTGTACAAGTATCGTAGCATTTGCCAGGGCATCCTTGGCCTTAACAAAGGCAGCTGCAGCCTCATCGTTCCAGGTGATGTCCTTGCCCTTACCAGCCATCAGCGAGAACAAAGGGCGCAGGATACGGGCTGCTGCAGGGATGAATCGATGGTAAAAGTTGACCATCCCCAGGAATTCCTGTAGGCCTTTGACCGTGTTGGGGTGGGCAAAATGGCGGATAGCGTCCACCTTGGTAGGTAGGGGTGTTGCTCCGTCGCTGGTGATTCTGTGGCCAAGGAAATCGACAGAGTCAAGCCCGAATTGGCACTTGGCTGGGTTGACCGTGAGGCCGAAATCACGGAGACGGGAATACAGTTGGCGGAGGTGGGAAAGGTGTTCTTGGCAGTTACGGCTGGTGATCAGTATGTCATCTAAGTAAATGAACAAGAAGTCCAGGTCTCGGCCTACCACGTCCATCAGCCACTGGAACGTCTGCGCAGCGTTCTTGAGGCCGAACGGCATTTGAAGGAACTCGAAGACGCCGAATGGGGTGATAATCGCAGTTTTGGGGACATCATCCAGGTGGACCGGGATTTGGAGGTATCCCCGAACGAGGTCCACCTTGGAGAAGATGCAGGCCCCATGTAGGTTGGCTGCGAAGTCTTGGATGTGAGGGATGGGGTAGCGGTCTGGGGTGGTGGCGTCATTCAGCCTGCGATAGTCGCCACAGGGCCTCCACCCGCCGGTGGCTTTGGGGACCATGTGCAGTGGGGAGGCCCAGGGGCTGTCTGACCTGTGAACAATCCCCAGCAACTCCATGTGACGGAACTCCTCCTTTGCCAGGCGGAGCTTGTCTGGAGGTAGTCATCGTGTTCGGGCATGAAGGGGTGGCCCTGTGGTAATGATGTGGTGTTGCACCCCGTGTTTGGGTATAGAATTCATAAACTGAGGTGCCAAAACTGATGGGAATTCGGCTAGGAGCTTGGTGAACACGTTGCCGGACAGGTAAATGGAGTCCAAGGGAGATAGGCAATGTAATGAGGGGAGGGTGAGGCAGGGGCTGGCAGGCGATAGGTGGAACCAGGTGAGGAGGGGGATGATGGGCCAATGGAGCTTGGTGGGTGAGGAGGAGGGATGTAGTTGGGACACAGTGGCTGGTGGGTGATAGGTAGAGATAGATAAGGAAAGAGATAGAAAAAGAGAGGGGCCAGATGGAGGCAGGTGGGGGAGGGAAGGAGGGAGGTAGAGACAGAGGCTGGAAGGTGATAAGTGGAGACACAAGAAACTGTAGATGTTGGAATCTGATAAGTAAGGAAGGTGATAAGTGGAAACAGAAAAGGGAGGGATGGAGGGTAGATGGAACCAGTTGGGGGAAGAGGCAGGAGAGCCAGTATGTATAGTGTGTGGGTGGTAGGCAAATAGAATCGGGGGGGAGGGGAGAACCTGGGTATATCAGAAGGAGAATGAAAGGAGCACAGAGATTGTGGGTTATCTGAAATTGGAGAATTCAATGTCCATGCCACTGGGTTGCAGACTACCCAGACGGATTATGAGGTATTGTTCTTCTAGTCTGCATTTAGCCTCACTCTGGCGGTGGGAATGGGAAGGGGAATTGAAATGGTATGCAGCTGAACAAACCAAGGAATCACCGAGAGAGTGGTCTCTGTGGAAAGCAGAAAAAAGTAGGGACGGAAGGTGTGACTGGTGGAGGGACCCCACACTGGGTGGTGGGGTGAAAGGTGAGGACCAAGGAAACTCTATCTCTGTGCTTTTCTGGTGGGGGGGGGGAGCCGGCAGGTGAGGGTAGAAGTGAAGGATATGGAAGAGATGCTAGTGAGAGCACCATTCACTACGGTAGAGATGAAGCCATGTCTCCTGAAAATTTCAGATGTCCTGGAAAGGAAAGTCACATCTCGAGAACAGATTTGACGGAGGTGGAGTAAGCGATGGCATTCTTAGAAGAGACAAGTTGGGAAGAGGTGCAGTCGAGGTAGGTGAGGGAGTTGGTGGGTTTATGGTAAATGTCATTGAATCATTTGTCTTCTGGGATGGAAACAAAGAGATCCAGAAAAGGGAGAGAGGTGTCAGAAATGGTCCAAGTGAATTTGAGGGCTGGGTGGACATTCCAAGTGAAGGTGATACAATTGGCAAATTCCAGGTTCAAGTTCATTGTCATGGGCAGACATACCCAGGATATAAATGCCGTGAAAATTAGCTCTTCTTTTATTGCAGCAGCAGTATATTACAAATGTGACAAACATAAATTAAATAAACTTAAATTAACATAAATTATACCTAACTTACACAACAAAATAAACAAAAATAATATAACAACATTAGTGCAAGTTGAGTTCAATATAGTCCATGGTAGGATTAGGGTTTTTCAGGACAGTTCACGAGTGCAGGAGGCAGCACCTCCCAGTGATTAAATTAATGAAGAAAATCTGTTTATTTTATCAGCTAATGAAAGGGCTGAATATGATTAAAAGAAATGTTGACTAAATTTGAGTGCTTCCCTGGGCAGTGCTGTATGTGTTGTGAATTTTTCCTGTTTTGCCTCAAGTTTTAACGTTGCTGGAAACACATTCTTCTTCAGGTTTTCCAACTACTGGTGGAACGCTGAGGCCCCTATGACACTCAGTGATGTCCTGTTTCTTTTTGGTGACATTATAGGGCTGAAAAGACAGAGATGTTCATAGTCCCACTGTCCCAAGGCAGACCAACCATTCCCATTGAAGACACCACTCTTTTTCTTCCGTGCTGATTCTTGTGTGCACTTCATATTATCTTGAAGAAATATAGTCAGGGCTAGGATGTTGTCACAGAAAATTTGGATCTAAATCACAGGACCATGAATATTTGCTGAAAAATCACAGAGAAACTGGCCAAGGCAGAAGGCAATCACAGGAAGTAGTACACATATATACGAGTTCATAAACACAATCATGTACACTTTTGTACCTGGACTTCAAGTCATTGAAGTTAGAGAATTGGGACTGCAGCAATAGCTCCTGCAAAGTAACGTGGCCTGGCTAGATCAAAAACTATTTAAAAATCATTTTTCATCAAATGATAGAGATGATGGAGATCATCAAAAATCATAGACACACCATAAATCGTGTTACCCATGAACTTGGTGACAAGATTCTAATTTGAAATATAATTGAAAGTCCTGATGTTGATCAGTGCTGCATATTAAAACAAGGTTTGGGTGGGAATGGTCCATCATGGAACTCTGGTTAGGCCGCATTTAGAGTATTGCGTGCAATTCTGGTCACCTCATTATAGGAAGGATGTCGAGGCTTTAGAGAGGGTGCAGAGGAAGTTTATTAGGATGCTGCCTGGATTAGAGGGCATGTGCTATCAGGAGAGGCTGGACAAACTTGGGCTCTTTTCTCTGGAGCGGTGGAGGCTGAGGGGTAATCTGTTGGAAGTGTATAAAGTTATGAGGGCCAAGCAATATCTTTTTCCTATTATTCAGCCATCCAATACCAGATGGCATGCATTTAAGGTGAGAAGGGGTAGGTTCAGAACAGACGTGAAGGGTAGGTTTTTTACTGAGAGAGTGGTGGATGCCTGGAATGGGTTGCCTGATAGGGTGGTGGAGGCAAATGAATGAGAGGAAAGTAGAGGGATATGGGCATTCTGTAGGTAGGAGGGAATAGCTATGTTGGCACAACATTGTAGGCCAACGGGCCTGTTCTGTGCTGTACCGGTCTATGTTCTATGTTCATAGATGTTTTTACATTTGGTACTTTGTGGGCTGACAGGCCACAGAGATTGGGCCAGTTTATTATTGTTATGCCATGTTATTGTAACCAATAATACTACATTTATTTTCCTCTTGAGAACGCTGTGGATAAGTTGGAATATATGCGGTTGCTGGTGAGAGGCAACAAAAGAGAAGTATGGTTACTCCATTTTATTCAGCAGCAATGTATATGTTTAATCACCAGTATAGGAGCTCAGTGATCAGAATTTACACAAACCACAACAGCAGAGCTAAAGGCCCATAATTTCATGAGTCTATAAGTCTCTCTGATTCTCACAGATAGCTCCGTCAAACTGGACCTTTATGCAGTCTTTCCCGACTTTTGAAGCACTCCCTTAAGTGCTTCAACCAACTGACATTTCAGAGCACTGAACACTCTCTGAGACAGTTATGCAATTACCAAGGCCGGTGGCTTGCTGCGGGCCAACACATTAATCCTTCTATTAACATTTAACAAGAATATCACTGACTTTTAAATTTGCATTAGCAGGGAGTAAAAGTAACAACAGATACATACAATGCACAAACAATTGTCAGCTCTTGCATTACAACAGTCCCCTGAACTTCTGTGTGCAGAAGCCTTCAACAAAATTAAAACTAGTCCCTATTGTACACTCCATCACAACCATTTTCTGTCACAAAATGTTATTAATGTCTCCCAACTACACATATGATTACATCTTTCCAGTTATGGGTTGAAGGAACGTATTGCATTTTTCCAATACACATTGCAAATTGTAACAGGAGCAACTAATGGTCTTTACTCACCAATTTCTAAGAACCAAGGCTTCTCAACTGCTGCAACCATCATAGAAAGTTACTGACTGTGTTGAAGTACACATCAGCTAAAGTGTAAAGTTTGTATTATATATGCTACAATGCTATATTTTTATCAGATATTTGAAACCTCAGATATTACTTGAATGCAATAAAAATACTGAAAGGAACTAAAGAACAGGTGCCACAAGGTTTTCCTTTCACCATTTGGCAGCTTTCTAATTCATAGATTCATTGAGTTATAGAGCATGGAAACAGGTCCTTCAGCCCAACTCGTCCATAACGACCAAGATGCCTTGGTTCCCACAATATGCTTGGAATTACTTGGTCATGCACTAGGGATTTATCCACCGTTATGTGTCTCAAGACCGCCAAAACCTCCTCCTTCGTAATGTCAATATGCTTCAGGATATCACTGTTCTCCTCCCTGAACTTACTAGCTTCCATGTCCTTCTCCATAGTAAATACAGATAAGAAGTATTAATTTAAGACCTCTCCCATCTCCTGTGACTCCACATGTAGATTACCACACTGATACTTAAGGGAATCTACTCTCTCCCAAGTAACCCTTCTGTTCTTAATATACTTAGAATCTTTTAGGATTCTCCTTGACCTTATCTGCCAGGGCTATTTCATGTCCCCTTTATATCTGGATATCTCATGATACAGCTTTCACAGCTGTCTGGACTGAAGGATTCCAATGGTTCAGACCTTCTGAGAGAAGAAATTCCATCTCAAATGGCCAGCCTTTTATTCTGAAACTAGGATCCCTGCCTTTAGTTTCCCTCAGATAGACAAATTGGAATTTCAGACATTGTAATAAGTTCCACACTTCCGTGATCCCCGAAGTCCAGGATTTCCTGACAGATTCGGAAAGCTGAAATTGTCAGTTTGCTCTGCAAACTGTCCTCATTAAAAAGTCCTCATTTTATCCAGTGGCAGACCTCAACATTTTCTGACTAAAGCTTCACCGTTCTTTGCACCATTCCATTGATTTTCACTCCCCACTGTACTTATTGTTGTATCTATGAACCTGCAGCACTGACAAAGGCAATTGGAGCGGGCCCTCTTACACGCACTGACTGTGAGCCTTATCACCTTTCCACATACCTCGGGACAGGGCAACTCACTGGGATTGGGTCTCCACATCTAACTCAGGTCACTGTGGCCTTTGGGTAGAGTGGGCAGTAATTTTGCCAGGGTGGGGGCGAACCAGCAAAGTTTGGCCCTTGACCTCCGTTGTGTTTAATTTAAAGAACGCACATTTATGCAGATTAAGGATTACATTCCAAAGAGTAAGACAATTTCTAAACAGACAATGCTGGAAATGTTCAACAGACCAGGCAGCATCTGTGTAACAAAGTTGGGGACCTAGGAAAAAGAGGTAGGGGTGGTGGTAGAGGTAGATACGATAGAGGCATTTAAGAGGCTCTTAAATAGGCACGTGAATCTGCAGAAAATGGAGGGTTATGGATCATGCAGACAGAAGGGATTAGGTATCATTGTCTTAATAAGTTCAGCACAACATCATGGGCTGAAGGGCCTGTCCCTGTGCTGTACTGTTCAATGTTCTATGTTCTAAAAGTTAATTTTAAGTTGCAGCGAAGCTGGTGGAAGAGATAGATAAGACAAAAGAAATATCTGTGATTGGATGAGACTAGGTCAAATGGATTAATGGGGCAGAAAGAGGGCGACTATGCTTCCTGATTATGTATTGCAAATGGCAGAGATGGGAGACATACCCAGCAGGTCATTCTGTATTAATGCAAAGAACTAAACCAAAATCACAACTCTGACAATGGGCCAGTTAACCTGAAACGTTAACTGTGTTTCTCCTTTCACAACTGCTGCCTGATCTGCTGAGTGTTTCCATTATTTGCCGGTTTTATTTCAGATTTTCAGCATCTGTCATTTTTTTTTGATTTTCAGTAAAATAATTTCAGGCCAGTTACCTGTCATGGTAAATTATCCATTTTCCACCAGCTCCAATACTTTGCTAAAAATCGTTACTATTTCTACTACTAGAATGTCAATTATTTTTAAGGGACTATACCAGTTCATCAGAATCAAAAATATTTGGATTTAGATCACAGAGGAAAAACAATGACAAGTAGGGGAGAGTGACTCTTTCAGGATTCATGTCTGAGGTAAATGAGCAACCATTCAAGTTTTGAAGAAAGGTTTTCTTTGTCTGAACTGCGATAGTCTTGTTCCTTTTCCACTGAGGTGATAATAAGCTTAAAAAGACCGTCAGGCAAAGTAGTGATAATTGATTTCTACCCACGGACACATTTGTAAATGTCTTTGTCAAATAAGCCACTTGTGCTGTGTTGTGCTGTGCTGTGTGTTGGGAGTCTCACCTCCTCTGGGAAGATCTGTCGTAAAGAAGACAGCTGGTCAAAGGAAAGCTTCCACTTCTAACCACTTCTAATCTGCATAGTTTGATGTGTGCCTCCAGCTTAGTATCTTTTATGTTCTCTTATATTGGTTCCTTTCTGCAATTTTGATAAGCTAATCATAAAGATTTAAAAAAACAATAAATGCAATCTGTCCATAAACTGAATCAGTAAAACAACAAAATGCAGTGGGCAAAACAGTGAAATAACTTTCCATCAAGGGTGAGATGGTGCTATTAAAAACGTTCTGCTCTTTTTCTCAACTACTTTCATTCCTTACTGACATTTCAAAGTGGAACGTGCAAATAAAGTGAGATGATCAGTAAGACAGAAGCATTGCAATTAAGTTGTAGTGAAAAGTTTAAAACAAACTGAAGATCTGAAATAAAAACAGAAAATACTGGAAATATTCAGCAGGTCAGGCAGCATCTGTGAAGAAAGAACAGAGTTAATTTCCAGGCGATACATCTGCAGTGTTTTGAACCTCACAGTCCTAGCATTATTTTACTTTTCTGTCTTTTTTTACATTTTCATCTTTCTCCTTCTATTTACCTCTCCTCCAGGCAGATCAGCTATAATTTAAAAATCTTCAACACTCTCTCTCAGCCAGCGTGATCATAGCTACTTGACTTGATCTGCCCATCATCTCTCACACCCCTCCCCCCACTTCAGTCCACCAATCATCTCTGGCCTCTGTCTCACCACTCTCCCTTTTCTCTTTACACTGGCCACCACCCCCTCTCCACTCTCAGTCCTGATGCAGGGTTTCAAACTAAAACGTCGACAAATCCTTTCCCCTACAGATGCTGCTCAATCCACTGAGTTCCTCCAGCAGATTGTTTGTTGATCCAGATTCCAGCATCAGCAGTCTCTTGTGTCTTCATCATAACTTATGTCTTTCAGTCTTACTTGGGTCAGCACCCTGTCACAAACATTTCCTGCATTCTCTCCATCCCAACTTCTCTGTAACTTAAAAACATGTTTGATTTCTAACTTGTCCTTGTTTTGATGAAAGGCCTTCAACCTGCTTCTCTCTCCATAGAAGTAGTTTGGCTTGCTGAGAATTTCCAGGATCTTCAGTCTTTATTTCAGCTAAGTTACTGGTTTGGTAACTTAGAGGCCAGGAATAATGATCCTAATGATCCTGAAATAAGAGCTCAAATCCTAACACTGGGGATTTTAAATTTAGTCAATTAAATAGATCTGGAATATCCAGCTAAGATCATGATGGTTGACGGTGGTGACCAAGGAATACTGGATTGTTGTTTGATCTCATCTGGTTCACCAGTGTCCCTACCTGATCTTTCCCAGCACAACAGTAATGGAATTGACTCTTTGAACACCCTCTGAAATAACCAAGCAGCCTACTCATTTCAAATAGGGATGGGCAATAAATGTGGGCTTTGCCAACCCTTGAACTCAGATCTTCAAGGTTTTTGGATAACTTTAAGGCAGGGCATCACTGTACATTATTTCAATAAGATTCGAAGTGAAAATAGCTCAAATCAAGAAAATTGCTTTTCCTAAATTGGATGTGGAACACAGCTTCAATAGACCACAACCTTGTCCACGTGATTCCTACCAAAGCTCTGATTAGTTTTGTGTCTGCATGGTCTCATAATAGCCTATTCAACACCATAATTTCAAAGTCTTAGGCTCACGTCAATCATAACATCCCTGAGGATCAACTAAGGCATACTAAATTAACATGGAGATTTTAAGTTCTTCTGTATGGTGGACAGAACTATGTCAAATCATAAAGTACCTCAGCATATATGAAATGAAAGTCAACTAATTAGCTTTTTTGAACAATTGTCAATAATTTCTCATTTGCTGACAAATCTCAGAAGACTGTCATTTGTGGAATCTTCCAATATGGAATCACAGAACCACGCACTGCAGGAGGACATCGATGGCACTCAGATGTATGTTGGTTCTCTTGAGTTCTCCAATAAGTCCCATCCCCTGCTCTTCTTCCACATCTCTACTGGTCTATTTCCCTCTTTAAGTACTTATCCAATTCTGTTTGATGGCTATTAATGAATCTGCTTCCACTGTACAGTCCAACCACAGAAGACCCTTCCATCAATATAGTATTTGAGCAATGTAAGTAATGTAGTTGCACAATGTGATTTGCCATTGGTATCCTTGAGCTTATGTTCAGCTTTGTTGGAACAGAACAAGAGCCAAAGCACAGAGAAGCCCAGACTGGTGTGTGATGGGACATTAAGGAGACAGGTGTTACCACCCACTTTGTAATTTAAATTCTTCGGCCTATCATCCTATCACAATCTCCCTTTCTGCCTTCCTCCTTTAATCCCTTCCTCTGCACTCTTGAAACTTTTTTTTAGTTCTGATGGTAGCTTTCTTGAACAACATGCTCGTGAACCTACAAGGGAAAATGTTGTCTCGGATCTGGTCCTGTGCAATGAGACAGATAAAATTAACGATCTTGTAGTTAGGGATCCTCTTGGAAAGAGTGATCACAGTGTGAATGAATTTCTCACACAAATGGAGAGTGCAATAGTTCTATCTAAAAACAATGTGTTGTGCCTAAACAAGGGGGACTACAATGGGATATGGAAGGAGTTGGCTAGCATAGACTGGGAACACAGGCTATATGGTGGGACAGTTGAGGAACAGTGGAAAACTTTCAAAAAGATTTTTCACGTGGTCAACAAAAGTATATTCCAGTTAAAAGCAAGGACAGTAAGGGTGGGGAGAACCAGCCTTGATAACTAAGGAAATAAAAGAAGGCGTCAAGCTGAAAGCTCATGCATACAGAGTCGCCAAGAGTAGTGGGAAACTGGAACATTGGGAAAAATTTAAAAAGCAGTTCCAGCAGCCAGAGCAACAGAGGGGAGGAGCCAGCAGCTTTTTTTTCTCAAAACTTGTTTCTGGTTGGCTAAGTGTGTG